>NC_064634.1:511463498-513863498 GCF_023864275.1 Schistocerca cancellata
CCGGCTTTACAGTGAATTACTAACATACATTGATGACCCAAAATATTATGACCACTGTTCATCGCGAGAAAGAATAACACCTCATAGCGTAGTGGTCTCGTATATAAGCGAGGTACAGATCAATCATGAATCATTATGCCGACGCTACAAGCAGTAATTTGCGAAATTTTGCTGACATAAACGACTTTGACTAAGAGCATATAGTTACGCCTGGGATCGTGAACCTCATAAACTGCGAAGCTGGTCGACAGTTGAAGTGCTACTCTCTATCCAAAATGACTGCAGGACGATGAACCCAAGAGTGGCCATCATGGTGTTGGAGGTACACACCACGTGAGAGAATGTGGAGGCCAGAGTAAATCTGCATCTACATCGACACTCCAAAAACCACCTGATCGTGTGTGGCGGAGGATACTTCCCTATTCCACTCGTGAATGGCACGTGGGAAGTAATATGTTGTCCGACTCTTCCCGGAAAGCATTCTCTCGAAATATCAACACCTGCCAGTGTTGCGACAGTACTTCTCTTGTAACGCCTGTCAGCGGACTTTGTCGAACATGTCTACAACGCTCTCGCGCCGACTAAAGGCAGCCATGACGAAACGCGCCGCTCTTCGTTGGACTTTCTGTACCTCTTCTGTCAGTCTTATCTGGCAAGAGCCGGCCGCTTTGACCGAGTGGTTCTAGGCGCTTCAGTCGGAACCGCGCTGCTGCTACGCTCGCAGGTTAGAAACCTGCATCGGGCATGGAGGTGTGTAATGTCCTTACGTTAGTTAGGTTTAATTAGTTCTAAGTCTAGGGGACTGATGACGTCAGATGTTGTCCCATAGTGCTCAGAGCCATTTGAACCATATCCGGCACGGATCCCATATAGATGATCAATATTCAAGAATCGATCCATCAAGCGCCTTGTAAGCCATTTATTTCGTGGATGAGTTACATTTCCTTAACATTCTTCCTATGAATCTCAGTGTTGATCGATGTCATCATCACGTACAGACTACAGTAGCCAGTTGCAGTACTGATATCGAGCACATTCCCTTGAAACTTGGCTGTTAGATTGCAACCTCGATGTTTCAGTTTGTTATTTTACGTATTTTGATTATTTCGTGTGCCGCTACCTGCGGTCTCAGGGTTACTGTAAGGGTGCTTTTGTGTACAGAATATCGATTGCGAACGGCTTCGTTATGTATGGGATAGTCTGTGAGGTTTGAGGGAATGTTTTGCGTTTCCGAGTGAACAAACGAATGAGACCGCAACGATAGGAAAGCTGGACTTCAGCTCTAAACGGACTTCCATCTGGGTCCACTGGGTAGAACAAAGGACGTGCTTTGTTGATGTCGAATGACGCTCGTTGCTGGACGCTGGTCGGTGAGTTGGTGGGATGTTGCTAGGGTGCATGCACGAGATGTGCACTTGTTGTATGATCTTGTCAGTCATTCACGACGAACATATGGTTCATGGTTAACCAATTTCTTCAAGTCAAGAAAAGGCATGTTGGACTCCTGTCTCACATGTCGTTACCGGCTCTTTGTGTCGTGGCGAGGCAAGCCCATTTCGAGGCTCAATACAGAATCTGCTCGTTATTGACTCATCTGAATGTTTATAAAGTCAATTTAGTCAGTATTTGTAAATGGTTTGTGATGTACACTGGATCATACTTCATTCAGTCCTCATACACTTTGGCTGTCGTGTACTCCAGGCAAAAGTAATGCCTGTATCGCTGTGACTTATTCACTTGCTGAGATCAGTTATGTGAATTTATGTTTAAACACTCTTTGCAGTCATTCTCCTTATATATTTAAGCCGATTTGTATTCAACAATTGGTAGAATACCACTTTGTCTGAAAACATGTTGCCTGGCTACCTCCAGTGGCAGAACTTCATGATTTTATAATTGCAATTTACGACAATAACGCTAGTAATCACTACGTATGTTAATTTTCAGATTTCTGCTCATGCTTTTCAGCAAGTGAGGTAGGTTATGGAGCTGATGCAGCAAGGAGAGATTCAGTGCTCCTACTACAGAATGTATCTTTATTTCGCGTCACATGTCTTGTTTATCGTTATAACAAACAGGAGGACATTCCCATTGCACAGCAAATGACTATGAGCCACCTAGTTCAAACAGGTTTGTGAAATATTTGGTGTTACTGCACATACTCTCATCAGTGCAATTCTCTTTTGCTATGCCCACTGTAAGAGATTTGCTCAAAAAATTCCGGAACCTTGTTCACAAAATTTTTCTACTCTTACTTTTTGCTTATTGTACATGGTCTCCTTCGGAATACTCTCCTTCACAATTCATACACCGCTTCCAGTTCCGGAAGCACTCTTGGCACGTCTCATGCTGTATCAGTCCGCGGGGGCCAGGTCTGGAGAATATGGAGAATGAGGCAGAACAGTGATTTCGATTTTTGTGCAATTGTCACTCACCAACAGCGATGAATGTGCGGTTACGTTGTCGCAGGCCATTTGTTTCTCACATTATCCCGCTGGCGTCATAACACGTCGCAATAGCACCATCGATTAACAGTTTGTCCCTGTGGCACGAATTCATGATGAACTAATGCTTCAGAGTCAAAGAAAACTATCAGCATGGCTTTGACATTTGACACGACCCGACGAGTTTTTTTTTATCTTGGAGAACCTTTCCCAACCCACTGAGAAGACTGGACCATGGTCTCAACGTCATAACCCTATACCTACGTCTTATCACGAGTTGTGATTCTCTTAAGGAACATCTAGTTCTCACTTGCGCGATCCAAAGGCTCCTCACAGATTGCGAGGCAAAGGTCTTTCTGGTCTTGACCCACGAGCCTCGGGACGAACTCGGCGGCAACACGTTGCATACCAAGACGCTGTGTCAGGATATCATGACGTGATCAACTGAAACGTTACATTATTCTGAAATCTGTCGGAGTGTCAGTCTTCGACTGTCAAGCACAGTTTCGTTGACACTCCTAACATGAGCATCGCCAGTGGACGTCGAAGGGCGTCCTGACCGAGGCTCGTCTTTAAATTCCATCAGGCCATTTTTAAACTGTGTGAACCATTAGCAACACCGAGTACAGTTTAAGCTCTCACCACCTTATGCTTCCTCCATCATTTTGTGTATCTCTGTAAAGATATTTTTTTTTAAGTTTCACGCAAAATTTAATACAGGCGCGTTGCTCCTCTAACTCTGCCATCTCGAAATTAGCAAACTGTGCGACACAGTTCTACTCAGTGCGGTGCTGAAAGATAACAGCTACACATTAAACACGGGCGTGTGCAGGGATGGCAACCGCTTTTCGCTCCAATACATCATTGGCGCGAAATTAAGTGTTTTCTAGCAGTAGTGGACACCAAAAGATCCTGAGGAAGATCCCAGCAGAGGGGTCGAAACGTCGGACATTTTAGAAGAAACATGACGCAGCCTAATAACCCAGAAGATTTTAACTTCAGAAATTAAGAATGTTCCGGAATTTTTTCAACAGACCTCGTACATCGTTGCGCTCATAAAGTACGATTTTACTATCTAGAAAATTTTCTGCAAATTCTTAGTCAGATTGTGTTGCCTAACTATATCCTTGCGTCTTGCTTCGCGAGACGGCATAGTTTACAACTCGGAGCATATGAGGGTTTACTATCACTGGTAATTTGATTTTGAAACATAACACTGACCTTACAATCTGAATAATTGGTCAGCCGATGCGCTACCGCTACATTGCAGTGTTTGCGTTTGTGCACAGCTCTGTGGGCAGGTGCTGCTGACACGCCAGTATGGAGATCTAAACGGTGCAAAAACTTTCTCGGACTTGTCTCCAGGACCGCTCAGAGCGGCTCCGACAGCAGCCGCCAGAGGCCGCGCTGCAGCATCGGTCAACAGCTGGGCCGCGGCACGTCCGGTCTCTTTCGACAGGTTTTGCCGGGACGAGGGCGTTCACACTGGGTTAGAATACATTCCACGAAGCACTGTAGGATCTAGTTTAACCTTCTTGGGCTGGACAGAGGACACCACGGCTCTGTGCTGCGACGCTGCTTTTGCTGTTAAAAAGATGCCGAATGCATGCGTCTCGAAAGGAAAGCGGCCAGTAATGTACACCTCTTTCCTCGGTTACTGAAGTAACCGGACAATAGATATAAAGAGAGAAACTTTCTCTTACATTCTGGAGGTGATCTGTGCTGATATGGAAAAGCAAGGGTACAAACATTCTGCACATTCTCACATAAACTCAGCAAAACGGACGGATGTCAGTTAATGTCCCATAACTGTCATTCAACAAGTGTGTAAAAGACAAACATAAATTTTAGGACAAGATACTGTGAACACTTAAAGCACTGGAAATACATACAACACATTTGCAAACGTTCTCGTAAGAGAATCACCACCCTAACTGATTTTACAAACCCCTTTAAGGAGTAATAATAAATCGTAGACAGTTAATGACAATCCAAAAATGATCCACTACAGTAACTTTAAGCATAAGAAACGCAACCTTTTTCCTTGAACAAATTGTGTTTTGAGGTTATAATTTACGTCTCAAACTTCTAATAAAGATTTTACCTACTTGTACTTTTTAGTAAAGGTGTGATTTTAGTCAAGAGATTTCGCGTTGTATTGCGATTATGATATTTGTCATCCTCAGAATGCCGCAGTCTCTTGGACCAAACTTCTCAGTTACTCACAGCCCATATTTCGTATGCGAGAACGTCGATCGATTCAACCGAAGAAATCAAACTGATCTGAATTTCTCTCACAGTTATCCCAAGTCAGCACGTTCGGGCGGTCGGCTGCGTTGTCTCCCCATATGGCATTGGTTCCGGCGCAGGGCAGTACATGAAACGCCCTGTACGTTGTCAGTCAGTGAGTACATGGTTTCTGTCCAAGAAGATCACCAAAGAAAGGTGAGACATAATAAAAAGACCTATACTGGAGTAGAATAATAGCAAAAAATTTGTTTCAAACTCTCTCAACTAGCACGGCGCTCAACTGTGAAATGGCAAACCCGACCGTCTAACGTCAGTCTTCTGCAGGCGTTTCGATACCCGCTTGAATTTCGTCTGCGCCGACAACACCGTAGCTATGTGATTAAAGATAATCGGATGAGATATGACTATGTAACTGTAAATCGCGGTACTCTCAAATCTATATGTACAAGGTGGTCCATTGATAGTGACCGGGTCAAATATCTCACGAAATAATCATCAAACGAAAAAACTACAAAGAACGAAACTCGTCTAGCTTGCAGGGGGAAACCTGATGGCGCTATGGTTGGCCCACTACATGGCGCTGCCATAGGTCAAACGGATATCAACTGCCTTTTTTTGAATAGGAACCCCCATTTTTTATTATGTATTCGTGTAGTACGTAAAGAAATATGAATGTTTTAGTTGGACCACTTTCTTCGCTTTGTGATAGATGGCGCTGTAATAGTCACAAACGTATAAATACGTGGTATTACGTAACATTCCTCCAGAGCGGACGGTATTTGCTTCGTGATACATTACCCATGTTAAAATGGACCTTTGCCAATTGCGGAAAAGGTCGATATCGTGTTGATGTATGGCTACTGTGATCAAAATGCCCAACGAGCGTGTGCTATATATGCTGCTCGGTAACCTGGACGACATCATCCAAGTGTCCAGACCGTTCGCCGGATAGTTACGTTATTTAAGGAAACAGGAAGAGTTCAGCCACATGTGAAACGTCAACCACGACCTGCAACAAATGATGATGCCCAAGTAGGTGTTTTAGCTGCTGTCGCGGCTAATTCGCACACCAGTAGCAGACAAATTGCGTATCTCAGAAACGTCGGTGTTGGGAATGCTACATCAACATTGATTGCACCCGCACCATATTTCTATGCACCAGGAATTGCATGGCGACGACTTTGAACGTCTTGTACAGTTCTGCCACTGGGCACAAGAAAAATTACGGGACGATGACAGATTTTTTGCACGCGTTCTATTTAGCGACGAAGCGTCATACACCAACAGCGGTCATGTAAACCGGCATAATATGCTCTACTGGGCAACGGAAAATCCACAATGGCTGCGACGAGTGGAACATCAGCGACCTTGGTGGGTGAATGTATGGTGCGGCATTATGGGAGGAAGGATAATTGGCCCCCATTTTATCGATGGCTACATAAATGGTGCAATATATGCTGATTTCCTACGTAATGTTCTAACGATGTTACTACAAGATGTTTCACTGCATGACAGAATGGCGATGTACTTCCAACATGATGGATGTCCGGCACATAGCTCGCGTGCGGTTGAAGCGGTATTGAATAGCATATTTCATGACAGGTGGATTGGCCGTCGAAGCACCGTACCATGGCCCGCACGTTCACCGGATCTGACGTCCCCGGATTTCTTTCTGTGGGGAAAGTTGAAGGATATTTGCTATCGTGATCCACCGACAACGTCTGACAACATGCGTCAGCGCATTGTCAATGCATGTGCGGACATTACGAAAGGCGAACTACTCGCTGTTGAGAGGAATGTCGTTACACATACGGTACTGCTAAATGTATTGAGGTTGACGGACATCATTTTGAGCATTTATTGCATTAATGCCCGCATCTCGTGGTCGTGCGGTAGCGTTCTCACTTCCCACGCCCGGGTTCCCGGGTTCGATTCCCGGCGTGGTCAGGGATTTTCTCTGCCTCGTGATGGCTGGGTGTTGTGTGATGTCCTTAGGTTAGTTAGGTTTAAGTATTTCTAAGTTCTAGGGGACTGATGACCTTAGATGTTAAGTCCTATAGTGCTCAGAGCCATTTCTTTATTGCATTAATGTGGTATTTACAGGTAATCACGCTGTTACAGCATGCGTTCTCAGAAATGATAAGTTCATAAAGGTACGTGTATCACATTGGAACAATCGAAATAAAATGTTTAAACGTACCTACGTTGTGTATTTTAATTTAAAAATCCTACCTGTTACTAACTGTTCGTCTAAAATTGTGAGCCATATGTTTGTGACTATTACAGCGCCATCTATCACAAAGCGAAAAAAGTGGTCCAACTAAAACATTCATATTTCTTTACATACTACACGAATATGTAATAAAAATGGAGGTTCCTATTTAAAAAAACGCAGTTGATAACCGTTTGACCTATGGCAGCCCTTGAAGCTAGAAAAGTTCCGTTCTTTGTAGTTTTTTCGTTTGACGCTTATTTCGTGAGATATTTGGCCCGGTCACGATCGATGGACCACCCTGTATATGATGGAACTCGAGAATTAAACTGAGAACCCAGAATTTCATTTCACACGTGACGAGGATGTAGTAGTAATAACCTATAAGTGTGGAGAACAGTGTCACGGCTGAAATACTAACTAAAAGAGAGAGGCTCATTAAATAAGTGATGGTGCGCGAGCGAGGTACATAAACGCGTGACTGTCAGCTCTTGCATTATTCATAGAGAATCAACATTATTTCTTAGCGTCAATAGAGAAATTAGTGGGCTAATTCACTTTAAGGCCTAGACAGAAGTATTAGAAAAGTCTTATTGCTGCTAGGTGGATCCCATGAAGTGGACGGAAAAGACGAGTATCAGCAGCTGCCTGGAACGGATGTCCTTGCAAATCAGATAAGCCATGCAGATAAGGAGTTGCTTAGTGGCTTGGCGCCGCGCTGTTGAAGAGATGATGAAATCTCTTTGAGAAGATGAATGTGAAGCGTAATTCGTATTTGAAAGATGATTAGTAACAACACAGCGACCACCTGATTTTGCCAACGTGATTGTATTTTTCACCATACTGTCGATCAACTACTTTGTTGTACAAAGATCAACAGAGGAATTCAAAATACAGTCCGCTATTCCGCTCCCAAGGCCGCGGCCTCATCGTGCGGGTGACGAGAAGGGAGGACGGGGAGGCATAACGACCCAGTAAAATAACCAGGTGTACAGCGCCACGACCACCCTCGCAGAAACAACAAAACGATTAGACACTACAGAGGCGCGGCGACACGTAAGGGAAAAGCAACGTCGAACAGCTGAAATCAGTTTCTCTCAGTTGTGCTCAAGAAGCATTACACAAGAATCTGTTATGTTACCTCTAGCGTGGAAGTGTCCGCCGCTCGTGGTCTCGCGGTAGCGGTCTCGCTTCCCGAGCACAGGGTCCCGGGTTCAATTCCCGGCGGGGTCAGGGATTTTTTTCCTGCCTCGAGATGACTGGGTGTTGTTATGTCGTCTTCATCATCATCATTCATCCCCATTACAGTCGGAGGAAGGCAATGGCAAAACACCTCCACTAGGACCTTGCCTAGTAAGGCGGCGCGGGTCTCCCGCGTCGCTCCCCTACGCTCTGTAAAGAAGTATGGGACTCATCATCATCATCGTGGAAGTACGTCACTCGTCT
The DNA here is from genome assembly GCF_023864275.1 of Schistocerca cancellata. Classification (NCBI taxonomy): domain Eukaryota; kingdom Metazoa; phylum Arthropoda; class Insecta; order Orthoptera; family Acrididae; genus Schistocerca; species Schistocerca cancellata. Next base: position 511,471,851 of record NC_064634.1, read on the forward strand.
TCTCAGATAAGACTACGCCTAAGATAACCAGCGGTCGTAACTTCCTTATTGGAAATATCGTCTATCCAGATCGCATCGTAGACATTTTTACTTGGATGTTGAAATCTCTCGATGCAGCCCACACTGCGTACCACTACGAAGATGTTGTCCGCTCAACAATTGCCACAGATACTATTTACGGTTTGACGAGCTAGTGGTAGCTACCGGTATACGATAGTAATGATATTAATAGCTCATCTATCAAACGCTCCACAAGGTTCGTACGAATAACTACCACCAAAGACGATCTCAGCTTCAACGGAAAACGCTATGCAGTGAAGTATACGTTGGATAAAAAGTCAGATACTCGACCTCACTGCTCACAGCAACAAAATAAAATTTTCCAGTGGGTATCTCGGTAGAACTTTGCAAAGGGTCGTCGGGGAAATCTAAGTTGGCGAAACAGCTGATGTGTGAATCAATGTTTCATATGATTTTTTATTTTTTATTACATCAAAGGACGGCCGGTGTGGCCGAGCGGTTCTAGGCGCTTCAGTCTGGAGCCGCGCGACCGCTACGGTCGTAGGTTCGAATTCTGCCTCGGGCATGGATGTGTGTGATGTCCTTAGGTTAGTTAGGTTTAAGTAGTTCTAAATTCTAGGGGACTGATGACCTCAGATGTTAGGTCCCATAGTGCTCAGAGCCATTTGAACCATTAAATCAGAGGGCTAGGGAGATGGATGGATGAACATAAGTAATCAGTTTTTATTGTTGAAAGAAGTAACACATTCGCTCTTACTCATACATGCACAAGCATTGCCAACCAATGCGTATGGGCGATCCATTGTAAACAACGCACCTCGCTAAGCAACGCCGCCGTAACAGAAATGTTCAGCTATGAGCTGTCGCGCTCGATAATACCGTATAAATATCTCTCCAATTCAAAACCACAACCAAACTACCTGGAACCGGCTAATTGCAGTGTTCTTGTCTGCACTTTTACGAGGGCCACTCCAAAAGAAATGCACACTATTTTTGTAAAAACACAGTTTTCATTCTGCATCTGTGAAAGTTTTACAGAGTGTACATACATCCTCCCCGATTGTTTTCAAACTTAGTTCAACCTGTTCCCGTGAGTGGCGTCGTCACAGCATGTCTTCAAGATGGCTGCTACACTTGACGTTCGTCAGAAGCAACGTGCTGTCATAGAATTCCTGTGCTGCGAAAACGAGACAGTGCGAAACATCCACAAGAGTTGAAAAAGGTGTATGGAGATGCTGCTGTCGATTGCAGTACAGTTAGTCGGTGGGCAAGCAGGTTACGTGATGAAAGCGGGCACGGCAATATTGAGGATTGTCCTCGTAACGGCAGGCCTCGTACTGCACACGCTCCAGACAATGTGCAGAGAGTTAACGAATTGATGACTGCTGACAGATGCATCACAGTGAACCATTTGTCACGCTACGCTGGGATAGGGTAAGGAAGTGTTTGCAGAATACTGAAAGTGTTGGCGTTAAAAAAGGTTTGTGCCAGGTGGGTTCCCAGGATGTTGACAGTGGCTCTCAAAGAAACAAGAAAAACGGTCTCCAGATAACTTTTGGAACGGTACTAGAATGGTGGAGATGAATTTCTTGGAAGAATTGTGACAGGTGATGAAACATGGCTCCATCATTTTTCACAATAGACGAAGAGGCAATCAGTGGAGTGGCATCATGCAAATTCACCCAAGAAAAGAAAATTCAAAACCACACCTTCTGCTGGAAAAGTTATGGCTACGGTGTTTTTCGATTCCGAAGGACTCTTGCTTGTGGACATCATACCAAGTGGAACCATCATAAATTCTGATGCATATGTGACGACATTGAAGAAACTTCAAGTTCGACTGAGTCGTGTTCGACCATATCGGTAAAAGTAGGATGTTTTGCTGTTGCACGAAAATACACGGCCACATGTCAGTCAAAAAACCCTGGAAGCGATCAAAAAACTCGGATGGACAACACTGAAACACCTGCCTTACAGTCCTGACCTGGCTCCATGTGACTATCATCTCTTTGGGAAACTGCAAGACTCTCTTCGTGGAACAAGGTTTGAAGATCTACATCTACATTTATACTCCGCAAGCCACCCTACGGTGTGTGGCGGAGGGCACTTTACGTGCCAGTGTCATTACCTCCCTTTCCTGTTCCAGTCGCTTATGGTTCGCGGGAAGAACGACTGTCTGAAAGCCTCTGTGCGCGCTCTAATCTCTCTAATTTTACATTCGTGATCTCCTCGGGAGGTATAAGTAGGGGGAAGCAATATATTCGATACCTCATCCAGGAACGCACCCTCTCGAAACCTGGCGAGCAAGCTACACCGCGATGCAGAGCGCCTCTCTTGCCGTGTCTGCCACTTGAGTTTGTTAAACATCTCCGTAACGCTATCACGGTTACCAAATAACCCTGTGACGAAATGCGCCGCTCTTCTTTGGATCTTCTCTATCTCCTCCGTCAACCCGATCTGGTACGGATCCCACACTGATGAGCAATACTCAAGTATAGGTCGAACGAGTGTTTTGTAAGCCACCTCCTTTGTTGATAGACTACATTTTCTAAGGACTCTCTCAATGAATCTCAACCTGGTACCCGCCTTACCAACAATTAATTTTATATGATCATTCCACTTCAAATCGTTCCGCACGCATACTCCCAGATATTTTACAGAAGTAACTGCTACCAGTGTTAGTTCCGCTATCATATAATCATACAATAAAGGACCCTTCTTTCTATGTATTCGCAATACATTACATTTGTCTATGTTAAGAGTCAGTTGCCACTCCCTGCACCAAGTGCCTATCCGCTGCAGATCTTCCTGCATTTCGCTACAATTTTCTAATGCTGCAACTTCTCTGTATACTACAGCATCATCCGCGAAAAGCCGCATGGAACTTCCGACACTATCTACTAGGTCATTTATATATATTGTGAAAAGCAATGGTCCCATAACACTCCCCTGTGGCACGCCAGAGGTTACTTTAACGTCTGTAGACGTCTCTCCGTTGATAACAACATGCTGTGTTCTGTTTGCTAAAAACTCTTCAATCCAGCCACACAGCTGGTCTGATATTCCGTAGGCTCTTACTTTGTTTATCAGGCGACAGTGCGGAACTGTATCGAACACCTTCCGGAAGTCAAGAAAAATAGCATCGACCTGGGAGCCTGTATCTAATATTTTCTGGGTCTCATGAACAAATAAAGCGAGCTGGGTCTCACACGATCGCTGTTTCCGGAATCCATATTGATTCCTACATAGTAGATTCTGAGTTTCCAAAAACGACATGATACTCGAGCAAAAAAACATGTTCTAAAATTCTACAACAGATCGCCGTCAGAGATATAGGTCTATAGTTTTGCGCATCTGCTCGACGACCCTTCTTGAAGACTGGGACTACCTGTGCTCTTTTCCAATCATTTGGAACCTTCCGTTCCTCTAGAGACTTGCGGTACACGGCTGTTAGAAGGGGGGCAAGTTCTTTCGCGTACTCTGTGTAGAATCGAATTGGTATCCCGTCAGGTTCAGTGGACTTTCCTCTGTTGAGTGATTCCAGTTGCTTTTCTATTCCTTGGACACTTATTTCGATGTCAGCCATTTTTTCGTTTGTGCGAGGATTTAGAGAAGGAACTGCAGTGCGGTCTTCCTCTGTGAAACAGCTTTGGAAAAAGGTGATTAGTAGTTCAGCTTTACGCTTGTCATCCTCTGTTTCAATGCCATCATCATCACGGGGCGAGAACCAAACAGCTACGTTAATAGCCCCATCACATTAGGGAAGGATAGGGAAGAAAGTCGGCCGTGCCCTTTCAAAGGACCCTCCCGCCATTTGCGTGAAGCTATTTAGGGAAATCAAGCTTTTCGATATTCAAATAGTTAATTAGTTAGTTTCACGTATGTATCATTTACATGATAAATCGTAATGATGTGGAATGAGTCATTATATAGTGGCTTTGAATTTTTTGTAAATATGCCTTCATGGAGGTCATTTATTAGTTTTTTTCATTTTTTAAATAAAGGCTGACAGATGTTATTCAGTAATTCCTACCTATCACGTTACAGTAGTAGATAATATTCTGGGGAATAGGAAGTGTTGTCATAGATAAACGTTTTTAGTTTAGTTTCAAATTTTACTTTGCTGTTTGTCAGGCATTTTATACTAATGTGTAAGTGATCAAAGCCTTTGTTTGCAGTATTGTGAACTCCTGTTCGTGCTACGGACAAACTTAGTGTGGCGTAATCAATCTCATTTTTTTCTTCTGGTATTGTAGTAAGTACAACATTGTGCCTGTTGAAGTGCACTGGATTTTTTACAATAAATTTCATGAGGGAAAAACTACACCGTGAAATGATTGGATTGCTACTCGCATGCCGAGCAGCAGGCAGGCATGACGAAAAGAGTGTTCACATAAGTTTCAGCCAACCATAGATTGTCTAGCTTTTGCAGACGACATGGCATTAATTATTTAAATCACAGATCCAAAGAAACAACCAGAGAAAATTGGGTTTAAAAAACTACTTGATGACAAATATCAATGATGCCTACATAAATCTTAAAGTAATATCTAAAAGAAACTATTTTAAATACCTGGGAGGATGGATAACAAGTAACAGAAAAGAAATGATTAGCATAGAAAATAGAGCACATAAAATAGAAACAGCATTCAAAATGTCCTGACACACAAAACCAAGACGCTATCAGGCAGCGGTAAGGCTTAAAAGAATGTATACAGCAGAAAAAATTGAACAAAAAAATTGGAAAAATTTGAAAGAACAGTTCAAAGAAAAATACTGGGACCTAGAAGGAATAGTAACGTGGAGTACAAATTAAGCTCAAACGGAAAGCACAATTTGAAAATGGAAATACTGACTGATGTAATGAAGAAAACGAGATTGCAGTTTTATGGACACAAATACCTAAACGATAATAATAGACAATTCAAACAGATCTTCAGCTTACTAAACGGCTCAAATCCAAATGCAAATGGTTAACCAAAATTGACAAAGATATGAAAAACACGGGAAGTAGAATGGATATAATAAATAACAGAATACTTTTGAGAAAGACATCACAAAACTCAGGATTTCAGGAAAAAAAAGGTCTGTTAAGGGACCAAGGAAGAAAAGGAACGACACTCTCGAATGATGAAGGAAATCTGGGAGCCACGAGAATTAAACACAAAGATGCGAAACCAAGCTCGGTATATCGTACTCGCCGAAAGGGATATTCGAATAAATAAAATACACACATCAAAAAACGTTTTGCATCACCACGGTTCCGAGAGTTCCAGAATCTGTACAGAAAATTAGAAAAGGAATCAACATAAACATCATTTCCGCAATTTTAATTGCTCATGAAAACCACACATTGCATGTTGTACCGCCATACAGCGAGACCTTCAGAGGTGGTGGTCCAGATTGCTGTACGCACCGGTACCTCTAATACTCAGTAACACGTTCTCTTGTATTGATGCAGGTCTGTATTCGTCGTGGCATCTACAAGTTTATCAAGGGACTGTTGGTCCAGATTGTCCCACTCCTCAACGGCGATTCGGCGTAGATCCCTCAAAGTGGTTGGTTGGTCACGTCGTCCATAAACAGCATTGCCTTCAATATATCTCAGCCATGTTCGACAGTGTTCATGTCTGGAGAGCATGCTGGCCACTCTAGTCGAGCGAAAGGATAAGATGTGCACGACGGGGGCGCGGATTGTCGTCCCTGAAGACGAATGCCTCGTCAATATGCTGCCGATATGGTTGCACTATCGGTCGGAGGATGGCATTCACGTATCGTACAGCAGTTACGGCGCCTTCCATGACCACCAGCGGCGAACGTCAGCCCTAAATAATGTCGCCCCCCCACACACACAACAGCAAGGGACCTCCACCTTGCTGCACTCGCTGGACAGTGTGTCTAAGGCGTTCAGCCTGACCAGGTTGCCTCCAAACACGTCTGCGATGATCGTCTGGTTGAAGGCATATGCGACACTCATTTGTGAAGAGAACGTGATGCCGAACCTGAGTGGTCCTTTCGGCATGTTGTTGGACCCATCTGTACTGCGTTGCATGGTGTCGTGGTTGCAAAGATGGACCTCGCCATGGACGTCGGGAGTGAAGTTGCCCATCATGCAGCCTATTGCGCACAGGTTGAGTCGTAACACGACGTCCTGTGATTGCACGAAAAGCATTATTCAGCATGGTGGCGTTGCTGTCAGGGTTCTTCCGAGCCATAATCCATAAGGCAGTGGTCATCCACCGCAGAAATAGCCCTTGGGTGGCCTGAACGAGGCACGTCATCGACAGTTCCTGTCTCGCGGTATCTCCTCCAAATCCGTACAATATTGGTTTGGTTCACTCCGAGACACCTGGACACTTCCCTTGATGAGAGCCCTTCCTGGCACAAAGTAACAACACGGACGTCATCGAACTACGGTATTGACCGTGTAGGCACGGTTGAACTACAGACAACACGAGCCGTGTACCTATTTCCTGGTGGAATGAAATGAAATGCCGTGCGGCTAGGGCCTCCCGTCGGGTAGACCGTTCGCCTGGAGCAGGTCTTCCGATTTGACGCCACTTCGGCGACCTGCGCGTCGATGGGGATGAAATGATGATGATTAGGACAACACAACACCCAGTCCCTGAGCGGAGAAAATCTCCGACCTAGCCGGGAATCGAACCCGGGACCGTAGGATTGACATTCCGTCACGCTGACCACTCAGCTACCGGGGCCGGACTCCTGGTGGAATGACTGGAACTGATTGGCTGTCGGACCCCTCCGTCTAATAGGCGCTGCTCATGCATAGTTGTTTACATCTTTGGGCGGGTTTAATGACATCTCTGAACAGTCAAAGGGACTATGTCTGTGATTCAATATCCACAGTCAAGGATTGTCTTCAGGAATTCTGGGAACCGGGGTGATGCAAAACATTTTTTTCGATGTGTGTATTTGTTGCTGTCTTCCTATCTTTTTCCGACTTTTTACGTTTCTTCCTTTCACATATCAAGCGAAGGACCCACGGTGCTGAAGTGCAACGCTTTTTTTCGGAAACTTCCTATCTTTTGTGTTTTGTATGTTTCCCAAAATTACAAATACTGATTGTAAAAGTAGATCATTTATAAAAGTAGAGAAATTTCCACAGGATTGTTTTGGCCTTTGAGCTGTCACATTGAACTTCATCTCCCAAAACACTTGTTCCTGCAGTAGCTCTAAATGTGATTGAGAAACTTTTATCTTATCGTAAGATTCTCGGTAACCTGTATTTTTCCTTTCGCACTGAAGTGTTGTACAGATCAGCCAACTCCACTTAATTAGAAATCTGAGATTGTTTGTTTTCGAAAGCAGGAGATAGCTGAGATTATTCCACCTTCACGGTGCTCAAGTCTTTCATTTTCTCGTAATATTGCGAAACTCCCTACTTTTACATTCTCGATCTGAGCTCTTCTTACATAAGTTATGATAGCAACTCCTATTTTATTTCACAGTAGCAAAGATTAATTGAAACTTTTTACCGTTGCATGGATGGATTCCTGGTTTATAAATCATTTCGACGTGATAGAACGTTTCCAGATAGTTTCCTTATCTTATTTTGCTACTTTTGTACTCAAGATGTTGAAGTTGTGCACTTGTTTGCATCCGTAAGCACAAATTACTACAATACAGCTTCAGTATAAGTGGAAACTCTCACATATTTCGTTAATCGTAAAACCATCGCCGAATTTCGCTGGAGCATGGACGAGATTATTAGCACCTTAAATATACTCTGACTTCAGCGTGGCATCAGTAAATGACATACGAATCAATTACACGTTCTAACTTCACGTAACAAAGTAGACAACCATAGAATAGATGATTCGCCACAGCTACGTATCTTACTAGCATATTATTTTTCGAATCATTACATTTGAAATTACACAGAGTGACTCCTATCTTAGAAGAAAGATTAAGGAAAGGCAAACCTACGTTTCTAGCATTTGTAGACTTAGAGAAAGCTTTTGACAATGTTGACTGGAATACTCTCTTTCAAATTCTAAAGGTGGCAGGGGTAAAATACAGGGAGCGAAAGGCTATTTACAATTTGTACAGAAACCAGATGGCAGTTATAAGAGTCGAGGGACATGAAAGGGAAGCAGTGGCTAAGAAGGGAGTAAGACAGGGTTGTAGCCTCTCCCCGATGTTATTCAATCTGTATATTGAGCACACAGTAAAGGAAACAAAAGAAAAATTCGGAGTAGGTATTAAAATCCACGGAGAAGAAATAAAAACGTTGAGGTTCGCCGATGACATTGTAATTCTGTCAGAGACAGCAAAGGACTTGGAAGAGCAGTTGAACGGAATGGATGGTGTCTTGAAGGGAGGATATAAGATGAACATCAACAAAAACGAAACGAGGGTAATGGAATGTCGTCGAATTAAGTCGGGTGATGTTGAGGGTATTACACTCCTGGAAATGAAAAAAAGAACACATTGACAACGGTGTGTCAGACCCACCATACTTGCTCCGGACACTGCGAGAGGGCTGTACAAGCAATGATCACACGCACGACACAGCGGACACACCAGGAACCGCGGTGTTGGCCGTCGAATGGCGCTAGCTGCGCAGCATTTGTGCACCGCCGCCGTCAGTGTCAGCCAGTTTGCCGTGGCATACGGAGCTCCATCGCAGTCTTTAACACTGGTAGCATGCCGCGACAGCGTGGACGTGAACCGTACGTGCAGTTGACGGACTTTGAGCGAGGGCGTATAGTGGGCATGCGGGAGGCCGGGTGGACGTACCGCCGAATTGCTCAACACGTGGGGCGTGAGGTCTCCACAGTACATCGATGTTGTCGCCAGTGGTCGGCGGAAGGTGCACGTGCCCGTCGACCTGGGACCGGACCGCAGCGACGCACGGATGCACGCCAAGACCGTAGGATCCTACGCAGTGCCGTAGGGGACCGCACCGCCACTTCCCAGCAAATTAGGGACACTGTTGCTCCTGGGGTATCGGCGAGGACCATTCGCAACCGTCTCCATGAAGCTGGGCTACGGTCCCGCACACCGTTAGGCCGTCTTCCGCTCACGCCCCAACATCGTGCAGCCCGCCACCAGTGGTGTCGCGACAGGCGTGAATGGAGGGACGAATGCAGACGTGTCGTCTTCAGCGATGAGAGTCGCTTCTGCCTTGGTGCCAATGATGGTCGTATGCGTGTTTGGCGCCGTGCAGGTGAGCGCCACAATCAGGACTGCATACGACCGAGGCACACAGGGCCAACACCCGGCATCATGGTGTGGGGAGCGATCTCCTACACTGGCCGTACACCACTGGTGATCGTCGAGGGGACACTGAATAGTGCACGGTACATCCAAACCGTCATCGAACCGATCGTTCTACCATTCCTAGACCGGCAAGGGAACTTGCTGTTCCAACAGGACAATGCACGTCCGCATGTATCCCGTGCCACCCAACGTGCTGTAGAAGGTGTAAGTCAACTACCCTGGCCAGCAAGATCTCCGGATCTGTCCCCCATTGAGCATGTTTGGGACTGGATGAAGCGTCGTCTCACGCGGTCTGCACGTCCAGCACGAACGCTGGTCCAACTGAGGCGCCAGGTGGAAATGGCATGGCAAGCCGTTCCACAGGACTACATCCAGCATCTCTACGATCGCCTCCATGGGAGAATAGCAGCCTGCATTGCTGCGAAAGGTGGATATACACTGTACTAGTGCCGACATTGTGCATGCTCTGTTGCCTGTGTCTATGTGCCTGTGGTTCTGTCAGTGTGATCATGTGATGTATCTGACCCCAGGAATGTGTCAATAAAGTTTCCCCTTCCTGGGACAATGAATTCACGGTGTTTTTATTTCAATTTCCAGGAGTGTAGATTAGGAAATGAGACACTTAAAGTAGTAAAGGAGTTTTGCTATTTGGGGAGCAAAATAACTGATGATGGTCGAAGTAGGGGGGATATAAAATGTAGACTGGCAATGGCAAGGAAAGCGTTTCTGAAGAAGAGAAATTTGTTAACATCAAGTATAGATTTAAGTGTCAGGAAGTCATTTCTGAAAGTATTTGTATGGAGTGTAGCCATGTATGGAAGTGAAACATGGACGGTAAATAGTTTGGATAAGAAGAGAATAGAAGCTTTCGAAATGTGGTGCTACAGAAGAATGCTGAAGATTAGATGGGTAGATCACATAACTAATGAGGAAGTATTGAATACGATTGGGGAGAAGAGAAGTTTGTGGCACCACTTGACAAGAAGAAGGGATCGGTTAGTAGGACATGTTCTGAGGCATCAAGGGATCACCAATTTAGTATTGGAGGGCAGCGTGAAGGGTAAAAATCGTAGGGGGAGACCAAGAGATGAATACACTAAGCAGATTCAGAAGGATGTAGGTTGCAGTAGGTACTGGGAGATGAAGAAGCTTGCACAGGATAGAGTAGCATGGAGAGCTGCATCAAACCAGTCTCAGGACCGAAGACCACAACAACAACAACGGAGTGACTCCGTGATGATGTTAGAAACTTTCAAGGATGATGGAGAAGGATAAATGTGTCAATCTGAGGCAATGGACTCTGGTCCGTAAACGATCGAGTCAAAAATTATGAGCGAAAATCGTTCTGATACCTGTTACAGTGGAATACATGTACCGGTATTGGTTTTGCTCAGACTGCACGTTGGACAACTTTCAGCGGTGGTAGCATGGGCAAAAACAGGAAAAAAATGTGTAGTAAAAATAGGCTGTAAAATGTGTACTTTAAGGGCCGTGAGCAATTCTTCGTCTTCGCTACTAACAAAAACACCTCTTCTGCTTAACAAGTGCTCGTAGTTCTGAACCCTTTCACTTCGAATTTAGTCTGAGCGGCCGCCTACCACGTGCTCGTAACTTTCCAGTGGTGTGTGTACACACCACTGTTGCAGTCTGTCGTTATTATTGATAAAACAATTAAGAGGCGATATGCAGTATTATCGTGTTCAATTACTTTTTTTCTAATCTTTATAGAGACTTCCTTTTTTTTCAAAAAGGTACTTTATTACGAGACAAAGATATACATAAGTTATTGCCTTACTAAAACTTTCGAAGTGTAGCATGTTCAAAAGAAACATTCAAGCATAAATGTGCGTTCCATTTTGTACCCATGTACATGTCATGTTTTGCATATTTTTTATCTGGGAGATCATCTTATTTGATATTCCTGGGATTAGCGAGATAAATGGGCGCTCGGTTAGGCGTAAGAGATCATCGCCTTGAGACGATCTCCTTCCAAGACAGCCGTCTGTTTGCGGTCTGTGGTGAATCTCTAGCCTCTTCTTGGTCGGTCTCTGCTGAAAATCAGATAATGAAGTATTCCTTCCCTTTTCAGTTTTATGTAACGCATGAGCGTTCAGCTGAGACATGTCCACAAAACGAAGAAATACTTTTTGATCCCATTTTACAATTTTTTTATACACAGTCTACTCATGTCACTACAATCCTCATTGTCATTAACGTTACTAGTGATTGGAGGTACCTATCTCTTGGCATGATTCGGTTCTAGGCCCTCAGTCCGGAGCCGCGCGACTGCTACGGTCGCAGGTTCGAATCCTGCCTCGGGCATGGATGTGTGTGATGTCCTTAGGTTAGTTACGTTTAAGTAGTTCTAAGTTCTAGGGGACTGATGACCATAGATGTTAAGTCCCATAGTGCTCAGAGCCATTTGAACAATTTTTCTTGGCATGATTTGCACAAACATATTCTCGTTGTAGCTTACGGTAAAAGTATTTTTATTTATTTATTTATTTTGGTTCATTTGAGCTTCTGTCAGTTTTGTCATTCGTTATATCTTCGCTTTTATGAACAGTTGAAAGGGTCCTCTCTTCCCGCTTGTCCTACCACTTAAAGAAGTTTGCCTTTTGACATAAACTCGATCTCACCTGTTTTAGTTTCTTTGGTAAAGGAGGCACGCCTTTACGGTTTTTGCTCACGGTTTCACAAGCATTAGTCACTGTGTCATGCAAATAAGAAAATATCGCCATGCTAGTGTATAAATTGTCAACATACAGTGTATGACCTACACCAGGGTATTGTTCCAGTAAAGTAAGAACAATGTTTGTATATATTCCAACATTAACACCAAAATCAGTTTCTTTTTTTACGTCCGCTGTTGCATCCACATAAATAATGAAGTCAAGAATACACAACACGAAAAACTTTACGCCGAATCTGTGGCGTTTGGATGGAATGTACTCTTTGAAAATTAGATGACCTTTGTAGAGAACTAAAGTTTCGTCAATGCACAAATTTTTAAAAGGATGAAAAGCATCTGGAAATGCTTTTCTTAGATAATGCACAATTCGCCTAATTTTCCAGATTTTGTCATCTCCAGGAACCTCACCAAGGAAGCGTAACATTCTCAGTAACAGAAGGTACCTGTCTTTTGGTATCATTTGTGCAAACATTGGAGTAGGTAGTAATAGATCACTGGTCCAGTAACTTTGGAGTAGGTATTAATAGAACACTGGTCCAGAAAATGTTTATTTCATCTCATTTGAACCATCAGAAATTTTACAACAAGAAAACAGTAAATTTCATCACTATTTGTGTTTTTCCAAGGTCGTGGTCTTGATTGTTCACTGGCGGCGTTGCAAAGATGCCCGAACCGTAAGTTACATGGTTCAACTATGTAGTTTACAAGTGGTTGACTAAAAAAAATTGGAGGCACTCATATACAGTAGAAGAATCACCTATATCGACAGTTTTGTAAGCGGAATGACTCTTGCGGAAATTATACACTTTGGTGTCCAAGTTAAAGTTTTTCCATTTAAAATCATCTGTTTTGTGTCTTTTAGCAGACGCGTAAGGCGTATTATCAGGGTCTTCTTCGGAATCGGAGCAATACCAAAATATGGATCTGCATTTACTGGTTCAGCGTCTGCTGGTTCCCTAATAGTTTGCGTGTTTGTGGTGATGTATTTACCTACAGACTTATAGAATCACTGCCTGTCCAGCCATAATCAGCTGGTTTAGGCATGGTGAAGTCCTCACTTTGATTTAGAAGACTCAATAGCTCATCTTATGTAACCCGATGGTAACGTCGTGTCATTGTGTTGGATAACACGGAAAGCATAGCACATAAACTAGGTAATGTTACGATACCAAACACCTCTAACGAAAAATCAGCATTCAATAAGTCGTTCAGGTAATTCCCAATATGCCAACAACTCCACAGCATACATGTTTCAACAATCATCGCCGACTCGCTGGCGGGTGGTAGACGTTTTGCGTATCTGTACGACTGTAGCAGGGAACCACTGTAAATATTTCTCATAGAAAGTCGCATGTATACACTTCGAGCATTGAAGCGGTTAGCTTCTGGGACAGTGAAAGGGTTAAGGTATGCATTGTAGAGCTCATGTTTACTAGATTGTTTTCTTTGTTTTGGACCATACTACCAACTCCACCTCCGGTAGCTGAATGGTGCCGGCACGGTAGCTCAGCGTGTTCGGCCAGAGAGCCGGTTGGGCTCTGTAATAAAAAACTGAGTGGAAGGATCAGCCACCGAACTTGAACAGGATGTCTTGCGACGTCCGCAACGACCGAACACAACGATCAACAATGAACAAAACGAAAAAAAAAAAAAAAAAAATGGTCAGCGCGAGAGAATGTCAATCCAAGGGACCGGGTTCGATTCCCGGCTGGGCCGGAGACTTTCTCCGCTCAGGGACTGGGTGTTGTGTTGTCCTAATCATCATCATTTCATCCCCATCGGCGCGCCAGTCGCCGAAGTGGCGTCAAATCGAAAGACTTGCACCCGGCGAACGGTCTACACGACATTTATTTTACCAACAGCTGAAGGTTGCCTACCCTACAGTCTTAGCAAGAACGGTAGCGATAAATGTTTTCCACTGTCTGATGTATCAGAACGATTTTCGGTTATACCTTCGACTGAGTCCTTTCCAGACCACGGAACCCTTGCCTGAAATTGACACAGTTTCCCTACACCATCGTCCTTGAAAGCTTGTAACGTAATACCAGTATCACCCTGTGTAACAGGCATAAAGATCAGCGAAATTAAATTTAAAATCTAAAGAGAAATACCGTTCATCAGTAAGATAACAGAAGCTGCAGAAAAATCAGAAAATCACTCAAATATATAGTTATATGTTGTTATGGTCTTCAGTCCTGAGACTGGTTTGATGCAGTTCTCCATGCTACTCTATCCCGTGCAAGCTTCTTCATCTCCCAGTACCTACTGCAGCCTACATCCTTCTGAATATGCTTACTGTATTCATCCCTTGGTCTCCCTCTACGGTTTTTATCCTCCAAAAACTGGTGATCTCTTGGTGTCTCAGAATGTGTCCCATCAACCGATTCCTTTTTGTAGTCAAGTTGTGTCGTAAATTTCTTGTCTCCCGATTTCTATTCAGTAACTCGTCATTAGTTATATGATCTACCTGTCTAATCTTTAGCATTCTTCATAGCACCAAACGTCAAAACCCTAAATTTCTCTTCCTGAGAAACGGTTTTTTTGCCATTGCCAGTCTACATTTTGTATCCAGCCTATTCGGCCATCTTCAGTTACTTTGCTGCCCAAATAGCAAAATCTATTTGCTACTTTAAGTGCTTCGTTTCCTAACGTAATGCCCTCAGCATCACCTGATTTAATTCGACTACGTTCCACTATGCTTCTTTTGCTTTTGCTGATGTGCATTTTATATCCTCCTTTCAAGACACCGTCCATTCCGATAAAATGCACTCCCAGGTATTTTACTGTCTCTGACAGAATTACAGTGTCATCAGCACACCTTAAGGTTTGTATTTCTTTTCCATTCCTAATCCAATTTTTTCTTTGGTTTCGTTTACTGCTTGTTCAATGTACAAACTGAATAACAGCCTTGTCTGTCCCACTTTCTTGTCAACTACTGCTTCTACTTCATGCGTCTCGACTCTTATAATTGCCATCTTGTACCTGAACAAGTTGGAAGTAGCCGTTTGCTACCCTTATTTTACTCCTGCTACCTTCAGAAGTTCGAAGAGAGTAATCCATTCAACATTCCAAAAGCTTTCTCTAAATCTACAAGTGCTGTAAATTGGCCTTTCCTTATCTTCTAAGGTAAGTCGTAGGGTCAATACTGCCTCATTTCTCTGAAATCCAAACTGATCTTCTCCGAGGTCGTGTTCTACCAGTTTTTTTCATTCTTCTGTAAAGAATTCATGATAATATTTTCCAACCACGAGTTGCTGAACTGACAGTTCGGTGATGTCACACCCGTCAGCAACTGCTCTCTTTGGAATTGGAATTATTATATTCTTCTCCATGTCTGAGGGTATTTCACCTGTCTTATACGTCTTGCTCACCAGATGGAAAAGTTTTGTCATGTGTGTTTCTCCCAAGGCTGTCACTAGTTCTGACGGAATGTCGTCTACTACCGGGACGTAGCTTCGACTTGGGTCTTTCACTGCTTAGTCAAATTTTTCTCGAAGTATCATATCTCTCATCTCATCTTCATCTAAGCCGTCTTCCACTTCTATAGTATTTCCTTCAACTACGTGTCTCTTGTATAGACCCCCTGTATACTCCTTTCACCTTTCAATTTGCCTTCTTTGCTTAGGAGTGGTCTTCCATCTGAGCTCTTGATATTCATGCAGCTGCTTCTCTTTTCTCAAACGGTCTCTTTAATTTTCCTACAGACGATATCTATCTTTCCTCTAGTGAAATTTGGTTCTAAATCGCTACGTTTGTCCTCTAGCCACTCCTGTTTGGACATATTGCGCTTCCTGTCACTCTCATTTTTTAGAAATTTCGCCTGCTTCATTTATTGCATTTTTATATTTTCTCTTTTCATCAGGATGTTTTACTAGGCCTTGTCTTTTTACTTATTTGATCTTCTGCTGCCTTCACTATTTCATCTCTCAAGGGTAATCGTTCGTCTTCTACTGTATTCCTTTCTCCTGTTCTTGTAACCGTTGCCTAATGCTCCCACTGGAAGCCCTAAAACCTCTCGTTCTTATAACTGATCCTGGTCCCATCTATTTAATTTCCTATCTTTTTCAGTTTCTTCAGTTTCAATCTACGGGTCATAACCAATAAAGTGCAGAGTCCACATCTGCCACGGTAAATTTCTCACAGTTTAAAATCGGGTTGCGAAATCTGTGTCCTACAATGAATCTGAAACTTTCTGGTGTCTTCAGGTCTCTTCCATGTATGCAACCGTCTTTCATGATTCTTAAACCAAGTGTTACCAATGAAAATTATACTTAATGGAAAATTCTAACAGACTGCTTTCTCTTTCATTCATTTACCTAGTCCATATTCGCCTATTATTTTTCCTTCTGTTCCTTTTCCTGCTATCGAATTGCAGTCCCCCTTCTCAATTAAGTTTTCGTCTCCCTTAAGTACTTGAATAATTTCGTTTGTCTCACTACACATTTCTCCCGTTTCTTCATCATTCGCGGAGCTAGTTGGCATATAAAAAGTACTACTGTGCTGGGAGTAGGGTTCACGTCTTCCTTGGCTGGAATAATGCGCTCACTGTGTTGCTCATAGTTGCTTATCCACATCACTATTTTCTTATTATCAGACGTACTGTTGCATTATCCCAATTTAGTTTCGTATTTATAAATCTGTATTCACCTAACCAGAAGTCCTGTTTCCCACTATTTTTAAATATAACCTACGCATTTCCCTTTTGAAATTTTCTAGCCTACCTACCCGATTAAGGGATCTAACATTTCACTCTCTGATCTATAGAACGCCAGTTTTGTTTCTCCTGATGACGACCACCTCCTGAGTAATCCCTCCTGCCCGGAGATCTGAACGGGAGATTGCTCTACCTGCATAATATTTTAGCTGAAAGGACGCTGTCATCGTTTAACGATACAGTAGAGGTGCATGCCCTCGGGAGAAATTACGGATGTAGTTTCCCCTTGGTTTCAGCCGTTCGGAGTACCAGCACAGCAAGGCCATTTTGGTTGATGTTACAAGGTCAGATCGTTCAATCATTCAGATTTTTGCCCCTGCAACTACCGACAGGAATGCTACCGCTCCTCACAAACCACACGTTTGTCCAGCTTCTCAACAGATACCCCACCGTTGTGGATGCGCTATCTGTATCGCTGAGGCGCGCAAGTCTTCCTGCCAACAGCGAAGTCTGTGGTTCATGAGGATGGTTAGATATGAGTTAATAATGACGTAAGTGTCTGTGCAGGAGAATCGGTATAGACATGCTGGTACACAACCTAAGCACCTCGCGAGTTGCAGAGAGACATCTCCATAGCGGCAAAACTTTTCATGTGTTTTCCTCCTAGTATATTCCTTAAATTTCGTGAGTGTTGTTTTATTTAATAGGTTTAATCTCGAATTTTGTACGAGTAAATTCATTCAGTATGGAACGCAGTAGTTGCTCATTTGCTTTGTTTTGAACTCAAACGTCCTTTCGTTTAGCAAGACATTCAGTCGGGCTCCAGCTGTCCGCTGATACACATCTCCAGAGCGGCAAGTTACGTATTTACATTTTCCTGTGTTTGCCTCGTAGTATGTCAGCCGCCTTCAGGCTGCTGCCTTGGTGTGTAGCAGTGGCGGGGAATATGGCACGTCGGATGGGACACCTCAAGTGTTGCTTGTTTTGGCAATGAGCTCTGCTGCAGAGGTACCTCGTAGCGTACCCTACGCGGTAGATCCGCCCTCACAGCAGGTCGATTTGCAGATGGTAGCTTGTTCGCTTTGTTCGGGGTGGAGAGCCAATGTGGGGCTTGTCGTCTTGTTTCACCTAATCTCCCTTCAGTTGGCTTTTCCTTCAACAGGGTCCAATCAGGCACTCCGGGAAGAGTTTTGCTAGTTATTGGGAGCTCCAAAGTTAGGCGCGTTATGGAACCCCTTACGCAGGTAGCTTTCATGACTGGAAAGAAAGCCAGTGTACACTCGGTATATCTGCCGAGGGACTTCGTGCAAGATGGGAGGACGCCTCACCTTTGATGATCGAGCGTGCTGGGAGCAATAGTGTGCAAGTTACGGCTCGCGTCGGCACCAACGACGCCTGTCACATGGGTTCTGAAGCCATCCTCAACCCATACAGGCGGCTGGCGGAGGAGATAAAGACTGCTGGCCTCGCTCGCGGGATGCAAGCAGAGCTCACAATTTGAGCATTGTTCCCAGGATTGATCGGGGTCCTTTGGTTTGGGGCCGAGTGGAGGGAGAGGCTTCATTGACTCTCTGACGGTCTAGGCTGCAAATATCTGGACCTTCGACATCGGGTGGGGAGTTGCAGGATTCCCCTTGATAGATCACGGATGCACTACACAAAGGAAGCAGCTATTTGGCTAGCAGAGGACTTGTGGGGGTCTTTTGGGCTAGGCTGTAGTTTGAAGTACTCCGATGAACACTCGCCAGCCGATACGCGGCTGGCGAAATCAGACCGCTTTCAGAGTAAAACCACTTCGGCAGTCCAACTTTTCTCAACAAATTACCGAAGTATTCGGAATTAAGTTCCAGATTTTACTGCCCTCCAGGAAAATTCTCGCCCTAAAATTATTCTTGGGACCGAGAGCTGGTTGAAACTCGAAGTGGAAAGCTCTCAGACATTTAGCGAGTCATGGAACGTGTATCGGAAAGACTGATTAGACGCCACAGAAAGGAGAGTGTTGAATGGAGTTGAGAAAGATATTGTCTCTATTGAGGTCGAAGCTGCTTGTGACAGTGAAGATATCTGGTCATGTATAACGGATCTAGGTGAAGCCCAGTTAATTGTTGGATGTTTTTACCCGCCACACAATTCCACATTGTCAGTTCTAGAGTCCTTGAAAGGCAGTCCACACTCAGTAGCGCGTAAATGTCCAGATCATGTAATATTAGCTAGAGGCGACTTTAATCTACCGAGAATAGACTGGGACACATTTGCAATCATTACAGCGGTACGGACAGACAGTCTTGCAAAGTACTTTTGAACACGTTTCGCCGGCCGCTGATGAGCAATACTCAAGAATCGGACGAACAAGCATTTTGTAAGCTACTTCTTTCGTCGATGAGTCACATTTTCTTAGAATTCTTCCTATGAATCTCAACCTGGCGCCTGCTTTTCCCACTATTTGTTTTATGTGATCATTCCACTTCAGATCGCTCCGGATAGTAACTCCTAAGTATTTTACGGTCGTTACCGCTTCCAATGATTTACCACCTATGGCATAATCGTACTGGAATGGATTTCTGCCCCTATGTATGCGCATTATATTACATTTATCTACGTTTAGGGAAAGCTGCCAGCTGTCGCACCATGCATTAATCCTCTGCAGGTCTTCCTGGAGTACGTACGAGTCTTCTGATGTTGCTACTTTCTTGTAGACAACCGTGTCATCTGCAAATAGCCTCACGGAGCTACCGATGTTGTCAACTAAGTCATTTATGTATATTGTAAACAATAAAGGTCCTATCACGCTTCCTTGCGGTACTCCCGAAATTACCTCTACATCTGCAGATTTTGAACCGTTAAGAATGACATGTTGTGTTCTTTCTTCTAGGAAATCCTGAATCCAATCACAAACCTGGTCCGATATTCCGTAAGCTCGTATTTTTTTCACTAAACGTAAGTGCGGAACCGTATCAAATGCCTTCCTGAAGTCCAGGAATACGGCATCAATCTGCTCGCCAGTGTCTACGGCACTGTGAATTTCTTGGGCAAATAGGGCGAACTGAGTTTCACATGATCTCTGTTTGCGGAATCCATGTTGGTTATGATGAAGGAGATTTGTATTATCTAGGAACGTCATAATACGAGAACACAAAACATGTTCCATTATTCTACAACAGATTGACGTAAGCGAAATAGGCCTATAATTATTCGCATCTGATTTATGACCCTTCTTGAAAATGGGAACGACCTGCGCTTTCTTCCAGTCGCTAGGTACTTTACGTTCTTCCAGCGATCTACGATAAATTGCTGATAGAAAGGGGGCAAGTTCTTTAGCATAATCACTGTAGAATCTTAAGGGTATCTCGTCTGGTCCGGATGCTTTTCCGCTACTAAGTGATAGCAGTTGTTTTTCAATTCCGATATCGTTTATTTCAATATTTTCCATTTTGGCGTCCGTGCGACGGCTGAAGTCAGGGACCGTGTTACGATTTTCCGCAGTGAAACAGTTTCGGAACACTGAATTCAGTATTTCTGCCTTTCTTCGGTCGTCCTCTGTTTCGGTGCCATAGTGGTCAACGAGTGACTGAATAGGGGATTTAGATCCGCTTACCGATTTTACATATGACCAAAACTTTTTAGGGTTCTTGTTTAGATTGTTTGCCAATGTTTTATGTTCGAATTCGTTGAATGCTTCTCTCATTGCTCTCTTTACGCTCTTTTTCGCTTCGTTCAGCTTTTCCTTATCAGCTATGATTCGACTACTCTTAAACCTATGATGAAGCTTTCTTTGTTTCCGTAGTACCTTTCGTACATGATTGTTATACCACGGTGGATCTTTCCCCTCGCTTTGGACCTTAGTCGGTACGAACTTATCTAAGGCGTACTGGACGATGTTTCTGAATTTTTTCCATTTTTGTTCCACATCCTCTTCCTCAGAAATGAACGTTTGATGGTGGTCACTCAGATATTCTGCGATTTGTGCCCTATCACTCTTGTTAAGCAAATATATTTTCCTTCCTTTCTTGGCATTTCTTATTACACTTGTAGTCATTGATGCAACCACTGACTTATGATCACTGATACCCTCTTCTACATTCACGGAGTCGAAAAGTTCCGGTCTATTTGTTGCTATGAGGTCTAAAACGTTAGCTTCACGAGTTGGTTCTCTAACTATCTGCTCGAAGTAATTCTCGGACAAGGCAGTCAGGATAATGTCACAAGAGTCTCTGTCCCTGGCTCCAGTTCTGATTGTGTGACTATCCCATTCTATACCTGGTAGATTGAAGTCTCCCCCTATTACAATAGTATGATCACGAAACTTCTTCACGACGTTCTGCAGGTTCTCTCTGAGGCGCTCAACTACTACGGTTGCTGATGCAGGTGGTCTATAGAAGCATCCGACTATCATATCTGACCCACCTTTGATACTTAGCTTAACCCAGATTATTTCACATTCGCATTCGCTAATAACTTCACTGGATATTATTGAATTCTTTACTGCTATAAATACTCCTCCACCATTGGCGTTTATCCTATCCTTGCGGTATATATTCCATTCTGTGTCTAGGATTTCGTTACTGTTCACTTCCGGTTTTAACCAACTTTCCGTTCCTAATACTATATGCGCACTATTTCCTTCAATAAGAGATACTAATTCAGGAACCTTGCCCTGGATACTCCTGCAGTTTACCAATATTACGTAAACTTTTCCTGTTTTTGGTCTCTGAGGACGGACGTTCTTTATCAACGATGATAATGTCCTCTCTGGTAAGCCGTCAGGTATTTTATCGTTTCGCCCAAGGGGGGGGGTCCCTCTAACCTAAAAAACCCCCGTGTGCACGCCACACGTACTCTGCTACCCTAGTAGCTGCTTCCGGTGTGTAGTGCACGCCTGACCTGTCTAGGGGGGCCCTACAGTTCTCCACCCAATAACGGAGGTCGATGAATTTGCAACCATTATAGTCGCAGAGTCGTCTGAGCCTCTGGTTTAGACCCTCCACACGGCTCCAAACCAGAGGACCGCGATCGACTCTGGGCACTATGCTGCAGATATTAAGCTCAGCTTGCACTCCGCGTGCGATGCTGGTTGTCTTCACCAAATCAGCCAGCCGCCGGAAGGAACCAAGGATGGCCTCAGAACCCAAGCGGCAGGCGTCATTCGTTCCGACATGTGCTACTATCTGCAGCCGGTCACACCCAGTGCGTTCAATAGCTGCCGGAAGGGCCTCCTCCACATTACGGACGAGACCCCCCGGCAAGCACACCGAGTGCACACTGGCATTCTTCCCCGACCTACCCGCTATTTTCCTGAGGGGCTCCATAACCCGCCTAACGTTGGAGCTCCCTATAACTAATAGGCCCGCCCTCTGTGACTGTCGGGACCTTGCCGGAGAATCGGCCACTGGCCCAACAGGCGAGGCATCCTGTGGTGGCTCGGAAACGATGTCATCACCACTAGGAAGCACCCCGTACCTGTTGGAAAGGGGTAAGGCAGCTGCCACGCGGCCAGATCCCACCTTCGCCTTTCGGCCAG
Organism: Schistocerca cancellata; assembly: GCF_023864275.1. Taxonomy (NCBI): domain Eukaryota; kingdom Metazoa; phylum Arthropoda; class Insecta; order Orthoptera; family Acrididae; genus Schistocerca; species Schistocerca cancellata. The sequence goes on from NC_064634.1 coordinate 511,493,979, forward strand.
GCACGCGCGAGCCCACCACTGTCCGCCATTCACCCTGGAGTGATGGCTGACCGGTAGTTAGGTTTAAGTAGTTCTAAGTTCTAGGGGACTTATGACCTAAGATGGTGAGTCCCATAGTGCTCAGAGCCATTTGAACCATTTTTGAACACGTTTCCGGAAACTGTCTTGAACAACTATTTCGGCAGCTCACATGCAACGGAAATATCTTAGAACTCGTAGCTACAAACAGTCCGTATCTTATCGATGGCATCAGTATAGAGACAGGGATTCGTGATCATGATGTCATCGTAACGACTATGGTTACTAAAGTTGATAAATTAGTCAAAAAGGCTAGAAGAGTGTTTCTGTTAGAAAGAGCAGTCTCACTCAGGCAATGAATGGACATCACTTAGTTCCATTATGGTAGACGTAAAGGAATTAAGGGCAGAGTTTAAATAAATTGTAAATCTTGATCTGGGGAAGTATGTGCCGAGTAAGAGGATTACGCACGGGAAAGACCCACTGTGGCTTAACAACGAAATTCAGAAAGTACTGAAGAAGCAAAGTTTGTTGCACCGACACTTCAAAATAGAATGCGCAAATGACGACAGGCAAAGGTTAGTACAGAGTTCTGCCTCTGTGAAAAAATTAATACGCGAAGCTACCTCCGTCATACCTTAGCAAGAGATCTGGCCGAGAACTCCAGAAAATTCTGGTCCTAAGTAAAACCACTAATCGGATCTAAGGCTTCCATCCAGTCTCTCGTTGACCGGTACGGTGAGTCAGCTGAAACAGATAGAATTTCGCGTTTAAGAAATCGTTCATACGGGAGAACCGCACAAACGAACCGTCGTTTGACCATCGATCAGACTCCCATATGGACAACATAGCAGCAAGCATCCCTGGCGTACAAAACAACTAATAATAATAATGTCATGTGGCTAGGGCCTCCAGTCGGGTAGACGGTTCGCCTGGTGCAGGTCTTTCGAGGTGACGCCACTTCGGCGGCCTGCGCGTCGATGGAGTTGAAATGATGATGATTAGGACAACACAACACCCAGTCCCTGAGCGGAGAAAATCTCCGACCCAGCTGGGAATCGAACCCGGGCCCTAAGGACTGACATTCCGTCACGCTGGCCACTCAGCTACCGCGGGCGTACGCAAAACTGAAAAAGTTGAAAGCACGTAAGTGGCAAAGTCCGTATGGAAAGTGTACTCTATGGCACTGGCTCCTTACTTACTTCGCATTTATCGCTAATCTCTCGCCCAGTGCAAAGTCCCAAGCGACTGGAAAGAAAAAGCACAGATGACTCCTGTATGTGAGAAGGGTAAAAGAAGGACCCGCTAAATTACATGTCAATATTCTTAACATCGGTTTGCTACAGAATTCTTGGTCATGTTCTCAGCTCGAATATAATAAGTTTCCTTGAGACCCAAGAGATTATGGAGACGAATCAGTACGGCTTTAGAAGCGTCGCTCGTTCAAAATTCAGCTCATTCTTTTCTCACATGATTTACTGCGATCTTTGGATGAAGGACAACAGGCAAATTCCATATTTCTAGATTTTCGGAAAGCATTTGACACGGTGACCCACTGCAGACTAAATGTTAACGAAGGGTTGGGTTGTTTTGGGGAAGGAGACCAGACAGCGAGGTCATCGGTCGCATCGGATTAGGGAAGGACAGGAAAGGAAGTCGGTCGTGCCCTTTGAAAGGAACCATCCCGGCATTTGCCTGGAGTGATTTAGGGAAATCACGGAAAACCTAAATCAGGATGGCCGGACGCGGGATTGAACCGTCGTCCTCCCGAATGCGAGTCCAGTGTCTAACCACTGCGCCACCTCGCTCGGTGTTAACGAAGGTCGAGCATATAGCAGAGGTTGCTGATGATACTGTGGTGGTCGGGAAGGTATCGACGTTGAATGACTGTAGGAGGATACAAGATGACTTAGACAAAAATTTCTAGTTGGTGCGATAAATGGTAGCTAGCTGTAATGGTAGAAGAGTGTAATTTGCTGCAGGTGAGCAGGAAAAAGAAACCAGTGATGTTCGGATACAGCATTAGTAGTGTGAGGGAAGTCGACGTTCTTTTAGAGGAACGCTATTGAGAAAATGTAGAGAACCGTAATTTGAAGCTGATTTGAGAAAGATTCTACAACAACAACATACATTTAGCGTGAGGTCCTGGACGATGCGATACGAGAATCGGGGCTCATTGGGAGCTATATAGACGGCTGTTTTTCTCTCGCTGCATCTGCAAGGGGAGCAGGAAGGGAAATGACTAGTGGCGCTACGGGGTACAGTTCGCCTTTCGCCCAGCGACGAGATGAGAAGCGTTTATGTAGCTGTAGAAGTAGGTGCAGACACAGACTCCCGTCTTACCAAACCAGGAGCCACGACAAGGGCTAAAAGAAGTCAGCGTCGTCTCGAGTCTGATAACAATGGACAAACAGAGTACTAGTTTCTCACAACCGTCGTTTATCGTGTTCATTATTTACATAAGTCGATACTCAGCTTAGCCTACATCTAAATGTATTCGACAGCCTTTATCATGGTGCTTTACGCTCTGGTTGAGTATTGCTGTCAAAGTTAGTAGCTAAGTACAAGGTAGTAATAATGCTGGCTTCTCATTCACCCAGAGATTTCTCGGCTGTCTGTAGGGACAGCAGACTTATTGCTACTCCTCCGGTAATCTCGAAGTCTTTGGGGGATTCTGGGGCATTTAAGTGAAAACATGCTAAAGGTTACTCTCGCTGCAAAATGCACCTGCCTAAATTTTCTAAACTCGGTTGCGTTGCCGTATAAGAATCCCCTTACATTCAATTAACATCTCATTTGATTTACTGTGGTCAGATATCTTTATTTGAGCCTGGTAATATTTCTTATAAAGTACAACAGAAAACCTCATCTCACATAAATCATGCAATGACAGAATCAGAGTATAGCATCTCCTTTCACCCATAAAAACCTATTTTATTATTTAGTGATGCGTAAGGATTCCATGGAATTGTAACACATAAGACCAGGGTTTCTTTTATGTACTCCGTTCAAATGATTTATTTTCAATCGTGGTTGATCTGACGGAACATATACAAATAAAATACACTCAATATCACAATGTACATGCATTGTTTCCATTCAAAATAACAATAAATTTACCAATGTATGAACATTGAATAGTTAATTTCCTACAGGCAATATGTATCATTGACCAGGTTAATGTGATCGGGGGAAGACATGGATAGGCAAACAAAAGAACAAGAGGCTTAAGATAGAAAATAACGTAATCACATGCACGCTGATTCATCACAGATTCTCCACTACTGACAACCGCAACCAACCCTACTGTATACTCGGCAGAGAAGCCATGGTTCAACCCTGAGCATGCACCAAATCGCAAAAATTATACTTAATTACATATCAGAAAAACAAGAAAAATACTCCACACATGTAGGTATCCGTTCTATAGTTTCACATCGAACTCAATTCCAGATCCGTTGTATTGACTGGCATAAAATTCATTTCCCGATGCGCTATAAATTTTTAAACTTGTCACTTGGCAGAGAATCAGGTGTGGTTTATACCGTGAGTCACAACCAGTATCTGGAGAACTTAAAGAGTGCAATGTTGCAGAAGATGGAGTGCCGCTCTTGATACATATTCACACCGAGCCGAGACGTAATCAAGAAGTGCAGCGGCGCAGTATGACGACACGTTACGAGCCATTCCGGGAGCCTTGCACTACGAAGCCATAACACGTGACCTCCGAGCTTATCCTCCCCAAGGCATCCTAGCACTGATGGAAAGTGTGAAAAAATGGTTCTAATGGCTCTGAGCACTATGGGACTTAACTTCTGAGGTCATCAGTCCCCTAGAACTTGGAACTACTTAAACCTAACTAACCTAAGGACATCGCACACATCCATGCCCGAGGCAGGATTCGAACCTGCGACCGTAGCGGTCGCGCGGTTCTAGACTGTAGTCCCTAGAACCACTCGGCCACCCCGGACGGCGGAAAGTGTGAAGACCAGGGTAACTGGAAGTAATTGAGACACCACGGTGGGGACAAGTCCGCTGACACCTCCGCATAAATATGCCAAAATGAGCGTAACGCCAGCCGCGATGACGTTACGTCCAGCTTAAATACGACTGTTTCAGAAGCCTCAGTCTGAGTGTCTGGTCATCCCATCTGTATCTCTGATTTTGACAGAATGACACTCTCGCTTGTTACAGGATAATTTGACTGGAAAATATACATCTGCTGCCTGATTCCGAGAGAAGACTTTACTTCCGAGACCACATCTGGCTGCAGTGGGACTTACCACCTGTAAGCCAGCACTGTTGTTTGGCCGCCGCCATGGTTGAAGAAGACTGGATGAGCCTGGGCCTGCCCCTCGTGAAAGGATTTAACAAGTGACTGCAAACTGCCGCCTACAACCTGTTGGGTGAGATACCTGTGTACTGCCTCCCTGGCAGTACCACCTCTCTGGCTGCATGGTGTTTACTGACTCAGGTTCTGCACTCATGCCTTCACGACACTCGCCACCTGTGATACGCTGTTGGCACCCACTCAGGCGAAGGTCCGTCGTAGCCAGCCGTGGGGTGGCTGGCGCTAGATGCTGGTGAGCAGCGGTAGATCGGCGCCTACAGACTCCTGTCGCGGCTACCTGCACGACACCGCTACTGAATCTTCACCCGCACAGTGCCCGCAGCCAATGAAGCGCTGTGCCCGTCTTCCTTGTCGCATGTGAGTGTGCGAACCAGTGCACGTTCTGCCATGCCAGAGAAGGCAATCCGTGCCGTAAATTACAAGTAGTAAATATGATTTCAGACTACGTTGTTTCACTGACGCCTTAAGGCTTATGACAGGCATCCGCGCCAAGACCCAAGCTTGCATCTACATCTACACATCTACATGGTTACTCTGCAATTCACACTTAAGTGCCTGGCAGAGGGTTCATCGAGCCTACTGCACCAGTAGTGATACCATTTCACCTGTTCAGCTTCCGCGTCCACTAAAAATCCTGACCCGAGGGGCGACCGCTACCTATTCTGCAAGCTTAGATCTATTCAGTAATTAGCAAAGAACTGAACTGCGATGCACACTAACACACAGCCAAACGTGCCCATTGTTTATGCTAAGAGATTCTGTTCATCCCGTGAAAAAATCAACTTAAATTTGGAAACCTACACGTAAATTACGTAACCGCTGTAGGCACAAGTATTTACTGAAGCCTAATGAAAGAATGAACTTGATTCCTACTACTGATCATATGGATTCATGACTGAAAAAAATTACCAACATTCAACTCCATCCAAATCATGAAAAATTCAAAAATTCATTGCTATGTTTTATACAATTGTGGTACGTGAGAATAAAGTTTCTTTGGACTATATGTGATAGCAAACCAACTTGCTCTCAGAGGACTTGGTAACAAAAACGTATTAATAATAAATAAATACACAAAATTACCCCTACAATAACTAGCATGATGCCCCCCTAAAATACAAAAAGCTGAAATGAATATTATTATGTGTGACTATCGTACACAGAGTAAATCCAAATAAGTGTCCACAGAGTGTTCGAAAAGGCACATATGTTCTTCCCAGGTCTCTGTGGAAGAAAGCCTCACACCAATGGCTGCTCTCGCTTTTCAAGATGAGACGAAATAGCCACACAAAAAAGGACCACAGCACCCTGTTACCCTTTCCGCCTATACTGCTACTAGTTGGCAAAACTGCTGTAACAGACCACAGATTCCGGCGACCCTTATAAAACTCACAGTCACTCAATTCCATTACACACATTGGAGTACCCTGTAGGGAAAGGATATAGAAAAGACACAGGTAGATAAATATCAATGTAAAAAATTAGCTGATGTGATATTTACCAATAAAGAAGATTGCGACTATAATATTGAAGTAACAGACACTGATTTCTCTGATCATATGGCTTTAAAAATGATACGGGTTGGGAACAATATGAAATGTACAGTCACTGAAAAGTATGTACTGAGAAGACTTGTTAATAATAACAACATGTGGATTTTTAATGGTATGCTAAAAAGGACAGAGAAATAACTTCTGATGTAGACAAGAAGTACGAAACGTTCTTCATTTACTATAAATATTGTTAAGAATTGCATTCCATGAAAAGGAATTAAAGTCAGTAAGAAATCAAATAGATGGTAACACCACAGGTTAAAATCAGCGATCAATCTGAAAAAGCCAAGCAGACATGCCAAAATCAATATAACAATAAAACATTACTACAGTAAATACGGAAGGACCCATATGAAAGTTTTAAAGGAAGGAAAAAGGTTAAGCAAATATTGATAGAGTAACAGGGGAAGCAATGAATCGAAATCTATTTGGGAGGCTATAAACAATAGTGTAGGAAAATATAAAACTGAAACCCAAAGCTTGAAAATCATGAGTGATGGGAAAAATGGTTGAAGAGGTTCAACAGATTTTCAATATATTTAATATACATTAGGTTAACATAGACCAAACACAATTAAAGGTATGAGCAATTAATACAATAATTGTGAAGAGAAAATGTTTCTGTGACCAGTAACAGAATATGAAGTGAGAAACATTATGAACAAATTAAAAAATTAAATATGTAGTGGTACTGACAGAATTCCGGACAAGGTAATCACTCCTTAGTTCCACCAATATAGATACCCAGCTAACTAACTGACTTTATCATCATCATCATCTTGGACAGTTTCCAGCCACTGGCTGGGCCTGTCGGGAACACAAGCCTCTCCATCGTGTTCTGTCTTTCCACCATTCCCCCTCTTCCACCTTCGTCCAGTTCTCTCCTCTTCTTGTCACACATTCCTTCACTCCCTTCACCCATCTATCTCTTGGTCTTCCTCTGGGCCTCTTCCCCTCCAGTTGCAGATCAAACATCCTCTTTGGAATTCTTCCCTCATCCATTCTCTTCATGTGTCCATACCACTGCAGTCTTGATTTTTCTATCCTGTCCTGTACTGGTTCCTCCTTTAGTCTTTCCCTCACATACACATTTCGCAATCTGTCTCGTCTTGTTACACCCAACCTGCTCCTCTGGAACTTCATTTCGCTAGCCTGTATTCTACTTTTGTCGCTTTTGTGCATTACCCATGTCTCACTTCCGTATGCCAATATGGGGACAAAGTAGGTTCGGTATATAATTCCCTTGGATTTCTGTGGTACCTCCTTGCTCCAAATAAGCCCCCTAATGCATTTGTAGAACTGCCCTGCTTTTCTGCACCTTTCATTTATTTCCATTGCGTTTCCCCCCTTACTTTCAATCACGCTTCCCAGGTACTTGAAGTTCTCTACCACTTGTAGTTTTTCCCCTCCACAAGTTATATCCACATTTGGCCTATTCGTCTTCCTTGTTGTGACAATTATTTCACTTTTCTTTGCAGAGAAATGCATTCCATATTGTGCTGCCGTTGCCTCCCATGCATCTAACTGCTCTTGCACCTCCTTCTCGCAATTTCCCCATAACATCAGGTCATCGGCAAAAAGCACTGCTTTCATTTTATGATCTCCAATTGCATCTGACACTTGCTGTAGGATTTCATCCATAACAATAATAAACAATAAAGGCGAAAGTGCACTTCCCTGTCGCAGCCCATTTTCCAGCTTGAACCATGCAGTACATTCCCTCCCCACTTTCACACAACTCTCACTTCCCTCATACATTTTTCTGACTTTTCGTGTTATCTCTTCATCTATCCCTTTTGCGTTCAGCACATCCCAGAGCTTGTCCCTACATATACTGTCATACGCCTTCTCAATATCTAAAAAGGCCATGATTAAGTCCTTCCCGTACTCATAGTGCCTTTCCTGCAGTTGCCTTACCGCAAATATGAGGTCCGTTGTTGATCTTCCCGGTCTGAAACCATACTGCTCCTCTTGCAGTCTACTTTCAATACTGCTTCTTATTCTCTTCTCCAGGATCTTTTCATAGATTTTTCCACAGTGGCATAGCAGGGTGATTCCTCTGTAGTTCTCACATCTCCTTTTATCCCCTTTCTTGAAGATCAGGACTATAATTCCTTTCTTCCAATCCTCAGGAATTCTGTTCTCCTTCCACACCACCCTCAGCACTCTGTATAGCCACTGGGTTCCTACTTCTCCTGCTGCTCGTATCATATCCACTGTTACTTCGTCCCAACCTGGTGCCTTGCCCCCTTTCATCCTCTTTATGGCTTCTTCCACTTCATTCCAAGTTAGATCATCAATTTCACCACTATTATCATCGTCTGCTGCCTTAGGCTCTCCATCGCTGTTAGTTACCCGCTTGGCGGCATTCAACAGATCTTCAAAGTACTCCTTCCAAATCTTTTTGAGCTCATGCATTTCCTCCACAACTCTTCCATTATTATCCATGATCCTCAGGCACTCGCTTCTGTCCTTCCTCTTATTTCTTACCATGGTGTAAAGTACTTTTTTGTTCCCTTCACTGTCCTCTTCTAACATTCTTGTCCATTTTTCCATCCACTTCTTCTTCTCCGCCCTTACTATGGTCTGTGCCGCTTTCTTGCTTTCCTTATATTTTACCTTAGCTTCCTCTGTTCGGGTCTGGAACCATTCTCTGAAGGCTTTGTTCTTTCGAAGTACTGCCTCTTTACATATGTTGTTCCACGTTGGGGTTTCCTTACTTCTCCTCTTTGTGCTAGTTCTTCCGCACACAATCTCAGCTGCCTCAACTAGGGCCTTCTTAAAATCTCCCCATTCTTCTTCCACTGTTCTCTGATCTTCCTTTGGCAGCTTCTTCCTGATCAGTGTCTGGTACTGGGTCCTCCGTTCATCCTCTTTCAGCATCCATGTCTTCAACCTTTTCTCCTGTATATCTGTTGCCCTCCTATCTTTTTTCTCTCTCAGGGTGGCTACCAACAGCCGATGGTCACTGTCTAAGGCCTCAGATGGAACGACCTTAACATCTGTGAGGCTGCTCATCATCTGCCTATCCACTAGTACATAGTCTACTACTGAAGTTTGGGACCAGTCCCCACTGTACCAAGTTATTTTGTGACTACTTCTCTTCTTGTACCAGGAATTTGCGATCGTCAGCCCATTCCTCTTGCAGAATTCCAGCAACAATTTTCCTTCTCTATTTCGGTTCCCCCAGCCCTCTGGTCCCATTATCTCCTCGAATCCTTTCCTGTCTGTGCCAACATGTGCATTGAGGTCCCCTATTATAATCTGATTACCTCCATTTAGCTGCTTTTGCATGTCATCTTCAAATTCCTCCTTCTCCTTTTTTGTACACCCCACCTGTGGGGCATATGCTTGGATGATTTCAATGCTTTTTCCTTTCACTCGTACTCTGGCTTTTATCATTCGATCATTGATACCTTCCACCTCCTCCTGCAGACCCTCTCTGACCACTATTGCCACTCCATTTCTTCCCCTCTCATTCCCTATCCAGTACAGTTTACATCCTTTACTTAGTGGTTTTTCACCAACTCCTCTCCACCTAGTCTCAGCAAGTCCCAAGATGTCCAATTTCCTCCTTTCCATCATTTCTACAATTTCTTCTAACTTCCCAGTTAGAGTCCTTACGTTTAAGGTGCCCAGTCGTAAACCATCTCGTAATCCTTTTCCATTGCTTGGTCGGTTTCCTTTAAATCCGTTCCGTGATCCGAGGCATGTTCCCTTTTTAAAAGCAGTTGATTTATCCACTACTGGCTTGCTAGGCCTATCGCAGCTTCACCAGAGCCCCGTTAGCCGTCACGTTTCAGGGTTCCCATAGAGCCTTCTCAGCTACCGTAGCGGTCCTGGGGCACACGAAGTCCCCGCTGTACATCGCCCCTATAGGCAGTCCCCTACTTTGTGCCGTTGCCCATCTCCCACGACTTGGACGAGGGGTTGGACTTATGGGAGAACGGGGATGTACGTATTAAAAGTCAAATTATTCGTAATAATGTCACTCTACAAAAAGGACAGTACAGCCACTATTAACAGATTTTTCTAAAGTAACTGAAAGAGTAATGATTGGTAGGGTATCTGATTTCCTGAATAAAAATATATTGATTAATGCTCACAATTGGTTTAGGAATGACAGACCAACAGAAACATCAGCCTCTTAGTTCACGAAGATGGTCGTAAAAGCCTTGGATATGAATTAATTAACCTGTGGGGTGTTCTTAGGTTTATCCAAAGCATCTGATGTTACCAGCCATAACTTGTGAACTAGATTCTTGTGGAGTCCGGCGGCAGACCTTCAAATGGTTCAAGCCTCATCTCTCTGACAGACAACAGAGACTACAAATACATTAATGGAAAAAATCGCTACACCAAAATGTAATTAATGTAGATTAAGGAAATTTTGCGAATACATTTTCTACGTAACATATTTAAGTGACTAACTTCGCAAGGTCATAGGTTAATGTAAGCGCAAGATAAGCCGCTGAAACAGTCAAATGGTGGTACATTAATAACCGTTGTAGCTGCCAGAATGTTCAATGAAAGCATGCAAACGTCCATACATTGTGTTGTACGGGCGCTGGATGACAGTTATTGGCATGGAGCTCCATGCCTGTTGCATTTGGTCGGTCAGTACAGGGTAGTTTAATACTGTGTGTGGATGACACTGAAGTTATCGTTCAATGAAGTCTAATATGTTCTCGACTGGAAACAGACCTGGTGATCGAGCGGATGTAGACACTCCGTACAGCATGTTGAGTTACAACATCGGTATGCGGGCGAGCGTCATCCTTTTGGAAAATACCCCTTGGAATACTGTTCATGAAAGGCACCACAACAAATCGAATAATCAGACTGGCTTACAAATTAACAGCCAGGATGTGTGGGATAACCACGAGAGTGATCCTATTGTCGTACGAAATCGCAATCCAAACCATAACTTCGGGTGTAGTTCGAATGTGTCTAGCACCAGACAGGTTGGTTGCAGATCCTCAACTGGCCTACTTCTAACTAGCTCATGGCATTCGCTTGGCACTGAGGCAGACCGACTTTCATAATAAACCACAGCAGACATCCACCACGCCCTCCAATGTACTTTCGCTTGACACCACGGAAGTTTCAAACGGCGGTGGTTTGGGGTGAGTGGAATGCACGCTACAGTAGTTCAAATGGCTCTGAGCCCTATGGGACTTAACATCTGAGGTCATCAGTCCCCTAGAACTTAGAATTACTTAAACCTAACTAACCTAAGGACATCACACACATCCATGCCCGAGGCTGGATTCGAACCTGAGACCGTAGCGGTCGCGCAGCTCCAGACTGTAGCGCCTAGAACCGCTCGGCCACTCCGGCCGGCCTGCTACAGTGCCTTCGGCTCGGAGCTCTCCTAGAAGTAACCTATTTGCAGCAGTTCAGTGTGTCACTGTGGTGCCAAATGCCACTTAAATGCTGCTGCAGGTGCAGTACGAGGCACCAGAGCCATACGCTGAACACGATGATCCTTCCTCCGGTAGTGTCACGTAGCCGTCGGGGGCCGGGCTTCTTGCGACGGTACATTCTCGTAACCGCACTGCCAGCAATCATGAACAGTTGCTACATTCTCGACAAGTTTTTCTGCAACATCGCAGAAGGAACATCCAGTTTCTAGTAGCCCTATTATACGACAGTGAGGTGTTGGCGTCCCTGTCGCCTTAAAGGTATTCTTGATTAAAATGAAGTCATCACGTAGAATTTCAAGAGTACCTAACGTTCACGGCCGTTACAGCGTGTATTTAAAGCAAACTTGATTTTCATCCTTGTAGTGGTGATGCTAGCGTCACTCTTATGCGACCGGTGAGAAATTTGAATTACCAACTTCCGTTTATGTCACACAACTCCTTCGCAGCGTTGTGATTTTTTTCCGGCAGTGTATGTCATGAAGGCAAGGAATACTTGTCAGATCACCAAAAGAAAGCTGTGGTGTGCCCCAGGGTTGAGCGTGTTAGGCTCTCTGTTGCCCTGGCAGATATAGATGACTTGAAAAAAAAAACATCTAAGGCCTGAAGATAAAATGATGTTTGCTGATGACACAAGAATTTTTATAACAGGCTGCATTGAGGGTTATCTCCATCAGAAAGTCTCTAAGAGAATAAATTACGTAGGAAACTGGTTTTTGGATAACGCTCTACTTATAAGTAAGGAGAAAAATGATACTGATGAATTTCAGTAACTGGTTATACAAGGTCGCTAAAGTGAAACTTGACGTCACATTCTGGGACATGGTGCGCTGCTTCCTGTGCTCGTAGCCACGCCTCCCACTTCTTCAGTCGGTGAATGGCCCAGTCTACGAGCCAAGCTACCGGACAAGGCAAATCCTCTTGTGGACATATTTGAAGATAACTTTGGCTCCTATGGATGAGCCACAGGATGTCTGACACATACAAATGGTTGAGGGAGGATTCACCACATATCTTACTGCAGTGGATGTTGCTGACGCTGAATTTGAGGACCTCATCCCAGCTCTTACTCCACAGGAAGTTCGCTCTTGCCTTTGGCTTCTGCCCATCTCCAAGGCCCCTGAGCATGATGTACTGCTGACTCAGGCTGTGAGGGCGCTACCAAGGCAGGCTGACGCCGTAATTGCGGCTATGTTCAGTCATGTTATCCTTCGCAAGCCATATCCTCAGCTGTGGAAACACTTTCACTTTTCCGGTTCTGAAGCCAGCCAAAAATGGAGCTGATCCCAAGAACTATCGACCTGTTAGCTTACTTCTCTTTCTGAGCAAGGTATTCGAACGAATCCTCCTGGTACAGATGCTGTACTTCCATCTCTGGAAAAATTTGTATTCAGAAAAGGACACTCAACAACTTCGAATGGTTGAAGAGATCATGACTGCCTTCAGTAGTAAGGGATATTTTGGTGCTGTCATTTTGGAACTGAAACGAGCGTTTGATAGCATTTGTCACACAGGCCTACAGTACAAAATTTTCGCCTTTTGGTTTCATTGCCACTATGCTCAGCTGATGAAATCTCCAGGGACTCGGACCTATCAAGGACACACCTCAAGTTACTCCTTAGGAGAAGCTGATGGCTGCATATCATCCACTGACGCTTGGAGGAAGCGTGTTCTGGCCTAGAGGATTGGGCAGCAAAGTGGAAATAGGCTTCAATGCGATTAAGACCCAAGCTGAACTGTTTGCTAAGAGTTGTCGTCCAATGATGCCACAACTGCAACTCGTCAGCGAGCCTATAGAATGGAGTGATGATGTGAAGTAACTTGGCCGCACCTTTGGCCCTGCGCTCACTGGCACGAGCACATGTGCAATGTTAAATGGAAGGTGAAGCAATGAGTCAGCACGCTCTACACAATCCTGTACAAAAGATCCACCCTGCGAGTCGACTATGAGCTGACAGTGTTTTGGGTTCGTGTCTGGTCCACCTTGGGCTACACTTGCAAGGCATGGGGACCATGGCTCTCTCCAGCAGCCACGAAATGTCGCACGACGGAGAGTCTTTCGTGTTTCTGGTACAACCACTGCACAACATGGCACAAAATATAAAGATCCTCGCCTGCTTCCGATGACACACCTGCAGGATGTGCGAGAAATCGAAGAAATCCCTCTTTCAAGTCATAAACCACCTCGACCGCCGAAATTACGACACACACCTCTTTCAGTGGCTCGTTGCCTTACTCGACAGATGGTAAAGTCATCTCACAACGACCCTACAGTCTGTGTCACTAACACTCATGGGATGACACATTGATACACTGAAGAAGTAAATAAATAGTAATACTCAGTGCTGCTGCAGTAAATGCCCAAAGATGCATTACATCCTTCACACCCAGAAAGAGAACATAGCAACATCAAAAGAGCAGTTCAGTGTTTGATAATGAACCAGCCATTCCTTCAAGCCTTCTGGGATAGGTGCTGACCACATTAGGTAGTCCGTCAATCAGAGCTCTAACTAAGGAATTGCCATCAGACAGTCGCCAAGCTTTCTTTAACTTATAATCGCTACGGAGCTTAGGTCAGTGACTTTACTTCTTCAGTCCATATTGTCTCCCTTTGTCGAAATTGACTAATTGTCTGAGAAGACTAACTTTATTAACTACAAAGTATTCCAGGTGAACCAAAATTTAACTTTTTTTTTTACTCCCTTTCGTCTATGGCCACTTAATCATTATCTGCATTCCACTGTATGTTAATTAAAAGTCCACAGAGGGGACTGGTGTTCCTGGATACTGAATAAGCTTGTTCTGCTTTGGTTATCTGGGCAGTGCTACCATTGCTCCACAGCTGGCATGCAACGTCTCGGCAACTCGCTAGGATCGGTGTTGCTATACGAGTCAACCACAAGCAACCAGTGTTCCAAAAAGGTCGCGCAAAGTCAATGTGCACACGTTGCCATGGTGATGGCAACTTAGGCCAAGCAGAGAATTTTTGTGGCGGAGATGACTGATTTTCCGCACATGCGTGATACTGTGACGTCACCTGTTCTATTTGGGTGTCCATACCGTGCCAAGTACAGTGTCGATGCGCTAACTGTTTCGTACGAACAATCTCCCAGTGTCTTTGGTGAAGTAACTGCAACACTTCTCTTTGCAAAACTTTAGGGATCAACACACGTGACCGTCCACTGTCAGTTTGAACAAGAATCACACCTTTGTGTACAGCGAGGCTATGCCGTCGTGCAAAGTAACGGCGCACTACAGAGTTCTTTATGCTATTCGGTGAGTGAGACCAAGATGTGCGAATTTATGTTAGCAAAATGTTATGATCTGGATCAGCCTCCGTAGCCTGTGCAATTTTCCTATAGTTCAGAGGATAGGATTGGAGAAATTTAGGACCGTGAGCTTCGATGTGACAACAAGATGCAGCAGAAGCGTCAAAGTCTGTATCAGCACCAAACGGAAGGCGTAAAAGTGCGTCCGCATTACCATGTCGAGCTATCGGACGATACACAATCTCGTGCTGGTATTGAGACAACAACAAAGCCCACCTTTGCAATTTTTAGCAGTCCGTACAGCAATCGGTTTCGTCGGATGAAACAAGGACTGAAAAGGCTTGTGATCTGTTACTAACAAGGGAACCTCCCCATCGCACCCCCCTCAGATTTAGTTATAAGTTGGCACAGTGGATAGGCCTTGAAAAACTGAACACAGATCAGTCGAGAAAACAGGAAGAAGTTGTGTGGAACTATGAAAAAAAATAAGTGAAATATACAAACTGAGTAGTCCATGCGCAAGATAACCAACATAAAGGAGTAGTGTGTGAGTTCAGGAGCGCCGTGGTCCCGTGGTTAGCGTGAGTAGCTGTGGAACAAGAAGTCCTTGGTTCAAGTCTTCCTCCGTGGGAAAAATTTACTTTCTTTACTTTCGCAAAGTTATGATCTGTCCGTTCGTTCATTGAGGTCTCTGTTCACTGTAATAAGTTTAGTGTCTTGTGTTTTGCGACCGCACCGAAAAACCGTGCGATTAGTAGACGAAAGGACGTGCCTCTCCAATGGGAACCGAAAACATTTGATCGCAAGGTCATAGGTCAACCGATTCCTCCACAAGAAAACACGTCCGATATGTTCTATACGACACTGGTGACGGCGTGTGCGTCACATGACAGGAATATGTTGTCGACCCATCTAACTTGTCCACTTGGTCAATGGGTAAAAAGATTCTTCTACCTTGCCCGATTTAGGTTTTCTTGTGGATGTGATAATCACTCCCAAAAAAGTGATTAAAACATAAGAGTTTGTCACATAAACTGCAACAAATGAATGCGACAGTTTCACAGTCGCACAGTTTTCCCTGTACTCTGTCAAAACATATGTTTTTAATGTTTTCAAATTTTTCCGTATGTAGACCGTCAAATCCCGCATATGTCCAAGCAAATCTGAACATGTCCTGGAATTTTGGAGAGCGAAGCTGATTATGTGTCAGTGCCTGAACTTTGATAGTTGTCTGAAAATAAAAAAGTACACTTTTCACTCGAGGGAAGACTTGAACCTAGGACCTCTCGTTCTGCAGCTGCTCACGCTAACCACGGGACCACGGCGCTCCTGAGCTCACACTATCCTTGATGTTGTCTATCTTGTGCACGGACTACTCACTGTATATTTTGCTTATTTTTTTCATAGTTCCACACAACTTCTTCCTGTTTTCTCGATTGATCTGTGTTCGGTTTTTCAAGGCCTATCCACTGTGCCAACTTACAACTAAATCTGACGGGGATGCGATGGGGAGGTTCCCTTGTAAGTAGAACTTTCTGCTATACAAATCCAGTGGTGGAATTTGGTGACACCATACACAATAGCCAAAGCCTCTTTCTCAATTTGTGAATAGTTACACTGAGCTTTGGACAACACTTTAGAGGCGAAAGCGATAGTTATGTCTTTATCACCAATTCTGTGCGGAAGCACTGCATCTATTCCGTAAGAGGAAGCGTCAACTTGCGACACCACTGGTTTTTTCTGTCACTTTGTTGTGAATGCTTCAGGTATTTTATTGCTCTCACCTGAGGGAGCCATTTCTTTCGATCTTATGCTGATACGTCTGGGATTCCTACAGTTATCATTATCTGGATTGGATGGAGAGTTATCTAATTTAAAAAACCCTAATGTGTAACTCATTCACAGTCAGCTACCTGAGTAGCAGCCTCTGTTGTGTGGTGCCAACCTGACCAATTCCAGGAAGTCATTGTGTAACTTGTTACACAACGTTGGAAGTCTGTGGTCCGATCCTTCCGCTCAACCCAGGACCAAGAGGCAATGATCAGTTCTAGGTACAATGCTGTAAATTTTGTTGTTGGGATTCTATGTGCAAGTCTGATCTTATCAGCCTTCCTACCAATCACTGGAATCTGCTAAGTATGACCTTGGAGCCCAGATGACAGGCATCATTTGTCCAATGTGGGCCACAGTCTGCAGTTGATTGATCCTGCTCTACATGTACCTACATATGTACATGTACATATCGATAATCCACAAGCTACTTTACGGTACATGATGGACGGTATCCACCACTACTAGTCATTGCCCTTCCTGTTCCACTTACAAGTAGAAAGAGGGAAAAATGGCTGCCTATATACCTCCATATGAGCCCTAACATCTTGTGTCTTATCTTCATGGTCCTTATGCGCAATGTAAGTTGGAAGCAACAGAATTGTTCTGCAGGCAGCTTCAAATGCCAGATCTCTAAACATTCTCAAAAGAGTTCGTTAAAAAGAACTACATCTCCCCCTCGGAGATTCCCATTTGAGTTACTGAAGCATCTCTGTAACACTTGCCTGTTGTTGAAACCTACCAATAACAAATCTAGCTGCCCGCCTCTGCATTGTATTGATATCTTCCTTTTATCTGACAGGTTCCAGACACTCAAGCAGTACTCAAGAATAGGTCGCACAATATGATGTCTCCTTTCCTAGAATTCTCCCAGTGAACCAAAGTTGATCATTTGTCTTTCCTACCACAGTTCTCCTCACACGCTCGTTCCACTTCACACCACTTTGCAACGTTATGCCCAGATATTTAAATGACATGACTGTCAAGTAGGACACTACTTACACTGTTTCTGAATGTTACCAGTTTGTTTTCCTATTCATCCCCAATAAATTACATTTTTCTGCATTTTGAGCTAGCTGCCATTCATCATACAAACTAGAAATTTTGTCTAAGTCACTCAACTCTAACACCTTACTGTACAGCACATCATCAGCAAACAACTGCAGATTGATCCGCCCCCCTGTCCACCAAATCATTTATGTATATAGAGAATAATAGTGGTTGTATCACACTTTCCCAGGGCACTCCTGACAGTACCCTTCTCTGATGAGCACTTGCCGTTGATGACAGTGTAGTGGATTCTGTAACTTAAGAAGTCTTTAAGCCACTCTCATATGTGTGAATCTATTCTAAATGCTCATACCTTCTGAAATATGTTTTCTTATAGGACAACTATCCAAGGAGTTCCACCCAATAATATCCAAACAGCAGATTCTGTACACAGTTTATTAAATTGCCAATACTAAACTCTTTTAAATAACAACAAATTCATATAACTTACAAAACTTAACAAATGGTTAAAGAGTGAACTTTAAAAACAATAACGGCTGCTTGCCACCATAAAATCAAGAACCTTTTACAATAGTGCGTTTAGAGTTTATCCAAAAGACAAAATCCAATAATGAGTTAACTTGGCATTACAATTTAAAATGATTTATATGAAAAACTTTGAGAAGGATAATGGCGCTTAGCACCATAAAATGAAAGAAGCGCAACACACAACCAATAAATATAATAACAAAATAATAATTTGATACAACCAAAGGGCGAGGGCAACTCCCAACGCAATCACAGACGAGTGTGCTCTCAACACTTCGGAGCCTTCCCACTACAAACGGTCCCTGAAATAAACCGCTGAGAGCTCCCTGACATGGCTCCCACAACTACCCATCACTTACGCACCTTGGTTATGTTCTGTAACACACGACAGATAATATCAACACAAGATAAAATTCAAAAATACAGTATAACAGCACATGATAACCACAGCGTCTTTAACTCGGGTGCTCTTAATAAGTGCTGGAAGCCAACACACACAAATCTCAAACAATTCTCGCTTTCTAAAATGAAACAATTAAAGCCAAGCACACATAAATAGTCAAACCACAGTCTTAGAAGTGCCTTAACGACAACAAACATGACTATTCCAGCAAGTAAAAAAATACAGAACATACCACTAAATGCTGTTACACAACCAAATTGACTAGATCATGTTGTTCAGGTCCCAGAAGACCACATATACCAAGCAGCAGTAATTCACTATGTATATACTGTACAAAACCACCCTTCTTAGGCAGACTTTACCTAAAACATCGACTGCCAAATGTACCATACATGAACGCAACTCCGGGCAGGACTCCAGTTGAGCAAATAAATTAGTACCAGCAAATATTGTAACGAGCCACACACACAGCAAAAAGTTCCAACAACACCGTCCCACATCAGAAAAGTTCAGAAACTGCTGCTGGAGCTTCCAGGGGAAAATCTGAAGACCCAAATGAGCCCACACCCTAACCTGGCAGACGACTCCAAAATTCAGCAACTAGTTGTCTCCGGGCCAGAGTATCACAGGACCCCACAGGACCTCCACATCAGACAGGCAGGAAGAACAATTAATCACCACCGCATGGCCAGCACAGTGGTGAGTCACCTCCGCCCCAGACCACTCTGCTCATATTGCGAGGAACAACAACCTTAGTACTAGTCACTAGCAGGTCAGGCAGAGCGAACTTCACGTTCCATGCAATACCCCATAAACCAACTACCTTCTCGCTTTCCGCCAGCCACCGCAAACACCCACCAGCGACGTCATAGCAAATTGCCGCCGGAGCGCCACCCGCACCAGGACAGTGAACTATAATCAATTACAGTGCACACTCTGAACAAGATCACAGGTTAGTGGCGCGCACCATATCACCTTCTTTAAAAGCCTGCTGTGGGGCACTGTGTCCAATGCTTTCCAGACATCTAGAAATATGGAATCTGCCTGTTGCCCTTCATCCATAGTTCACAGTGTTTCACAAGAGAAGGGCAAGCTGAATTTTGCACGAGCAATGCTTTATAAAACCATGCTGGTTTGTGGACATAAGATTCTCGGTATCAGGAAAATTTATTATATTCAAATTGAGATACGTTCAAGGGTTCCGGTGTTAGGACGATTGGTCTGTATTTTTGTGGGTGCTCCTTCTGATGCACAGGAGTCACCTGCACTTTTTTCATCACTTGGGTCTTCGCACTGGTTGAGAGATCCATGATAAATGCAAGCTAAGTAAGGGGCCAATGCTGCTGAATACTCTTTGAAAAACCAAATTGGGACTTGTTTGTTTTCAGCTCCTTCAGTTGCATGTCTACATCAGAGGTGCTTATTACTATGTTGTTCATATGGGAATCTGTTTGATGGTCAAATGACAATATGTCTGTACAATTCTTCTGCATGAATGATATCTTGAAAATGAAATTTAAAACTTCACCTTTAGTTTTGCTTTCTTCAACTGCCACACCAGTCTGGTCAGCAACCAGTGCCTGCTGGAATAGCCTTTCCTCTCTCTTGTTGCCATTTCCCTAACGGGTACCATCATTTGCTGTACTTTTGAACTGCCAATGATTAATAGATCCCCACCCTTTTGCATTTGCCTCATCTTGACACTGGACTCTTGTAGAATTTTGGAACACGTATTGTGTTTGAGTATAATGACTTTTCTGGAGACTAGAAATCTACTCTGTAGCATGGGTTTCGAAAAAGACGGTCATGTGAAACCCAGCTCGCGCTATTCGTCCACGAGACTCAGAGGGCCATAGACACGGATTCACAGGTAGATGCCGTGTTTCTTGACTTCCGCAAGGCATTCGATACAGTTCCCCACAGTCGTTTAATGAACAAAGTAAGAGCATATGGACTATCAGACCAATTGTGTGATTGGATTGAGGAGTTCCTAGATAACAGGACGCAGCATGTCGTTCTCAATGGAGAGGGGTCTTCCGAAGTAGGAGTGATTTCAGGTGTGCCGCAGGTGAGTGTCATAGGACCGTTGCTATTCACAATATACATAAATAACCTGGTGGATGACATCGGAAGTTCACTGAGGCTTTTTGCAGATGATGCTGTGGTGTATTGAGAGGTTGTAACAATGGAAAATTGTACTGAAATGCAGGAGGATCTGCAGCGAATTGACGCATGGTGCGGGGAATGGCAATTGAATCTCAATGTAGACAAGTGTAATGTGCTGCGAATACACAGAAAGATAGATCCTTTATCATTTAGCTACAAAATAGCAGGTCAGCAACTGGAAGCAGTTAATACCATAAATTATCTGGGAGTACGCATTAGGAGTGATTTAAAATGGAATGATCATATAATGTTGATCGTCGGTAAAGCGGATGCCAGACTGAGATTCATTGGAAGAATCCTAAGGAAATGCAATCCGAAAACAAAGGAAGTAGGTTACAGTACGCTTGTTCGCCCACTGCTTGAATACTGCTCAGCAGTGTGGGATCCGTACCAGATAGGGTTGATAGAAGAGAGAGAGAAGATCCAACGGAGAGCAGCGCGCTTCGTTACAGGATTATTTAGTAATCGCGAAAGCATTACGGAAATGATAGATAAACTCCAGTGGAAGACTCTGCAGGAGAGATGCTCAGTAGCTCGGTACGGGCTTTTGTCAAAGTTTCGAGAACATACCTTCACTGAAGAGTCAAGCAGTATATTGCTCCCTCCTACGTATATCTCGCAAAGAGACCATGAGGATGAAATCAGAGAGATTAGAGCCCACACAGAGGCATACCGACAATCCTTCTTTCCACGAACAATACAAGACTGGAATAGAAGGGAGAGCCGATAGAGGTACTCAAGGTACCCTCTGCCACACACCGTCAGGTGGCTTATGGAGTATGGATGTAGATGTAGATGTAGACAAAACAGGTTTCCCAAAAACAGGTGAAGTGAGTCCCACTTGCTCAGGTTCAGTTTCATTGAAAGACAGCACCTCAGACTTGTTGGTTACTAGGATCGGTACAACACCCTGAGTCTTCCCTGGTCCATATCCTCCCCGCACAGGATGCCTAGATCTACCAGTGAAACGCCACTTGCATTCCAGTGGATGAGTAGTGACAGGTGGTGTACTTTTTGCATAGGACACAGGATCCACAGGAGCATATAGTGCTTGAGATATCTTTTGTATACGCTTTGATATGCTCTCTACCCCTATTATTGAAATCTTGGCTTTTTGGCAACTACATAAAACACAGAGCAATCCTGGTATGTTACTTTGTATGTTCCAGAGTTTGATATCTTACTCATAATTTTTTTTTACTTTGTGGGTCTTGATGATATTTGCAATCTTTAGTGATACATTGCTGATGTCTCCAGCTCATCATTCTGCCAAGCCTGGGGTTAACAAGTAGCTTGTACCTCTCAGTAATAAATACTTGGAAACAGAGTTGGAGAACAGCATATGACTGACATAATATTTTAGTGACACAGCTAGTCATCATTGGCAACTATTGCCTCTTGTACCCATAATCAGATATCAACAGCTGCCCATGTTTATTACTGTTATTCTGCAGGCCACTAAAGTATTAAGTGTATACATTTTTTTCTGAAGGAAAAACTCAAGGAAAACAGGGTTATGACAAATTCATATTTTGTTTTGTTTGGTGATGTATTGACAAACCCAACCTTATGATTTAAAAACATGGGATTCTTTTCATGTGGAATCATATATAAGAATCTAGTAAGTTAGTGCAATTATTGAAACACAGAGCATGTATTCTTGAGCAAAGGGGATATGGGATCTTATCCCCAACAACTAAAGCCAAATTTAGGTTTATGTTCTCAAACAAGATTTCCATAACTGTGGTGTGGTTCATTTGTAATGATGAAATTCATACCAATCTAATCTTATGCTCCACTTATACCTAGTTCTAGCCTTCCTCTTATTCCTATTCGAGAAAGTGGTTTAAACAGAATATTAAATATTTGAGAAAAAACCAAAATCTTCAAATACTCATTGTTCCTGAGTTCATGGCCCCTACTTAGCAATTTGCAGTCATCTTAGAAGTATAGAATAGTTGTGTGAAAATTTTAAAATAGTGTAACACTGCTAAGCTCTTTTTGGCACTGTAGTTACAGTCTTTTTAACTGTCATCCTTGATTGTGAATCAGTCGTACTGGGATAGGAAATTTTTTTCTCCTAGTCTGGAAACTCCTTCTTTCATTGAAATAAACCAATACATTTTACTCTTCAGCTATTTCAGGTTCAGAGCTCTGTCACATTTTGCTTATACTAGTTTCTGACATGAAAATCGCAGATTATATAACCATATTTTACATCGCTTTCTTAATCTTGTGTTCTAACAGCAAAAGCTCTTTTATGTTATTCAGAAGATTTCTTGTACAGGGTGGTGCACGAAAAGTGTTACCATTTTGTTTTTGAATATAAACTTTATTGTCAATACAATCTGAAAGGAACATATAGTACAATGAAGAGCCGTCCATGAAGATTTGTTCTAACTCAGCACATACTCAATATGTCCACCATTTCATTTCCTAACTTCCTTCAAATGAACACTGAAGTTAGTGATTACCCTACGGCACATGTCTTCTTTAATTTCACTGCAAGCTTGAAGAATGTCTTCTGAGCTCCATTAAATCACGTGGACGTTTCGGGAACATTTTTTTCTTTAGGTACCCCCAAAGATAAAAGTCACATGGGTTGAGTTCTGGACTATTGGGGGGCCAATTTTGTCCGTCATTGAAGTGACCTGGAAACCTGAGTGAAATGATCTGCATGTTGAAATGCTCATGTTAAAACTCCAACAGAGTGTTTGCAGTATGTGGCCTTGTCCATCTTGCATGAATCACTGCGTGTTGAAGGGCAAGGCAGTAGCAAGAAGCTGTGGAATGAAGCTATTGCGAAGCATGCTCAAATAATGCTCGCTGTTCACAGTTTCTTCAAAGAAAAAGGGTCCAATAAGTCCGTGACTGGAAATTGCTGCCCACGCTGTAATCCTCGGAGCATAATGTTGTCGTTCATGAAGCGCTTGTGGGTTTTCAGTGGCCCAGAAGCATACATTTTGTTTGTTAACCACACCGTCTAAATGAAAATGTGCCTCGTCTGAAAATCAAACATCGTTGAGAGTTTCTTCCCTATCCTCCGCCCACTGAGCAAACAATAGTCTCTGCTGCTTGTTCTTCAGTGAGCTTCTGTGCACAGGTCATCTTCTATGTGTACATATGGAGGTCACTTTTAAGAATGCGTTGAATGGAGTGTCTGGATATTCCCAGTTGCACTGCTGCCTTTCTACATGATTTCCTGGGACTTCTCTGTACAGCAACTTGTACCGCTTCAATATTCTCTGGAGAACAAACAGGCATAGGCAGAGGTCACTTCGCTTCCAATATTGTTCCTTCCCATACAAATTTATCATACAACCTGTGGATGGTCTTCTTGCAAGGGACCCATCATGTGTTAAACTGTTGTCAAAAATGTCTCTGAGTCACAACAAGGCTTTTCATTTCATGAAAAAGTAACACAATTGCCTATCGTTGCTGTGTCGTCAGTCTTCCATTGTCAGCCATTGCTGCTTACTAGTCTCCTAGCTGCAGTATTGTGAATTACACGTCATTTCATAACGCATTTGTTTTTCCAAGCTCTGCTGGTACTGCTGTAGAGATCCCAGTGGGATATCTAATGTGTGTCGTAAATTGTGAAAGAAACAATTGGTAACACATTTCGTGCACCACCCTGTATATTGATATTGTTTTTCACAGTGTCATTTTGAGAAATGCTTATTATTAACTCACATTTTATACACCGTAAGTACAGTGTTTCTGATACTGCAATCCTTATCTTTTCCATGAAAACATTCACATAATTTGCAAAAACCCCATATAGCACTTTCACTTTGACAGCTACACGTATCCCAAGTTAAAAAACCTCTCGCTTGTAGCTTAGTTGCTTGTGGGTGCTGCATCTACAGTGGGGAGCAGCAGTGATCAAACTACGGTGGTAACTTCATGATTATTTTCAGACAGTAAATTTCCTGCATAGTTAGTTCAAAAACAAATTTCCCATGAAACCAACAAAGCCCTTGTGAACAATCACTGACCAGTAACCTCCTCATCAACCAAAATCAAGCAGGTTTTGGACAAATCATACCCTTATTTCTGTTCAGGCCTTTGCCTACATCTGCGATAGGTATCGTACCCTCATTTACAGTAATGTATCACCCACCCAACCTAAACATTATCCTACTCCATCCCTCTCTCATCTCTGTGCTCTGTCCTGTATTTAAGATACTATTCATATATGAGACAGCTTTTACAAATATATTTATGTTTATTTAAGAGACTGACTGAAAAGTAGCTGCCTCATTTTATCTTCCTTGGCACCTTTAAGACTTTTCTCAAAGAGTTTGGCACGTGAACATTTTTGAGAGTAAATTCTTAGGTCTCTGGATAGATAACACACTGCAGTGGAATATCCACAGAGAAAAACTACTGTGTAAATTGAGTTGCTTGTGCTATGCCTTCAGAATTCTTAGCCAAAGCTGTGATGTGACCACCATTAAAACTGTATACTTTGCACTAATGAGCTCAGTCCTCTCATGTGGCATTCCATTCTGGGGGGCAATAAATAGGAAAATATTCATTATGCAAAAGTAAATTGTCAAGGTCATGTTAAGATTGCCACTGCACACACCTACCAAACCAAGCTTTAAAGAACTCGGAATATTACCTGTACCATGTATATACATCCTAGAGACTGTTTCATTTGTCAGTAAGAATCTTCATCTCTTCAAAAGAATAATGACATTCCTGATCATGACATCCACGGTGTAAGCAACATTCATCTAGATAATCAGAGACTCAGTAAATGCCATGATGGTGTGAGGCACATAGGCAGCATACTTTATAATAAATTGCCTTGCTCAGTCAAGAATAATAAAAACTCTTTCAGGAAGAAAGTTAACAGTATATTGCTCCAGCATTGTTTTTATTCTGTTGCTGAATTTATGGAGACCAATTTATGTCACGTGTAGCTTTAATTTAGTCTAATATGTCAATCTTGAATGACTGTAATGTAGATATGTATTTTATTTATTCTGTCATATAGTCAATGTAAGAAAAAGTATTATGCTTCAACGATTCATTGCTGTAACTTGTATCCCATGTCATGAACATGATTTCATGGATAAATAAAATAAAAAATTATCATGCAACTCACCTCAAATTCTCACAATGTCCCATAACTGGAACTCACTCAGAACCACTAGTCCATCACTGTAAATCAATCATACCCATCCACTTCCAGAAACCTTTTCTCATTCTCTCATTCAGTCCAACTCATTCTCACATCTCTTTGTATCTCATCTCTCTTACTGTTAATACCTCATTCCTTCCTTCCTACTGAGGCTGTCTCTTCTCACTGTCACTGTCTCATTGTCCCCCACCCCCCCTCCCCCTTCTTTACTCTTTCCCTAGCACCTAGCACTGTTCTGTCACTGTGAAGTATGTTCCACTGCTACTTTGTACCTCTGTCTCTCTCGCACTGCCATTGTATCCTTCGCTCTTTCTATAACACAAACAATGAATACTACCTTCCAGTATTTATTAGTTTTCTGTCTCTTTGCTGCTGTGACTGTCTTCTTCTCTCTCAGCTTAAGAAAAGTGCAAATTGTTCACTTCCCAATATTTATGGGAAATTTTTTAAAGGTGCTGATGAAGATAGAATGAGGCAGCTGGCATCCTACCTTTTAACCAGAGTCTTTTAAATAATAAACAGAAATATAATTTTTTGTGCTCTGTTAGGATCATTTTTCCGCTGTTTCCCTTATTTTCCATTCTGCAGCAAGGCCCTGTAACTCATATGCAAAGAAATGTATTGCTCAGTAAAATTTAGATAGTTTACTTATGTGAGATTAAAATAATACAAAACTAATTTTACTCCTCAGACCAGATTTTACATGCAAAAAAATTTTCCACCTGTTTCTACCCTCTATAGCTTTTGCCCTCTAGTATCATGGAAGTTGTGCCTTAATGCCTTAACACATGTTCTATTATCCTGCCCATTCTTCTACAATAACCAGCATTTTCCACACATTACTATCCTCATCAATTCTGCAGAGGACCTTCTCATTTGTTAACTTACCGGTCAAAATGATTTTCAGAGTCCTTCTGCAACACACCATGTCTCAAACAAGTTGAATCTTTTCTTTGCCATTTATTTATTTACAATGAGCAGCCAGAACATTATGAACACCGACTTACAATCAATATAAACCAATCTAGGAGACAATGGCATCACCTGGCAAGGAATCGCTGCTAGTCAGACACATGCATTGTGAATATGGTAACAGTGAGTGTGCTGTCTATGTGTAGAATGGGGAAGGTGCACAATATGTCTGACTGAGGGCAAATTGTGAGGGACCAGGGGCTCATCATGAGCATTTCAGAAACTGCACAACTTGTCATGTGTTCGAGTGTCTTCAGTACATGGCAAAAAAGGTGAAACCACGTCCAGACATCATGAAGTTGTGCCGCCATCCTTGATTAAAGATGTCAGATGTGGTATGCTGGGCAGACTGGTAAAACAGGACAGGTGGCAGAACTAACATCAGACTTGAGTGCTGGGCACATGTGTCTAACACACAGTGCATGGAACATTCCTAATGATGGGCCTCCGCAGGCAATGACTCATGCATGTTCCAGTGTTAACACCACAGCTACAACTGAAATGGGCACATGACCATCGGCACTGGATGTTGGTGCAGTGGCAGAGCATTGCATTGGCTGATGAATCTCAATACTTTCTTCATCAAGCCAATGGGAGTGTGTGCATCCATCATCTTCCTGGGGGACAGCTCCTGGACATCTGTACTGCATATCCATTATGCTCTGGGTAACATTCACTTGGGCACCTGTGGGTCCAGTGGACCACGCGCAAGGCACCATGACACCCATGGAGTATCATGTACTAGTTGCAGACTATGTACACTTCTTCATGACAATCACATTTCCTAATGGCACTGGCATTTTTCAACAAGATGCACTATGTCACAAGTCCAGGCGTGTGATGGAATGGTACGAGGAACACAGTCGCGAGTTCCAATTGATGTGCTGGTCCCCCAACTGTCCAGATCTGGATGCTTTGAATAGCATATTGGTTGTGGTACAGTCAGCAGCCATCTTTGAGCAACAGGAATGTGCTCAGGAGATAGTGGACAGTGTCACCTGTATGATCCAGTGAGATGACACTGATTCCATTCACCAGATGACATTGTGTCCCTTTGTGGAACACTGAATGATGTTCGATAGTCAGAGCCAGGTATGCAACTTTATGGCAATGCAAACACTGTCCAACTACAGAAGGTGTTTCTACCTTCTGATCTGTGAGAGCACAAGCAAGATGGGTGATAAAAGAACTGAAAGTACCCTCAAAGGAATTCACAACTTTTGTTACTTGTTCCTCTCCAAGTGCATGAGTCTGAGACTTAGTAAGGCAGATTTCAGGCTAGGACAGCACACCTCTCCTTGTTGAGAAATGGAGTCTTGGTGGATACACCTAAAGACATGGCTCAGATTGTAGCTAAACATTTTTCTACCATCACTGCATCCTGCAGACAAACTCCTGCAACCCAGGTGTTCATATATATATATAGGACGTGGAGAATAGGAGTACTAACTTCTTACTGTGTAATGAGTAGTTCTGAAGTCTCTCATTCTACATGTGGGAATTGGAATTAACTCTGTCTGCAGCCAGAGACATTGCCCTAGATCCAGAACAGATATATCAGATATATTATGCCATTCTCCACCGTCTGTGTCTGGAGCCAAAAACGAGCTCCTATCTGGTTTCAATCTCATCTGTCACATGGGAGGATGCAATATTAGTTCCTTTATGCAAACCAAGTATATAAGTAATGTGGTAATGTGAGCTGACTATAAGCTCAGAATCTGAGGCCAGTGAAGCTGATTTTAAATTCCCACTTGAGAAGTCCACATGTCTCAGCTTCAACCTTGATTGTAATAGTTTTCACCCACTGGAGCTCACAGTGAGGGACAGTATTTTAAATTTTACAGACAATGTGTGCTTTTTGGGTGTTCTGTTTGACTCAAAATTAACCTGGCTTCCGCACCTAAAAAACCTGCAAACAAAGGACTTGAGATCATTGAATATTTTGAATGATTTCAGTGGTAAAGTGTGAGGAGCTGACAGATCCTGCCTCCTGCAGCTTTATAGGTAGGGCATTTGTCAGATCACAGTTAGAGTATGGCAGTGTGGTTTACAGATGAGCCCATATTTCCTACCTCAAGATGTTAGACACTGTCTTCCACGAGAGCATTAAGATATTGACTGGAGCCCAGTTCCAAGTCTGTGTGTAGAGTCTGGTGAACCACCACTCTTGATTCCCAATTCAACGGTGTTTCCATCTTGTTTGACAGATGCTGACAATCTCAATGTTGCCTCAGTCATTGGCATGTAGTGCAGCAGTCCAGTCCAACTTTGAGTGGCTGTTCAGGAATCGGTCCCATGCATTCAAGCCATTCAGGATATGTGCTACTGACTGTCTCAAGGATCTGGATATATCAGACCTCCAAACAGACAGCCAGGGATGGCACAAATAGCCACCTTGGTATTGTAAGAGGCCCAAAGTGATTTTAAACCAGACGCTGCACAAGAAAACTTATATTCCATATTATGTTTTTACAACTAATTTCATTCTCACTTTTAAGTATGCAACACAATTTTGTTGTTGTTTATATGGATGAATCCCAGCATGAGAATGCCCTTGGTTGTTCAGCTGTTTTCCACGTCATGGTTTTTGAAGTGTGTCTTCCGTAAAAATTAACAAATATTATGATGCAGAGTTATAAGGCAGTATGAGGGTCCTCGAGCAGTTTCAAATGCATCGCAGTAAAATGTTCGTCATTTGTTGTGATTTGCTCAGTGCACAACAAGACATGCACCAAATGTACCCTATAGAACATTTGATTTAGGTGAGCTGCTGCGAATTGGTGTGTTAGAAAAGTTCCTGAGAGTCGTACTACCCTGTCCTGTGGACCCTGTGTCCTCTGCAAGAAGCATGTGATCTGTCATTAATTGTCCACT
Organism: Schistocerca cancellata; assembly: GCF_023864275.1. Lineage (NCBI taxonomy): Eukaryota > Metazoa > Arthropoda > Insecta > Orthoptera > Acrididae > Schistocerca > Schistocerca cancellata. The sequence goes on from NC_064634.1 coordinate 511,523,532, forward strand.
TGACTTCGAGTGGCATTTCACTGGTAGACCTAGGGGTCCTGTCCTGTATGGGATGGAGGCAGTCGAGGGAGGACTCAGGGCATTATACCAATCCCCCTAATCAACAATTTTGAGGTACGATTTTTGAATGAAACTAAAACTGAGCTAGTGGGACTCACTTAATCTGTTTTGGGGAAAACTTTTTCATCTGGTGTCAAGAGGAGGCAAACAGAAAAGAGTGGAGCTCTATTAATTGTCAGCAGTTTAAAACTATGTCAGCAGTTCAAATCTGTGGTGAATGGTACCCCTTAGGGGAGTGACACTAAGGGCAGAAAAGGACACCAATTGCACTCAGTGTGTGTGCCTGGGGGCCTTATTCAACATGTTAAAGAGGCTATTCCAGCAGCTATTGAGGGAATACAGTGCAATGAACTGCAGATAGTGGCACACATTGGAACAAATGATGACTGTTATCTGCACTCTGAGGTCATTCTTAAATCATTCCAGTGCCAGCAGAGGAAGTGGCGGGGGGGGGGGGGGGGGGGGGGCAGCCTCAGGAATGGAAATTCAATGAAGTTCATCATTTGCAACATTGTTCCTAGAACTAGTCATGGCCTCTTGGTTCTGAGTCAAGTGGAAAGACTGCACTACAGACTTTGAAGGTTCTGTGAGAAGCTAGGCTGCAACTTCCTGGACTTGTGCCATAGGGTTAAGAACTGTAGGGTCCCCCTAAATGAATTGGTTGTGCACTACACAATAAAGGCTGCTGAATGTGTGTTGAGTGTGCGCAAAAGGTTTTTAGACTAGATGATTCTCCATCCAATCGAGACAATGAAAACCATAATAAATTCAGCAGTATCAGTGTAAGATCAAAAGAAGTGCCTCTGACAGGTGAGAGCAATAACATCATAGTGGTTAACTGCTGAAGCTTTCAAAACAAAATGCCAGAGTTTGAAGTGCTCCTGAAAAGCAGTCAAGCTCACATAATAGTAGATACAGAATGCTAGTTTAAACCTAAAATTGATCACAGTTAGATTTATGGAGAATATTTAACACTCTATTGAAAGGATTTACCAATCAGAAATGGAGGTGGTGCATCTGTTGCGCTAGACAAGAAACTCAAATCAACTAAGATCAAAGTTGAAGCTGCATTTGAGATTGTCTGTGACAAGTCTCGTTATCAGTGGTGAGCATAAAATGCTAATTACAGTCTTCTGTCATGCACTGGACTCATATTCTGATTTAACTGCAAACTTTAGAGAAAACCTCAGTTCACTTGTACATAAGTTCCCAATCATACTGTAATCATTGGTGAAGACTTTAATCGTCCAATGATTAATTGGGAAAATAACAGTTTTGTTAGTTGTGGTTGTGATAATACATCCTGTGAAACATTACTGAATACCTTCTCTGAAAACTACCTAGGACAGATAGTTCAGAACCCTACTCACAATGGAAATATATTGGATTGAGTAGCAACAAATAGATCTCACCTCTTTGAAGATGTCCCTATTGAGACTAGTATCAATGATCAAGACACAGCTATGGCAACATTGATCACCAAAGGACAACTAAAACAAGCAGCAGGCTATATATGTTCTATAAACTAGATAAAAAAATCAGTAGTATCATATCTCAATGAGGAACCTAAAACTATCAGCACAAGGCAGGAGCATGTAGAGGAAATGGCTAAAGTTTAGAAGAATAGTTGGCCATGCACTGGATAGATATGCACTCTGTAGAACAGTTCGTAATGAAAGGGACCTTCCATGGACTACAGGAATTGTAAAGAAATACTAAAGAAACAGAGAATACTGCACAATTGGTGTAAAACAAATCATAGGGCTATTGGTAGAGAGATGCAGAATGAAATGTGTTTAGCTGTCAAGAGAGCAATGCATAAAGCCTTCAGTGACTACCATATCAGAATATAGTCAAATGATCTTTCACAGAATCCAAAGAAATTCTGGTCATATGAAAGGCTGTTAGCAGCACCAAAGTTAGTGTCCAGTCTCTAGTCAACAAGACAGGAACTGAGGGTAGCAAAGCAAAAGCTGTAATGGTTAACTCTGTTTTCAAATGTTTCCTTACAATGGAAAACCCAGGAGAATTGACAAAACTTAATCATCGTACAATCGAAATGATGAGTGAAATAAGGATTAGTGTCGGTGCTGTTGAGAAACAGCTGAAATCATTTAAACTGAACAAAGCTCCAGGACATGATGGAATCCCTACCAGTTTCTATACTGAATTTTTGGCTGAGTTAACTTCTCTTCTCAGTATAATCTGTTGTAGATCACTCAAACTAAAAACTGTGCCCAGTCATTGGAAGAAAGCACAGTTCACACAAGGCTACAAGAAGGATATTAGAAGTGGTACATAAATCTACCATCCATTTCCCTTGGCATTGATTTGTTGTAGAATTTTAGGACATATTCTGAGTTCAACAAAATATGGTATCTCAAACAGAATGACCATCTCCATGTCAACTAGCACTGATTCCCAAAACACTGATAGTGTGAAATCCAAGTTGCACTTTTCTCACATGACATACAGGAAGCTTTGAGTCAAGACAGTCAGGTAGATGTAGTATTTCTAGTATTTCTTGAATGATCCATAAACCACCATCCAATATCCTTGACATTGATTTATTTTAGAATTATTCTGAGCACAAAGAAAATGCAAGCAAGGTTACCCAAGAGACTCATGGATTCAGCAGTAGAGGGTAGGAGGAGTCGGGGCAGACCGAGAAGAAGGTACCTGGATTCGGTTAAGAATGATTTTGAAGTAATAGGTTTAACATCAGAAGAGGCACCAAAGTTAGCACTGAATAGGGGATCATGGAGGAACTGTATAAGGGGGGCTATGCTCCAGACTGAACGCTGAAAGGCATAATCAGTCTTAAATGATGATGATGATGATGATGATGACAAAGAAAATGAGGTATATCAAAGAGAATTGACTCCTCCTTGCAACCAGCATGGATTCTGTAATATCAATCATGTGAAACCTAACTTAGCCTTAAATCAATGCAGTCAGGTAGACACAGTATTTCTTGATTTCTGATTCAATACCACACCTACTTTTATTGTCTTAAGTTTAATTGTAAGGGATATCAAGTGAAATTTGTGAATGGGCTAAGAAATTTTTTGTACAGAAGATGCAGCATATTATCTTGGATGGAAAGTCATCAGATGTGGAAGTAACTTTCGGTGTGTCCCAGGGATGCGTGTTGAGACTCTTGTTGTTCATACTGTACATCAATGAACTTGCAGACAATATTGATATTAACCTCAGACTTTTTGCAGATGATGCAGCTATCTGTAATGGACTGCCTGAAGGAAACTTCATAAATATTCAATCAGATGTTGATAATGTTTCAAAGTGGTGCAAAGATTGGTAGCTTGCTTTAAATGTTCAGAAATGTAAACCTGTGCACTTCACAGAACAAAAAAGTGTATTATCCTATGACTATATTACCAATGTGTTACTGTTGGAATTGGCCAACTGATACAATCACCTGGGTGTAACACTTTGTAGGGATATGAAATGGAACATTCACATAGCCAATGCTATGGGTAAAACAGGAGATAGAATTTTGTTTATTGTTAGAACACTGGGGAGGTGCAGTCAGTCAACAGAGGAGATTGCATACAAATCACTTGTATGGCCCATCCTGGAATATAGGTCAAGTGTGTGCAAACCATACCGAATTGGACTAACAGGAGATATTGAATGTATAAGAGAAGGGCAACATAAATGGTCACAGGTTTGTTTGACCCATGGGAAGGTGTCACATAGGTGCTGAAGAAATTGAACTGGCCAACTCTTGAAGATAGGCATAAACTATCCTGAGAAAGTCTACTAACAAAGTGTTACGAACCAGCTTTAATTGTTGACTCAAGGAATATACCACTATTCCATTCGTATCATTCACAGAAGGATTATGAGACCAAAATTAGAATAATTACAGCACACACAAAGGCATTTATTCTAATGATTCTTCTCACACTCTGTGTGAATGGAATGGGGAAAAATCCTAATAATTGGTACAATGGGATGTCTCCTCTGCCATGCATTGCACATCATTTTGCAGACTATTTCCAGAATGTTAAGTGATTTAGACAGGAATATAATTTAGTTTACCGCTGACAACAAATTAAATATGTACATTAGTGTATCATTTAGTCTTTCTGTTAAAGGTTAGACTTTTCTTTGAGTATTTTTTCAGAAAACATGAAAAGATCGTAACTTCGCGAAGTCGCACTTAGGCTTAAATTTTGTAAACGTGTTTGTTTCTTGTTTCACGGTAATTTAACTAGTTTCTGGGTAACAAATAAGTAAACTACCATAAACAGTGTATAACTTCATTGTTTTAATACAGATTTCAGAAAAACAGTGTAACTTTTTATCAGAAACTTGCTTATATACATTTGTTTATAGGCCTAAGTCTCGTAACGTTTTTGGAGAATCAAACTTAAAGTATCTCGTTTAATTGTCCTTTTTTTCATTCCATCGAGTGAAATATATAATAAATAGCATATACCTTCATTGTTTTAATACAGATCTCAGAAAAACAGCGGAATTTTAAATCACAAACTTGCTTATATACATTTGTGAATAGGCTTAATTCTTGTAACATATTTTTTGATTTTCGGTAATTTAATTGATTTATTCTATCTAAAGTAGTATTTTTGCCATGAGGGAGAAGTGCCTGACTTGCCGTAGAATTGTTAGTTCTGGGGTTTGGTGTGATGGATGCAGTAGTTTTTTTCACTGGAGGGACTGCAGTGGCGTGGGTGTCGGGAAAGTGGATCAGGCTCATCAGTGGTTATGTAGGATTTGCAGCAGAAATAGGAAGATAGTGGAACAGGAGGGGAAAATTGCTGCCCTTCAGGCTGAGATAAATCAGGCTAGGGAAGATCTGGACAGGTTAAGGGGGGAGAAGGGCAAAGAGAGGTGGGAAGTGGCAACAGGTAACAGAAGGAACAGGCCTAGAACTAAGTCTGACAGTTTTGTGGTGAATGTCAAAAATAAGTTTGACCTGTTGCTTCAGTTAGAAACTGATGTGCCTCAAGCAGAGGTAGGTGTAGACAGGACACAACAAATTTTCAATAGGAAATTGAAAAAGAAAGTAGGAAAGTCATCAAAAAGGAAGAAAGTTTTGTTGTTAGGCAGTTCTCATGCCAGAGGTGTAGGCCAACTTCTGCAGGAGGAATTAGGACCAGAATACCAGGTCACAAATTTTTTCAAACCAAGTGCTAGTCTGGATAAGGTGACAGAGGATTTAGGTTCACTCTGTAAAGGATTTACCAGGGAAGACACCGTGGTTATTGTGGGAGGGCCAGGGAACAGCATCGACAGAGATCCTGGGTACAGTATAGAGTGTGACCTGGTAAATATTGCATCGGCATCGAGACACACCAATGTTGAATTTGTATCTGTTCTGAGACACCATGACCGGCCTCATTTGAACACTTCTGTTGGGAGAGTTAATTTGGAGTTGGAATGGCTGCTTGTATGGGTGCGGGGGCTCATGCTGGTGTGGTTCCTGTTGATTCTCTCAGTAGGTAGGACTATACCAGACATGGCCTACATCTCAACAGGAAAGGGAAAGGTAAACTGGCTGGGGTAATAGTAGGAAATTTAAGTGGGGGAGACACTGCCATGAATGGTAAAATACCAGTGGTTACAGGTGTTGGAGCAGCACCTTTTTTAGGACAGGTAAGACAGAAAGATGTCAAGTTCTACAAGAGATCAGGATTGAAACAAATCTTCAGTTTAGGAAAGAAATTAAACAGCACAATTCTAGCACATTGGATCACCAATCACAGCTGTCAATTATAAATTTTCACCAATCGCCAGAAATTTTATCTCCACCAAGTTGTGTCTCAGTCCTAGGTAATTGCATTGATGAATTAAAGTCACCCAACCCAGTTGACATAATCTGCCTCTCTGAACACCATGTGACCACTGGTATAGGAACTAGGCCTAAGCACAATGAGAAACTCAGACAGGAGAGTACTGAAAATGTTAGAATAAGGAAAGGTTCTCATAAAAGTATAATTAAAAATAATGTAAGTATATTTCATCAAAATATTGGGCGTTTAAAGAATAAAATAGATGAGCTTCGGGTTTGTTTAGAAGATTTAGAAGCTGAGGATGAAATAGATATACTACGCCTGTCTGAGCATCACATTGTTACTGATATGGATAAGGTAAATGTAAGTGGATATAAGCTCTCTGCACATGTAATGAGAGAAAATATGGAGAAAGGAGGAGTTGCTATATATGTCAAAAGTTATCATTGTGCAAAAAGTATAGAAACAAAAAAGTTTTGTGTAGAGAAACATATAGAAGCATGTGCCTGTGAGCTTAAATTAAATAAAGGCACATTTATAATTGTAACTGTATATAGGTCCCCATCAGGAAATTTTCATCTATTTCTGAAAAATTTGGACTCCTTGTTGTGCTATCTGTCAGTCAGGGGGAGCAAATTATTATTTGTTGGGACTTCAATGTAGATTCTCTGAAAGAGGGTAATAGGAAAAATAACCTTGAAGTATTACTCGGTTCTTTCAATTTGACACCTGTTATTGATTTTCCTACTCGGGTGGTAAAGGATAGCAGCTCACTGATAGATAATTTCTTTATAGACCAAGATAAGTTTAACCAGATAAATGCTCAGCCTGTTGAGAATGGTCTTTCTGATCATGGTGCACAGCTAGTTACAATATATGACATAGCTCCATTCAGCAATACTAAACAGTCCTCCAAAGTAGTACGTTCAGTCAACGATTTAACAATTGCAAATTTCAGGGAAAGCCTACAGCAGTTAGACTGGGATGAGGTGTACCGTGAACCTGATACAAATTTAAAATATAATTTATTTCATGACATTTTTGTAAATGCATTTGAAAACTGCTTCCCCAAGAAAATAGTTACATATACTCGTAAGAAACTATGGCTTACTAAGGGTATAAAAATATCTTGTAACTGGAAAAGGGAAATGTATTTGATAGCAAGAAAGAGTAGTGACCCAGAAACTATCAAATATTATAGAAACTACTGTGTTATATTAAGAAAAGTTATTAAAAAATCCAGAAGTATGTGTATCATGTCTGAAATCAGCAACTCTGATAGTAAAATTAAAACAATTTGGAATATTATTAAAAGAGAAACAGGTCAACCAAGAGCACAGGAAGACAGTATTACCATCAAATTGAATGAAAACTTTACAAACAAAAAGTCAGAAGTTGAAAATATTTTTAATAATCATTTTCTAAATGTTGTGGATATAGTAGGATCCACGTGTTCATTAGAAGATGCTAGGCTGTTAATGGAAGAGGCCATACCTATGCAATTTGATACAATTGAAATCTCACCCACTTATCCCTCTGAAATTAGGAAAATAATAAACTTGCTTAAAAGCAAAAACTCACATGGAATTGATGGCATTTCCAGCAAAATACTAAAAGCTTGTTCTCAACAGATAAGTAAAATTCTCAGCCAACTGTGTAATAGCTCTCTGGAACAGGGCATTTTCCCTGATAGACTGAAATACGCTATTGTTATACCTTTGCATAAAAAGGGGGATAGATCCTATGTCAACAATTACCGTCCAATCTCCCTTCTAACAGCATTATCCAAAATTTTTGAGAAAGTAATGTATTCAAGAGTAGCTTCACATATTTGTAAAAATGAAGTACTAACAAAATGTCAGTTTGATTTCCAGAAAGGTTTTTCAACGGAAAATGCCATATCAGCTTTCACCAGTCAAATTTTGAATGATCTGAATAACCGAACACCACCCAATGGGATTTTTTGTGATCTCTCAAAGGCTTTTGATAGTGTAAATCATGAAATTCTGCTAGACAAGCTCAAGTATTGTGCCATGAGTGGGACAGTGCACAAATGGTTTAATTCGTACCTAACTGGAAGAGTGCAGAAAGTTGAAACAAGCAGTTCTCATAATATGCAAAGATCAGCACATTCCTCAAACTGGGGAACTATCAAGAATGGGGTTCCACAAGGGTCAGTCTTGGGTCCTTTGTTGTTCTTAATATATATTAATGACTTGCCATTCTATATTCATGAAGAGGCAAAGTTAGTTCTCTTTGCTGATGATACAAGTATAGTAATCACACCTGACAAACAAGAATTAACTGATGAAATTGTCAATACTGTCTTTCAGAAAATTACTAAGTGGTTCCTTGTAAAAGGACTCTCACTGAATTTTGATAAGACACAGTACATACAGTTCCATACAGTGAATGGTGTGATGCCATTAATAAATACAGACCTTAATCAGAAGCATATAGCTAAGGTAGAATATTCCAAATTTTTAGGTGTGTCCATTGATGAGAGATTAAATTGGAAGAGACACATAGATGATCTGCTGAAACGTTTGAGTTCAGCTACTTATGCAATTAGGGTCATTGCAATTTTTGGTGATAAACATCTTAGTAAATTAGCTTACTACACCTATTTTCACTCATTGCTTTCATATGGAATCATATTTTGGGGTAATTCATCACTGAGGAATGAACTATTTATTGCACAAAAGTGTGTAATCAGAATAATAGCTGGAGTCCACCCAAGATCATCCTGCAGACATTTATTTAAGGATCTAGGGATATTCACAGTAGCTTCTCTTATGAAATTTGTTATTAACAACCAAACCCAATTCAAAAGTAATAGCAGTGTGCATAACTACAATACTAGGAGAAAGGATGATCTTCACTATTCAAGATTAAATCTAACTTTGGCACAGAGAGGGGTGAATTATACTGGCACTAAAGTCTTTGGTCACTTACCAAATAGTATCAAAAGTCTGACAGATAACCAACAAGTATTTAAGAAAAAATTAAAAGAATTTCTGAATGACAACTCCTTCTACTCCACAGAGGAATTTTTAGATATAAATTAAGAAAAAAAGAAAAAAAAAAAAAACAAAAAAATTATAAAAAAATAAAAAAGTTGTTATATTAACTTAAGTATGTTGTTAAATTAACTTGATTATGTCATGTATTGGAAAATTTGACTCGTTCCACATCATTATGAAATATTGTATTGATGATCCATGGAACTAGTATTAATCTGATCTAATCTAATCTAATAGACCTAGATAAAGATGTAGTTCCATGACCCTTATAGTGACAACACTGAGGGAAGGAGATGGTCTTTTGCTGGGTACATGGACATATCGGGATACAGGGAAATGAAATACATGACATAGCAGCCAAAGAAGCATGTAGGATGGTGTTATACGTTGATGTGCCATCTCCTTAGACTGAATGTTGGGAGGTGTCAAACAACAAACTGCAGTCACTCAAATTGAAAGCACATGCCTGGTGGACTTCATGCCAACACATTGATGGAAGGAGGTGTTAACACCAGAAGGCACATCTGACATAACCCTTTAACCACAGTTTGCTTCTCCTGCTGAAGAATCCACCACTGTGTGAAGTTTGTGGTGTACCACTTTCAGTTCAGCATATTTTGGCAATATGTGTTTTGTGTATTGACATCAGGACACCCCCGGTTTGGCTGGAGATCTGCCCACCATTTTTCCCAACACTGACACCAGTGTCACATGCATTATAAAGAACTCCACCTGTGGAAACAGCTTTGTCCTCCCCACGAGAATGACATGCTGACTCTTTGTATGGACACTGATGATCTTGTTGTTGACCACTCCCAACCAAAATCGCCATCATCATCTGAAATGAATACTTCAAGCAGTCCAGCATCTTGAATGATCTGCAAGCCAGAGTGGCCGAGCGGTTCTAGGCGGTACAGTCTGGAACTGTGTGAACACTACGGTTGCAGGTTCGAATCCTGCCTTGGGCATGGATGTGAGTGATGTCCTTAGGTTATTTAGGTTTAAGTAGTTCTAAGTTCTAGGGGACTGATGACCTCAGCAATTAAGTCCCATAGTGCTCAGAGCCATTTGGACCATTTTGAATGAGCTCTGCTTGTTATTAAACTGCTTATGTTTCTGCTTCGGAATTGACAGTGCTTCCTTGAAAAACAATTGCATTAGACTGCATTGTGTGTACAGTGGATTATTCCTCCAATTTTAAGTTAAACCTGTGTGTTGGAATTTCATGCACCATATGTATTAATAAAGGTAATAAATTTCCTGTGTTAGTCTGCAATCATTTTTTTGAAAGAAACCATCTAGATTGCTTCATGAATTTGTTTATTTATTATTCTGGTTTAGCTTGCCATCATCAGATACCTCTGACTAAGATTAACAGAGCATAAAGAAAAGTTTGGAAGGTAGGAGATGAGATACTGGCAGAAGTAAAGCTGTGAGGACGGGGCGTGAGTCGTGCTTGGGTAGCTCAGTTGGTAGAGCACTTGCCTGCGAAAGGCGAAGGTAATGAGGTTGAGTCTCGGTCCGGTATACAGTTTTAATCTGCCAGGAAGTTTCATATCAGCGCACACTCTGCTGCAGAGTGAATATCCCATTCTGGCAGCATGAAGAGCTACAGGTGTTTGTTATACATCAAACTAAAAAAGAAGAAAAATTAAAAAGTTAAAAAATGTTTTTCAAAGTTTACTCACCAAAAAACTTAGGACATGCAAAACAAGTTTTATTGTCATTATTAAGAAGCTACACCTAATCAGGTCATCAACTAACAACTTGGCTCAAAAAGTTACTGGATTTACCTGATTATAAGACAAGATTCTTTCTCAAATTCATTACAGGGTCATTTTACACTGGCAGTTTAAACTGTTGCTGCTAAGGTAAAATTTTTTACACTGTCTAATAGATTAATGTAGGGTTCTTCTTACATTTACAGATGAAGCTCTAGCTATTGAGGTTTCGTACAAAATTTATTTTGAAAAATTCTGATGTGTAGAGCTTAGCAGACAATACCTTCGTTTGAATAGGCTTGAGATTTCCGCATATGTAGAAGTGTTCAATACAGTGTCAATTCTGTTTGATGAACAATCAATGTGACATTTGACCTACAGAACTATGAACTGAGCTCTATAACAATCTAATGCTCTTCTTAAAAAAATATGACAATTTTGTGAAATACAGACTAAGGAGATGGCACATCAACATATAACACCATCCTACATGCTTCTTTGGCTACTTTGTCAGGTCTTTCATTTCCCTGTACCCTGATTCATCCATGTACCCAACAAATGACCATCTCCTTGCCTCAGTGTTGCAGTCACTATAAGGGTCATTGAACTACATATGTATCTAGGTCTATACTCTGCAAAATGCTGTGCAGTGCATGTCAGAGGGCATGTCCCATTGTACCAATTATTAGGATTAAAATATTTGTTTGATATTTGATTTATTTTTTTCATAAACTTCTTTATTACTTCTTTACTTTCCGTTTCCCATTCTCACTGTTTGGTTCCAAGATGTTCCTTTTCTATTTCACCTGATTGTTTGGCTGTATTTCATGAAAGGCATAGTGATCCATAAAGGCATTCTGGTTTAATGACAGTATTGCTGTGCCAAAGTTTTGCATTTATGGAAATAGATTTCTTGTTATACAAGTTTTTTGTTAGTTGAAAAGCCACCTCCATTTTCCTTGCCATTGCTAGGTTATCTTGTTTGTGGTTGTTTTATTTCACCTAGGTAGCACCTTTCTTATTCCTATACATTTTAATGCCTCCTTTACATCTGTCATGAACTCTGTTTTTTCAAAAGATATGTGTAGGCCTGCTTTTGAAGCTGTCTCTTGAAGGAGATTTATGTGCATTGTTGCATCTACCTTAGATTCAGCAAAGATGGCCAGAGCATCTGCAAAAGCCAGACAATCAAAACTTAGATTATTCTCTTTTCTCCCAATTGTGATTCTTCTAATTCCTTCTTCTTCTCTTTTTTTCCACCATTCCCTGATTACCTTTCCTAGCACACAATTGAACAGCAGTGGAGAGAGTGTATCTCCCTGCCCTACCAGTTTTGATCTCAAAAGCAGTGGTGGTTTTGACTAAAAATTTAATTTTGCATTTTGTATTTGTTAATGTGTCTTTTATGATTGCAGCTGGTTTCTGGACAGCTCAAAATTCTTTTAAGGTTTTACTAATGTTTTCCTGTCAATTGAATACTTTTTTGAAGTCTACAAATATTATATAAATGTTTTAAGATCTCATTCTTCTATACCTGACTATGAATTTCAGCATAAGATCATCCTTTTCTAGACCCTCCTCGGTACTCTCCCAGTTGCTGATCCAGTTGGCTTTCCAGGCTGTTTTGTAGTGCTTTTGAAAGAATTTTGCAGGTGACTGGAAGGAATGATGTTCCTCTATAGTTGTTGGAGTCAGTTTTATTTCCTTTTTCATGACTTGGGTGAATTAATGCTGTTTTTCAATCTTCTGGTATAGCTTCTGTTTCCAAGATTTTTTAAAAGCCTCCATGGACGTTCTTTACCATTCCCACACCAGTAATTTTGCACATTTCAGCAGTTATTGAATCTTCTCCAGGAGCCTTGTCATCCTTCAGATCTTTAATGATATTTTGGATTTCATCCATGCTGGGTGGTTCTGAGTTTGTGACTGTGTATCCCAGATTTTGTTATGGAAAGTTTGATCTTGGTTTCTTACAATTTAACTACTTATTGAAATATCTTGCTAATATTACACAGTTTTCTTTGTTGTTTGGAACTAGTTTTCCATCTCGATTCTTGAAGCACAAGGTAGATGGCTAATTTATTTGGAAGCTTTATTTAAAAGTTTTATAGAAGTTCCAAGTATTGCTCTTTTGGAATCCACTTCAGTAATGATAGTTTGTTTCTTCCAAACTTCCTCTTGACTGCTCTTATCATTTTTGATGTATGAGACCTTTGTTGTTTAAAGCTGATAAAGTCTTCATTTCTTTTTGTGGAATACCATTTCTGTCAGGCTTGTTTTCTAAGTAGTAATACTTTTTCACACTTTTTATCCCATAATCTGTGCTTTTTGTGCCTTTTGAGTGGTGTTATTTCAATAGTTGTTTTGACTAATTTTGTTTTAATCTCCCTCCAGTCTTCTGAGTCTATATTTAGCCTTTCCAGAAATTCTCATTTCTCCACTTTTAAAGTTTCTGTATCTATTTTATGCATACTATAACCTTCTCTTGAAACCCTTGTTTGTGGAATTAATTTGATTTCTGTTATATTAGATAGTTATCTGTTTCAATATTCATAATTTTACATTCATGATTTCTTTTTGTTGTTAAAAGTCATGGTCAACCTGAAATTTGGTGACTGTTTCGTCAGCAGTTTCTTAAAATTTATGGACATTAATTTGAGGTTGAAGCTTCTGCATAGTTCTATTAGTCTTTCATCACTTTTATTTGTTCTGTTGTGCGCTGGATAGTCTTCAACAGCTTTCCTGGACTTCCTTTCTTTTGCAATCTGCACATTGAAGTCCAGAAACAAAATTTTGATGTTCTTCAATGAAACCTTTGATAGTTTGTGTTGCATTAACTCCCAGAAGCTTTCAACTTTGGCTTGATTCCTTTTATTGTCCACATGTATTGAGCAAGACAATTTATTAAGGTGTTAGCTATATTTGCACATAGCAGAGCAAGAACTGAGAATCTTTTACACAGGGAATAAAAATCTGTGACCAAATTTGCTATTGTTGTGTTTACAGTGAACCCTGTTCCTAGATGTGGAATGCCTTTTCCCATCAGATTCTACCCCTCCTTTCCTTTGAGAATACTATATCCCTTTGATTCTATGATGTATTCATCATTGAATCTAATTTTCTGAAAAGCCAAGAATTGTATTTGGCATTCATCTAACACTTTAATTAGTTCTTTTAGTTTCCCTATTTTCCAAAGTGAATTTATGTTTATAATGTGAAAGAAGTATTATCTTTTCATTCTTAATTTACAAGTAGGGCTGTAATTCCATTTGGACAAAGTTCCATTATGCATAAGCTACTTGATATTCTTGTTGGGGAATTGGTGGGTGCCAATTCACACTTGAAACTGAGATTATAAGTTCTAGAGTTTTTCTTTCCAGACACCTCTCACATACAGTACAGATGCTGACCAAATGCTGTGCAATATGGGAAAAGACACATTTAGATTTTAATCAATAACTTTTATATTATCCCTAAAAGCAGGGTCACCTCCTACATCAGTTCTGCCATACCAACCATCTTCATTATCATTGAAGTCTTCGCTGTTTCCCTGGCAAGGGACCCTCATGAGCTACTATCACACAGGCCAGGTGAATCAAGGTTTTTTAAAGAGATGTTACTCCTCCTGCTCCTCCTTTCTCAATCAGAGCTTGGGACCAGTTATGGCGGAGTTCATTTTTTTCTTTCTTTTATTCACTGACTGACAGTTGACAAATTACAAACATTTGAAGTCTAATTATTGTAAAACATGATTTAAATGAGTGTAGTTGCATACTGATAAACTGCACATGGACTAATTGCAGCCATCTGAAAAGCTAATTTTATGAGCTGGCAACTAGATTCATTTAAATTGTGTTTCGTGATTTGACTTTGAATTAATGTAATTTAAAGACTATATGTCTTTTTACATTTATAAAAGTGGGGGTGGGGGAATAAAATAAGATTTCAAGTCAATTTCCCTAAGACTGGCACCATCCTGTCGGCTGAAAATTACATCTTTGTATAAAGCAAGCAGTTAGTGCATGGATTTTAATTCTGGCATTGAACTTTGTTTTACAGATTCTAAATTATCTACTAAGTAAACTTTTTAAAAATATTTTCTACATTTTCAATTTTTCATCTTTTGTAACTTGTTGTCGTATGATGAACACCTATTAATCTTTATTTTCCTGTAATATTAATTTAAGATGTCTGATGATCTCAGTAGTGGAAACAATGTAATAAATTAATTTATTAAGTAATCTAGACAGAACCCTCTCAGACAGTACTTATCTTCAGAGTTTAGTTTCAGTTTAGCATCCTCTACCATTCGCATAATTTTTACCCTAAAGTGAAATTAGTATGGTGTATGATTGCTGTTCCTCAAACAACACTCTATCTAAAATTATGAAGTGTGTTGTAGTTATGCTCAGCAAATGTAACAGTTCTTTGTATATCATCCAGACATGAATACTGAATGGAGGGTGAGAAATTTTAATTTTTAGAACCAGGGATCTCTGCATGTGGCAAAAGACATGAAAGAGTTGGAATGCTATAGGATTGTAAAAAAATTAGTAAACAGCTTGCAACCCATGTTGAGATAGGTAATAGGTGGTAAGTCTGCCTCCCTTCCTTTTTTTATTAATTTTTTCTAGGATATTGATGGGTCTTTTTTAACTGGATAAAGATGTGTGTGTACTTTAAAACCATCATGTGTACAATGGTACTCTCATTATTGTATGATTAATGTATGTATGCTATTATATGCTTGGTACGCATATCACTTACTGCCTTGAAAGAACCTCTGTGGTGGTGAGAATAGGTGGGGATGAAAAGAAGCATAGCTCATGATGCAAATAACCAGACTATATTCATCCAGTATTTGAGAATGGAAGCCCTCAGTGACCTGCAACCAAATTTACACATAATTTAAAAATTTTATATTTTTTCCTCGCTGATACTCCTACATAAAATGTTTTAAGCAAAAAAAAAGATTATCACTTGCACATTTTCACTGTTTGTGCACTAAGAACTGTCGCATCAGGGATGACCTTGTAATGTGCTGCGTCTTTACGTGTGTGTGTGTGTGTGTGTGTGTGTGTGTGGTTTGTTTGTTTGTTTGTTTGTGTCATCTAATTTTGATGAAGGCCTTACTGGCTAAAGCTTTATTTGTGACAGTCTTTTTGTTATGCCTATCTGCAATTCAGCAACTTTCCTTTTCATAATATTGTTACATTCCATCCTGGATTTTCCATTGTTCAATTTCCAAACTCAGATGTTACACTGAAAAATATGGCCGCTGAAAATAACACAATATTGCCAGTCGCCTGATGTTTACTTCTTTCAGCAATATAAGCTCTATGTCAGAAGGGCTGCTGATTTTGTAAGACTACAATGTGCCAAACCACAAGTGAAGATACATGATCATTAAGTCATGATCAAACTTCACTCTGAGATTTACAGTCTATTTTCTGCACCAAAGTATATGCCAGTCTGCATTGCAGAATGCTTGGGTAAAGGCAGATTATGACATTGACATACCAATATCCTCATTTTAAAATGTAATTAGTGTGTCATTTCATATTGGACTGCTTGAATGTGAAAGTGATTTTGAATGTAAAAGTATGGGTTTAGTTAGGTGTGCACATTGTTCTCTTTCACATTGTTTTAATCTCTTAATTGAAATCCTGCATCTGTACTTTGAGAACTACACTCCTGGAAATTGAAATAAGAACACCGTGAATTCATTGTCCCAGGAAGGGGAAACTTTATTGACACATTCCTGGGGTCAGATACATCACATGATCACACTGACAGAACCACTGGCACATAGACACAGGCAACAGAGCATGCACAATGTTGGCACTAGTACAGTGTATATCCACCTTTCGCAGCAATGCAGGCTGCTATTCTCCCATGGAGATGATCGTAGAGATGCTGGATGTAGTCCTGTGGAATGGCTTGCCATGCCATTTCCACCTGGCGCCTCAGTTGGACCAGCGTTCGTGCTGGACGTGCAGACCGCGTGAGACGACGCTTCATCCAGTCCCAAACATGCTCAATGGGGGACAGATCCGGAGATGTTGCTGGCCAGGGTAGTTGACTTACACCTTCTAGAGCTCGTTGGGTGGCACGGGATACATGCGGACGTGCATTGTCCTGTTGGAACAGCAAGTTCCCTTGCCGGTCTAGGAATGGTAGAACGATGGGTTCGATGACGGTTTGGATGTACCGTGCACTATTCAGTGTCCCCTCGACGATCACCAGTGGTGTACGGCCAGTGTAGGAGATCGCTCCCCACACCATGATGCCGGGTGTTGGCCCTGTGTGCCTCGGTCGTATGCAGTCCTGATTGTGGCGCTCACCTGCACGGCGCCAAACACGCATACGACCATCATTGCCACCAAGGCAGAAGCGACTCTCATCGCTGAAGACGACACGTCTCCATTCGTCCCTCCATTCACGCCTGTCGCGACACCACAGGAGGCGGGCTGCACGATGTTGGGGCATGAGCGGAAGACGGCCTAATGGTGTGCGGGACCGTAGCTCAGCTTCATGGAGACGGTTGCGAATGGTCCTCGCCGATACCCCAGGTGCAACAGTGTCCCTAATTTGCTGGGAAGTGGCGGTGCGGTCCCCTACGGCACTGCGTAGGATCCTACGGTCTTGGCGTGCATCCGTGCGTCGCTGCGGTCCGGTCCCAGGTCGACGGGCACGTGCACCTTCCGCCGACCACTGGCGACAACATCGATGTACTGTGGAGACCTCACGCCCCACGTGTTGAGCAATTCGGCGGTACGTCCACCTGGCCTCCCGCATGCTCACTATACACCCTCGCTCAAAATCCGTAGACTGCACATACGGTTCACGTCCACACTGTCGCGGCATGCTACCAGTGTTAAAGACTGCGATGGAGCTCCGTATGCCACGGCAAACTGGCTGACACTGACGGCGGCGGTGCACAAATGCTGCGCAGCTAGCGCCATTCGACGGCCAACACCGCGGTTCCTGGTGTGTCTGCTGTGCCGTGCGTGTGATCATTGCTTGTACAGCCCTCTCGCAGTGTCCGGAGCAAGTATGGTGGGTCTGACACACCGGTGTCAATGTGTTCTTTTTTCCATTTCCAGGAGTGTAATATAAGCACTGTCATATGTATAGAATATGTGTTTTGGGCTATCATAATTACTATAAGTATAGGATTTTTGACACTGTTGACTGAAAGTTTAATGATACATTGACATCATTCAATAAAATATAATTTCCATCCTATGATATAAATATCTTGTAACTTTGTTTCCCTGTATTAAAATGTCACTGGTAGTAGAAGTAACATTTCGCATGGAAATGACACAGACCACTGGGTATTATTTTTTTATTTTTTATGATCAATTATTGTTCTAAGCATTGTTTCATGCAGTTTCTAGTGTTAAAAGGTTTTGCTTTTCACATTTAACCAAATATAACATTGATGATGATAATTTATGGCAATGATTGCTGACAAGATAAGGAATGCAACCTTTAACACTAGATTGTGTACTCATGGCAGTTCTCCTTGGCCATTTTTTGGTACGACTTGGAAAGAGAGAAAAATTAATGAATGATCGCCAATGCGTCGGTTCTCGATTGTGTTCAGGAGACGTACAGATTGATTGCGTATAAATAGTTTCTCAAATGACCTCTTAACCCGGATTGCTTTCATGCAATCAGACTCTTCAAGGAAATTACCTAAGGGACCTATTTGAATAATAATAATAAAAAAAATTGGAAATGAATGCAAAACAGTGAAATTTTTTTTAAAAAAGTTGTCCAATCGGAAATTGAATACATTAATGGTCTCCCAAATACAATCGAGACACCGTGATAAAGAGCGAACCTGTAACAAAGTTCATTTAAACATAAACATTATTTGTGGTTAATTTAAAGAAAAGAATAAGCATAGATTTTCTGTACAGTGAAGCATCAATATATTCTCAAAGAACAAAGGCGTTAAGCTATAAACATTAACAAATTTACAATGAATACAAAACTTAAATTTTTATGTTTTTCTCATACGTGGAGCAGTCCAACAATCGCTGCTTTTGTATGTGTGATATTTTGTAAAAATTAAATGTCCTGGCGTGCGTGTAAGTATTTTTTTTATCGTCACAAGGTTTACAAAAGCATTTCTTTTTTCTTGGTGATAACGTGGTTTTTCACACTAAATGTAATATAACTTGTAGCGGTGCTACACAACACATCTTAACAAGTCGGCGACCAAACATCAAAGGTAATGAAGTACATGTTAACATATCGGTGACCAGAAGTACAACTAACTATAAAGACTAGAATTTTCCTAACAAATGATAAATTGTTCTTTCTTCTGTTTCGCAGCTTCTTGCTATCAAGCGCTGCGGCAATGATTTTAAATATCTGTGCCCAGCGAGTCATAGTGTTTAAAAGTACCTTTTAAATGCTGGCCGCACGTCTTGGTATAGGCGCACATTATAAACAGATTTCGTTTCTTTACTCTCGCATTGTCATGCTTAGTATCATTACAAACTACAGCTCGATGGCTGTCCTTTTCTCATATGCAAAATGTCTGAAATCCAATAATATCACAAGTTCTGAGCTTTCGAGGTCAAAGGTGTCCCTTGTCAGTTGCATGTATAAGCTCTTGGAGAAACTTTATTTACAATAGAATTAGTGGGTGCATTTTTGATCATCTTCCAGTAGAACAAGTGGGATTTAGGCCTCACTGAAGCTGCAACGTGGTACTAGCTATGACAACTTTCATAGGGGCCGGGTTCCAGGAGAAACTAAAAACATCTGTGGCCTTTATTGACCTTACAGCAGTGAGTGACATCATATAGAGAGAAGGGATGATTTGCAAATTACTGGAAATAATTAAATGGTTCAAAATGGCTCTGAGCACTATGGGACTTAACATCTATGGTCATCAGTCCCCTAGAACTTAGAACTACTTAAACCTAACTAACCCAAGGACAGCACACAACACCCAGTCATCACGAGGCAGAGAAAATCCTTGACCCCGCCGGGAATCAAACCCGGGCGCGGGAAGTGAGAACGCTACAGCATGACCACAAGCTGAGGACAATAATTAAATGCTGAACAACAGCATCTCTTATTAATAATGTGATAATTAATTGATACTTTCAGTTTTCTTGGGTGAAAATAGTAGCTCAATAAGGAAATCAAATGATGGCCTGCCATAGGGCTCAGTTCCCAGATGCCTCCTGTTCAGCCTTTATATTTCCGACCTTCCAAAAACATCTACAAGGAAATTCTTCCATGCGGATGATGTCACTCTGGCTTATCAGAAAGAAGAGCTTGGTCAGTCAAAGGGAACATTTAACAGAGGACTTAGTGACCGCTAACTCATATTTTAAAAAATGGAGACTGAAGGCCAATACCAGGATGGACCAGGTCTGATTACTGAAACAATCAGACCAATTCCTGTCTACTGACTTCCCCTGGTATGTGGTATCCACCCACCACAGATTCGTAGAACTGAGATGCCGTTTAGGGATTACCCCAGTATACATGAGAACAAGGAACTACCCATTCATCATGACGCACCTGCCTTACAATAAAATTGTCTTTGTTCAAGACACCTGCCACTACTGTATGTTGAACACCAAGCTACAAGTAACACCAAAGTAAGAGATCTCTGGAACAAGAACTGCCAGTGCATTGGAAATAACCAAGAATGGGAATGGTTCAAGAAATATAACTGTGGTACTGTGGGTGTCAAACTTGAGAGGAAACTATGTGTGAAATTGAATACAATCCACACTGGGTGTGGTCAGTGCTGTGATTCACTCTGTAAATGGGATATTGTGGAGTCTCCAAGCTGTGACTGTGATACATTGGAAACAATCTATCAGGCACATAAGAGAGAATGCGTCCAACAATGCTATAAGGGCACTTGGAATGATTTTATGAATACTATTGACACAGCAGTGGAATGGATTAGAAACATAGATATTAATATTTAATTGATTTATTTTTGTTTTATGTGAAGACATAAATATTATAAATATGTGTGCCATACAAATGATGATGATGGCTTAAGTGCCTGGCAGCGGGTTCATCAAACCACTTTCAGACTATTTCCATACTGTTCTGTCTCGAACATAGTGTGGGAAAAACTAACACCTAACTCCTATGTGAGCTCTGATTTCTGCTATTGCTTAACAATGATAATTTCTCACTATGTAGGTGGGCATCATGGCAGGTCTTTACAGCAACCAGATTAAAAGTGTTCCGGAACAGAAACAGTTTTGGGGCATCATCAGATTGTCTGCAAAAAGAAGAAACCAGTGAATTAGATACAAATAGAGGAAAATCTTGCATGGCTATGCAGACAATGTGAACTGAAAGTTATAAAAACTTATGTAAAAGTAGCTGAATATGTATCCATTAGTCATAAGATCAATATGATGTAAAGTAGGAAAAGTGGCTGGATATGTGACCCATCAGTGATAAACCTACATCTAATCTAAAATAAACACCAAGGTGACCGGGTACATAATCCATCTATCATGAGACATCTAAACCATAAAGTGGACCTAGTGAAAAGAGAAAAACAGCCAGAATAACACCAAGAAAGTAGAAATATATGGTGGAAATATTTACCATGTACATCACATGTTATCTTGAGTACACCAGCTGGTGCCACCATGGCAGTAAAAGACTGGGCCATGCTTACAAAACTGCAGTACAAGCCGCACATGAAACAGTATCTATATTGGCACACACACGAACATTACTATGATGAGTTGATATACAGCTGTCACGAACAGTGCAGCAAGAAGTACCTAGGTGGCATTTGTGACCGACTTAAGGCACATTTTTGAAAAACAAAAGTGTGCAAACTAGTAAATTAAAATGCATATAAGCAAACCAGTTTTGTAACTGAGACTGTTTTTATTTTGAAATAATTTTTCTGTCTGAATGAGAGGTTAGTGATTGAAATTTCATGAAAAGATCTTACCAGAGGGAAACCACCTTGTTTTAATCACTGCCAGCCCGACTTGCATTTCATATCCATGACACCCTCTCCCCCCTACTTATAATACAGGGTGTTTAAAAAAGAATATACATATTTCAAATGCATATATTTATTAAACTTTAAGACATACGAATATGAAACTTTACATGTACATATTTATGAATCTCTCAAGTTCAGATTACAGATTACATTAGCGCCACAAACAATATCCCATTGATACTCAAATTCCTCCCATACTCGGACAAGCATGTCCTTCATCACTGATGTTATGGCAGCATGGGTACAGTTCTTCAACTCTTCCAGGTTCTGTGGGGGTGGTGGTACATAAAATGAAACCCCACAGGAAGAAGTCAGACAATGTCAAGTTCGGTGACCATGGAACCCAGCTGAGACATGCTAAGCCGCCAGCTCCTTGATGACCAATCAACGATTAGGTAGACTCCAGTGAGGGGGTGCCCTGTCTTGTTAAAAAATGAAGTTGTCTTTGTGCAGCCTCAGAAACAACCAGTTTTGTAACATAGCATGTAACATAACATGGAAAGCAGTTTGAATTTGTGCAACATTTTCTTCAGGAACATGAGGGCAGCCAGGACTCTTTCCTTTACATACACATCCTGTATCTAGAAACTATCAGTACCATCTGCGAATGTTCCACCCATTCAGAGGATCAATTTGGCATCTCAACCTGAAACGTCTTTGAACTGTAATCACAGAATTGCACTTCAGAAACTCAAGAACATAAAATGATTTCTGCTGTGGGGTAGCCATTTTAAACATATGATGATTACCAAACAAAATGGAAAACAACTGACATCTAGCAACTGCTAATGTAAACTACACTACATATTCGTTTCTCCAGTAGCTGAGCTGAGGTGCAGCAATCAATATTTTGGGCAAAATAATACTTTGTAATACGAATATTCTTTTTGAAACACCCTGTATTACAAAATGAGGTGCCCCTCTTTGAAATTTTTGACATTCTCTGTCAATCCTACCTGGAGACTCTTCCATAGGTGACCTGCCAGGAATTCTCTCATGTGTTGACTCCTACATCTCAGAGAAACACTTGTACTCTACATCCTCAATTATATGTTGGATGTATTCCAGTCTCTGTCTTCTCCTACAATTTTCACCCTCTGTAGCTCCCTCCACTACAGTGGATGTTATCCCTTGATGTCTTAATACATGTTGTATCAACCTGTCTCTTCTTCTTTGCAGTGTTTTCCATGTTCCTTTCTTTGCAAATTCTGCAGAAAACCTCCAAATTCATTATCTCATAAGCCCACCTAACTTTCAATATTCTTTTGTTGCACCATATCTCAAACTCTTTGATCCTCGTCTGTTCTGGCTTTTCCTCTGTCCATGATTCACTACTGTATGATGCTGAGCACTGAACATAAATTGTTAGAAATTTCTTCCTCAAATTGAGGTCTGTGTTCGGTACCAGTGGACTTCTCTTGGCAACAAGTGCTCTCTTTGCATGTGCTACTCCACTTTTTACATCCTCCTTGCTTCCAAGGTGGCAGAATTCCTTAAGGGAAGATTATACCTTGTATACCCACAATGTTAAACTTGTCAATTTTAGGTACATTTTTCTCATGAACTGTGCATGGTTGGTTGGTTGATTTGGGGGGAGGGGACCAAACACTAAGGCCTTCAGTCCCATCAAATTAGGGAAGGATGGCAAAGGAAGTTGGCTGTACACTTTCAAAGTGTACAGACTTTTGTCTGTAGTGATTTAGAGGAAATCATGGTAAACCTAAATCAGGATGGCCGGATGCAAGTTTGAACCATCATCCTCCCAAGTGTGAGTCCAGTGTGCTAACCACTGTGCCACCTCACCTGTGCATGATAATTATGAAATTGTAATGGCTATTTGAGAAATGGTTTCTCCCCATTGACTTATGTTTGTAAACAAGAAGCTTGTATAATTTATCTTATAGAGATTTTTTTGCAAGTTATAAAGAAGTTTCCAAGTATTTCAGTTTCATTGATTCATAATTTCAGAAAACATGTTTTAAAGTTGAACACAGCTTGTTACTCACCTTACAAAATCCCTGTGCCATATTATGGATCATCTGCATTTTCTTCATCCTCCCTTGTCCTCCTAGCATTCCTCGAGTGCATTCGTGCCTTCCTAGCTATCATAGTCACTTCCTAATCTGCTTTATTTACACGGACAGCATCCAACTCAGAAGAACATGCCATCACCATACTTACCCAGGTTGTATGCCTAACTTTTGAAGCAGCCCAGCTGTCCCTGCATTGCTATCATTAAAAGAAAGAACTGCATCACAAAAACCCAAATTCAGTGTATCATTACCAACAGATACTGTTTCAGGAATTCTAGACCATATGACACTGTTAAATGATCCATTTGGGTTCTGTTTTTTCCCATGCAAACACATACACAACTGGTTTTGTTCAGTCAAACTTCTAAAAACTGTCTTTATTATATTGTACAGTTCAATAGGCAATGAGTGCCTGTGACTATCCTGTTCACCAGCTGCTGGAGCACAGTTGTATTTGCACCATGTCAATGGTCCTTTTGGACACAAGACATGACAAGACTCCATGTCAGTTGATAGATAGTTTATGAAAATAAATTGCCCATATATCCTGCTTCATTTTCATCTCACTGTCACAGTTCCTTCTAGTTGCCATACTATAATAGTTCTGCAAACTGTGTATCTCCTTGTCTGTGAGCTCGCCTTTCCCAGGCAGTGATTTTACATTTGGTAATTGTATGCCTTTTGCATCTTTCCCAACTTGTGAAAGGGACTTTTCTGAACATGACCAGTACATTCCAGATTCTCCACACTGACATCTTCATATGGCATTTCCTCTACCACACTCTTGATGCTCTTACTAATCTTCATTTTGATTTAAACGGGTTAAAATTAAACATGGAGAAGACTCAGTTTATGCAGTTTAAAACAAAACAAGCAAAATTAATGATATTCATGTCAGTCACAGTAACCAGGATTTGTTTTATTTATTTATTTATTTCTTGTTCCGTAGATCCAGTTAGTGAGTCAATCACAAGGATATGGAACGTGTCAAATTGTACAGGTTTCAACTTAAACTTACAATAAATACAAGGGCAATTCAATGGCAAATTGTACATAGTTTAAGTAAGACATACTATAAGGTAGGCAGCTGGGTGAAATTCCTAGGAATGCAACTAGATAAAAATATATCATGGGAATCACATATACAGTACCTTGCAAATAAATTAAATAGCCTAGAATTTGCAATGAGAATATTGTACAATGCTGTCAGTATGGGCATAAGAAAAGTAGTACATCATGGCTACTTTGAGTCAGTAATAAGGTATGGAATTGTATTCTCGGGTAACTCAAATTATATGTGTCGAATACTAAAAATTCAGAAAATCATCTTTAGAAATATGCTCAATGTAGGGTGAAGAAAATCATGTCGCCCACTCCTAAAAAGTCTAAGCATACTAAATGTTCCCTCACTATACATACAGGGTGTTACAAAAAGGTACGGCCAAACTTTCAGGAAACATTCCTCACACACAAAGAAAGAAAATATGTTATGTCGACATGTGTCCGGAAATGCTTACTTTCCGTGTTAAAGCTCATTTTATTACTTCTCTTCAAATCACATTAATCAGGGATGGAAACACACAGCAACAGAATGTACCAGTGTGACATCAAACACTTTGTTACAGGAAATGTTCAAAATGATCTCTGTTAGTGAGGATACATGCATCCACCTTCCATCGCATGCAATCCTTGATGCGCTGATGCAGCCCTGGAGAATGGCGTATTGTATCACAGCTGTCCACAATACAAGCACAAAGAGTCTCTACATTTGGTACCCGGGTTGCGTAGACAAGAGCTTTCAAATGCCCCCATAAATGAAAGTCAAGAAGGTTGAGATCAGGAGAGTGTGGAGGCCATGGAATTGGTCCGCCTCTACCAATCCATTAGTCACCAAATCTGTTGTTGAGAAGCGTACGAACACTTCGACTGAAATGTGCAGGAGCTCCATCATGCATGAACCACATGTTGTGTCATACTTGTAAAGGCACATGTTCTAGCAGCACAGGTAGAGTATCCCGTATGAAATCATGATAATGCGTTCCATTGAGTGTAGGTCGACGAAACTAATATGAGCTCTAACATGGAAATTAAGCATTTCCGGACACATGTCCACATAACATATTTTCTTTATTTGTGTGTGAGGAATGTTTCCTGAGAGTT
Source organism: Schistocerca cancellata (assembly GCF_023864275.1). Taxonomy (NCBI): domain Eukaryota; kingdom Metazoa; phylum Arthropoda; class Insecta; order Orthoptera; family Acrididae; genus Schistocerca; species Schistocerca cancellata. Next base: position 511,549,338 of record NC_064634.1, read on the forward strand.
TGGCCATACCTTTTTGTAGCACCCTGTATATGAGCTGATTATCTTTGTACACAGTAACCCTGATTTATATGTAGCATGATTACAACACCAGAAATCAAAATAATTTTATGCTTCCCACACACCATTTAAAACTTTATGCTCCAACTCCACATTATATGGGTATGAAAATTTATAACAAAGTGAATTTAGAAACACTGAATAAATCCTTATATGTGAAACTAGTGCAGAAATGTTACTATTCAGTAGAAGAATTCATAAATGACAACCTGAAAATTTGAGCAGGAGACAGCAAGTACTCAGGACTGTTCAATCTTAAAAGAGTGTTACTTTTGAAGAAAAATTTTTAATTGCTTAATTATGTAATTATTCAGTACTGTATATTATATTACTGGTTTCATAAGGAAAATTGTAAACCAGTTTTCATGTTTTGACGAGTCTCCTGTGCTTGAAGTCAATGGCTTCAAATAGTATGTTATGAGACAAGAAACTTCTACTACTTCTACTTCTGCTGCCTTCTACACTGCCATATCCCATCGACAGTGACAGCAATATCTGAAGAATTATCATTAATTTCAATTGCTTCATTGGTACCAGCCTTCATAGTGGCAGTAACACAATCCTTAGCAGCTTCCTGTAATGTACCTATATATTTCTGGAATCTTGTCAGGCCACTTGGGAGATTCATGACTGCACGCAGTGTCTTACCAGCTAATTCACCTTTACACAAACACACAAACCTAATGTTGGTTTCATAGACACTGTCAATCTACCCACTGGTACAAAACGAATATTGAGCTTTACAGTTCCTGCATTTCAAAAATAGTTTACTAGCAATTCCATATCCTTTCACCTTGAATTGTAATCCCAATTTTGAACTTTTATTTTAGTTCTGTCGTTGTTTCTTCAACGTGTAGTTTGAAATGTAGGGATGGAAGACTGTACTCCTGCCTTACGCCCTTTTTAATCTGAGCTCTTCATTCTTTCTATTCCAGTCTTTTTGTTCACTCCTGGTTCTTGTATGTTTTTTTTGCATTCCCCATTTTTCCCCCATAGCTTACTCCAATTTTTCAAAAAATTCTGAACAGCCTGCACCAGTTTTCATTGTTGAAAACTTTTTCTTGTCAACAACACCTGTGAGTGTGTCCTGGTTTTTCTTAAGTCTTGATTCTATTATCAAGCATAGTGTCAGAACTGCCTTTCTGGTTCCTTTACCTTTCTTAAAGGTAACTTTTATTTTCCGTTCTTCTGAATATTATTTTTGTCAGCAGCTTGGGTGCATGAGCCATTAAGCTGATTGTGCAATAGTTCTCACACACTGTGACCACTGTATTCAAAGAAACTCTAGATTAGTTCACTTTAAATAGTCTGTCACTCAATGCTAACAAGATTCAGTTCATACAGTTTCAAATAGCAAATAAAAAACAGGAAATATTGAAATAAAATGTGGTGACAAAGAAATACCGAGAGCTGAGTCTTTCAGATTACTGGGATTACACATAAGCAACAATCTAAATTGGTCAGCTCACATCATCGACCTATGTAAAAGACTGAATTCAGCAGCATTTTGTTCACATTAAGGATAGATGTAACATGAAAATAAATATATAAATACTTCTCTGCACTTGCTATCTTCGGAATTGTGCAGATGATATTTCTTCAAAAGTCTGATGATATGTCCCCTGTCTCATACATTCCTCATACGAACTTGAACAGGCATATCGTTGCCACTTCCCTCAATGATTTAAGGTGTTCTGATGAAATGTTGTCTTCTTTGTTCTCTCTTATGAACAGGATTACCAGCAAAAATTGTGGAACAGTCACCAATGTGGTAGACACTAATTAGTATTATAAAATTCTTATGTCTTTTGCCACTGCAAATACATGTATTTCCTTCATAAATTACATATAAGTAACAACCAGTGAACACTAGAGCATCTGATAGTCTATCATTTAAATAAGATCCAGTGGTCTTTCAGTTACTTACACACATTCAGTCTAGAAACATGAAGGTAATCAGTGCAGCCTAATACACTTAATCGTGATGACTATATTAAAGAAACAGTTCTTGGCTCAGTCCTGTTAATTTAATATCAGACTACATTCAATTAGTGTCAGTTCTCTATCTTCTTAAATAGAAAATGCACACCTTGTAAATGAGTCTGCGTTAGTGCCCATTATATTGCTGATGTGTATGTAAAAGAAACACATCCATGATTACTTCCCAAGCATAGTACTGTTTCAGTATTGTTGCTGAATGTTTAAATAATCCTTACAATTTCAGTGTCACGGGAAAGCCTTGTGACATGGAGATAAACGAAACCTTTTTAAGTTTTCTTGAAATAAAAGATCAGAGTGCATTAGGTACAGAAGAGGAAATACTAAGTGCAATGGATAAAAAGAGACTTGTGTTAACTAAACACTATGGTCTTGGTTAAGATGGTTGTGCAGATATGTGACATATATACAAAGGAAATACTAAGTGCAATGGATAAAAAGAGACTTGTGTTAACTAAACACTATGGTCTTGGTTAAGATGGTTGTGCAGATATGTGACATATATACAAAGGTGTTAGAATGAGAATTCAACAAAGAGAAAGATCTGAAAAATATGTGCATTGTGCAGCACATAATTTAAACTTAGTACTTAGTGATGATGCATGTGGACAAGGTTCTCCTATGACACACATTAATGTTTCCACCTGTCAGAAGCCTGAATAACCATCTTTTGCAGCACAGACGGTGCAAAATGTGCAGGGAGAGAGCAAGTGAGTTTCTGGAAGGTACCAACAGGATGGTGGAACTGTGCCAACTTCTGTGCCACGACCAATTGTGCCAGGTTTCTCGACTGAGGGTCCATGGTGCAAACAGCCCAGTTGAGGTAGTTCTACAGATTCTTCACTGGATTTAAATCCAGAGCGTTTGGTGGCCAGGGGAATATGGTAAACTCACCCTAGCATTCTCCGAACCATACATGTACACTTCAAGCTTAGTGACACATTATATTATCCTGCTGGCAGATGACATCATGACAAGAAAAAACAAACTGCATTTATGGGTGGACATGGTCCCCAAGGATAGATACATACCTGTGTTGATCAATTGTGCTTTCCAGAATTATCGGATCACCCAGGAAATATCATGAAAACAGTCCCCAAACTGTAATGTTCCCTCAATTGTTGCAGTGTGTCTGTTTCCAGACATTACACACTGTACACACCAGTGGCCATCATTCAGATGGAGCATAAAATGTGATTCATCTGAACAGGCTACCTGTCACCACTCAGTGGACATCCAGTTGTGGTACTGGCATGCTAATTCCAGCCTTTGTTGCCAATGAACAGTAGTCAGGGGTACCTGCTGCAGAAGCCCATGTGCAGCAGTGTTCACTGAACTGTTGTTTAAAGTTGATAGCTCCTTCATTCTTCTGGGCAGTCACTTGCTCAACAGCTGCATGTCTATTTTTACCCATACACATCTCCACATCCATTATCACCCTAGCCATGTCATCTATGGCCTATGGTGATTCACAGATGCCATGGCACTAGTTGTGGATGGTGCCATTTTGCTGTGCAAAGTATAGTTTAATCATGGTGGATGCATGGACAGTTTACAAACTTAGGCATTTTCGAAATGCTTCCACCCTTGGCCTGAAAGCTGATGATCGTGTCCATTTGCATGTCAGATAAATCACTCCTGCTACTGCTGCCACTGATGTTGAACATATGCAGTGGCCACATTAATGTGTCTGGACCATGTAAAAGATGGGAACTTTTGGTATATTCTTGTAGTTTAAAAAGGCTTGGGTCTTTAAGGTACCAGTCTGTTAAAGGCCTTCATTATGTTTATGTCAATGTCCTCATGTCTACAAAAAGGGAAGAAAGAGAGCTGTTATATCGAGAAACCAATTACAGTAATCTGAATTTATTTTCCAGACAGTGTTGCAAGCAAAGATTCTAAAATATATCAATTTAGCTTCTCAAATTATGCAGTCAAAAAATGTAGAGCTTTATGAAGTGTGTTCTCTTGTTTAGAATGAATGGTTGTATATGATTCCTAAGTATCAAGCTGTGGCACTAGCATACTCTGAAAAGAACGTAATTGGTATACAATCTGGACCAGAAAACTTGCGTTTATTAAGGTATTGAAGTTACTTCGCTCCATTGAGAATTTTGGAAAACCACATTTAGTAACTTATCATTAGTTGCAGTGTCATTGATAATATTACCATTGCTAATGTGAAGTGAAGGTGTTAATTGTGTCTTGCTGCTGATGCAATTTACACATGACCAGAGTCTCTTTGGATTTTCTGCTAGTTTTGAGACCAATTTTTGTTGGGGAAATAGCTTCTGTAAAACTTTGCCAATCTTGGAGATTTTTGCATTCTTTTAAATTTGGCATGAGTTTTTTGTTGCTTCTGCAGTGGTGTTCTGGTCTGGTTTGTGTACCATGAGAGACCAGTTCCATCTCTTATTAATTTACTTCATATAAATCTCTCAATTGCTGGTATTTGTTAACACAGAATCTACAGACTGCTAGAATTTAAAACTTATGTCATCATTCCTCAGTACTTCATATACGATTTATTTACACATTTATTTTTCCTGGTAAGTCTCTTATACTTCAGCTTACTCTATATCATTGGTAATTTGTGATATGAGTCTATATCTGGGTATGCTTTGAAGGCAATTATCTTATTTTGGAATTTCTCTCTTAACATAATGTAATCCAGCTGGTATCTTCTACATCTGCATCTACATCTGTACTGAGCAGATCACTTTTAAGTGCATGGCAGGGGGATGTCCCATTGTACCAGTTTTTAGGATTTCTTCTTATTTCATTCACATATGGAATGATTGTCCTCACAGTTCCAATGTGAGCAACAGGCAGGTAAAGGTTTGCAGTGTATTCCAAGTCATCATTTAAAGCCGGTTCTTGAAACTGTGTAAGTAGGCTTTCTTGGGATAATTTACACTCATTTTGAAGAGTCTGCCATTTCAGTATCTTCACCACCTCTGTGACTCTCACACCTTGGTCAAACAAATCTAAGACCATGTTGTCTTCTTTGTTTTTGAGCTTTTTTTCTCCAGAGTTGCCCATATACAAGTTGTATAGGTTAATTTACATCTTTAGCAACTGTAATAAAGGTCTTAATAAGGCCAGACATGTTTTGCTTTGTTTTAAAGCACCTTAAGTGGTCAATGTAACAACATCATTACAATTTTGTTTGTTTTGATCATTAACAGTATGTGTGCTTTATTTATTATTATAAACAGTTTCTATTCTTTTCATTACTCACTTTTTTTCTTTATTTTCTCCATGTTATTAGCTTTAACAGGCAGAAAACATGCTTTGTTGGTGAAGCACATTTTGGTGACTTTGACCAAGATAAACACATCACAGTGTTCTTTGGCTTGCAACTGTAGAAGTGTGCACAGAAGCAGCTAAGTGAAAAATCTGTGCAATATATGTGTTTATTTACATATAAAAGTAAACTTCAGAATTTTCATTTGTGTGAGATCACGTGTACAAAATTCATGTGTCGATTTGAAGTTTTAGATTCACTGATTGTACCTGTGGGGACATAGAACCATTGGCTCTACCTCCCAATAATATCACTGTCCTACTGCAGCAAGAACAATGGTGTCTTTGCCTGATCAGTTCTCTGTAGTATGCACTCTATGCTACATGCACTGTGTACATGCTGTGATAATAAAAGTATTCATAGTATGTGGTGCGAGTGCAAGTGATTATTTATCATCATAATTACCATGTCCACTCCCCGCTACCTTCATACCACTACCTGTTTCCAAAGTGACATGTTGTAAAATTCTGTGTATTCATGATTGCTGTGATAAACTCATACTGTTACCATCATTTATAGGCTTAAATTTAATTGTGCTCTTGTAAAATTTTTGAGAGCAGTAGGCCTGTTCAAAACAATCATTCTTTAATTTAATTGTACAGTTATGTGAGAAATAGGTTACTTTTGAGAATTTTTGGACACTTACAAAACTATATATATGTAGGTTACTGGTACAAGTGTTTTGTGTACATAACTTATTTCATAGCAAATTGGCATTTGTGGTTCACAGTTCTGGCAAAGTACGAATCACCCCAGAATTTCATTGTATATCAGTCCAAATAAACATGTGTTTTAAAGAATTTTCAGAAGCTACTACTATCCTTCGCATAATCTACAAGCAATCTGTAATAAATCAGCATTTGTGATTTAATTATTGTTGCAGATTTTCTAACTAAGATACAGGGTTACATACATTTTTCACTTAAAGAGGAGTAGTGCTATATATGTAAATTAACTGTGTTTTCAAGTTTGCTAACAACTGTAATTAACATCAAAACTTTTAGGAAACTAGTAATTTTTGCCACATGTTTTTCTGTTGCCTTAACAGAAATTTTGTTTTATGCATTTTCTTCTGTTCTTATGGGGAATTAGCAACTTTTTAGCTCAACAGATTAAAAGATAATCAGTGGGCATAATTTAAAGTTATCTGTTCACTGCCTTGTAATACACTGCACCAGCCAAACTGCAGCCCCACTGTGCATCCTGTTCATGAACATGGGATGAGTTGGTTGACATATGTAAGCCCCTTGAAATTGCACTTACTATTATCAAATGATTGGCAGCTGCTACAAATTGGTGTGTTGGAAAAGCTCCCGAAAGTTGTGTACCTATGATAGCTGTACCAGAGGTACGTCATGTACTATCCTCTCTACATCTACATCTACATGTACATCTACATCTACATCCATACTTAGCAAGCCACCTGACGGTGTGTGGCGGAGGGTACCTTGAGTACCTCTATTGGTTCTCCCTTCTGTACAGTCTGGTATTGTTTGTGGAAAGAAGGATTGTCGGTATGCCTCTGTGTGGGCTCTAATCTCTCTGATTTTATCCTCATGATCTCTTCGCGAGAAATACGTAGGAGGGAGCAACATACTGCTTGACTCCTGGGTGAAGGTATGTTCTCGAAACTTCAACAAAAGCCCGTAGCGAGCTACTGAGCGTCTCTCCTGCAGAGTCTTCCACTGGAGTTTATCTATCATCTCCGTAACGCTTTCACGATTACTAAATGATCCTGTAACAAAGCGCGCTGCTCTCTATTGCATCTTCTCTACCTCTTCTATCCGGTACGGATCCCACACTGCTGAGCAGTACTCAAGCAGTGGGCGAACAAGCGTACTGTAACCTACTTCCTTTGTCTTCGGATTGCATTTGATTAGGATTCGTCCAATGAATCTCAGTCTGGCATCTGCTTTACCGACAATCAACTTTATATGATCATTCCATTTTAAATCACTCCTAATGCGTACTCCCAGATAATTTATGGAATTAACTGCTGCCAGTTGCTGACCTGCTATATTGTAGCTAAATGATAAGGACTCTTTCTTTCTATGTATTTGCAACACATTACACTTGTCTATATTGAGATTCAATTGCCATTCCCTGCACCATGCGTCAATGCGATGCAGATCCTCCTGCATTTCAGTACAATTTTCCATTGTTACAACCTCTCGATATACCACAGCATCATCCACAAAAAGCCTCAGTGAAATTCCGATGTCATCCACAAGGTCATTTATGTATATTGTGAACAGCAACAGTCCTATGACACTCCCCTGTAGCACACCTGAAATCACTCTTACTTCGGAAGACTTCTCTCCATTGAGAACGACATGCTGCGTTCTGTTATCTGTTCCTGTGGATCCTGTCTCCTCTGCAGAAAGTACTGGATCTGTCACTACCCATCCAATTCACTGTGAGTGGCACATCGATGATAGAGCAAGGTGTCCTGTACAGGGTCAACAGTGACCAGAAAGGACTCAGCGTGTTGTACTGACCCCCTAACTAGTTTGGGGTGCTGTCTTCCTCTGAAACAGAAACTGAGCCAGTGGGACTCACTTCACCAGTTTTTGGGAAACCTGTTTTGCCCACTGTCAAAAGGAGGAAAATGCAAAAGGATAGGGATCTATTAATCATTGGCAGTTGAAATATATAGCAAATGATTGTATTCCTTACAGAAATGGTAGCATGGGACAGGAAAGGACACCACGTCCATTCAGTGCATAAGCCTTGGTGCCTCATTTAACATGTTGAAGAGGCTATTCCAGCAGCTGTTGAGCAACCAACTGCAGATTTTTGTGCATGTTGGAACAAATGATGCCTATTGTCTGGGCACCGAGGTCATACTTGGGACATTGCAGCAACTGGCAGAGAAGGTTGAGAAGACCAGCTTTGTGCATGGAGTTTCAATGAAGCTCATAATGTGCAGTGTGCAGCATTGTCCCTTTGGTTCTGAGATGAGTGGAAGGATTGACCCAGAGACTTTGAAAGTTCTGTGACAATACAGACTGACTCCTTGGACTTGTGCCATAGGATCGAGAACTGCAAGCACACACTAAATGAGTCAGATGTGTGCTACACACCAGGGAGCTGCTGCTCAGGTAGCTGACCGTGTGTGATGCACACAAGGTTTTCTTTAGATTAAGTGACTTTGCATCCAGATAATGATAGCTGTAGGAAACTCAGATATATCAATGTAAGATCAAAAGAAATGCCTCTCACAGGTGAAAGTATTAAAACCCTAATGATAAACTGGCAAAGCATTCGCAACAAAGTACCAGCATTCAAAGAGATCATAAAAAGCAGTGTAGTTCACATAATACTATGTACAAAAAGCTGATTGAAACCAGAAATTGACTGCAGTGAGATTTTTGAGGAAATTGAAGGGTTTATTGAAAGGATAGGAAAGTGTGAAATAGAGATGTTTCTCATAATAGACAAATTCAGATCCCCTGAGATAAGAATTGAAGCTGCATGTCAGATTGTTTTTGCAAGGCTCAGTATCAGGGGTGGGATCTGGATCCTTCTATCACCCACCAGACTCATCTCCTGATGTAACCAAAAACCTTACTTCACTTGTATGTCATTTCCCCATTCATACTGTAATCAACTGTAATCATTGGTGGAGACTTTAATAAGCCAACAATAAACTGGGAAAACTACAGTATTGTTAGTGGTGGGCATCATAAGACATCCTGTGAAACATTACCGAATGCCTTCTCTGAAAAAACTACCTAGAACAGATAGTTCAGAATCCTTCTCATCATGGAAATATGCTGGATCTACTGGCAACAAGTAGACCTAACCTCTCTGAAGATATTGACATTGAAACTGGTATCAGTGATCAGATGTGGCAACAATGATTAGCAAAATAGAAAGGACAACTAAAACAAGCAGCAGGCTATACATGTTTGGTAAATTATATAAAAAATTGATGGTATCGTATCTTAATGAGGAACTTAAAACTTTCAGTACCGGGCAGGAGCATGTAGATGGAAAGATATGTACCCAGTTGAACAGTTCATAATGGGAGGCAACCTCCATGGCTTGCAGTCACTGTGAAGAAACTGCTAAATAAACAAGGATTACTCGATAATAGGTTTAAAACATGGCATAAGGCTATAGACAGAGAGATGCTGATTGAAACACATTTGTCAGGCAAGAGAGCAATACATGGTGCATTCAATGACTAGTGTAGCAGAGTATTATCAAATGATACTTAACAGAACCCAATGAAATCCTGGTTGTATGTAAACACTGTCAGTGGCACAACAGTTTGCGTCCAGTCCCCAGCAAATGACAGAGGAACTGAAGATAAGGGTAACAAAGCAAAAGCTGATATGCTTAACTTCATGATCAAATGTTCCCTTACAAAGGAAAATCCAGAAGAATGGCATCAATTTCATCCTCATACCATTTAAAAGATGAATGAAATAAGTACTAGTGTCAGTGGTGTTGAGAAATACCTGAAATTGTTAAAACTGAACAGAGCTCTAGGGCCTGATGGTATGCTGTCAGATTCTACACTTAATTTGTGGTTGAGTTATACATTCCATTAGCTATAGTCTATAGTAGATCCCTTGTCCACAAGAAGGACAGTAGAAGTGTTCCACAAAACTACCATCCAATACAACTTACATCAATTTGTTATAGAATCTTAGAACATATTCGGAGTTCAAACAAAATGAGGCATCTTAAACAGAATGACATCCTCAATGCCAACCAGCATGTGTTCCAAAACATTGATCATGTCAGACCCAAGTCACACTTTCCTCATATGACATACTGAATGAAGGTTTTGGATCAAGGCAGTCAGATAGATGCAGTATTTCTTGATTTCCAAATAAACATTTGACTCAGCACCACATCTATGCTTATTGTAAGGATATGATGATATGGAGAATCAAGTGAAATTTGTGAATGGACTGAGGAAATATGGCAGGGAAGACACAGCATGTTATCTGGGATGTCATTGTCAGATGTTGAGGTAACTTTGGCTGTGTGCCTCAAGGAGGTGTGTTGGGATACCTGCTGCTAATGTTATATATTAACGATCTTGCAGGCAAGAATAATAGTAGCCTCAGACATTTTGCAGATGATGCAGTTATCTGTAATCAACAGTATTAATAGTAACGTCATACATTTTGTAGATAATGCAGTCATCTATAACCCATTAAGTCCCAAATTAATTTTTTTTGAATTGAATTTTTTATTCCTTAATTATAATATACATAATGTATGAACCACAATAAGTACAAAAATAGCCAAATAATATTTATACATGCTGATATAATGGCCGTCCTCAAAATAGGACACTGGGATCTAACAGTATCGTATACCATACTAATATATATTCAAGTTTTAACTATTTATTTCTTGTGAAATGGTACAAAACACTTCACACACAGTGTTACATGGCATTTAACACAATATGTTTTTGGTTTCCCATTGAATGTAGCTCTTACACATCTTCTTTGCGTGCTTCTTTTGTCAATCATACGACCAATTCCATCAAACCTGATGTCTGGTATCACTCTCAACTAACTTGATGGGTATTCCATTGGATGACCAATATTCGGTCTTCCAGTGTCCAATTTCAGGTATGTAACTGTAACAGCACATCTGAAATCCAGTAAATCCTGTGCATTTTTCCCATGTACTAGTCTGTAGAAGAGACACACATTTACGAGGGCCATTTCCAGCAAACGTGTAATAGGACCCAGTACCATTTTTCCCTCTAATTACCATCGCATATTTTCCAACTAACCAGTCATGGTGGTCAACACCTCCCATGTACGCGTTATACGACTTCAAAACGGCAGGTTGTTGCACTTGTGTCTTCTTACTTGCTTGTCTACTGTACCGCGTAGTTGCTCCCAATGGTTCAACTTGGTCAAAATTTGTACCAATTGTAACACATCCGTTGTCGTGCCATCGAACAAATTAGACTTCACCATTCCTGTTGAACTAGTAGTCATAGTTTCCTCGAACTGTCTTTTTCAGTTCGTTGCTGCTCAGTAGTGGACAGTCACAAACTTGTTTCTCTCTGACAGTCCCAGTCGCTCAAAAACCCAAATTTCTCAGATGAATCATAAGATCTCTACTAGTGAAGAAATTGTCAAAGTACACACAATTATTCTTGGGTTTTTCAATGCAGTCCAACATGTTTAGGACCACTCTTGATCCCAATAGTAGGTCATCCATTGCAGTATCTTCTGAATCCTTTCCACAGTATAAATCAAATTTGAAACAGTAGCCACTTGCTCCACAAAGAGACCACAACTTATAGCAAAATGTAATAGGCTTGCCTTGGATAAACTGTCCACCTGGAACTGTATTATTTACTAATGGGTAACATGACCAAGTATCAAATGATTACGTTTACAGACATCTGTGACATGTGGTTCCTGCCAGAATCAGTAGCCAGAGTAGCCGCCATTGTTGGAGATCACCACTGCCACACATCTCGGCATTGAGTCAAAGAGACGTTGGATGTGTTCCTGGGGTACAGCAGCGCAAGCAGCTTCCACACGTTGCCAAAGATCATCTGGTGTGGCAGCTGGGGATGTAATCTGGGTCACTCGTTGAGCAACCATGGACCACACGTTTTCTATCAGCGAAAGATCCAGAGAGTGAGCTGGCCAGGGAAGCAATTCAATCTGGTTATTGACAAAGAACCTGTGGACAATGCGTGCCACGTGTGGTCGCGCATTATCCTGTTAAAATTTTGCTGTGGCCGAGCCCTGAAGGTAAGGAAGGACAACTGGCTCCAGCACCTTGGATATGTAGCGCCGGCTATTTAAAGTACCGGCAATGCGTACTAGAGGCATGCGAGAGTAATACCCAATACTGCCCCATACCATAATACCTGGTGCAAGACCAGTGTGGTGGTGCATAATGCAGCTGTCCAGCATCCTCTCTCCACGGTGTCTCCACACTCGAATCCGACCATCGTGGTGCTGCAGACAGAAGCGTGCCTCGTCAGTAAAGACAACGTCATTCCATTCTGCCGTCCACATCCGTCTGTCATCACACCATTGGCGACGGAGACGTCTGTGGTTCTGCGTCAATGGTAGATGAAGCAATGGACGTCTTGCGGACAGACCACTCAGCTGTAAACGGCGTCGAATGGTACGCACTGACACTGGATGAAGCGTTACAGACGCAATGTGCTGTGCTATGGTTCGGGATGTCACTGAGCGATCCGTCACTGCCATGCGCACAATTTGCCTATCAGCACGTGCAGTGGTGCACCGAGGTGAATGCGATCGACCACGTCGGTCCGTCGTACCCTCCTGCATCCAACGGTCACATATCCACATTACAGTTGTTTGGTTTCATCCAACACGACTAGCAATTTCTCTGTCTGATAATCCACAATCTCGGTAAGCCACTATCCTTCCTCTGTCGAACTCAGATACTTGATCAAAAGATGTTCGCTGTTTTCTACGAGGCATAACTGATCGTCTTGTGAAACAACCACAAGGTAAACACACGTGCCGAACGTACACTCGTCGATATCACCAAGGCTTAAATGGCGCTATGAGGTGGCGCCACAGGCATGCGTGATGTGCGTCTGGGCTGAAATTCTAATCAGTTGCATATCTCATCGCTGCAAACTCATGGTGTAAATTTCACTTGATTCGGATGCTTCCTTCAGGGCGTTGCGTTTATAGACACACAAACAAACACAAACATACACACATAATACAAGCTTTCGCAACAAACGGTTGCTTCATCAGGAAAGAGGGAAGGAGAGGGAAAGACGAAAGGATGTTGGTTTTAAGGGAGAGGGTAAGGAGTCATTCCAATCCCGGGAGCGGAAAGACTTACCTTATGGAGGAAAAAAGGACAGGTACACACTCGCACACACACACACACACACACACACACACACACACACACATATCCATATGTACATACACAGACACAAGCAGACATTTGTAAAGGCAAAGAGTTTCAGCAGAGATGTCAGTTGAGGAGGAAGTACAGAGGCAAAGATGTTGTTGAAAGACAGGTGAGGTATGAGCAGCAGCAAATTGAAATTAGTGGAGATTGAGGCCTGGCAGATAACAAGAAGAGAGGATATACTGAAGGGCAAGTTCCCATCTCCGGAGTTCTGACAGGTTGGTGTTAGTGGGAAGTATCCAGATAACCTGGATGGTGCAACACTGTGCCAAGATATGCAGGCCATGCACCAAGGCAGATTTAGCCATAGCGTGATTCTCATTACCAACAAACATTGTCTTCCTGTGTCCATTCATGCAAATGGACAGGTTGTTGCTGGTCATTCCCACATAGAAAGCTTCACAGTGTAGGCAAGTCAGTTGGTAAATCACGTGGGTGCTTCCACACGTGGCTCTGCCTTTGATCGTGTACACCTTCCGGGTTACAGGAGTGGAGTAGGTGGTGGTGCGTGGGTGCATGGGACAGGTCTTACACCGGGGGTGGTTACAAGAGTAGGAGCCAGAGGGTTCATGAAGGATGGATCTCATTTCAGGGCAGGATTTGAGGAAGTCGTATCCCTGCTGGAGAGCCACATTCAGAGTCTGATCCAGACCCGGAAAGTATCCTGTCACAAGTGGGGCACTTTTGTGGTTCTTCTGTGGGAGGTTCTGGGCTTGAGGGGATGAGGAAGTGGCTCTGGTTATTTGCTTCTGTACCAGGTCGGGAGGGTGGTTGCGGGATGCGAAAGTTGTTTTCAGGTTGTTGGTGTAATGGTTCAGGGATTCCGGGCTGGAGCAGATTCGTTTGCCACGAAGACTCAGGCTGTAGCGAAGGGACCGTTTGATGTGGAATGGGTGGCAGCTGTCATAATGGAGGTACTGTTGCTTGTTGGTGGGTTTGATGTGGACAGACATGTGAAGCTGGCGATTGGACAGCTGGAGATCTACGTCAAGGAAAGTGGCATGGGATTTGGAGTAGGACCAGGTGAATCTGATGGAACCAAAGGAGTTGAGGTTGGAGAGGAAATTCTGGAGTTCTTCTTCACTGTGAGTCCAGATCGTGAAGATGTCATCAATAAATCTGTACCAAACTTTGGGTTGGCAGGCCTGGTAACCAACAAGGCTTCCTCTAAGCGACCCATGAATAGGTTGGTGTATGAGGGGGCCAACCTGGTACCCATGGCTGTTCCCTTTAATTGTTGATATGTCTGGCCTTCGAAAGTGAAGTAGTTGGGGGTCAGGATGAATCTGGTTAAGGTAATGAGGAAAGTGGTTTTAGGTAGGGTGGCAGGTGATCAGCGTGAAAGGAAGTGCTCCATTGCAGCGAGGCCCTGGTCGAGCGGAATGTTTGTGTATAAAGAAGTGGCATCAATGGTTACAAGGATGGTTTCCGGGGGTAACAGACTGGGTAAGGATTCCAGGCGTTCGAGAAAGTGGTTGGTGTCTTTGATGAAGGATGGGAGACTGCATGTAATGGGCTGAAGGTGTTGATCTACGTAGGCAGAGATACGTTCTGTGGGGGCTTGGTAAGCAGCTGCAATGAGGCGTCGGGATGATTGTGTTTGTGAATTTTAGGAAGAAGGTAGAAGGTAGGGATGCGGGGTGTTGTGGGGTTAGAAGGTTGATGAAGTCAGGTGAAATGTTTTGTAGGAAGCCTAAGGTTCTGAGGATTTCTTGAAGCTCTGCCTTGGCAAACTTTGTATGTGGTGTTGTCTGAAAGGTGATGCAGTCTCTCAGCCACATACTCCTGATGATCAAGTACCACGGTCATGGAATCCTTGTCCGCCGGAAGAATGACGATGGATGGGTCAGCCTTCAGATCATGGATAGCCTGGGCTTCAGCAGTGGTGATGTTGGAAGTAGGATTAAGGTTTTTCAAGAAGGATTGAGAGGCAAGGCTGGAAGTCAGAAATACCTGGAAAGTTTGGAGAGGGTGATTTTGAGGAAAAGGAGGTGGGTCCCACTGTGACAGAGGACAGAACTGTTCCGGGCAGGGTTCAATTTGGATAGTGTCTTGGGGAGTTGGATCATTAGGAGTAGGATTAGGATCATTTTTCTTCGTGGCAAAGTGATATTTCCAACAGAGAGTACGAGTGTAGGACAGTAAATCTTTGACAAGGGCTGTTTGGTTGAATCTGGGAGTGGGGCTGAAGGTGATGCCTTTGGATAGGACAGAGGTTTCGGATTGGGAGAGAGGTTTGGAGGAAAGGTTAACTACTGAGTTAGGGTGTTGTGGTTCCAGATTGTGTTGATTGGAATTTTGAGGTTTTGGGGGGAGTTGAGCTGGAAATGGGAGATTGAGTACATGGGAGAGGCTGGGTCTGTGTGCAATGAGAGGAGGTTGAGGTTTTCTGGAAAGGTTGTGAAGGGCGAGTGAGTTGACTTTCCGGAGGTGGGATAGTTTTTTGAGGTGGAGGGTGGCATGCTGTTCTAATTTGCGGTTGGCCTGTAGGAAGATGCTCTGAACAGCCGGTGTGGATGTGGGAGAGGAAAAATTGAGGACTTTTATTAAGGATAGGAGTTGACGGGTGTGTTCATTGGCTGAGTTGATGTGTAGGTGAAGGATTAGGTGGGTAAGGGTAATGGATTGTACAGTTTGGAACTGGTATAGGGACTGATGGAAAGAAGGGTTACAGCCAGAGATGGGAACTTTAAGTGTGAGGCCTTTGGGGGTAATGCCAAATGTCAGACAAGCCTGAGAAAATAAAATATGGGAGTGTAATCTGGCTAGGGGGAAGGCATGTTTGCGGAGGGAATGTAAATAAAACTTAATGGGGTCGTAGTGGGGATGTTGTGAGGGTGACATGGTATTAGAAGTTGGAAAGTGTAACATGAGGCTGAAATGAGAATGAAATAAAAATATATGTTTCACTTTGTATTCACCTTCTCCTCTTTACCGAATCTACCATACAATTTTATCCCGCCTATATATACTCAAACCTGCTAGCACTTTCGTTTGGTAAGTCACATCATCTTTGTTTTTAGATATATTTTTCCCACGTGGAATGTTTCCCTCTATTATATTCATATCATTAATATGAACTCAACAATTACGTTTGTTATTGTCACTGCTGCATTTCGAAATCTTTCCTGTCATCTTATTTTCTCTTTCTGTTTTTGTAAGTAGTTTCACTTTGTATTCACCTTCTCCTCTTTACCGAATCTACCATACAATTTTATCCCGCCTATATATACTCAATAATACGTAACCCACTTCCAAACCATAACCAAAAAATTTTTTTCCCCTTTCAACACTACCGCTGCTATTAAATCCACCGCTTACAGTTGACAAACAGTTCCCTTTAGGTATTAAACAGCCATTTCGGCTAGTTCTAATAACTTTCGCTTTCTTTCCATTTCCATTTTTCCCACATCACTGATCTTTTTTAGCCGCTTCCCACAATTTTTAACATCATTATTTCTTCGTCAGACAATTGTTAGCCTCATTTTCACCATCTACCACCACAAAACCACTCCTTTTAATACATTTACATGCAGTTTCTTCGAAATTTTCGCGAATTGCTCCACCCTTTAACGTGTTTTGTGGCAACATAACCACCTAACCTTTGTGCACATTGTTGTCTACCAACACAAGTTCACCACAGGTTCAACATAGCCCAGCTATAACCAATACTTTTTCGCCTTTTTTCACACCAGATCTCCGGTTGCTTTCTAGTTCACCTTTACCTCTCCCCATATATTTTTATTTTCATTTTCATTTCAGCCTCATGTTACACTTTCCACCTTCTAATACCATGTCACCCTCACAACATCCCCACAATGACCCCATTAAGTTTTATTTACATTCCCTCCGCAAACATGCCTTCCCCCTAGCCAGATTACACTCCCATATTTTATTTTCTCAGGCTAGTCTGACATTTGGCATTACCCCCAAAGGCCTCACACTTAAAGTTCCCATCTCTGGCTGTAACCCTTCTTTCCATCAGTCCCTATACCAGTTCCAAACTGAACTATCCATTGCCCTCACCCACCTAATCTTTCACCTACACATCAACTCAGCCAATGAACACACCCGTCAACTCCTATCCTTAATAAAAGTCCTCAATCTTTCCTCTCCCACATCCACACCGGCTGTTCAGAGCATCCTCCTACAGGCCAACCGCAAATTAGAACAGCATGCCACCCTCCACCTCAAAAAACTATCCAATCACCTGGTTTCCCACCTCTGGAAATGCAACTCACTCACCCTTCACAACCTTTCCAGCAAACCTCAACCTCCTCTCATTGCACACAGACCCAGTCTCTCCAATCTACTGAATCTCCCAGCTCCACTCCCCCCAAAACCTCAAAATTCCAATCAACACAATCTGGAACCACAACACCATAATTCAGTAGTTAACCTTTCCTCCAAACCTCTCTCCCAATCCAAAACGTCTGTCCAATCCAAAGGCCTCACTTTCAGCCCCACTCCCAGATTCAACCAAACAGCCCTTGTCAAAGATTTACTGTCCTACACCCATACTCTCTGCTGGAAATATCACTTTGCCACGAAGAAAAATGATCCTAATCCTACTCCTAATGACCCAACTCTCCAAGACACTATCCAAATTGAACACTGCCTGGAACAGTTCCGTCCTCCATCACAGCGGGACCCACCTCCTCTTCCTCAAAATCACCCTCTCCAAACTTTGCAGGAATTTCTGACTTCCAGCCTTGCCTCTCAATCCTTCTTAAAAAACCTTAATCCTACTCCCAACATCACCACTGCTGAAGTCCAGGCTATCCGTGATCTGAAGGCTGACCCATCCATCGTCATTCTTCCGGGAGACAAGGATTCCACGACCATGGTACTTGATCATCGAGAGTATGTGGTTGAGGGACTGCGTCATATAACACTACATATAAAGTTTGCCAAGGTAATCCCATTCCTGATGTCCAGGGTGAGCTTCAAGGAATCCTCAGAACCATAGGCCCCCTACAAAACTTTTCACCTGACTCCATCAACCTCCTGACCCCACCAACACACCGCAACCCTACCTTCTACCTTCTTCCTAAAATTCACAAACACAATCATCCCGGCCGTCCCATTGTAGCTGGTTACCAAGCCCCCACAGAATGTATCTCTGCCTATGTAGATCAACACCTTCAACCCATTACATGCAGTCTCCCATCCTTCATCAAAGACACCAACAACTTTCTCGAACACCTGGAATCCTTACCCAGTCTGTTAGCCCAGGAAACCATCCTTGTAACCATTGATGCCACTTCCTTATACACAAACATTCCGCTCGACCAGGGCCTCGCTGCAATGGAGCACTTCCTTTCACGCTGATCACCTGCCACCCTACCTAAAACCACTTTCCTCATTACCTTAACCAGATTCATCCTGACCCCCAACTACTTCACTTTCGAAGGCCAGACATATCAACAATTAAAGGGAACAGCCATGGGTACCAGGTTGGCCCCCTCATACACCAACCTATTCATGGGTCGCTTAGAGGAAGCCTTGTTGGTTACCAGGCCTGCCAACCCAAAGTTTGGTACAGATTTATTGATGACATCTTCACGATCTGGACTCACAGTGAAGAAGAACTCCAGAATTTCCTCTCCAACCTCAACTCCTTTGGTTCCATCAGATTCACCTGGTCCTACTCCAAATCCCATGCCACTTTCCTTGACGTAGATCTCCAGCTGTCCAATCGCCAGCTTCACATGTCCGTCCACATCAAACCCACCAACAAGCAACAGTACCTCCATTATGACAGCTGCCACCCATTCCACATCAAACGGTCCATTCCCTACAGCCTAGGTCTTCGTGGTAAACGAATCTGCTCCAGCCCGGAATCCCTGAACCATTACACCAACAACCTGAAAACAGTTTTCGCATCCCGCATCTACCCTCCCGACCTGGTACAGAAGCAAATAACCAGAGCCACTTCCTCCTCTCCTCAAACCCAGAACCCCCCACAGAAGAACCACAAAAGTGCCCCACTTGTGACAGGATACTTTCTGGGACTGGATCAGACTCTGAATGTGGCTCTCCAGCAGGGATACGACTTCCTCAAATCCTGCCCTGAATTGAGATCCATCCTTCATAAAATCCTCCCCACTCCACCAAGTGTGCCTTTCCACCATCCACCTAAGCTTTGTGACCTCTTAGTTCATCACTATGAAATCCCCAAACCACCTTCCCTACCCTCTGGCTCCTACCCTTGTAACCGCCCTCGGTGTAAAACCTGTCCCATGCACCCTACCACCACCACCTACTCCAGTCCTGTAACCTGGAATGCGTACACGATCAAAGTCAGAGCCACGTGTGAAAACACCCACATGATTTACCAACTGACCTGCCTACACTGTGAAGCTTTCTATGTGGGAATGACCAGCAACAAACTGTCCATTCGCATGTATGGACACAGGCAGACAGTGTTTTTGGTAATGAGGATCACCCTGCGGCTAAAAATGCCTTGGTGCACGGCCAGCACGTCTTGGCACAGTGTTACACCGTCTGGGTTATCTGGATACTTCCCACTAACACCAACCTGTCAGAACTCCGGTGATGGGAACTTGCCCTTCAGTATATCCTCTCTTCTCGTTATCCGCCAGGCCTCAATCTCCGCTAATTTCAATTTGCCGCCGCTCATACCTCATCTGTCTGTCAACAACATCTTTGCCTCTGTACTTCTGCCTCAACTGACATCTCTGCCCAAACTCTTTGCCTTTACAAATGTCGGCTTGTGTCTGTGTATGTACGGATGGATGGATCCTTTCGTCTTTCCGTCTCCTTCCCACTTTCCTGATGAAGCAACCGATTGTTGCGAAAGCTTGAATTATGTGTGTATGTTTGTATTTGTTTGTGTGTCTATCGTCCTGCCAGCGCTTTGGGGTCATAACTTATCTCAGCAACAAATTCTGGTAAAATTACCACGTTCTAAAAAGAAAATTTATCAGCAATAGCAGAGATTCATATTTGAACGTGCAGCAATGCAAATAACTGAAATGATATCACCAAGTTCCAGTGTCCTATTTTGAGTACACCATATTTTATAACAATGGAAAACAATGAATATAGCTCCAATTGAGCTAAAAATGCAAGTAGCTTAAAAGACACATTGTTGACTATAAATAATTGTAAAATAATCTTTTCCACATATTTCAAAGATTATTAAATTATCGATAAAGTTAATACCTGTAATAACGAAAAGTGTGCATTAGTATTCAATAATCAATTAATGGTAGGATTTATTGCTTTTAATTTCCTGTAAGCATACATTTGTTATAAAAAGCATCAACAAATGACTTAGAACAGTAATAGTTGCAAATTAATAATTTATTGTTTATTTATAAATAAATATGTGCTCTGTCCTCAAAATAAGACACTGGTGCTTAATGGGATAATGATGTACTGTCTGAAAGAATCTGTATAAATATTCAGTCAGATCCTGACAAGATTTCAAAGTGAGGCAAAGATTGGCAACTTGATTGAAATGTTCAGAAATGCAAAACTGTGCACTTCACAAAATGAAAAAAATGTGTTATTGTATGACTATGATATTACTGTGTCACCACTGGAATCAACCAACTCATACAATTGTCTATGTGTAACACTTTGTAGTGATATGAAATGGAATGATCACATGCGCAGTCATCCGTAAAGCAGAGGGTAGATTTTGGTTTATTGGTAGAATACTGTGGAAGTGCAATATTAGTTTATAAAGGATGGTGCTTACAAACCACTTGTGTGACTTGTTCTAGAATATTGCTCAGGTGTTTGTAACCCAATCCAAATAGGATTAACGTGGCATATTGATTGTATATAGAGAAGGGCAATATGAGTGGTGATAGGTTTGTTTGATATGTGGGAGAGTGTCACAGAAATGATGATGGATCTTAACTGGAAGATTATTGAAGATAAAGGTAAATTATCCCAGGAAAGACTGTTAACAAAGTTTCAAGAACAGGCTTAAGTGTTGACTCTAGGAATATACTACAATCTCCTATGTATCACTCACATATGGATCGTGAGTATAATGTTAGAATAATTACTGCATATACAGAGGCATTCAAACAATCACTTTTTCTGTTCTCCATATGTGAATGAAACGGGAGGAAACCCTAATAACTCATACAATGGGGTGTACTCCTTGCCATGTACCACATGGAGATCTGCAGGTTATAGATGTTGATATAGAAGTGACTGTTGAATATTTGCACGCAGCACTTTCATTGAACTTAATACATTTAAACTTCTGTGGTGGGAAGTATCACTGTCCCCTCGCCATTTTGCATATTTTGTTTTGCTATTGCAGGATGCAGTGGTCCTCTGTATGTCTTGATAGTGCGGAGGCAACTGCTGCTGCTCGCTGAGTGCTTATTTCCAACTAGGTAGAGAGAGAGAGAAAGAGAGAGAGAGGCAGGGAGAGAGAGAGATGGTGTGTGTGTGTGTGTGTGTGTGTGTGTGTGTGTGTGTGTGCTTTATTATGGTAGAGAGAGTGATGAATAATATAGGGCTGGGTTATTGCCTAGTTTGTGATATTATTTTGTGATATCTATGGGGATTGCTTTATCTCAGCTATATTTTTTATTAGTTTGAATAGCATCTGGTTGCTGGTATTTGTCTGATCAGTTATTATGTGTTTCTTCTCCATTATTGCTTTTTGTGGGTGTAGAAGATGTTTCTTGTTGCTGGATCTGACTATTTGCCTACCGTACCCCTTTCTATTGTGATAGGGTGGTGGTTTTCTTGCTGAAGATGTTCTGCAAATGTAGAGTGTATGGTGCCATATTTCCACGATCTTTTGTATTCCTTGTACCTTATTTTGAAAGTTCTGCGTCTTTCCTAGGTATAGAGTGTCACAGTTGTTACACTGGAGTTAGTAAATGTCGCATTTGATCTTCCTTTTTTAGACATCTCTGTATAGAGTTGTTGATTTGGTATGCCATTTTTATTCTTTATTTCTTGAGGATGTTCCCAGTTCTGTGTGTCAGTTTGTTTCTCTATGTGAGTGTCTACCAGCTTGTTTGTAGAGTTTTTATGTTGTGCTCTAGTTGTGTAGTGGTGGTGATGTTGGTGTTTGTGTTAGTGGTGGTTGATGTAAGTCTCTGGATTTGTACGGTGTTTTGCTCTTTATTTTTGTGTTTTTCTGGAGTTCTTTTTTCAGTCTTGTTACTAGGGATTCTGGCTATCCATTATTTTTTGCTATCTGAAAAATTATTTCCAACTCCGTATTATAGTTATGTTTGTCAAGTGATACTATGTGGTGTTTTTCTGTAAATGCTTAATGGGTGCATGTTATTTTTATATATGATGGATGTATCTAGGAAATTTATTTGGCTAGTTTATTCTGTCTCTACAGTGAACTTCATGTTTTTGTGTAATGTTTTTATCTCAGCAAGTAGTTGTTCCATTTTACTTTCAGCTTCCTGTAGCAAGCAGACGATGTCATACATGTATCCCCGCTGTACAGTATATTGTATGTTTCTGGTACTAATTTCTGGAAAATTCTTTCTTCTATTTTGTTCATGAAGATATATGCTAACTTTCCTGAAATTAGAGATCCAATTGGCAATCCTTCTAGGTAGACTTATTTTTTGAAGTCATTTGGTCAGTAATGGGATGTAAGAGGATGCTTGTATAGGTTATGTGTTCTTGTGGTAAATTATTGTAAGTATCTAGGTATTGTTCTGTTATCTTGATTGTCTCTCTGATGAGGATTGTGGAGTATATGTTTCCTACATGAAATGAGAGTAGCATAGCTGTATCTCAAATATCAAAAGGCAGAAGATACACAAACAAAAGGTACAGAGCTTTGCTTCACTAATTTTTGGAATGAAATTCCTTTCTCGAGCAGTTGGAGAAACATGCACACACACACACACACACACACACACACACACACACACACACACACACACTCACATGCACACAGGAGGCAGGGAGGGGTTGGGGGGAAGCTCTAGTGGCTTGTGGGAGAGTGGGGAACCATCTGTGGGCTAGCTAGGGGTACAGGTAGAGGGGGCAGGTGGCAGATGGCTGGGCACGCAATTTCACAGGTTGTGGCATGAGATGGCAGCTCACAACTATTTGACATGTATTGGGTGGATCCTTCCCACCATCACTGGCTTTTCTGAGTTGTTCAGATTGGAGCCATCCTTACAGTAAATCCTTCCCTCTCATAACCTCCCTGGCTGAAACATAAGGTAACTAACTGTTCCCTGAGATCCAATCCAATAGTATGTTTGCGTGTGTGTGTGTGTGTGTGTGTGTGTGTGTGTGTGTGTGTGTGTGTGTACACCATCCCTCCATCCCTTTCCCATTACCCCCACGCAATACGTGTCAGCTATTTGAATATTTATGCACCTTATTTTAGTCAGTACTTTAGATAACTTTACTTTACTTTACTTTTCCATGTCCAGATCAAATTTTATTTTTCCAATAGTTAGCCACCACTACGGCTTTGTCGTTGGCTTGTAGCAGGTCACTAAAACTGCAGGGCTCCGGCAGTAGTCGGCACATGAGCAGATGTGCCTCGTCTTGTACCTCTCCGCATCCGCAAAGAACGTCATCATCATTAGTCAGCAGTCCCCACTTGCACAGATTAGTTTTGCATCTGGGTACACTGTATAAGGAAGCTTGTTTCCAGGTGCCATTTGCTCTTTTGGTATTATCTGCAGTGCAGTTTGTTCATTCTCCCATTTACGGACTCTATTATCTTCCTGTGAACCATCAAGGATCTTGGTTCTTGCAATATTTTTATTTCTAGACTTAAGCCTCCAAGCCTGAGTGACATGCCTGTTCAGTGGGTGTTGAGAATCTGTTTCTTTCTTTGTTCTCTCAGCGTCTGCTGCCACTTGACTTCTGATCTTGGGTGGGGCAATTCCAGCAAGTAGGTACAAATTACTCGTTGGTGTGGGTCTGAGACAGCCTGTAACAATTCGCATTGTCTCATTTACACTTACGTCAACCTGTTTAGCGTGTGCAGATGCTTCCCATACTGGCGCTGCATAGTCTGCTGCAGAAACACACAGAGCAAGTGCTGATGTTCTCAGTACTGTTGGTTGAGCTCCCCATTCATAGTTTGTCAGCCAGCAGATGATGTTATTCCTGGAGCAGACTTTAGCCTTGGTGTTTTGGCAATGCTGCTTGAAGGAAAGCGTTCTGTCAAGTACAACCCCTAAGGTATTTAGGTGTTGGACAGTGCTTTAACTTCTTACCTTGCCATGTAACGTCAAGCACAACTCCAGCATCTCTATTGCGCAGGTGGAAAGCACATACTTGGGTTTTGTCAGTGTTTGGCTTGAGGTGATTGGCGTCATAGAATTGAGCCAGTTCTTCAAGCGCTCTAGAAAGATTTCCAGATGTTGCATCAAAATTGGACCACTGGACCACCACAGCTGTGTCATCAGCATATACGAACAGTCTTACATCTCGAGGTATAGGTTGGTCATTAGTGTACACATTATAAAGGATGGTAGAAAGTACACTTCCTTGTGGTAAGCCATTCTTCTGCAGTTGCCATCTACTGTTCTTACCATTTAGGGAGACATAAAATCTTTGATTCTGCAGAAGACTACCAATAACCATCGTCAACCTACAGTCCCCTGTGAGGTGATATAATTTGCGCAATAGCTTTCTGTGGTTTACGTGTCATATGCAGCAGTAGGATCTATGAAAGCTGCTCCAGTTATTAATTTTTTTTCAAACCCATCTTCTATATGTTGCGTCAGATTAAGTATTTGCCCACAACAAGATCTTCCAGTTCTGAAACCGGCTTGTTCCTTTATGAGCTTTCCATATATAGTTTCTGCCACCCGGTTGAGAATCATCCGCTCCAGTATCTTATAGAGATGGCATAGAAGTGACACCGGTCTATAACTTTTGGGGTCTTTTATCTCCTTGCCAGGTTTTAGTAAAGCCACCACTCTCGCCTGCTGCCATAGTTTTGGAATATTCAGCTCTTTAATACAGGTGTTCATCATTAAAGTCCAAAACTTTAGATAACTGTGTCATCTGCAAAGATTCTGAGGTTACTATTAATATTGTCCAAAGGGTCATTAATTTGCAACATGAACAGCAACTGCCCAACACACTTCCGTGAGGCAAACTCAAAGTTATAACCCGAAACCTTGGCAATATGGTAACAATAAAGTGTGTGAAACAAGGCTAAAAAAGTTTGTTGTTTAGCTGGTACAATATACAATGTTTACAGAAAACTCACAATTGAATAGTTTATGTATATACTGCTTATGATGTTGTCTTGTATACTTGAGTTACTGTTGTTGGTGTTGGTTTCATAGTGACCCACTCTTTGCTCTACTTCCAATTTGAAATTAATCTGACTCCTGATAAACCATTTTTTGCTGCTGTTAATATTTTTATGCTGTTAGTAATATTATACTACATTCATTGGACAAAACTCTTTCATCTTCTTTTCATTCAGCAACCCCAATGACATCTAAATTAAGCCTTCTAATTTCCGTTTTCAGATTTCCTAGGTTCTTTCCACCTTCAGATTTCTGATATTCCACCCTTCAACTTGTAAAATGTTATGATTACACTGGTTTTTTAATAATTTTCCCATTGTCACCTCCCCCATAGCAACCTCCAGATCCCAAGTTGGGGACTCATCCACAATCTTTTGCCAATGGTGAGATTGTGGTAGCCATTTCACAAAATTTGATAAATGGACCAGAACCGCTCATGGCTGGTCCAAGCTAGCTGTGTCAGACATCCATCATCATGCATACCTACGGATAGGTAAAATTGTGAGAACATGTGACATGCACAGATGCAGGTCAGCAGCAAAAGCAATGGGCAGTGAACTGAACCATCATACAGTACAGCCATGTATTTCAAGAATCTATGACTTCAGTCCACAAACCATGTGGGTTGAGCTTAACACAAGCTCTCCACAGACATGAACAGAGGTTTCTTGGGTGCTCTCCATTCATTTCCACCTTCACTTTGTAATGTTTGTGAAACACATGGCACCCCACATTCATGAGAAGAAGGTTCATTTCTTTCAGGACACGCATCCACTGTTCTGCACTCATGCAATCGGACAATGCATGTGTCATCAAGGAGTATACACCCTCTGGGATCAGTGTCCAAGTGAAACTGTTACACAGACACAGATACACAATTGGCGGTTAATGGACATTGTGATCTGATTTCATTTCTGTCACTTGTTTGTTTACTCATCAGGCACAATAAATACATTTCGGTAAGTATACTTATCAGTCCCTGTTACATCCTGAACAATGTGGGGTCAACAGTAATGTGTGAACACATTGCTGGTGCCATGCTGCACTGGCATGTGCGGTTGGAGGCGGGCACTGTGGGCAGGCAGACATTCAGCCAGTGGAGAGGCTGATGCATCACAAGGTGATGGTACCTTCTCCATAAAATCACCAGGGTTGGGAAGAGTCCATAAAGATGTGGAGCGCCAATCTCTTCTTTCAATGTTACTCACAGGCTGAGCAGTACCAGCAGGAGTGCACCAGTCCAGGCAGCGTCATGGCAAGTCAGAGCCTCTTTTATCATTCCATGGAGCCAGTCAACCATGCCATTGGACGCTTGGTGGTAGCTGGTAATTCTTTGTAACTGTACTCTACACAGTCAGGTGACTTTGTGAACAGTGCACAGTCAAACTGGTGGCTGCAATCCATTGTGACATGACTGGGGCAGCCTAGGGCTGTGGCGACAGTCTCGGCAGTGATGTCTGCTATGGGTGTTGTCTCCAGCCAGCGTGTGAAACAGTCTACTATCGTCAACAGATAATGCTTTCCGTGGGACAGAGGGAGTGAGCCCAAGATGCTGATACAGACATGTGCAAAACAGCGTGTGGTGTCACGCAAGGCACTGACAGGTGTGTGGGTGTGCCTCCCAACTTTGGCATGCTGGCATACATTGCAGGTGTGGGCCCATTGATGGCAGTCATTCCGTAGTCCTGGCCAGATGAAATGTGTGGTCATGAGTGGCATGGAGTTGCTGATGCTGAGGTGTGACAGTATGTGGACCTGTAGATATGGTTGAAAGCTCTGAACCTGAATTTCTCTGAGAGAAATGGGCAGTATGTGCCTGTTAAAATGCCACACTAAAGTTTATGGGCAGAGCTAGAAATGGGCACTAGTTCGAGATGTACTCCACTGGAGGTGTTGTGGTGGAGACTGTCCAATTGTTTGTCATTCTGTTGTTCTTGGGCAACATCTGGAAGTGCACTGGAGGAGAGATAATGGCACAAGCACAGGACAAGCTAATCGTCAATGATGTTAATTCCATAAATATCACAGAGATTCATGGAGTACTGCAGCAAATATTGTGGCTGCTGGAAATGGTGTGGCATACACTAGGTCTTATTGTACCAATGTACCAAAATGTATGAGTTAGGGACTTGTGGTTGGTGAAAATTATGAATGGACAAGTTTCTACCAATGGGTGGAAATATCTTACTGCATCAAAAACTGCAAGCAACTCACAATCGTCAGCACTCTGTGCACGATGGAATTCTGAAAGTTTTCTTGAGAAGAAATTGAGTGGCTGCCAGTTGTCACCAACTTGTTGTTGAAGCACTATGCCTGTGGCTGTCTGGCTAGCATGCATGACCACAGTGAGTCAGCGTTATGCATGAGTGAGTGAGCAGTGTTACTTCTGTGAGGCTTCATTAGGACTTAATAAAGCTTCGCTCCATTACATCTGTCCTGTTAACAGGAGTCTTTCTCTTTGAGATAGTGCCCAATAGCACCACAGTCAGGGGTTCAAGCACTGCACTGGCATTAGGCAGATGGTCCTGATAAAAATTTATTGTGCCAAGATAGCAGTATAAGTCTTTGTGTGTCTGTTCGTGTGACATGTTCAAGATCACCTGAACCTTGCCTGGTAGTGGCATGGCTCTGCCTGGGGGTGATTAAATGCCTTAGAAACTCAATTTCCATGATGCAGAATATATCTTTCAAGGGTTCATAATGACATTTCTGAATAGCACGTCACATTTCCTATTGTTACACATTATGTCTCTGCAATGCAGATGTGTCATTGCTTTTTGCATCCTTGTGAGGTTGACCATTGCTTATTCTTCTGCCTTTAGAAGCAGTTTATCACCTAAGGATAGTGTGCCCTAAACCTCAGTCTGCTCTTCCACCTCTTTGAGAATATCCTGGCAGAATGTCAGCAGAGGTCATTGGCCTTCAATGCTGTCTATTATCACATTAGATGTATTTTGTTATGAAACAGAATTGCTGGTCAGTGCTTACCTTCATTAGGTGAATTTTTAATGTTGCCAATGGGCATATGAAAATAGGGCCTACATGTAATTATTTTAGCTTTTGAAATCATTTGTTCCTTTCTTGGGGAGGAAAGATGGAATGTTGGAAAGAACCAGAGGTCACTCAGACCCAAAACCTATTAGTTTTTCTAGTATGGCTATTGATTTTCTGCATTTAGTAATCTTCTTTAATTTGGTTACAGTCTTGTCTGCTTCTCAGTTGTGGTTACATTGTATTTAATGACTATCTCTTGTCTATTTTCTAAACATTCTTTTATTGTCCAGTTTGTCCATGCACAGAAATACTCTTGTTTAAGTAAGCAAAAGGTAGTTCATCTCACCCTGGGGATGGAGTGCCTAACCTTTCTTTGTCCTAACCCTTTGCAACCTATCCCCATTTCCTCCTCAAGGAAGAGAGTAATACTTGTGTAAAGAGCATAATTTCATGTAATTTTGTGTGTCTCTATCATCAGAATTTAAAATATCATCTCCTGGCCCACAGTTATGTCTTTTAATTTTATAGTTTTTCCAGGTGAATTTACCTTTTGATAAAGATATGCATTGTACAGTTTGGGTCATTTTACAATGAAATCCTGGAACACATCTCATGCTTTAATATGAAGACTACATGCTGTTTATATGGTAAATAAGAATACGTGTTACTCATCTTTTGCAATTGAATTTAATGTTTGTTACAGAGGAGACTAGTAATTATTCTTATCTACAGATTAAATAGCGTTGAACTAACAAGTGTGGAAGAATAGCTGCAAATGTTACAGCCTAGTCCTTTTGAGAATACATTTTTGTAATTAGATTCATTAAATAAAGTGAGTGACAATGAGGGGTTCACAGCCTGCTGTAATAGCAAGTCTGTACATCTCTATGCTAGAGTCTTAAGGAAATCTGATACTTTAGATCTTGTTTTGTACCAGTACATTATGGAAATCACATGAAATTAGTTTTTGTTTACTGTACCTGTACTATATTTAATAAATAAAAAGCTCTCTAATTTACTCCTCATCACATGAAATAATCTTGTTTTACTGTACCTTCACTCACTGGTGGCTCTTGAATATACATTTCACAAATTTTTAGACTCAGATCAACCAGAATGTGTGGAATAGCATCTGCTGTATAACATGATTAAGAACAAATTTATACAACTGCAGCCACTGTCAGTAATAATAATAATATGCATAACATGTCTGATGAAGAAAATTTGTTGTTTTGTATATAATTATGCAGAGCTTAC
Organism: Schistocerca cancellata; assembly: GCF_023864275.1. Taxonomy (NCBI): domain Eukaryota; kingdom Metazoa; phylum Arthropoda; class Insecta; order Orthoptera; family Acrididae; genus Schistocerca; species Schistocerca cancellata. The sequence continues at coordinate 511,579,122 of NC_064634.1, forward strand.
AGCAAGAATGAAATAATCTATAAGCTTTCACTACTCTCTGTCTTGTCAGCCAAATATTGATATTACTAAAGTTTTATTGCTCACCAAATCTCAGTTTCTGAAGCAGGAAAATGGCATGATCTTTTCCTATGAAATATCCTATTATTTCTGTATGGTCTACACAAAAGTTAATGTTAATACACATAATGCTGCACTGTAGGTACACATCAAATAGAGAAAACTATACAGCAACATGACTGACATTGCCTATATGTATAAATTTCCCCTGTCACAGTAAGTTGCCATACTCCTCCGAAATGGCTTGATCGATTCTGATAAAATTTTACATGTATATTCGGTAGGTCTGAGAATTGGTCATAATCTATTTTTCATACCTCTAAGTGATAAGGATAGTCCACCCAAATTTTTTTTCTTATTTTTTGGACAGAACTTTTTATTTTTGTTTTTTATGATGTGGCATTAAAAATACACACAACCCTAAATTTTCACCTTTCTACCACCAACCCCTATTTTTAATCGATTTTAGTAATTTAATAATTTTCAAATTTAATAATTTTCAACCCCTATTGAAAACTGATCAATTATCACTTGATCAACAGCTCGATCGATTCTGATGAAACTTTACATGTATATTCAGTAGGTCTGAGAATCAGTTGTAATCTAGTTTTCACCATAAGTGAAAATGGGTGGGTAACAGAAGAAATATTGAATTTAATTGATGAAAGGAGAAAATATAAAAATGCAGTAAATGAAACAGGCAAAAAAGAATACAAACGTCTCAAAAATGAGATCGACGGGAAGTGCAAAATGGCTAAGCAGGGATGGCTAGAGGACAAATGTAAGGCTGTAGAGGCTTATCTCACTAGGGGTAAGATAGATACTGCCTACAAGAAAATTAAAGAGACCTTTGGAGAAAAGAGATCCACTTGTGTGAGTATCAAGAGCTCAGATGGAAAACCAGTTCTAAGCAAAGAAAGGAAAGCTGAAAGGAGGAAGGAGAATATAGAGGGTCTATACAAGGGCAATGTAGTTGAGGACAATATTATTGAAATGGAAGAGGATGTAGATGAAGATGAAATGGGAGATACAATGCTGCGTGAAGAGTTTGACAAGTCGAAACAAGGTCCCGGGAGTAGACCACATTCCATTAGAACTACTGACAGCCTTGGGAGGGCCAGGCCTAACAAAACTCTACCATATAGTGAGCAAGATGTATGAGATAGGCGAAATACCCTCAGACTTCAAGAAGAATATAATAATACCAATCCCAAAGAAAGCAGGTGTTGACAGATGTGAAAATTACCGAACTACCAGTTTAATAAGTCATGGCTGCAAAATACTAACGCGAATTTTTTACAGATGAATGGAAAAACTGGTAAAATCTGACCTCATGGAAGATCAGTTTGGATTCCATAGAAATATTGTAACACATGAGGCAATACTGACTCTACGACTTATCTTAGAAGAAAGATTAAGGAAAGGCAAACCTACATTTCTAGCATTTGTAGACTTAGAGAAAGCTTATGACAATGTTGACTGGAATACTCTCTTTCAAATTCTAAAGGTGGCACGGGTAAAATACAGGGAGCTAAAGGCTATTTACAATTTGTACAGAAAGCAGATGGCAGTTATAAGAGTTGTGGGGAATGAAAGGGAAGCAGTGGTTGGGAAGGGAGTGAGACAGGGTTGTAGCCTCTCCCTGATGTTATTCAATCTATATACTGAGCAAGCAGTAAAGGAACAAAAGAAAAATTCAGAGTTGGTATTAAAATCCATGGAGAAGAAATAAAAACTTTGAGGTTCGCCGATGACATTGTAATTCTGTCAGAGGCAGCAAAGGACTTGGAAGAGCAGTTGAACAGAATGGACAGTGTCTTGAAAGGAGTATATAAGATGAAAATCAACAGAAGCAAAACGAGGATAATGTAATGTAGTCAAATTAAGTCGGTTGATGCTGAGGGAATTAGATTAAGGAATGAGACACTTAAAGTAGTAAATGAGGTTTGCTATTTGGGGAACAAAATAACTGATGATGGTCGAAGCAGAGAGGATATGAAATGTAAACTGGGAATGGCAAGGAACGTGTTTCTGTAGAAGAGAAATTTGTTAACATTGAGTATTGATTTACGTGTCAGGAAGTCGATTCTGAAAGTATTTGTATAGAGTGTAGCCATGTATGGAAGTGAAACATGGATGATAAACAGTTTGTACAAGAGAATAGAAGCTTTTGAAATGTGGTGCTACAGAAGAATGCTGAAGATTAGATGGGTAGATCACATAACTAATGAGGAGGTATTGAATAGAATTGGGGAGAAGAGGAGTTTGTGGCACAACTTGACTAGAAGAAGGGATCGATTGGTAGGACATGTTCTGAGGCATCAAGGGATCACCAATTTAGCATTGGAGGGCAGCGTGGAGGGCAAAAATCATAGAGGGAGACCAAGAGATGAATACACTAAGCAGATTCAGAAGGATGTAGGTTGCAGTAAGTACTGGGAGATGAAGAAGCTTGCACAGGATAGAGTAGCATGGAGAGCTGCATCAAACCAGTCTCAGGACTGGTTCACCCCAAAAAAGTTTTTGGATGGAATTTTTTTTATGATGTGACATTAAAAAATACACACAACCCTAAATTTTCACCCTTCTACCACCAACCCCTATTTTCATATAGCGATTTTAGTAATTTAATAATTTTCAACCCCAGTCGATAACTGATCGATTATCACTTGAGCAACAGCTTCATCAATTCTGTTGAAATTTTACATGTACATTTGGTACATCTGAGAATCAGTCATAATCGATTTTTCATACCCCTAAGTGATAAGGGTGGTCCACCCCAAAAATGTTTTTCTTATTTTTTGGACAGAACTTTTTATTTTAATTTTTTTATGATGTAGCATTAAAAAACACACACAAACCTAAATTTTCACCCTACTACCACCAAACCCTATTTTCTAATAGCGATTTCAGTAATTTAATGATTTTTAAGCCCGATTGATAACTGATCAATTATCACTTGATCAGTTATCCTCACCAGGTGTCTACCGGTGATAGTCTTTCACAATTCAATAGATAGGTAATTGAAGAAAACATACCAAAAGCAACGACTCGAATATCACTCTTTGAATTGATGTAACTAGATTGAGTAGTTTAACTAGGTAGCATGCGTCATTCACCAAACTGACATTCAGGCCTAGCACACACGCATCGATTTTTATCGCAAGGAAATATATCTTACGATCAAATTCTTTTAGTGGAACAAAGAAGTTCCTATGCTCTACTTTGTTCCTCTAAAAGAATTTAATCATATAATATTTTTATGTATGATAAAAATCAATGTGTGTGAGCTTGGTCCTATTCATAATGCTGGGGAACACATTTCAACACGAAATTATTGCTATGTTTGTATGCTCATGGAGGAGCCATGTATCAGCTGCAAATGTTAAATCCATGCACTCTACCATAGAAATGCTAGAACTAATAGTGGCCGATACTGCTGGACTTCCCCCTAAGCCTTTTCTCACTCCTTACACAGTTTTTGGCCATTATTATTGTTTGTGTCACGAGCTCCCGCCAACAACGGCTATTGTGTTACATGTATACATTGCGTTACATGTATACATTATTCTTATACACTAGAGATAATTTTTATGGCAAAACAACATTTGCCGGGTCAGTTATAACATATAAAGATTTTCAGAGGTGGAACGAAGTTCGCCGGGTATAGCTAGTTTATTAAGAAAATCCATGTGTCTGTTTTTCAATTATGCAAATATCTCAATCACTGTATGAATGAAGTCTTTGGAGTATGATTCACAATTTTTTTCTCAATTGGAAGCATCGCCAATGACAAAAGTCTGTTCTCTCCCATTGAATTTCAAAAAAAGGTTTTTATACTTTTCGTTATTGAGAAACAACATTCAGGTTCAACTATTGTAAGAGGAGTTGTTGTAATTATCCTCATTAGTTCACATCACTGTAGAAATGTGTCTAGATCCAAGTAGTTGTCTACTAGAAGCTGCAGCATTGCAACAGTGCCATCTATATGTTGAAAGTCTTTTCTGCTGTAGAGTACTTCTAGCTCTGTTCTCAGTTGCACCTTTGATAATCTTGGGTACATTTCAACAGTAATGTCAAGTTCTCTCTCAGGACAATTTATCAAGAATGGAGAAAATGAACTCACATCTAATGATACTGATGCTACAAGGTGACTCATGAATGAAAATCTTTCATTCATATGGCTTCTTATGGCATTGCAAACTTCCTTTGCATCTACTACTTTATTTTATGATTTTCCTTTCTTCTGAATTTGTTCTTCACAAGATGATGAAATTCCTTCAATGGCAATATTTCTTATTCCTGTAACTACAAATTCCAATAAATATTTTCTAGCAGTTGTTGCTTCAAGATTCTGATTTTTAGATTCCTGAAGAGTACATCTGCATGTGGTATGATCCTATGAAAAAATTCTAGTCCAAATAAGAACTCATGGTCCTTCAAATTGGAGAGGAGGTCATAACTTTTTCATCTGATTTTGTCATCTGCATGATCTGAGAGGGTAATTTCTTCTAAACACTCGATCAGACTTTCCTTGTTCTCTTTAACTGTGTTGACTGCCCGAATGCTAAACACCAATCTTGTAGCTGCTATCCATGGTTGTCTAGTCAGCATAATTCTGTCTAGCAAACTTATATTGTGTGACAACTGGGAGAAAAAAGCTGGAAAGGCAGAGAGATTAGAAAAATAATATTATAGCAGATTTATTTATAGATGCAGCTTAATGTAGGACCAGATTAAATTGATGAGCATAGCAGTGAACATAATAAGCTATAAGATATACCTGCTTAATCCTTTCCTGTACACCATTGATGCCTCTGCTCACAACAGGCGCACCATCATAGCAATGTGTGATCACCTTTTCTGTATTTTCATATGCATGCTTTTGTGGTTCAGAATTTATCACATTAAATAATGTCTCAGCATCCTGTGCATCAATGTTAAGGAAGCCCAAAAATCTCTCCACAGCAGAACCATGAAGTTTGTATCTAAACACAATTACCAATTAAACATTTATTTGACACTACAATAGTCAAGTCATAGTCACCGTTAATAAAATTTTTCTTTTAAAGAAGGGGTTACAGTACTGGTTTCAGCAAACTATGTCATCATTTTCAAACGTAAAACATCAGTTGGAGAATGTTGTTGTTGTGGTCTTCAGTCCGGAGACTGGTTTGATGCAGCTCTCCATGCTAATCTATCCTGTGCAAGCTCCTTCATCTCCCAGTACCTACTGCAACCTACATCCTTCTGAATCTGCTTAGTGTATTCATCTCTTGGTCTCCCTCTATGATTTTTACCCTCCACGCTGCCCTCCAATGCTAAATTTGTGATCCCTTGATGCCTCAGGGCATGTCCTACCAAACGATCCCTTCTTCTAGTCAGGTTGTGCCACAAACTTCTCTTCTCACCAATCCTATTCAATACCTCCTCATTAGTTACGTGATCTATCCACCTAATCTTCAACATTCTTCTGTAGCACCACATTTCGAAAGCTTCTATTCTCTTCTTGTCCAAACTATTTATTGTCCATGTCTCACTTCCATACATGGCTACACTCCATACAAATACTTTCACAAACGACTTCCTGACATTTAAATCTGTAGTTGATGTTAACAAATTTCTCTTCTTCAGAAATGCTTTCCTTGCCATTGCCAGTCTACATTTTATATCCTCTCTGCTTCGACCATCATCTGTTATTTTGCTCCCCAAATAGCAAAACTCCTTTACTACTTTAAGTGTCTCATTTCCTAATCTAATTCCCTCAGCATCAACTGACTTAATTCGACTACATTCCATTATCCTCATTTTGCTTTTGTTGATGTTCATCTTATATCCTCCTTTCAAGACACTGTCCATTCCATTCAACTGATCTTCCAAATACTTTGCTGTCTCTGACAGAATTACAATGTCATCAGCAAACCTTAAAGTTATTATTTCTTCTCCATGGATTTTAATACCTACTCCAAATTTTTTTTTTGTTTCCTTTACTGCTTGCTCAATATACAGATTGAATAACATCGGGGAGAGGCTACAACCCTGTCTCACTCCCTTCCCATCCACTGCTTCCCTTTCAATTGTTCCCTTATGCTGTCCCTGAAACTCTGTACAACCTCTGGTTTAGTCAGTTTATCCAGGTCCCATCTCCTTAAATTTGCAATTTCTACAGTTCATAACCAATAGATTGTGGTCAGAGTCCACATCTGCCCCTGGAAATGTCCTACAATTTAAAACCTGGTTCCTAAATCTCTGTCTTACCATTATATAATCTATCTGATACCTTCTAGTATCTCTAGGATTCTTCCATGTATACAACCTTCTTTTATGATTCTTGAACCAAGTGTTAGCTATGATGAAGTTATGCTTTGTGCAAAATTCTAACAGATGGCTTCCTCTTTCTTTTCTTAGCCCCAATCCATATTCACCTACTATGTTTCCTTCTCTCCCTTTTCCTACTGTCGAATTCCAGTCACCCATGACTATTAAATTTTTGTCTCCCTTCACTACCTGAATCATCTCATCATACATTTCTTCAATTTCTTCGTCATCTGCAGAGCTAGTTGGCATATAAACTTGTACTACTGTAGTAGGCATGGGCTTCGTGTCTATCTTGGCCACTATAATACGTTCACTATGCTGTTTGTAGTAGCTTACCCACACTCCTATTTTTTTATTCATTATTAAACCTACTCCTGCATTACCCCTATTTGATTTTGAATTTATAACCCTGTATTCACCTGACCAGAAGTCTTCTTCCTCCTGCCACCAAACTTCACTAATTCCCACTATATCTAACTTTAACTTATCCATTTTACCTTTTTAAATTTTCTAACCTACCTGCCCGATTAAGGGATCTGACATTCCACGGCCTGATCTGTAGAACGCGTTTTCTTTCTCCTGATAACGATGTCCTCTTGAGTAGTCCCCGCCCGGAGATCCGAATGGGGGAATATTTTACCCAAGAGGACACCATCATCATTTAACCATACAGTAAAGCTGCATGCCCTCGGGAAAAATTACGGCTGTAGTTTCCCCTTGCTTTCAGCCGTTCGCAGTACCACAACAGCAAGGCCGTTTTGGTTAATGTTACGAGGCCAGATCAGTCAATCATCCAGACTGTTGCCCCTGCAGTTACTGAAAAGGCTGCTGCCCCTGTTCAGGAACCACACATTTGTCTGGCCTCTCAACAGATACCCCCCTCCATTGTGGTTGCACCTACGGTACGCCTATCTGTATCGTTGAGGCATGCAAGCCTCCCAACCAACGGCAATGTTGCCATCAGGAAAGAGTTAGCACATCTGTAATAATTTAAAATAATTATTTGTAAATTTTCATTTATACTTTGTATTTCTCTGTTTCATTAATGGGATACTTTGTTATTTGCAATGAAGATGGAAATCACATCATGTTCAAAAGATTAAACATAGTCAATAGGAGAACTGATTCTGGAAGGCTTGAGAAAGGTAACAAAAACGTGGGAAAATTTATGAGCCATTGTGTGCATGTCTGCACTTAGTAGAGTCTCTGCCAATAGTGATCATAGTATATTTCTCAGTCCAATTCCAAAATTGAAGTGTTCTCATAAAATATGTAGACATTTTGATAGAAAATTAATATTAGGGAGAGAAATGTATGTGTACAATTGAGTTACCCCAACACTGTATTTTGATACATGTTAGTGAGGCACCACTGAATAGGTTTCATAGTGGTATCCTCAATGTTTCAAATAGAATATTTGACTTTCAAAAGTATTCATTTATTTCACCATTTCCTTGCATAATCAGAAAATGAGTTTACACAGAAGGCACATTGTTGCCAGCCATTTCGGGGTAGCCAAGCACAAGATGTCAAAGACATGGACATGACAATAAATGAAATTGAAACTGATAACATCAGTCACAGTGAAAACAACCAGTTAAAATTTGTAACTAACATGCACACAGATGTTGGAAAATTTAATGATTTTTTCAAAACAATAAAACAAACAAAAAAAAAAAAAAAAATATGCTTTTACAAAACAGCAGACAGATACACAATAGGAATTGCTTGAACAGCAAAAGCAAACTCTTGATGCTTTCAAAACTGACATAACACAACAGGTAAATGACTTGGCAAAAGATTTGCATGCTGATCTTTCAAATGAATTACTGGGTAAACTTGTAAGTACGGGGAAAGACCTAAAAACACAGTTGCACAGTGATTTGTCGCAAGATATAGATAATTTAAGCCAAAATATATCATCAGGAGGCAAGAAACAATAACAGTTCACAGAAAAGGTGGAGGAAGTATCTAAGGCTCAGGCAGAAATGCGACAGGAGCAGTCACAGTTATGTCACAACACTCACAGTTACCATTGACTGGTTGCAAACAGTGAACAAAGGTCGACCTGAACAGATACAAGACTTGTCATTGCAACTAGTAACATAAGTTTAAATACTCATTTCATGAGAATGAATAGACATTAAGGAAATAAAGGATAGAGGTGAGGCTGGTAACCTGGACCAAGGCAGTATCATGGCACAGAAGGTAGTCTAGGAACACAAGTATTAGGTAGGTGTGAATGAGGATGCGATGAAGGTACACAAGGCAGAATTAAGAGCTTAGATAGATCATAGGCTGAAATTGTTGAGGAAAAATCATGGACTAACAGCATTAGTAACATCAAAAAGGAAACAGAACATTCAACTCCAAGCTATCAGGTGTCAACAGACAGGACAGATAATCCTAACATATATGGGCACTTGAACTGTAACCTGCAGGTGACACAGGTTGCAATTATTACAGGCAGGAGGTGCTGCTGACTTCTTTGTCTGTCATGCAGAGGTATTTGGAATATGATTCAATGCATCAAAACAATGCCACACTGGTAACGGAGAATGCTACATGCCTTTCCACTTTGCTCACAGATGAAGGCTTATTACAACACAGGCAGTTTCTGATTTTTTCCTCTGAAGGTAAGCAAACAAGCCCATTTCTGTTCATAACAGCCTTCCAAAACATTTTGCCAAGGAATTGGACTCAAGCACTGAAGATACACTTTGTGGTGACATAGCATAAAAATGTCACACATACTAAAAGTTTGAAAGAGCATTCTTAAACAAGTTCTGGTCCATTGCAGTATAAGAGAGATTGAGATGCGAAGTGTTTAACCTGGTGCCATTCAGTAGCAAACACAGAGTGCTCAGAAGATATTTCAAGTACCTACATAAAACCTGTTACCAGACAAACCCAATATCACATGCAACTGTGCAACAAAATAATCTGCCGACGCCTGGCTACAATGAGTACAGTAAAAATTACATTTTGAATTGTGGCCAGGGACAACAAAATTTTGAATTGAGAGCTGTGCAAAATACTAACTGGTGACTCAAGATGCTTAATGTGCACATAGTTGAGGTTACCTAATGAGGTGGCCAGTGCTTGGGGTAATTCAGAAAACTCGAATCAGCCTCCATTTGATGACCAGTAATAGGGGTAGGGGCATGAACTATTAAAAAGCTGTTTCCTTAGGTGTGACAATTGTGGTGACATCAAAGATGACCTGTATCCTTTGTACACTCACACCAGGCTGTTCAGCCAACATTTATTTCGTTACTTCACATTGGCCTACAATAGTTACTTAATCTACAGCACATCCATGTCACATGGTATTTTCAATGTTATTTCACTCCATTCATGCCTACTATCATTCCTGGAGAAAAATTGAATAGGACCTTTTCTGTTGGAAATTTAATGTAGTTTGTACGTCATTTTTGCACCTTTTTGTTGAGAAAAAAAAAAAAAAAGAAAAAACGAAATTGCGGCGTCTAGTAGAAATGTAAACCAAACTACAGTAAATTTCCTATGAGGAAGATCCTATTCATGTGACTAATAGTTTGCATGAAGAGAGCGAGGGACTACTAGAAATCTTGCATGATGAACATGTGCTTTTATTTAGGCGTTTTTTTTTTTTTTTATCTTATACGAGGTAGTTTCCCAAGTTGATAGACCACAAATGTCTCACATCAAATTATTCATCTTGACTTCCTCTGCACTACTCTGGTACACAGTTAACAGTTATCATTTACACCATATATTTCTGCCCTGGATTTCAAAAGAAAATCTCAATTATCAGAAGCCCAATAAAGGTTTGTGTACTTCTCAATGAGTTGCTACTTCTTATCCATTCACATAACATTGCACTCAAAATACGTTGTTGGTGATCATATGAGTTGCACTTGCAGTGGCCTTCTGCCGCAACTTGCAAAAAGCAGACTGCAAAGCAATCCTTCCCTATGGCTTGTGGGCTGATTCCAATCACCAGCATAGCCTTTACACCAGCCAGTTCTGTGCTCCAGCTGTTCGCGAATGCCAGCGAATCCTGATCACCAGCCACCAGCTGATCCTATATGCTAGCCGATCCTGATTGCCAGTCGATTCCACACATGAGCCAATCCTAATTGCGAGCTGATCCCATATGGCAACTGATCCTGACTGCCAGCCAATTCTGATCACCAACCAATCCCAATCGGCAGCCAATCCCATGTGCTTTCTTTAGTTAGTAAAATTTTTAATTTGTTAGAGGAAAGTGAAATGACAATGCTTAGGAACAAAAGACATAAAGCATGATGCTTCCATTATCTACAAAATTTACGAACTGCTCGACGGGATATAGAGCAAGAAAGGTCCAATGAATTTTTGCCTGGAAATTCATGGTTTCTATGCTAGAGACAATTTATTCAATCATACATTTTTACAGAGACTGCGGTATAATATGCACTGTACCATGCAGCCACAATTACAGTTGTACTGAAAATGGTTTCCATGTGCCTCAGCATGTTCTGTCTCACATGTTCATGTCAGCCAGGCTGAATCCGAAGAGTGTCAAAGGTAGAATGAATACGCTGCTCCAGTGTCTCCACACGTGGAGTGGGCTCTGCATACGATACTATTGAGATGGTCTTATAACCAAAATTGCATGGGTTGAGATCCAGTGAAAGAGCAGGCCACACATCTGGACCCCATCATGCTGCCTTTGACACTGTTCTTATTCAGCCTGGCCAATGTGAACATGTGAGACAGAATATGCTAAGGCGCGTACACACATGTGCTGAGGCACGTGGAAACCATTTTCAAAACATACTGTAACTGTGGCTGCATGGTACAGTGTATATTATACCGATCCATCGACCAGGGAAGACATGACTGAGATGCGTCCAGAAGTTAATGATGAAGTAGGCTGGAGCACCATCATGTAGCATCCACATAACCTAAGAATCATCAATGGCACTTCTTCCAGCAAGCGAAGCAAAGCCACTCGCAAGAAGAAACAATGATAGTTCCAGTCTGTTGGGCAACATGGAAGGAAGAATGGTCCTAAAATATGGTTGCCAATTATTCCAACCCACACTTTCTGGCTGCAATGATGCTGATGATTAGCTGTCACTATACCATGGGGATTCTAAACACTACCCCACAGATAACTGTCATGAAAGTGAAAGATACCACTCCACGTAAAGGTGGCCTCATCTGTGAATAGGACGGATAACACAAACCCCAGAATCATGGGGCCTGGTGAAAAAACCAATGACAAAACTGCTCCCAATGTGCAAAGTCTGCCGCCAGTAAGCCCTGAGCCCTGCACACGCTGCAAGTGATAAGGGTGGTAACAACTGCCATGGAGAATGTTCCACATGGTCATCTGGCTTACCCTGTACTGGTGGGCCAACTGCCTGATACTGGCACGGTGGCCGCCTTTCACAATGTTAATCAGATATACCTCCGTCTGGTGCCCGAACATTTCGGGCACGTCCTTCATGATTTCCTGCTTCCTGAAATGACCCTGCATCAGACAAATGGTGAACATTGTTGCACACATTTATGTGGTTGTTATCAGCAGGAATAGATCTTCTGATACAATCTTGCTACCTGTCATTTGTCTTTCCTTTAGTAAACACCATGTCGGCAAGCTCTCGATTCGAATATGGAACCAATGTGTACAATCCTGTATCGCATCCACTACAAAACGAGTCCACAAGAGAAGTGAATCGGACACAACATTACCAATTAATATGGCAGGAGAGGGTGCTATGGCATGATGTAAGAGGAACAGTACCACCCTCCAGATGGATATCTTGCATACTGTAAACGTGGCTGCATGGTACCGTGCATATTAGACAGCAGTCTCTGTAAAAATGTATGATTGAATAAATGGTCTCTAGCATGGAAACCCATGGATTTTATTATACCATTTTTGTTCTGTATCTTCCCATTGATCAATCCCTAAAGTTTGTACACCATGGAAAAAATCACCCTCTATATCAAGATGTTAATCTATGAGTTGTACTTTATGTTGCTGTTTAAAAAATATGATTCCAAAGTTGTTCTGGTACTACCTACCAAAGAATATTCTCTAATTGGGTCACCAAACCTCCTTCCATTCTGGTCTAAATAAAATTTCGGAGTGAAGCCATATTCTTTCTTATGTCCAATTTAATTTGTGTATTTATTACAAAATCTTCTTACTTATGTTGAAGTTGATTTTCAGTACTCCCATTTTATTCTGACATAAGGAAGTGGCAATATGTTCACATACTTTCCTTCTGAAAGTCAATAAAACAAATTTCTTTTTCTGTTTTTGGATTTATTATATACACTGCTCGGCCACTTCTTAATTACTTTCCTGATGGTAATTAATGATGGCATTTGCTTTGTAACTGTTAATCACAATTAATTATTATAATGTATGAAGCTGATCATTGCACTTGTCCTGATTTCACATTACTATGGGTATTTTGTGCGACATAGATTGGAATGCACTCACTTGTATTGTAGGGGATGCATTGACTGCTGATTAATGATCTGGACATACTAGTTTACAGTAGACAGTGAAACTGTCTTTATCATTATGTTTTCATATGGTAAGATCTAAAAAGAATGAAAAATTGGGTGATTCATTCCTGAGAAAGACCTTCACAAAGTGAGTAGTAGTAGTAGTAGCTTTATTCATCTGTAGATCTCTTTTTACAAGGATATAGGACATGTCAAAGTATTTACAATTTAAAATAAGCTAATTCATATACATATACATTTACAGACATCTATTAGAGACAATCATTAGATTTACTCCTGGTATACAATACTTTTTTTACAAATTACTAATTAAATAAAGTAATTCCGTACTGTTCACTCATATATCACTATCAGTCACACTATACACACATTGTTTCATAACACTTCACTCACTACACACACACTGGTGATCTCTGGGCCATTTTCTGTACTGCAACTTCCCATTTGCTATCCTGAAAAACTGAGTCAGCATCAATCTATAATGAGTGACATGTTGAGGTCAGAAAGAGGAAGAGATGTCAGTATTGCGCCATGCATTGCTTGGGGAGTGAGTATTTCTTGAAAGAAAAAAAGAAAGAAAAAAACATAATGTGAAGATATTATGTGGAATGTTGGATGTTTTATAATCATTATTATTATTTATTTGCATAACATATTTTTTATCAGACCCCTACACTGTTTTATCTAAGTAATCCTTCCATGTAAAAAATGTATTGCATAATAAGTACTTTTTAGGTGCCTTTTTAAATACGTGTATTTTTGCAATTTCCTTAATCTCTTTTGCTATTTTACAGTACAGTTTTATTCCTGGGTAGAAAATGCTGTTTTGCGTTTTATGTTTATTTTTTCTTGGTAAATGTAAGTTGTGTCTAGCTCTTGTGGCAGAGCTGTTGTGCAGTAATTACCAACATTGTTTTTGATGTATACAACTGACTGACAAATGTATTCACATGGAACAGTTAAAATCCCCAGATATTTATGATGAGCTCGACTGGTATTTTTGGTTATTATTCTTAGGCTCTTTTCTGGAGTTTGAAAATTGTGCTCATATTTTGTGCATTTGTTCCCCAAAAAAGAATGCCATAGCTAAGAATTGAGTGTACATATGAATAATATGCAACTAAAAGACACTGCATGTTACACACTGATGATAGGATCGTAAGGGCATAACATGCTGATGACATTCTATTTGCAAGTACCTTTCTATGTTTACATCACTTCAACTGAGAATCAATATTCATTCCAAGAAATTTTTCCTTATGTTCAATGTCACTTTATCGCTTAATGACCAATTATAAACTTCCTTGAGAGTTTCACTTGCTTTCTCTGCAAGAAGTTTTCTTGTTTTCTCAGTGACTATAATATTGCTGTAATCAGGAAGGAGAGTTTTTTCACCATGAGTAACACTACTGGGAATGCCATTGATGTACATCAGGAATAGTATTTGTCCTAATATGCTACCTTGTGGAACCCCTATATTAACGTATTTTGGTTCTGATAAGTGTTTTACTAAATGTTTAGATCTATTTGAAGTGTGTGTTATTCTTTGTACACTATCTGCTAGCTATGATCGAAACCAGTCATTAGTTACCCCTCTTATTCCTAATGCTTCTAATTTATTTAATAGAATCTTGTGGTCGATTGTATCAAAGGCCTTAGAAAGATCCAAAAGTATGCCTGTGACACACTCATCTTTATCAAGAGCATCAAGTACAACGTTTGTAAATTCTACTATGGATGACAATTTATTATGGAACCATTTTTGCACAGATTAATTACGGGATAGAGATATGGGGTTGTGCTGCCGACATACATATGAACAGAATATTAACCCTACGGAAAAGAGCAATCAGAATTATCCATGGATTAGGGTATAGAGATTCATGCAGGGAAATCTTTGTTCATCATAAATACCTCAGAGTCTACTCACTGTATCTTTACAAATTAATTATATTTTTTGGGACACATCAAAACAAAGAGACAAAGTGCTCTGATATGCATGCCTATAATACAAGAAATAAAGACTGCTACTACAGACAAAGAACAAAATTAAAAGCAACAGACCATAGTCCATGCATTAGTGGTCAAATATGGTACAACAGATTACCGAGCTCTATAAGGTGACACAAAGGGAACTTATTCAAAGTGAAACTGAAACATTTCTTGATTGAAAAGTGTTTATACTCTTTAAGTGAATATTAATATTAAACTAAAATAAATTATTGTGTATATATATGTATATATATATTGTACTAAACTTGTAAAAAATATATATACAGGGTTCTTACAAATGATTGAAGCGATTTCACAGCTCTACAATAACTTTATTATTTGCGATATTTTCACAATGCTTTGCACACACATACAAAAACTCAAAAAGTTTTTTTAGGCATTCACAAATGTTCGATATGTGCCCCTTTAGTGATTCGGCAGACATCAAGCCGATAATCAAGTTCCTCCCACACTCGGCGCAGCATGTCCCCATCAATGAGTTCGAAAGCATCGTTGATGTGAGCTCGCAGTTCTGGCATGTTTCTTGGTAGAGGAGGTTTAAACACTGAATCTTTCACATAACCCCACAGAAAGAAATCACATGGGGTTAAGTGGGGAGAGTGTGGAGGCCATGACATGAATTGCTGATCATGATCTTCACCACGACCGATCCATCGGTTTTCCAATCTCCTGTTTAAGAAGTGCTGAACATCATGATGGAGCACCATTCTGTTGAAAGATGAAGTCGGCGCTATCGGTCTCCAGTTCTGGCATGAGCCAATTTTCCGCGGGCTTTACGTGAAACTTGCCCGCACGCGTTCAACCGTTTATTCGCTCACTGCAGGCCGACCTGTTGATTTCCCCTTACAGAGGCATCCAGAAGCTTTAAACTGTGCATACCATCGCCGAATGGAGTTAGCAGTTGGTGGATCTTTGTTGAACTTCGTCCTGAAGTGTCGTTGCACTGTTATGACTGACTGATGTGAGTGCATTTCAAGCACGACATACGCTTTCTTGGCTCCTGTAGCCATTTTGTCTCACTGCGCTCTCGAGTGCTCTGACGGCAGAAACCTGAAGTGTGGCTTCAGCTGAACAAAACTTTATGAGTTTTTCTACATATCTGTAGTGTGTCGTGACCATATGTCAATGAATGGAGCTACAGTGAATTTATGAAATCGCTTCAATCATTTGTAATAGCCCTGTATATATTGTACTAAACTTGTAAAAAAATGCTGTGACGTTTGCAAAAGACACCAATTGGTGTCTCCATGCAAAAAAAAAAAAAAAAAAAAAAAAAATACAATAAATAAATAAATATTGTACTAAAAATAAATAAATAAAGACTCCGTATTTTTGCCACTTCCGAAACCAAACTGTGATTCACTTAAAAGATTGTATTTATTCAGGTAATTCATTAATCTGTCTTTCATAATTGCGTCTATTATTTTTGAGAATGGTGGCAGCAGAGAAATGGGCTGGTAGTTTTCTATGTCTTCTTTCTTAAGCAAAGGTGCAACTCTTGCCTGTTTTAACTGCTCTGGAAATGTCCCTGATGTGAAGGATTCATTTATTATATTTATAATGGGCCTTGTATAATCCCTATGCATTGTTTCAGTACACACATTGGTACTTCATGTACGGCTACTGACTTTCATTTTTTAGTTTCTGTGTAGTTTTATTGACTTTATTTTCTGTGGTTGGAAGTAACATCATTGTATTTAGTGCAACATTATTTACAGGTGTTATATTTGTTTTGGGGAATTTTTTATGTAACTTCTCTGCACTACTTGAAAAACGTTCATTTACATAGTTTTCTAAGCGTTGTGGATCATTTATTACCTTATCCCCCTCCGTTAGTAGTATGTTATTCTGCATTTGTTTGCCTCTCCCCATTTCCTTTTTTATAACATCCCAGACTGCTTTGCTTTTATTCTCTGCATTATATATTATTTTGTTACTAAATGACTTTTTTGCAGTGATCAGCACCTTCCTATAGATCATTTTGTATCTGTGATAGAAAATTAAGATTTCTGGATCATTGTGCATCTTTTTTAATGGAATTGAGGTGTTCAAGATTCTGGGAGGACTTCTTAATACCTGCTGTTATAGATCCGTTTTTGTGAGATGTTGGTGCAGACATGCATACATTTGGAAATGCCATTTCAAAGTTCAATTTAAATAATGTGGAGAATTTAGAGAATTTCATATTCCCATTGGTTTCCTTATACACTTCATCCCAGCTTTGTTTTGCTAGTTCTTTTGAAAAATCTTTTATTTTTATTTCTCACAGCTGTCATTTGTAGGCTTGTAGTTTAGGGAATGATTCCATCCCTGGTTTTACTGTTGTTATTTAACAGAGATGGTCTGATAGCCCAAGATCTTTTACAGCTACATCACATTTTTGCTTGTCTGTATTGGTGACCACATGGTCAATTACTGATGCAGTCATTGTAGTAACACTTGTTGCGCTATTGAGCATGGCAAAACTTTGAAGGATATTTACGAAGGTGCTGCTGAATTCATTTGTGCTAGCAGTGTTGATGTTAATGTCCCCACACAGATTTATGTTGACCTTTGTACTTGAGACTTTATCTACAAATTCTGTTACTACCACAAGGAGGTCTATACACACACAAGATGATTAATTTCTTGATGCTATCAAGCCCTGTTATTTCAACAGCTTATTTTACAAAGTGTTTGTCTTCATTTACTGTACTGAGGTCATGTCTTGACTTGAACTGTGTTCCTTTTCTGATACAAATACATGATCCTCCACCCCTTGAAGCAGTTCTGCAGTAAGAGTTTGCCCTTTCATACAATGTTAATACTACATGTTGAATTTCTGTGCCGCTACACTAGTGCTCAGTAACTCAAACTACTGTGCAGTTCAAAGGTTGGAGCTCAACTTCTCATAGTTGTTTTTTATTTTTTATTGATTGCATGTTTTGATGGAGGATCGTTAAGTCTGTGAAATGCTCCATGTTACTCTTTTCAATGGTTTTTTTTTTTTGTGACATCTTGTATGTGTGATATTTGAAGTGTTAGAATCTGTGTTGTGAGTGATCGATTCAGTATTTTTTAAAATTCTGGAGATATTCTTTAGGCAGGGGAATCTGTTGTCTGGATTTATCCTAAAAAGACCTATTTTTCCTACCCAAGAAAAAAGGTATTTGATCATATGTGGCCTGAGATACACCCCCTATACTTTCATGAACCAGCTGTACCAATCTTCCCTTCCCAGTCCTGTTTAGGTGTAGGCCATGCCTAGTGAAACCCCATCTGTTGAAGTGAGGAAATCAGTAATGCGTTGGCCCATCTCTGGCCCTTGTGCAAGCTAGTATTCGGCTTCACAATGACCGATACAGTTGTTAGACATCATCCTGGGGGATATCGGGCCAAATCTTCTTCAACTGTTGCGTTAAATCATCAAAACCCAGGGCTGGTTGGAGGACTCTTCCCAAAATGCTCCAAATGTTCTCTTTGAGACCCCGCGACTTTGCTTGCCAATGTACAGTTTGGCAAGCATAATGTCATGGACATAGCGCTGTGAAGTAAGGATGGAACCAAAGTGGTCCTTCTGTGAGATGACACCTCAGACCATTACTCCTGGTTTTTGGACCTTATGGCAGACGACAGTCAGGTTGGTAACCCAGCGCTGCATACAGTGTCTCCAGCCACGTCTTTGCCGGTCACTGGGGCCCAGTTTGAAGTGGGACTCATCACTGAAGACAATTCTACTCAAGTCAATGTGATTCCAGGCCGTAGACGTGTCTCGAGACGTCCTGCATAGCGGTGGAGTATCAACCTGACTGTCAACTAGGAGTGATGGTCTTGTGTGCCATTTCTTCTCATAGCAGGACCTCTTCGGCTGCCAACTACGCCACCCTTACAGCACGACGGTACATCGACTATATTTTACGTCCCGCTTTGTTGCCCTTCATTGGAAACAATCCTCACCTTACATTTCAGCAAGATAATGGCCGTCCGTATAAGGCGATAGTTTCTACTGCTCGTCTTCTTACTTGTGAAACCGTACCTTGGTCATAAAGGTCGATGGACCTCTCCCAAATTGAGAACGTTTCGAGCATTATGGGCGGGGACGTCCAACCAGCTCGTGATTCTGAGTACATAACGCGCCAATTGAACAGAATGTATCCCTCAGTAGGACATCCAGCAGCACCATCAATCAATGTCAAGCCTGTTAAAGGCGTCTTTTTTCTTTTTCTTTTTTTTTTGTCTTACAGTGTATATGTAATAGGCGACACATAGAAGATGGACCAAAATTTGTTGTATGACTGAAGGGCATAGAAATCGAGCTCAGAGCGTCTCCCACTCACCTTTAAGAACGAAAAGTGAGTAGCGTCAGATCGATGTCCCACTAGAAGGCCAACGTTGCTTGTGTGTTCTCCATTTCGAGCTCTAGTTCGACGCAGCTTTTCACGCTAGTATATTCTGGGTAAGTATCTCCATCTGTGCAGAACTACTGCAGCCTACATTCACTTTAACCCGCTTACTGTATGCTTGGTGCTCCTCTGCAATTTTTACCCTTCACGCTTCCTTCTGCTAGCAAATTAACGATTTCCTTTCCCTCGGGATGTATCTCATCTCCGTATCCAATCTTTCTGTCGTACTGTGCTATAAAAGCTTTCTTCTTCACGACCTTATTCAATAAAGGTTCCTTATATCTTCGGTACCGTTCTATAATATCACTTCTCATTTTCTTCTTCTTGTGCTTGTCGTTTAAGTAAAGAGGTTCACTTCTGTATGCCACTACACTCACGACATTCACTTTCAAGTTGGTTGGTCGGCTGCTTTGTGGGAGGGGACCAAACAGCCAGGTCATCTGTCCCATAGGATTAGGGAAGGATGGGGGAGGAAGTCGGCAGCGCCATTTCGAAGGAACCATCCCGGAATTTGCCTGAAGTGATATAGGGAAATCACAGAAAGCCTAAAGCAGGACAGCCGTACGCGGGTTTGAACCGTCGTCCTCCCGAATGCGAGTCCCGTGTGCTAACCACTGCGTCACCTCGCTTGGTACCTTCAGGAAAGACTTCCTAACATTTACATGTATATTAGACACTAGCTGCAGTGCCCGGCGAGGTTTAGTATCTGCCGTGCAAAGCGACTCGCCCTGTGCCTTGTTGACACTCACGGAAGCGGCGTGCAACCCGCACGGGAAACTGCAGTCGCTTCAAGTCTAAGGGCATAATTGAATCACTGGGTGTCAGCGGAATGCGACGAATGAATACGTCTTCACCTGTATAAAAAGATGAATAGCTATGCCATCTGTTATTACATTCTGCGATCAGTATCTCATTATGTTTTTGGAAAGTTCGTCTTCCATTGTTTAGCCGCGCGAAGTGGCCGTGCGTTTTGAGGCGCCATGTCACAGACAGTGCGGCCCCTCTCGCCGGAGGTTCGAGTCCTCCCTCGGGCATCGGTGTGTGTGTTGTTCTTAGCATAAGTTAGTTAAAGTAGTGCGTCAGTCTAGGGACCGGTGACGTCAGCAGTTTGGTCCCTTAAGAATTCACACACTTTTTTCCATTGTTTCAGCTCAGATTTTACTGTTCCAAGTAGAGATGTTTTGGACAATGACTGAAATTACTGGAACAGTTTACGTCACAGTTCGGGAAATCTCGGGAACTGTTTGATCTTTTGATTGGGAGGCGATATATATTATACAGGGTGATTACAATCAAAGTTAAACTTTCAAATCGCTTTAGAAATAACACAACTGGTCAGAATGACGTCAAATTGCAACAGAATATTATCGGAGAAGGGGGAAACGTATGGCAGAAGAAAAATAAATAGTTACAAAAACCGGCTTTTGTGGCCGAGCGGTTCTAGGCGTTTCAGTCTGGAACCGTGCGACCGCTCTAGTGGCAGGTTCGAATCCTGCCTTGGGCATGGATGTGTGTGATGTCCTTAGGCTAGTTAGGTTTAAGTAGTTCCAAGTTCTAGGGTACGATGACCTCAGAAGTTAAGTCCCATAGTGCTCAGAACCAATAAAAAAGTTACAAAATGTAGCAATAGATGGCGCTGTAAGCATCATAATTTAATAGTGGTGGACTAAAAATGACAAATGAATCATACAACAATGCCTAAGGTGTACGTCTGACGTTAAACAAACTATACTAATCAGTGTGCATGAGTGTCCAGTTAGTTACGTAAGCCCATCCACCTCAGAAAGGTCATATCACATCGGATGGGAAAAATCGGTTTTTAATTGGCGTGAGGCGATAAACCGCAAAAGAAGCATCACTCATCGGTTTGTAATTATCCTGAGGCCAAAAACCGCATAAAAAGCATCAATCACATCAATTTTTAACTGTCTTGAGGTCAAAAACCCCATAAAAAGCATCAGTCAAAAGCAAATCGGATTTTTAATTTCCTTGTGACTGACGCAAAACATGTTCAATATTCTGTCCACCGTTTTCTAACAACAAGTTGAAATCGAGAAACAGCATGTTCTACAACTGACTGAAGTGTTTCCGGGGTCACGTTCAGAACGTGCCTTCAGTGCTTCTAAGTTTGCAATCGGAACACTCAACACAACATCTTTCAGATAGCCCCATAGCTACAAGTCACACTGATTAAGATCAGGTGATCGGGACGACTTGGCTGTAGGGAAATGGCGGCTGATGATTCCAGTATTTCCGAAATGGCACTTCAGCAGCTGCTTAACTGGATTTTCAATGCCCGGAGGTGCGCCATCTTGTATAAAAACGATCCCATCCACACATCCAAGCTGTTGGAGAGCCGGAATAACGTGGTTACGCAAAAGACACTCATAGCGCTTACCAGCGACGGTACTGATAACAGGATCGGAAGCACATGTCTCTTCGAAAAAATATGGCCCTATGATAAATGATGCCGTAAACCTGCGCCACATAGTAACGTTTTCAGGGTGAAGTGGTACTGGTTGATTTGCATATGGATTTTCCGTTGCCCACATTCGACAATTCTGTGTATTGACATACCCCGTCACATGGAAGTGGGCTTTGTCTGTCCACAAAATGTTCCACAGCCAATCATTGTCCACTCCCATGCGAGCAAGAAATTCTAAAGCAAAGGTCTCTATTTCTGGGAGGTCAACAGGAAGCGTGCACATGGGTGATTTTGAATGGATACAAAGAAGGATGTTTCGTAGGATTTTACGCACCGTGCGCACGGGTATGTCCAATGTTCGGGCAATTATCCGTGCACTACACGTTTGCACACCACCACTCGTCTCCTCCTGCATTGCTGTGGCCGCTGCTTCCTCTGAAGTCGAATCTTCGTTTCTTCCCTCTACCAGGTTGCACACCAAAAGAACCCGTCTTTTCGAATTTCCGGATCATTTTCTCCTGACCCACAGCGGTCTTCGGATCAACGCATTTTTCAAACCGTTCAGTGTCCGGAACTTCTGCAGAGCGACATGCGCACAGTCATCATTCTTTTAATACAGTTTTACTGGCAGAGCGCGATCCTGCATTGAGACAGTCATGGTGAACGTCGCAGACGCGAAAGGAGGAAAGCCGTGAAGCCGGCGTGTTTATACGAACTTAAGTGGGTCGTGCGCATGACATGCGTTTTCATTTACGTATTCTGACACCTTCAGCGCCATACATTGATCAACTTTCGCACTATTTTATTCTGGAGCCGTACGTCTTCCCCCTTCTTGGGTAATATTCCATTGCAATTTGACGTCACTCTGACCAATGGTGTTATTTCCACAGCGTTTTGAGAGCTTGACTTTGATTATAATCACCCTCTATATCGTGTATATTAAAAAAAATGTATATATCCTATGCCCGCCGAAATGTTCATTACGGCATCGTGTAGAAATTTGAAGTAAATTAGCGAAGAATTTTTAGAGATTCCTGGTAGCAATTCTTCCCCTTTACATATTACATACATGTAAGTATCAAGTCAGATTAGGTAAGCTTATGTAGACAGTGAGGTTCCTCTAGTCTTCAAGGTAAAGTGTGCAAAATTAACCAAGGTTGGAATAAAATTGTATATTTGTATGAATTATAAGGAAACATGGCCGTGCGGTTCTAGGCGCTGCAGTCTGGAACCGCGAGACCGCTACGGTCGCAGGTTCGAATCCTGCCTCGGGCATGGTTGTGTGTGATGTCCTTAGTTTAGTTAGGTTTAACTAGTTCTAAGTTCTAGGGGACTGATGACCTCAGAAGTTGAATCCCATAGTGCTCAGAGCCATTTGAACCAACAAGGAAACAAACAGACGCTCGTCTTTATAAACATTACTAAAGCAAACTCCGTCAGAACAGGCCTCGAAAGATCCTAATGGTACTCATCGACCGCCCAGTCATCCTCAGACCATGACGCCACTGGTTACGGATATGGAGGAGCGTGTGGTCAGCATATCGCTCTCCCGGCCTTTGTTAGTTTTCATGACATGACCCGCTACTTCTCAATCGAGCAGCTCCTCAATATGCATCACAAGGGCTGAGTGCAGCCCTCTTGCCTACAGCGCTCGGCAGACCGGATGGTCACCCATCCAAATGTTAGCCAAGCCCGAAAGCGCTTAACTTTGGTGATCTGACGGGAACCGGTGTTTCCACTGCGGCGAGGCTGTTCACACAGTAAATTTCGCTTTTAGACAGACGCTTTTCTTGCTATTGCCAGTTTAGATTTTATATCTTATTTGCTTCTGTCGTCAGTCATTATTTTCATGCTCAAAAAATGCTAAAAAAAGGTTCAAATGGATCTGAGCACTATGGGACTTAACTTCTGTGGTCATCAGTCCCCTAGAACTTAGAACCACTTAAACCTAACTAACCTAAGACCATCACACACATCCATGCCCGAGGCAGGATTTGAACCTGCGACCGTAGCGGTCGCGCGGTTCCAGACTGTAGCGCCTTGAACCGCTCGGCCACATCAGCTGGCACGGAAAAAAAAATTAAAATTAAAATTAAAATTAAAAAAAATGCTCACTCTTTGTATATGTACGATAGGCATTAAACAATTAATGCAACAAATTTCGGTTGAAAAAAATGCGGAATTTGTTGTGGGACATCGTAGAATAGTCCCGCTTCAGCCCCTATATTAAGTTCCAGCATGTAGAGGCACTATATGCTGCCTCCAAAATGCCGTCCAAAATGCGTCCCAAGTGGTGAACAGTCATTTAAGATTCTTTTGGCCGAAACCCAGAGCATTGCAGATATTCATAGACACTTGCAGAATGTCTACCGAGACCTGGCGGGGCCGCATCTCGTGGTCGTGCGGTAGCGTTCTCGCTTCCCACGCCCGGGTTCCCGGGTTCGATTCCCGGCGGGGTCAGGGATTTTCTCTGCCTCGTGATGGCTGGGTGTTGTGTGCTGTCCTTAGGTTAGTTACGTTTAAGTAGTTCTAAGTTCTAGGGGACTGATGACCACAGCAGTTGAGTCCCATAGTGCTCAGAGCCATTTTTGAGACCTGGCAGCAAACAAAAGCACGGTGAGTCGTTGAGTGAGGCGTCCGTCATCATCGTAACAAGGGGGCGCAAACGTGTGCGATGTCCCGCGTTTCGGCCGACCGCACGCAGCTGTGTCTCCTGCATTGTTGGGACGTGCGGGCACCGTCATTCGAGGTGACCGACGGGTCTCAGTCAAACACCTCGCTGCACAGCTGCACGTCCGTTTAGGTAGTGCTGACACACCCGTCCACCTCGTGGGGTATTCGAAGGTGTGTTCCCGTTGTGCTCTTCGTCGCCTGAGAAGAGACCATAAAGAGCAACAAATGACCATATGTGCGGAATTGCTTGCACGTTAGAAACTCATCGTGGCGTAAGGTCGTGGCACTGAGCGGAGAATATGTTGAAAAGTAGGGTTCTGCAGTCAAGAGAGTTGAGAATAATTTAGTGTGATGGAATCCTAAATGAAACCAATCTGATTTCAGGATAAAAGTGTTGCATTAGTTATTGAACGCTCCTCGAAAGACAGGAACGTACTGCACACCAAAAAAGGCTGTAATGTGAATACTGGAGAAACTTCTGACGTAGTATCATTTAAAAATTTATTTTTATATGTGCAATAAACATCTTTGTATTTGTTCAGTTCTTACGCACCACAAGGCAAGAAACAGTGGCCTTCTGTTATATGTTATATTGCTGTGTAAGAAACGTTTGAAATAATACATACAGTAGTGAACATTATAATAAACAATAAAAATCCGAAAAAGTATTTATGCTGGTATAGTAGTGATAGAAGTCATCTTAGTGCCATATGTAATTAGAAAAATAAATATAATAGTTTATATAGTTATTGTGATTTACATTTGTAATATGGAAATGTAACAGTTGAAACAATTCACTTCTAGCAGGCCCCGTAAGGATGTTAGCTGATATTAGAAATTGACATTGGCGACGTGAATGATACTTTGTGCGCAACGACGGACGGGCTGTGTAGGAGGGAGTCGAGAGTCTGACGGCGCAGCGCGGTGGTCACGGTCCTAAATGGGCAGCGAGGACCCGCCACAGCCCGAGCAGCAGCAGCGCTCCCACTGTGGCGAACAGTGTCTGGTTCACAAAGATTGACCTCAAACAGTTTAAAAAGGATACGATCATACAAGTAGTCTACGCGATCGGCGTGAAACTTCCAATGGCCGGCTGATGGAGTGTGATCGTTTGAACATAAAAGGGAATCAGTTTGTCTTGAGATTCAATTTGTTTTTAGTTGCCTAAGATGCAGTATGAATATAGAGCCTGCAAGTTCCACCGAGCACTAATGACACCACGTTGGACGGGATATTAAAGACTAATATTTGTTCTTTTTTTCTTTTTTGAAGCACTATCTTCGCGTGTTTAACAAAAGTATTTGCTTATAGTTTGTACGTATCATCTTTCACACGTATTCAAATACAGAGATATGCAAACAGGCAGAATACGGCACTGCGGTCGGCAATGCCTGTGTAAGACAATAAGTGACTGGCGCAGTTGTTAGATCGGTTGCTATTGCTACAAGGGCAGGCCGGCCGGAGTGGCCGAGCGGTTAAGGGCGCTCAGTCTGGAACCGCACGACCGCTACGGTCGCAGGTTCGAATCCTGCCTCGGGCATGGATGTGTGTGATGTCCTTAGGTTAGTTAGGTTTACGTAGTTCTAAGTTCTAGGGGACTTATGACCACAGCAGTTGCGTCCCATAGTGCTCAGAGCCTACAAGGGCAGGTTATCAAGATTTAAGTGAGTTTGAACGTAGTGTTATAGTCGGTGCACGAGCAATGGGACACAGCATCTCCGAGATAGCGATGAGTTGGGGATTTCCCCGTACGACCATTTCACGGCTGTACCGTGACTATCAGGAGTCCCGTAAAACATCAAATCTCAGACATCGCTGCGGCCGGAAAAAGATCCTGCGAGACAGGGACTAGTGACGACTGAAGAGAATCGTTCAACATCGCCCCTCACAGATTGCTGCAGATTTCAATGCTGGGCCATTAACAAGAGTCAGCGTGCGAACCATTCAACGTAATATCACCGATATGCGCGCTGGAGGCGAAGGCCCACTCGTGTACCCTCAACGACTGCACGATGCAAAGCCTAACGCCTCACTTGGACCCATCAACACCAACAGTGGACTGTTGATGACTGAAAACATGTGGCCTGGTCGGACGAGTCTTGTTTCAAATTGTATTGAGCGCATGGGCGTATACGGGTATGGAGACAACCTCATGAATCCACCGAACCTGAATGCCAGCAGGGGATTGTTCAAGCTGGTGGAGGCACTGTAATGGTATTGGGCGTACGGAGTTGAAGTGATATGGGACCCCGACACGTCTAGATATAATACAGATGAAACCTATGTAAGCATTCTGTCTCATCATCTGCACACATTCATGGCCATTGTGCATTCTGACGGACTTAAGAAATTCCAGCAGGACAATTCGACATACCACACGTCCAGAATTGCTACGGAGTGGCTCCAGAAACATTCTTCTTAGTTAAAACAGTTCCGCTGGCCAACAAACTCCCGAGACATGAACATTATTGAGCATATCTGGAATGCCTTGTAACGTGCTGTTCAGAAAAGATCTCCACCATCTCGCACTCTTTAGCATTTATGGATAGCCCTGCGGGATTCATGGTCTAAATGATGTGGTTGGCAGGAGAGCCAACACCGGGTTACTAGAGGAAGCCGAAAGGCACGTGTTTTAACTCATGCTTGCTGGCGTGTGGTCTGGAACAGGACAAGGAAATTAGACTTTAGAAAAAACGGACGTAGCTGGTGGAATACTTAACTTTAATCCATTAATGGTGAGCGTCGCTCTTGACGGTACATGATTCAGTATCAATAGTAACTGGTAGTGGCGCCATGCTAGGTCGTAGCAAATGATGTAGCTGAAGGCTATGCTAACTATCGTCTCGGCAAATGAGAGCGTATTTTGTCAGTGAACCATCGCTAGCAAAGTCGGTTGAACAACTGGGGCGAGTGCTAGGAAGTCTCTCTAGACCTGCCGTGTGGCGGCGCTCGGTCTGCAATCACTGATAGTGGCGACACGCGGGTCCGACGTATACTAACGGACAGCGGCCGATTTAAAGGCTACCACCTAGCAAGTGTGGTGTCTGGCGGTGACACCACACTAAATTCCCTCTAGCACTACTTCAGACATTAGTTGAGTCCATGTCACGTCGTGTTGCGGCACTTCTGTATGCTCGCGGGGCCCATACACGAAATTAGGGGCACCACTTTCTTTGGCTCTTCAGTGCAGTAGGCCGTTGCGGTCGCTGTTTAAAACCGGAGATTTACTTGCATCAGCTCAAATTTGGAATTATTGTAGTGTTGAAAATTAGAGACTGATGGAATGGTTGGCGTTTTAATTTGAAAATTGCCAGGAACGATGTAATTATTGATAGAGACTGCATATTCAATAGGTGATTGAGTATGTTAGTGATAGAAACAATGGGAATACAAATATCTTAGTGCAGCACAAATTACACGTGTTATTTAAATGAACAATACTCAGTATATAATCTTGTGCCTCAGATTCCTTTTTTTTGTATCAGTTTTTCACAAAAGTCTCCAGATTTTGGCAGCATTTTAAGTTGTGTGTTCTGAAGTGTGGCGACAGAAATGTCTGGCAGAAACTGGTATTCAGCATCTACATGTATATGTGCATCTACATCTACATAGATACTACACAGATAAGAACAAAAAAGAATCTCATTTGCTTATATTGAAAAAATCAAACTCTCATTTTGTCATTTAAAAAATTTCAAATCTAATAAATTTGATTCCTTATAAATAAGAACCAAATACTCTCAAGCATAATTTAACCAAAAGACTTTTAAAAAAATCAGATTTTCTTCTCTATAAATACAGTGGAAAGAAAGATGGCCAACAAAGCTAAGATATTTAAGAGCTCAGAAAATTATTGCAAAGAAAAGTTTGGATTGAGGTCTAAAGATTTGGAAAATTATTGTAAAGAAAATGGTTACTCAAATCTAACTAGCGAAGATATGTGGTAATTTGTTGATTATTTTAATGGGAGAGAAATGAATAAAAAAAGAAAGAAGAGCAAACTCTAAAACCAACTTGATCAATTGCTAAAACAGAAAGACTGAAGAATATTCATGACTTAATAAACAAAAATTAATTGACTTTACTGTAAATCCTGTTTGATAGCATTAATAATATCGACAACAATAATGAATTCAATAAAAAATCTGTAAAAGAACTTTATCATAACAGTAAAGCAAAAAAAAAAAAAATGAATAATTATTCTAAATTTAGAAAAATTCAATTGATTGATCTTATCAAAGGACCTGAAGATAAAATTAATAATTATAACGATTTGAGGAAAAAACCTTTAACTGAAATTTGTAAACTCTGTAAGAGAAAAAAAATTAAAAAATCATTGTAATCTTAAAAGACAACAATAATCGATGTTAATAAATAGATCTGAGAAAAATATTAATAACGATAATGTAAATTATTTTCAAAAATATCTAGTAGATAAATATTGTGAAATTAACCAAAATGATTATCAGGAAAATTGACTGGTTTTCAGTTTTCTAGATGAAGAGTTTTCCAAATCAATTAAATGAATTTTCAGAACAGTGTCTGCATCAAGAATAATGACTTATGGAATTAATGATAGTGATAATATTGTGGAACAACAACAATTTTCTAATCAAATCAAAGAAAAAATAATCACTACATTAAAGAATCTGGTAATTCAAGGAATCACAGTTAAAGTTAATAAGAGATTTTAATTCTATTTTAAGAGACAAAATTATATACAAGAATTTAAGTTTAGAACATCTAATCACGTTTTACTAATAACAACCGATTTAGAAGATTTTCATCAAAAATCAATGAATAAACTATTAACTGAAATGGAAGAAATGGGAAGCAAAAAATTTGATTTGTCTTTATTTTATATAGATACCTTACAAGTAATTGTTAATAGACTCAATCCGATTTTTGGTTTTTCATATACCGATTTACCAAAAGTAAATAAAGATAAAAATCTATGCTTAATGTAAAAAAAGATCAAATATGTTTTCTTTGTGCTGTAAAATTTGCTTTCGATGAAACTTCAGAAAGAGTTAATAATTTATAAAAAATTTGGATTAGAATAAGATGAAATTTCTGGGAAAAGAGAAAATTAATTTTCTAGTTCAGTTAAAAGATTATCCAAAATTTGAAAAGAACTCAAATATTTCAATTAAACTTTATACATATGAAAGTACTGAAGAAGGAAAAATTGTATATCCTTTTTACCATACACAATATAAACAAGAAAAACGTGTTAATCTTATTTTAATCCTAAATGAAAATATTTTGCATTGTTTTAGATAATAGATTTATGTAGATGAAGCAGTTAACAAACAAGCAAACACGATGGAAAATTTGTCTTGGCGATAATGTTTAAGATATTAAGATTCACAGGAAAAATTAAGCAATCATGCAAACAATTGTAAATAATATCAAGAAGTAAAAATGGCTGACATTTGGGGTTCAAAAAAATTGATTTTAAAAATTGTAATTATTCATTACAAATTCCTTTTGTTATTTATGCAGATTTTGAATGTTTATTAAAAGATGTTCAAATTTGTCAACCAAATCCTAACAAAATTTTTAGTAACAAATAAACCAGTTTCTTGAGTTATTATGCTAAATATTCTAATGGTGTTTATAAAAATCCAGCTACATATCCAGGTAAAGATGCAGCACAAAAATTCGATAGAATCTTAAAAGCAGAATTAAGAGAAATTGCTAGAATATATAAACAAAATGTTCCAATGAAACTGACTAACGAAGATGTAATCAGTTATAAAATTTCAAAAAATGTTTGTGAGAAGGAATTTACTGTTGGCAGAAAGGAAGTAAGATATAATTGCCATTTAACAGAAATGTCGAGGTGTTAAACATGAAGATCATATCTTATTTATCAAAATCCAAAATTTATTCATTTTATATCCATAATTTAACAAATTATGATGTTCCTTTGTCTATTAAAAAATTAGCAACTGATAATAAAGATACTGATGCAGTTTAAAATAATGAACAAAAATATATATCTTTAAGTTAACACGTAGAAGATGGATTAACTGTAAGATTTTTAGATCCATTTAAATGTATGACATCAAGTACTGATAAATTTTCTTTGAAAATTACAAAAGAAAAACTTCGAGGAAATGCAAAATATTTTGAAGGTAAGCAATTAGATTTATTCATAAGAAAAGCAGTTTACCCATACAGATCTACAGAATCTACAGAAAATATAAAAGAAAATAAATTACCCAAAAAAGAATGGTTTTTTCAAGGGTTAATAATGACAACATTTCTGATGAAAATTATGAAATAATGACAACATTTCTGATGAAAATTATGAAAGGGCAAAAACAGTTTTGAAAAAAAATTCAGTGTTATAATTTTAGTACTATATACTTAATTATATAACAAATCAGATGTTTTAAATTTAGCCTATAATTTCAAAAATTTTAGAGACACATGTATAAAAATCTTATAAGCTTGAGTATCTTGGTTTCTTTGAGTTACATCATTATCTTAGGATTCTCTGTTAAAAATGACAAAAGTTGGCTTACATTATAATGATATGAATTTATTTCTTGAGAAAGGAATTCGAGGTGGAATTTCTCAAATTATAAAAAAAATGCTAAATCAAATAACAAATATGAAAAATTTGATGGAAAAGAATTGCACATTTAGATGCAAATTATTTATGTGGTTGCAATGTCTAGGTTATTACGATTAAAAAAAATCGAGTGGATGGAACCAAAATTTTTTAATTCTGAAAAAAGTACTTAAAATGACAGGTGATTATAAATACGGTTTTATTTTAGTTGTTGCATTAGGTTGTCCAAGAAAATTATACAATGTATGTAAAGATTCATCTTTAGCACCTGAAGAGGAAATAATTTTTAACAACTGTAAATATTAAAGAAAAGTATGTTTAACATAATAGAAACCTTAATAAATATCTACATCTTCTATTAATATATATATATATATATATATATATATATATATATATATATATATATATATATAATTAGAAATAGACATATAAATTGTGAAGATTTTTGAAAATTATTTATATACGAAATTCAACATATTTGTATCAGCGAATGATGAAAATTTAGGATTTGATAACGAGGGAAATTATTTCAATACGTTGGTCATATATTCACCAGAACGATTTTGTGAAGATATAAATAATCCACCAACCGGAAATAATCTACCAAATGTGGAATATAAAACAATATTTCCAAGTACTTCTTTCATAGTTAAATATTTAATAACATTTATAAGAATTTTAATGTTCTTCTAATAAACAAAATTCACTAAATCCATCATTAAATTCCACCAACTCAAATTTAAAATCCTGTAATAATTTTGACATAAAGTCATTTTTCTCATCGAATAAACTCTATCTTTCATAATGAAACAATGTACAATATGAAAACTATAGTCAGTTTGAAAGACGTCCAAATTTTCAGTAAAGAACTCCACTTAAATATAAAAATTTACTATAGTTTTTTTGACCAACTGCTGTGTTAATTATCTAAACTGAACGATTTAACATAACTTTTATTACCTATGTGAATTAATCCTTTTTCAACAATCT
The DNA here is from genome assembly GCF_023864275.1 of Schistocerca cancellata. Taxonomy (NCBI): domain Eukaryota; kingdom Metazoa; phylum Arthropoda; class Insecta; order Orthoptera; family Acrididae; genus Schistocerca; species Schistocerca cancellata. Next base: position 511,611,079 of record NC_064634.1, read on the forward strand.
GGAAACTTCATTTTCAATAATTCTTGTTTTGCTGCTTAAATCTTTGAATTTATGTGTGATAGGATTGGAAAGCTTAACATATTCAATTAAAAAAAAATTGAGGAATTTGCTGTACATTCTGATTCAAAAATGTCTTTAATTTTACTGATTTTATCTTTATCACCAATTTTATATTCTTTTTCAGTATCTAATAAATTGGTTACAAAAGCAGTAACATTTTTTTGATTTTCTTTATTTACATCTTCTGGGGCCATGTTTTAGGTTAAATGTTTTGTGAAATTATATTAAATTAATTTACAAACTAAATCAACCCATTTATGATTTGCTTGAAAAGCAATGTTCTTCCACACCTTTTCTTTAAGTGTTCTGTTAAATCGTTTAACAACAATTGCTTTTAATCCAGTAAGAGTTTAATAATGATTAATGTAAAATTTTCTCACCTAATTTCGTGTTCTCAAATATGTGAATGTGGCATCTCAGAGAGACCACCTTCACCTACAAAATTATCCTCAACAGATTTACTCTTTTTGCCTTTACAAACTGTAAAAAGACCATCAATTCCTTGTTTTCCATTTTTAGTTGTTAAGATATGAGGTCGAAGCGTTTCAGTAAAAGTTTTGCTCTTCAAACAGTAAATATGACTATTGTTCTTCATTTACAAAGAATAAAAAAGATAAAATTACTTTTAATTACCTTTAATTGTTTCTAAAGACTTCAATACTTTTAGATTTGTACCACTTTTTTCATGTACGTTATTAAAGTTCGAATCTAATGGCTTAAGTACTTTTTCTACTTGATCGACTTTAATAAATGTGAGATAAAGACTTCTTTCCGCATTATTTGTATCTTTATTATGATGTACCATAATACTGTCATAAATACTGTTTCTTTCTGTTAAATCTGTGAGCATTTTGTTGTACTCATTCTTTGTAAAAAGGTATTTTATCTCTTATTTATTGACATAATTGCTGACTTGCCTTACAATATTTGTTTGTTCAGATTTTGTAACAGCATTTGATACCTCATTCTGTAAACATTGTTCACTATATCTTTTGCATGAATTAGGTCATTTACTTTTGCAAGTCTTATACTTGTAAAACCAACATACCCTTCTGTTACTTTAAAAATCCACTTTAATTCTGTTTTGGGTTTGTCTAATAAACCATCTGTTAGTGTATGTATGGAAGATTTTAAGTCTTTTATTTTTGATTGAAAAGCCTTAGGCTCTGATGATTGAAAATATTTTTTTTTCTAAAACATAATTTAATTTATTTCCAAATAGTCTATTTATTAAATTTAGAATATCATTTAACTTATAATTCATGCAAAATAGTTTTAAAAAGTCAAAAACAGATGTCTGCAAATTACATGATTGATATTTTCTATTTTGTCAATATTATAGTAAAGATTATTTCTTTCCAAAAAAGTTGTTTTGGGTTATTTCCTTTATATGAATCTCAAACAAATATCATATCTTTATGGTAACAAAGCCAATTAGTTCCAACATGATCAGAAGTATCTGAATTTACTGTTCCACATTCTAAATTTTTATAGTTCTTGAGGTATTTTGTCAATCATAAAAATGCCATTAAAATGATTAATTTTTATTGTTTAATTCACTCTTGTATTTCAAAACTAGAAATGGGATTATTAAATCTTTCATTATTTTTAAAAATTATTTTTACTCCTTTTCCTTTCTTTTTCATTTCCAAATTATATCTTTTTTGTTCTTCTAATTCTATATCAACTTTCTTCTTATTTAGAACTGCATTTGCGATTTCTGCTGAACCATCTACAAGTGAACCAGTTGTTGCTAAATAAGATAATGCAGATAATAATTGTGGCAAAAATTTGCCTTCATGTTTAGTTGGTCCAGAACCCTATTTCTTTTTCGTTAGATAATCAAGAATCTTTTTCACCACAAGAACAGTTAATGAAATAAGTAATTTTCCACCAGTGTTTTCCCTTTCTTTCTTTTTCCTTGATTTTTGTTTAGTTTTGCCACTTGGTAGCAAAGTATAATCAATCGAAAAGTTATTCATTTATTTAGATTGAAAAATATAAAGAATATTTATAAACCCCATCCAGTTTTTTTCAAATTATAAACCCATTCCTAATTTCTTTTTCCATACATTATTCCTCTAATTGGATTTCAAGCTATTTTTTGTCCTACTGAAGTATCATATGCATGCGTTCTTTGTTTTGCAGTTAATTGATGTTTTATACCAGGTTCATGTCTTTTTTCTAATTCTTTATTATCTCTATAAGAAATATCATGTTCTTTACATACTTCATCTAATGGATTAATTCCTTGATCTCATCTAGCTGATCTTTATTCTAATTTGGTCCCCATGCTACAAAATCTATAGCCTGGAAGATGCATTTCAAATTGTAATTTGTTAATTAAAGTGTTTACCAATCTTTTAAGATGTTTTTCACTTTTCGAAACTGCATGTGGTAAATTATTGGAAAATCTATTGAAATATGGAATCCCTTTTGAATTAACGATTATGAAGTCACTAAATTTATTTTTTACCATCTGTGCTAGGCTAACTGTTTCATTATGGTTATTTTTAATTCCAAATTATTCTTCCCCATGGAATAATGCTAACCTGTCAATTAATTGACAAACGTGATCCATCCAAACATGTTTGACTGGTGTTTCTGAATATTTGTTTTACTAAACCATGTTTTCTGATTAATCATTAAGATATCCTTCAACAAACTAGTAAAATATTCTTCAACATTTGTTTTTATCAAATAATTAAATTTACTTCATCTACTTGATTTTATTTTATTTGGATTACTTTCATTACAGACAGCAATTCAATCGACTAAAGTTCTTACATAATTTTGTAAATCAAGAGTCTCAAGTTCTGTTACTTAATCATCTATAGTTATTTGTATTCTATTTAAAAGTTTCATTAATCCATCTGTTTCTTCATATTGTTTTTTAACATTTTTTATTTTATCATCACTGAATTCTAATGGTAATTTACTAATATATTTATAAGGACCAAAAGGTCTCAATTTAAAGATAGGGCCTTCACAGTGACTGATAAATACTAACATTATTTCACATTTATTTACTTGTCTTTCATTTTTGTTCTTTCTTTTCTGTAATTCTCTAAGAAATTATTTATTTTTATGATTCACTTGTGTAGTCATACTTAGCAGGATTATCATCAACTTATTTATGTAGTGCAACATAATTAAAGTCATCTAAATAAAGTCAATTATAGAATACCAGTTATTGGAAAAGTTCTATATTTTCTTCAGTTCCTTGCAAGATATTTCATCCTAATCCTTCAATTACTTAGCTAACTTTTTAAATTGTATCGATAACTGGTTGATCATCTTTTTTATTCATCACATATTCTGTTCTGGGTTGTTTTCTTCATTTCTTAATACTTGTTCTAATAATTGTTCTTTTACTTTTTTGTGACACACGACACCCAGTCCCCTTTTGGGAATTGAACCCGGTCCCCCTGTGTGATAGGTAGTAATGCTACTGCTACGCTATGGAGGCAGATAGAATGGAATAATTAAAGCTAAACAAAATGAAGTTCTTTATGCATTAGAATTATCTGGTCGAGTTTTTTAAAGATTATATAGAAATCATATTTGAAGATGGTTAAACTGTTATTTTTACTTGTAGTTCTAGAAAAAATCAAGAACAATTTATTTTGTGTTAGACTACAGAAAATCATAATCCTACACTTCCAAAAAAAGGTAAAGTTGTTGTTAAAAGCATGGAAATATGTGTCCCTGTTGCTAAATATGAAGCAGAATATTCACCTCAATTAGAACAATAAACAATTAAAAATCCAAAATTTCGAATTTCGTTCTTTGAACTCCAAACAACTGAATTTGCTGGATTACAGGAAAAAAATTTTGAAGTAAATATTACTAATTATTATAATCCAACAGAATTTAATATGGCTTACTTTATTTTTGTTGTTTTCCATCGAAAGGATAATGACTTACTTGATTCTTGTTTATTTGATCAGTTTAAATTACAAAATATCTATGTTAAAAATGGAAGAAATGGAGGTTATCCACAAGAATGAAGGAATCTTGATCCACCAAATAATTTCTTAAAAGATTTGATACTTTCAGTGATTTTAAAAGCATAACTCAATTAAATAATTATGTAAATGTAAGTCCATTCTATTTTATTTAAAATTATCCTATTTATGTAATTAATATGACTAGAAGAACGAATGTTTTAAGTAATCAGAAATAACAGTGTAATTCTGTGCATTCTTTAATGAAAATATTACAAATGATACAATTGCATATGTAATATATGGTAAAAAGAATTCAACTTAAGGTTTCCAACATAGAAAGCTTACTCAAAATTTGTAATAAAGTACATGAAAATAAAGATTAGAAAAAATTAAAGAACTTTTAACCTCTTGTTTTCATTTTCTTTTGAAATATTTTCAGAAAACTAGGGAAGATAAAAACGGAAAACTTTTGTGTTTGAAAAATTAAAACGATTGATGGGAGGAATTAACATTCTCTTCAAATGTTTCAATCGTTTTTATTCTTTAAAATTTTTTTATATAAATAAAAATGTTTGAGAACAGTAGAACTGAAAAATCAATTATCTGAACTTAACAATGATTGTAATAGTTGATCAGAAGTGTTAACTAAATTATCATAACTTAGAAAAACATAAATTTGTTATTTCAAAATCTGAAATTTGGGGATAATTTTTTATTACTTTCAGATGAAAAATATAAAATTACTCTTCCAGATCGTTATAGTAAAATGTTTAAATATGATGATGATAAATTAGATAAAATTGTAAATTTACATTTTGTTTATCTAGGTAAAAAAGCCAATTAAGATAGTCAAATTCATGTTATTGAATTTGAATTAGTTTTAAAAATTTTGTATTTTTCTGTTATTTCAATTAAGATTTCGTTTGGCATAATTTTTAAACAGTTCAGTTTTGTTTGCCATTTTTGTCTCCATTGTATTTATGTAGAATTTAGTGTTTGGATATAGTGAAATGAGATTTTTTGGTTGGGGGGAAACTGCGAAATTGGATTCTTTGTTGGCATTCTGGAAATTTCACTCAGAAACGCTCCTTGAGCCAGAACTCTCTCAGACATATTACTCTTCCAATTAGGTGGGAGATTCGATAAATGCAAACTAATTAAGCCGCCAATACCATACAGTATTCATCAATCTCGTGACGAAGCTGACGATGCCTGCTTCACTGTGGTGGGTTTTTGACTAATATACTCTTCTGTTAACTATTGACAGAACCATCTTGTCGTTGTACTTAAAATCAGGGTTATATATAGTTGATCATTCAATATAAATTGGTGTCTGCTATACACCATCCAGACTGAACATGGTATCATTGTGGTTATTTGGGATTTTCTTTGCAGACTGCAGTTTGTCCACAGTCACTGACAGTTTATTTACAGCGCTTGTATAGTTCATATTCATATCTCCCATACCTGAGGTGCATGGCGAATGTGCCCTGTGAGGAGGCAATGGGTGGAAAGTTCTGGGTGACGAGCACAGGGAACTGGTCGGGCAGCCCTGTGGAAACCTTTGTAAATGAGAAAATCGATCCTGAGGGAAGTGATTGGAGAAATCTAGAACGTCTTTATCTTCACTGAAGCATTACAGATCAGTTACGTCAAGCTGCAGATCGGCACAAATTGGGTGCTGGAACTTTTTTAATTTTCCCAGTCTGTTGCACTACGAATCCTGATTTTCCCCCCACCCCCGTCCCCAGATGACAGGTTCTCCATCTGTAGAAACATAAAATAATAAATTGCGTGGCAAACCTACATTTTCTACACTTTGTTCAACGCTGCTAAGAATACCACATCGAGTTATGTGCCTGCGATATTTCCACTTCTATAGAGCTCTAAAGGATGTGCAAGTACCTGTGGTCTAGGGGTAGCATCTTTGATTCATAATCAAAACGTCGGGGTTCGATCCCCACCATCGCCTAAATTTTGATAAATAATCAGCATTGGCGGCCGAAGACTTTCGGCATAAGAAGTCAGCCTCATTCTGCCAACGGCCTTGTCAAAGAGGGCGGAGGAGCGGATAGAGGTTCAGGGCACTCTCTTGTCCTAGGGGTGGGAATCAGCAATGATCAACGACATGAGGATGCAGAAGGCAATGGAAACCACTGCATTAAAGACACGTAACGTGTATCCACAGGACGTGTGGCCTGTAATTGAAGAAGTGTCATGATGATCTCTCCATTGGCAAAAGATTCCAGAATAGTCCCCCATTCGGATCTCCGGGAGGGGACTGCCAAGGGGGAGGTTATCATGAGAAAAAGATTGAATAATCAACGAAAGGATAACGTTCTACAAGTCGTGGCGTGGAATGTCAGAAGCTTGAACGTGGTAGGGAAACTAGAAAATCTGAAAAAGGAAATGCAAAGGTTCAATCTAGATATAGTAGGGGTCAGTGAAGTGAAGTGGAAGGAAGACAAGGATTTCTGGTCAGACGAGTATCGGGTAATATCAACAGCAGCAGAAAATGGTATAACAGGTGTAGGATTCATTATGAATAGGAAGGTAGGGCAGAGGGTGTGTTACTGTGAACAGTTCAGTGACCGGGTTGTTCTAATCAGAATCGACAGCAGACCAACACCGACAACGATAGTTCAGGTATACATGCCGACGTCGCAAGCTGAAGATGAACAGATAGAGAAAGTCTATGAGGATATTGAAAGGGTAATGCAGTATGTAAAGAGGGACGAAAATGTAATAGTCATGGGCGACTGAAATGCAGTTGTAGGGGAAGGAGTAGAAGAAAAGGTTACAGGAGAATATGGGCTTGGGACAAGGAATGAAAAAGGAGAAAGACTAACTGAGTTCTGTAACAAGTTTCAGCTAGTAATAGCGAATACCCTGTTCAAGAATCACATGAGGAGGAGGTATACTTGGTAAAGGCCGGGAGATACGGGAAGATTTCAATTAGATTACATCATGCTCAGACAGAGATTTCGAAATCAGGTACTGGATTGTAAGGCGTACCCAGGAGCAGATATAGACTCAGATCACAATATAATAGTGATGAAGAGTAGGCAGAAGTTCAAGACATTAGTCAGGAAGAATCAATACGCAAAGAAGTGGGATACGGAAGTACTAAGGAATGACGAGATACGTTTGAAGTTCTCTAACGGTATAGATACAGCAATAAGGAATAGTGCAGTAGGCAGTACAGTTGAAGAGGAATGGACATCTCTAAAAAGGGCCATCACAGAAGTTGGGAAGGAAAACATAGGTACAAAGAAGGTAGCTGCGAAGAAACCATGGGTAACAGAAGAAATACTTCAGTTGATTGATGAAAGGAGGAAGTACAAACATGTTCCGGGAAAATCAGGAATACAGAAATAAAAATCGCTGAGGAATGAAATAAATAGGAAGTGCAGGGAAGCTAAGACGAAATGGCTGCAGGAAAAATGTGAAGACATCGAAAAAGATATGATTGTCGGAAGGACAGACTCAGCATACAGGAACGTCAAAACAACCTTTGGTGACATTAAAAGCAACGGTGGTAACATTAAGAGTGCAACGGGAATTCCACTGTTAAATGCAGAGGAGAGAGCAGATAGGTGGAAAGAATACATTGAAAGCCTCTATGAGGGTGAAGTTTTGTCTGATGTGATAGAAGAAGAAACAGGAGTCGATTTAGAAGAGATAGGGGATCCAGTATTAGAATCGGAATTTAAAAGAGCTTTGGAGGACTTACGGTCAAATAAGACAGAAGGGATAGATAACATTCCATCAGAACTTCTAAAACCATTGGGGGAAGTGGCAACAAAACGACTATTCACGTTGGTGTGTAGAATATATGAGTCTGGCGATATACCATCTGACTTTCGGAAAAGCATCATCCACACAATTCCGAAGACGCCAAGAGCTGACAAGTGCGAGAATTATCGCACAATCAGCTTAACAGCTCATGCATCGAAGCTGCTTACAAGAATAATATACAGAAGAATGGAAAATAAAATTGAGAATGCGCTAGGTGACGAATAGTTTGGCTTTAGGAAAAGTAAAGGGACGAGAGAGGCAATTCTGACGTTACGGCTAATAATGCAAGCAAGGCTAAAGAAAAATCAAGACACTTTCATAGGATTTGTCGACCTGGAAAAAGCGTTCGACAATATAAAATGGTGCAAGCTGTTCGACATTCTGAAAAAAAGTGGGGGTAAGCTATAGGGAGAGACGGGTCATATACAATATGTACAACAACCAAGAGGGAATAATAAGAGTGGACGACCAAGAACGAAGTGCTCGTATTAAGAAGGGTGTAAGACAAGGCTGTAGCCTTTCGCCCCTACTCTTCAATCTGTACATCGAGGAAGTAATGATGGAAATAAAAGAAAGGTTCAGGAGTGGAATTAAAATACAAGGTGAAAGGATATCAACGATACGATTCGCTGATGACATTGCTATCCTGAGTGAAAGTGAAGAAGAATTAAATGATCTCCTGAACGGAATGAACAGTCTAATGAGTACACAGTATGGTTTGAGAGTAAATCGGAGAAAGACGAAGGTAATGAGAAGTAGTAGAAATGAGAACAGCGAGAAACCTAACATCAGGATTGATGGTCACGAAGTCAATGCAGTTAAGGAATTCTGCTACCTAGGCAGTAAAATAACCAATGACGGACGGAGCAAGGAGGACATCAAAAGCAGACTCGCTATGGCAAAAAAGGCATTTCTGGCCAAGAGAAGTCTACTAATATCAAATACCGGCCTTAATTTGAGGAAGAAATTTCTGACGATGTACGTCTGGAGTACAGCATTGTATGGTAGTGAAACATGGACTGTGGGAAAACCGGAACAGAAGAGAATCGAAGCATTTGAGATGTGGTGCTATAGACGAATGTTGAAAATTAGGTGGACTGATAAGGTAAGGAATGAGGAGGTTCTACGCAGAATCGGAGAGGAAAGGAATATGTGGAAAACACTGATAAGGAGAAGGGACAGGATGATAGGACATCTGCTAAGACATGAGGGAATGACTTCCATGGTACTAGAGGAAGCTGTAGAGGGCAAAAACTGTAGAGGAAGACAGAGATTGGAATACGTCAAGCAAATAATTGAGGACGTAGGTTGCGAGTGCTACTCTGAGATGAAAAGGTTAGCACAGGAAAGGAATTCGTGGCGGGCCGCATCAAATCAGTCAGTAGACTGATGACAAAAAAAAAAAAAAAAGGATGTGCAATAAACTCATTGCAAGGAGTTTGCAAGCTGGTTCTGAACTTCATCTGTCATAACCTGTATGGGACACATGGTTGTCAAATTTTAAGAACAACACTATGAGAAATTCGTCTATCTGAAGTGGACGTAGATGTTCAGCTACAATTACCAAGTATTCTTTTATTAAGTTACCCTGTGTGAAAGGGCTCAAGGACTCCGCTAAAAGAAATGGAATTTTGTTGCTCATCCGAACGCCAAATTCACTTGATTTTTCTTTCTCTTCTATCCTCCTCAGAGAGCTTATCTTTAAGCCTGTAAAACTGTTATGGACACTCTGGTCCCTGACATTTTCCATTTCTGTCCTGTTTGACGTAGTAAGACAAGTAAACTGAACTTCCTGAAAGTATTCAGCGATTTATGGGACACTAAACATTATGAGAACTCACTCTTTGTCTAAAATGACGAGATTGCTCGCACTGCGGATCGAAGTGCGAAGACATTGACGGTATTACATAATACCGACTCGCCACTGCTGTTTTCAGATGACACCTGTATCAAAACTGACATCCCCTGTTCCACCGATGGTGCTTCACCGGTGTTGTCGTGACTACACGGTGGGTCCGCGTATATTTCCTTCACTAACACCACGCCACAACAGCTACGCTCGAAAGCTAGAGCCTGAAACGCAGAAACAGGAAGAGGATTAAACGTTCTGGTGACAGTGAGGTCATTAGAGATTGGGCACAAGCTCTTATTACATTTGCCTAGAACGCCTTACAGAAATCACACAGACCAAAAATTTGGATGGCTGGGCGCGAATTTCAATCATCGCCCTCTGAACGCGAATCCAGAGTGTTAATCACACTGACTCTCTCAAAATGAGCGAGTTGTGAAGCCCTGGTCTGCCCATTGCTTCAACTGTTCAAAAATGGTTCAAATGGCTCTGAGCACTATGGGACTCAACTGCTGTGGTCATAAGTCCCCTAGAACTTAGAACTACTTAAACCTAACTAACCTAAGGACAGCACACAACACCCAGCCATCACGAGGCAGAGAAAATCCCTGACCCCGCCGGGAATCGAACCCGGGAACCCGGGCGTGGGCTTCAACTGTGTGCTGGCGATTATTTTCTACAACATTCGCAGAAACGCCTTTGATGATTGCCTTCACCCCACTGTGCAACAGGTGCCTGCCGCGAATCTTGCCCTTAATTACTCCCAACCGCCTGTACTTATTAAATCGTTTGACATATTACTGTCCACATGTCACTAACGTCATCGCGCAGCACTAAAACTCACCCAACAGCCAGGAATGTGCTCCCCCACCCCCCACATCCGGGTGTCAAACTCCAACTCCGTACAAAGATACTTACACCTACATGGACTTTGATTTTCACATACATTTGAAGTTACAAAAAATAGCGATACTAATGGTTGGACATTTAAAAGTAAAATAAAGCAAAAGAAAAAAGTCGAAAACTGTCTACAGCTGTATCTTTAGAAGGCATAAGTAGGTGGGTAGTGGGGTGATGTACAGTGGAAAGGACCAGCACGCAGCTTCCCGCTGTGACCACTTGGTTTAAGCCGGCTTTCCACAAAATGGTTCAAATGGCTCTGAGCACTTGAACAGCAACTAAAGAGATGGCACAGCAAACGCCATGACAACTGATGCGCCAGTGGCGCCGCGTGCTGCTGTTTTTGCAAACTCCTGTCAAAATTCGTTTTGCACAGTTTCCATCATGGCGCCAAATGAAATTTTTCGCACAGGCTTTTCTGTATAATAGCAAAAATGACGAACAACAACCATGCAAATCACGATGAAACGAAATATGGAAATCTGCAAGTGGCTGTATGTTGGGACGAAATGAGCTTGCAGGTCACGTGATCAACAACGGATGGATGACGTGAGACATCAGAACTTTCTTCTCTAGAAACCCTGATGGATCAGAGACGTGACGGATCGCCCCAGTGTGCATGCCACTATCTGAAATGCAGTGTGAATCGGCCTTTATTCTGCTGCGTATGTCGTAGTGAGCACTTTGGAGTACTCGTAGAATACTCGTACTTAGCTTTGTATCTTATGTTTGCTTGGGTGAGGGTACTCAGCCACAGTAGAATTCATTATGGATTGTATAAAGGAAACATGACAAGTATTATGTTAAGAAGCTACAACGAGAGTTTCCCAAGCCTACAAATTTTTATGAGGAGAGCCAGAAGGAGAAATTGTTCTCCGATGCATCACTCACCTCAGCATTGCCATTTATCAGAGAAGGCAATGGATGGATCATGAGGTGTGAGAAAGAGACAGCGACCACAATGGCAGTGTATTCTCCACCGCAGGGCATCACGCTGATGCCTTTTTACTTGCAAAGCACTATAGTTTCAAGAGATAGCGTCCAAAAGAAAAAAATGCTTACCGACGGTATCTTTTCCTGGCCGCCTCCAAGTTGTCGAAGCTCTCGTTCAGATGGTAAAAGTGCAGCCCACGCATGGTATTGCTGATGAGCCATTCCCAGTCGATTTCTGCGATGACACAGGGAAACAGCTTGCGGTTGGCTGCCACAAGATGACCCAGCAGGGACACCAGGTTGTCGTCCTTGAACGTCCACTCTCTGGTCATGAATGGCTCCAGAGCTTGTGAGGTCCCATGAATACGTGAGTACATGTTTCACAGTCTGCAACATTGGTGTGTTGTCAGTACTTGAAGCCAAAACTCCCTGTCGTGAGTCACTCTAGACATGGAAGTCATACAAAAACATTGAGGAGCTTTGTGGAATACAGCTCCATGGGTCCACAGCTCATGTTTCGGGAAAAAGTTTTAAATGATCAGCCCTATTGTACAGAATATTTCCTCCAAGTTTCGTTTCAGAATCTCGTCATTTCAATGATTGGCAACACTTACTGTCTCTATTATCTCTATGTTACTTTATGTAAGTTTGTTTTTACATGCAACGAAGTGACGTGGATATGAATGAAAGTAAAAGGAAAAAGATTTACTGCAGTAGTAGTTTGAAGAAGACAAAAACAAAAAGAAGTCAATTGGTGAAACGTACAGTATGTAAACAGTACCGGAGCAGAGATTAGGGGGAAAAGAAATTTTTGCCAAAAATCGTATGTTGCCAGAAAAAAATGTCACCTTAAAGTGTTACAAAATCAACAAAAGGTATTACATGAAATATTTCACAGTGGACAGAGTAAGGACGCGTAAGATTGTTATGAAAGGTAAGAAAACGAATAGTAAGAAAACCGAAAACCCAAGGACCTTTCAACACAACACCCGGGAGTATTTGTTAGTTGTAGGAGGATCTAAGCTTAAAATTTGCCATGTAGCTGTCTGTAAAGACAGACTCAGGGTCATTCAGAAAAAGATATTATTTAATGAAACATGCCAAGAAAGAAGGGGCAGTCACTCTAGCTGCCCACAATAAAATGGAATCAAATGTCTGATTAAACTAAGGAACATTTAAGCGATGCTACCAGTGGAAAAAGTTATTACTCTGGCATTAAATCAAATTTAAATTGATTTCAGAATACAAACTTGAATGTCAAGATATTATTTGAGACATTCTACAAATTCTTCTTTGAACATTCCGATGAAAAACTTATTGTGAAATATATAACTTATTTCAAGTTCTTTTAAGGAACGTTGTAACAATGCCTTCAAGCAGGCAAAAAAAAAAAAAAAAAAAATTGTGATTTTTGCTCAAGATGTTGGAACACGCTGAGAAGTGATTCTACAGATGTTTGAAATGTAGAGTATGCACTGCTCCAGAGGAAGGCAGACAGATACCTATCCATGAAGAAAAATTGCAATCTTAAGAGATAAACAGATGTTTCTTTTCTTGTTTGTGAGTTCGTTTATTCTTAGAATTTACCATATCTGAAAATGAATGTAACCATTTAATTTTATAAAAGGCTTCTATGGTTGTACGTGTTTAATGTTCACATACACAAAAACAGTTCGTCGTTTATGTACTGTTCTACGATAACAGAGCCAAAAAAACGATTCAAATTCAGTTGCCTCATTTCTAACCCATGTTTTGAAAAAGTCCTACTGTGAAAAAAGTGATTTTGCGTTCCGATGCCTGTTGAGGACAACACAAAATTGTAATTATCACTTCAATTTGTTCATAGTTGGCCAGAGTCCGTCAAGTGGAACTTACACTCTTATATCCTTTGGCGTTGGCTTTGGCTACTGCCTTTATCCTGCAATGTGTGCAGGGTCGGCAGCGTTAAGTATGGATTTAGCATGGTTAATTTTAAAGGGTGGCCAGATGCCCTTCCTGCCACCACCCCATACCCCACGGGATGGAATTAGTCTACCCAGCTGTCTGCATCTAGTGTAAATCGTGAAATTGTGTGAATGTGGTTCAAATGTCTGCGAGTCGTGTAACTGAGGCGGGACTTGGGGACCAACCCAGTATTCACTTAGTAGGATGTGGAAAACAGCCTAAAAACCACATCCAGGCTGGCCGGCACACCAGTCGTCGTCGTTAATCCGCCAGGCGGAGTCGATCCGGAGCCGGCGCGCCTACCCGAGTACAGGAAGCAGCGCATTAGCACTCTTGGCTACCCTGGCGGGTTTACACTCTTATATCCTGTCCGGGAATATTCTTGTGGGTAGTGCAGCAGGAAATTCGGATTAATAAAATCAAAATTTAAGGAAGTGGAGGCTTTCAGCTACGACAGAGTGTAGACCCAATTCTTTGCCATTTGAAGTTTGCAGGGACAGGACACCAATAAAGGAATGAAAAAGCGGTCGCAATGAATATTGTCTCCTTAAACCCAAGGCAAAATGGAGCATATTCAAGATACACAGTCATACACACAGCTGAAATATAGTTAGTGGTACTATACTGTGTTCACCAGATTAATTGAGTACATTTACCCCGATTCATCTGCAGAAAAAGAAATGTAGTACCCAACAGCTAAGGATAACGAACTTGCAACAGTAGCATCTGTGATGCAAGATGATAATCGTGGGACCGAGCGATGTGGCGCAGTGGTTAACACATTGGACTCGCATTCGGGAGGACGACGGTTCAATCCCGTCTCCGGCCATCCTGATTTAGGTTTTCCGTGATTTCCCTAAATCGCTTCAGGCAAATCCCGGGATGGTTCCTTTGAAAGGGCACGGCCGATTTCCTTCCCCATCCTCCCCTCACCTGAGCTTGCGCTCCGTCTCTAATGACCTCGTTGTCGACGGGACGTTAACCACCAATCTCCTCCTCCTCCATAATCGTGGGTTGTTTAATACACGGATGAAGAGAATTTTGTTGGTTGGATAGGATTTTTGGTGAAAACAAGGAATAAAAATTAAGAGATAGTATCAGGTAAATAACTATAATATTATATCTTATTACACTACTGACCATTAAAATTGCTACACCACGAATATGACGTGCTACAGACGCGAAATTTAACCGAGAGGAAGAAGATGTTGTGACATGCAAATGATTAGCTTTTCAGAGTATTCACACAAGGTTGGCGCCGGTGGCGACACCTACAACGTGCTGACATGAGGAAAGTTTCCAACCGATTTCTCATACACAAACAGCAGTTGACCGACGTTGCCTGGTAGAACGTTGTTGTGATGCCTCGTGTAAGGAGGAGAAATGCGTACCATCACGTTTCCGACTTTGATAAAGGTCGGATTGTAGCCTATCGCGATTGTGGTTTATCGTATCGCGACATTTCTGCTCGCGTTGGTCGAGATCAATGACTGTTGGCAGAATATGGAATCGGTGGGTTCAGGAGGGTAATACGGAATGCCGTGCTGGATCCCAACGTCATCGTATCACTAGCAGTCGAGATGACTGGCATCTTATCCGCATGGCTGTAACGGATCGTGCAGCCACGTCTCGATCCCTGAGTCAACAGATGGGGACGTTTGCAAGGTAACAACAGTCTGCACGAACAGTTCGACGACGTTTGCAGCAGCATGGATTATCAGCTAGGAGACCATGGATGCGGTTACCCTTGATGCTGCATCACAGACAGGAGCGCCTGCATTGACGGCACTTTGAACAGTGGACGTTACGTTTCAGATGTGTTACGACCCGTGGCTCTACGCTTCATTCGATCCCTGCAAAACCATACATTTCAACACGATAATGCACGACCGCATGTTGCAGGTCCTGTACGGGCCTTTCTGGATACAGAAAACGTTCGACTGCTGCCCTGCCCAGCACATTTTCCAGATTTCTCACCAACTGAAAACGTCTAGTCAATGGTGGCCGAGCAACTGGCTCGTCACAATACGCCAGTCACTACTCCTGATGAACTGTGGTATCGTGTTGAAGCTGCATGGGCAGCTGTACCTGTACACGCCATCCAAGCTCTGTTTGACTCAATGCCCAGGAGCATCAAGGCAGTTATTACGGCCGGAGTTGGTTGTTCTGGGTACCGATTTCTCAGGATCTATGCACCCAAACTGCGTGAAAATGTAATCACAGGTCAGTTCTAGTATATAATATTTGTGCAATGAATATCCGTTTATCATCTGCATTTCCTCTTGGTGTAGCAATTTTAATGGCCAGAAGTGTATATAGGCCAAAGATGGCTTCAGATTGGTCGCTAATACCGTCATGCTGTAGCAGATGGTGCCAACGTCTGCGCTGGGCCGTCACCGCTCCCGCCATAGCGTAAACGTTGCGAGGAGTGTTTACGGCTCTCCTCTGCATTGACAGCTCACTTCCTTGCAACGCTAAGATTATATCCCCCGCCACGGTTGAAGGTTTTCCCACACTTTCTCATTTATACAGCCTCTTTAATTATAGAGTCGCAGTATGTGGGAGCCTGGGACAAAACTTTTGTTTAGTGAAACAGTATTTTATGTTTGTTTGTGGGTCCGTCCACAGCTACTGCAAATTTCTCCAGTTCACAATTTTTAATGTGTCGTTGATGTTCTGCAAAGCGATCGGAAGCGGTGCGGATGGACTGACCGATGTAATTGCTTCTTCATTCACGTGGGATGTTTTAAATTCCAGGAGTCTTGAGGCGGAGACTGTCCTTAACAGGGCGTAGCGTCTGCTTTACCTTCTTAGGAGGTCGCAAAACAGATCTCATACCTCTCTTCCCACGACTCTGCCTCTTTTCCTGTACGTAGACCCGTAGAAGGGAAGGAATGGAATCGTTGGCTCATCACGTGAATGTTCAACATTTTCAAGTTTCCTTTTCTTGGTGAATGCTGACTTGATATCACGTGGCCCATAGCCGGTCTTCTGGAACACATACTTCAGATGACTGATTTTGAAATCCAAGTGATCTTCGTCAGAAACGGTTTTGCTCCATGTACCAGTGTATTTAAGGCCGCTCTCTTCTGTTCTGGATGGCAAAAACTCTGGGAGCTCACATATAAATCAGTGTGCATCCGACTTTCGTTGTACCAGAATAGCTAGAAACGGCAGCCTTCCATCTTTCTCTGTCTCGGCGGTGAACTGGATGTTTGGGTGCGTGCTGTTCGTATATTTCAGGAAGTGCTCAAGAGCTTCTACGTCTTGTGGCCAGATCAAAAACTTGTCGTCGACATAACGATAAAATGAAGATGGACGAAGGGGAGCTGAATTTAATGCACGTTCCTCGAAATGTTCCATAAAAAGCGGGGCATTATTAAAGAAAACGGAGAAACCTTAGCCACTCTGTTCGCGATTTCATAAATTTTACCACCGTACAAGGAGTAGGTGAACGTAATAACAGCCAGAACAACTCTACCGTTTCAGAAGGAAAATGCTCAACCAACAGTTGCAATGTGTCATCCACAGGAACTTTTGTACATAGTGGGACCACATCCAGGCTGACTAAAATATCGTTTGGACCAATTCTAATCTGTTTAATTTTCTCAATGAACATCTGAGAGTCTTTGATGTGATGATCACAGCGGACGACTATCGGAGACATCAGCTTTGTTAAATATCTGGCCAGCCTGCAGCCTGTAGGTAAGAGACCAATGGCGGTAACAACTGGCCCCAGTTGAATACCTTCCTTGTGGGCTTGAGGTAAACTGCAGAGCATAGGAGGTCTAGGACTTCGTGCTCTAAGTTGTGTTGACCTCTTCTGGTAGACTGGAATTCTTCAGGGGCTCTGCCGTTTTTGTATTGTGTGACAGACGCGGATCCCGTTTTAGGCATTCATAAGTGCTATGCCACTTTGCTGTGATATTACGTGGTATTAAGAACAACGGTGGCATTTCCCTTGTCTGCAGGAAGTACCACAAGATGTTCACCTTTCCGCCATGCCGCCATGCACGAAACCACTCTCTCTCTGCTCTGCTGATGTTAGAATTGGGTGACATGCCTGAGGCTAAAATGCGACAGGTGATAAATCTGGTCTGCCAAAGGACGTCAACAAAAATCTTAAGAGGACGAACTCCTAAACCTCCTAGGATGTACCGTTTGTAAGAGGTCCATGACTAAGGAATTTATTGCTAGTGCACTCGAGCAGATGTAATTTCGATGGACTGGTCACGCGCTACCTCCGATATGTAAGCTATAAAAGAATCTCAGACCAGAGAGCAGTGTTGGCTGCAGTAAGAGCAGTGTCAGCAGCAGTAGGAGTAAGTAGTAGCCAGCTGTCTGGTGGTGTATGGAGTTGGCTGGGCCAGTCGTGGGGAGCGATGGCGGTGCCTGAGCCATGTAGTATGAGGTAAAAGCAGCCTCACGCGTATGTACTATTGTTATATCAAGTCCCATGTAAAATGTTTTAAAAAATCTCTTAATAATAATCTTCCTTATAAAAAATTAACTTTCGACTATCATTCATCTCAATTTAAAGAATTTACTAATTTCTCCAATCCATGGTCATCCCGATTATTGTAAAGAAAAATCAGTTGCTTCTTTTTATACATGACAAATCTATCGGCCAGCATTGCACTGGCCTGTGCCAGAAAAATTTCTTATAAGAGCAGATATATATGCGTTATCTGGCGACCTTATAGAAGTAAGAATTTTCAATTACTCAGTATGATCTTTCAGGGCCATGACGCAGCACTGCTGACGTCCAAAATTTACCAGTTTAGATTCACAGTGAGTCAATTATTGAAAGGTTATAAGTGAGTCGCAATTTTATTGAGAGGTTAGTCACATTGTATTGTCGGTAGGTTACAGAATAATAAACTGTTGGGAGGTTACACTAAATGTCAATGTTATAACTATTTTTTTACTGTTGGGAGATATTTTTAACTGTGTTACGCTGAATGTGAATGAATGCTAAATGGTTCAAATAGCTCTGAGCACTATGGGACTTAACATCTGTGGTCATCAGTCCCCTAGAACTTAGAACTACTTAAACCTAAGTAACCTAAGGACATCACACATCCATCCCCGAGGCACGATTCGAACCTGCGACCGTTAGCAGTCGCGCGGTTCCGGAATGAGCGCCTAGAACCGCTAGAACACCGCGGCCGGCAATGAATGCTATATAATTATTATTTCCTGTTGGGAGGTTACACTGAATGTGAATGATAAATATAATTATATTTTTCCTGTTGGGAGGTTACACTTGTCAACAACCGGCAAGGATCGTGTTTTTTGTGAATTTCTGAGAAGTAGTCAGTTATATATCTGCTCTTATTTACTTAATGTTAAATGTACTCGTAGTTTGCATCTGGCGCAACGCATTTACTAATTTGTCACTCTTTCATCCACAGATCATCAGCAATTTATTGCTCTTTGTTGTTATTATATTTGTTCCATTTTTGATTTGTCTTTGTTTGATTTTGTGCTTACCTTTGACTTGTGAAAATGCCGCGAAAAACTGCTAATAGTACATCGTGATGCGCAATGAGTGAAAAAGCCGACTTGAATAATTTGACTGATAATACTAGCGACACTCAGTGTCATAATGATAATCCTCTAATTACAGATAATCGGTGCGTACCGACCACTAGTAATGATTTTAATCGTAATGATGAGCAGACAAATTCAGTTATGTCCACAGTAAATTTAACAATTGATGACCGTTCGGTTTAACAATTTCTTCAGCAGCATTTATTTGCGGTTTGAATAGTACACTTCCGACAGAATTTAAAGACGGAATCACAACGTATGTAGACGACATCCTTATTGCAGAAGCTAACTGGTCTGAATACAATTTGATTCTTGAACAACTGTTGCAAACTTTTCGTGCGCAAGACCTCACAGTTAATCTTAGCAAATCACACTTTGGCAGAACTTCCATAAAATTTATGGACATGTAATTTCAGCAGAAGGCATTGCGCCTGACTCGGAAAAAATTCAAGCTTTATGTGACATTACTGTTCCAACGACGAAGAATCAACTACGCAGCTTTCTGGGATTAATTAACTTCTTCAGTAAATTCATTCATTACTCTGCTTTAGACACCCCTAGATTATGCCAATTGACGGGTAAAAACGCTATATGGTCCTGGGATAGCCAAACACAGTCTGAGTTTGTTAATCTGAAACATGCTTTGTTGAACGCACCACTTTTATGACATCCAGATCCTACCAGAAATTTTTCCATTGCCACCGACAGTTCTAACACAGCTTTAGGCGTACACATTTTTCAGGAAATTGAAGAAGACGGTACTACTGTAATTAAAAACATTGCCTTTGCAAGTAGAATTCAGTCACCTGCTGAACGAAATTATTCTGTTACAGAACTTGAAACATTATGTGTTGTATGGGCATTTACCAGATTTAGGCATTTTCTTTATGGAAGACATACTACCGTTTACACAGACCACAGAGCTATACAGTTTTTACTTTCCGCTAAATTTACACATGACAGGTTAAGCAGATGGAAACTTTATTTACAGGAATTTAATTTTACAATTGTTCACATTACCGGTACACAAAATATTGTAGCAGACGCATTATCCCGTTCTCTCAGTAACAATCAGCAAGACAGAGCAACCAACTTCTGCCAAGCAAATTCTAGCGTCATGTATAACCAACAAGTTGCATTTGAAAATTTCATTTCCTCGTCATTACGAGACATAGCACAGGAGCAGAGCAAAGACAACGTATGGAAAGAAATTAAACACCTTTGACAAGATAAGAATAACGTTACCATTAGAAACCATTACACTGTACGCAATAACATTCTGTTTCGCCGCTCTTACCCTGACAGCTACAACTGGTTATTACGTATTCCTGACGAACTTGTTAACAAATTAATTTGGTATACTCATGTAAGTTATGCACATTATGGAGCCAGAAAATGTTTTCTTATACTGAGACAGAACTGTTATTTTGCTAACATGGAGAAACGTATTCGACGAGTTTTAGCGTCATGTAAAATCTGCCAGAAAGCTAAATCAGACACGACTTCACATATTCCTCCGTTACATCCCATTGTGCCCGTTAAATTGAGACATATGGCTGCTGTAGACATTTTTGGTCCGAGGTTTTTGTTACATCTTTGTCGCTGTTGAACTCAGTTCGAAATTTGCTACCTTCACTCCGTTACGCAAAGCTACTGCTAAATCTATTTCGAATGCATTTGTAAAATATTTTTTATTCCATGTAGGTCATGTATTGAAAGTAATTTCCGACAATGGACCACAATTTCGATCTGCGATATGGACACGTGTGTTACGAGCTAGAAACGTTTCTCCGATCTATACACCCAGGTATCACGCTTCTTCGAACCCTTCTGAACGATTGATGAAAGAAATTTATAGACTATGTAGAATATACTGTCATAAAAGACATATTGATTGGGATACACACGTACTCTCATTCCAGGATGTAATTAACTCCATACCAAATGAATCTACTATGCTACCTTCGACTGTTATATTGAAAAATGTTGAACCACCTAACAAAAAGAATTAGTATCTTTTCCTACATCTCGTCGACTACGCCACCATGAAATAATTGACATTGCGCTCAACAACATCAAACGTGCCGCAGAGCGCCGGAGAAGACAGCAAAAACAGGTTTGTACGCGCCGTGACTTTCACATTGGACAGAACATATTAGTACGCACACATTATTTATCCAATAGAGGAAAGAGTAGATGCAGTATATTTGAGCTTCTATACGCAGGTCCATATAGAATTCACAGCATTCCTCACGCCAATGTAGTACACGGCGAAACTTTGAGAACCAGAAAAAGCAAGGGCCATCACCATGTTTCCAATATTAAACTCTTTATTGAATGAACGTACTTTATGATTTATCACACTGTAATGCCATTTCCAGATATTTATATGACCACTTACTGATGATGATCGTACTTTTTCTTGGCAAGTGCCTAGCAAGGTAAGATTAGCAGGTCGCCTTTCTTGTCGTTATACATCAGACCGTGCACATTTTCCATTTTTTTGTGTATGTATGATTATTTTCCTATCGAAAGTAGAATTTTCTTGGTATGGATTATGAAATCTTTAAGATGTAACAAACACGTTGACTTTATAATTTTTGCCTTATGATATCTCAATATCTTGACTATTCTACATTTTTTGCTACTACATTATGATACTCTGTGTACATTTTTGCACTTGAAAACTGTCTATGTTTTTGACATAATAAGCTTTCTGTCATTTATGCTGTATGATTAGTTATATCACTAGAAACAAGTTTTCATTTAATGGGTATGTGATTTAAATGTAAGATATTAATCCATACTCATTATTTTCAGAAAGCAATAACGTGTAAAGAAATAAATTATACAACAACAGTGGTTTACTATGAAATGGAAATTTTACCATCAGAATGAAAGAAAGAAAATACAATACCCTGTCATGAAGAGTAAATTGATCAGAATTAACAAGCATTAACAAGAATGTACTATACACACTGTATAATAGCAGTCTTAACTAATTATTTTTCTTTCAGAAAACGAGGCGATTGAAGCAGGCTGTCATACAGAACTACACATGTTAATTTTAGTGATGAAATATGCTAGAAGTAAGAAAACCTATAATATATGAAGTAATGAACTATAATGAATAGTTGTATGAGGAGAATGGTAATACGAATATGAATAATGAAGTGTCTATTTTTTGCAGATGATAATAAATGACGATGAATAGATATACGAAGAATATGGTTTATGAATAATGACGTTTTTCTTTGCAGATGATGATAATGATGTAGTTTATATATTTTCTGTTAGTTAAGAAATGCTATGTAGTTATTTAAGTATTTGTTGCAGTTCCTTTTGACAGTATGTCTTATGTCGCATAGTATAATGACTGAATGTTTTGGGAAAGACAGCTAGAGTACATACATATTAAGTACACATTTCATTACCTGTTAATTCGAAGTCTACTACTTTTCAGCATAATATACATTTCTTCTTTCAGGTCAATAATGCAATTTGTATTTTTTCCAGGAGAAGCTTTTCATGATTTTAATACGCTAGAAGCACTTAGTTATGAAACCTGTTCTAATACTTGCATTTTTACTCAGTTGTGTGTATCTTTTATGAATGTGATCACATATACTCTACTTATTTCATAACCTTGCTACAGCTGACTCATGACGAATGACATTATTAATCCTTATTTACAGCAATTAGTCAAAAGCAAATATTTTCATGCCCCAGCAATTATTGTTCCCAACACAATGCATTGATAGCACAAAAAAATTATTACCAGTACAAACTATTACCAGTACTTTTTATTTATTTTTGAGCTTTTCCTCATTACAGAGGCTTATCTCCAACATAATAATTTACTTGGAAATTACAATACAAACAATAAATGTTCTTAAACTATACTCTCAAAATATTTCTCCAGGTGTTTCGATCTTGCGTGCCCTCTTCCTCTGAGCCCATTCTCCTCATTGTATGCTGTACATTTTGGAGCCAGGTGGTCACAGGTCGTCCTCTTCTTCTTCTCCCCTCCGGTTCCCACTCCAGTATCAATTTTGGTATTCTGGCTTCCTCCATTCGTCGTACATGCCCGTACCACTGTAATTTCTTCCTATTCATTACGTCATATATTCTTTCTTTTATTTCCATTCTCCTTATTACTTCGGTGTTCCTTATCTTTTCATTCCTTGAGATTCTTGCCGATCTTCTCCAAAAGTCCATCTCTAGAGCTTGTAATTTTTTAATGTGCTTCATGTTAATTGTCCAGGTCTCCATTCCATACAGAACCACACTCTCTAATATGGATTTGTATATTAATTTTTTAGTTCTGCTCATTACATTCCTGCTCCATAAGACTGAGTTAAGCATCCCAATGACCCTCCGACCGCTACTAATTCTTTTATTGATTTCTGACTCTGATTTTCCCTCTATTTCTAAAATGGATCCCAAATAACAGAAAGTGTTTATCTTTTTGATTTTCTTTCCTTCAATGTATAGCTCATCTGAATCATTAGTCAAGTATTCTGTTTTTTGGTAATTAATCTTCAAACCCCAAGTTTTGTATGCTACTGCTAATTGATTGCACATATAGTTAGCATCCTCCCCATCTTGTGCTACGACTACTTGATCATCAGCAAATAATAAATGATGTAGGTAAACTCCATCTCTTATTTCTAATCCCATGCTATTACATTTACGAGACCATGTTCTAAGGCTAATATCTATATAGATTTTAAATAATGATGGTGACATGGGACAGCCCTGTAAAAGGCCTTTGCTTGTTCTAAATTTCTGTGAAAGTTTATTACCAACTTTCACTTGGCAAATGTTATCTTTATACATCTGTTGTATTATTTTAATCAAGGAAGGGTTTATGTTTGCCATATGTAGTGCTCTCCAATGTAATTTTCTTGGAACAGTATCACACGCTTTTCTAGATCTATGAAAATCAATCCTATATTTTTGGATTTTCCCCTATGTTTCTCCAAAATCTGTCGTAATGTGAAAATATGGTCTACACATGATCTCCCAGCCGTGAATCCACATTGTTCTTCTTGGGTTCTAAAATTTTTTTCCAGTTTGTTTATAATTACTTTCGCAAAAATTCTCATTAATGTGTTTGTAGCACAAATTCCTCGATAGTTTGAACAAATTTTGCGATCTCCTTTCTTAAATATTGTATTAATGTAACCTAGCTTCATCGCGTTGGGTATTGAATCTCCCTGTATTATTTTGTTGAAGAGCTGTGTTATCAGTTTCACAATTTTGTTACCACCATGTTTCAGACACTCCAGATTGATATTGCCTGGTCCCGGTGATTTACCATTCTTTCCTGTTCTCAAGGCCTGAAGTACTTCACTTTCTAAAATCTGGATCTCATCATCTTCATGTCCTTTATCTTCCCCTGTTCCTTCTTCTAGATATTCTTCTCTGTCATCATTTAATAATTTTGGGAAATACTCTTCCCATTCCTTTTGTGTTATTAGTTGGAGATTAGTTTTGCTTTTTGTATCCTGTCGAAGCCCTTTCAATACTGACCATGCTTCTTTTGCTCTCCCAAATCCTAATTTGCTATTCACCTTGGCACATATTTTTTCCCATGCTTCATTTTTTGCCATCCTTATTTTTTTCATCACTTCATTCTTCTTTTCCTTGTATATTGACCTTGTTTCTTCTGATTTATCATTCAACCACTGAAGGAACGCATTTCGTTTTTCTCTAACGAGGACCTCTAGTTCCTCTGACCACCACTCTGCTGCACATTGTGATTGCTATCTTTTTTACCCAACACCTCCGTTGCTACGATTTTCACATTAGCTTTTATATAGTCATATATTTCCTCTGTACTTCCTTCAAATGATTCAACCAGTTTCCTTTCCATCCTGGGCGCAAAGAGTGTCCTGATACTTTCGTCTTGTAGGCTGTCAATATTAATAGGTAAATTTTCATCTTTCTCAGTCTGGTTCGTTTTATTTATGTTACTCCTATCACTCCTTGCATTCTTCCATGGCCAGAAAGACATCATTTTAACTAGGTAGTGGTCTGATCCACACTGGGCTCCTCTATAAGATCTGACGTCTACTGCCTTGAAACTACTTGTTTGCCTAATGATAATATAATCTAATATAGAACGAAGTTCTTTGGTGCTCTGTTGCCAAGTATATTTATGAATGTCCTTATATTTGAAAAATGTGTTGGTAATTTTTAGATCAAATTGTTCACAAATTGCAATCAATCGTTCCCCATTGTCATTATATTCGTCCTCTCCATGTTTTCCTAATATTCTACGAGATTCTCTAATTCCTACCCTTCCATTCAGATCTCCCATGATAATCAGTTTCTTTCTTTCTTGGGATTTTTTCAATAGTCTCCCTGAGGGTGTCCCAAAATGTATCTTTCTCCTTCTCTTTTGTGTCGTTCGTGGGTGCATATACGCCAATAATCACAACTTCCCTAGCAAATAATATTTCAACAGTTATAATACGTTGATTGATGTATGTCCAATTTGTGATTCTTTCTTTCCATGATTTCTTTATCCTAATGGAGACTCCTGCTTTGGGTTTTACTGCTTTTGATACCCCACTCCAGATATGTAAATAATTATCCAGTTCTTCTTCTCCTTGGCCTTTCTTCTTTGTTTCAGAGAGTACGACAACATCCATGTTGAACATGTCAAGTTCTGCCGGGAGTAAATTTATTTTAGTGGAAATACCTTGCACATTCCAGCATCCAAACATAATTTTCCGTTTCTCATTGCCAGTTCGTCGTCCAAAGTTCCAATTTTTCCGAGGCATATTATTAGGTTTTTTAGCATTTTTATGTTTTTATGTGAGCGAGGAGCTGGCCCACTGCACAACCCCCAACCCGGAGGACAAGGTAATTTTTACTCAAGGTTTTCTTCCTTTAGCCTTTGATAAGCCAAATATCATTCTACAAGGCAGCAGTTGCTAGTTTTGGTCCACCCCGGGTATTTTGTTTCCCCGGTACCCATCATATCTGGTGAGTATTCCCCTAACCGCCACCTGGGGAGGCGCCCGATGGGAGACCAGCAAACTCCACACGGGAGTTTACCAGTATACAACTAAATAATGCTACCAGTGTAAGATATATTTCTAGTCCTAAATATAATGCAAATTTCTCTGATGTATTGCTTCCATTATGTCTGTGTATTATTGGACTAAACACCTTGAATACTAGTTCCAATGTCTTACATTTTAAATATGTCTTATGTCATTTGCATGATATTGTACATTAACACTAGCAGCTTGATGCTACACGCAATAACTCTTGTTTTGAATGATGACTTCTGATTAATACTGAATGATGTTTTATAATACTGCATAAATGCTATGCCAATAATTACTGTAATGAGATTACTTATGAATAATGTTCTGTAATACTCCCGACATACGACATAAATGTTTAGTAACTAGCCGATGAGTGCCAATAATTATTCAAATCGCTTGATACACTAGTGTAATTCTGAATGATGACTAGCATAAGAATGTCCTTCACCTTCTGACCTAATTACCAGAAATTACTGCAATATCCATATGTATGTCCATTCTCATGATCATGGAGCACTATATTTGGTTTTTGCACTAATTCTACGTTTATGTAAGAGTATGGATTCTACAAGAATGTGTTGTTGACACATCAAGGTGTCCACCACTCTGACCGAAGGAGATGTTATTATGGTCCTACTGTTTGGTGCACCTAATGTACTACCAAAACGATAACATACAATATTAATACAACATTTCAGTGTCTTGGCTACACTGATAAATACTTCAGGGAAGAGAAATTTAGATTGTCTCACTTGGTGTTGTGCTTTTGTAGAAAGATATGGACTTTCAGTGCAGCTACGTGCAACCCACAATGCTACAACCATTATGCTATCCTTCCCATTCCTTTCCTAGTTCTTGTAAAATGCCAGAGACTTCTGTAGTGCTTGTGCACTTCATTTCACTCCTTGATATGTTTAATTCATGTAAAAATGCTAAAGACTTCTACAGTGCGTGTGCACTCTATTTCATTTCTTAATGTATTCAGTTCTTGTAAAAAATGCTAAAGACTTATACAGTGCGTGTGTACTTCATTTCATTTGTTAATATGATCAGTTCTCCTAAATATGCTAAAGACTTATACGGTGCGTGTGCACTTTATTTCATCTCTTAATGTGATCAATTCATGTAAAAATACTAAACACTTTTACAGTGCGTGTGCACTTTATTTCATTTCTTAATGTATTCAGTTCTTGTAAAAAATGCTAAAGACTTATACAGTGCGTGTGTACTTCATTTCATTTGTTAATATGATCAGTTCTCCTAAATATGCTAAAGACTTATACGGTGCGTGTGCACTTTATTTCATCTCTTAATGTGATCAATTCATGTAAAAATACTAAACACTTTTACAGTGCGTGTGCACTTTATTTCATTTCTTAATGTATTCAGTTCTTGTAAAAAATTCTAAAGACTTATACAGTGCATGTGCACTTCATTTCATTTGTTAATATGATCAGTTCTCCTAAATATGCTAAAGACTTATACAGTGTGAGTGCACTTTATTTCATTTCTTAATGTATTCAGTTCTTGTAAAAAATGCTAAAGACTTATACAGTGCGTGTGCAGCTCATTTCATTTGTTAATATGATCAGTTCTCCCAAATATGCTAAAGACTTATACAGTGCGTGTGCACTTTACGTCATTTGTTAATGTATTTTGTACTTATTGTGTATACACTTTGTCATTTCTTAATATGTTCTGTACTCAGTGCGTGTGCACCCTATTTCATTTCTTAATATGTTCTGTACTTATATTATTTATCAATAATGTTATATATATGTATATACTCTGCGACTGTAGACCTTTAAACTAAATAGATTATAGAAAAATTTGATGCTCACGGCAAGTCCAATTGACTCACCATGGCTGCCAATGTCAAAATGAAATTTTCACTCTGCAGCGGAGTGTGCGCTGATGTGAAACTTCCTGGCATATTGACACTGTGTGCCGGACTGAGACTCGGGATCTTTGCCTTTCACGGCAATTGCTCTACTAGCTGAACTACTCAAGCACGACTCACGACCCGTTCTCACGGCTTCAATTTCGCCAGTACTTCGTCTCCTCGCGGAATTGAAGCTGTGAGGACGGGTCATGAGTCGTGCTTGGGTAGCTGAGTTAGTAGAGCACTTAACCGGGAAAGGTAAAGATCCTGAGTTTGAGTCTCAGGTCGCCACACAGTTTTAATTTGCCAAGAAGTTTCAGTCCGAGAGTGTTTTATACAAAAGCGTCGACATGGCTCGCCCGACCGTTGCCGCCACGTATCATTTGAGCCGGGCCACGGTATTGGTGGATCGTCGGTCGGTCGTCCTATCGGACGACGCGTTTTGGTTCGCCGATCGTTCATGAGTCGACTGTGTGTGTGTGTGTGTGTGTGTCCATCGACTCCCGATTTGTCTTCGTGCGTGTAGTTACTGTTGGATATCGTTCAGGTCTTCGTACAAGTGTTTGTCAGGTTGTGTGTGTAGTTGGTGTTATCTCCACTGACGACTATTTTAGATGTTGTCGGCATTCTGAGAGAAGTCGGTCGGTTGTTGTGGACGAGGCAAGTTATCTCCGCGCGGTGCAATCGGCTGGGGCCGCTGGCAGCCCGTGCGCAGTGTCGAAGCGTGTGTGGAGCTGTCCAGTCGCTGTGAGCTTCGTGATTCTCCGACCCGGGATGTCAAAGTTGAGTAGAGGGTTTCAACTATCCAAGCGACGTCCATTCACGTTGTGGTGGTTCGTTTCGGTGGTTTGCTGTTGGGGAGGTTTTCCTGCTTTTCTATTGCTGAAATTTAGCTGCCATGCGGTGCAATTAACTATTTTGGTTGACTACAATTCGAGTGCACCAGTGGAATTTTCTGCCTTGTGGCCGTTAGTGTTCTGGTTACCTGCCCTGGGCACCGACGTAAATTAAGGCAGTGTTGTTTGGGTGAAGTTAACTATATTACCGTGTTTCAAGTTCAAGTGTACCAGCGGAATTTTCTGCCTAGTGGCCGTTAGTGTTTCGATTACCTGCCCTGGCCACTAACGTAATTTAAGGCAGCGTCCTTTCCTCACCTGTTGTCGCGGTCCAACATGGTGTGTAATTTTGACAGCTAATACATACTCCATTGTGGATTATCATGTTTGTAACCTCTGCTGTTTGAGTTCTCGTGTACTGGTTTACGGGAAGCAAGTCGTTGTGTCGGTCGGTCCTTGGCTGTCCGCTGGTTGGGTTCCGACAGATCAAATGTAGTTGGGCTCACCACCTGTCTCGCCTAAGTGAACGAGGGCAGACCGACTTGCCTGGAGACTTCTGAGTGGCACCGGCGTTGAATTATCTGTTTTCAGCTACTTAAAATTTTAGGCTTATGTTTATTTTTTCTTTTTTTTAAAAAAATTACAAAGTTAATTCTTAAATTTATCTTTCAAGTTTAAACATTGCGGCCTTCTGCCTTTAAAAGATTATGGTAATATATTTTAAAATTTTGAAACTTAGTTGTGGCCATCAGCCATTGGTGTTGCAGCTTGCATACGTTTATTCTATCTCCCTTGCCTTGAGGCTTTCCACTTAGCCGTGATATGTTTTTTTTCTTTTAATTTATTTTATTTGCCTCTTTAATTGCATTTTTATCTTGTTGATGTTTAAGATTTCTTGTTTTTAAACATTGTGGCCTTCGGCTTTTGAAAGTCTATGGTAAATATCCTAAAATTTTGAAATTTAATTCTGTCCTTCAGCCATTTGTATTGCATCTTGGATATGTTTGTCTATCTACTTTGCGGTGATGTTTTTTAATTGTTTTAATGCTATCTTAATTGGATTTTTTTCTTATTGATTTGTTAAGATTTCTTGTTTGGAGGCCTTCAGCCGTGAAAGAGTTGCTTTCGGTAAAGGTCCGGCTATGTGCCGCTTTGGTTGTAAACATGTTATTAACTTAAAATAAATTACAATGAGAAGATGAAACTGACCTCAACCTACTTGACCCTTTCCACAATCCTAATTACCTGTTTTGCCCAGCGGGTTTAGCGGGCGTATCAACAACAGCTCGACGAAGTTTTGTACACACGAATCATTCTTAGCGAATTCAAAGCCCCTTCTGTCACAAAGAGTGCACTGAAATGGCTGCACTGGACAAATTGTTGGCGTGCAACACCCCTAGCTGTTGTATGTGATATCAAATGTCTCGAACTGCGATTACTCTTAATGATGATATTTTCAACAAGCAACCTCTAGGATCCAAAACAGAGTCCTAATCTTGATGATGATGTCTGGACAATGAGAGTAACGTTCAAGTCTTCGTAACTGAGTGATATGTTCCGCTTTGCTCTTAGAAATCACTTCCAGCTGACTTATCCCAAATCAACAAGTCACGTAAGCGACCACTATCTCATCGTTAGTAAAATATTTCCGAGTATGTGGCCACTTAGCTGTATTGTTCCACAGATCAACGTTCCTGCCACCGTTGCATGTGGACGAAACGTTGGTGTTTACTACTACATGATGACGTAATCACACACCCAAGAATGTGTTGCTGGAGACGGTAATGTATGCGAATGTTGACGTTATGTCAATGACCATTCTAGCTGGGTCACGAACATGAACAGAATCAGTCTGAAACGACATTCCCTAGAATTTCTGGATTCCATGGAATATTTGGAAATTAATTTTTATCAGTATGTAGTTTTATGGATTTGTACAAGTCTTTCGTTTTCAGACTATGCTCGTACATGGCGTTAGAATTTCGCACATGGCAGTATAGATTAGCCAAAATTTGTTATGATTTTCTCGGGCCATTAATGATGTTCCACAGCGCTCAGCGACTTCAGACGTCAAATAATGATAAAGAAATTTTATTCTTCCTGTGAAAGACGACTAGCGTCATGATAATCGAGGTATAGGATTACTATAAAAGCTCGATTGACAATCAAAGCTGTATATTTTCCGAAGTATTACGTGTAAAATTGTGATTGATGTAATGAATAGAGCCGTAAAATCACCTATTTTACCTTTCGCGCTCTACAAATGTTCTATGAGTGCCTCTCTGGTCACAAAACATACGTCCAAACGGTAGTCAAGTTTGTATACAGCAACATCCTGCCAGTGGTCATCACAGCAGCACTGGTGCGTTCTCTGAGCTGACACAGTGTCCTTGGCAGTGGGGCTGTGCAAACACATTCTTTAATGTACCCCCATAGGAAAAAGTCACAAGGCCTTACGTCAAGCGACCTGGAGGCCAAAGGAAAAGAGAAGCATCTTCTTCACCACTAGGCCCAGTCCAGCGGTACGAAAATTCGTCGTGTAAGTAGCGACGAATATGCTCCAATGAGGATGTATCCCGTCTTGATGGAAGATGAAATTCTCGGAATGAGCAGTCAGGTGCGGAAACAACTGCAACTGTAGCATATCAAGATAAGAAGTATCCGCCGTAGTCTTCTCAGAGAAGAAAAAACATTGCCTACACCTCGGCCTAAAGCACTGTAAAGAAAACATTAACCTTCGGCGAATCTCGTTCATGCGCCACAGTTTCGTCAGAATTTTCAGCGCCCCAAACTCTCACCGGTAAATGGAAGGTTTCATAGTCGCTGATTATCAGCTTGCAGACGAAATATACGTCAAGTGTTTCCTGCATTTTGGTGCAAAATTGATGGCACTGACCATAATCTTTCGGTTTTAATTGTTGCACGAGTTGCCGGTTTGGAATGTATTCAGTTTAGAAGGATCTCCCACACAAACTGAAACGGTATTCCATGTTCGCGGTTTGCGCAAAACGTTAAATTTTTTGAAATGCGTACCAAACTTTCCCTCGCCCTCACAAAAGTTGCACCCGGCATGCTTTACCTACCGATACATTTCTGTTTGCAGAGATACCTAGTGTTCCTAAACTATCACTACCAACACACAGTGCTCTGTTTACATCCAGGTTCTTTTCCAAAATTTCTTGTGACGGCACGCTGCACTGTATTAACAGGTAAAAATCTCGCATATTCCAACACATTAAAACTGTTTCTCGTGCCTTATTGCCATTTTGTCAAGCCACTGCAGTCATAACGCCGACTGATGGGCACGTGCATCGGTTATATTTGTACACGTAATTGTTTGGAAAATATAGAAATCTGGAGACAATTTATAATAGACTTGTGCTACAAAGTACTTTTGCTACATTGTTACAGTACGGGTTTAGGTTAGAGAATTTATCGCGCTATAGGACACATTTAAGATATCATTTTCTCACAAATGCCTATCCTATGACTTACGCACGTTAATCAAATATAATTGCTTCATGAAATTATGAAGAATGTAACCGACTAGGAAGGCTTGTGGAATATAGAATGAAAACTGTCACAATATAATTGATAGGGATACTTACATTGGTTTGATTCGCTTCAGGTACAGAAAAGTGTCTGCGATGATAGGTGGAAGTAGGTGGAAGAGCGCAGCGGCAATAACATACAAAAATTTCACTTTGGAACAAAAGAGGTAAGGGGCCCAGAGGGCTTTTATGCTGGGATATTTGGCGCCATAATATGCGTAGCGGATTACTTGACCCCAGGATATAGGATGGCGTGTTGTTGATACACAGTTGTAGATTTCCGGTTAAGTTGATGTACGCTGCATCAGAGTTTGTTTGTTGTGTCTGCACCTGCAATGGATAACAACAGCGGCGAGTGCACACCTCCATATGTCAGAAGGGTAGCTAGCTACACACATACACTGAGATCACAGAAGTCATGGAACAGCGATATGCACATGTAC
This sequence comes from Schistocerca cancellata, assembly GCF_023864275.1. NCBI lineage: Eukaryota > Metazoa > Arthropoda > Insecta > Orthoptera > Acrididae > Schistocerca > Schistocerca cancellata. Next base: position 511,643,842 of record NC_064634.1, read on the forward strand.
AGGTAGTAGTAGTAGTAGCGTGTAAACGAGGTATAAAACGACAGTGCTTTCGCGGATCTATCATTTGTACTGAGGTGATTCATGTGAACGGTTTCCGCAACACGGGAATTAACAGATTGTATGCAATTTTGTCATATGATGACATGTTGGAGACCGTGGCTGTTTTTGAAGACAAATGTTGATGGTGTTAGGACAGCAACCAGCCACAAATTTACTTTGAGTTCCTTTATTCAAAGGAAACCGTTACCGTTTTCGAATCGTTGCGATTCATCATCAGACGGTTTACACGCTTTCTTTCTGACATTTGGTGTGTTTTTATAGATTAATTGTCCTAAAGTATAAATAAAACATAATTACAAACACGCCACACACAGACTGTAAACGCGGAATTGTCGTTGGAGCTAAAAGCATGGGGCATTCCGTTTCGGAAATCGTTAGGGAATTCAATATTTCAAGCTATCCACAGTGACAACAGTGTGCCGAGAACACCAAATTTCAGGCATTACCTCCCATCACAGACGGCCTTCACTTAATGACTGAGAGCAGCGGCATTTGAGTAGCGTTGTCGTCCTAACTGACAAGCAACTCTGCGTGAAATAATCGCAGAAACCGATGTGGGACCTACGACGAATGTATCCGTCAGGACAGTGAGGCGAAATTTGGCGTTAATGGGCTACGGGAACAGAGAACCGACGCGAGTGCGTTTGCTAACAGTACGACATCACCCGCATCACCTCTCCTGGGCTGGTGACCGTATCGGTTGGGCCCTAAACGACTGGGGAACTGTGGCCCGGTCAGATGAATCCAGCTTTCGGTTGGTAAGAGCTGATGGTAGGGTTACAGAACCCACGAAGCCATGGACCCAAGGTGTCAACAAGGCACGATGCAAGCTGGTGGTGGCTCCGTAACGGTGTGGGCTGTGTTGACATGGAATAGACTAGGTCCTCTGGTTTTTCTGGTTGGAGACTATTTTCAGCCGTTTATGGATGTCATGTTCCCGGACAACGATGGAACTTTCCTGGCTGACAATGCGCCTTGTCACCGGTCCAAAATTCTTCGCGATTGGTTTTAAGAACATTGTGAACAATTCGAGCAAATGATTTGGCCAACCAGATGGCCCGACGTGTATCCCACTGAACATTTATGAAACTCTTTCGGAATTATGGACGGCTGTTGAGGCAGCATGGTTCAATATTCCAGTAGAGGACTTCCAACGTCTTGCTGATTCCATGTCTCGTCGAGTTGCTGCAATACGTCGGGAAAAGGGAGGTCCGACACGATAGTAGGAGGTGTCCCATCACTTTTCACCTCGGTGTACTAAAATACTCAGTGGTATGCTCAGAACGATCAGAAAACCTTGTGGTGTGTGTTGTATTATAGTTAGTCCAGCGATGTTGGTGTTGCGGAAGTACTCATATTGCTTTCAGAAGAGCAGTGGGAGCCCACCAGCTCGAGTCACGGAACTCAGTATCAGTCAACTGCAATGCAGGTCGCTGTTGACCCACCCCTTGTTTGTGGACTTCGCTTCTGAATTACAAAAAAATGGCTCTGAGCACTATGGGACTCAACGTCTGAGGTCATTAGTCCCCTAGAATTTAGAACTAATTTAACCTAAGGACATCATACACATCCATGCCCGAGGGAGGATTCGAACCTGCGACCGTAGCGGTCACGCGGTTCCTGACTGTAGCGCCTAGAACCGCTCGGCCACCCCGGCCGGCTTCTGAATTACGCTTGTGACTTTATTTCCACTAGCTACTGACAGAAAAAAATATGGGTTTTGATATTCTTCTACTCTGTTCGCGTTCGCACAATATAACGTCAACGCTGCGGCTACAGCATTTGTGTGTTAATCTGCTCATTACGAATAGGGTGACCGCTTATAAATATCACTTCTCGACTCTGTCTCTATAAACCGGCTTGCAAGAAGTACTACAGTCATTAATATGCTGTGTAGGCTGACCTTTTATAAACACAACTCCCTGACTCTTCCTCTATACAATCGACCACATGTCGGACAGGATGACCATTTGAGAATTACAGTCCTTGTCTCTGCCCATATCCACGAGATTACAAAAAGTTATTGCAAGTTTGCACATGCCATACATGTCGACCATCAGTCCCTACATACCAGATTGCAAGCAGTTGCTACAGTCGTACACGTACCAGCATTTATTAACACGACTCCATCACTCTCACCATACACTCAGAATGGCAAGAAATGCTTCAATAAGCATGTGAGATATAGTATGGAAAGACTCCCCCCCCATGTCGGAGGTTCCAGTCCTTCCTCGGGCACAGGTGTGCGCGTTGTCCATAGCGTAAGTTAGTTTAAGTTAGATTAAGTAGTGTGTAAGCCTAGGGTCCGATGACCTCATCAGTTTGGTCCCATAGGGACTTACCACCACCAAATTTACGAATGCAACTCTTCGACTCGCCCTCTACACATCAGGTTGCAAGCAGTTCATGGAGTAGTGCGCATGCCGCATTTGTTGGTAATGTGCTCTCCACACTTATTCCTAGAGAAGGTTTACAGAACGAGATTCCAGAGCAAATTAATATTATACAGCTGCTTCTACTGTTTGTCCCGTGTCCAAACTTTAAGCCCATTTTACACTAGACGTGCGACATTGTCAATTGCAGCGCTTCATGCGGTACAATGTCCAACCACAAAAAAGCGTTTATACGGTACGTGTATGTCACATCATCTGCTTCACGTGTTTGCTACATTTGTTGACAACTTTCAGCACGTGCCGGTGCCGCGGTGGTCTAGCGGCTCTAGGCGCGCAGTCCGGAACAGCGCGGCTGCTACGGTCGCAGGTTCGAATCCTGCCTCGGGCATGGATGTGTGTGATGTCCTTAGGTTAGTTAGGTTTAAGTAGTTCTAAGTTCTAGGGGACTGATGGCCACAGATGTTAAGTCCCATAGTGCTCAGAGCCATTTGAACCATTTGAACCTTTCAGTACGTGAATCGACTGCTTTACTTCACTTACGAGACTTTCGAGAATTTTTTGTCTTACATTTAATTGTACTTTAGACGGTCACTATGATGCTGCACTTAATTATTTTCACAATTTTACTTTCAGAAGATAACGCTCAGGATGGAAGAAGATATCGCCTTGGCTCTTATTGCCATAGCTAGGCTTGAATCATAAAGAAATAACCAGAAAAAAGATGCAGCAAAAATAGAAATTGCTGGGTTCGGCCGTGGCTTCAAGGAAGGGACCAGGAAAAGGACTGTTTTTCCTTATTGATGAAGGAGTTGAGGCTGGAGGATTCACTACAGTTTAAAATTTTGTGAGAATGGATGCAGCTTGTTTCGATAAGCTGCCATCGTTCATTAAGTCGAATATTCGCCTGAGAGACCCGGTTATGAGGCAGCGATTTCGCCAAGCAGAAAGTAAGACTTTAATTTTGTATGTATATTTTTTCATGCGATTGTTTGTTCAACTATATTAGCTGAAAATTGTTATATTTTGTTCCTTTCCAGGTTAACAACTACACTGCGATTTCTGGAGACTGGTGAATCTTACAAGAGCTTGTCGTTTGTTCATCGTATTTCAGTTTCGAATCTGTCTACATCAATAATAGATGCATACTGCGAAATTCGTAACTCTTTGAGGGATCAGTATTTGAAGGTACTTGTTTCCTGTATTACTGAAAAAAGTGCCAACTTTTACTTCACTCCTACTTTGTTACAGGCTCCAAAACTGAAGAGAAGTGGCTTAGAATAGCAGCACTTTTTGGTAAATTGTGTAACCGAGATAAAGCTTCAAATTATCGAAACCTGTAGATATTTCACGCGTTACTTTCGTGGGACGAACAGCATGCTATAGTACGTTTCATTCAACAGGAGCTAGTTACACAATTCACATAGAAACTCGCGCCGTTTGCCAGCTGTGCTCCCCACTTGTTCGTCTGCTGATGCGCGAAGCTCGAATCTCGTGCAAGTCGTCCCGTCCACACTTAGGCGCCGATGGAAATAGTTGCATCGTGGGTAATCTTGCAAGCTCACACGTCCCATGTAGAAAAGGCTTTAGTTTGAAGGGGGCCCAGCCATCACATGCTTCCGTGGTGGAGCTATCGGAAACCACTTTTTGCCTTAATATGGGGAATAGTGAGCGCTTCACCTCTACCGCAGGGTCGTTTCTATCCTTATGCTGGCCACCTTCGTACACACTGCACAGTAGAAAACTGACGGCGACATCCACTCATCTCCACTTCCTAGTCTACCAGACAGAGCAGTTCCCCAAAGCATAATATGCACTATTGGGCAACGGAAAATCCACAGTGGCTGCGACAAGTGGAACATCAGCGACCTTGGCGGATTAATGTATGGTGCGGGATTATAGGAGGGAGGATAATTGGCCTCCATTTTATCGATGGCAATCTAAGTGGCGCAATGTACGCTGATTTATTACGTAATGTTCTACCGATGTTACTACAAGATGTTTCACTGCACGACAGAATGGCGATGTACTTTCAACATGATGGATGTCCGGCACATAGCAAGCGTGCGGTTGAAACGGTAATGAATAGCATATTTCATGACAGGTGGATTGGTCGTCGAAGCACCATACCATGGCCCGCACTTTCACCGGTTCTGACGTCCCCGGATTTCATTCTGTGGGGAAAATTGAAGGATATTAGTTATCGTGATCCACCAACAACGCCTGACAACATGCGTCAGCGCATTGTTAAAGCATGCGCGAACATTACGGAAGGCGAACTACTCGCGGTTGAGTGGAATGTCGTTACACGTATTGCCAAATACATTGAGGTTGACGGGCATCATTTTGAGCATTTGTTGCATTAATGTGATATTTACAGGCAATCACGCTGTAACAGCACGCGTTCTCAGAAATGATAAGTTCACAAAGGTACATGTATCACATTGGAACTACCGAAATAAAATGTTCAAACATACCTACGTTGCGTATTTTAATTTTAAAAGCTACCTGTTACCAACTGTTCGTCTAAAATTGTGAGCCATATGTTTGTGATTATTACAGTGCCATCTATGACAAAGCGAAAAAAGTGGTCTAACTAAAACATTCATATTTCCTTACTTACTACTTGAATATGTAATAAAAATTGGGGGTTCCTATTTAAAAAACGCAGTTGATATCCATTTAACCTATGGCAGCGTCATCTAGCGGGTAAACCATAGTGCCATCTGTTTTCCCCCTTCAAGCTAGACGAGTTTCGTTCTTCGTATTATTTTGCCCGGGCACGATCAATGGACCACCCTGCATGAGCACCAACATGTACGCAAGGGATCAGTGTGGCATTCTTTTTTCGCGCGCCTGGGATACATGCGGGAATGTGAATAAAATACCACTAACGGCCGTTTAAGATTGTTTTAATCGCAGGGAGTTCCTGGCAGTTTAAGATGCCAAGCGTTGTTCCGCATCACAATTGATGAACGTGGATATTTTGATTGAAATGCCATGTGAGCTTCATAATACGATTTGCCAATGCCCTGGAAATAAATGTCGATTGTAGTAAAAATATACTTCAAAGGCTTCAACGCTCTCCAGTAGAGGCGATTATTCATGTGATCGACCTTAAGCAGATTCAAGCGGTGGCGCTCTTCGAGGTTGTAACCCCCGCCCCACCCCCCGTTCCCTAGACAAACATTAAGTCGAAGCACCCGCATTGTTATGTGTATCGATTTTCAGATTTGATTGATAAATTCCGGATAATAAGTAGCATGTACACTTAGAATCTCGAAAATTGGGAGAAATTCTAGGAATTGCAAGGAGTGTGTACCGCAGGTCGCTTTTCAGTAACTCTTGTGAGGGTCTGCCCACGTGGACTTCTCGTAACCTGAGCGATAGTGTTCTAGCCACGTATGGACGCATTTGTAGGCTCACTGCACCTGTAGTGGCAGACAAACTACTGGCAACTGAGGAAGAGAAGACAGAGAGGGGGAAAAAACCCTCCACTAAAGAAAATAAAAACTAAAATATACTTACTTACTGATTGTAAGTGTGAACAACACAATGAAAGACCATACTTCGATTCTATATTGCGCAAATTATACACTGTCAAACTAGTATGTTTGCTATTGCCGGCCGGAGTAGCCTAGCGGTTCTAGGCGCTACAGTCTGGAGCCGCGCGACCGCTACTGTCGCAGGTTCGAATCCTGCCTCGGGCATGGATGTCTGTGATGTCCTTAGGTTAGTTAGGTTTAAGTAGTTCTAAGTTCTAGGGGACTGATGACCTCAGATGTTAAGTCCCATAGTGCTCAGAGCCATTTGAACCATTTTTTTTAGCCTTTAAATCGGCCGCGGTCCGTTAGTATACGTCGGTCCCGAGTGTCGCCACTGTGATTGCAGACCGAGCACCGCCACACGGCAGGTCTAGTCTAGAGAGACTCCCTTGCACTCGCCTCAGTTGTACAGCCGACTTTGTTAGCGATGGTTCATTGTCTACAGACGCTCTCATTTTCAGAGACGACAGTTTAGCATAGCCTTCAGCTACGTCATTTGCTACGTCCTAGCAAGGCGCCATATTCAGTTACTATATATCTTCTGAACAGATAATATTGTGAATCATGTACCGTCAAGAGCGACGTTCATCATTAATGGATTAAAGTTAAGTATCAAAGTAATTACCTCCGCTTTCTGAATTCTAATTCCTTGTCATGTTCCAGCCCTCACGCCAGTATAATTTATCCCTCCTCATGCCAGCCTGCGTGAGCTAAAACGCGTGCATTTCGGCCTCCATTTGTAACAGGGTGTTGGCTCTTCAGCCAACACAACATTGGTGGCGAGTCAGAACGGTGTAATTATCTATACTGTCCTGATTTACTTGTGTAATGGCTTCGCCACAATCTCCAGATGTACTGTCCGAATTTTATCGCTTACAGAATCAGCAGACGCAGGCCTTACTGGATGCCCTTGGACAGCTCGTCCAGGTTCAACGCGCAATGCAAAACGATGTGCCAGCCGCCGCTCCACCGCTACTGCAGCCACAACAAGCAGTTGCACCTACCTTCAGACCTTTTGATGCTGCACTGGGAAGCTGGACGGAGTGGTCACACCAATTTGGATTGCATCTCGCCACCTACAGAATTAAAGGTAATGAGCGGCAGCCTTTTCTTTTGTCGTCCATCGGTGTGCAAACCTACTGTGTGATAGTCAAATTTTTTCCTCGACGCGACGTAGCAACTCTGCCCTACGAAGAAATTTTGTCTGCATTAGATGCATATTTCAAACAATCAGTCGATGTAGGTGCGAAACGATATACCTTCTTTCGTCCAAAACGTACAGCAGGTCAGACTAATCGGCAGTGAGTTGCAACCTTGCCAGCCCTTACTAGGGATTGTGCTTTTGAGTGTCAGTGTGGACTCCCATATTCAGATACTATGGTACGTGATGCAATTGGACAGAACGTTTCTGATGTTCGTATAAGGGAACAGATTTTGAAACTAGTCAATCCCCCCCTTCAACAAGTAATAGACATACTGGATCGGCAGGACACACTTGACTTTGCTCAGGAATCATTTGAAACTTCGCCAGCCGTGTGTTAGGTTAACCCGCCCGCCGGGCGAGCTGCACGGAGCAGTAAACAGCCCTCGCGCCAGGCCGCGCCGCTGCCGCCAGGCTCTCAGCCATGTGTGCCGCGCCGGCAAGCAAATGCAGTGCTCAAATCATGCTTGCGGTGCGCAACTAAACATTCGTGTGAGAATTGCTCGTCACGCCAAGCTATTTGCTTTTACTGTAATAAAAAAGGACATGTTCAGAGTGTTTGCCAGAAAAAGCTCGGATCGGAAACTCAAAACCATTCCAGGCCCTTTGCTTCACGCTGTAATAGGAATCGAACCATGGATACTCAGGCTCGTGAAACTTCGCCCGTGGAAATTCATGTCGTTCATTCCACTCCGCCCAGTGCCACTCTCTCTAACAGTGACTGTGTTCATCCCACAAATAGTGTGCGTCGACATCGCCAGAACTCCCGTCAAGTTGCAAGTGATTTTGTACCAGTGTCAGTTCACGTTGCACGAGACAGTCGCTCTTGTCGTCAGCAGGACAATAAACTTTTTGTGGACTTCGACATTAACGCCAAAGTGATACCATTCCAGCTAGATACCGGAGCTGCATTTTCACTGGTCAATCAAGACACAAACTGCTGGGCACACCTCCTATGCGTGCATTCTTCTGCAGTGAACTTGTTTGGTTTCGATTTATTTCAGTTCTTTAACTTGTCTATAGTAAATCAGGTCCTATCAGTGAAGCAGACTGTACCTTCAGGCAGTGTTTCTCGTGTATGTGAAGAATTTGCAGACACTTTTGCACCGGGCCTCGGTTGCGCTAAGAAGTATAAAGCACATTTGGAACTGAAAGTAAACGCGTAACCGAAATTTTTCAGAGAGCACGATTTGGAATCACAAGGTGTAATTGAACGTGTGCAGGCTTCTCTCTGTTCATCACCCTTAGTAATTTTGCCAAATACGTGTTTTGGTGGTTAACATGCATCTTGGTTTGTATAAATTCAAACGACTGCCATTCGGGTGTGCATCTGCCCCTGCACTGTTTCAGCAATATCTACAAACTGTTTGTGCGTCGGTCCCTACTGCAGCAAACTATCTGGACGATATATTTATCTCCGGAAAGACGGAAGAAGAATATTTAGCCAATCTCAAAACATTATTTCAGGTCTTGCGACAAAATGGTCTTCGCTTACGGAAGGACAAATGTGTGTTTTTTGCTCGTGACTTGCCATACCTGGGACATGTACTCAATGCCCAAGACATAAGTCCCAGTCCCACGCACCTCCGTGCCATACAAGCCTTCGCCGCAGAATTTGAAGCAGCTACAGAGTGTGCTGGGAAAAATCAACAATTATCATAAATATGTGCCGCATGCCTCTTCCATTTCAGCTCTGCTTCATTGCTTACGCCGTAAAGGTGTTCCGTTCGTCTGGACGACGGAATGCGAACGCGCCTTTCGCTGGTTGAAATCGGCGTTGCTTTCCAATACTTGCCTTACGCCATTAGATCCCCGGAAGCTCCTTTTGTTGATGGTGGATGCATTGGATTTCGGGATCGGTGCTGTGTTTGCGCACAAAAATGGCTCGCACGATCGCCCTATTACCTTTGCGTCCAAATTGCTCTTGTCTGCGCAAAGAAATTATGTACAGATCGAGAAAGAAGCATTGGTTCTCGTATTTGGTGTTACAAAGTTTAATGACTTCTTGTATGGTCGTCACTTCACCATAATCACAGACCACAAACGTTTGACATTGCTTTTTCATTCGAACAAGCCTGTACCTCCACGTACAACGCAAAAATTCATTCGCTGGTCTATTTTCCTCTCGCAGTACCGCTCCGATATCTTGTATCGGTCCACCGCTAAGCACGGAAACGCCGATGCGTTGTCCCGTTTGCCTGTTGCTGAGGATAGGGCATTCGATTCCTCCGAACTTGCTTGGATGTTCATTGATTCGGAAACCGATGACGTGGTCGAACCGTTTCCGATTGATTTTCGTCGTGTAGCTACAGCCACAACTGCTGACCGTGTCCTTGCTACCGTTCTGCGTTTTGTTGCTACGCAATGGCCCTTGCCAAAGTCACAGATCGGGGAACCGTTGGTTCGCCGATTTTTGGCTCACAAGGACTTTTTGTTCGCCATGGTGTTTTGCTGTTGCGTTCTGATAATGATCAGTCCAGGGTCGTGGTCCCACATTCGTTACAGTCCTCTGTCTTAAAGCTTCTTCACCAAAGACATTAGGGTATAGTGACAATGAAACAACTTGCTCGTCAGCACTGTACCTGGTTCTGAATCGATGCCGCGATTACAACTATGTGCTCTTCTTGCATGGTGTGTGCCGAACAACAATCAGCACCACCGCAGAAATTGTTTGCATGGCCAAAAACCACTTTCTCTTTAGGCAACGCTTACACATCGATTCTGCTGGTCCATTCTGGAATGCTCGATGGTTGGTTGTGATAGATTCATTCAGTAATTTTCCTTTGGCTGTCCGGATGTCTTCCACGACATCATCTGCCACCATCCAAGCATTGTCTGCTATCTTTTGCATTGAAGGTTTTCCACAGACAATTGTTTCTGGCAATGGCTCGCAATTCATGTCCGCAGAATTTCAGTCATTCTGCAGGACGAATGGTATTCAAGATCTGACGTCCGCGCCGTTTTCGCCACAGTCCAACGGTGCCGCTGAAGGATTGGTCCGGACTTTCTAGTCACAGATGTTGAAGTTGAAAGAGTCGCATTCTCGGGGGCACGCGTTATTGCTCTTCTTGTCTTCGTATCGCTGTCAGCCCCGAGATGGTCGCTCGCCGGCTGAGTTGCTCCACGGTCGCCATCATCGAACCTTGATGTCTTTGCTACATCCGCCACATCATGTTCCTGTGCAGCGGCAGACACCTGCTTTAGCCCCAGGCGACGTTGTCTTCTATCGCCACTACCGAGGTTCACGGCGTTAGCTCGAAGGGCGCATTCTTCGCTGCCTCGGACGCGCTATGTATCTGGTTTTGGGGGCCTCTGATGAGGTGCGCCGGCATCTCAATCAGCTGTGCCTTTGTCATCGCACGGGATCTGCCGCTCGCCGTCTGCTTTCAGCGATGGTGCTGTCCGGTCAGCGCCCCGGGGACCCATCTACTGGCTCGCCTCAGCCCCAGGTGTTACCGACGCTGCCTTCCATTTTGCCCCATGGCGACGCGCCGCCGCCGTCGCCGCCGGCTGTTCTCCCGCCGGCGACGCCCGCAGTGGACGCGTCGCTGCAGCCGCCGGGCGCCCCCCTGGGTCACGCGCCGCCGATCGCTTCCCGTGACCAGTTGTCCTCCGACATGGAACTCTTGCCCGCTCCGGACCATATGTCGTCTTCGCCCGTCTGGTGCCCCGGCCCGATGGAGGTCGACCCTTCGGCGCCTCCTGTCTCTCTACGGGCGCATACACCGCATTGTGGCGTGCACCCTGGAGTAGGTTTTCAGGCGTTCCCTAGCTCCCCGCGGTCCGAATGGCAGGGTGCGGGTGGCACAGCCTCGCCTGTTGTTAGGCTCCCCACCTCCTCGCATACGTCACATGGGGTCCTCCCCACGGCGGACGGAGGCCTTATGCCACAACCGTCCGCCGATTTGCGGGGGAGGAATGTGGTGTCACCGCGAGACACCACACTTGTAGGTGGTAGCCTTTAAATCGGCCGCGCCTGAAACAGATCACTCAGAAATATGCTACAGCAACTGCGCTGACATTAATCTAAACCTCCTGACTGAGGTATTTTATTTGGAGAAGATTAAACACATATGAACACTATTTGGTACTCAATGGTTAGTGATGTCAGTCCCTCAGAGATGAACAGACTACGTGTATATGATTACCATACTATTATCTGTCCCCTATAGGTAGCTCAAGAGTTTGTGGAGTAACTATATGCACTGACGGCTGAAGCTGAAAGATTCTTCTTGAAGCTGTTAGTGGCTCTGAACGCCAACGAACGCGTCCCAACGCAGTGAAGCTGCCACCTGGCGTCACTATGGTCACATGGAGCAGCGCCATTCACGTGTGTGTGCACTTTGCAAACCGTTATATCTCACGTACAGTATCGGAAAAACAATATCTAAGAACTGTAAGAGTTTCAGTTCTACACTCTAAATGATTTCTGAGATATTCAAAATTACGTAAAACCTAGATTATATAACATCCCCCACAACATCTTCCAGACACGTTAATATGTTTTTAGCAGTACGTCAGAGGAGATGGGCGTCCGACAGCGTGGTCATCACTGCCCTTATTAAAACAAACGACTGTGGAGATGAAAAAATTGATTCAAATGGCTCTGAGCACTATGGGACTTATCATCTGTGGTCATCAGTCCCCTAGAACTTAGAGCTACTTAAACCTAACTAACCTAAGGACATCACACACATCAATGCCGGAGGCAGGATTCGAACCTGCGACCGTAGCGGTCGCGCGGTTTCAGACTGAAGCGCTTAGAACCGCTCGGCCACACCGGCCGGCAGGAGATGAACTAAAAGTGTTGTACACATATACATTTTAAATGAACACACAGTCGCTCTATCTCCCATACACTCTGACATGCACTGCCGGCCGGAGTGGCCGAGCGGTTAAAGGCGCTACAGTCTGGAACCGCACGACCGCTACGGTCGCAGGTTCGAATCCTGCCTCGGGCATGGATGTGTGTGATGTCCTTAGGTTAGTTAGGTTTAAGTAGTTCTAAGTTCTAGGGGACTTATGACCACAGCAGTTGAGTCCCATAGTGCTCAGAGCCATTTGAACCATTTTTTCTGACATGCACTAAAACCAATCAGGAAGGAAGACAGCTAATCAAGAAATTAAAATACAGAATAAACAAAACTCAGAAAAATCAAAACAAAAGCACAGGTATATGTGACTAACTGACCAATTACAAAAATCTAGGGTTAGCCGGCCACCTTGTTGACACATTACGAACATCTCCCTCAAATCATGTTAAACACGTTCGACAATTCACAAAACTTTAAAACCTGAACCACATTAGTTTGATCATTACTTAAAATAGACTGTAGATCCGCTAGCATATCCACTGCAATCCACTGGTTGGCAATGAAATGCAGTCCAATAAAATGTGGCGCATTGTGATCTGCACGCTAAGGGCACCACACATTGTAGGGTCCCCTCGCCGGAGTAAGAATCTATGTGTCATAGAGCTGTGGCCTATGAGAAGACGAGTATGAAGGAACTCCTCCCGCCGACGTGGCTGGAAGGAAGTACTCCACAGCGAAGTTGTGGGCTTGATGACACGGAGTTTATTATTGGTAACTTCCAGCCACTCGTCTTCCCATCGACACATGACTCTGTACCTCAACAGCGAGGTGACAGCGTGCAGGGGGATGGCACACTGAAATAACTGAGGATCACGACACGCCCGCCTCCTAGGCTGCTTGAGCCACCCTTTCGCTCCCTACAGTTCCAATGTTCCCAGGTACCCAGCAGAAAGACACCTCTTTCCCCAGTCACTGTAGTTGTAAGAAGGCATCCTGGATATCCTAGGTTACTCTACCTGCCGGGTACAAACGTTGAGAGAGTAAAGGGCGCTCAGAGAATCTGAGCAGATGAGAAATCTAACACCGGGAGAATGTCTCACCTGCTCTAGTGCCCGAAAGGTCTCATATAATTCTGAATCGAAGATAGTAAATTCTGGAGGTCGTCTCACCTTGATGACACGATCCGGGGAAACGACAGAGCAACTAACAGAGTCGCCCTGCTTAGACCCATCCGTAAAAACAGCTTCAAGGTTGTGGTGTTCAGATAGAATGTCAGAGAATATTGCTTAAAAACTGAAGCAGGAGTGCTATCTCTCCTGTATTGCACCAATTCCAAAATCACTCTGGGCCTCTCCAGTAAACAGGGCAGCAGACGGTTAAAACCTCGGATTTGGGGTCGCACTGGCTCCACACTGAGTGACTCCAGCACACGCTGCACGGGGATCCCAGATGGCATCGTGGCTCATGGGCGGTTGGAAAAAAGGCATTCCAGAGGCAGATGAGCAGTAGTATGGTGTGTGGGTGAAGCTGCAAGGAACTTACATTCCTGATGCAACATGAGGAGCTGGCGCTGGATGGTAAGTGGCAGCTCACCAACCTCAGCACAGAAGCTGGATATGGGACTGGTCCGATGAGCACCCGTGACCAGCCAAATCCCCACATGGTGGATAGCATCAATAACCCGCAAATAAGAGGGCCTCGCTGACCCATTCACTGTGCAACCATAATTCAGCTGCAAACGCATGAAAGCTCGATAAAACTGGAGGAGATGCGCGCTGTCCACTCCCCAAGACCTGTGGCTAAGGTAATTGACGATGTCTGGTCTGTTCAGGGTCCTGGCTTTCAGGTCGCGCAGATATGGAAACCACAACAATCTGTAGTCGAAAACGAGGCCCCAAAACCGCACTGTGTCTCTAAAATGTAGGATGGTAATCCCAGTCTTCAAGGTAGGCAAAATAAAAAGATGAAGAGAACGATTAAAATGAACAAACACACACTTATCCGCAGAAAACTGAAAACCTATCTTTGCAGCCAACTTTTCTAACCTCTACACAGTTACAACTGACAGCTCGCCATTACAACACTGGAGGAGGGAAAGAAAACAGCAAAATCGTCCACAAATAAGGAGCACTGTACAGGACTCCTTACTGCAGATATGATACTGTTGATAGCTATGGCAAAGAGGGTAACACTTAAAACACTGCGCTGAGGAACACCATTCTCCTGCTCAAATCGAGCCAAGTCACCAACTAGGGTCCTAAAAAGATGGTGAGACAGGGAAGATGGAGAGGTGACCAAGAAAGCCCCATTGATGCAGTCATGCGAAAATACAGTGTCTCCAAGTAGTATCGTATGGGTTAATTATATAAAAGAATATGCCGATACAGTGATTCTTATGTTGCAGCCACATGAAGTAAGCGTTGCTTCACACAGTGGAGAATGGCAAAACAGAGGCACGCCGGCGACCGAGGCGTTGCGAAGTAGGCAGGCACAGATAGCCTTCCTGACAGCAGCAGTCTACCAACAGACTGACGCAAGGACGTACACAGACCGAGCGCAGAGTGAAGCCTGGAGAGTGCTGAGTAAGGGGAAGTGAGGCCAGCACGCTGAGTTACACTGCAATATACTGCGGGAGTAATAACAAAAAGCTACCACCGAGGGTAGAAAACGTCCTCCTGCCGGATATAAATAGTGGAGCGCAGGCAGCAACAGACAGAAGCCATTAGGAAGCAGTTCAGGTCTGAGGACAGACGTGGTCCGTGTTTGAATGCTCAATCTTCATAGGTGAGGATTCCTGAAGTCTGTTCCAGCTCGCAGGAGTCATCAGTTCGCCGCCAGATGTCAACTCCAGCTCTGGAGGTCCCCCCGAGTGTGATCGGCACCGTGGCTGACTACCTGCAGTGAGAACCTCCAGCAGGACCGGCTGCAGCGCGGTCTCGGTCACATTCGCCGCTGGGGACTGACGCCCGGGCTTCACGGCAACCTGACCCCACGGCGCATGGTCCGTCCAGGACGGGACCTCGGGGACATCGCGACTGACGGCTTCCCAGCCGCCGGTGCAGTAGGCGTGGGCAGCTGACCTCACGGCGACGCGGCTACGTGGGCGTGCCCGTACTGGGGCGCCAAGCGGCGACGAGTTCATCTCAACCACAGGGCATCCTGGAGGCCTGAGGCTCCCGAGTGCGATCAGCGGCGCACGTTGCGCGCGTTGTCGGAGAATCTACACAGCAGCAACCAGGCGGAGGGATCCGCAGGGTTGGGCAGCGACGACGAGGGAGAAATTGTAAAGGAAGTTAAATAAATAATTGTAAAACTCCACGCCGTCTCAGTCTTTGGCGCAGCCACTGTGTCTGCTGCTAACAAGTGGTGAATAAGTCGTGACAAGTGGTTTCAGGCGCACCCACGCCACGACTTTGACTAGCACCGTGCGGAGCAACCGAGAAACACGAAATAGGGTGAGTCCAGCCACTGCCTTCTCTCTATGTTTTCTGTGTAGCTAGACATGTCGAGGGTAACGTTAAGGGATGTGAGAGTGTCATTTGAAAGGCCTAGCAGCCCTCTAGACTTACCACAGTTTCGTGGGAATGATAATCACGTTAACTTAGTACCATCTAAATGTGTAGTGTGTGGATTAACAGGTCACGTCGCTCCTTGCAATAAATTTGTATCAAGCACTTGTGATGTGAAACTTCCTGGCAGATTAAAACTGTGTGCCCGACCGAGACTCGAACTCGGGACCTTTGCCTTTCGCGGGCAAGTGTTCTACCATCTGAGCTACCGAAGCACGACTCACGCCCGGTATTCACAGCTTTACTTCTGCCAGTATCTCGTCTCCTACCTTCCAAACTTTACAGAAGCTCTCCTGCGAAACTTGCAGAACTAGCACTCCTGAAAGAAAGGATATTGCGGAGACATGGCTTAGCCGCAGCTTGAGATGTGTGTGGCTTCTATGGTCGTGTAACGGGGCAATGTGGTAAGTCTAGATGATTTGCCATTAAACGTGCTAGAAATTAACTTGCTTCTGGGCAATACAATTTTATTTTTGTGAGATGAGATATACCACACAGAAAATGCCAGAGACACGTGCAACCGGGACAAGTGACGCCGTAGTCGCATAGACAGAGCAAGTTAAGAAACTGATTGAAGAAAATAAGTTGCAAAAGCAGCACATGCAGAGGATGAAGCAACAATTGTTGCAAAATACTCAATCAGACTTGGGAAGCGATAGTGTAGAATGCAAGGGTACTGTCTTTTCCGGTGTGGCAGATTGTTCAGCAGATAATTTGATATCTTCCTTCTCGGGTAAAACATCAGAGGATGTGAATGTTTTCATTGGTGACGTACGTAGTACGGCTAGACTGTGTGGCTGGTCGGATGAAATGTGTTTGCAAATGGCGAGGTTACGGTTAGTGGTGACACAAAGACTTATGTGGTATAGCACGAAGGGTGAAAGGCTGCTACAACGTTCACAGAGTTGGCTGAGGGATTATTGCAAAGGTTTAGGAGGCAAAACAGTGCCAGATCTTTTAGAGAAAAATTGGGGAGGATGATACAAAAAACGGGTGAAACGGTAGAAGAATTTTCTGACAGAATTAGGAGAACGAATGCGCACACATATGAGTTAACGCAAGATGCGAGTGCAAATGAAGTTCTATTGAAAGAAACAGAGAATAGAGCTTTAGATGCATTTTTGCGAGGGGTCTCGCCGGATTTTTCACGCCGGATATGGATGGAAAATCCAAGTGACTTAGCAGCAGCGTTGTGCGTAAGTACACATTTGCAGGAAGTGGGTAGCGCTACTAGAAGTCGCAATGACAAGAAAATTTTTTCGTCTTCCAAAGAGTGTTACCGTTGTGGGAAGCAAGGTCATTTTAAGGGACAATGTCGGGAACTGCAGTGTTTCAATTGTCAGAAAATAGGGCATAAGGCACGGCAGTGTAAAGTCAAGAAACGGGTTAATGATACAGCAGGCAAAAAAATGTTAAACGAAAAAGGGAGTGTTCCTACCATCGGGAGGCGTTCCCAGTAAAAAGAGGTACTCAGAGAGTGCACGAAGAGGCGGATTGTAGTTTGATGGTTTGGATAAAAGATAAGTGGCGAAGAGTTTTAGTGGATACTGGAGCGCATGTATCAGTTGTCAGTGTGGACCTCGTGGGCAAGAAAGGATTGGAAGCTCCGAGATACAGATTATGCGCAGCAGGTGATAAAAAAATTAGATGCACTAGGGACAGCACAACTCAAGTTTAAGATAGGGAACGTGTGGTTCCGGTAGCAAATGGAGGTGTTTTCAACTGTGGGACAGGAATTTTCAGCGATACTTTGGTTGGACTTTCTGATTAAACATCACGTCGAAATGGACCTTTCGCAACATACGCTGGAATTGGATTGGAACTTGTTCTCAATGGGTACAGCCGTTGCAAATGTTTCAGAGTCGCGAGGTGCACCGATAGCTAAGGTGATACCAACTAAACTGTGTACAAGTGCATTACAGGTGAATTCGTGCGAAAAAGTACGAACAGGTACAGGGAAGTTGATCTGGGTACTGGTGAAGTGGATGTCGATATGCCACAGCAGCGGTTATTCTTGGTAGAGCCACTACCGAGTAATGAGGTTTTAGACGAAAAGCATTGCTTTATTCGTAGGAGTGTATCACGGGTAACGGACATAAATGGGCAGTTTATGGTTCCGGTGAGTTTAAATAACTTCGGGCGGGATGATGTCGATCTGCCGAAGGGATTAGTAATAGCCACAGTGGAGTTAACGGATGAAGAGGACATCGATAGTTCGAGGCGAGACTATGATACAAAGCAAACCATCAGCACGTCTGCACTTCGTGACAAGGTAAATCATTTGAGAGGAAATGATCGTTCGGTTATGGAAGCATTATTACTAAAGTACAAAGCATTGTTTGAAGCACAGGGTACGTTACCCGCTACACCGATAACACAGCATGGTATTCCGACAGGGAATCACGCTCCGGTGTATCGTAAGCCATACAGACTACCGAAACAATGACAACCAGTAGTAGAGCAATTAATAGATCAACAACTGGAAGATGGGATAATCCAGCACAGTAATAGTCCTTGATCTGGTAGCGTGGTCCTAGTTCCGAAGAAGACACTGGGCGGGTTGAAAAAATTTCGCTTTTGTTGCGATTACATACATTTGAATGAACGGACAGTGGCGGATGTATATCAGATTCCGAATATCACAGAAACGTTAGACAACCTAAGGCAGTGTAAATTTTTCTCCACTATGAATTTGTGAAGCGGTTATCACCAGATTGAAGTATGTCTGGAGGACAGGCCAAAAACAGAATTTACGACGCATTGTGGTCACTTCGAGTATAAAAGAATGCCGTTTGGACTAAATAACGCTTCAGAAACATTTCAAAGGTTGTTGGATGGAGTCCTTAGCGGGTTGAAACAAAAAAAAAAAAAATGCATGGTGTATCTGGATGACATTATAGATTTTACAAGAGATATAGAGCAGCTTGTGGAACGGTTAGAGGAGGTGTTTAAAAGAGTGGAAGCAGCACGGCTAACGTTAAGTTTAGACAAATGCCATTTTGCGCAAGCACAAGTAAATTATCTCGGGCATGTTATCAGTCAGGATGGGGTATGGACAGATCCTCGTCTCACTTCTGCAGTACGAGAATTTCCGGTTCCGCAAACGGTTAAACAACTGCAATCGTATATTGGTCTTGCGAGCTATTATCGAAAATTCGTACAGGGGTTCGCAGAAATAGCGAGGCCACCTACTAAGTTGGTAAGAAAAGGTGTTACCTTCCAGTGGACGTCAGAGTGCGAGAAAGCATTTCAAGAGTTGAAACGGATACTGACATCAGATCCAGTTTTGAAGTTTCCAGACTTTTCGAAGGAGTGTATACTACAATGTTACGCGTCTAATGATGCTCTTGGGATTGTACTTGGGCAAGAAATTGATGGCAAAGAACATCCGATTGCGTTCGCGTCTCGTCAACTTAACAAGGTGGAACAAAATTACTCCACGACGGAGAAGGAATTGTTAGCGGTAATATACGGTATTTCGTACTTTCGATGTTATCTGTACGGTAGAAGGTTTAAAGTTGTGATGGATCATTCAGCTCTGAAATGGTTATTAGGTCTGAAAGACCCAGCGAGTAGGCTAGTGAGATGGGTGCTGAAACTCAGTGAGTTCGATTATGAGGTAATACACAAGCCAGGCGTGAAACATGCCAATGCTGACGCATTGAACAGGAAAGTGGCAGTATTACAAGTAACAGGGGTGACAGAAGATGAGTCAAAAAGGGTACAAGCCGTGGGTAGTGACTGCCAATTGTTCAGAAAGCAACCGCAGTTCCTAGTAAAGGACGGGGTACTTTGCAGGTCGACGAAATGCGGCCCGCGCGTCGTCGTACCAGCAGCACTAAGATCTGAAGTTTTGCAACAGGCGCATGACCATTTTCTTTCAGGACATGGCGAGAGAAGAGCTACGGATAGGCGGATAGCAGAGAAGTTTTGGTGGATGACACGACGTCTAGACGTGGACGAGTATGTCAGGAATTGTGTGGACTTGAGCCATCAAAAGATTCAGCTTCAAAGATTACCAGAGGCAGACAGACCTTTCCAACAAATCGGAATTGATGTATTAGGCCCATTTAATAGGAGTGCGGCAGGGAATAAGTATGTGTTAACAGTGATTGACCTCTTTTCTAGGTATTTAGTCATGGTCGCATTACCAGATCAGGAAGCAAATAAGGTGGCACAAGCTTTAGTTAATAATTGGTTACTCAGATATGGGATACCTCAGTCCTTAATCTCGGAACAAGGTACTAATTTCACCTCTGATCTGATGAAGCAACTGTGTAAGTTATTGAAGGTAAAGACATTACGGAGTAGTCCATTCCATCCGCAAGCAAACGGACGAACGGAGAGAGCACAACGCACGATCGCTAAGATGTTGGGTCACTATGTAACTAGTCAACACACCGACTGGGATGTGTACTTGCAATTCGTAACCAGTGCATATAATAGTAAGGTACATACGTCGACAGTATTGTCGCCGTACGAAGTGGTGTATGGGCGAAAGAGGCCATCACCATTTGACATGCTTCGTCCAAGGCTGGGAGTGGGGGGCGAGCATGTAATGCAATTTGCGGAAATCATTAAGGAAGTATGGCAGATAGTTAGACGTGCTAACATGGAAGCGTTGGTACGGCAAGAAAGGATGGGAGGTACAACGAGGAAGTTGCCACAGTGGACCAATAGGTGCTACTAGCTAATCCGTATGTTCCTAAAGGGAGAACCAAGAAGTTCACAAACGAGTTCCAGGAACCGTACGAGGCAGTGGAAATGACATCACCTGAAAACAATTTTTGAATCAGCGGATAGAGACGATATTGAGGGTTTGAACAATTCTTTAACAGTTATTCGTGACAGGGAGGAAAGCATAGGGAAGTTAGTGGATATACACACAACAGAGATACGGGGATTAGGTTCAGAGTTGTTGAATGTGACACACATGGTGCGTGGGGTGGCTACAGTGTTACGAGCATATATAGAACAAAGACAGAAATTATTGAGTACGTATTTGGAATATGTACAAACGCGATTGGATATAGTGGAAAGGAAGCTGGAAGTGGCTAAATTGCTGCGGGAACTGGTGAACAGCATTGGTGATGCACGAGTGAGGGGAGTGTGACGTTGATGTCACCAGAAAAATTCAGTCGGAGTCTGAAGCAGGCAGAGGGGATAGAGCACGTAGTGCCAATAACTGAAGCGAGTATGTCACTTTTTTTATCATATGTCTAGGATTAAGGTAACAAAAAAGATGTATATAGAGATTAGATTTCCAGCAACTAGTGTGGGGAGACAGTATCACTGTTACAAAGTGCATCCTTATCCAGTCTTATGGGAGCGCATGGGGAAGGGTGTACAGTTCAGGACACAGGAGGTTTCATTAATTTCTAAGGAGGGGGATACTCATGTTACTATGCGTTGTTTACAGTTGAGTAGATGTCTAACGGAGTCAGTTTGCATTTTTCCTTCACGGGTTGTTTTCAGGGGCAAGGGGTCGTGTGAGATCCAGTTATTTAGGGCAGAGGCAGAAACTTCGGAGAGTCGGAGAATAATAGTGAAGCCTACGCCACATTTTCAGCAAGTTGGGAGGCATTGGTTGTATTCAGTATTCGCTACGGAGAGGATATCAGCCAAGTGTTATGACAATGGGAATTGGACAGCAACCATGGAATGGAATTACGGGACAGTGGTTTGCTAATCAACGGGACAAATTGTGAAATAGTAGGGGATCAATTCAGCTTACCAGCGACAGTCATGGGAGTCACCAAGGTTACAGATACTCATCTGACGTTGTACTGGCCAGATGCATCATTCAGCATCGCTCTAGGAGAAAATTTGACGCATATTAACAACACCTTGGATACTACACTATTGCAAACGATAGATAAACTAGCAAAATGGTTCAAATGGCTCTGAGCACTATGGGACTTAACTTCTGAGGTCATCAGTCCCCTAGAACTTAGAACTACTTAAACCTAAGGACATCACACACATCCATGCCCGAGGCAGGATTCAAACCTGCGACGGTAGCGGTCGCGCGGTTCCAGACTGTAGCGCCGAGAACCGCTCGGCGACTCCGGCCGGCTGATAAACTAGTAGATTCGGAGAAAGGTCAAATTTCAATGCAGCAATTATTAAGGCATGTGGAGGAGTACGATACCAGGCGGAAACGTAGCACAGTGACCATTGGTATTTCAACCAGTACTATTACAGTGTTGATTGTATTTACCGGTGTGGTATACGTCTTATTAAAACGGAGGATTCAGCATGTTAATGCAAGACTGCTCCATGAGATTACTGTAGAATGGATTACCAGTGGGGCATGAGTCAGGGCAACCCGGATGTATATAGGGAAGAAGTATAACATAGGATAGAACTAGAGTTAACGTATAGGGCAAAGTCGGGGACGAATTTAATTTTTAGGAGGAGGCAGTGTTATGGCCACATGTAGTAAGCGTTGCTTCACACAGTGGAGAATGGCAAAACAGAGGCACGTCGGCGACTGAGGCGTTGCGAAGTAGGCAGGCACAGATAGCCTTGCTGACAGCAGCAGTCTACCAACAGGCTGACGCAAGGATGCACACAGACCGAGCACCGAGTGAAGCGTGGAGAGTGCTGAGTATGGGGAAGTGAGGCCAGCACGCTAAGTTACACTGCAATATACTGCGGGAGTAATAACGGAAAGCTACCACTGAGGGTAAAAAACGTCCTCCTGCCGGATATAAATAGTGGAGCGCAGGCAGCAACAGACAGAAGCCATTAGGAAGCAGTTTAGGTCTGAGGACAGATGTGGTCCGTGTTTGAATGCTCAATCTTCGTAGGTGAGGATTCCGGAAGTCTGTTCCGGCTTGCAGGAGTCATCAGTTCGCCGCCAGGTGCCAACTTCAGCTCTGGAGGCCACCCCGAGATTGGTCGGCACCATGGCTGACTACCTACAGTGAGAATTTCCATCAGGACCGGCCGCAACGCGGTCTTGGTCACATGTACCGCCGGGGACCGATGCCCGGACTTCACGGCAACCCGGCGCCATGGCGCATGGTCCGTCCATGACGGGGCCTCGCGGACATCGCGACTGATGGCTTCCCAGCTGCCGGTACAGCAGGCGTCAGCAGCTGACCTCACGGCGACGCAGCTCTGTGGGCGTGCCCGTACTTGGGGCGCCGAGCGGCGACGAGTTCATCTCAACCACGGGGCGTCCTGGCTTCAGCGGAGCACTGGTGGCCTGAGGCTCCCGAGTGCGACCAGCGGCGCGCTTTGTGCGCATTGTTTGAGAGTCTACACAGCAGCAGCTAGGCGGAGGGATCCGCAGGGTTGGGCAGCGATGACGAGGGAGAAATTGTAAAGGAAGTTAAATAAATAATTGTAAAACTCCACGCCGTCTCAGTCTTTGGCGCAGCCACTGTGTCTGCTGCTAACAAGTGGTGCAGAAGTTGTACCACTTATGTAGGCAAGTCTGCTGAAATGCCTCCTCTAGGGGGATCAGGTTGTCGACAGTGGACCAATATCTTCGGAATCCACACTGAGAGCGGCTAAGAACAAGATCAGACACTCCATGGTCTTTGCTACACAGCTTGTTAAGGCGATATTCGAATAACTACTGGTACCTGTGGGGTCCTTTCCTGGTGTGAAGAGAGGGATCAGTATTGTCTTCCTTGACAAGCTGGGGATGTTGCCTGTGCACCATCTCAGATTAAAACAATCAGGGAGGATTTAATTTGATGCTGCTGGCAAATGTCGAAGCATGGAGCATCAGATTTGGTCATGACTGAGTGCAGTGCCATAAGTGTCAGTTGGACCTAAAGTTTAACCTCTCCCTCTCTACAGTCATACGGTAGCAACGAAACGCCAGATCCTGACTTGCTTTGCCAGTAGTTTATGCAAAATACTCAGCCAGCGTCCGAGAAATGCCTCTGGGTGTTGGTTGGAGGCACCCTTGTTTCAGTACTGCTGCTATTGGTAAATGGCTGTGTTCGTTGGACATCCTCCAGATGGGTACCCAGCCTGGAAGTGGAACGATTGATGGAGGCCAGGAACGCTTGCCATGACCTTTTCTTACGCTCCCTAATGACGCATTGAGCCTTGCCCCTCGCAACTCGAAAGGTCCTAAGGTTGTCTGCCGTCAGTCAGCATTTAAAATGGCGAATAGCTGCACGCCTTTCCCAGATGGGGGAACGGCACTCATTTGTCCACCAAGATACTGGTTGCCTCCTATGATGACCTGAGGACTGTGGAATGGAGAGCTCAGCGGCATGATGGACCACTTACGTGATGCTATCCACTCATCCTTCGACACAGTCTCAGTGTTCGATACAGTTAATTGGCTGTAATATGTCCAGTTAATCCTGCTGACCATACATTTTGGTGGCTTATCTTCAGCTAGTGATCCACACAGTAGGGGAAGGCGGATTAGGAAATGAAGGTCAATGACCTCCCACTGAACAGTGTCAATGAGGGTGGGAGAACTGAAAGAGATGTCGATGGCTGAGAATGACCTAGTAGCAGTAGAGAAAATTGTGTGAGTAGCCATGTTGAGGGTGCACAGCTTATGAGACGTCATGAGGCTCCCCAAAACCTGACCCCCAAAGGCAAATAGAGGTCGAGCCCCACAAGAGATGACTGGCACCAAAATCTCCCAGGAGGAGGAATGGTCATGGTATTTGTGCTAGAAGATCTGTGAGAGCCTCAGAGGCTAGTGCATCGTGTTGAGTTAAATACAGTGAGCAAACCGTGATCCTCCAACACACATGAGTTTGAACTGTAACTGCTTGCAGGTCAGTAGCCAGAGGGAGAGCAGAGGAGTGGTGTAAATTAGTGACGAACTCTGCGACCCCTCCCTTGGTCCTTTCTCTCGATAGGTCACCATTATGGTATAGTGTATAGCCCTGTAGCACAGGGTGTAATGTATCTTTAAAATGTGTTTCTTGTAAACACAAGCACAAGAAGTGCCCCTGTGCTAGGAGTTTCAGTTCCTCCATTTGAGACCTGAACCCATTGATGTTCTACAGCAGTATGGAAGCCATTTTAACTATTAGGGTTTACTCTGTCTTTCCCCTTCTCGATCTGCCGCAGGGGCGATACAGCAAGAGGTGGGGGGTCACTTGAATGACTTGCTGGTGCCCTTGGGCAAACGTGCAGGTCTACACCAGTGATGGGATGATCTTCGTCAGATACATCAGACAACAAGGAGGTTGCATGGTCTGATGGCTTTGGATTGGACCGCTTTGACCACTTGACACCAGCTTGGTTTTCCAGGACGTTGGCAAGGCTGATGGAAGAGAATCACCTTGTGGAACTTTGTTGTTTGCTGTGTGGGTTTGCTGTTGATGCTGAGATTGTGTAGGCATCATTCAAGGGATCAGTGATAGGGACGAGTAGTGCAGGCTGGCAATTACATTTACAGGTGCATGTCGATGTGTCCTGCTCAGCAGTCACAGTCTGGGTGTTGACACTGACCTTCTGGATAGGATGCTCCAATGCAAACATGCATCAGAGTACAAGATATGTTGGATGGCTTTAATTTACTGAATCTTCTTTTCTTTGACGTAGACAGATAATTTGGCGTAAATAGATAATTAAATAGTAATTTATTCTTAAAATTATGGATTGCGAAACGTTTCCAGTTTCAAATATTACTCAATATTTTCAGTTTTTTTACATTATCATGTTCATTTATTATGCTTTCAGAGTGAGTGTGGGGATTAAAACAGCATGTACGTGACATACGTATCTTGGTATTTGTAAATAAATAATGATAAACGAGAGTGTGAGTGACATTGTGTAATCTTGGACGCAGTCTCATGCATGACATGAAACGCCAATTACAAAGCATCCAGATTAGGTGTTCTAGAGAAAAGAGTTTAATGATGTCCTCAAGACAAGTAAAATAGGATTATTTTGAGTTTATTTGCTTTTGGGAAACGACTGTGCACTGTGGAAGCAGGAGGGATAGATGTGCACTCTTTTCGAGGAGTTGTTATTAAGCTTTAGTAGCGCAACAATGTATGATCTGGTACTGTAGTAGTTTTGCAAAAGTGTTTTAATTTGCTTTTTCTGAGAAGTTGAGTTGTTCATAAGCTGACCAGATCCACTGTAAATGACTTACCGGCCGTTTTGTGGTTTTTAACTACCGAGCGAGCGCACCAACGTATAAAATGCACCGTCCACAAACAAGATTGTCTTGTACCACTCCACTGTTGTTTTACTATTGCGAACACATACTTATTACTTCTTCTAATAAGTATTACTTCATTATTGCTTCATCTAACACAGTACTAAGTTGTGCTGTCATACATCCAAATGAGCAGCAGTAATATAAACTACACATACATCTAGGTGAGAAAAAATTTATTATCCGAGCAAGAAAAAGACCCACGTTCCGATTTAGCGGCACAATCTCACAATGTGACAGTTGTCCACGAGATAATTAGCAATCGAATAAGCGATTGGCCAGAATCTTACGCAACTGCGATGTTTAAGGCTCCGAGTAGGTCATTACTGTGGAACAGCATCTGTACGTGGCAACAGTGATATAAAGAAAGTTTATATTTTACTCAAACAGTGATTTAGTTTGTATAATATAGCTTTATTTTATTGTTGTTTAACTAAACTAAGATTAAACTGTGACTTTGCCCCTACATTTTCACCTTAGTAACATAAAGATAGCTGTGCTTTACATGTGTTCAAAGTACGCAGTGCACCTGCTTATGTTATGAAAAATGGCGCCCCTGCTCGAGGATTAATGAAAATTGTGACTTGTAACTTAGGCTAAAATTTAGTGTGGCTTACTACAGAGTCATTTTCCAGAACATCCAGCTTACTCACAAATGGCGAAGTGTGAGTGAGCTGTGAAACATCATGTGGACGGTCAATTACTCTTTTTCTTTCATTTATTTTCTTTGACTGCGGTTTCATTGGACAGCAGGTCACGAGTTGTATCCTCACGCCTAGTGGCATAATATGCCGAGAGTATGAGTGGAATACTACAAATCTTGATAAAGTATTTCTTTTTGTGTCAGTAGCTGTGTACTAAAGCGCATGTATGTTGCACAAGCGGTAAAACAGCACAGACATTTTAACTAAGAATTCTATTATTTAGCAGCTTCGGTCAGACAAGGTTGAATGAGACCTTTTTTCAGTTACGAGCCATTAAAATTAATGCACCCTACTGACAAGTTCAGCGCTGTTCTGTTTATAATTATTCGTGAATTACACACTGAAGCCTCAAGGCAAGTGGTGTAGGTATGCGTATGCAAATATAGAGATATGTAAACAAGCAGAATGCGGCGCTGCTGTCGACAACGCCTATTTAAGGCAACAAGTGTCTGGCGCAGTTGTTAGATCGATTACTGCTCTACAATGGGATGTTATCAAGATTTAAGTGAGTTTGAACGTGGTGCTATAGTCAGCGCACGAGCAATGGGATGCAGCATCGCCGAGGCAGTGGTGAAGTGGGGATTTTCCCGTACGACCATTTCACGAGTGTACTGTGAATACCAGGAATCCGGTAAAATATCAAATTTCAGACATCGCTGCGGCCGAAATAAGATCCTGCAAGAACGCGACCAACGAAGACTGAAGAGAATTGTTCAACGTGACAGAACTGCAACCGTTCCACAAATTTCTGCAGAATGCTGGGCCATCAACAAGTGTCATTGTACGAACTATTCAACGAAGCATCATCGATATTGGCTTTCGGAGCCGAAGGCCCACTCGTGTACCCTTGATGACTGCACGACACAAAGATTTACGCCTCGTCTGGGCCCGTCAACACCGACATTGGACTATTGATGACTGGAAACATGCTGCTGAGTCTCGTTTCAAATTGTATCGAGTGGATGGACGTGTACAGGTATGGAGACAACCTCATGAATCCATGGACCATGCATATCAGCAGGTGACTGTTCTAGCTGGTGGAGGCTCCAGGAACACTCTTCTGAGTTTGAACACTTCCGCTGGCCACCAAACTCCCCAGACATGAACATTATTGAGCATATCTGGAATGCCTTGCAACGTACTGTTGAAAAGAGATCTCCACCCAATCGTACTCTTACGGATTAAGGACAGCCGTCCAGGACTCATGGTATCAGCACTACTTCAGACATTGGTCGAGTCCACGCCACGTCGTGTTGTGGCACTTCTACGTACTCCTGGGGGCCCTGTGCGATATTAGGCAGGTGTACCAGTTTCTTTGGCTCTTCAGTGTAGAATGCTTGCTTTGGACAGACCAAGGCCGATTTTCATTCGGTTCTTGCGTTACTGAGATACTCCACCCGTAAATACCACTCTGTAATCAGGAAGCTAAATTGTAACTACAATTTTTTTCTGTTTGTTTGGTTCGTCCATGACGAAAGTGACATAATGGGGGCATTTAAGGTAATGTATTGCATCCAGTATCATGTATACGTAAGAGATCATGGGAAAATATCGAACATGTTATTGGACGAAAAACTAAATTTTCGGGTGTAGAAAGAGCGACTTTAAAGATGTCTATTATCTTTAATGGTACGACCACTGCCACAAAGGTTACTGCTGAGCTTGATGTGTGTATAGACAGCACCGATTCGATGAAGGCTGTATGATAGGAAGTATATAAAGTAACTTGCTTGGTACGATTGCTTCAGCTAAACCTGTCGTAATTTAAGTAGATAGACTGAAATAACTTCAGTCATTAAATACGAACATGCTAGATTAGGCTTTACTGTGACTGTTATTGACATTAAATGAAACAAGTTTACTGTTAGCAGTCACTGTTTATTTATATACACGGCTTGTTTCAAAGGTTTAAACCTCCATCATCAGGTGGATTTACATTTGTTAGTATGACATTTGTGTGTGTGTTGTATTAGGATTTTTTGGAGGAACTTGTGACACTGTCTAGTGGAGAAACAAAACACTATTTCAGATCATGGATTTGGGTTTCTTTTGACAAAAAATTAAACGTGTATCTAACGGTAAACATAAAATAAGTAAAATAAAGTACCTCCATTGGTCACAGGTTCCTTTCACTGTCGTAACACATTACATGTACACTGTCATATTTACTACACAAATATGGCGTCGGAAACTATTCGGTGTATGGATTGTATAGAAGAAGAGAAAAAATTATCACAAAGTACAAAGAATGTACGGGTAGCAACATTGTCACAGAATAAATTTTAAAGGATTTAAAGGTGTTGTTTTGAGGTGTCGAATATATTTGTTGGAATAACTACTTCAGGTGGTGTATATATACGATTTTGACAAGTTAAAATAGCTTAAACTTCATACTCGTTTATATAGTCAGGCGGAGCGTTACAAACTTTTAAGTACAATAATCATATTGGCCACAATGGTAAAATTATACACAAATAACAATTTTGATTGGGGGTCATAGATATGAAGTGCAGAGGGGGAGGAAGAGATACAGAAAGTGAGAGGGAGAGAGAGGGTGGAAAGAGTGATTGTACGAGAGCAAACTTTACAACGCAAGGGGTCTTAAGATTATATCTGTTACACTTACGTAATAACTGTCTGAAGGCTGGGGTAATACTTTGGTTAATGCTTTAAAATATGCAGATGGATATGCAATTTGTGCCAGTAGTTGATGTACATATAAATAAAGCTGACAAGGGGTAGAAGTCCATAACTTATAGGCGTACATCTATACTAATAACACTCGGAGAGGGAAATTTCTTTCCTTTAGATATCCCACTCATTTCACGAAAAGCATTCAGGTCCTTTTTATTATTTCTAAAATGATGAAATGAAATTGATGTAGAATATCTCCCAAAATATGCATTACTACAATACCGACTATGAATCAGGTGAGAGAAGTACTTTATCAGCCAACTACACTGGACCCAAGTCTGTAAGGACAGCCACCTCATCGAAAACTGCTGAGTGAATTGCTTCACAGGCGGTAATTCCATCACGGGCTTATAATCAGCACATAAGAGAACTCCTAGTATCATATCATCTCACGAGGAAAAAAAAACTCGCTATGTCCTTTGAGATTTAGGCGGGTAGAGCATGATACTCGGACACTACTGTAGATGTTCATCTACAAGACAAATAGCGCGTAATCGAACACTTCCTTGTACGAGGGAACATTTTGTCACTGGATTGATACAAAGGCGTAACTGAGCGTCGAGGATGTCACTTCCGTACGTCTGTTCAGTCATAGTTCCACATACCGAAAGATGCCGATTTGTACATCGTCTGGAAAATTTATTAACTAACTTGCAGACCGAGGTTTGTTCGAAGACTTAACAGCTGTCCGCGTGTTATAATCTAATTGGAGTCTATTCTTGATGCAACACCTGGTACAACGGAAGTCCTGTGTGTAGGGAACGGTTACCTTTTGGTCAGACTACCACTCTATTTGTTCATATCCCCATGGCCAAACCGAACGCCTCGTACAGTTATAAACGGCAAGCGGCACACACGCTGCTGTTCTCCACCCATACATGTCACGACATTAAAGCAGTTCGAGCACAGTGAACTGTGACGGCTAAGGCATCCGTAAGCTGCAGTTGGGGAGGGACACCGTAGCGTTATCCGAGTGCGTAACATCAAACGTCAGACGTCGGTTGGTTGGTTGGTTGGTTGGTTGGTTGGTTTGGGGAAGGAGACCAGACAGCGAGGTCAGCGGTCTCATCGGATGAGGGAAGGACGGGGAAGGAAGTCGGCCGTGCCCTTTTGAAAGGAACCATCCCGGCATTTGCCTGGAGCGATTTAGGGAAATCACTCAGACGTCGGTTCCTCAGGTATTGACAGCTAGATTAACAAGATGCAGGTACTTATGGTAGATACTGTTGGTTCAGTCTGCAGGTAACAGAAGCACAGACATGAAGCAGGTGGCCTTCCTTGCCTGTCTCACCATTACGCTTCTTACCGGAAATCGTACCATGACACCGTCACTCAGCTTGTCTGTTAGAGCTGTCTTGTGATAATGGGAATCACAGAAGAGGCAGCGCAAAAATTCTGAAGTATGCTGTTAGTGCTACCTTAGTTGCTGAGACAATAATGTGCGTGAAAATTAAATATCAATAGCTGTTACAAACAAATGTAGTGGAATCTTTTGATGATACCAAATCCGTAACGTAATTAATCCAGTGACACTTGCTTATAGACGACAATATAATGACGTGAGGATAATGACGGTCACTAACTTCAAAGTTATAATTACAACACAATGATGATGTTATTGTTACTGGATCAACAAACTGGAATGATTTTTTAAAAGCTAAATAGTCTAAACGATGTTGTCGTTTTTGTTGTGGTCTTCAGTCCTGAAACTGGTTTGATGCAGCTCTCCTTGCTACTCTATCCTTTGCAAGCTTCTTCATCTCCCAGTACCTACTGCTGCCTACATCCTTCTGAATCTGCTTAGTGTATTCATCTCTTGGTATTCCAGTCAACATTGTCAAAGGCTTTCTCTAAGTCTACAAATGCTAGAAACGTAGGTTTGCCTTTCCTTAATCTATTTTCTAAGATAAGTCGTAGCGTCAGTATTGCCTCACGTGTCCCAACATTTCTACGGAATCCAAACTGATCTTCCCCACGGTCGGTTTCTACCAGTTTTTCCATTCGTCTAAACGATAACCCTGCCAAATTTTCAACGCCATGATAAAAGTGGAAGCGATGATAACCCAAGTAGACAATCGCTCTCGGGTAAATGTCTCTGTTTCGACGCAATTCTGCCTACCTGGAACTTTTGCGGGACAGCTACTGGCTCTCTTCGGCCCATGGAGATGCCTCATATGGCAAAAACTGTCTCACTCCAGCATCCATTATGAACTCAACCACAAGATCTCCGAATCCCTCGGCTTTCCTCCTCCATGTTTGTTAGTCTGTCCACTGATACCGCGAACCTGTGCCTTTCAGTTGAGTTTAAGTGAAATCGAGAAGTCTTGACACGAACACTGTGAGTGTCACCTTCTACATATGTTCTTAACAATGCTTAAGTGTGTCAGTGCCTGCTGCAATTTCAGGGAAACTTTTCCATTATCTGGCGAGTAGTCTTTCCAATCCTCAGTTCGAATGTTAGCGACAACCGTCCCAAGTTAGTCTCCTAACTGGCTGCCTCAGTGTACCAGACCAGTCGTCTTCAGTGTTAACAACTGCAGCCTAAGTGTCTATATCTAACAATGAAAACATTTCCGTGCATAAATGGAGACTCTGTTTTTGACCTGTGTTATGGTCTGAAGTAAGAGAAGCTTGGAAATATTTGCCTGGATCTCATAAATATTTGCAATGTTTCTGTTCATACCTTCACTTGATGCTGCCTAGTAATAACGTCATCGCACAGGTGCACAGTTGATGAAGGTATTCTGCTAGTAGTTCAATATTTTTCCCATCTTATATGGCGACAGGGAGCGAAAGGCTATTTACAATTTGTACATGAACCAGATGGCAGTTATAAGAGACGAGGGGCATGAAAGGGAAGCAGTGGTTGGGAAGGGAGTGAGACAGAGTTGTAGCCTATACCCGATGTTATTCAATCTGTATATTGAGAAAGCAGTAAAGGAAACAAAAGAAAAATTCGGAGTAGTAAGTAAAATCCACGGAGAAGAAATAAAAACTTCGAGGTTCGTCGATAGCATTGTAATTCTGTCAGAGACAGCGAAGGACCTGGAAGAGCAGCTGAATGGAATGGACAATGTCTTGAAAGGAGGATATAAGATGAACATCAACACATGCAAAACGAGGATAACGGAATGTAGTCGAATTAAGTCGGGTGATGCTGAGGGAATTAGATTAGGGAATGAGACACTTAAGTAGTAAAGGAGTTTTGCTATTTGTGGAGCAAAATAACTGATGATTGTCGAAGTAGAGAGGATATAAAATGTAGACTGGCAATGGCAAGGAAAGCGTTTCCGAAGAAGAAAAATTTGTTAACATCGAGTATAGATTTAAATGACAGGAAGTCGTTTCTGAAAGTATTTGTATGGAGTGTAGCCATGTATGGAAGTGAAACGTGGACGATAACTAGTTTAGACAAGAAGAGAATAGAAGCCTTCGAAATGTGATACTACAGAAGAATGCTGAAGATTAGATGGGTAGATCACATAGCTAATGAAGAGGTATTGAACAGAATTGGGGAGAAGAGAAATTTGTGGCACAACTTGACTAGAAGGAGTAATCGGTTGGTAGGACGTATTCTGAGGCATCAAGGGATCACCAATTTAGTACTGGAGGGCAGCGCGAACGGTAAAAATCGTAGAGGGAGACCAAGAGATCAATACACTAAACAGATTCAGAAGGATGTAGGTTACACTAGGTACTGGGAGATGAAGAAGCTTGCACAGGATAGAGTAGCATGGAGAGGTGCGTCAAACCAGTCTCTGGACTGAAGACCACAACAACAACAACAGATGGCGACTAGGTGGTAAAGGCTATTTTTGTTTTGTTTTTTGGTCATCAGTCTACTGACTGGTTTGATGCGGCCCGCCACGAATTCCTCTCCTGTGCTAACCTCTTCATCTCAGAGTAGGACTTGCAACCTACGTCCTCAATTATCTGTTTTCCTCTACAGTTTTTGCCCTCTACAGCTCCCTCTAGTACCATGGAAGTCATTCCCTCATGTCTTAGCAGATGTCCTATCATCCTGTCCCTTCTCCTTATCAGTGTTCTCCACATATTCCTTTCCTCTCCGATTCTGCGTAGAACCTCCTCATTCCTTACCTTATCAGTCCACCTAATTTTCAACATTCGTCTATAGCACCACATCTCAAATGCTTCGATTCTCTTCTGTTCCGGTTTTCCCACAGTCCATGTTTCACTACCATACAATGCTGTACTCCAGACGTATATCCTCAGAAATTTATTCCTCAAATTAAGGCCGGTATTTGATATTAGTAGACCTCTCTTGGCCAGAAATGCCTTTTTTGCCATAGCGAGTCTGCTTTTGATGTCGTCCTTGCTCCGTCCGTCATTGGTTATTTTACTGCCTAGGTAGCAGCATTCCTTAACTTCATTGACTTCGTGACCATCAATCCTGATGTTAAGTTTCTCGCTGTTCTCATTTCTACTACTTCTCATTACCTTCGTCTTTCTCCGATTTACTCTCAAACCATACTGTGTACTCATTAGACTGTTCATTCCGTTCAGCAGATCATGTAATTCTTCTTCACTTTCACTCAGGATAGCAATGTCATCAGCGAATCGTATCATTAATATCCTTTCACCTTTTATTTTAATTCCACTCCTGAACCTTTCTTTTATTTCCATCATTGCTTCCTCGATGTACAGATTGAAGAGTAGGGGCGAAAGGCTACAGCCTTGTCTTACACCTTTCTTAATACGAGCATTTCGTTCTTGATCGTCCACTCTTATTGTTCCCTATTGGTTGTTGTACATATTGTATATGACCCGTCTCTCCCTATAGCTTACCCCTACTTCTTTTCAGAATCTCGAACAGCTTGCACCATTTTATATTGTCGAACGCTTTTTCCAGTTCGACAAATCCTATGAAAGTGTCTTGATTTTTCTTTAGCCTTGCTTCCATTATTAGCCGTAACGTCAGAATTGCCTCTCTCGTCCCTTTACTTTTCCTAAAGCCAAACTGATCGTCACCTAGCGCATTCTGAATTTTCTTTTCCATTCTTCTGTATATTATTCTTGTAAGCAACCCGGGACCGAAGGCGTTTCGATTATGAAGCAAAGACGCTACCCCTAGACCACGGGTAGACCTGTTAAAGGGTAAAACTATTTGTATATTTCTCTCGGTAGGAGCAACAAGGCTCGTGTAGAATTGAGTCTCCACAGAATCGACGGATTACATATGTGCTAAATCTTTAGACATCGAAGAATATGGAATATTATAGGGAATACAGCTGATTGTGTCTACTTGACTGTGATGCGAAATTTACCCCAATGACCACAGGCCCAACGACCGAGACATTGACGTTTCCAAAATTCGACAACTCTATTGCCTGATCGATATTTACAGCACCATATTGTTTCGTTTTCATGTCTAAGACTGAAGTTGTGTCACAATGGTTTTGGAAACCAGATAAGCTGCTCAATACGAACAATAAAATCTGTAGGTCACATTTCTTTATTACACATTCGACGATCGATGCTGTTGCATTAGCATCATGAATCTCTACATTTGCTATACACGTTTCTCTATATATCTAACATACGGTGTACAGTGTACAACAATTCTTGTTATACAGTATAAAAGTAATGTGGCTCAGGCAGGTACTGAGATAAAAGTAAAACTCTGCGAATTCGCAAAAATTGCATAAACACTGAGGAACCCAACATTTCGGTGAAATAACTACCGGCTGTTAACGTACCACATCAGAAAATCGTTCTAGTAGATGCGAAGCCAGTACCAGCATCTCCTCTACCCACGCTGAATCAGATGCAAATAGCACGCACGTTACGCCACGGTGTACGCAATAATGGAGGACAGCTGACGATAGGTAAGTTTATTTCCGAGGAAACGATCCCTGTCAGTTGGATCGTGATGCGATACCGTGGGATTCGAGTGCGCTTCGACTGCGAAAGCTGGAGATGTATTTCCTCAGCTAGAGGAAGTATGCTAAGGTAAGCCGGATTTCCATTTCAGCTAAGAATTACGTTGAGCTACGCGAGTACGACATTTGATACGGTAACGAATAACATGACAACATCGCTAGAATAGGTGTCCAGCAGTTGCTCAGCATTTGACAGATGGAGATAGGATGCTGCGCACGTTTTCCGCTTATCGTCCAATGATTTTACACTTTTTCCAGAAACATACAGCGATTCATCACCTTCATTTGTTGTTTTATGTATTTCTCACAACTTGCATTTGAAGGTTGTTATTGTACTGCTTTTACGGGAGTTTGTGGCGCCTAAAAAGAAGACGCTGATGTTCTGAATCTGCTTCTGATGAAGCGAAGGATAAACGCCGATAAAAATTTAACGAGAGGTAGGAATTTTGAGTTAGTTCTGTTACGCTGATGTTACCTTCTATTTAGATGCATGTGAGCGCTCATGAGGACTGGTAGTTTGTTACAATAGCTGCACTCGATATGAATTAGCAACGCAAATGGGCAAGTCTAACGTTACTGTATCGTTATGCCACTTCAGTCGCGTAAATGTTCTACCGTCTCTCTTCTTTAGCTCTTCCTGTTACCTCTGTAGCCACATAAAAATCCTTTATGTCTTGCATTTTCGGCTGTATTTGATTCAATTAATGCGTTTTTTTATTTTCCACAGTTCCGATAACAGTGTTTTGTAAGATTATGATTTTTTGATTCACGTTACAATGACCTGTACGCAGGTATGACCGTTATGGGTTGTTAGTTCAGAATTCACTATCTTCGAACGTCTGCATATCATCAGCTTGAACGCATGGGTATCGCCTTTAATATGAATTCGTCAGTATCTGTGTTGTAATCTAAATGATCTTCTGCTTTTCTGTGTGCATTCGCATTAGAAATACTGCTTCAGGAGAGCACGTCTAGACCTGCGGTTTTACACACGTCATTGAAGTTTGCTTGTAAATAACTTGAATCTGACGTATTATTTTTATTGTTTTGTAGACAGATGGTGGCCTGGAGAAGAGCCCGTCTGTACCACTGGTACACTCTTACACTCTTACTCCAGGGTGAAGTGGAAGCATTTCTCAGATCATTTCGCTGCTCCAGTGGCGACAAGTACCCTGTGGAAGAGGACCAGAATCCCTGGGATGGCGACTGGCCAGGTTCGCCAGAATGCCACTGTAAGTACCCACACCACCAAACAAGAGTACAACTTTTAGCCTAAACTGAATTCCAGTGGTACTGAAGACTGTAGAACATTATCTAATGTTCTGTGCTTCGTGTAGATTTTGAACTTTTTTGTTTCATTGCAAACAGCAAACTTAAATTGCTATGTATTTAAAGAAATATTTCAATTGTGGAAGTGAATGATGCCTTTACGTAATTTGTGGAGGGCTATTATCTCTACATTAGTTAGGGAGTTTTAAAGGAGGGAGAATGTTAAGGGGGTAGGACGTCAAACGAGGCCGACTTGGAGCAGGAGAGGCACCACAGGACATTTTAATTTCCACTGTCTATACTTTTACAAATAAATTCATAAAACTTTGTCAGCATGACCAGGAAGGATTCATAATTCATCATTGCAGTGGAAGTTCGAAAACATAACGAAGTAATTTTTTTACATGTGAAATTTCATCATTTTTTCAATTACTAATGGCAGCATTTGTTGCTATAGGTACACTTTTCTTCATAAGTAAGAGAGATTCTTCGATGAATTTTGCACAGCATACAAACCATACTTAAAGGTGTATGAAACTCTAGAATTTTCCAAATCTATTAAAAACTGTGGTAAAAAGTGAGGTAATTAACTATAAAATTTGTGTTTTTTCTAAACATGAAGTTTAAAATATAACAGTTCATTCGTTTTTTCATAAATTAAATAAATTCTAGAGTTTCATACACCTGTGAGTATGGTATGTATGCTGTGCAAAATTCATCGAAGAATCTCTCTAACTTATGAAGAAAAGTGAAGAAAAGTGTACCTATAGCAACAAATGAAGCCATTATTAAGTGAAAAAATAATGAAATTTCGCACGTAAAAAAATTTATTTTGTTATGTTTTCGAACTTCCACTGCAATGGGTGTGAATCCTGAATCCTTCCTGTTGATGCTGACAAAGTTTTATGAATTTATTTGTAAAAGTATAGACACTAGAAATTAAAATGTCCTGCGATGCCTCTCCTGCTCCAAGTCGGCCCGATTGACGTCCTACCCCCCTTAAGTTTTTCGAATACGGACTGAGAAGACATTGTTCGTAGTTGTGGTGTATTTTTGTCTCCATTCTCACCACAATATATAAAACCACAGTTCCTTCATTTCTTAGATAACAGATTACATGTGCTGTTTAAAGTGAGCGGAATGATTGAAACAGAAGTGGCCCGAGGCATTAAGCTGCAAAGTGACATCGGACAACTACAAAATTGTACCATTTTTAGTGATACACCAGGCAAGGGGCTAATTAACACCTAAATACTTGTCATGACATAATGTAATTCTCTGAGACCCATGACATGAAAAAGGATATTAGCGCTCTGGTAGACTGGATCTAGTTAACTATATCATACTTATCTATACTGCAAAGAGAAATTGTCATCTGCCTGTGTAAATTGTGTCTGAGGAAAATATAGTATATGAGACGCGTTGTGTGGGAAAAAGTAAGAAAGAATGATACGTAAACGGTATGTTGGTTGGTTGGTTGTTTTGGGGAAGGAGACCAGACAGCGTGGTCATCGGTCTCATCGGATTAGGGAAGGATAGGGAAGGAAGTCGGCCGTGCCCTTTCAGAGGAACCATCCCGGCATTTGCCTGGAGTGATTTAGGGAAATCACGGAGAACCTAAATCAGGATGGCCGGACGCGGGATTGAACCGTCGTCCTCCCGAATGCGAGTCCAGTGTCTAACCACTGCGCCACCTCGCTCGGTGTAAACGGTATGTCAGCGTCATTGTGGCAGAAAGAAGACTGGATTAAGACATTGTGCAAATGACTCTGTGAAGTAACGTAGTAGTGGAAAAAGTGATACAAAGGATATTGGATCAGTTTAGAAAGTGTCTCGTGTATATCTTTCATATCTCGTCAGGATACCACACTATTAAGGTGCGGGTAAACTTAAATGCTTCAGACTTTAAATACAAGAAACCCAGTTTATCAAATTCATAAATAGTGCAAATATCATATGTTCAACGAGCACATTTACTCTTGTACAGGTGAGAGTTTAAAGCAGCCGCCGCCACAGCAGGGAGCAGGAAACATGGCGACCAGCGAATGCCGGCTGCTTGAGGAGGAGCGTGAAAAAGATGGACAGAAAGGTAAGCAGTCGGAAGAGGCAAAACGTCGTTTAGGTCTTATTCGCCGGCGATAAGCGAAAGCGACACAGAGGAAGAAATTGATGAGGTAACATGTGGTTCAGATGCTTGTGAGCCAGTCAGCCTGGATGTGGTTTTAGGCGGTTTTCCACACATATCTAGGAGAATACTGGGTTGGTATCCGCATCTCGCCACGTTTATGTGCTAGGTAAACACTCTGAAAATGTTATCGCAATTGAACACGAGGTCAAAGACACAAGTACAGACACAGGCAGATGCAGTACACAGATTTCTTCCCAGGTTTAATAATGATGTCATGAAGGGCATCAGGCAGCAAGATAACGTCATTAACGTTGCCAAAACTGATATAATAATGTCTGTCTTGTAGTTGAATGGGAGAACGTTACAGGAAAAGATTAGTAGGCTGTTTATTTAGTCAAATTTGGACTTCATTGTCAGTAATACCGTGTGCAAGGATTTCCAGTACAGTTGGTTTGGGTTGTTCTGAAAATTATGATACATGGATTTCAACTACTTAACTGGTTCGTTGCTGTTTGTCGTTAGTTCGTTGATCAAAAATTAAACCACCTAATTAGTCAAAGATAAAATTATTATTTATCATAACATTCCACTACGATGGTGTATAGGTTTCAATTTTAACAAAATCAGACACATCATAAGATAATAACGTGGTTAATTTCAGAGTCAGTTATTCTAACATAGGTAGAATCGATCAGTTTAAAAGAGAGGAGTCAGATCGAACTCAAGCAGCATCAGCTATGTATTATTATACAAAATTTCAGCAGTCTAGTAGGTACATTGTTGTTGTGGTCTTTAGTCTGTCCAAGTTTCTTTATCCCCGAATAACGACTGTAACCTACATCCATTTGAACCTTTTTACTGTAATCACATCTTGGTTTCCCTCAACAGTGTTTATTTCGCATACATCACTCTGTTAACAACTTTATGATTCCTTCACGCCTTAAGATGTGTCATAGCAACAGAAGGCTTCGATTACTTTAGTTGTAATTTTTATCTCAATCCGATTCTGTGTCTCGTCATTAGTTACTCGAACAATCCACCTGATCTTCAGCATTCTCCTGTAGTAACACATTTCAGACGCTTGTAGCCTTCTCTTGTTTGAATTGCTTTTCACCCATCGTTCACTTCAGTATAAATCTACACCCTAGACACATACTCTTAAATCTATATTAGATGTTGGCAGGTTTACCTTTTACAGAACTAGTTTTCCTGCTATCGCCAGTCTGCATTTTGTACTCACTACTTCGCCCATAATCAGTTATTTTGCTACCCAAACAGCAAATCACTTCTGTTTCTTTTAGTGTCTCATTTTCTCTTCTTATCGCTTGAGTCTCACCACCATTCATAATTTCAATTTTTCCATGTTCCAGCCTCTTTCCAAGAAACAATTCATTTTATCAAGTGCCCTTCTAGGTCCCTAAGTCTCTGATATAAATAAAATGGCATCGGCAACACTATTTCTTCTCTCTGTGCTTAAATTCCTTTTGCAAATTTCTCCTACGTTTTCTTTACTGGCAACTCATTATACAGAAATAATAACACATGAGGATGGGCTACAACACTGACTCATTCAATATTCAACCATTACTTCCTATTCATGTCTTTAGACTGCAGTCTTGTTTCTGTGCAAGTTGTAGATAACGTTTCGATCCCTGTGTTTTATCCAAGTTATCTTTCCCCTAGTAACGCATGTCCCTAGATCCTTGCGTTTCTCTTCAAGCCAATACTATTTTTACAGCTTGCGATTTCTGCCAAACTTATTTTTTTAGACTCCTCTAT
The DNA here is from genome assembly GCF_023864275.1 of Schistocerca cancellata. Lineage (NCBI taxonomy): Eukaryota > Metazoa > Arthropoda > Insecta > Orthoptera > Acrididae > Schistocerca > Schistocerca cancellata. The sequence goes on from NC_064634.1 coordinate 511,684,054, forward strand.
TTCCCTTTGCCTGTTTCACTTGCTTTATTTTTATATTTTCTTCTTGCATCAGTTAGATTCAATATTTCGTGCATCGTACATGGATTTATACTGGGGTTTGTATTTTTGACTGTGTGATTATTCGCTGCCTTCAGTATTTCGTCTCTTAAGGATAATCATTCGTCTTTTATTGTGCTCCTTACCCCTGTTTCAGTCAATCGTTACTCACTGCTTCCTTTGGATTTCTCTCTGCCTCTTTGCTTCTTTCAACCTATCCATGTCCAGTCTCTTTAACGTCGAATATTTCTGCAATTTCTTCAGTTTTAATCCGCAGTTCGTAACCAATAAACTGGGGTCCGAGTCACTATGGCAATGTCTTAGAATCTAAAATCTTGTTTCGAAGAAAATCTATCCTCCGCTTACGTTATCTAATCAAAGCTTCCTGTTTCTTCATTTCTGTTCCACGTCCGCAAGTTTCTTTCATGGTTTGTAAACATTACGCATTACACTGTTACATTTATTACACATTACTTTATTACAAAGTACATTACAAGCAGTTTATTAATATGCTAAAATAACTTCACATAGCTTTTCATTTATTATAATTCCTGCTTCTTCCTTAGATTGAGTAGTAACGTAGTAATTCCAAAAAATACTATTTTTTCAATCGCTATTGAAAAAAGTGTATACACCTACTACAGCTGGTATTTGGGCCGAAATGTAGCGCACATTTACCTATCTTTTTTTATGTGGTTTGATGAAGTACGATGACGTCTCAGAGTAAGTATTAATAATAAACCCTTGAGTCACTGTTTACTAAGTCACACGATACCTTTCGGATCACGTACATCCATTATCTGGGTGGCGATCGCTTAATATATTTACATTAGTCCTTAAGCAGAGTGATGCGAAATGTACGTTCATGTTATGAGAATGTTTGATGTTACATCCGAAATTTTTGTATTCAACAACGGAAAATGAGATGAAAAACAGTGTAAAACTAAGGAAAAACTGTGGGGAGAAGGTTTTCAATATTCTAATGTCAGCAAACATCGATTAATTCATGTCGTAATTGCACATCACGCCATTCAAGGCACACATTTATTGTACGCTTCAAAACACTTCACAAACAAGGCATGAGAAGACTGAAGCTCAAACTTGTTATGTGTTAATATTACAAAATAATTTTACATATATAGAGAACTAAATTTACAAAGTGTCTTAAAAACTACTAAAGCAACAATGGCTAGCGAAATACTTTAGCGAAAAGAACATCAGTACCTCAGGAAATGGGTAAAGAACTAAGTAAGACGCAATTAAGGAATAATAAACTGAAAAGATTTATCATACTCACTAAGAAGCCAGAGGACTCGGTAGACCTAAATAGCAATGAATACACTGTTTTAGGAAAAATACAAATAAAATCAGTCATAAGCACATAGCTAGCTATAAAGGAAAGTAGAAAGCTATTTCTGAAGAGAGAAAACTTTTAAAAAGTGTAACATGAAACTAGATAATGCCGTAATTCTGAAGGCGGACTAAGTAAAACATAAAACGAAACAGCAGTCGGAGATTTGGCCTAAGAGGTGTTCTGACTGGTCGGATGACGCCTGCAAGGCTGTAAAATGAACGATCCGTGTTGGTGGGACTTGTGATCAGAATGAGGCCAATCCTCCAGTCATTATTTCCAGTTGATTGATCCATACAACACTGCTGGTTCTTCATCCAAACAGCTTCTTATTTGGCGTCATGAGACACCTCCCCACCTCAGAAAACATCTTTGGAGTTACCAGGGAACAAATCCAGGTGCTTTTGCACCAAACGAAGCGATGCTAACCATTCAGCTATGGAGGCGGTGCCAATTAGTTATTATGTGAGAGATGATTTAATAATCTCAATTTCATATTCAACAAACAAGAAGAAAGGGCATAAATTATAATGAACCCTATTAACTCATGATTAAGGGTTCGACCCAAAATCCATAAACCTGGGTATCCCATAACACCTGCTGTTAAGTCTGTAAATACACCTTTCTTCATAATTTCAAGTTAGTCAATGAAATTCTAATGCAGAAATAAACGTTAAATAAGTCATACTCAATAAAGAGCGTAAATAACCGTGGCAGTAAATTTACAGGAATTGCCTTATGTACTAGGTTTGCTTCTTCAAAGACAGGAAGGAATTATCCGAATTGGAGAGAAATCAGTGTATGTAACGAACCGGTTTTTGTATTGGCCAATAAATGATTACATCAACCTGGTAATTAAGGAAGACAGGATTGGGTTACGATTGTGGCCGGGGCCTGAATCAATTACTATTGGTTTGCTTTACAAATTCACTCATTTATTTTAATAAATAATTTTTGAAAACAAGCCAATGAGGTCGCAATCAGACTTTTCAGGCAGGCAGGCACAGTCATGGCTTAAGGCATTTAACGCGAAAAATGACAATTATTTAAAATTTAACAAATACATAAAATATAGACAGCGAATAATTCTGAAGACAAACCAATGTGGTCGTAATCAGAATTTTAAAGCAAGTAATCACAATCGCGGCTAAAAGCCTTTAAATCCAGATTGGCAATTACAAATAATTAAACAAACACTCATAAAATACAGACAGCAAATAATTTCGGGAAACAAACCAGCGTGCTCACTACCAGAATTTTAAAGCAAGTAACTACAATCACGACTGAAGCCCTTTAACGATCAAAATGGCAATTAATAAAAAACTTAACAAACATACATAAAATACAGACACCAAATAATTATTGAAAACAACCCAATGTGTTTGCAATCAGAATTTTAAGGCACGTAATCACAATCAAGGCTGAAGGGCTTCAACGCGAGAAATGGCAATTATTTAAAATTTAGCAAACACATAAAATACAGACAGCCGATAACTTTGAAGACAAGCCAATGCGATCGCAATCACATTTTTAAGACAAGTAACCACTATCACGGCAGAAGGCCTTTAACGCCCCAAAATGGCAATTATTAAATAAATTAACGAATATACATAAAATGCAGACAGCAAATAATTTTAAAAAGCAAGCCAATGTGGTCGCATTCAGAATTTTAAGACAAGTAACCACAATCACGGCTGAAGGCCTTTAATCCCAAAATGACAATTTTAAATTTCTAACAAACATACTGTCAAACGGCGAAAGTGAATTTAAAAAAAGAAACAACAGGTCAGCAAAGAGGTGAGACAAATGATGGTAACTTAATAATACAATAATAAAATAGAACACAAGGGCCAGGAATCGACCCCTGAGTAGGTCCCACCAAAAACACTTTTGCGAGCGAAGAAAAAGGCAGTCAAGAGCTGCATTCAGATCACAAGATGGTAACCCGGACTATTGGCAGTCTAACGAACGACTACCTGACACCCAACAAAACAAACACAAGATGAAAAATTAAGCCAAAGTCGGAACCGGCGGTCTGGGCTTCACCCACAGAATACTGTGCTTAGAGCTCCCGGAACAAGAAGGAATGACTCCCACTAAGGTAGAAGAACGGCAGCCAACCTACAATCAAGAAGCTGTCAAACTCACACGCCTTACCGGACAGTGGCGGCAAGGCGGGGAAACGTACACTGCCGTGACATACACTAACCCCCAGGGCAGGTAACTGGGGCGTTAGCGGCCACAAGAATACCGCTGGTTGAATTTAACAATGAAAGAAGCTGAAGATTGTAAATAGTAATCAGAAGCTCAGGAAGGCTAATCACATCCGCTTTCCCCAGGTACTCCACTCGCAGATCTTCGCCTCGGCGACACTACGAGCAGCAACACGAACCCAAGTCACTGGAGAATCGCGAGATTTCGCAAAGATGGAGGTTTCTCTACGCGAATTGCAATGCACTCAACTTAAACACGCAGGATCCGGTGTCGACGAGGTCGTGCACCCTGGTGACCCTGACCTTCGATCCGGCAGCCCACACACGCCGCCAGCGGCCCCGGCGAGTTGTCGCTCTGTGCAGACCTTGCTGCTCCTGAGTCCTCAACCAAACTCCCCACTCACACCACACGGAAGAAGCAGGAGGTCGCCCCAAAGATAGGGCAGCAGAACTACATATCAATAAGCGCCACTGCTCCCACTATCGGCCAGAAATACTTACGAAACCGAGTGGCGCCAGTGAACATGAGAAGAAGGCAACAACGCAACCGTGCCAACTAAACGATATGGTGTGGCAGAAACCTACACACGGCACCAACGCGAGCCACAGCACGGCTCAATTACAATTTCCAAAATATTGGGTTATTTATTCAAGAAAAAGAACTTAATAAATTTAGCAAATCAATAACGTTTACTCTCTCCTCTGACCTTTATGGAACCAGTAATTCGTCGTGGCATTGATTGATAGAGATATTAAGATGTCCTCCTGAAGGATACCATGCCAACATTTGGAGCATTGTGGGCAGGGCTGCTTGGATAAGTCCAGAGCTGTACCAACGTATTACTGACTGGCTCCGTTTCTGACGCTCTTTCTCTTGAATAAATCATCAAATTTTTCTGAAACTTTAGTCATTTGTTTGTCTGTACACATTTATCGATAGTCATCCATTCGAATAACACTTTCATGGTGCAGAGTTTTTCCTTTCTTTTTTTTCGGAGTGTATTTATAATCATATCAACTGATGAAAGAACAGAGAAAATTTTTGAAATTTAGTAAAACATAAAATGTGGCATGGCTAGAGGACAAATGTAAGGATGTAGAGGCTTGTCTCACTAGGGGTAAGATAGATACTGCCTACAGGAAAATTAAAGAGACTTTTGGAGAAAAGAGAACCACTTGTATGAATATCAAGAGCTCAGATGGAAACCCAGTTGTAAGCAAATAAGGGAAAGCAGAAAGGTAGAAGGAGTATATAGAGGGATTATACAAGGGCGATGTACTTGAGGGCAATTTTATAGAAAGGGAAGAGCATGTAGATGAAGATGAAATGGGGGATATGATACTGCGTGAAGAATTTGATAGAGCACTGAAAGACCTAAGTCGAAACAACGCCCCAGGAGTAGACAACGTTCCCTTTGAACTACTGACAGCCTGGGGAAAGCCAGTCCTGCAAAACTCTACCAACTGGTGAGCAAAATGTATGAGACAGGCGAAATACCCTCAGACTTCAAGAAGAATATAATAATTCCAATCACAAAGAAAGCAGGTGTTGACAGATGTGAAAATTACCGAACTATCAGTTTAATAAGTCACAGCTGCAAAATACTAACGCGAACGCGAAATTCTGAAGATGGCAGTGGTAAACCACAGGGAGCGAGAGGCTATTTACAATTTGTACAGAAACCAGATGGCAGTTATAAGAGTCGAGGGACATGAAAGAGAAGCAGTGGTTAGGAAGGGGGTGAGACAGGGTTGTAGCCTCTCCCCGATGTTATTCAATCTGTATATTGAGCAAGCAGTAAAGGAAACAAAAGAAAAATTCGGAGTAGTATTAAAATCCATGGAGAAGAAATAAAAACATTGAGGTTCGCCGATGACATTGTAATTCTGTCAGAAACAGCAAAGGACTTGGAAGAGCAGTTGAACGGAATGGACAGTAACTTGAAGGGAGGATATAAGATGAACATCTACGAAAGCAAAACGAGGATAATGGAATGTAGTCGAATTAAGTCGGGTGATGCTGAGGGAATTAGATTAGGAAATGAGACACTTAAAGTAGTAAAGGAGTTTTGATATTTGGGGAACAAAATAACTGATGATGGTCGAAGTAGAGAGGATATAAAATGTAGACTGGCAATGGCAAGGAAAGCGTTTCTGAAGAAGAAAAATTTGTTAACATCGAGTATAGATTTAAGTGTCAGGAAGTCGTTTCTGAAAGTATTTGTATGGAGTGTAGCCATGTATGGAAGTGAAACATGGACGATAAATAGTTTGGACAAGAAGAGAATAGAAGCTTTCGAAATGTGGTGCTACAGAAAAATGCTGAAGATTAGATGGGTGTATCACATAACTAATGAGGAAGTATTGAACAGGATTGGGGAGGAGTTTGTGGCACAACTTGACAAGAAGAAGGGATCGGTTGGTAGGACATGTTCTGAGGCATCAAGGGATCACCAATTTAGTATTGGAGGGCAACGTGGAGGGTAAAAATCGTAGAGGGAGACCAAGAGATGAATACACTAAACAGATTCAGAAGGAAGTATGCTGCAGTACGTATTGGGAGATGAAGAAGCTTTCACAGGATAGAGTAGTGTGGAGAGCTGCATTAAACCAGTCTCAGGACTGAAGACCACAACAACAACAAAATGTGTCAATATGAAAAATGGTTTAAATGGCTCTGAACACTATGGGACTTAACTGCTCAGGTCATCAGTCCCCTAGAACGTGGAACTACTTAAACCTAACTAACCTAAGGACATCACATACATCCATGCCCGAGGCAGGATGGGAAACTGCGACCGTAGCGGTCGCGCAGTTCCAGACTGAAGCGCCTAGAACCGTTCGGCCACATCGGTCGGCAATATGAAAAATATCAGAAGCTACTGAAATGCTGTATTTGATATTGTCACATAACTAATTTACTTTTAAAGGGAAAGTTTACCAGCAGATAGAGGGTCTTTCTATGGGCACTAATGTATTACAGTTGCTGGGAGATAAATTTCTGTGTCATTTAGAAAATAATGAATTTAAGGAAGAAAATAGGCTAAATAGCGAGGTAGTATATTAGCAGAGATATTTTGATGGCATACTGGTATTATATGACGAGATTGAAGAGGTGCATACGTAATGTAACTATTTCCACAAAAAAGGTAAATTCACAATTTAGCATGAGGATGGCGGAAACATAAATTTCTTTACTATTAAAATAACCAACATACAAAAAACATACGCTGAGCGTACACAGGAAACACACATATAAACATGTAACAATAGACAGTTCATCACGTCATCTCAGCAAACGCAAGCGTACAGCTTTTAGGGCCGCACTCCACAAAGCACAATCCCTTAATTTGGAAAAAAAAAATCAACTTAGCGCAGAATTTTTTACAGTAAACAAATATTGGCATTGTCAATAGCTACACAAACAAATCAACAGTAATGTAAACAAACAAATACACAAGAAGGCAACAAATTGAAATACTAAGAAAGAAGAGAAAATATGTACTAGCATCCATTACCTAGGACAAATTTTACAAACACTTGTAATTGCTGTCCATTAAAAAAAAAAAAGCAATCTCATTCTCCTTTGTGAATGAGTTAGAATATCTGTTAGTCCACAGCTTAAAGGCTGATTCCATAAAGCTGAAAAACAGGGGGGGGGGCAGTATGGGGGCGGGGAGGAAGGGTGTACAGAATATCATGCACCAGGTTGAAGATACTCGTTCGGTAAAACGCTGTGTCCGCTGTACGAAGAAGTAAGTAATTATCTGCCGTGCATCCTCGTCTGACAGGAATAGACGACCCTTCGAGGTCTATTTTAAGGGACCGAAGACGTGATAATCGCATAGGAAGAGATCATAACTGCAGGTTGGATCCTCGAGTGTGTTCCACTTGAGTTGCGTTACGATGTTTGCGATACTGCGACGTGCGTTATCATTAAGCACCAGCACCGCTTGTCGCAATTTTCCCACAGGTTTCACCTTTATTGGCGGCCGTGATCTCTCCGTCGTTGCACAGTACTGTTCCCCAGTATTTGAGGCACCAGGTTCTTAGAAATCATGAAGCAATGTGCCCACTAATCAAAGAACAACAGAAGGCTGGCTCTTGAGATACTTCGCATAAGGGCCAATGGATGACACATGTTTCATTCTTCGAAGGATGTCTACCAGTATTTGTGCTTCACCAGTCAAGAAAAGAATAACACATTAGTCCTGTTTGGACGAGTTTGATGATAACGTCTCCATAGTTGACGTTTCCACATTTACTGCAAGCACGTCAGAAAGACACGAATGCCACACCAGTTCCTTGCCTATGTGTCAGTGCTTATACACCCACATTGGAGTCGCACTACGTTCCATATACTATGCAAACTTTTCAATTGCCCCTTCTATAAAGTAACTCGCTGATGAGTACCAGAAAAATTTTGCTTGTACTACGTTCATTATTGTATCATCCCTGTGTTATGAACATTATTTTATGGCTTTTTGGAATTGCTGTATTTCACAAAGCATCAAGAACGCCGTCTTCCTAGCATATCTAAGTTTAATTGTTCTCCGAAGAGTCCTCACGATTCTGAATGAGATCCACATGCCATGGTGCTGCATGAGAGATTGCAAGGCACTCTCACTTCTGATTCAGTGTAGGGAATATGATCTACTGCTATTTGACTTCATACATTGTGATGAAATGGTGGGCAGCAGTTTATGGTCTTGTTTGCGTGCTCTAGGGAAAGAAATATGATAAGATTTACCTGCGTTCAAAGGAACAGGGTGCCGATTTAAACGACTGCAGTAAAAGCACGGCATTGTTGCGCCGGCAAAGCTCGTTTTTTCTGGGGAACGATGAAGAGACATTTGCAGACAGCCTCATGCAATGGTCAGATTGTGCAAAACACTTCAGCTTTGGCGCCACAGACAGGTGCAGACGTCCAGGTATACGGCCTAGCGCCGAAAAGTTTTCCGACAGCGCACTGTACGCCTTGTTAGCGAGCAAGCCACCAAGAGAAACGTAAACGTTCTGCAAATGTCCGTGGGACAGGGAAACTGGCGTCCAGACGTCCAGACTGTTTGTCAATGCACGAAGCTTGAAATGGACGCAACAGGGGAGATAATAAGCTGTTCATGGAGGGCTGTGCTTCCACCCTGTATTGTGTTAACAAAAGACACGGCAAACGAGTGGGAAAGAGGCCACGAAGCTGAATTTTTTTCCGTTTTCCGCCAATTAATTTTAAAGTCTCTGATGGGTCGAATGAGTTTGCAGTGCAGTGCAAATGCCGGGCACCAGCTCGTGATTGGCTTGTGTGTAAGTGGGGGAAGTAAAAAACAAAGAGAAATGTGCTTTTGGAACTGAGCTGTCGAGGAAACGGGGAGGAAGGAATAAAGGCACTCTTGTACAAGTCTCTTGTACGGGCACTTTGCTAGTAAAGAACTGAAGGTCTCTACCTAAACGGAGAGACTTGGGTCCTTTGCTAGGTTGCGACTTAGAGCCTGTGGCAGTCACCTTCTGAACTGTCAGAGGTACTGCTTATATCATCACGGTCACAACGAGTGACGCGTGCGTGTACTTATTTGTCTTTAGTCGGCCGTCTAAACATTTGACGTATTCCGACACACACACAGTCGTGGCACGGAGTCAAATTGGTTTGGCAGACCAGCGCAGCGGGTCCACCTGCTCATAAGGAAGCTCCTGCATTCTGAATTAACCAAACACAAGACTGCGTACTTTCATTTTTTGGGAACGCACATTTAATAACAGATTGCCGCCGTCCATGACTTCAATCACCGAACGCGTCGTGGTGGTCCGCCTTGACCAGCAGGACGGTAAAGTATTCGCTGCTGTGACGTAGCACTATAACATATATTTCTCAGAAGCCTGTTCTTTGGAGCCATATTTTTCTTTTTTTGTATGGTAGAATATACAGGGTGTTTCAAAAATGACCGGTATATTTGAAACGGCAATAAAAACTAAACGAACAGCGATAGAAATACACCGCTTGTTGCAATATGCTTGGGACAACAGTACATTTTCAGGCGGACAAACTTTCGAAATTACAGTAGTTACAATTTTCAACAACAGATGGCGCTGCAAGTGATGTGAAAGATATAGAAGACAACGCAGTCTGTGGGTGCGCCATTCTGTACGTCGTCTTTCTGCTGTAAGCGTGTGCTGTTCACAACGTGCAAGTGTGCTGTGGACAACATGGTTTATTCCTTAGAACAGAGGATTTTTCTGGTGTTGGAATTCCACCGCCTAGAACACAGTGTTGTTGAAACAAGACGAAGTTTTCAACGGAGGTTTAATGTAACCAAAGGACCGAAAAGCGATACAATAAAGGATCTGTTTGAAAAATTTCAACGGACTGGGAACGTGACGGACGAACGTGCTGGAAAGGTAGGGCGACCGCGTATGGCAACCACAGAAGGCAACGCACAGCTAGTGCAGCAGGTAATCCGACAGCGGCCTCGGGTTTCCGTTCGCCGTGTTGCAGCTGCGGTCCAAATGACGCCAACGTCCACGTATCGTCTCATGCGCCAGAGTTTACACCTCTATCCGTACAAAATTCAAACGCGGCAACCCCTCAGCGCCACTACCATTGCTGCACGAGAGACATTCGCTAACGATATAGTGCACAGGATTGATGACGGCGATATGCATGTGGGCAGCATTTGGTTTACTGACGAAGCTTATTTTTACCTGGACGGCTTCGTCAATAAACAGAACTGGCGCATATGGGGAACCGAAAAGCCCCATGTTGCAGTCCCATCGTCCCTGCATCCTCAAAAAGTACTGGTCTGGGCCGCCATTTCTTCCAAAGGAATCATTGGCCCATTTTTCAGATCCGAAACGATTACTGCATCACGCTATCTGGACATTCTTCGTGAATTTGTGGCGGTACAAACTGCCTTAGACGACACTGCGAACACCTCTTGGTTTATGCAAGATGTTACCCGGCCACATCGCACGGCCGACGTCTTTAATTTCCTGAATGAATATTTCGATGATCGTGTGATTGCTTTGGGCTATCCGAAACATACAGGAGGCGGCGTGGATTGGCCTCCCTATTCGCCAGACATGAACCCCTGTGACTTCTTTCTGTGGGGACACTTGAAAGACCAGGTGTACCGCCAGAATCCAGAAACAATTGAACAGCTGAAGCAGTACATCTCATCTGCATGTGAAGCCATTCGGCCAGACACGTTGTCAAAGGTTTCGGGTAATTTCATTCAGAGACTACGCCATATTATTGCTACACATGGTGGATATGTGGAAAACATCGTACTACAGAGTTTCCCAGACCGCAGCGCCATCTGTTGTTGAAAATTGTAACTACTGTAATGTCGAAAGTTTGTCCGCCTGAAAATGTACTGTTGTCCCAAGCATATTGCAACAAACGGTGTATTTCTATCGCTGCTCGTTTAGTTTTTATTGCCGTTTCAAATATACCGGTCATTTTTGAAACACCCTATAGATGCTTGGTGGTGGCGTAGTTTGATGCCACAACCTGGAATCACGTGTTTGAAGGGAGATAGAGTGAATAGTGTTCTGATTAGTGTCTTGTGTCGATCCCCAACGGATCACTTTGTCCACCATAGATCCCATTTTAGTAAGGCTTTTGTTAAATAAATATTTTTGTATGATGTTTCTTTAATAATTTTGTGTCTTGTCATGTTTAAGAGCAATAAATCGATTGTGAATTAGACTACAACTTCTCCCTGAGTTCTAATTAACAGTTCCTTCCCATTGTTTTATGGCAGTCTAGATCTGAAACATAAGGAGTAGCTTTTTCACTTGGTGTTCACTGCGTGGATCTCTACTTCATTGACAATAATCTTCTTTCATGCATTTCGGCAAGTGACTGGACGCTAATTATCTTGAGAAACATATGAGTGCATAGTGTACGGATAGCCGATGACTGCCCTAAAGCCCGCATCTCGTGGTCGTGCGGTAGCGTTCTCGCTTCCCACGCCCGTGTTCCGGGTTCGATTCCCGGCGGGGTCAGGGATTTTCTCTGCCTCGTGATGGCTGGGTGTTGTGTGCTGTCCTTAGGTTAGTTAGGTTTAAGTAGTTCTAAGTTCTAGGGGACTGATGACCATAGATGTTAAGTCCCATAGTGCTCAGAGCCTTTTGAACCATTTGAACTGCCCTAAATTTCTTCTGTCCATGCTAAGTTGCTCTCGACGATATAAAACAGTTTCAAAATACAAACATTCATCACAAGAAAATAATGCCCAAAAACGCAGCAATGTAGACCGCGCTTTGGGCGAGGCATAGTCGCGACTAGTGACATACGTCGCCTGTGACCTCGGGCCTGCACCACAGTCATGGTTCCTCGGGTAAATCACGAAAACCCGCCTATTTGTTATACACGCGCTGGTAGCCGGCCTCTGGACAGACGTGGCAGATCAGATCCGAAGGACGGGGCCTGCAGTTTAGTGGCTAGAGACGGGCCTCCGGTCGGCGGATCGAATCCGTCAAAAATGTCCGCAGGACTTCTCGGGGCTTCTGGCTCGTCACAGAAGGCCTCTCGTACGTGGCCGAGCTGCAGCACAGCGTATGGACTAACGAGACCTTAACCACTTAGGCAATGAGATTTTCACTCTGCAGCGGAGTGTGCGCTGATATGAAACTTCCTGGCAGATTAAAACTGTGTGCCGGACCGAGACTCGAACTCGGGACCTTTGCCTTTCGCGGGAAAGTGTTCTACCAACTAAGCTGCCCAAGCACGACTCACACCCCGTCCTCACAGCTTTACTTCTGCCAGTACCTCGTCTCCTACCTTCCAAACTTTACAGAAGCTCTCCTGCGAACCCTGCACTCCTGAAAGAAAGGATATTGCGGAGACATGGCTTAGCCACAGCCTGGGGGATGTTTCCAGAATGAGATTTTCACTCTGCAGCGGAGTGTGCGCTGATATGAAACTTCCTGGCAGATTAAAACTGTGTGCCGGACCGAGACTCGAACTCGGGACCTTTGCCTTTCGCGGGAAAGTGTTCTACCAACTAAGCTACCCAAGCACGACTCACACCCCGTCCTCACAGCTTTACTTCTGCCAGTACCTCGTCTCCTACCTTCCAAACTTTACAGAAGCTCTCCTGCGAACCCTGCACTCCTGAAAGAAAGGATATTGCGGAGACATGGCTTAGCCACAGCCTGGGGGATGTTTCCAGAATGAGATTTTCACTCTGCAGCGGAGTGTGCGCTGATATGAAAAACGTCATAATCGTCCGTCTCATATCGCGCTGAATCTGTGAAGTGTTGCGAAGTGTATGAACAAGTGTGCACCCAGGGCGAAGGGACGTGCAATTACGGCTTACGTGATTCAACGCTGGCTGACATTACAACATTAACAATGCTTCCCCAGGATGCATTTGAAAATTTTTCACTGTTTTTCATCTCATTTTCATTATTCAATTTGCGAATTTCGAAATTTAACCTCTAACCTCCACACATCAGGAACGTACATTTAGCATTATATCGCTGACAAGCAAACGTTGTAAGCTGTGTGCTATGTTATTAGAATGAGCTACTATCATGAGTAAATAAATAACGTCCTGTATGCTCCTACATATTGTAAGACGTGTATATTTCTATTATCTATTGTCAAACCAAAATTTATGAAAGATGTTTATATTTTATTAATAGGATTAAGTAGGAATAATTAATATTTGTCATGTTGGTAATAATTGTGGTAGCAGGGAATATCTGCACCAAAGTATTGTTGATATAATTTTAAAAAAGGGCGGGAGAAACCGAGTACGGATACATTTTAAGAAAAGAGCGGAAAAGACCGCGCATTGATACATTTTGTAATGGTAGCAGGGATTGTGTGCACCAGAAAGCATTGTTGGCAGGAGAGACCGCACTTTAGCGTTCGTAGGATGTCAGTAGTAAGCGAGAAGTGAAGCGAGTCGGTAGCAGGTCTGAAGCGAGAGGTTGAGAGAAGCGGTGTGCCTGCCAGATTTACAAGACATTATAAACGGATTTACAGAGACATCAACTAACTATTATCATAAGAAGAACTAATATTATTGAATTATTTTCTTTGCGAAACTCAAGAGTATGAAGGTATGTTTACGCAATGCTAGCTGAAAGATTATTGCAAAAAGTAAGTCCCATTTGAACGTTTGTAAAATCATTTCATTACCAACAGTAAATAGTTGAAGCGTTTTCAGAATATAATTAATTTTTGCCATCAATGTTGCATTACTGATTATAATCCATCCCAAAAACCATCAACATAAAACTTTGCAAAAATTTTATTGTTGTCAAGAAAAAGCGTAACTATGAATTACGTAACTTCAGTCAAATTAATTAAAGAATAACGTCAGCTTTGTTATTAAAGAAAACGTCAGCTTTGGTAATAAATACAGCCATTTAATATGACAGCCCACCAGCAGTTAATAGAGTACAGTAAACCAGAGTAAGTATATTCATGTCGCAGTTCGATGTAGCAGTCAGATGGCGATCCAGTAACAGTAAAAAAAGGTAAGGAACAGTTTTGGGCTATTGCAGATAACGACTGAGGCCCACGACGACGTCACATTCTATGTTTCGTCGAAATAATCGGAAAAATCACTTTTAATAAGCAGCAATTAAATTTGTATGCGAAGATTGAGAAAGAGAATAAATTCCAAAGGGAAGATTTCATATGTTATTATTAAGCAAGAGATAGAAATCCTAAGGGAAGGTTACATAGGTTATTGTAAAACGGAAGGTTATCAGTAACAAAAGAGGTATAGAGGAGACGGGAAGGTTTCACTTGAAATTCGTACATAAATCCTGTCATCGTTCCTGGAACATTGTTAAAAACTGTTTTATGTTGCACAACAATATTTTCTAGTTCTGTACGTTCTGTGTCGACTTCTGCTATACTGTCTCCAGCCTTGCATGTAATTGTCTCTAATACATTATACTCCTGTTCCTCTGCCATGTCGTTATTATGTGTTTTCGTGTATAGTGTGAGATGACAATCGTTATCTTTAAAATCCGCAATAATCTCGATCCTGTGCATATTTTGTTCTTCTTAGAATACTGTGTTTTGAAATCCCACTTCCACTTCACTGTCTTCCTTCTGTAATGTTAGTTATTTAATGACATTAAATCATCGTAAGTCAATCTTTGTGTCGTACTGCATGAGAAAATTCATTCTGAATATTATATCAGTTGTTCAATGTGGAACTATCCAACAATTGCGGTGGAAAGTTTGCCCAGCAAAAACAAACGTTAATTGTGTCTGTCTTTTGACTTCAATGATTTTTCCTGGAAATGCTCCCTTAACTTTAGTTTTGTGTAATGAGAATACTGGGTAATCATTATTGCTATTGCATCGGTAAAATGTGTCTTCGTTTATTACGCACAATGGTGAGCCTGAATCAATTATTGCTAAAATATTTTGTGACTTTAACTTTATCTGGATTATTGGGTGGCATATAGTTTTCTGCATGATCGGTTTTTAGTGTAACAATGTGTCTCGCACTTCGTCGAATGTGATGGCATTCTCTATCGTTATCTTTTCTCTGTCCTTATCCATAGTGTCGTCATTTAGAGATTCATCACAGGCTATCTCTACTCATAAATGTTCTGACATTTTCTTTTCTGTAGGGGAGTGTTGTGTGTTTTCTATGAACTGTGCTGTCTACCGTTTTGATTATTAGCGGTAGGTGGCGGATGAAATCTTGTGTCTGGTATATTCATACGATAACTTGGTTGTTGTGTATTGTTTGAATTTCTATTAAAATTATCATTGTAGAATGTCCTTTGCGGTCGGTGTTCGTTTTCTCTCCTTCTGTCCTCATAACTGTGGTTATACGTCGAGGCACGCGTGTTTCTCTGAAAAGGCTGTCTTTGTTCGTTTTGTGTATTTTGCGGCTGACCCATGTAATTGTTTGCACCTATCGCATTTTCTTGGCGATGAGTCATGTGAAAGTTTGACCAGTTCGGCATTTCCTGTCGTATATGTGTCGTGTTTTTTGGATGGCTTTGTTGTTGTCTTGAATTGTAATGTACATTGTTATTATACTGTTGTCCATTGAATCCCTGTGTGCATTCTCGATTAAAGTTTTCATTTTCGCTGCGAAAGCGTTTATTATGATTGCTATTGCCAAATCGTGTTTGCTCAAAATTAGTATTGTTTGTCGGGTTTGCTTTATGTCGTGAAAAGTTCTTATTAACAAACGCTTTCAGTACAACTGAATACGCTATGTAACACAAAAATACAATTCATATTCTACCAAATCATAACACAACAATGTCCAGTAACCTATTTTTCTGCACTGTAATTTGATTCATTCACAGAAAGGGTACTTCTTGTTAATGGACAATAGTATTAGCGTAGGTCTCAGTTATTTAACTATTTGTGCCATGACTGATCTTTGATATGACGAAACTTACAGCAGCAGATGTGGGTAAGTTGACTGCACGGCAGTATGCAACTGTTTCAAGTACGTGAATAAAAGAATTGTTTAGGTTTAGTGAAGGAATACAGAGAAATGTTACCAATAAGGATGAAGGACCTACGAAGTCCGAAATGCTATGTGTGACTCAATAAAACACAAAATTTTCAGTGAACAAAACATAAAATTTTCCGTGAAGCAAGGCGCTGTTATTCATACTTCCCGTGTATTAATTGAAGTCAGCTTCACAAACGCAAAATATGTATGCAAGCACATATTTTCTCGTAATATTGTCATTTGTACGTAACAGATGCAGCACTTCTTGTCTTCAAACAATGAGCTACTAATTACGATCATGACGTTATACACTACTGGCCGTTAAAATTCCTACACCACGAAGATAACGTGCTACAGACGCGAAATTTAACCGTTTGGAAGAAGATGCTGTGACAAGCAAATAATTAGCTTTTTAGAGCATTCACACAAGGTTGGCGCCGGTGGCGACACCTACAACGTGATTACACGAGGAAAGTTTCCAACCGATTTCTCATACACAAACAGCAGTTGAGCGGCGTTGCCTGGTGAAACGTTGTCGTGATGCCTCGTGTAAGGAGAAGAAATGCGTACCATCACGTTTCCGACTTTGATAAAGGTCGGATTGTAGCCTATCGCGACTGCGGTTTATCATATCGCGACATTGCTGCTCGCGTTGGTCGAGATCCAATGACTGTTAGCAGAATATGGAGTCGGTTGGTTCAGGAGGGTAATACGGAACGCCGTGCTGGATGCCAACGGCCTCGTATCACTAGCACTCGAGATGACAGGCATCTTATCCGCATGGCTGTAACGGATTGTGCAGCCACATCTCGATCCCTGAGTCAACAGAAGGGGACGTTTGCAAGACAACAACCATCTGCACGAACAGTTCGACGACGTTTGCAGCAGCAGGGAGTATCAGCCCGGAGACCATGGCTGCGGTTACCCTTGACGCTGCATCACAGACATGAGCGCCTGCGATGGTGTACTCAACGACGGACCTGGGTGCACGAATGGCAAAACGACACATTTTCAGATGAATCCAGTTTTTGTTTACAGCATCATGATGGTCGCATCCGTGTTTGGCGACATCGTGCTGAACGCACATTAGAAGCGTGTATTCGTCATCGCCATACTGTCGTATCACCCGGCGTGAAGGTATGGGGTGCCATCGGTTACACGTCTCGGTCACCTCTTGATCGCATTGACGGCACTTTGAACAGTGGACGTTACATTTCAGATGTGTTACGACCCGTGGCTCTACCCTTCATTCGATCCCTGCAAAACCCTACATTTCAGCAGGATAATGCACGACCGCATGTTGCAGGTCCTGTACGGGCCTTTCTGGATACAGAAAATGTTAGACTGCTGCTCTAGCCAGCACATTCTCCAGATCTGTCACCAATTGAAAACGTCTGGTCAATGGTGGCCGAGCAACTGACTCGTCACAATACGCCAGTCACTACTCTTGATGAGCTGTGGTATCGTGTTGAAGCTGCATGGGCAGCTGTACTTGTACACTCCATCCAAGCTCTGTTGGACTCAATGCGCAGGCGTATCAAGGCAGTTATTACGGCCAGAGGTGGTTGTTCTGGGTACCGATTTCTCAGGATCTATGCACCCAAACTGCGTGAAAATGTAATCATAGGTCAGTTCTAGTATAATATATTTGTGAAATGAATATCCGTTTATCATCTGCATTTCTTCTTGGTGTAGCAGTTTTAATGGCAAGTAGTGTATGTTGCTTTATCTCAATTTCTGGCAACTGGAGCCAAATATTCACATTTTTTTAAGGAAAAGACAAACACCGTTGTAGCTATAGAATTTTTTATTGTAACCACGACTGGTTTCGTGCGAATTGAGGCGCTTCCTCAGGTGATCTAAACACGTGTAAAAGGAAGTATTTTATAGATTTTTCTATTCGCACTGGCTTAGTAAATATTGTTATATAGCACAGAACAGTCCTGTAGATTAGGAATTTGCATAAATTTTGTCTACAACATTATTTTATATACTGAAACCCCTCCCTGTCTTAATTGATTGAATAATTAAAACGCGCTAGAAGAATTTGTCAAACTGATAAAACCACATAACCCAAAAATAAAACGAGTATTTTTGGGGAAGATGAATTAGAATAAGGTCTAGAACGCGTGCGAAAACGTATATAAGCATGAATAAAAGCATGGCATAATATGAGACCACAGCCATAAGGCTTACTGAACTAACTAGACCCCCTATCCAAGCAGACATGAAGAAAGTTGCGTTTTCTATGGTATCCGAAAACCCAAAGAGATGGCGCTAGAGAAATTGGGGCTCCTGCACCGAACACCGAAATGTGGACGAGAATGATCCGCTGTACATAAAAATAAATATGTGTGTGTGTGTGTGTATGTTGGGGCTTACGGGCGGTCAACGCCGAGGTTATCAGAGACCTGACACACATTAAAAGAAACGAATGTGGACAAAATTAGTAAAATGGGGTCATACATGCAAAGACAACGGGAAAGACTAAAGATGCTATACAAGAGACTAAAATACAAGTAAAACGGGAAAGCAGCTAAAAGGACGCCACAGGCAATTGTCATTGGCTGAGCAATTACGTAAAATATGGGCGAACCAGTTACCCTGTGAACAAATTAAAATCCTCTCCCTAAAATCTTTTTAAAAACCATAAACTATAAACTCTAACAACATTCGTTTGATTATTACCTTAGAAAAATGGCAGATCTGCCAGCAAGTCAGCCGCAGCCCGCTGGTCAGAAAATAGAACGCAGTCCAATAAAACGCGGCGCACAGTGAGCCGTAGGCCACAGGCACCACGCACTGGAGGGTCCTCTCGCCGGAGCAGGAAGCCCTGCATCATAGGGCTGTGGCTTATGCGAAGACGAGTGAGGAGAACCTCATCCCGTCTACGTGGCTTGAAGGAAGTACACCAAATCCACGTTGTGCGCGGAAAACGAAGCCCATTGTTGGTCACTTCCAGGTACTCATCTTCCCACCGATGCAAGACTCTCGAGCTCAACAGCGAGGTGATAGCATGCAGAGGGATAGGGGGATGACACACTGACATAACTGCGGATAGAGACGCACCTCTTTCGCTACTACATCCACCCTTTCGTTCCCAGCAATGCCGATGTGCCCTGGTACCCAGCAGAAATCCACCTCCTACCGCTGCCGTTGGAGCTGGAGGACGGCATCCTGGATGGTCTGGACTAGTTTATCTGTTGGAGACAAACGTTTTTAACGAGTGAAGGGCCCTTAGAGAATCGGTGCAGACAACTTTAGCACTGGAATAACGTCTCATCTGCTCCATTACCCGCAAGATCGTAGACAATCCTGTATCAAAGGCGGCAAACGCTTGAGGGAGTCGGACCTAGAGGACACGATCCGGGAAAACAACAGAACCCCCGTGTTTATGACCCATCCGTAAAAACAGCTGCGTAGTCGTGGTGCTCAGATAAGAAGTCAGAAAATGGTGCATTAAAAGCGGAAGCAGGAGTTCAATTTCTCTTGTACTGCACCACATTTAAAATCACTCTAAGTCTCTCCAGTAACCAGGGTGGCAGGCGGTTAAAACCCTGGACTTGGGGCCGCATTGGCACCACACCGAGGGACTCTAGCACACTTTGCACGCGGATCCCAAACGCCATCGTGGCTCGTGGACGGTTGCGAAAAGACGTCCCACAGGCGGATGAGCAACAATATGGTGTGCAGGTGAAGTTGGAGCTGTGAGAAACTTACACACCTGACGCACCAGAAGGAGCTGTCGCCGGTTCCCCAGCCTCAGCACAGAGGTTGGGTATGGAACTGGTCCTGCAAGCATCTGTGAACAGCCAGTGTGTCCCTCATATGCAGGTACTACGAGAACGATCAAAATGAACACACAAGCAATTATCTGCTGAAAACTGAAAATCCGTCTTTGCAGCCCACTCCTCTAATCGCCGTACAGTAAGTTGCAACTGACGGCTTGCTGATGCAACGCTGGAGGAGAAACAGAAAATAGCAAAATTGTCCACAAATAAGGAACTCCGTACTGGAGTCCTTACCGTAGATGTGATACTGTTGATGGCTATGGCAAAGAGGGTAGCACTTAAAACACTGCCCTGATGGGCATCATTCACCTGTTCTAAACAATCTGACAGTGGGTCACCAACTCAGGTCATAAAATAGCGCTGAGAGAGGAACAACCGAATGAAGATGGGGAGACTGCCACGGAAGTTCCACTGACGCAGTTGAGTGAGAATACAGTGTCGCCAGGTAGTATCGTACGCCTTACTGATATCGAAGAAGATTCCAGCGCAGTGATGTCTATGTAGGAAAGTGCGCCCCAATAGCTGAACGGTCAGCGTGTTAGAATGCCACGCGCGGGGGCCCGGGTTCGATTCTCGGCTGGGGAGGGAGATTTTCTCCGCTCAGGGACTGGGTGTTGTGCTGTCCTCATTATCATTTCATCCCCATTGTCGACGTGCAAGTCGCTCAATATGGCGTCGCACTCAATAAGGTTTGCACTCGGCGGCCAAACTTCCCGACTGGAAACTCCCATCCACTGACGCCATACCCTCATTTCCATTTACGTAGGAAAGCCTGCTGAATAGCCGCCTCCAGTAGAGTCGGGTTGTCGACAGTGCACCGAAATCTTCTGAATCCACACTGAGGGCGGCTAAGGAGTTGCCTGTTCTCTAACAGCCACACCAGACGACGGTTAGCCATTCGCTCCAGGGTCTTTCCTTCACAGCTCGTTCGGGCGATATTCCTGTAACTACTCAGACAAGTGCAGCCCTTACCTGGTTTGAGAGGAGGTATTAAAATTGCCTCTCTCTTCACGAGTTGGGGAAGTTACCGTTCTGCTATATAAGATTAAAACATTCAAGGAGGATTCTTTTTCGACGCTGCTGGCAAATGTCTAACCGTGCTGTACTGGATCTGGTCGTGACCGGGTGCAGTGCCACGAGCCTCAGGCAGGGCTGATTCCAGCTCCCACATGGAGAAAGGATGCTTGTAACTTTTTGAATCGTTCGAACCAGAGTCTAGTTTTCTCCTCTCTGCAGTCGCACGGTGGCTACGAAACGCCAGACCCTGGTAATTTGCCTGAAGTTCCTCGCCAGCGTCTGAGCGATGGCTCCAGGTGCTGTTTGAAGACTCCCTCGTGTGAGTACTGCGGCTACAGGTGAACGATTGCGATTACCAGAAATCCTCCGGCGGCTTCTGTAACCACCCTATTAGATTGTTAGAAACTTAGCCGGTGTCATAGTGCTGAAACGAGAGTACTGCTGTAGGTTAATAAATTTTTGCGTGAAGCGCCGTTGCAGCACAGGCAAAGATCAATTTTGGAAACTAAGCCACTCAATATAAAAAGTAACGTTATTAAGGCATACACGCCACTGACTACATAAAATAACAAGGCACATACATTCGCGAGTGAGTGGTTCAAAATAAGAATTAATACTGTATAGGAAATGCGTCATAAGTATAGTTACGTCAGTGCACATTCTGTTGTATGCGAACGTACCATCGGGATAGAGGCACGTACACTCTTTGACATAAAACTCGACCGGCGGCCGTCCGCTTCAGAGGCTAAATCCGCGCCGATCGCGACATGGGACATAAAAACTGGCCAACTCGCTAATTCTCTAAGTCCGGTTATCTGCGCAATCTGGCAACACTGTAGACTGCGGTACTTCCTGGAGGAAAACTTGTCCCAAGATAGAGAGACTCTATGCTGATTACGCCTGTGGTCTAGCGGTAGCGTGCGTTGTTTCTGTTCATAATGTCAGTGGATCGAGAGCAGCTGGCATACAATATTTTTATAGCCTCTTCTGTCTGAATGCTGAAGACGTGAATGTAATGGTAGCGCAGATTCAATATATTTCGCTTTGTGACACACCGATATCAAAATTTTATCTAGTAACGATTTTGCGGCAGATTTCCTGCAGACTGTCCTCCTCTGGACGCCGTATGCGGCAAAGCTCCGGGATCCATTTGCTGGCTACTGGCAGCGGCCGTGGCGACAGCAGCGGCGCTGCACTCCCCCGTTCTTTATCGAAAGCGCCTGCTACCGCTCATCGCTTTTGATGATTTAAAACGCTTTATTATTAAATGTTGATCCACAGAAAATTTCTACAATTTCCATTCACGCTCAAAAGCAACGGAGACAGACGCCCTGATTAGTAGGCGGGTAATCGGCAAGAGCTGAGTATGGCCCGAAATTAATTTTATAGACTGGGACGAAATTAAATCACCTCACTACATTCGATGAATTTATAAATGCTTCATACCTCGTTTCTTTTCCTTTCAAACTTAATTATTTGTGCAACTTTTGGTCAATGTTTGGATGTTTTCTTCAAGCCAGAGTGAGCGTCTGTGGTGTAAAGTGTATTACAGTTCTTGTTTCATTCCTTATGGTAAGTCTATGCGATAAACTGTGTGAATACCTTGCAATGCATGCTCTGTAGCAGTGCAGGCACACTGCACATTTGGAGTTCCATGTATGGGTTCATGAAGTATTTATTGTTGATCGGAAGTGATAGTTAAGGTCATCAGATTTAAACCAGAAAAATTTGTCGTTTTGAAGGTTTCAGAGAACGGAAAGGAATTGCTAACGCCGGTGTTAGAAAACGTCTACAGTTAAATGCTATTGCAAAAATTTAGAAGATGGGAACTATATTAATGAACATGTGCACTTCATAAACAACCTTCCGACATGTTAGACCTATATGACGAGTAAAGCTCAAATTTATATCGTTGACAGTCGGTTTGAATCTTTTCAGGACCTATTTTACAGTGAAGCACCTTGGAATTTGCAAAACAGAAATCCATGGTATTAACTTAATTTACTAAGTCGAAATCGGACGAAGATTGATGTTTAAAGGCATTCTTCAGATTTCGCATAAGAAATTTTTACTAGCAGTTTGCAACTCCATCAATTAAAATGGAAAATAAAAGGTTGTAGTCAGCGGCTTCTACGGTGATTCGAACTTATAGTACAAGCACTGCAACGCACAAGGGAACCTCTGAGCTAACGACACACTGGTGGCCAGAGGCGGACTATAGTCACTGCGATGTTGCCTGAGCCTCAAAACGCAACCTTAAACACACAAACAGAGGAGGTGGAGATTACTGTTTTAACGTCCCGTCGACAACGATGTCATTAGAGACGGAGCACAAGCTCGGATGGGGAAGGAAATCGGCCGTGCCCTTCCTAAGGAACCATCCCGGCATTTGCCTGGAGCGATTTAGGGAAATCATTGAAAACCTAAATCAGGATGGCCGGGCGCGGGATTGCACCGTCGTCCTCCCGAATGCACACACAAACAGGTGTTACTGTATATGAAGAACGCCGTTCTTGGAGTCCAGAAATTAAATATACTTTCTAATTGTGTCATCTTGCAGTGGATTATATCGTACGAGTCTTCGATGTGGAAAACGAATGTCAAGTGAATTTAGCGAGGTAACGCCGACCTACACCCGGAAGTAAATGCACTATCAGAGTGTTGACAAATACTTGCTACGACGCTGCCATTTTTCGGCTCTCTGACGAGGCAGCTCTTCAGCGAAATGCTTTCCGTGATTCTCCGATACGGTTCTTCAGAGTGGAGACGCGCGCGCACGTTTGGTTTTTATGCGGCGTTCTTCCCTGATGGTTTCTGACGTCGCCTTGTGGGCTATGTATACATATGAAACATTCAATTATCATTAATCCAGAATGATACAAGTTTCAGCTTCCGGCGTGGAAGAAGGCTGTTGACGCCGACATTATATCATTTCAACGTAGGGAAAGCAAAACGGATCATTCAATGTTTCTCATTCAACATAAAGCATGTGAGATAAATTTCCGTAACGTTCATAATCATCTAAAAATACAAACGAAGTAAAAATACACCGGAAGCTTATTCGAATTGAACATAATGTAAGATACCAAACGCTTTGCACCTCGATGTCGAATTCGTCCACTTACAATCGTTTGCAGCATGCACATAGAATGTCATGATTACCACGAGAATGAAGAAATATGTTGGTAAGGATGGAAGCAAGAAGAGACGCAGTCAACAAATATTCTATTCCTCATGGCATTCATTTCATTTGACACGTAAGAAGAGGTAAAGCGGGAATTTACGTTCGTTAACACGAAAGATATGCCGCACATATTGATAACGAGGAAGTCTGCGTCTTCATACGTTTCCTCCTTGAAATCTGTATGCTCTATTATATACTAAGTAGCCCGATCATTGTTTCAGTAATGTTACCCTCTTGTTTGACCCCGTAACGATGAATAATACATTCATAATTTATTCATACAGCATCAGCATAAGACTCTTGCGAGTGAGAGAATGACAATAACAATCGTAACAAGAACAAGCAAATAATGAATGATGTTTATTCCAACGCAGAACGAGAATGGCTTTAAATATAAAAATCTATATCTATATCCATACCTATTGATCTTTGAGTTGGCACAATGCAAGTATATTCTTAGCATTTAGTTACTGAATTTAGTTCTGGATGTTTGCAGAGAAAAGGAAAAGTCGGTACTTCTCGCTAGTGTAATATAATGTGAACCAGCAACTACCCTTTCCTTAGAACACGACTCAAGCAGGTCCTCAAGTAGGCACTGCTGCATTCTGTTCCCTGACCTTGCTCTGATGACGGTTAGTGCAGATAGTTCCGATTATGAAATACAAAACGTATTGCAGGTTAGTTCCTAGGATAGTAACATTAAATTTGCGTTGTAGACGGCACATGAACGTGACGATTATCCATATTACTCATCAATATAAAAAGACAATATTTTGGGAATTTAGCAGGATTACTCAAAATGAATTCTGAAATTGGGTGACTGACCGCACAGGTGCTAAACGTCGTCAAGAGTATACGATGTCCTAATCGCATTAGGAATATGAAGATCGTCTTCGACAGCTGGCAACTTTCACATTGCTATCTCCACCCTACTCCAGACAGCTTTCGGTGTAGTTGCACTACGTTGCCGATGTGAGGGAAGGCCTTCAAACCGATAACAGACCACATATTGAAAAATACAAGCGAATACTCTTGCAGCGTAAGCTTATTGTAACTAATCTAAATATTATTGGAGAGAAACATTGTCCTATTCAAAAAAAAAGTAAACTGTTACACACTGTTGACGTCAAACGGACATTATCTATGTCCTGTCTTGTGTCCTACTCATCTATAATATCAAGTGTACTATGAAAATGATTATATATAATGGATTATAAGGTAATGCATTGATACCAGATGGTGGGGGCCGGCCGATGTGGCCGTGTGGTTCTAGGCGCTTCAGTCTGGAACCGCGTGACCGCTACGGTCGCAGGTTCGAATCCTGCCTCGGGCATGGATGTGTGTGATGTCCTTAGGTTAGTTAGGTTTAAGTAGTTCTAAGTTCTAGGGGACTGATGACCTTAGAAGTTAAGTCCCATAGTGCTCAGAGCCATTTGAACCATTTGAACTATTTAACACAAAATGACATTAAAAATTTAAGTTATTCACGAGCAGCTAGTTGAGAATGTGTATGAACATTAAATGACACGACGAACCGTCTTGTTCTGCATATGGATTCAAACCCAGCTCTTGCAGACTAAGCAAAGATTTCGTGACTGACGGAAACTAACAGTCATTCCTGATTAGGCATACAGAGAGTGATATACCTCGATTTTAGACAGTATCAGTTAGCAAATATCAACTTTAAATTGCATAGCGCAAACATTTTTAACAGACGCGAATTCCTACCCAGCATCTATTGTCCCTGTTAACGAACTACGAGAGATGTTAAATATTGCTTCTTCACAAGTAACTTACTTGAAATGCCGTGAGGTAAAGCTGTGTGTTGGACATATTCTAGAGAAAACTAACGTTAAATATGGGTTTGTTGCACCAGCAGTGACATGTGAGCATGTTTGAACTGAAATAATATGACGAAGAGTTCAGCGCTCACTGGGAATAGAGCCCCACACATATCGTTGTTGACTACACACAAAGAGACGTCAGCTACCGAATTTTTCTCCACCAGCTGCTCAGAATAGCATCTTGAACTTACAGTCATCTCGCAAATAGTTCTGTGTCTCACTGGGAGTTAAAAACGTCGGATATCGTTAGTGCTGACTGCGAATGAAAATACATTAAAAATCAAAATTATTATCCACCAGCAGATAGGTGTTCTCATGCTAGAGCTTGATAATACATAATTAAATCTTTAGTGCCGGGCCAGGATTCGATCCCATTCACGCATAATATGTGAAGGTGTTGAGGAATCTGCAGTTTTGGACAAACAACAAATTGTAACCGAGCTGTATTGCCACGAAGGGATCACATTCCGCGTTAATGGCGGTTTGAGTTGCATTCCCAGTTCAGAACCAATTTTATCGACATACAGAAGCTCAAATAAAAGATGGAATAAGTGTCCTGTGACCATACATAGCGTTTGTGTCGTCACTTGAAATAAATAACTGGTGTAAGAAAGGTTACTGGTGATAGAGTTTCTACATGTCGCCACTCCTGACTTTATTGTGGTTGAACCTACCGTCTACTTGGTAAAGAAGGAATATCATCTTTAATGTGAATTTTCAGACCACGCAGCCATTATATCTCCTTCACTTGGTGTAGCCAGGAGAGAATGGAATCTGTCTCTCCCTATCTAAAATCCTTGACAGAAGTGGGAATCGAACCCAGACCATAGGTATAACAACCTACCATCTGTCCAACAGACCACGAAACCCTCTTCTCTGCGAGTCATTTTTCTATCGTAACACAGTTGCGCCACACTGGATGAGAATTCTGACACACAGGCTCCCTGTAGTAATTTGCAGCATGTTCAGTAAATTCATTTACTTGGTTGGCCGAATCACCATGAACTAGCTGCCTCGGCTACCCAGTGCATACATTCGACTATTTTGTAATCAGAGAAATAAAATCACGTTACTGCCACCTACACACAACTGCCAACATTGTAGGATGCAGAAGTTTAAATAGGAAGTGTTCCTTTCCACTTGAGCTAAACTATTGCGCTATCTGTTACTAGAAAACGTCGTTCAGTCCAAAAGAAAAGCTGTAACTGTTTGTCTCTCAGAAGTCAAGACCTGGCCATATGCATAATCTCACAGTGCTGTGGAATCCAAAAGTTCTGGAGGAATAGTTGCCGAGCTCTGGAGCTGCTGTAGCTACGTGTCAGCTTGTAGCATAGATAAGATGTCGCGAGTTCGAATACATTCAGTGCTACATTTTTTAAAACGCAATTCTGCTCTCTGCTGAAGTTATCAATCTAATGGAACTTTGAACATAATTCCCTTCACTTCTCAACCCAAAGTAGTCGCATGTGGAAAAAGGACTAACTACTGTGACATTTTGTTATATTCAGGTTTAATAGACAGCAGGCAGCAGATGCATCTCGAAGATGTGCAGGGAGAGCGCATCGTGCCATAATATGTCAGAAAAGTATTTTCTACATTAGCCGTCGTGTGGTAGTGATATTTTATTCTTCTTCAAACTTTGATTGACAGCTTTAACTCAGAACAAATTTTCTACATGCATGTAATCAATAAAGTGCATGTGCATTGTCCGACTGTCATAGGTAACATCAGAGAATTCGCATATATCGTTGATGATTAATTTCTCTCTCATGTTTACTATTGTTTTAACAACACTAAAGGAAACCTTACGAAAATTGTGCACTGTATTATAAGAAATGAAATAAAACTAACCATGATAACCTTACGACGAAAGTATCTATACACAAGCATGCCTCTATCGACACGAATTAGTAAAATACTACTCACTTAGATTTTGATTGGGTCTGTGTTTAATTGGTATGCTGTGTCATACTCAAGAGGTATGCAAATGTGGCATTTCGTAAATATAGTTACGTATTCCTAGAAACCCAAAATTCGCTTGTCAGCAGCGGAAAGAGGCGTTACCTGTTGTGCAGCATTGTAAGTTTTTCAACATTGCACTATGAGCTGAAAGCATTTCCTTGCGATTTCCTTATTGATGTTTGATCTGACTGCTTGTAGCTCTTTCACAGAAGGGATACAAACGTTTCAGTCAGTGAGACTGGAACTGCGAACCGTAACAGACGCTGTTTCAGAGGTCAGCACGTTACCACAGAGCTGGCGAGGAGGTCTGGGTCTCAGCTTCCTATTACGACGGCAATAGTAACCAGAACTCGTAAACCGCTATTTAAAGATCGAGATTAGTTGCGATTTCCACCTGCAACTACTTTCCTGGGCTGAAAACCGTAAATTTTCAATCTTTTGTTACCCTTCAAGCTATAATAACTCAGATTATTCAATGGAAATGACAGGTAAAATCAAGTGAACTTTGAGGCTTAATTCCGTGCACACCAGGAAGTAACTCGTCGATCACAGAGTTGCCAAACATACGTTGCCTTGTTGCCAAATCTCAGTTACAGTACCAGCAGGAAGAAGACGAACCGATGTGATCCTACAGCGGTCTGGGAAGTGACCATAGCTGGTGTCTCCAAGTCGCGGCTGCTACGGCCTGGAATACGTAATGCGTCTGATTCGCTTTCTGTAACTAGGTTTAGGGACTGGAGCGTAGTTACTAATAATACTCAGAACTGACTGCAAACTGAGCATCATAAATCAGTAACTCTCATTGTTGTTTTTATATTTCTTTCGTAAGTGCACTCAAAACTGAGAAAGTCATTCACAGGCGTTTTCGTGCCTCGCCGATAGTCGAGCACAACATACAAATAAAAATAAAAAAGAATTTGTGTGTGTGTGTGTGTGTGTGTGTGTGAGAGAGAGAGAGAGAGAGAGAGAGAGAGAGAGAGAGAGAAATAAAAAGCAATGAGAGAGAGTGTAAAAAATTGTTGTAAAGAAATTGAATCATGGTATTTAAAGAAATCTTTCATTAAAATGACACGTTCCACATCATTACGAAATGTCGTATTCATGATCTATGGAACAAGAGTTAATCTAATGTAATCTAATCTAATCTAATCACATCATATTGATGATTAGCCATGAAGAGTCATGAATTACCGAAAGTTTTGCCAATACCAGTAACCAAATCTAAACTTGAAAATAAAAGACGACACTTTTTGTAATAAACAGTGACTCCTATCAAGACCCTTTCATCCCTGTTATCTAACCAGGAAAGATGTCTGATATACCTCCATTCTGAAGTAACAAAGTGTGCATGCACTTAAAGATGAAGTGCATGATGTGAAGTTCTGTGACGGAGATACGAACCCAACACGTAATCCGATTGTTAACTAAGACAAATCAAATGTTACGTATCGGTTTTTCTTACGAGCCGCTAGGTGTCTGAATCTAAAATAAGGATACAAACTTTTGTGCCTAAGCGACAATCGAACTGCACACCTACCGTGCATTCACGAATATAGCTTAAGTATCAGTTGCTTACTCATGAACAGTAAGATGTGTGCGTGTTTGACCAGAAATAACGACACCTGTTGCGATTGTTGGCAACACATGAACAGACATTGAAATTGCGCGTTAATTTTCACTAGCAGGTGGGTGTGCACTTGATAAAGCTAGAAATGAAATTATGAATATTTTTGTACTGGATCAGGTTTCAGACCCACATACTTACATTTGGAGGAGACCTAGAGAAGATTGCAGTCTTGGGAAAAGGAACGAAATGACTGAACTATACTGTTCCGAGAGATTCAGATCCTCGAAAGAGGAGATACGAATTCGAATCACAGTCCAGCACCAAATTTTTAAACGTCTCTAGTTCAATCAAGTACAAGTAAAATAAGAGCCCTGTCCCTTTAAATGGCTATCGGTTCATCAAATAAAATAAAATTTTCTAATGTAAGTAAGCTTACTGGCGACTGTATTTCTTTTTACCATGACTTCCGCTGTGTCATTTCCCAACGTAAACCGGCTCTGCCCAGTTGGTAATGAAGGAACGTGATGTTTAATGCGGATTCTGGATTATAACGTCTTTCTCTTGAGGTTACCAGAGGTAAAATAAATCTGTCTGTGCCTCTTAAAAGTAAATGCCTGAACCCACGCATTGCACTTGTGATAGCTCGTTCCACCAGACCATTGTGGCCACATTACCCAGCCCCAGGAGTGTGCTGTAACGGATGATGTGCTTAGCTTACAAAATTAGTCACGGTGGAAAAAATGCGAGTCTATTAAATGGTCAAGTAGAAGCAAGCTTCTGACGCAGAGATTATGCTATTCTCATGTCAGCAGGATGTAAAGACTCTTCTAGGCATCATAGGCTGGATGTGAAGCCATTTTGATTTTTCACAAATTCAGCAAATTTCTTAGTTCGAGAAAATCCACTGTGAAGTGTGAAGTTGCCGGATAATTCGATTATTACTGTTATTATTAATATCATTTTATTCATACTGCTGCTGTAACACAAGTGCTTGAACATCATTTAGTGCCTTTTGGTCACTATAGAAGTAGTTTAAAGAAATCGTCTTATCGGCACTAAATCGTGGTTTGTGAATTGTTTACCGGCCGTACTCTTCCGTATTTAGCCGCCTGGAAGGCGAAAGCTTACTGACAAATTTCACACAGAAATTACTGTTACAGTGTACTTATGGAGCCAAATGAGTCAATTGCGTATTTTCCGGTGAGAAAGAGCACTGGCAAACAGTCTTCGCTACATTAAGTTATTTAAACTGGTGTCACTCTGAGCTAGAATTTATGGTCAGCGACTAAGTGTAACGTCAACGTATCGGATGCGAGTTTTGCGACTGTGAAATACTTTTATACATTATAGAAGCGAATATTAAATTTGCACTAATATTGCGAAAATTTTGTACTTGGACAGCTTAGAATGAAAATACTTCTGTTTATTGCAAAGGGAAACAATAGATTTTCTAAAACACTGTCTGTCATACACTACTTGAAACAGGTCATGTCGACCAAATCATGTGGAAGAACTAACAGCAACGTATATCGGAAGGCAGTAAGATCTCTTGCCTTTTGGTTTGTCAGTACTCGATAGCCATTTCTAGGCGAAAGTAAATGAAGAAAGGCAGTGCGTTTTTGTTACCAAGTAACGTCTTCGTCAATTACTTTAGTTTTAATGTAATCTACGAGTAATTGCTGGTGTTTGATATTAACATGAAAAGGATTCCGTAGACAGGGAAAGAACCTGTTCTTGGGAAACTACTTCTATAGTGACCAAAAGGCACTAAATGATGTTCAAGCACTTGTGTTACAGCAGCAGTATGAATAAAATGATATTAATAATAACAGTAATAATCGAATTATCCGGCAACTTCACACTTCACAGTGGATTTTCTCGAACTAAGAAATTTGCTGAATTTGTGAAAAATCAAAATGGCTTCACATCCAGCCTATGATGCCTAGAAGAGTCTTTACATCCTGCTGACATGAGAATAGCATAATCTCTGCGTCAGAAGCTTGCTTCTACTTGACCATTTAATAGACTCGCATTTTTTCCACCGTGACTAATTTTGTAAGCTAAGCACATCATCCGTTACAGCACACTCCTGGGGCTGGGTAATGTGGCCACAATGGTCTGGTGGAACGAGCTATCACAGGTGCAATGCGTGGGTTCAGGCATTTACTTTTAAGAGGCACAGACAGATTTATTTTACCTCTGGTAACCTCAAGAGAAAGACGTTATAATCCAGAATCCGCATTAAACATCACGTTCCTTCATTACCAACTGGGCAGAGCCGGTTTACGTTGGGAAATGACACAGCGGAAGTCATGGTAAAAAGAAATACAGTCGCCAGTAAGCTTACTTACATTAGAAAATTTTATTTTATTTGATGAACCGATAGCCATTTAAAGGGACAGGGCTCTTATTTTACTTGTACTTGATTGAACTAGAGACGTTTAAAAATTTGGTGCTGGACTGTGATTCGAATTCGTATCTCCTCTTTCGAGGATCTGAATCTCTCGGAACAGTATAGTTCAGTCATTTCGTTCCTTTTCCCAAGACTGCAATCTTCTCTAGGTCTCCTCCAAATGTAAGTATGTGGGTCTGAAACCTGATCCAGTACAAAAATATTCATAATTTCATATCTAGCTTTATCAAGTGCACACCCACCTGCTAGTGAAAATTAACGCGCAATTTCAATGTCTGTTCATGTGTTGCCAACAATCGCAACAGGTGTCGTTATTTCTGGTCAAACACGCACACATCTTACTGTTCATGAGTAAGCAACTGATACTTAAGCTATATTCGTGAATGCACGGTAGGTGTGCAGTTCGATTGTCGCTTAGGCACAAAAGTTTGTATCCTTATTTTAGATTCAGACACCTAGCGGCTCGTAAGAAAAACCGATACGTAACATTTGATTTGTCTTAGTTAACAATCGGATTACGTGTTGGGTTCGTATCTCCGTCACAGAACTTCACATCATGCACTTCATCTTTAAGTGCATGCACACTTTGTTACTTCAGAATGGAGGTATATCAGACATCTTTCCTGGTTAGATAACAGGGATGAAAGGGTCTTGATAGGAGTCACTGTTTATTACAAAAAGTGTCGTCTTTTATTTTCAAGTTTAGATTTGGTTACTGGTATTGGCAAAACTTTCGGTAATTCATGACTCTTCATGGCTAATCATCAATATGATGTGATTAGATTAGATTAGATTACATTAGATTAACTCTTGTTCCATAGATCATGAATACGACATTTCGTAATGATGTGGAACGTGTCATTTTAATGAAAGATTTCTTTAAATACCATGATTCAATTTCTTTACAACAATTTTTTACACTCTCTCTCATTGCTTTTTATTTCTCTCTCTCTCTCTCTCTCTCTCTCTCTCTCTCTCTCTCTCACACACACACACACACACACACACACACACATTCTTTTTTATTTTTATTTGTATGTTGTGCTCGACTATCGGCGAGGCACGAAAACGCCTGTGAATGACTTTCTCAGTTTTGAGTGCACTTACGAAAGAAATATAAAAACAACAATGAGAGTTACTGATTTATGATGCTCAGTTTGCAGTCAGTTCTGAGTATTATTAGTAACTACGCTCCAGTCCCTAAACCTAGTTACAGAAAGCGAATCAGACGCATTACGTATTCCAGGCCGTAGCAGCCGCGACTTGGAGACACCAGCTATGGTCACTTCCCAGACCGCTGTAGGATCACATCGGTTCGTCTTCTTCCTGCTGGTACTGTAACTGAGATTTGGCAACAAGGCAACGTATGTTTGGCAACTCTGTGATCGACGAGTTACTTCCTGGTGTGCACGGAATTAAGCCTCAAAGTTCACTTGATTTTACCTGTCATTTCCATTGAATAATCTGAGTTATTATAGCTTGAAGGGTAACAAAAGATTGAAAATTTACGGTTTTCAGCCCAGGAAAGTAGTTGCAGGTGGAAATCGCAACTAATCTCGATCTTTAAATAGCGGTTTACGAGTTCTGGTTACTATTGCCGTCGTAATAGGAAGCTGAGACCCAGACCTCCTCGCCAGCTCTGTGGTAACGTGCTGACCTCTGAAACAGCGTCTGTTACGGTTCGCAGTTCCAGTCTCACTGACTGAAACGTTTGTATCCCTTCTGTGAAAGAGCTACAAGCAGTCAGATCAAACATCAATAAGGAAATCGCAAGGAAATGCTTTCAGCTCATAGTGCAATGTTGAAAAACTTACAATGCTGCACAACAGGTAACGCCTCTTTCCGCTGCTGACAAGCGAATTTTGGGTTTCTAGGAATACGTAACTATATTTACGAAATGCCACATTTGCATACCTCTTGAGTATGACACAGCATACCAATTAAACACAGACCCAATCAAAATCTAAGTGAGTAGTATTTTACTAATTCGTGTCGATAGAGGCATGCTTGTGTATAGATACTTTCGTCGTAAGGTTATCATGGTTAGTTTTATTTCATTTCTTATAATACAGTGCACAATTTTCGTAAGGTTTCCTTTAGTGTTGTTAAAACAATAGTAAACATGAGAGAGAAATTAATCATCAACGATATATGCGAATTCTCTGATGTTACCTATGACAGTCGGACAATGCACATGCACTTTATTGATTACATGCATGTAGAAAATTTGTTCTGAGTTAAAGCTGTCAATCAAAGTTTGAAGAAGAATAAAATATCACTACCACACGACGGCTAATGTAGAAAATACTTTTCTGACATATTATGGCACGATGCGCTCTCCCTGCACATCTTCGAGATGCATCTGCTGCCTGCTGTCTATTAAACCTGAATATAACAAAATGTCACAGTAGTTAGTCCTTTTTCCACATGCGACTACTTTGGGTTGAGAAGTGAAGGGAATTATGTTCAAAGTTCCATTAGATTGATAACTTCAGCAGAGAGCAGAATTGCGTTTTAAAAAATGTAGCACTGAATGTATTCGAACTCGCGACATCTTATCTATGCTACAAGCTGACACGTAGCTACAGCAGCTCCAGAGCTCGGCAACTATTCCTCCAGAACTTTTGGATTCCACAGCACTGTGAGATTATGCATATGGCCAGGTCTTGACTTCTGAGAGACAAACAGTTACAGCTTTTCTTTTGGACTGAACGACGTTTTCTAGTAACAGATAGCGCAATAGTTTAGCTCAAGTGGAAAGGAACACTTCCTATTTAAACTTCTGCATCCTACAATGTTGGCAGTTGTGTGTAGGTGGCAGTAACGTGATTTTATTTCTCTGATTACAAAATAGTCGAATGTATGCACTGGGTAGCCGAGGCAGCTAGTTCATGGTGATTCGGTCAACCAAGTAAATGAATTTACTGAACATGCTGCAAATTACTACAGGGAGCCTGTG
Source organism: Schistocerca cancellata (assembly GCF_023864275.1). Lineage (NCBI taxonomy): Eukaryota > Metazoa > Arthropoda > Insecta > Orthoptera > Acrididae > Schistocerca > Schistocerca cancellata. The sequence continues at coordinate 511,718,840 of NC_064634.1, forward strand.
TGTCAGAATTCTCATCCAGTGTGGCGCAACTGCGTTACGATAGAAAAATGACTCGCAGAGAAGAGGGTTTCGTGGTCTGTTGGACAGATGGTAGGTTGTTATACCTATGGTCTGGGTTCGATTCCCACTTCTGTCAAGGATTTTAGATAGGGAGAGACAGATTCCATTCTCTCCTGGCTACACCAAGTGAAGGAGATATAATGGCTGCGTGGTCTGAAAATTCACATTAAAGATGATATTCCTTCTTTACCAAGTAGACGGTAGGTTCAACCACAATAAAGTCAGGAGTGGCGACATGTAGAAACTCTATCACCAGTAACCTTTCTTATACCAGTTATTTATTTCAAGTGACGACACAAACGCTATGTATGGTCACAGGACACTTATTACATCTTTTATTTGAGCTTCTGTATGTCGATAAAATTGGTTCTGAACTGGGAATGCAACTCAGACCGCCCTTAACGCGGAATGTGATCCCTTCGTGGCAATACAGCTCGGCTACAATTTGTTGTTTGTTCAGAACTGCAGATTCCTCAACAACTTCACATATTATGCGTGAATGGGATCGAATCCTGGCCCGGCACTAAAGATTTAATTATGTATTATTAAGCTCTAGCATGAGAACACCTATCTGCTGGTGGATAATAATTTTGATTTTTAATGTATTTTCATTCGCTGTCAACACTAACGATATCCGACGTTTTTAACTCCCAGTGAGACACAGAACTATTTGCGAGATGACTGTAAGTTCAAGATGCTATTCTGAGCAGCTGGTGGAGAAAAATTTGGTAGCTGACGTCTCTTTGTGTGTAGTCAACAACGATATGTGTGGGGCTCTATACCCAGTGAGCGCTGAACTCTTCGTCATATTATTTCAGTTCAAACATGCTCACATGTCACTGCTGGTGCAACAAACCCATATTTAACGTTAGTTTTCTCTAGAATATAACAGCGATAGGTGCCGGGTTGGAGTCCTGGGAAGGAAAAGATTAATGTTTCGTCTCGTCATTTCAGTTAAAACATCTAGTTACTGCCGCGAAATTCCGATATGTCACATTTGACTGTGCTTCGATAGCAATCCGATTGGGTTCCGGTTTCGAATCCGTGTCCAACACACAGCTTTACCTCACGGCATTTCAAGTAAGTTACTTGTGAAGAAGCAATATTTAACATCTCTCGTAGTTCGTTAACAGGGACAATAGATGCTGGGTAGGAATTCGCGTCTGTTAAAAATGTTTGCGCTATGCAATTTAAAGTTGATATTTGCTAACTGATACTGTCTAAAATCGAGGTATATCACTCTCTGTATGCCTAATCAGGAATGACTGTTAGTTTCCGTCAGTCACGAAATCTTTGCTTAGTCTGCATGAGCTGGGTTTGAATCCATATGCAGAACAAGACGGTTCGTCGTGTCATTTAATGTTCATAAATATTCTCAACTAGCTGCTCGTGAATAACTTAAAATTTTAATGTCATTTTGTGTTAAATAGTTCAAATGGTTCAAATGGCTCTGAGCACTATGGGACTTAACTTCTAAGGTCATCAGTCCCCTAGAACTTAGAACTACTTAAACCTAACTAACCTAAGGACATCACACATATCCATGCCCGAGGCAGGATTCGAACCTGCAACCGTAGCGGTCACGCGGTTCCAGACTGAAGCGCCTAGAACCGCACGGCCACATCGGCCGGCCCCCACCATCTGGTATCAATGCATTACCTTATAATCCATTATATATAATCATTTTCATAGTACACTTGATATTATAGATGAGTAGGACACAAGACAGGACATAGATAATGTCCGTTTGACGTCAACAGTGTGTAACAGTTTACTTTATTTTTTGAATAGGACAATGTTCCTCTCCAATAATTTTTAGATTAGTTACAATAAGCTTACGCTGCAAGAGAATTCGCTTGTATTTTTCAATATGTGGTCTGTTATCGGTTTGAAGGCCTTCCCTCACATCGGCAACGTAGTGCAACTACACCGAAAGCTGTCTGGAGTAGGGTGGAGATAGCAATGTGAAAGTTGCCAGCTGTCGAAGACGATCTTCATATTCCTAATGCGATTAGGACATCGTATACTCTTGACGACGTTTAGCACCTGTGCGGTCAGTCACCCAATTTCAGAATTCATTTTGAGTAATCCTGCTAAATTCCCAAAATATTGTCTTTTTATATTGATGAGTAATATGGATAATCGTCACGTTCATGTGCCGTCTACAACGCAAATTTAATGTTACTATCCTAGGAACTAACCTGCAATACGTTTTGTATTTCATAATCGGAACTATCTGCACTAACCGTCATCAGAGCAATGTCAGGGAACAGAATGCAGCAGTGCCTACTTGAGGACCTGCTTGAGTCGTGTTCTAAGGAAAGGGTAGTTGCTGGTTCACATTATATTACACTAGCGAGAAGTACCGACTTTTCCTTTTCTCTGCAAATATCCAGAACTAAATTCAGTAACTAAATGCTAAGAATATACTTGCATTGTGCCAACTCAAAGATCAATAGATATGGATATAGATATAGATTTTTATATTTAAAGCCATTCTCGTTCTGCGTTGGAATAAACATCATTCATTATTTGCTTGTTCTTGTTACGATTGTTATTGTCATTCTCTCACTCGCAAGAGTCTTATGCTGATGCTGTATGAATAAATTATGCCATTGGATACAAAGCGGTTTAGTTTTGAGACCTAACCCACGAGGGGGGAAGGCACAGTGGTCTGCTTCAGGAATTCCAAGCAATAAAACACAAAAGACAACCCAGGAAGGGTTCGAAAAGCTACTTTCACGCAGAGACATGCATTTGGAATCTGTTCATCGTTACGGGGTCAAACAAGAGGGTAACATTACTGAAACAATGATCGGGCTACTTAGTATATAATAGAGCATACAGATTTCAAGGAGGAAACGTATGAAGACGCAGACTTCCTCGTTATCAATATGTGCGGCATATCTTTCGTGTTAACGAACGTAAATTCCCGCTTTACCTCTTCTTACGTGTCAAATGAAATGAATGCCATGAGGAATAGAATATTTGTTGACTGCGTCTCTTCTTGCTTCCATCCTTAACAACATATTTCTTCATTCTCGTGGTAATCATGACATTCTATGTGCATGCTGGAAACGATTGTAAGTGGACGAATTCGACATCGAGGTGCAAAGCGTTTGGTATCTTACATTATATTCAATTCGAATAAGCTTCCGGTGTATTTTTACTTCGTTTGTATTTTTAGATGATTATGAACGTTACGGAAATTTATCTCACATGCTTTATGTTGAATGAGAAACATTGAATGATCCGTTTTGCTTTCCCTACGTTGAAATGATATAATGTCGGCGTCAACAGCCTTCTTCCACGCCGGAAGCTGAAACTTGTATCATTCTGGATTAATGATAATTGAATGTTTCATATGTATACATAGCCCACAAGGCGACGTCAGAAACCATCAGGGAAGAACGCCGCATAAAAACCAAACGTGCGCGCGCGTCTCCACTCTGAAGAACCGTATCGGAGAATCACGGAAAGCATTTCGCTGAAGAGCTGCCTCGTCAGAGAGCCGAAAAATGGCAGCGTCGTAGCAAGTATTTGTCAACACTCTGATAGTGCATTTACTTCCGGGTGTAGGTCGGCGTTACCTCGCTAAATTCACTTGACATTCGTTTTCCACATCGAAGACTCGTACGATATAATCCACTGCAAGATGACACAATTAGAAAGTATATTTAATTTCTGGACTCCAAGAACGGCGTTCTTCGTATACAGTAACACCTGTTTGTGTGTGCATTCGGGAGGACGACGGTGCAATCCCGCGCCCGGCCATCCTGATTTAGGTTTTCAATGATTTCCCTAAATCGCTTCAGGCAAATGCCGGGATGGTTCCTTAGGAAGGGCACGGCCGATTTCCTTCCCCATCCGAGCTTGTGCTCCGTCTCTAATGACATCGTTGTCGACGGGACGTTAAAACAGTAATCTCCACCTCCTCTGTTTGTGTGTTTAAGGTTGCGTTTTGAGGCTCAGGCAACATCGCAGTGACTATAGTCCGCCTCTGGCCACCAGTGTGTCGTTAGCTCAGAGGTTCCCTTGTGCGTTGCAGTGCTTGTACTATAAGTTCGAATCACCGTAGAAGCCGCTGACTACAACCTTTTATTTTCCATTTTAATTAATGGAGTTGCAAACTGCTAGTAAAAATTTCTTATGCGAAATCTGAAGAATGCCTTTAAACATCAATCTTCGTCCGATTTCGACTTAGTAAATTAAGTTAATACCATGGATTTCTGTTTTGCAAATTCCAAGGTGCTTCACTGTAAAATAGGTCCTGAAAAGATTCAAACCGTCTGTCAACGATATAAATTTGAGCTTTACTCGTCATATAGGTCTAACATGTCGGAAGGTTGTTTATGAAGTGCACATGTTCATTAATATAGTTCCCATCTTCTAAATTTTTGCAATAGCATTTAACTGTAGACGTTTTCTAACACCGGCGTTAGCAATTCCTTTCCGTTCTCTGAAACCTTCAAAACGACAAATTTTTCTGGTTTAAATCTGATGACCTTAACTATCACTTCCGATCAACAATAAATACTTCATGAACCCATACATGGAACTCCAAATGTGCAGTGTGCCTGCACTGCTACAGAGCATGCATTGCAAGGTATTCACACAGTTTATCGCATAGACTTACCATAAGGAATGAAACAAGAACTGTAATACACTTTACACCACAGACGCTCACTCTGGCTTGAAGAAAACATCCAAACATTGACCAAAAGTTGCACAAATAATTAAGTTTGAAAGGAAAAGAAACGAGGTATGAAGCATTTATAAATTCATCGAATGTAGTGAGGTGATTTAATTTCGTCCCAGTCTATAAAATTAATTTCGGGCCATACTCAGCTCTTGCCGATTACCCGCCTACTAATCAGGGCGTCTGTCTCCGTTGCTTTTGAGCGTGAATGGAAATTGTAGAAATTTTCTGTGGATCAACATTTAATAATAAAGCGTTTTAAATCATCAAAAGCGATGAGCGGTAGCAGGCGCTTTCGATAAAGAACGGGGGAGTGCAGCGCCGCTGCTGTCGCCACGGCCGCTGCCAGTAGCCAGCAAATGGATCCCGGAGCTTTGCCGCATACGGCGTCCAGAGGAGGACAGTCTGCAGGAAATCTGCCGCAAAATCGTTACTAGATAAAATTTTGATATCGGTGTGTCACAAAGCGAAATAGATTGAATCTGCGCTACCATTACATTCGCGTCTTCAGCATTCAGACAGAAGAGGCTATAAAAATATTGTATGCCAGCTGCTCTCAATCCACTGACATTATGAACAGAAACAACGCACGCTACCGCTAGACCACAGGCGTAATCAGCATAGAGTCTCTCTATCTTGGGACAAGTTTTCCTCCAGGAAGTGCCGCAGTCTACAGTGTTGCCAGATTGTGCAGATAACCGGACTTAGAGAATTAGCGAGTTGGCCAGTTTTTTTGTCCCATGTCGCGATCGGCGCGGACTTAGCCTCTGAAGCGGCCGGCCGCCGGTCGAGTTTTATGTCAAAGAGTGTACGTTCTAAGTACTGTTATTGACCGTGGCCTGGGTAAAAAGAATTGTGGTTGCAAACTTCGTAATTAAATGGAAAGAAAGATTGCAGGTTCTGAACGCATGGCGGCCACGAAGGGGAAGAGATGAACACACTCACGTACCTCTACTGTTGAGCTGAGCCGACGTGAGGTTCGACGTCTCCATCTAAATTCTTCAAACAAAATTAAAATAATAATAATCTTCCAGAGTTACAGGAGCTTCGATCCATGGTATCGTAAATGAGAAAATCACATTGTTCATAAATTGCTTTCATTGTATAACACAATTTCACTTTAAAATTACACAGCACACCTTATCGCCAGGACATGAAAACAACGAAAAGGTAGCTATTACTAAAACTAATAAACGAACTGCGTAAATCTTGTTTTGTCCATCAGTGTTAAATTCCTTTGAAATGAATCTTTGTTATTAGAGTCGAATAATTATCTATACATCAATAACAAAAAAAATTATACGGTTCCTTTATTGAACGATTTATGAAGGGTACGCTCCAATAGTCTAGTATTAATTATTTGAGCCTATGCTGGATCTCTGGCGTATCCTGCCTTTGTGCAGGTTGATGGATGAATACAAATTGTGGACTACATAACAATATTCAAAGGCATCGTTATATATTAGTTCGTAATTCATATTCATGTAATGAAATGAATGAGTTTTCGTAGTGCTGTCATTCAGGATCACGTGAGCCGTGCGTGGCTCGTGTTCGTGCCATTTCTTATTTAACATCCGGTTTTTGCCTTACTGCCACCTCGTTATGTTAGTTTCAATTACATGTGTCACTGAGTTGCTGCTTTGCCTGCCCGTGAGCGGCAGCAGCAGCGCTTATCGATATAGACTCTGTCGTATTATCTTTGCTGGACTGCTATTGCTTCCCTGTCGTCGTGTGTCGACCCGTCAGAACGTGCCAGCTGGGGAGTTCGGACGTGGAGTGTTTGAGTTGGCACGCGACACAAGTTCAGTCCGTGCGCGGCAGCGGCGTGGTCCGGACCGCCATGACTCGCGAGACGGTTGCCGACACACGTGATTGGAGTGGCGACGACTTTGGTTGGTCGGTCGGTCGTCTTGCCGGACGACGTATATTTGGCCGGCGATCGCTTATGTGTTGGCTATGTGTGCCGACTCGTGATTCGTCCCTGTTACTGTACAGTCGCTGCCGTTAGCATTGTCTGGTTCTTCGTGCAAGTGTTCTTGAAACTGTGTGTAGTTTGTGCGATTTCGATTGACAAGTTATTGTAAATGTTGTCGGCGTACTGGCTCTGAGGAGTCGGTCGGTTGGCATGGAGCAGTGAGGAAATTTCGGCGGGGCGTAGTTTGGCCTCGGCCCGCTGGCGGTCTCTACGCGATGTCGGAGAGTGTGGCGCTGTTCCCACTGCTACGAGGTTCGTGGCTCACCGACCCTGGACACGAAACTTGAGTTTTCATTTAACCTACCAGGAAGTCAAGACTGTTCACATTTTCTCATTTGGAGTTTGTTGTCGGCTGTTGGGATATTCCCGCGAGCAACAACGTGGTTTTCAAGTTGGAAAATTCTAGCCACCCTCCGAGGAGTTTCAGTGTATTTGGTTATTTGAACTGAAGTGCACCAGCGGAATATTCTGCCTTGTGGCCGTTAACGTTCCGGTTACCTGCCCTGGGCGTTGACGTAAATTTCAGGCAGCGTAGTTTCCTCATCATGTTGTTGATGTCCAGCACGGTGTATAGTTTGACAGCTCCATATATGATTGGCTGTGGGCGCCAATATCTTCTACGTTGTTCCGTTGAACTCCCTGTTGTGCCCTGGTCGGGTGAACTGGAAGTTACCTTGTCCGTTGGTCCGCTGACTGTCGTCAGTTTGGTTGTCGTCGGATGGTGAATGGTTGGCCCGACTGCCTGTCTCACCTAAGTGAGCGTTAGTGTTTGAATTACAAAAAATATTTGAAATGGCTCTGAGCACTGTGGGACTTAACATCTGTAGTCATCAGTCCTCTTTGAATTACAGACAGACCGTTGAACATCTGGGCGCCCTTGTGTGTACTGCCTTATTTTTTTAAATTTGTTCTTTTTGTTGTTTGTACGTATATGGCTTCCAGCCGGTTTGGTGTTTTAAATTAGAATTGTTTTCGTCTTAAGGCCCTCAGCTTAGTTTAAAGTACTGTTTCACGTAAGCCCTTTGGCATTTTAAAATATTTTTGAATTTTTAAGTTTCCGGCCTTCAGCCGATTTGAATTTAACTTGTTTACTTCAGCCTAACTAAAGAACTGTTTTAAGATACATTTATGATTACGCTTGCGTTTTGAGTTAGTGGCCTTCAGCCGTTTTTAAATTAATGTGGCTTTCATTCGGTAATTACGTCCCAAAGATTGAAGCTGTGTGTTTAAACAATTTTTTGGGCTCTTGTAATGTTTGATCAAATAATAAAGTTGTATGTTCGAGTGCAACTGACAGCCCCTTATTTGACCCCTTTCCACAATTTATTATGCCTGTCCTGTCCTGCGGGTCAAGCAGGGCATTTCATCACGTTTTGTTTTGTATTCAGTATTATTTGACTACAGTCGTCCATGAGCTCAATCTAAGAAGCAGGCTGTAACTACTTTTGACCGCTTTCTGTTGGCATGCCACGTAGTAATTATAGCCTTGATATAGGAAACCACGTCGTCTAATGTTTCAGTGTGTTGCACTATAATAGCATAATTTTAAAATTAGCCGCGCTAGCTCCAGACTTTGGGTTGAACACTGCTGTATTTTAATAATAATTTCCTGTTAGTTTTTTTGGGATTCAGTCTAACTTTTCTTTATAACGTTTGAAAAAAAAATTAATTTTCTTTAGTATTTATGTTGCGGCTTACTTAGCTATGCTGGCATTAAGGTACTTTCAGTTTTGTGATATAATGCATTTATCGTAAATATGATGCGTAGGATGCCTTCACTAGGTTTTGTCAGGAAGAAATCATAAAGAAGTTATTTTAGCATTTTAGAACTTTTATGTATGGAATCGTAGTTGGTTTCAAATTACGTATGTGGCTTTTAATGGTAGAAACCGTGCACTGCGGCGACGACTGTCTTACTCGTTGTCAGTTCGTCTCGTGCACTGGCTGCCCTGTGGCGCCATAGTAGGCGTCACGCGTGATCATACGGGGGCAGTGTACATTGTAATTAAAACTTTTACTTTTGACGTATCAGCGCATCATTCATGTCGTATGATGTGCATTTGGAGATGTAATGGAAAGATTTTATGTGCAGCTGGCACAAGATTTCTATAATAATCTGTACGAAGATACGCTGTCATTGATTCCTCTATGGGTTAATCTAGCATCATTTATTAAACAGTTTGTAACACCTTTTGTGATATTGTTATAGATCTGATGACGGTTTGCCGAAACGGTTATTCGCAATACATTGTTTTATTGTGATCTTGACTAAGAAGTTTTTGCTCTCCTAAGAAACTAAATACAAATAGGACAGTTACAAAAGTCGTAGCAGAACTGAATGTCGCAGTCGCGAACCCTGTCAGCAACGAAACAGTATGACTACTCTAACTGATCTCTTTACTTATTGGCGCTACAATGCGCATAATACAGGGCTATTACAAATGATTGAAGCGATTTCATAAATTCACTGTAGCTCCATTCATTGACATATGGTCACGACACACTACAGATACGTAGAAAAACTCATAAAGTTTTGTTCGGCTGAAGCCGCACTTCAGATTTCTGCCACCAGGGCGCTCGAGAGCGCAGTGAGACAAAATGGCGACAGGAGCCGAGAAAGCGTATGTCGTGCTTGAAATGCACTCACATCAATCAGTCATAACAGTGCAACGACACTTCAGGACGAAGTTCAACAAAGGCCCACCAACTGCTAACTCCATTCGGCGATGGTATGCGCAGTTTAAAGCTTCGGGATGCCTCTGTAAGGGGAAATCAACGGGTCGGCCTGCAGTGAGCGAAGAAACGATTGAACGCGTGCGGGCAAGTTTCACGCGTAGTCCCCGGAAAATTGGCTCATGCCACAACTGGAGACCGACAGCGCCGACATCATCTTTCAACAACTCCACCGCACTTTCATCATGATGTTCGGCATTTCTTAAACAGGAGATTGGAAAACCGATGGATCTGTCGTGGTGGAGATCATGATCAGCAATTCGTGTAATGGTCTCCACGCTCTCCCGACTTAACCCCTTGCGATTTCTTTCTGTGCGGTTATGTGAAAGATTCAGTGTTTAAACCTCCTCTACCAAGAAACGTGCCAGAACTGCGAGCTCGCATCAACGATGCTTTCGAACTCATTGATGTGGACATGCTGCGCCGAGTGTGGGAGGAACTTGATTATCGGCTTGATGTCTGCCGAATCACTAAAGGGGCACATATGGAACATTTGCGAATGCTTAAAAATTTTTTTTGAGTTTTTGTATGTGTGTGCAAAGCATTGTGAAAATATCTCAAATAATAAAGTTATTGTAGAGTTGTGAAATCGCTTCAATCATTTGTAATAACCCTGTACATTTTTTGAAGTTGAGTTCTACTTGAAGTCCAAACCGGTCGTTAATATTATAGCGATCTACACTGTTGTTTTAACCCCTTAGATCACGATACTTTCTTTGCTGTCACCTGCATTCGTCCATTTCCGCACTGTTTTCATTAGTTTCCTTCGAAACTGATAAAACAGGACATACGCTCGTATGTCGTTTCTCGTTCGTGTTCACCCCTCAAAGTATGTACCTTTCCTCTGACTCACCCAGTATGCAAAGACATTATGTGGGCTCCATGAAAATCATGCGGAACGCAATTTTGATCATTCAGATATTTTTGCGCATATTCCTCAAAGAAGTCTTTTTCACTTGAAGTAATGACGAAGATTATTTATTTGCTGCTAGTGTAGATTGTGAGCGACAAAATATTAGCACTAATATGAAAGACGAATGTGAACATAAAATAAACCGCTTATTCCGTCTCAGCATTCAGGAAGCAATAAATGAAGCCAAGGAAAAAGTATACAATGGCAATTAAAGCTCAGGAAGACAGTGGTTTCCAGTGACATTGTACTTTTGTCACAGACGGCATTGGTCTGTAAAGGTGACTAAGCAGAACACATCGTGTTTACAAAATACGTAGTTCTACTTGAGTAGAAGTAAAATGAAGATTATGGAAAAAAATCGACTCATAACATAAAATGCTGTGGGCATTAGATAAGCGTATGTATAATATAACCAGTAAATGAGTTTGACTCGTTGAGCACAAAAGTAACCGACTATTGTCGAAGTACAGAGGATATAAAATATATACCGGTCATAACAAGGAACCTGCTTCTGAAGAAGAGGAATGTATTAATATCGAGTACAAATTTAAGTGTTCTAGAGACTTTTTGAAGATATTTATTTGGAGTGTAGGAACTAGGGAAGTGAAATAGGAATGTTGAACGTTTCATACCTGAAGATAGTAGAATCTTGTGAAACGTGGTGCTACAGAAGAATGTTGTTAGAGAAACAGTTGGAAATACCCTGAGAACTGCGTGGTTGAACGCAAGCGCAGGTGCCAGCAAAGCCTCAAGGTTGCGCCGTTATATTTGACGATGTACGCCACCTGTGAAATGCCCTCAATGCATTGCAACTGTCAATGGTGGACAGAACAGTGTTCTGTGTAGACGTGAGTGCATTATGTAGTATGCTTAGTTCCGAAAACAAGGAAGTCGAAGCGTGTGGTGTTTCAAAAGATACCATGTCGAACACTCATACCATATACAGGCAAAGAGGAGAAAACATATTCCACTAAGACGCAATGCCGACGAAAGTGCTTTTTGATCGTTGCTGAACGTCACAGGAGAGGATCTTGATTAAAAATAAGGGAATGACAGCAACGAAAGTCACTGCAGAACTAAATGTCGCACTCACGAACCCTGACAGGAAAAAAAAAAAAACAAACAGCATTGGGAATTGCACGGTTAGATGGAATTCCAAAAACACTCTTCAGTGATACAAGTGCCTGTAACAGGAAAATATGGCGCCAAAGCCGTAAAACGTGGACTGTGTAGTAAGGGAAGAAAGTCATACGACCAAGTTTGCAACCAGAGACTAAAACATGGCAATGGTTCGATGACGATATGGGCTGTCATATCGTGGTATTCCATGGTTCCCACGGTTACTCTGCATGGTCGCATTACTGCATGGATTATGTGACAGTTGTGGCTAATCAGGTCCATAGCAGAGTGCGTCAGTTTGCCAACCGTGGTGCTGTGTCCCAAGACGACGGATCCCCTGTTCTCACAGCTCGCAGCGTCCGGGAGAGGTTACTGCGAGTATGAGGATAGTTGTCACATCTCCCCTGACACTACGATGACCATATATCAGTATTATTGAACCTTTGTGGTTTTCTTTGGAGAGAAGGGTCATGATCGCTATCAGACTCCATCATCGTTATCACAACTTGCCACTACTTTGCAGGAAGATTGGTATAAAGTTCTCTTGAGAACCATGCACTGCACGTATTTGTCCATTCAGGGATTAGTGGAAGCTGTATTGAATGCCAACGGTTTTCGTACACCGTATTATGCATGGTAATATGTTGCGTTTTTGGTGTTTTCATATTTTTGAATACTCCTTGTAAATGGGTGGGTAGGATAAGTAAATAAAAGGTTCTTAATCTTATCGGGGAAGAAACAATATGGAGTACAAGTTAACTGAAAGGAGGGACTGGTTGAGGGGACATATCCTGAGTCACTAAGAAACCGTAAATTTGGTAATGGAGGAATGGGTAAAGGGTTGTAGAGTGAGACCAAGAATTGACTACAGTTTGGTGCAGATGTCGATTGCAGTAGCATTGTGTAGCTGAGGTTGCTCACATAGGACAGAATAGTGTGATCAGCTGCATGGGATCAGACTTCTGACTGAAGCCTCCAGTGACAGCAGGGGTTTCACTAGACGGAGAAATGAGCCGCCACCAACCCTCCCACCCTGACACTTTGTCGGCCTGACGGTTGAAACAGGTGGAACCCCACGTGGTCGATCAGAGTGGCAGCCCATAGCCAGCGGGGCTTTCCCTCGCCACAGTTACGGTGCAGAGACGTGTTGACTCACGTACGCTGATAGTGCTGGCAACAGCTGAGTACACGGCACTACCAACAGGTAGTTGCCGAGAAGGATGAGGAAGAGTGCCTCATGTTGTACTGGGAAGATTGAGCTCATTTTCTCAGAGGGAATCTACGAAATACATGACAGGCTGCTGAGTGGTAGGCACGCTACACTGCCGACTTCGGGACAGTATAGATCAGGGTAGCAGCACAGCAGGAAAGACGAATGGCGCTTCTGGTCCCATTAGCATGAGAAAACACTAGGTGAAGCTATGTTTTTTCAAATAGATACCCTTTTCCGGAATCTATTTTGCAACGAGAGATTTTGGCTCCCAGATACATGGATAGTCATTTCTCAGTGATAGCACGAAAGACACGTAAGAGATAACTATGCCTTTTTATTTTACTGATGAATTACGGTCTTCCGTAACTGCTGGATTTGAGAAGCATGACTGAAAAAAATTCGTGGACGGGTGCAATAGTGTTCAGATGATTTCCAATCAGTGGTGTCCAGAACCCTGAGGGCGCAGAGGACAGCCACAGATTGCAAAAGTGTTCCGTGGGGTGTTCCTTATTTTTGAATGACAATTTTTTTTTAAATTTTGGGGCTCAGAAATCGCCCCAGTTTTCCCTCAATATGTAGACGACAGCAGGACTGGGGACCTGGTGCATGCCTGCGCCATCACAACTGAGTTCGGTGAATGTGCTTTATTTTTGTTTTAGAAGATGACGTTTGAGTTACCGAGTACTAAAAAAGCAAATATTTGTAATCGGAAAAATAAATTACGAAGTAACAGTCGTAAAACTGCTCTAAAACCGAACTATTCTTGGAAATTGTTACCTTAATATTTAGAGAATCAGAAAGACAGTAACAGGAAGTGCATTTTGTTTAATTCGTGGCCGGTTTAGTATCTGGGAAATGACAAGAATTCCGGACAGATTACTGGCAAACTGTGTTCGAACTCTTGTGGATCTTTGTCGAGACTACAATAATAATAATAAAGGTGACGAATTTCCAGATGACTACAACCATTGTGTGGAAGATTATCGATATGTTTCCGGAAATTTATATCATATCTTGCCACGCTGATGGCCTCGATATATTGAAAGTAGAAGGAGATAATATATTCTTGCAGCGATAAAGTACAACAGTAGATATGAGAGCAAGAGGAAAGCGAGCTGACGCAGCAGCCACACTGCACTGCGGCCTCGTTGTCCTTCCATTCCCACTTTCCATGAATCATTTCCATGATAGACTTGTGGGACGAACCATTTTATATGCACATCGTACACATTGTAATTAATTATTAAATATGCTGAACATTTGTAATTTTTCTGTAAACATGTAGATATGAGTTTGTAGTTCCTACTCACCACCTTTTCACATTACAGTAATAGAAATGCTTCTACGAAATAGAATGAGCTGTCAAGAAGAAACTATTGCAGTTTTCTTTTCTGTCCATCAGACATTTTATATCACTGAGTTATCAAAAAGTTTAGATGCGACATTGTGCACACCGTTTGTTCTAAAGATAACCTTTATGTGGACTAATACATGCCTTTTTTCTTTCTAGTATTATAACTGTGTTCAACTGTGTACATTCTCTTTGAACTGCAGAGAATTATTTATAACAAACTTCATGAGGGAATAAGTAGACTCTGAAGCAATAGTCATAACTCCCAGCTTCTTAACTAGATGTCCACAGGAAGATTGCGGTTGAGCACCACATGTTATTCTTACAGCGCGTTTTTGAGCAATGAACACTTTCTTTCTTGAAGATAAGCTAACCCAGAATATTTTTCCACATATGTTATTCAATTAAAATATGCAAAATATGTCAACTTACTGATTTGTCTCTCCCCAAGATCTGCAGTAATTCTAAGTGCAAATGTGGCTGAACTTTGTTGTTTTAAGAATTCCAAAACGTGCTTTTACAGTTCAAATTCTCATCGATATGTACACCTAAGAATTCTGAAATTTCCATCATATTTACTGTTTCGTCATCATGTGTTACAATTTTCATTGGTGTACCACCTCTAGATGCGCAGAACTAATTTGTTGTGTCTTTTTAAAACTGAGCGTGAGACATTCGTAGTCAACGGTACTTCTATCAACCCTGTCTATCATTTCTTCTGTTGCTGTATTTGTGTTTGTACAGACTACACTACTAGTCTCATCTGCGAAAAGAACTAATTTCGCTTGTTGTATATTAGATAAAAGATCGTTTATATATTTAATAGACAATAGCGGACATAAGACTCAGTCTTCCCAGTCGGAATAATGTCCATAGGATACGCTGGGTGAGTTAAAATTACTAAGTACAACTACCTGCACTATTCTGGTTAGACGTGACATTATCCTACGTTGGTTATACTATCAGTCACATAGAACTTCAGTTTACCGAGGAGAATATTATACTTCACACAATCAGATGACTTATATGGGTCGCAGAAATTGTAACCAGCACTAATCTGTTATTTATTGCTTGTAAAATCTGGTGAGTGAACACATGAGTGGAACTCTTAGTATAACAAGTCTTCTCAAATTCAAACTGTGACTTTCTGAGGATATCAGTGTTGACTGGGTAGACTAGTAGTCCAGAATACATTACTTTCTCAACAATTATGTTAAATGATGTCAATAGTGAAGCAGGTCGGTAGTTATTATCATCTTTCTTATCACCTTTCTTAAGGACTGATTAAACAACGGAATATTTCAGTATCTTTGTCAAACTGCCTTGAATTGGCGATGCATTGCATGTATCAGATAATACAGGTCTTATTGTATGGCAACAAGTCTTCAGTATACTATTGGAAATACCATCAAATCCAGATGAGCTTTTATTTCTTAGAGAATATATAATTTCTTTAGTTTCAGGAGAAGATGCTAATAAATTAACGCCACTGAATTTATGAGAGTTACTTTTGCACAATGCTGCTCTAAATTTTCTCTTTAACTGTTTGTCCCTATACTTTGTAATAGTATGTTTAATAAATGATTATTTTGATATATTCGCTACCTGTTACCCATTTATAGCCCTTCCATTCAGTTCATTAGGGACGTTTTCCTGTTCTGTGGCTGGCTGTCCTGTCTCTCGTTTCTCTACATTTTGTAAGTGCTTAAGTCTATTGTCGGAATTACTAATTTGTCATATTATGAGCATGCTCCTTGATTTATTAGTAACTTTTATTAGTATTCTTTCAGTAGTTTTTGTAGTTTGCCACCATCTCAGGTCCTCTACTTGTTACTGGCAACAGATACATTTCTATTTTCCTTTCATATTATACCCTAAAACCTATGTGTTCCATGGTTTCTTACATGGCTGCTTAGTGCCCTTTCTGACTGATAAGCGTATGTGGAAAGCTATTTGCAAATAATGATACAAATTTATCAAGAAATAGATTAAATTTCATACTAGCTGTTGATTCATAAAGTTCAAACTGGCCATCTCTTGCAAACTGTTCTTAAAAACATTTGTCCTGGAGTCGTTAATTATTCTTACTGACATTAAATCCGCAAAATGATGACTAGTGGTCCTGGAGACGTATCAGTTTTCTTAATACTCACCATTTTTGGTTCTCCAAATGACTAGCTTTCTAGTACACTGACGTGACATTGTATATTTATCATTGTCAAATGGTGATAATAAAAGCCTATAACAACGATAATTCATACTGTGCTGCTGTAATGTTCATTTGAAGTTGTTTTTACTTGATAATATACTTGGAATACGCTGTCTGAAGATGTTGTTTCGTGACTAGGGAAGGTAATTGAAGGATTAATATAAATATTGTAAATATTTAAGTATATATAGCGATGTATATAATGTTGTGTAGTCAAGTAGTGGATCACATATGCTGTATGAAACGTTTTATAGAAAGACGTTCAAAGCGTCCACCTTGATTTGTGAAAGCTTCATCACTCACTGGATGATACTTTGCAACACACCTGCGTCCATCATTGCTGAAATGGGATGCATGTTAGCTGTGGGATGATTCTAAAAACGTGTTGATTTAAGTGTCCCCACAAATAAAAGTCTAGGGGATTGAGCTCAAGGGAACATGGATGCTTCGGTGTTATCTATAGTGATCTTATCTAAATTGTTTTTCTGTTTTTGCCTTATGAGACTTCTGTATAAGTATGCTCTTCGATGTAAATGTTTCATTCTTTTTTTTATGACTGAGCCAGTGAGTCTCTTATCTAGTAGGGACAGTAGTACCCTTCGTTCTGGCATGCGCGTTTTCTCTTCGGTTCTCCTCTTCTGGTCGCTATTTAAGCGCAGCGCTTCTGGCTGTGGCTCTCTCGGTTTTCTGCTCCGGGGCCCCAGTAGTCGTGCTTGCCCGTTGCTTGGGCGCATGTTGTGTTGGTGAGTGTTGGAGCTACTGTTACGGTTGCTCGCGGCACTGCGTTATGATTTGAGGAGTGTGTCGGCGGCAGGCTGGTGGTGATGGCCTCCAATAGCCTAGCAAGTGTGTAAATTGTACTGCCTGACACTGGATGCCTATGTATTCTGTGTGGATACTCGTCGTTTTCTGCTACTAACGGCGGGCATCAGCTATTTCTTTGAATTTGTGTTTAGTGATCAATCTGATCGTAATTTGTGTTTACAGCCGGAAACAATGATTTGTTTGTGATTATTCCCACCGTGGCGGGAATAAGGAATTCACTCTTGCTCCCAGTGTATGTTGCGTAGTGGTGTTAAGAGTGTAAAACACTGCTCAGTGGCGGGAGCAAAAAAAAATGGTTCAAATGGCTCTGAGCACTATGGGACTCAACTGCTGAGGTCAGTAGTCCCCTAGAACTTAGAACTAGTTAAACCTAACTAACCTAAGGACATCACAAACATCCATGCCCGAGGCAGGATTCGAACCTGCGACCGTAGCGGTCTTGTGGTTCCAGACTGCAGCGCCTTTAACCGCACGGCCACTTCGGCCGGCTTGGTGGGAGCACTAAGCGAGAATAGTGTGAAGGCTGCATGAGTTATTCTAGGATCTCTGCATTCCATGTTTAGTGTTAATACAGTGTGTTTATGATGTTACTTGTGTATCTTATGATTTATTCCGTGGTCTCCGTTTATGCCCTTGGTTCTGCAGGCTCTTAACTTCTCCAGAATTTATGCTTGTTATTGGGGTCTGCCTATAAGAGTAAGGAATTATGAGCTGTAAGAAGTGAATAATTTTCCATTCTATTTCTTTGAGGTCTTGCTTGTGTTAAGGGTATTAAATTTAAAGGGAATGGGGGGGAGGGGGCGGGCATAACTCTGAAATAAGAGGGTTTGTGTTGTGTCCTTTGGTTTGGTTGTGTGTCCTTTTTTTATGTTACAATGTACTACGAGTGGACTGACCGATACAGGGGGCGGCACCTTGACTGAAATACGTTAGGACGCCGTTGGCTCGGCCGGCTACATCTTGGTGACGCTTGGCGCTACTTGTCTGTATCCTGTCAGAGTCGACAGAAAGTTGAGTATTCTATCTCGTAATTATGAGAGATTCCTTTTGTTAATGTGTTCATGCTGCGCCAAGGTGCGTCCCCTGTTCCTAGTAGTTTTGTCCCTCTTGTTTTAGGGTGGTTCGTCCGTTGGGGTGTGCCCGCTGTTGCGTCGAACTTAAACTGACAGATAACGTAACTCTGCTTCCTGCCTAAATATTGTTGCTATACTTGAAAGGGATTTCACGAGTAAGTTCAGTGGAATGAGTCACTATACAACTGGTAGAATTCCGTTGTTCTATGTTCTGTTTATTGGTCTAAGGTTCCTGTTGGGGAATTTGCTCTTTTACTTACAGGTTGTTATTTGATATTCTGTACTGTACTGTTGCTTGATTTAGTCCCGGTAAATTCCCGTCACATTTGTGGGCAATTATGGTTGTCATCTATATGTATCTGGTGCTATTTGTTATTTAGTTAAAAGGAAGGATCTTTACTTAACTTGTTTCTTGTAAAGACTGTATCAGGTTTTTAATTATATTTGTTATTGGTGGCTATTGGAAGGCTGGTTTTGTAAAAGATTTTGTAAAACTGTTTTTGGGGCTATGTGTAATAAATCTTTGTGAACTACAAGCCTGCGTTTGCCTTTCCTTGTAATTGTCCTTTGTCAGTGGTTTGAGGGTTGTAAATTTCACATCCCAATGATAGTTTATATAATTGTAGTTTATCTATGAATATAATTTCGAAAGTAATGTGCTGTCAAAGAATGTAAAAGCTAAAAATTTAATTGTAGTAGTGGCTCGTGCACAGGGAAAGTAGGTTTGTAATCATGTAAAATTTGGAGGGAAGTCCCTTCACAGCGGAACTGGCTACACATAAACAGAAAAGCTGGATCTGGTGGTCGTACAGCAAGGCTCCTGTGTAGCATGAGTCAGCCAGTGGCCAGCAAGCAACGATTGCACATCTTCTGAACTGAAAGAGGCGAGAAAATCTGCAAGATTATATAATATAACCTTGGATGCAGAAGTAATGCGGCTTATTATTCATGGAATACTTCGGTAGGCTCTGTACTATGAAAATCTGACGCTAAGAAGAGAGTTTTCAGAACTTGTTGCACAAGGGAGCCATGGATACTTTTACCGCCTTTTTTGAGTAACGCTGGAAATCGATGCTGCCACCACCCTCATCCAGGAAGAGGCACACCAAGACTGCTTCCGGAAGTAGAAACGGCGTTGGGAGTGGTGTGTCAATTGTGGCGGATAGTACTTGGAAGGAGACCATGCACCACAAGGAAAACATAAGCCTAGAAAAATTTTGTGGACAACGTTCCAGAATTTCTTGTACAAACCGTATTTCGCAACCATGACTTATTCAAGTGATAGTTCGTTAATATACATGATTGTTGAACTTTTTGGTTTTGGAATTAGAATTTTTATATTTTCCTAGAAGTATTAGGGTGTTTTACCTCTCTGATACATCTTGCACAATAGATGGAAGAGTTTTATCGTGGCTGGTTCTACTAAGTCTACCAGTACTTCTCGCAGAATGTCGTCTAGTTCTGGGACCTTGTTTCAACTTAGGTCTTTCAGTGCTCTGTCAAATTCTTCTTGAAGTAATGTATCTTCCATCCCGTCTTAATCTACGTTCTCATTCTTTTCTTCAAGTTCTACTTCCTTGTCATCATCATCAGTTATCTGCTATATTAGCAGGTCCTTTGCCTCTCCATTTTCTGCGATCCATTGCTTCCTTCTTAAGGCTGCTGTATGTTGTACCGTCCATCATGTCATCCAGTATCTGGAATCTCTTCCTTCCTCGCTTCCTTTTCCCTTCTACATAACCTTCTAAAACTGTTTTTATCAGTCCATCATTCTTTCTTAATATATGCCCAATCCAATTTCTTTTTCTTCTCTTTATTACATCTAGTAGCTGTCTTTTCTCTCCCACTCTTCTCAGTACCTCTTCAGCCCCTCAATACACTCCTTCTTCCTTTTTTACTTCCTTATATAGCCCCTCTATACACTCCTTCTTCCTTTCAGCTTTCCCTTCTTTGCTTAGGACTGGTTTTCCATCTGAGCTCTTGATATTCATACCGATGCTTGTCTTTCCCCCAAAGGCCTCTTTCATTTTGTTGTAAGTGGACATATCTTTCCTGGAATGATATATGCTTCTAAATCCTTAAATTTATCGTCTTGGCATTCCCACTTAGCCATTCTGCATTTCTTGTCAATCTAATTTTTTAGATGTTTGTATTCCCTGTCACCCGCTTCACTTGTTGCATTTTTATATTTTGTCCTTTTTATCAATTATATTCAGTATGTCCTGTGTACCAACAATTTCTTTTAGGTCTTGTCTTTTTACATATTTGATCCTCTGTTGCCTTCAGCATGTCGTCTCTCAAAACTACCCATTCATGCGCTCATAGTCTATTCTATTCCTTTCCCCTGTTAGTAGTTGCCTAATGATCCCTCTGAAACACTCAATAACCTGTATTTCTTTCAACTATCCAGTTCCCATCTCGTTAACTGCCTTACTTTTTGCAATTTCTGCAGTTTTAATCTACAGTTCATAAGCAATAAATTGTTGTCGGAATCTACATCTGTCTCTGGAAATCTGTTACAATTTAAAATTTGGTTCGAAAATCTCTGTCGTACCGTTACATAATCAATATAAAGAAACATTCTGGTGTCTCCTTGCCTTTTTCACGTGTACAGCCTAATTGTATGATTCTTAAACAAACTGCTGGCGAAGATTAAATTACGTTCTGTGCATATTTCTACCAGGCAGCTTCGTCTTTCACTGCACTCCCTATTCCATATTCCATATTTTTTCTTGTCTTCCTTTTCCTACTCTCGAATTCTAGTTTTCTAGCACATTTAAATTTTCGTCCCTCTTAAGTATCTGAATAATTTCTTGTCTCTCATCGTAAGCATCTTCAATCTGTTCATCATTTGCAGAGCCAATTAGCAAATAAACTTGTGCTAGTAAGGTGGTTGTGGGCTTAATGTCTATCTTGACTATGATAATCCGTTTACTATGCTATTGATAGTACCTTACCCGCATTCTTATTGTCTTTTACATTATTATTAGACCGTTCCCACATTATCGCTATTGGATTTTGTATTTAAAACTATGTATTCACCTGTGCAGAAGGTTTATTACTCCTGCCACCGAATGTCAGTAATTCTCACTATATCTACCTTCAACGTATATATTCTTCTTTTCATGTTTTCCAGCTTACCTGCCAGATTAAGGATCTAACACTTCACACTCTGATCTGTAGAACACCACTTTTGTTTCTCCTGATGATGACATCCTCCTGAGTAGTTCCAGTCCAGATATCCGATTGGTGAACTATTCTATCTCCAGAATATTTTACCCAGAAGGACGACATCATTATTTAACCTTACAGCAAAGCTGAATGCCCTCAGGAAAAATGACATTTGTAGCTTTCTCCTGTTTTCAGAAGTTCACAGTATCAGCACAGCAAGGCCGTTTTGGTTGATGTTACACTGCCAGATCAATCGACCGCTCAGAGTGTTGCTCCTGCAATAACTGAAAAGACTGCTCCCTGTCCTCAGGAACCACACGTTTGTATGCCTTCTCAATAGATACCCCTTCGTTGTGGTTGCATGTATGGTACAGCTAACTGTGTCCCTAAGGCATGCAAGACACACCACCAACAGCAAGGCCTATGGTTCATGGAGCAGGCTGGTAGGTCAGTATTCAATAGAGGAAAGGATAACTGTGATATCAAGGAACTTAACTGAGGTGGTTTGGAAAAAGACAAACTTTCCCAAAATCGTGTTGGGTCAACATAGAAAACAACTATTGGGGTAAACTATGAGGCGCTTCTTCTTTTTTTATGGCCTAGTGGTGAAAGTAATCAATCAGTATTGGTCTATAGTACATTCGGTACACTGCTCATGTATATTTCTGGACGTTTGTAATCCACTTTCTGCAAGCCACTGAAGGGCATGGCGTAGTATGCTGCCCATGGTACTATATACTCGCGGATTCTCCATTCCTTTCGCAGATGGGTCACAAGAAGAATGTCTGTGTAATTGCCATTGTGTTCTCTATAAACTGTATCTTAATTGGAATTATTTACTTGATTTATGAGCCACAGTAGAGAACGCTATTTTCTGTGCTTTTAATACCTTAATTATAACCTCAGTCATGCCATACTGCTTGATGTACATCGCCTTCATGTGCATTGTTGTGAAAAGTGTGTTGCCGTCTAGTGTTCATAGCTCTCAATATGTCTTGGGGCTGAAAAACAGCTTCATTTCTTTCGCCACTTGCAGTTTGATGGCGAAAAATAGACACAAGAATATGAAGAAGATTATTAATATTATATTTCGCATGAGCTGTCTTTCATATCTGTGTGTAATGCAGTATCTTATCATGGCCTCTGTCTTCTGAACAGTTAACAAAAAGGAACTTTCTTAGATATTTCACTGGCAATTACTTATATCAGAGCTTGTAAGGCAGGCTGTAGCTGCTGCCCAGTAGTTAGAGCCAGAATCCTGTTTCCCATTTTCCACCTGTGTATGCATTTTTTTAAATGTTACGAGCACCTTTGGTATTTATTTCGCAGTGTGGAGGCAGTCATGCGATGTGTCCTGTTCTCTGAATGTACTTCCCACACAAATTCCTATTTCGGTTTGGCACACTGTTGGCGGGGGCAGTGAGGGCGCACACAGTGCTGGCACCTGTCTAACCAGAGTTTTCACGAGACACTTTGTGTTGCAGCCCCTGCAAACACTCTGCTAATATGACAGAAATGTACAGAAGGGCAACGTGGAAAGCAGGACAGTCTGCTATAGCACCCTATAATGTGACAGTGGAGGTTCATTTTATCTAATACATCATAGTATGTCTCTTAACAGCAGCTTATAGCTGTATGGCAATAGTATAATTAGAAGTTCTTCTACGGTACTTTTTAAATGAAAATAGCCCGCATCTCGTGGTCGTGCGGTAGCGTTCTCGCTTCCCACGCCCGGGTTCCCGGGTTCGATTCCCGGCGGGGTCAGGGATTTTCTCTGCCTCGTGATGGCTGGGTGTTGTGTGGTGTCCTTAGGTTAGTTAGGTTTAAGTAGTTCTAAGTTCTAGGGGACTGATGACCTAAGATGTTAAGTCCCATAGTGCTCAGAGCCATTTGAACCATTTTTTTTTTTAAATGAAAATAAAACGATAATACAATATCATGATGTGGTGTGAATGAACATGTGGCTAAACTGAATCAGATCATAACTAAAGTGGTGTGAGCATCGCTAATGAAGCCACGTTCTAAATATAAACAAAAATTATTGTATCATCTCTATGACACGAAAGTAAATTAAGAGTTAGATCTCAACTGAAGACGCCTTCTAGCCATACAGCTTATGTGCTAGTAATATTGGTATGCTGAATTTTACAGTAGTTTCACATAGCTCATGCCACGCTTCTTCAACGTAATTTTTTTAGTAATCGCGTGCTGCAGAAAACTCGTGTTTATTTCTAATGAAGAATTTTTAATGTTAGTTGAGTTTTCACAAAAATAAGCGTGCTTCCTGTTGCTTACTTTACTTTCTAGATATCTCATTATCGCGCTTGTTGTGATGGGTACAAACACTGACTGCAGGATTAACTTTTTCATACTCTTTATTTTAAAAATACAGAAAATTCATCTACTGAAACTCCATTCGTTTTCCTCCAGGAGAACGTAATGCGTTGATGGGTTTATCTTAGCATGCTTATCAGATGTTGGTGGTGCTTATGCCTGGCGAAGTCAAGCGGTGTGTACAGTTCGTCAGTTGTAGCTTTCCTGTCGGCGCCCACCTCCAGCAGCGCCGCCGCCGCCTCCGTGTGGCCACGCACTGCCGCCCAGTGCAGCGGCGTCCACCCCCACCGGTTCCTGGCGTCGGTGCGGGCGGAGGACGCCACCAGCAGCCGCACCACGGCGGCGTGGCCACTCTGTGCAGCCCTGTGCAGGGGCGTGGTCCGACAGTCGTTGGTGGCGTCCACCTCGGCGCCACCCTCCAGCAGACACCTCGCCACATCGACGTGCCCCCTCTCTGCTGCCCAGTGCAGGGCGGTGTACCCGTCACTGTCCCTCACCTCGAGGTCTGCTCCTGCCGCCAGCAACGTCTGCACGTCAGACACTGCCCCCACTTTAGCCGCCTTGATCAGCCTCCTGCCCTTCTCTTCACCAGAAAGTCTCCTGCACAAACAGAGAAATTCTCACACATTTCTCCAAACACACACTTCTGATGAAGAAAACTGCCACAGAAGCATAACTGTGAACACTTCTTCACGAATAAATTACGTATCTGCAATTTTTTACCTATTGTGATGCAGAAAAATGAGGAAGGTCTGCGTATGTTAAGTTACAAATGCACAATG
This sequence comes from Schistocerca cancellata, assembly GCF_023864275.1. Lineage (NCBI taxonomy): Eukaryota > Metazoa > Arthropoda > Insecta > Orthoptera > Acrididae > Schistocerca > Schistocerca cancellata. The sequence continues at coordinate 511,743,297 of NC_064634.1, forward strand.
ATGTCGTCATCTCAAAGACTTCATCCACTTTCCATTAAAAATTCCTAGAATTCATTTCTCAAGAAACGTCAAATATCCTCTTGTTCCAAGAGGTCCTCCACCAGCCGTCTTCAATGGAGTTGTACATTGTCACTCATAAAAATGAAGTCGGGGTCTAATGCATTCCGGAAAAGCGAAACATGTGGAGGGAATACGGTATCACAATAACATTGACTAATGCATGCACTGTCAGTATCCCCACGTAATATCGTGCTTCCAAACAGCATGACACCTAGACCACCAATGCTGACCATACCCTCATACGCAACCGCGAGAACTGTCACACATAATTGTTTTGGTGATCCAGGTATTATGGTGTACTGCCTCCAGATCTATGAATGCAGTACACTCGTTGGTGAACATTAATGTGGTACTGTACTCTGTCCCCATATTCTGATTTTCAGTAATGCTATAGGCCTTAACTACATCATTATAGATGATAATGCACGACCGCAACGAACAGCACAGGCAGAGGCGTTGTTATGAGATGCCATTTGGCGGATAGACTTGGCTGACCGTTATCTGACGTAATTCCTATTGAACACATGTGTGATGCATTGGATAGATCTACTTCAGCGTTCACACGTGCCAACGACCAAGCAGCAGTCATCAGCCGCGATGGTGGAGAAAGAGAATGCACTGCTACAAGAACTCCTTACCAGTCTTCCATGGGAGCACATTACGCAGCACGCATTACTGTCTATGGTGATCGAACACTCTATTATAAACCATGTCTCACTTTTTATGATGTACAGGAAACCATTGTAATTCATGGTGACGTTAGTGTAACTGTTGCCTTTGCACAAAAGTGTCATTTCTGTGGGCCTCACTGCGCAGTTCTTTCAGTTCTGTACTACACTGTAGAGCCGGCCGGAGTAGCCGAGTGGTTCTAGGCGCTACAGTCTGGAGCTGCGCGACCGCTACGGCCGCAGGTTTGAATCCTGCCTCGGGCATGGATGTGTATGATGTCCTTATGTTAGTTAGGTTTCAGTAGTTCTAAGTTCTAGGGGACTGATGACCTCAGTAGTTAAGTCCCAAAGTTCTCAGAGCCGTTTTTTTGCTTATCGTCCATGTTTCACTTCCATACACGGCTACACTCCATAGAAACACTTTCAGATAGGACTTCCAGACACTTTATGTTAAAAAATTTCTCTTCTTCAGAGACACTTTTCTTCCGATTGCCAGTCTACTTTTTATGTCCTCCATACTTCGACAATCATCATTTACTTTGCTTCCAAATAGCATAACTGATCTTCTACTTTAAATGTCTCGTTCTTTGATCTGATTCCCATAGCGTCACCTGATTTAATTCGACTACATTCCATCATCCTTGTTTTTCTTTTGTTGATGTTCATATCCTCCTATTCAAGACACTGTCCATTCTGTTCATTTGCTGTTCCAAGTCGTTTGCTGTCTCTGACAGATTTACAGTGTCATCAGCAAACCTCAAAGTTTTAATTTCTTCCTCCTGAACTTTAATTATTATTCCAAATTTTTCTTTTATTTCCTTTACTGCTTGTTCAATGTACATATTGAATAACATCGTGAATATGCTGCAAGCCTTTCTCACTCCCTTTGCAATCACTACCTCCCTTTCACGCTCCTCTACTCTTATAACTGCCATTTGGTATCTGTACAAGCTGTGAATAGCGTTTCGCTCCCTGTATTTTATCCCTGCTACCTTCAGAATTTCAAAGAAAGTTTTTAAGTCAACATTGTCATAAGCTTTCTCCAAGTCTATAGGAATTAGAGTCAGAATTAAAAGAAATGATGGATACGGAGGCTATAAGAGAAGATGCAATAAATGCAGAATAAGAGATATACAGAGCTTTCTGAATCTAATTAATGGATGCTAGAATGGATGTCACATTCCAAGATCTGGTCGAATGCCAAAGTTACGCCTATCCTCTTCAGTACCACTAGTAAAAACGTCTGTTGCATGTAAATGACGCCATAGGGTGCTTAATCCTTTTGCAATAGGTGACCAAAGCACAGACGCGTGTCTCTCTGTCTTTACATGGGGGTCTGTATACAGATAAAAGACACAGTGTATCGTTCGCGACACGCGGGTAGGGAAGAGGCTACATAAAAAAAGCACTAGAAATATATGTGAAAATTATAGTGTTTTGAATACAGGTTATGAAACGTATGCAAGAATATCAAGTGAAAGATTACGAGCAATCAGAGAGAGGGACGATACTGTACAGATGCCACTTTCACTGTTAAGTAGATGGTAGAAAAGGAAACAGAATACAGCCTTGAATAACTTTTATTGATTACGTAAGAGCAGTCGATCAGGTATGTAGGAAAAAATATGTAAAATCATAACACTAACATGATATCCGAATCGTCTAATTAAATGAATGAAATTTATATGCTAAGACACAAAAAGCAGTGCACACATCAGAAACGGAACATATACCTATAAACCAAGGTGTAAGGTAGGATTGTAGCTGGTCTCCTATTTTGTTTATCATTTACCTGATTATAGGATGGATATATAAAATAAACGGAGGCATTTGTATTAGACAAAATTTTACGCTTAAGACGATGCTGTTTGCTATTGATTATTACAAACAAAACTCAAAACGAGCTGCAAAAAGCGGTAGACAGGTTACAGAAGCTATGTGAGAACTACAACTTCAGATTGCCAAAAATGTGCAAAAATAATGACCTTCAAGTGTAAATATACTATTAGGACCATAACTATCATCAGTGACACTATATTAGGACAAGTTAAGGGTTTCAGTTGCTTAGGAACATACGTGAGTTATAAATATGAAAATTATTTAAAAAAATACTCGTGTTGAGCAAACCTATGGCACAATGAACAGAAAAGAAAACAGAAAACAAAAACGAGAAAAGAAACAGGAATGAAGTTCTACAGAGTTAAGGTCGTTCCTGCGTTTCCCTACGAATCTGAAACACGTCCGCTGACAAAAGCTGATAAAAAGACAATACAGGCTGCCGATATGAGATTCTTAAGAACAGTAAAAGGGTTTAGCCTTCCAGATAAAATTACAAATGAGAAAATAAGGAAAGAGCGAGAAATAAACTCTCTGGAAAAAAACCTGTGAGCTTCGCAAATGACGGGAGAAAGTGCGTAGATAGAATGCCGAAGGAGAGGATACCAAGAAGAATGTTGTACTGTAGGCCTAAGGGAACAACGTATCAAGGAAGACCACGGAGACGATGATCAGATTCGTTTTGAAGACGGAACAGGTAACATTTTCTAATCCACCGAGTGCAGAAAAAGGAGATGAATAAGAAAGATAAATTAGTAAAAAATTCTGAGACTGGCCTTTGAGGAAACTCTACAGTAACCTACTCGCGGGTAACATTTCAAGACCGCAACTAAGAGAAACTCGGCTGGAAGCGGTATCAACGAGATATGGATGTTGTCGTTGTTGCGGCCTTCAGTCCGAAGACTGACCTGATGCAGCTCTGCACAGTGCTCTACCCTGTGCGGGCCTCCTCGTCTCCGAGCAACTACGACGACGAACCAGCTTACTGTGTCCATCTCTTGGTCGCCCTCTACTCTCCACAATTTATCGCCAACCCGCCCCATGCTTCAGTCTAATACTAAATTGGTGATCCCTTGATGTTTCAGAATGTGTCCTACCAACCGATCCCTTCATTTAATCATGTTATCCTACAAATTTCTTCTCTCAACAGTTCCATTCAGTACAACATTGATTACACGATCTACCCATATAATCTTCAGTATTCTTTCGTAGCACCACATTTCAAAGGCTTGTATCTCCTCTTGTCCGAACTGTTTGTCTTCTACATTTTTCCGAACAACGAAGGCTACACTCCACACAAATCATCATCATCATCATCATCATCATCATAATTTAAGACTGATTATGCCTTTCAGCGTTCAGTCTAATACTAAATTGGTGATCCCTTGATGTTTCAGAATGTGTCCTACCAACCGATCCCTTCATTTAATCATGTTATCCTACAAATTTCTTCTCTCAACAGTTCCATTCAGTACAACATTGATTACACGATCTACCCATATAATCTTCAGTATTCTTTCGTAGCACCACATTTCAAAGGCTTGTATCTCCTCTTGTCCGAACTGTTTGTCTTCTACATTTTTCCGCACAACGAAGGCTACACTCCACACAAATCATCATCATCATCATCATCATCATCATAATTTAAGACTGATTATGCCTTTCAGCGTTCAGTCTGGAGCATAGCCCCCCTTATACAGTTCCATCCCCTATTCAGTGCTAACATTGGTGCCTCTTCTGATGTTAAACCTATTACTTCAAAATCATTCTTAACCGAATCCAGGTACCTTCTCCTCGGTCTGCCCCGACTCCTCCTACCCTCTACTGCTGAATCCATGAGTCTCTTGGGTAACCTTGCTTCTCCCATGCGTGTAACATGACCCCACCATCTAAGCCTGTTCGCCCTGACTGCTACATCTATAGAGTTCATTCCCAGTTTTTCTTTGATTTCCTCATTGTGGACACCCTCCTGCCATTGTTCCCATCTACTAGTACCTGCAATCATCCTAGCTACTTTCATATCCGTAACCTCAACCTTGTTGATAAGGTAACCTGAGTCCACCCAGCTTTCGCTCCCATACAACAAAGTTGGTCGAAAGATTGAACGGTGCACAGATAACTTAGTCTTGGTACTGACTTCCTTCTTGCAGAAGAGAGTAGATCGTAGCTGAGCGCTCACTGCATTAGCTTTGCTACACCTCGCTTCCAGTTCTTTCACTATGTTGCCATCCTGTGAGAATATGCATCCTAAGTACTTGAAACCATCCACCTGTTCTAACTTTGTTCCTCCTATTTGGCACTCAATCCGTTTATATTTCTTTCCCACTGACATTACTTTCGTTTTGGAGATGCTAATCTTCATACCATAGTCCTTACATTTCTGATCTAGCTCTGAAATATTACTTTGCAAACTTTCAATCGAATCTGCCATCACAACTAAGTCATCCGCATATGCAAGACTGCTTATTTTGTGTTCACATATCTTAATCTCACCCAGCCAGTCTACTGTTTTCAGCATATGATCCATAAATAATATGAACAACAGTGGAGACAGGTTGCAGCCTTGTCTTACCCCTGAAACTACTCTGAACCATGAACTCAATTTACCGTCAACTCTAACTGCTGCCTGACTATCCATGTAAAGATCTTTAATTGCTTGCAAAAGTTTGCCTCCTATTCCATAATCTTGTAGAACAGACAATAACTTCCTCCTAGGAATCCGATCATATGCCTTTTCTAGATCTATAAAGCATAGATACAATTCCCTGTTCCACTCATAACACTTCTCTATTATTTGCCGTAAGCTAAAGATCTGGTCCTGACAACCTCTAAGAGGCCTAAACCCACACTGATTTTCATCCAATTGGTCCTCAACTAATACTCGCACTTTCCTTTCAACAATACCTGCGAAGATTTTACCCACAACGCTGATTAAAGAGATACCTCTGTAGTTGTTACAATCTTTTCTGTTTCCATGTTTAAAGATTGGTGTGATTACGGCTTTTGTCCAGTCTGATGGAACCTGTCCCGACTCCCAGGCCATTTTAATTATCCTGTGTAGCCATTTAAGACCTGACATTCCACTGTATTTGATGAGTTCCGACTTAATTTCATCCACCCCAGCCGCTTTATTGCACTGCAATCTATTGACCATTTTTTCCACTTCCTCAAATGTGATACTATTTCCATCATCATTCCTATCCCATTCTACCTCGAAATCTGAAACATTACTGATCGCATTTTCACCTACATTGAGCAACTCTTCAAAATATTCCCTCCATCTGCCCAAGGCATCCACAGGATTCACCAGCAGTTTTCCTGACCTGTCCAAAATACTTGTCATTTCCTTCTTACCTCCCTTTCGAAGACTGCTAATTACGCTCCAGAATGGTTTTCCAGCAGCTTGACCCATAGTCTCCAACCTGTTTCCAAAGTCTTCCCACGATTTCTTCTTTGATGCTGCAATTATCTGTTTGGCTTTGTTTCTTTCTTCAACATAACTTTCTCTGTCTACCTGGGTTCTGCTATGTAGCCATTTTTGATACGCCTTCTTTTTCCTTTTACAGGCTGCCTTGACTGTATCATTCCACCAAGCTGTTTGCTTCATCATACTTTTACACACTACTGTTCCAAGACATTCTTTAGCCACTTCTAGTACTGTGTCCCTGTACCTTGTCCATTCCTTTTCCAATGACTGTAATTGACTACATTCAACTAACTGGTACCTTTCTGACATCGCTGTTATGTACTTGTGCCTGATTTCCTTATCCTGAAGTTTCTCCACTCTTATCCTCCTACATATGGACCTGACCTCCTGCACTTTCGGCCTCACAATCCCAGTTTCACTGCAGATTAAATAATGATCAGTGTCATCAAATAATCCCCTGAATACACGTGTGTCCCTCACAGCCTTCCTGAGTTCCTGATCTGTTATTATATAGTCAATGACAGATCTGGTTCCCCTGCCTTCCCAAGTATACCTGTGTATGTTCTTATGTTTAAAAAAGGAGTTTGTGATTACTAAGCCCATACTGGCACAGAAATCCAAGAGTTGTTTCCCGTTCCTGTTGGCCTCCATATCCTCTCCAAATTTACCCATAACCTTTTCATACCCTTCTGTTCGATTTCCAATCCTGGCGTTAAAATCACCCATGAGCAGAACACTGTCCTTGTCCTTTACTCTAACCACTACATCACTGAGTGCCTCATAAAAACTATCCATCTTATCTTGATCTGTCCCTTCACAATGCGAATATACTGACACAATCCTAATTTTCTTGCTAGACACTGTCAAATCTATCCACATCAGTCGTTCATTTACATACCTTATTGCAACTACGCTGGGTTCTATTTCTTTCCTGATGTAAAGCCCTACACCCCATTGTGCTATTCCTGCTTTGACTCCTGACAAGTAGACCTTGTATTCTCCCACTTCCTCTTCTTTCTCACCCCTTACCCAAATGTCACTAACAGCTAAAACGGCCAGCCCCATCTTACTTGCAACCTCTGCCAGCTCTACCTTCTTCCCAGAGTAGCCCCCATTGATATTAAATAGCTCCCCATCTCATTACCATTTGTTTGCCAAGTCGTATCTTAGGAGTCCCTGGTTTGTCAGTTAGAGGTGGGACTCCGTCACCTCCAAAGGTCCGAGGCATTTTGCTCTGATTATTGCCAGCATCATGTTAAAGTACCAGGGAAGCAGGTTGCTAGCCTTACTTGCCCCGAGTCCCATTGGGTTTTACCCCTAACGGCTGAGGGACTAACCGGTGGATTTGGTAGTCTTTGCCGTATGAGCACAAAGGTGACCAAGACTCAGAATATGTCCGAGATGCCCAGCCTTATTCCAAAGTAACTGGTATCCCGACTGTCAGGACCACTTACTTGGCCACTCATATGTTGCCCGTGGTTCATGAACTAGGACATGACTACAGGAACCCACACCATGAACCACACAAATACCTTAAGAAAATACTTCCTAGCAATTAAAATCTATACCCGTCGCTAACAAATTTTTCTTTTTAGGAAACGCTTTTCCTGCCATTGACAGCCTATATTTCATATCCTCTGCACTTCGTCCATCATCAGTTATTTTTCTGCCAAAAGAACAAAATTCATCTACTACACTACTTTTAGTGTGTCGTTCGCTAATCTAATTCCCTGTGACATGGTTAAACTTCAGTAACAGAATTGGGCACAATGTGCGCGAAAAAGAAACAACTGAGAGCTACGTTGGTTGCTTGTAGTACAGACAGAGCAAGGTGGCCAAGAGACACTTTATTTCCTTAAGATCTATATAAAGGGAGAAGTTGCAACAAGCATAAAGAAGAAGATGATGCAACATTAATAAATATCAAAAGGAAGCAATTAGAGACTTTAAAAATAATTTAGAGAGTTCACACAATTGCTGAAGAATGAAACGATCACGTGTAGCATCTAATAATAATTAAGGAAAACAGACGTCGAAATTTCACCGAGAACTTATGGACGGAGGAGAAAAGCGATTTAATTGAGCAGAAGGGCTATTTTATGTGACGCCCAGATATATCACTCAAGCAGAGAATTAGTATAACGCGTATTATGTGACAGATCTATGATGGCTGGATGCGGTATTGAACCGTCGTCCTCCCGAATGCGTTTCCAGTACGCTAACCAGTGCACCACATCGCTCGGTATGTGGTTATAGGGACGCTTTTCAGCGTCAAAGCTTTTCATGTTTATAATTAAAGTAGATAATTGCTTTTAAAATCAGTCATTAGATTATTGCAATATATGAAGTGTGATGGAGGTGAATTATTGTGTCATTAAGCATCGGTAAAGGGCTATGATCCTTCTCTTTGCAAACTTGGTACACTTTGTGCATGAAAGGAGTTCTTCTGATGCGTTCCTAGCTGGTAAGCCCGGCGACCAGGTGGACACAGGTAGTGCGCCCACGGGCGAGCGGCGGTCACGCGCCCATGTCGGCACACATCACAGAGGGAAGGCCCCCAGAGGGTTAGCGACAGGCAAAGACGCTGCCAAGGGAAGCCGTGGAAATTCGCACGGATGGTAGCAAACCACCACCAACAAAGTAACATTTCCTGAGGAAGGCTTTCTTTCCTATGTAAAACAATAATGTGGTTATAGTCTTGCGTTGGTTTGGGTTGATTTGGTGGAGGAGACCAGTGATGTAATCGGTCTCATATGATTATGGAAGGATGGACAAGGAAGTCGGCCGTGCGCTTTCAAGGGAACCATTCCGGCATTTGCCTGAACCGATTTAGGGAAATCACAGAAAACCTAAATCAGGATGACCGGATGCGGTATTGAACCGTCGTCCTCCCGAATGCGTTTCCAGTATGCTAACCAGTGCACCACATCGCTCGGTATGTGGTTATAGGGAAATTGTTCTCTGGGTAGTAAATAAAACGGGAACGATATACTGCAGGAGTATACAGCTTACAAAGAAGAGGAACGTTTTCAAATACAGGGCTATTACAAATGATTGAAGCGATTTCATTAGTTCACTGTAGCTCCATTCATTGACATATGGTCACGACACACTACAGATACGTAGAAAAACTCATAAAGTTTTGTTCGCCTGAAGCCGCACTTCAGGTTTCTGCCGCCAGAGCGCTCGAGAGCGCAGTGAGACAAAATGGCGACAGGAGCCGAGAAAGCGTATGTCGTGCTTGAAATGCGCTCACATCAGTCAGTCATAACAGTGCAATGACACCTCAGGACGAAGTTCAACAAAGATCTACTAACTGCTAACTCCATTCGGCGATGGTATGCGCAGTTTAAAGCTTCTGGATGCCTCTGTAAGGGGAAATCAACGGGTCGGCCTGCAGTGAGCGAAGAAACGGTTGAACGCGTGCGTCAAGTTTCACGCGTAGCCCGCGGAAAATTGGCTCATGTTACAACTGGAGACCGACAGCGCCGACTTCATCTTTCAACAGGATGGTGCTCCACCGCACTTCCATCATGATGTTCGGCATTTCTTAAACAGGAGATTGGAAAACCGATGGATCGGTCGTGGTGGAGATCATGATCAGCAATTCATGTCATGGCCTCCACGCTCTCCCGACTTAACCCCATGCGATTTCTTTCTGTGGGGTTATGTGAAAGATTCAGTGTTTAAACCTCCTCTACCAAGAAACATGCCAGAACTGCGAGCTCGCATCAACGATGCTTTCGAACTCATTGATGGGGACACGCTGCGCCGAGTGTTGGAGGAACTTGATTATCGGCTTGATGTCTGCCGAATCACTAAAGGGGCACATATCGAACATTTGTGAATGCCTAAAAAAACTTTTTGAGTTTTTGTACGTGTGTGCAAAGCATTGTGAAAATATCTCAAATAATAAAGTTATTGTAGAGCTGTGAAATCGCTTCAATCGTTTGTAATAACCCTGTATGTCGAAGCGAAGACCACAAAATGAATTTCGTAAATATGCTAAACATCTTATTTCAGAAGTAAGGGGTAGAATAACCATGAAACGTAATAAAGGCCAATGACAAAGTAGGGGTTCGCTGCTGAGAGGGAAGTACGGTAGGCCGAGGCCGCTACGGTAACCGAGAGGCCCTCAGCACAATCCTAAGGGTGGCGTCTTCTGACGCGTCCGACGTCTGATTATAGCTGAGTATCGCGGCGGTCTGTTTTCCGCCGTAACTGGAAATGCGATTAGCTTCATTTTGGTGCAGATGTTCGCTACAGTGGGATTCTTCAAAGCGAAACTCGCGTTTCGTGGAAGTGTGTCCTTTTTTCGATGAAAGGGAAACTTTTCTGTGGCGTCCAAGTTCCATCGAATGAAAATGCGTAATATGTGTCCCTGTGCAAGCTTACGTACTGCGTTCAACATATTTGTTATTATCTGCATTACTCAGTTCATTCCCAGTAAAATTTAATTACTTTACAAAAAAATTAGGGGATCTAAGCCTGATATTCTTCAGTCACTGTATACGAGGAATATATTTTCTTAATTACATTCAGACGTTACTTACCAAATTATCTGCGTTAAAATACTTGTTTTCCCTCGTGTTTCCAGTTGAATAGCTACAGAGACTTCTAAAGTATCCAATAGATTGTTGTACCTACCTCTGACTAATCTCAAGAGCCACACATAGAGGTGACAAACGTCAAGGAATAGCGATATGCAGGTATACAGATGGCAGCAGTATCGCGTAAGCAAGGTAGGAAAGGGCAGTGCATCTGTCATTTGTACTCAGTTGATTCCTGTGAACAGATTTCCAGCTTGATTGTGGCTGCACGACGGGAATTAACACACTTTGAACGCGGAATGTAGTTGGAGCTAGAAGCATTGCACATTCCATTTCGGAAATAGTCAGAAAATTCAGTATTCAGAGGTCCATAGTGTCAACAATGTGCCAAGAGCACCAGATTTCAGGCATCACCTGTCACCAAGGACAGCGCAGTGGCCGACGGCCTTCACTTAACGGACGAGAGCAGCGGCGTTTGTGTAGAGTTGTCAGTACTAACAGACAAGCAACACTGCGTGAAATAACAGCAGAATTCAGTTTGACACGTACGACTAACATACCTGTTAGGACAGTGAGGTGAAATTTGGCGTTAATGAGCTGTGACAGCAGCTAACAGCACGATATCGCTTGCAGCGCCTGTCTTGGGCTTGTGAACATACTGGGTGGACCCAGGGCTGCTGGAAAACCGTGGCTTGGTCACATGAGTCCAGATTTCAGTTGATAAGAGCCAATGGTAGGGTTGGAGTGTATATGAATTTCGTCGAACGTTTGTGGAGCGTTATCCAGAGGTCAGTTCGAGTTCAAAGTCCTGCACTGGCATTACTTTCGCAATAATGGACGACTGTGATAGAGGAAGCAGGGCTCAATATTTCTGTACGTGACTTCCAACGCATTACTGAGTCCATGCACGTCGAGTTCTTGCACCATGCCGGGCAAAAGAAGGTCCGACACTGTATTAGCAGGTATCTCACGACTTTTGCCACTTGTGTGTACTGAACAGTCTCAGTATTGTTAGCTCAATATCTGTAGAAGTGTTTTTCCAGATACCAGACGTAAGTCGTATTGTCTTTAATATGAGCTATGTTCGGGCAATGAAAGCTGTTCGATGATGAATTAAAACCTATACTCAGCTGAAAGGGGCTGTGGACAAAAGCCGAGGTGCTTGGCGCTGAGCGAATCTCTTCTCAACCACGCCAGCAACAAGACGAATTAAAAAACCTGTACTCAGCTGAAAGGGGCTGTGGACAAAAGCCGAGGTGCTTGGCGATGAGCGAGTCTCTTCTCAACCACGCCAGCCACAAGACTGCGCGGATTTCCTGCTAATTGCTGGCAATCGCCTTAACCATTAGGCCTTGTGAGCACGCCTACAGTTCTATCACTTCATTCAAACTGATGCCACACGAACGCTGTCATCCGTGTTTGTTATGTACATCTCTTATACTGTAGTAAGTCACCTTCTCCCCACACACTCTCTTCCCCAGTCGGTGCTGTTCTGACATACACAGGGGGAGTATCTTCTACGTCTCATTTCGAGGACCATCATCGACTTTCGTTCACAGTTGTTTATACATATAACATCATCGTCTTGTGATGGTGTAATCAGCCAAAACCGTATCCTGAATACAGTCCCGCCGGAATTAATTTGGAACATAGAAAACCATCTTCGCAAACAGAAATTGCTTGAAACATTGCAACGTTCGTTATCTTTGGCGAAGAATACAGTTTCATAGCGTGTTTCTCATACAACTGCATTGAGTAATTCATGTGTGTACCCAACTAAATACACTCCTGGAAATTGAAATAAGAACACCGTGAATTCATTGTCCCAGGAAGGGGAAACTTTATTGACACATTCCTGGGGTCAGATACATCACATGATCACACTGACAGAACCACAGGCACATAGACACAGGCAACAGAGCATGCACAATGTCGGCACTAGTACAGTGTATATCCACCTTTCGCAGCAATGCAGGCTGCTATTCTCCCATGGAGACGATCGTAGAGATGCTGGATGTAGTCCTGTGGAACGGCTTGCCCTGCCATTTCCACCTGGCGCCTCAGTTGGACCAGCGTTCGTGCTGGACGTGCAGACCGCGTGAGACGACGCTTCATCCAGTCCCAAACATGCTCAATGGGGGACAGATCCGGAGATCTTGCTGGCCAGGGTAGTTGACTTACACCTTCTAGAGCACGTTGGGTGGCACGGGATACATGCGGACGTGCATTGTCCTGTTGGAACAGCAAGTTCCCTTGCCGGTCTACGAATGGAAGAACGATGGGTTCGATGACGGTTTGGATGTACCGTGCACTATTCAGTGTCCCCTCGACGATCACCAGTGGTGTACGGCCAGTGTAGGAGATCGCTCCCCACACCATGATGCCGGGTGTTGGCCCTGTGTGCCTCGGTCGTATGCAGTCCTGATTGTGGCGCTCACCTGCACGGCGCCAGACACGCATACGACCATCATTGGCACCAAGGCAGAAGCGACTCTCATCGCTGAAGACGACACGTCTCCATTCGTCCCTCCATTCACGCCTGTCGCGACACCACTGGAGGCGGGCTGCACGATGTTGGGGCGTGAGCGGAAGACGGCCTAACGGTGTGCGGGACCGTAGCCCAGCTTCATGGAGACGGTTGCGAATGGTCCTCGCCGATACCCCAGGAGCAACAGTGTCCCTAATTTGCTGGGAAGTGGCGGTGCGGTCCCCTACGGCACTGCGTAGGATCCTACGGTCTTGGCGTGCATCCGTGCGTTGCTGCGGTCCGGTCCCAGGTCGACGGGCACGTGCTCCTTCCGCCGACCACTGGCGACAACATCGATGTACTGTGGAGACCTCACGCCCCACGTGTTGAGCAATTCGGCGGTACGTCCACCCGGCCTCCCGCATGCCCACTATACGCCCTCGCTCAAAGTCCGTCAACTGCACATACGGTTCATGTCCACGCTGTCGCGGCATGCTACCAGTGTTAAAGACTGCGATGGAGCTCCGTATGCCACGGCAAACTGGCTGACACTGACGGCGGCGGTGCACAAATGCTGCGCAGCTAGCGCCATTCGACGGCCAACACCGCGGTTCCTGGTGTGTCCGCTGTGCCGTGCGTGTGATCATTGCTTGTACAGCCCTCTCGCAGTGTCCGGAGCAAGTATGGTGGGTCTGACACACCGGTGTCAATGTGTTCTTTTTTCCATTCCTAGGAGTGTAGTATTCACATTGTGAACCTAGAAAATGATGGAGAATATCACCCTGAACCATAAAGAGTAACTATGGTTAATGTCAAAAATTTATAAAAAGAATAACGACTTCTGTGAACTATAGGCGCTGATTTACCAAAAAATACTATAAAGGGAGATTAGACTTCAGAATTATGACACATGGATTGTGCCCTCTTGTGGAAAACGTGTCTGTGTAGTGAAGGAACTCACCGTAGGCGAGAGACGGCAGCACCATCCACAGGCGGAGTGGAGCGTGGAGTCGTGGGGGGCGCAGCTGCAGCATCAGTTGTGCAGGGGTCGCCGCGGTCGCCGGGCGGCAGACTCGTGGTGCTGGTGGTAGTGATGGTGGTACTGGTGGTGCTACTGGTGGTGGTGATGGCGGTGGCTGTCCTGCTGTCTCCAGAGGCCGGCCTGCTGTGCAGACAGACTCTTCTTCAGACAGTGGATTCACACGTAGTCTAGAGGAAAACTCGCCACAGGCAGTGTTGCTGAGGGACTGCACACACACTAATAATAAAACACACGTTCGCAACAACAATAGCGCATCCGCTAAGGTCAACGACATACTACTTAGCAAGTCGGATTGCTTCCGATGTGTTCCCCACACTAGCAGCTTAGATCAGCAAACAATGATTTGTTCGAAATGAACCACAAATGAAGGGTACACACAGCATGGGGCAACTGAAAGTGGCCCAGACGAGTGGATACGATTAGACGTGAATGGCAGCATTAACAGAGGAGAAAAAGACCTACAGGTACTTCCAATAGGTTAGAGTAAATGCCCATACAGTCCACCGAACCTCGGAGTACATTTGCACAATCTTCATCCGTGACAGAGTTGTTTGCACAGGTGAATCCGGGCGCGGCCTTAGCTGATCAGCCAGGTCACCTGATTTAGCAGTGTGCGATTACTTTGTGTGGAGAGTGCCCAAGTCTAATGTATATCGCAACAACCCTCATAACCTTCAATAACTGCAGCAGAGCATTTCAGATTACACTGAAGCAATTGCAGCAGTCCAGCTTCGATCCGCCTTCTGCAACTTGCGGACCAGGGCCCAAAAGTGCCAAGAGATGAGTGGTGGGCACTTTCAACATCTGCTGTAGTCAGGTTAGTACTGTATTTCCTTTTGTCTGCAGTTTTTCTTTGTACCCTGGAACACTGTCCTCTGGGCCACTTTTATTTACCAGACCCTGCGCTAGGTTCTACAGTTTCACTGGGCTCATATGACAACTATTGGACTGCACAGTTCGAACACATAAGAACAACAATCGCACGGAAATAATGTCGGCGACAACCTTTAAATGTACTTAATGTGGTACTGTGATCGTCGGATGGTGTAAGTACCTAGTGTCTCAGCTACCACGCTGTTGGCAGCACAGATAGTAAACAGGGGTGTCTGGTGTGTACAAGGAGATCAAAACGAATTTAATCTACGAAGAAAGATATAAAACCATTAATTACATCACTGACATGATGTTGCGAGAAGTCGTTAGCATGTGCAATGTTGCTTCGAGCAACTGATGGTGATCGCTTTCCAAGAGAGCTGAGACTCAAATTACTCATCCTACGATACACAAAAACTGATCATTGAGCAATAGAAGTAGATACATAACAGCTAGCAGTTACTTCTAATGAGCTTCCAGCATCGAATCGCTTTCAACTGAATGCTCTTCCACCACAGTCAAGTAATAGCTGCCTGCTGTAAGAGTTTTCCTCAATATTAGTATTTCAATAAAAATATGAGAAGCTGCGAAGGTAGGGGGTAATCGATGCCTCCTTGAAGCATGATTGGTTTACAAATGTTCGGCGATATGAAGGAAATGAGGCGATGAGATTCTCTGAAAAGTGAACATAGAAGGCGATTTCCTCATTTTAAAATGTTTTAAGACAGTTTACACACATGGTTAATCGAGATAGGTAAATGCAAGATCAAATGTGGGATATTCGGTCCAGAAACAGTACATTATTCAGTCTGTGAAAACAAAGATATTCGGAGACAGCGGTGGCCGCGAATTTGGCGTGCCGCATGGCACGCCGCAGCTGTCGCTCGTTTAGCCCACGGGCACTGCGAGGCCCAACTAGTAGTGGACACGGCGCGGTGGATCCGCCCCCGCCCCACGGTGACTGGCACGTGATAAGGCGTTAGGTCGCTCCAGGCATAGAGAGGGTCAGCGTCTGGTCTCGCCCATTCACTCTCTGAGTCGACAGATGGCCGCCACTTCAGCAGCTCCGAGCAACTACACATTTTTGATTTTTTTTTTTTTTGCTAGTTATCATGAGTTCCAATGTTCGGAACACGATGGAGCCGCTTGTGGGAATAGCGTCCAGACTGGAAGGAAATGCAATATGCACTCGGTACGTCTACGTCTGCTGGGGAGTCTCATCCGGGATGCTGAGGAGGCCCTACCGAGCGTGAAGGGTGGAGTCACCTGCAGGTTGCGGCTCACGTCGTTGGGTTCTGCGACCGTCCTTGCATAATACGGGCGGCTGGCGGATGTGATAAAGACTGCTGGCCTCGCACGTGGTGTGTGAGCAGAGCTCACAATTTGCAGCCTTTGTCCTACAACTGATCGGGATCCTTTGATTTGGAGCCGAGTGGATGGTCTCAACCAAAGACACCCTCGATTCTGTGATTTTCTCGGCTGCAGATTTCTGGAGCTTCGTTATGGCGTGGAGATTTGTAGGAATCCATTAGACAGGTAATAGCTGCGCTACGCAAAGGGAACTGTTACTTATGTGGCAGAGTACTTGTGGAGTGCACATGGGAGTTGATTTTTTTATTTTTTATTTTTATTTACTTTTTTAGGCACAGTAGTTTTTGCAGGTTCTCTGATGAACGTTCACCAATCAATACACTGAGAGCGAAATCAGACAACACACAAAATTTTAACAGTAAATTGCCGAAATATTCGTAACAGAGTTCCTGCAGGAAACTTGTCTCGCTCCAATTAGTATCGAAACACAGAGCTGTCTGAAACATGCATCTGAAAGCGCTGATATATTTAGCAAAGCATGGAATGTATATATAAACGACAGATGAGGTTGCAGAGGAGGGGGAGTGTTCACTGCAGTCGCCAAAAGTATTGTGTGTGTCAAGGCAGAAATTAACACTGACTGTGAAGTTACCTGGACACTTGTTTCACGTCTAGGTGATCTCATGTCTACAATGTTTTCACCGGCCACCCAATTCCGCCGTGCCACTTTTAGAATAATTCAAAGTCTTCTTTCAGACAATGGAAATACCTTGGTAGTGAAATATTACTTTGAGTCGACTTGAAACTACTGAGTATACATTGAGGCGTCTGCAAACCTCTGCAGGTGGTACGGATAGACTATCTTATGAATAGTTTTCAACATGTTTTCCCAAAATTGTCTTGAGGAGCTAGTCCGACTGCCAACACGCAGTGGATATACACTCCTGGAAATTGAAATAAGAACACCGTGAATTCATTGTCCCAGAAAGGGGAAACTTTATTGACACATTCCTGGGGTCAGATACATCACATGATCACACTGACAGAACCACAGGCACATAGACACAGGCAACAGAGCATGCACAATGTCGGCACTAGTACAGTGTATATCCACCTTTCGCAGCAATGCAGGCTGCTATTCTCCCATGGAGACGATCGTAGAGATGCTGGATGTAGTCCTGTGGAACGGCTTGCCATGCCATTTCCACCTGGCGCCTCAGTTGGAACAGCGTTCGTGCTGGACGTGCAGACCGCGTGAGACGACGCTTCATCCAGTCCCAAACATGCTCAATGGGGGACAGATCCGGAGATCTTGCTGGCCAGGGTAGTTGACTTACACCTTCTAGAGCACGTTGGGTGGCACGGGATACATGCGGACGTGCATTGTCCTGTTGGAACAGCAAGTTCCCTTGCCGGTCTAGGAATGGTAGAACGATGGGTTCGATGACGGTTTGGATGTACCGTGCACTATTCAGTGTCCCCTCGACGATCACCAGTGGTGTACGGCCAGTGTAGGAGATCGCTCCCCACACCATGATGCCGGGTGTTGGCCCTGTGTGCCTTGGTCGTATGCAGTCCTGATTGTGGCGCTCACCTGCACGGCGCCAGACACGCATACGACCATCATTGGCACCAAGGCAGAAGCGACTCTCATCGCTGAAGACGACACGTCTCCATTCGTCCCTCCATTCACGCCTGTCGCGACACCACTGGAGGCGGGCTGCACGATGTTGGGGCGTGAGCGGAAGACGGCCTAACGGTGTGCGGGACCGTAGCCCAGCTTCATGGAGACGGTTGCGAATGGTCCTCGCCGATACCCCAGGAGCAACAGTGTCCCTAATTTGCTGGGAAGTGGCGGTGCGGTCCCCTACGGCACTGCGTAGGATCCTACGGTCTTGGCGTGCATCCGTGCGTCGCTGCGGTCCGGTCCCAGGTCGACGGGCACGTGCTCCTTCCGCCGACCACTGGCGACAACATCGATGTACTGTGGAGACCTCACGCCCCACGTGTTGAGCAATTCGGCGGTACGTCCACCCGGCCTCCCGCATGCCCACTATACGCCCTCGCTCAAAGTCCGTCAACTGCACATACGGTTCACGTCCACGCTGTCGCGGCATGCTACCAGTGTTAAAGACTGCGATGGAGCTCCGTATGCCACGGCAAACTGGCTGACACTGACGGCGGCGGTGCACAAATGCTGCGCAGCTAGCGCCATTCGACGGCCAACACCGCGGTTCCTGGTGTGTCCGCTGTGCCGTGCGTGTGATCATTGCTTGTACAGCCCTCTCGGAGTGTCCGGAGCAAGTATGGTGGGTCTGACACACCGGTGTCAATGTGTTCTTTTTTCCATTTCCAGGAGTGTATGTTAGACCTTGTAATATGAAACAGACGTGAAATTTTTGACGGTGTCAGTATAGGCACAGGGATTAGTGACCATGATGTCATCAAAGCGACGATTGTTATTGAAGTTAATAAATCCATCAGGCAGGCTAGTAGATTGTTTTTGCTGGAAAGAGAAGGTAAGCAGTTTTAAGATCCAAAATAGAAGTGAATGGACACCATTTAGTTCCAGTTTGATGGACGTCGAGGAATTATGGGCAAAGTTTAACAGGACTGTTAATCGCGGCCTGGAGATGTATGTGCCGAGAGAATCGATTAAGGACGGAACAGACCCACCGTGGTTTAATGACAAAGTTTGGAAATTTCTGAGGAAGCAGACAATGTTTCACTCTCGGTTCAAAAGAGTTCACGCAAATGATGACATACAAATGTTAGTAGAAGTCCTATACAGTGTAAAGATCAGTGCGTGAAGCATAAAACAACTACAACCGCCACATATTAGTAAAAGTTCTTTGCGAGAACCAACGTAAAACCGCTAGGCGTGTGGGAGGCTTCTGCCAGTCATTTATTGACCAATGTGTTGTGGTAACAGAAGACAACAAAGGGAACACCAAAGTTATAAATCTCACAATTAAGAAATCATTCAAGTTCCCGTCTGGACTACATAGTAATAGGTGTTTCCCGCGAAGGGAACCAACTGAATGAGTTGAAAACAAAAAAGTCACCAGGTCTGGATGGAATCCTAATTCGGTTTTAAAGGCATTAATCAATGGCAAATGCCACTAACTCAGCTTGCATTTATCGCAAATGTTTCACCCAGCGCAAAGCAGCAAACGAGTGGGAAAAGGCGCCGGTGACTGGCATATACGAAAAGGGTGAATGATCGCACTCGCAAAATTTCAGACCAGACATCGGTTTGCTGCTCTATAATATTTTTCTCAGTCCGAATGCAATAAATTTCCTTGATCTGGAAGAATTTCCGTCCACAAATCATCGCGGATGTAGAAAGCACCTGGCGTTCCAAAGTCAATTATCGGTGACGACATTGCTGCTACCCGCGACGTCATCATCCTTATCAGCGGGAAGCCGCGACCCCTTGCCCCCCGTTATCTCCAGATAATGAGAATCCAAGATCACGGAAACAGCACAGCTGCGTTACTGGAAGATTAAAAAAAAAACACGTGATCCTCCCCACGGCCTCCAGACGATGCCAGTGCACTGCTCCTTATCTCCAGCGACTTTAAAAGTCCAAGATATCGGAAATAACTCAATTTGGTTAATGAAATATGTAAATCTCTTCTCTCCTTATATATAAACAGATCGTCAGTGTGCTTTATTCCCCATCCCTTCGCAGTTTTCCAACCAATCAAAGCGTAGTTTAGAAAATGGCACAAGGTGGGTAGTAAAAATTGATAATCGCATTATGTGCCTGAAAGTCAAAGATATAAATGGCATAAAAGTAGAGTAAAATTATTTACGTACACACCTGTTGTGTTCTTTATTCCCGCTTCGAACTCCCGAATCCAACCATCAGAATACAGCATTAGAAATGGCTTCAGATATGTAATAAAAAAATTATATAATCTCCACTTGAAATTACGGATATGTGTTTGTGCTCATCTTCTATCTCTAACCAGTGAGAGTATAGTATTTGGAAAGATACGAGATATGCAATAAAAATTACGTAACTTCTACTTGAAAATTAAAGAGAAATATCCATAATTTTTTGGAAATCAGGTAACTCTCACATACAAATAAAATGAGGTGTAAACATGGTATCACATTACATTATTTACGTAACATCCATTTGTGTAGATACATTCTCCTCCTCCTCATTTCAAGCATTCAGAGTGTAGAATTAAAAATTGCGCCAGGTATACAGTAAAAAAGAAAATTACGTAACCCTCGCCTGACACCTCAGGCATGTGTTAATACACAATATTCCACCTATGTCCCGTTATTAAATGTAAACTCTTTTAACTTTTACGTAAAACTATGAATACCCCATGTGTGAAGCTCATTCGTCAGTCACTCCGTTCGAGTCTCCGTCCGACTTCTAATTTGCCAAGAAGTTTCATATCAGCGCACACTTGGCTGCAGAGTGAAAATCTCATTCTGGTTATGCCCAAACATTGAAACAACGTGACTGTGTCAAGTAGGACACCACTAATGACGTACCCGAACATTACAGGTTTGTTTTTCTTCTCAACCGCATTAACGCACATTTTCCTACATTTACAGCTAGCTGCCATTCATCACATCAATTAGAAATTTTATCTAAGTCAACTTGTATCTTCTTACAGTTACGCAGCTTCGATACATTTACTGTACACCACAGCGTCATCAGCAAACAACCTCCGAATGCTGCGCGCCCTGACGGCCAAATCTTTCATGTTACACAGAATAGTGGCGACCCTCCCACACTTCCCTGGGGCACTCCTTACGACCCTCTTGTCCCTGATGAGCACTCGCCGCCGAGGACAACTGCAAATGTCTAGAGTGGCCATTCCTACTGCTACAGGCTTGTCGAAAACAAAGTTAACTCTGATTATTTCAGCTGCAACTAAATTTTCATTAAAATTAATATTACGCTGCGCTTGAAATTAGGTCTTGTGATCAGCTGCATGTTGCTCGTCTTCCGCACATTTTGAACAGTTTTTACGAAAACTCTTTATTCATCAGTTTGCAGGAATTTTTTTTAGAATTCGTTGTTTGCGTTCATGCATTTCTCAACATTAATATCCACATACATTTTCATCCAGTCTGACTGACGGAATGACGACATGCGCCGAATGTTTTGGAAAGTAAGTTTACTTTTAAAACACGACCTTACATTTATGTTTCGAATTACATACTTTTTCTTATTGTACAATGTGGGAATGAGTTTCATAGTAACGCCCAGCTTCTTGTTGCTAGGTGGTCGTACAATTTTCTCCGCACATAAACGTAGATCAGAGTAGGGAATCCTCTACACGCATCCATGAAAACTAGGAGCCTAGTATGTGTTGTATAGTAGCCCAGCAGTAGCGACTGATAAAGTTGAGGAATATCATATAAAACTCATCCTTATTTTCGCCATAGTCAGTCATGTACTTATTGTTTGAAACTGGATGCCCATGGAAACAGTGGGCAATACCATCTTTGATGCCGCCCTCAGCAAATTGTAGTCGCTCTGTATGGGTAACAAGTCTTAATTTTTTCTTAGTCGTTTTCAGCAACGTGTCCCGTTCCAAGCCAGATGAGGTCACATAAAAGGCAAGGTGCAGTTCGTACATTTTAAGACAGAAATTGTGGAAGTTTTCATACACATAGAAAGAAGTAAGACACTTTTCAAATTTAATTCTGAATAATCTCCCAAGCCCATGCATTCAAATATGCTCCTTACTGTGCATTCCCTTTGTTGTTTGATCGATGGTTCACCGCTCATCAAGCTTTTGAAGGCGTCTATCGGTGGTAACTGTTTCTCCATCAAACTTGATTCAGCAGTTACGCGCTCGTAGGGAAAGACATCTTTCTTACTGATCAAATTACACTTCACGATGTTGGTGAAATATTCTCTTCATTCTTTAAATATGAAATGTATTTTTCCAGAGAGCACGTCATAAAGTAGAAAGAATCTGTAAAGCGTAATTTCACGAGGCCGTGCTGAAAAGTTTGTTAACTTTCTACATCATTATGCTTCATGTCTATATATTTATCTCTGAAAATAGTCAGCCTAGCGACATTCGCGTTTCTCCTAACGAGAGACCAGTTTGTTGCCATATTCACTATAGAATGTTTGACTTTGTTGAGGGAGCCACGACCTCATCTCTGCTTGCATCACTTCAACACTACCATAGTTCTCGAAGATGTTCTTTACGTTTTCCGAACCGACTGAAATCGGATGGAACGTAGTTGAGACTATACGGAGTATGACAAATGAAAGATAATCCAAGGTGCCGGACTGCTGCAGATGTCGCAGCGCCCTTGTGTAGTATGCCATTAACACGCTCCAGAAGAGGGGCTCCATGTGTAGGCGAACTCTTCGAATTCCTGCTTACATTTTTTTCTGAGGGCCTCGCAGTATCTTGCAGAGTTTATGCTGGTGCCTTTTGGAGCATTAATTCCAAGTGCACGACACGCTGAATATTCCAGAACACTGTGAGCATGAGTTTGCCTGGTGATGGCGTGGTCTTGAACTTTATTAGCATTGGCGATTGTTTGTGACAGAACTCCATTGATGTTCTCCTTTCTTTAGGGTCAAAATGGTGACCCCAGTTTTCGTTATCTGTCACAATGTTGTTTAGGGCCCCCTGACCCTTACGCTCAAAACGCAAAACAAATTTTTGACAATTGTCCAATGTCCTCTCTTTCATGTCAGGACTGGCCATTCGAAGCATCCACCGTGCGCACAGTTTTCTGTTCTGTTATTCTGCAATGATGGCCTGCACACGCTCTTGTGATGTGGTACATTTACACGGGAGCTGTGTGTGTGTTATCCGACGGTTTCTCCTGATCAGTTCATCAAGCCGAGTACGGTGCGTGTCGTCGGTTGCCGTACGCGGCCGTTCACTCCTGGCTCTGCCACACACGTTGAAGTTAGCACCACCTTTTCCTTCATTACGACCACGAGCAGGCCAACGTCTCGCACATTGCTGGTGTAGGCCTATATGCAGTCACCACCGCACGCAGCTTTCGGACTTCTACGGATTTCAATTGGAGGAATACTTTCTGCGGTTAGAAACTCGATTACAGCACGCTGTTTCTTCAAATGGCTCTGAGCACTATGCGACTTAACTGCTGAGGTCATGAGTCGCCTAGAACTTAGAACTAATTATACCTAACTAACCTAAGGACATCACACACATCCATGCCCGAGGCAGGATTCGAACTTGCGACCGTAGCGGTCGCTCTGTTCCAGACTGTAGCGCCTAGAACCGCACGGCCACTCCGGCTGGCGCACGCTGTTTCTCATGCATCTACATAGTTACGTCACACACCGTCCTGTTACACGTTACAATTCCGAGCACTTCAGCGGAAGAGGTTTGAAATTTGTATCAACAAAGCGGCAAAGTGACCGATAATATGCATGACATGGAATACCTCAACAGATAATGAGAACATAATTCGGAAGCATTACTTTTCATCACAGCCTCCCATGTCGCTAGAGAAACACAGTTATATATTTAGTGAATGCTTTGCAGTTTTCCATTTTATCTACAATCACAGAAACATGGCCTGCATTCATTCTAGCTGCCTCTACCACTTTTTCGCAGATAGATGTTCGTGATTACGAAATTTGCGTCATATTTTGTTAGATTGTGAAATACAACAGGCACTGTAAAATTAGGTCTATAATTTACATTACAGCTATCACGCGTGACGTCACGAAATCGGCCTGTGCAATGGCAGTGATACCTGTATTTCAGTCTGTATTCGTGAAGCTTTCTTTGTAGATGTGACAGTTTTCTCGTATTTGAAACGCTTCTTCGCCTTCAACACTAATAATCACCTGGTTGTTCTGGAACAGATAATTATTTAATCGTTCTGCAATGTGATACAACTGGTTGGTAAAACACTCCATGTAATCTGCACTCCGGTACAGGGGAAACTCTGAAATTCCTCACAACAACAGCAATGCACTTAGAGAACTATACTATATGGATCATGTGCACGATTGGCGTCACGAACACCTGATTTCAATAAGAATTCGATGCCTGCTTAAATGACAAACTCTATTTTTTTTATTTTTTCCTATACGAGTCAGATTTAATTAACTGTTTCTCAGCTTAGGGAATTCTAACTGCTTTGACTATCAACAGTCTACTAAATACGCTGCCAACTTCTCTTTAGAATGAAAGTAGCGAAAACACCGTTTGCATACTTGAATTGCAAACAGTGATGAGCAGTGATAATACTATGTGCTAGTCTCGAGAAGTTTTTAATTTAGCAGAGGTGGTAAATTTCTGTGCAGTCAACAGGCAGCATTAAGAGATTCACATGCTTCTCGCTTCCATAATGCTACGACACATGTAGTGGAATCACTTGAACCTTTTTCCTCCATCTTTCTCTTCGGCTCCTCCTGTAACCATTCACTCATACTCAGAATGAACAGATAAATTTATAATGTTTTCTCAAATATTGCCACAAGCTTCAGTGCAGAACGAAATCTGGAGGGGGATTTTCCTGGAAATTTCCTTTGACTAATCAGAGTTTTTGTGCACTGCAGAAACTTTGTAGAATCCGTGCCGGACCACAGATCTGTAAAATTAAATGAAAAAAACAGGCATTCATCGATATGACAAACAAAATGGTTGAATGACAGTCTGGAGAAGCAGAAGAATACTTTCTATTTTTTATGTCGGATATCTCACTGTGCTATCACTGCTCGCAACTGATCCAGTGAAGTTAACTGTCCGACGGAGCACTTGCCCGCGAAAGGGAAAGGTCCCGAGTTCGAGTCTCGGTCGGGCACACAGTTTTAATCTGCCAGGAAGTTTCATATCAGCGCACACTCCGTTGAAGGGTGAAAATCTCATTCTGTCCGACAGTTCATCATCAACTGAAAAATTCTAAGTGGGGCTTCTTGTTTTTGTGCTCATCTCTCCCTGCAAGGTCAGTAGGCATTTCTTATCCCATGGCTGAATCAGGGATTGTGCAATCACATTCCCGGAAATGCCAACTTCCCACTAATTCCAAGAACTACGAACCAGTAGATCTAAGCACTCTGAGACAAGAAAAAGGCAAGTTGAGACTTGATCCCACAGATTTTTGTTAGGACTTATCTTCTGTTTGCAGAAAACTTCAGCCTATCTGTCAAGACGCAAAGGAGGCATATTGCGCTAAAACAAATCGTTGTGAACCAGCTTTAAAGTCAATATTTCTTTATATACATAAATTTCAATGAAACTGAACCCCCACGCATGTATTGTGTGACGTTATGAGTTTCATAAAAATTCCTGTTTTAGACGTTCTTGTTAAAGGAATTCACTCGTCTACCATCCGTTATAATACTTCCACAAAGTGGTGCATTACACGGCATGTTAGCCACCCTGACGCCTTTGTGAGATGGTGAGATAACATGTGCCTGTTTTAAAGGTATCTCAAGATGTTGGCCTGTGTGCTCTTGGACACGTCTCATTAACTTTCAGTCAATGGGGAATATTGTGGTGTCACAGCCAGACAACACACTTGCTAGGTGGTAGCCTTTAAATCGGCCGAGGTCCGTTAGTATACGTCGGACCCGCGTGTCGCCACTGTCAGTGATGGCAGACCGAGCGCCGCCACACGGCAGGTCTAGAGAGACGTACTAGCACACGCCCCAGTTGTACAGCCGACTTTGCTAGCGAAGCTACACTGACAAATACGCTCTCATTTGCCAAGGCGATAGTTAGCATAGCCTTCAGCTACGTCATTTGCTACGACCTAGCAAGTTGCCATTACCCGTTTATATTGAGATTCAAATTATGTACCATCTACAGCGATGCTCTACAATTATGGATTAAAGTTAAGTATTTCAGCAACTACGTACTTTATTTACTAGACTCAACTTCTTTAACTGTTCCAGACCTCACGGCATCCTGCGTGAGCTTATAGCGTGCATTTCGGCCTCCTCTAGCAACACAGTGTTGGCTCTTCTGCCAACACTACAAATATTATAATCTGTCGCTCTGGATAGCAACACTGTAAAATTACAGTGGAGGTTTCTGCTGCACAATTTGCACATATATGCAGCATAGCTTCATATGCATGTATACGTGGTGAGTGCACTCACGGAGTAAGACAAGGGACGGCCGCGTCAGATGGGTCAGAGTGTGGAGCAGCTGCGGGCGCCGCGGCTCCGGCAGGAGTCTGGCTGTGTTTGCTCTGCGGCTGCGACACGGCCGTCTTCTTCTTGTCTCCAGCGGCTGGCGGGCTGCGAAAAGAGACAGTAGGTCCGGAAGTGAAATATAGTGGAAGCCAGGCGTCATCCTACTACTGACGATATTAGTCGGCCTCAATAGGAACGCACCTGGAGAGGGGTACCTTCGCCGCCTCATCGCGAGAAGGCTCGTAAGCAGTGGTTGGGCATGAAGTGGCAGGTAGGGGTAAGGAGGGGGGGGGGGGTTGGGGAAAGATAGGATAGGGTAAGGACGGTAATACTACAGTTCTGGAGTCTGCAATCAAACCTGCACTTACATTCGTGATGAGAGTTATGAAGTGGATCGAAGGTGAATACAGTTCTCCATATTTCGTACCTGTTGCACAGGAATCCAGTCCAGTTATATCCACAATGTCAGTTTCTAAATCAGTATCGTCGTTAGGGGCTGCACATTCACATGCAGTCTCCAGACCAGCTAACACTTGGTTTAAGAATCATGATAGAAGGTTGTATACATGGAAGAACCCTGGAGATACTAAAAGGTATCAGATAGATTATATAATGGTAAGACAGAGATTTAGGAACCAGATTTTAAATTGTAAGACATTTCCAGGGGCAGATGTGGACTCTGACCACAATTTATTGGTTATGACCTGTAGATTAAAACTGAAGAAACTGCAAAAAGGTGGGAATTTAAGGAGATGGGACCTGGATAAACTGAAAGAACCAGAGGTTGTAGAGAGTTTCAGCGAGAGCATAAGGGAACAATTGACAGGAATGGGGGAAAGAAATACAAGAGGAAGAAGAATGGGTAGCTTTTAGGGATGAAGTAGTGAAGGCAGCAGAGGATCAAGTAGGTAAAAAGAAGAGGGCTAGTAGAAATCCTTGGGTAACAGAAGAAATATTGAATTTAATTGATGAAAGGAGAAAATATAAAAATGCAGTAAGTGAAGCAGGCAAAAAGGAATACAAACGTCTCAAAAATGAGATCGAGAGGAAGTGCAAAATGGCTAAGCAGGCATGGCTAGAGGACAAATGTAAGGATGTGGAGGCTTATCTCACTAGGGGTAAGATAGATACTGCCTACAGGAAAATTAAAGAGACCTTTGGAGATAAGAGAACCACTTGTATGAACATCAAGAGCTCAGATGGAAACCCAGTTCTAAGCAATGAAGGGAAAGCAGAAAGATGGAAGGAGTATATAGAGGGTCTATACAAGGGCGATGCACTTGAGGACAATATTATGGAAATGGAAGAGGATGTAGACGAAGATGAAATGGGAGATACGATACTGCGTGAAGAGTTTGACAGAGCACTGAAAGACCTGAGTCGAAACAAGGCCCCCGGAGTAGACAACATTCCATTGGAACTACTGACGGCCTTGGGAGAGCCAGTCCTGACAAAACTCTACCATCTGGTGAGCAAGATGTATGAAACAGGCGAAATACCCTCAGACTTCAAGAAGAATATAATAATTCCAATCCTAAAGAAAGCAGGTGTGGACAGATGTGAAAATTACCGAACAATCAGTTTAATAAGCCACAGCTGCAAAATACTAACACGAATTCTTTACAGACGAATGGACAAACTAGTAGAAGCCGACCTCGGGGAAGATCAGTTTGGATTCCGTAGAAATACTGAAACACGTGACGCAATACTGACCTTACGACTTATCTTAGAAGAAAGATTAAGGAAAGGCAAACCTACGTTCCTAGCATTTGTAGACTTAGAGAAAGCTTTTGACAATGTTGACTGGAATACTCTCTTTCAAATTCTAAAGGTGGCAGGGGTAAAATACAGGGAGCGAAAGGCTATTTACAATTTGTATAGAAACCAGATGGCAGTTATAAGAGTCGAGGGGCATGAAAGAGAAGCAGTGGTTGGGAAGGGAGTAAGACAGGGTTGTAGCCTCTCCCCGTTGCTATTCAATCTGTATATTGAGCAAGCAGTAAAGGAAACAAAAGAAAAATTCGGAGTAGGTATTAAAATCCATGGAGAAGAAATAAAAACTTTGAGGTTCGCCGATGACATTGTAATTCTGTCAGAGACAGCAAAGGACTTGGAAGAGCAGTTGAACGGAATGGATAGTGTCTTGAAGGGAGGATATAAGATGAACATCAACAAAAGCAAAACGAGTATAATGGAATGTAGTCTAATTAAGTCGGGTGATGTTGAGGGTATTAGATTAGGAAATGAGACACTTAAAGTAGTAAAGGTGTTTTGCTATTTGGGGAGCAAAATAACTGATGATGGTCGAAGTAGAGAGGATACAAAATGTAGACTGGCAATGGCAAGGAAAGCGTTTCTGAAGAAGAGAAATTTGTTAACATCGAGTATAGATTTAAGTGTCAGGAAGTCATTTCTGAAAGTATTTGTATGGAGTGTAGCCATGTATGGAAGTGAAACATGGACGGTAAATAGTTTGGACAAGAAGAGAGTAGAAGCTTTCGAAATGTGGTGCTACAGAAGAATGCTGAAGATTAGATGGGTAGATCACATAACTAATGAGGAAGTATTGAATAGGATTGGGGAGAAGAGAAGTTTGTGGCACAACTTGACTAGAAGGAGTAATCGGTTGGTAGGACATGTTCTGAGGCATCAAGGAATCACCAATTTAGTATTGGAGGGCAGCGTGGAGGGTAAAAATCGTAGGGGGAGACCAAGAGATGAATACACTAAGCAGATTCAGAAAGATGTACGTTGCAGTAGGTACTGGGAGATGAAGAAGCTTGCACAGGATAGAGTAGCATGGAGAGCTGCATCAAACCAGTCTCAGGACTAAAGACCACAACAACAACAACTCCAGACCGGAATGAATATTATATGCTTTTGAGTCGGGCCCATATAATACGTCATAAAAAGAAGTTTTGTAGTGAATAATTCCAGATAACCTGTAGAAGGTTTAATTAGTAATCCTTCTTCTTTGCTACAAGCTTGTTTCGGCTATAGCGCCATTCTTAGGTAAACCTGTAGACGTCACATTTGGTAAGACTAGTTAAATTTATAAAAACTGCAGAGAAAGGTCAGTTTATACACATACTGACATGTAGTTGGGACAAATGCACATCCTACAGCAGTGAGTAAACTGTCGACTGTTTATTTGTTGCTGGATCGTTATTACCAGGTCAGTTTTGTTTACATAGAATATTTTAGCCAAATACTTTTGACAGTTGAAATGACAGTTGATTCCCTTTGATGTTTTACGTTTACAGTGCGGCCTTTGCTAGTCGGTGATGTTAGTTGCATTTCTATTATAAATCACAGTAAACAGGACACCAAAGATAGACATGGATACAAATGATAACAAAATTGTAATAGCAATGAAACGAAAATAATGTCACTGACTATCAAAGATTGCATTGTGAAGATAAAGCTTTAATTAGAGTAAACAGCCATTCCAGCAGTCAAAAGTATATCGCGAAAGTATCCTATACAGACAAAAGTTACGTGATCAGAGCGATCTAGCAACAAACAGACAGTGGACAGTTTACTCACTGATGCAATATGGGCAACTGTTCCAACTAGATGTAAGTACATATACAAACTGATGTTTCTGTACGACTTTCATAAACGTAATTAGACTCAAACAATATAACATGAGAATGGGGCCATAGCCGAAACTAGCTTGTAGTAAAAAAAAAAAAGGACTACTGATTAAACCAATTTACCTGGAATTATTCATTCCAAAGATAAGACTATTATTATGCTTCTTGATGAGTCTTTCATTAACCCAGCTCTGTGGCTGCATTTATATTCTATGCATCTTTAAACAAGACTTTGGCTTATTATACGCAATTATTAAAAGCTGAGTTCTCTTTAACCTGGGCTAAAAAGTGAGTTGCATAGTGGGGCTTTGTGTGTCTGAACATTATGATGTGGTGCGTTGTGAATATTGACAATATTATCTCCTGCGATGACAGGAAACAGTGCACTTCTAACCATTTCTGAAAATTATCACCATTTTGATGGCCTTGGGATTAAGATTTTGAGTGAAAATATAATATTGCTTCGCCTATGAGAATCTGGCCCCCAGAACATGGAAAACAGTAGCTCTTTGGCCTCCATTCAGTGTTTACATCCGGAGCTTCTTAATGCAGCCAACACATTTTCTTGGTATAACGTATATATCTACGTTGTGTCGGTGAACAGAAACCACTTTTTGCCCTTAAATTGGTTTGCTCTCAAGTAGCCAGCACACTTCTCATCAAAGTCGGAATGGCCTGTTAGGATGTATCCCATATTTTTACATTTTTACAAACGAAAATCCTCTAATTTTGAAATTTAACTGGACGTTTCTCTTCACCCCCGGAAATTCGTCTTAGTATAACAAAATACAAGCACATTTCTCAACTATCAAATTAGGTTCATCTGCTCACGACGCTCCAATTTTTTCTTTGACTAAATGCTGTATCGAAATCAACTGTAGAAACAACATTTCTTGAATACCTTTGATATCTTGGACTTTTTCCCAGGTTCTTCGGTTTCCTTAAGGTCTTACAAAATTTATTTCAGGGCACTTTTGCCACTCGCCAAATTGCTTTCTGTAGACGTATCATTACGTGATACTCTGAATCTGTAGTCCTCAGGA
The DNA here is from genome assembly GCF_023864275.1 of Schistocerca cancellata. Taxonomy (NCBI): domain Eukaryota; kingdom Metazoa; phylum Arthropoda; class Insecta; order Orthoptera; family Acrididae; genus Schistocerca; species Schistocerca cancellata. The sequence goes on from NC_064634.1 coordinate 511,774,299, forward strand.
TGCCTTACTACAGACATTTTTGCTGATGGACTGTCCACATATAAAAAAATAAAGCACGCACGCAAAGCAACGGTAGACGAATGCCGGCATTCCATATGGATACTCAGATTACTCAATGCTCATGGGTTTTCCACACAAGCAGTGGAGAATATCAAGTCGCGGTCAGTTCGAAATGAAGCACACATGAAAGGTGCAAAACAAGGATCGGAAATGAAACTGGAGTGACACAAGTATCACAGAACACAACTGTTCGAATACAAAACAACTGTGCCTGGCGTAAGCTATTGCCAACACAATGGTCAGCTTATATATCGCGCAAAGATCGATAGTAGGCGCTGGATCAAGTGCACCAGTTAGGAAAGAAACCAAAGTCACACTCGCAAGCAACACGCTGCAACGACCTCTCGACCGCAGGAATTTATCCCCACTGCTGACTGTAGACCATGAGTCACTAGCTCAGTCACTCTTATTGACTCATTCTAGTTGGTGTCTGTCATTCATTGCTGAGCGGGTGTAGGCTCCGACAGTAAAGAGTGATCTTTATAGACGGACATGTACTTAACCAGCAGTGACGCTAACGTGGACTTTTAAGGAAGAGCTTGTACCACAACACATAGACTCTGTTAAAGTTAAGGAGCACCTATCTGTTCAAGTAAATAAAGGACCGTGTTAATACAAGTTTGCATAAATGTTGCAGTAAGAAGATATCAGCCACCAAACTCCATCCCCCCCCCCCCCCGCCCTTTTATATCCTACGGAACGAGACCCTACAACAACAAGCTTTCTATACAGGGTGAACAATAATAAAACCGAGAGACACTGCAAGCACGGCGTTCAGACTGGAAATGGGAAAAAAAGTCGTATGAACATGTCTCCGATTATGCACCATTGTCTCGATAGATGGCGCTGTCGAATAAAAGCTCCTGTGACCAAGTCATGTGTTCCTTGTGTGTTGCAGGCTTTATGATTTACGCAGCATAGTGTAAGCAGCAGAATGGCCCAGTATTCGTGTCGAGAACAAGGCGGGATGGTGTTTGTGTAAGGCTAACCAGGTGGAAACGATCGAGAGGCAGCACAGATATACCGAAACAAGTACCCTGTGGACACCAATCACATCACATAACTTTTCAAGCTCTTTGTGGGCGTTGGTGTGCTGAAGCGTCCTTTCAGAGAGACGAACGTCCATGAAGGCGGTGGAATGTGCATGCACCAGTTTTCGTCAACCGGATTCTACGAGATTTTGAAATGAACCATTGTTCAAGTTCCAAGCATGAGGCCTGCCAACATCGTTATACTGAAGTACGACAAAGTGTATCTTGCATGTCAACCGTAGCTATTCCTATCACATGCAACGAGTGCAAAAAATACCAGCAGCGGATTACCCTCTACATGAAGGATTTCGTCCAGAGTTTTGCACCAGATCATAGCAATTTTGGGATGGATGTCATGAGTTGTCTTTAACGACAGAGCAGCCTTTACCAGAGTTGGCATCATCAGTCTACGTAATAGTCATCTGTTATCTATAATCATCAGAGAATAGTTGAGGCGTGTCATCAGCAACGTTCCAGTATCAGCAGTGCGAGCAGGGATCCTTGCCGACCACATGCTTGGACCGTTATTACATCACAATATCTCAGTGGAGGAACGTACCTGGGCTTGCTGTGGAATACTCCGCCTGGAAGCTTGAGAATGTGCCTTTGGCAATAAGACAGGTTATATGGTTTCCACATGATAGAGCACCACCCCACTTCCACACGACCACAACATCTTTCTCAGACATTGCTCAGGACATGGAGGCCCCGTGGCGTTATCTTACAAACCATCCGACTTAAACCCCTGGAGTTTTACGTGTGGGAGCATCTGAAACACGTTGAGAGTGCTGAACGTGTTTCTGATGCTCAGATCCTTCAGCTGCATGTTCACGACGCACAAGACGCTCTTCGGAGTGGGACTAGAATGTGCCAAAGAGTGCGGAAATCTATTATTCAATGTCTGAACGTTAGCATTGCGTCCCCTCGAGCCCACTGAGAACGTGTGTTGTGACGTGGATGCGATGCAGCTCTGTACTGGGTTCCGGGCGATTTGTTGTCGTTGCACATACATTGTCAATTTCTGGACACATGTTCCTATTACCTCTTTTCCTTCATTTCCAGTCAGTACTCTATCCCCGCAGTTTGTTGCATCTATTAATGTTCCCCCTGTATACTTAACATAGAACAATGATCATCGGATGGCGTGCGTAGTTAGTGTGCTATGGACCGGACTACAGGAGGCACAGATAGTAAACAGGGGAACATCAGCTTTTCAACTGAAGCAGGTAGGTTGGTAAGAGAATGAATGAGCCCAAGTATATCTGATATTATTAAGTAACTCTATTGAAAGTTTTAACTGCCAATTAAAACATCATTACAGAAATAGAAAGAATGCCCAATATAGAGATTTGACTTGCAATCTCCAATGCGACTCTCACAGGATAGGAGGACGTTGAGCATCAACTGATTGCGAAGTCGAGCCAAAGTACAACAAAGCGACATTCGGTGTTCCGAGATTCACACTTGGCTAGCGTCCCCATATACCATGCTGTGAACGGTGATAATTTGCATGTTTAGTGGCAGTACTCACCGCATGCGAGAGGAGACGGCGTCGTCATATGGAGGAGTGGGCTGAGGCTCCGTGGGCGCCACAGCTGCAACACGTGTTCCGTCATGTTTGGTGTGTGGCTGAACGGAGGCGGCCGTCTTACTGTCTCCAGTGTCTGGCGAGCTGCAAAGAGAAACACGGCTTGGGAAAGTGCAGCGTGACCCAGGCCAGGCGTCATCCTACTGCTGCCAACATTAGGCGGCCTCAACACTGTTGCACCGGCCAGTGTGGCAGCTTCAGGCGGCTCATCGTGAGTCCCCGTGTACTGGGGAGTGCGGGTGGAAGGGGGGACGTTGCGCCTACAGTTGTGCTATGAAAAGTGTATCTTTTCACTTCGATCAATTGCAGTTTCATACATGGCGTCAGTTTCCATATATCTAACATCGTTTTGTACTACACATTCAATTTCACTCTCGAGACTAATACTGATTAGTGTATTCTCTGCCGTTTCCTTTATTATGTATCTCTGCACCAGCTCTCAACTTATTTTGCAAGTTTGGTAGCATTTAACCAGTCATGCTGTATAGTCTTAGGTGAAAACCCCCTTCCGAACAGACCTCGGAAGGCACGACGGTAGTGATCGACCGCCGTGCTAACTATCAATTTTAATAACTTGGCAACGGGGATATTAATAATCAGGTTACTTCTAACCTTTTGTGATGTTACCCCACTCATATCATAGTGATATTCTTACATCTTTGACTTCGAATCATAAATTAATTCTGTTCCATCAATGCAACCCATTGCACCTCTGGTGTGGACAACAAAAGCACTTCGGTCTTCGCTGCTGTTATTCTTTACACCGAGAATTTCTTAATATTGCCAGCACTTTTTCACGCTGTAATGCCTATGCATACACGTCGTGCAGGCGAACCCCCTCGGTTTATTTGCCCGCTATTCACTATATCAGTTTGCCCTCTAATGGTCACCCCGCTTTGCAATAAAGAAGGAGTGTTTTGTTAGGAAGTTTCTCTTTTTTTACACTTTTTAAAACTAAAACGCATATCCCTCGAAATATTACTGAACGTTTAGCCTCCTTTATAATTAAGTATCGGTGGTTTTGAAAAAATAAACAGCTTTCTCGACGTTAGGATTTTCTTCTTCTGTTCATATTAATCCAAAAATTTTCTCTGAATAAGTGCTCTATCGAAGTCATCTAGAGAAACAAATTTTCTAGAAAAATTTCGTCTTCTTCGAGTAACTAAATTTTATAAAACCCTTCAAAGTGTATTTTTCTATCCTTTCTGATCTTCCTCTTGAACACTTCAAAGTACGTACTCTGTAAGAACTGACATTGACATCCGCTGCCCTGAGTCATGCCATTAGCGATTTACTCTAACGTCATTATATGTCACCATCATGACCACAAAGGGGGAATGTGTGCAGGGGGTCAAGAGAAGAAATATGGTGGTTTATAGTACTGTTTGTCTGCATACAAATAACTGAACACACACTGAGAACAGGAATAGCAGATCCGCTAAGATGAATAATTTACCATTTGTCTGTTGAATTTAACATTGTTTCCCCTGAGTATCCCACACTAGTAGCTCAGAGCATCAAACAGTAAATAGTACAAATTATAGCACAAGGAAAAACCACATCTAACTATGAACAGTTGTCCCGAAGTGATAATGCAAGGACTGGATAGCACAGTTAGATTATATACTAACAGTATCAAAGGAATTAGATTGGCGGTAACTTGAAATTGTATTTAATGTGGTCCATTACCATCAGATGATGTTTTTAACAGGAAACTTGGGGACCACTTTGTCGAGGCACAATTGGGTAACGGGGGGATAGCAGTTGCTGAACTGAGTGCATAAGAAAATTCAGATAAGGTAGTGACATCGAATGATATTATGGAGCCATTTTATAGAAAACAGCTTTTTAATGTATTATTACAGATACCTTGATCAACCGCAGCACTATGACCAGTGATCTACTTTCGATATACAGCCGTCCAGCTGAAAGGAACATCACCTGGCAAGGGATGACTGATAGTCAGACACCCGCACGGTGCATGTAGTATCTGTGTGTGTGCTGTACGAGTATAGAACGGAGAGGGCACGTGATCTGTCTGAGTCTGAACAAAGGCAGATTTTGATAACTCAGAGGCTATGCACAGCACTTTGGAAATTGCACGACTTGTCGGGTGTTCTAAGAGTGCTGTGGTGAGAGTCTTCAACATGCAGCCAAACCAAAGTGAAATCACGTCCAGACGTCATGGGGATGGGCGGCCAGCCATCATTACTGATCTCAGATGTCGTAGGCTGACCAGACTGGTAAAACAGCACAAGTGATGAACTGTTGCGGATCTAACATGAGAGTTTGAAGCTGGGCAGAGTGCACGTGTGTCTGAACACACAGTGCACCGAACACTCCTAGCGATGGGCCTCCTCAGCTGACTACCCATGCACAATAATATGGATAAATACAACTGAAATGGTGACGTGAATATCGGCACTGGACGCTGCAGCAGTATCAGTGCGTTGCAAGGTCTCATGGATCCCGATATATTCTTCATCATGGCGATGGGAGGGCGTGAATCTGCCTTGTTCCAGGGGTTCAGTTGGTTCGGTGGAAGACACCAAACAGCGAATTCATAGGTCTCATCGGATTAGGGAAGGATGGGAAAGGAAGTCAGCCTTGCCCTTTCGAAGGAACCATCCCGGTTTGCCTGAAGCGTTTTAGGAAAATCATGGAAAACGCATGTCAGGATGGCCGGACGCGGGATTGAACCGTCCTCCACCCGAATGCGAGTCCAGTGTGCTAACCGCTCTTGTTCCAGGGGAACGGCCTTTTGACACCTGTACTGCGGTATGGAGACATGGTTGCACACCATGTACACCCCATCATGAAGATTAAGTTTTCCAACTTCAGTGACAATTTTCAACATTATAATGCGCCATGTTTCGAATTCCAGTTCATGTGCTTCCCTCCATCCCACCCACCCCCCCCCTCCCAAACTCTCAGATCTGAATACGATGACACACATTTGGTATGCGATTGAATGCGGCGACTGATCTCACCGTCCTACCCCGGAAATTACGGGAATTAGATGAATTGTGTGTACAGCTACCATTTAATCGTTGTTTCCGTGCACGGGGTGTCACCGCTGTTATACGTGCCTAAAGCAGACAACAGTCTAACAAGTACACTACTGGCTATTAAAGTTGTTACACCAAGAAGAAATGCAGATGATAAACGGGTATTCATTGGACAAATATATTATACTAGAATTGACATGTGATTACTTTTTCACTCAATTTGGGTGTATAGATTCTTAGGAATTAGTACTCAGAACAATCACCTCTGGCCGTAATAACAGCCTTGATACGCCTGGGCATTGAGTCAAACCGAGCTTGGATGGGGTGTACAGGTACAGCTGCCCATGCAGCGTCAACACGATACCACAGTTCATCAAGAGTAGTGACTGGCGTATTGTGACGAGCCAGTTGCTCGGCCAGCATTGACCAGACGTTTTCAATTGGTGAGAGATCGGGAGAATGTACTGTCCAGGACAGCAGCCGAACATTTTCTGTATCCAGAAGGTCCCGCACAGTACCTGCAACATGCGGTCGTGCATTATCCTGTTGAAATGTAGGGTTTCGCAGTGATCGAATGAAGGATAGAGCCACGGGCCATAACACATCTGAAATGAAATGTCCCTGTTCAAAGTGCCTTCATTGCGAACTAGAGATGACCAAGACGTGTAACCGATGGCACCCCGCACCGTCACGCCGGGTGATACGCCAATATGGCGACGACGAATACAATGTGCGTTCACCGCGATGACGCCAAACACGGATGCAACATCATCACGCTGTTTACAGAACCCGGATTCATCCGAAAAAATGGCTTTGCCATTGGTTCACTCAGGTTCGTCGTTGAGTACACCATCGCAGGCGCTCCTGTCTGTGATGCAGCGTCAAGGGTAACCACAGCCATGGTCTCCGAGCTGATAGTCCAACCTGCAGCAAACGTCGTTGACTGTTCGTGCAGATGGTTGTGTTCTTGAAAACGTGACTATCTGTTGACTCAGGGATGGAGACGTGGCTGCACGATTCGTTACAGCTATGCGGATAAGATGCCTGTCATCTCGACTGCTAGTGATACGAGGCCGTTGGGATCCAGCACAGCGTTCCGCATTACCGTCCTGAACCCACCGACTCCATATATGCTAACAGTCTTGGAATCTCGACTACCGCGAGCAGCAACGTCGCGATATGATAAACCGCAATCGCGATAGGCTACAATCCGACCTTTATGAAAGTCGGAAACGTGATGGTGCGCATTTCTCTTCCTTACACGAGGCATCATAACAACGTTTCACCAGGCAACGCCGGTCAATTGCTGTTTGTGTATGAGAAATCGGTTGGAAACTTTCCACACGTCAGCACGTTGTAGGTGTCGCCACCGGCACCAACCTTCTGTGAATTCTCTGAAAAGCTAATCATTTGCATATCAGAGCATCTTCTTCCTTTCGGTTAAATTTCGCGTCTGTGGCACGTCACCTTCGTGGTGTAGCAATTTTAATGGCCAGTAGGGTAGCTGGTCGTAATGTTCTGGCTGAGCAATGCATTAAAATATTTCGTAAAATCGTAGTTTGTTGTTGCCTATCGCGAACGTGTACTGTCACTCGACAGGCGTACGCTGAATATTGTCTGACCCCAAAGTTGTGTAAGAAATACAACAAACGGAGACTCGATGCTTTGCCAGTTACACTGGGCTAACACCCCATAAATATTGCTGCGAATGCGGGAAATATACATAGGTAGTGGGTGTACTCACGGCGTGCCACAAGCGGCGGCCGCATCAGATGGTGCAGAGGGTGGAGCAGCCACGGGCGCCGCGGTCGCGGTAGCAGTCCGGCTGTGTTTGCTCTGCGGCTGAGTGGGGCCCGCCTTCTTCTTGTCTCCAGCGGATGGAGGGCTGCGGAAAGAGACAGTGGGTCCGGAAGTGAAGTGTCGTGGGGGCCAGAGGTCGTCCTACTACTGACGATAGTAGTCGGCCTCGGTAGTAACGCACCTGGAGAGGGGTACCTTTTGCACCTTATCGTGAGAAGGCTCGTAATCAGTCTTTGGACAATGCAGATCGCGGTGGAGGGGGGTAAGGATTACAATGTTGAGGCAAAGTACAACAAAGCGACATTCGGTGTTTCGAGATTCTCACTTGGCTAGCGTCTCCATAAACCATGCTGTGAATGGTGATAATTTGCGTGTTTGGTGCCAGTACTCACCGCATGCGAGAGGAGACGGCGTCGTCATATGGAGGAGTGGGCTGAGGCTCCGTGGGCGCCACAGCTGCAACACGTGTTCGGTCATGTTTGGTGTGTGGCTGAACGGAGGCGGCCGTCTTACTGTCTCCAGTGTCTGGCGAGCTGCAAAGAGAAACACGGCTTGGGAAAGTGTAGCGTGACCCAGGCCAGGCGTCATCCTACTGCTGACAACATTAGGCGGCCTCAACACTGTTGCACCGGCGAGTGTGGCAGCTTCAAGCCCCGTGTACTGCGGGATGTGGGTGGAAGAGAGGACGTTGCGCCTACAGTTGTGCTATGAAAAGAGCATCTTTTCACTTCGATCAATTGCAGTTTCATACAAGGCGTCAGTATCCATATACCTAACATCGTTATGTGCAACACATTCAATTTCACTCTCGAGACTAACACTGATTAGTGTATTCTCTGCTGTTTCCTTTATTATGTATCTCTGCACTAATCCTGAACTTATTTTGGAAGTTTGGTAACTTAACCAGTCATGCTGTATAGTCTTAGGTGAACACCCCTCTTCCGGACAGACCTCGGAAGGCGCAACGGTACTGACCCACCGCCGTGCCAAAGCGTATAGGCGCCACAGGTCAGCACATGGTTTCCCTTTGCCAGTTTACGAGACCAGAGTTGCTACTTGCTCTTCATTTTGTATCTTAGGGAAAAGCCCTTGGGTATTTGCTTTATTGGGAAGGAACCATTTTTCTGCAGTCTTTTGTGTCACTGTATTCAAGATAAGCTTTAGAGGGTTCAAATCAAAGAATTGCTCCGCAAGCCCCTGAACTGTATGATCCTCATGCTATAAAATGGAACCTGCTATAAACAAATGCTTTAATTTATTACCACACACAATTTGTAAAAACTCATTTCTTGTTAAGTTCGATTCAAATCTGAATTTGTTCTGAATTAGCCATTCACATATGTCTTTTAGCGAGTTATGGCAGTGATAGCTATGTGGGTCTGAGCAGTGTGCTACCATTTTGCAAGTTTGGCAACTTTTAACTAGTCATGTTGTATACTCTTAGGTGAAAACCCCCATTCCGAACAGACCTCGGAAAGCACAACGCTAGTGATCGACCGCCGTGCTAATGATCTATTTTAATAACTTGGCAACAGGGATATTAATAATCAGGTTACTTCTAACCGTTTCTGGTGTTACCCCACTCATATCATAGTAATATTCTTACATCTTTGACTTCGAATCATAAATTAATTCTGTTCCATCAATGCAACCCATTGCACCTCTGATGTATACAACAAAAGCACTTTGGTCTTCGCTGCTGTTATTCTTTACACCGAGAATTTCTTAATATTGCCAGCACTTTTTCACGCTGTAATGCCTATGCATACACGTCGTGCACGCAAACAACATCGATTTATTTGCCCTCTATTCACTACATCAGTTTGCCCTCTAATGGTCACCCCGCTTTGCAATAAAGAAGGAGTGTTTTGTTAGGAAGTTTCTCTTTTTTTACGTTTTTTAAAAATTAAACGCATATCCCTCGAAATATTACTGAACGATTACCCTCCTTTACAAATAATTATCGGTGGTTTTGAAAAAATAAGCGGCTTTCTCGACGTTAGGATTTTCTTCTTCTGTTCATAATAATCCAAAAATTTTCTCTGAATAAGTGCTCTATCGAAATCATCTAGAGAAACAAATTTTCTAGAAAAATTTCGTCTTCTTCGAGTAACTAAATTTTATAAAACGCTTCAAAGTGTATTGTTCTATTGCTTCCGATCTTCCACTTGAACACTTCAAAGTACATGCTCTGTAAGAACTGACATTGAGATCCGCTACCCTGAGTCATGGCATTAACGATTTACTCTAACGTCATTATATGTCATCATCATGACCACAAAGGGGGAATGTGTGCAGGGGGTCAGGAGCAAAAATATGGTGGTTTATAGTACTGTTATGTGACTGTCTGCATACAAATAACTGAACACACACTGTGAACAGGAATAGCAGATCCGCTAAGATGAATGATTTACCATTGGTCTGTTGAATTTAACATTGTTTCCCCTGAGTATCCCACACTAGTAGCTCAGCGCATCAAACAGTATATTGTACAACGTACAGCAGAAGGAAAAACCACATGTAACTATGAACAGTTGTCCCGAAGTGAAAATGCAACTACTGGATAGCACAGTTAGGTTGTATACTAACAGTATCAAAGGAATTAGATTGGCAGTAACTTGAAATTGTATTTAATGTGGTCCATTACCATCAGATGATGTTTCTAACAGGAAAGTTGGGGACCACGCCCGTCGAGGCACAATTGGGTAACGGGGAGATAGCAGTTGCTGAACTGGGTGCACAACAAAATTCAGATAAGGTAGTGACAACGAATCTATGATATTATGGAGCCATTTTATAGAAAACAGATTTTTAATGTATTATTACAGATACTTTGATCAACCGCAGCATTACGACCATTGATCTACTTTCGATATACAGCCGTCCAGGTGAAAGAAACATCACCTGGCAAGGGATCACTGATAGTCACACACCCACACGGTGCATGTAGTATCAGTGTGTGTGCTGTACGAGTGTAGAATGGAGAGGGCACGTGATCTATCTGAGTTAGACCAAGGGCAGATTATTATAACTCAGAGGCTATGCACAGCACTTTGGAAATTGCACGACTTGTCGGGTGCTCTAAGAGTGCTGTGGTTAGAGTCTTCCACATGCAGCCAAACCAAAGTGAAATCACGTCCAGACGTCATGGGGATGGGCGGCCAGCCATCATTACTGATCTCAGATGTCGTAGGCTGACCAGACTGGTAAAACAGCACAAGTGATGAACTGTTGCGGATCTAACATGAGAGTTTGAAGCTGGGCAGAGTGCACGTGTGTCTGAACTCACAGTGCACCGAACACTCCTAGCGATGGGCCTCCTCAGCTGACTACCCATGCACAATAATATGGATAAATACAACTGAAATGGTGACGTGAATATCGGCACTGGACGCTGCAGCAGTGTCAGAGCGTTGCAAGGTCTCATGGATCCCGATATATTCTTCATCATGGCGATGGGAGGGCGTGAATCTGCCTTGTTCCAGGGGTTCGGTTGGTTCGGTGGAAGACACCAAACAGCGAATTCATAGGTCTCATCGGATTAGGGAAGGATGGGAAAGGAAGTCAGCCGTGCCCTTTCGAAGTAACCATCCCTGCATTTGCCTGACGTGATTTAGGAAGATCATGGAAAATGCAAATCAGGATGGCCGGACGAGTGATTGAACCGTCTTCCTGCAGAAAGCGAATCCAGTGTGCTAACCACTCCGCCATCTCGCTTGGTCTTCTTCCAGGGGAACGGCCTCTTGACACCTGTGCTGTGGTATGGAGGCATGCTGACGGCGGCTCCATTATGCTTTGGGGAACATTCTCATGGGCAAGCATCGGTCTAGTGGGGCACGTCAAAGCACCATGACGAGAAAGGAGCATAGAAAAATGGTTGCACACCATGTGCACCCCATCATGAAGATTAAGTTTTCCAACTTCAGTGACAATTTTCAACAATATAATGCACCATGTTTCGAATTCCCGTTGACGTGCTCCACCCCCCCCCCCCCCCTCACCCCAAACTCATCAGATCTGAATACGATGCTACACATTTGGTATGTGATTCAATGCGGCGACAAATCTCACCGTCCTACTCCGGAATTTACGGGAATTAGATGAATTGTGTGTACAGCTACCAAGGAATCGTTTCCGTGCACGAGGTGTCACCGCTGTTATACGTGCCTAAAGCAGACAACAGTCTAACAAGTACACTACTGGCTATTAAAATTGTTACACCAAGAAGAAATGCAGATGATAAACGGGTATTCGTTGGATAAATATATTATACTACAACTGACATGTGATTACTTTTTCACGCAATTTGGGTGTATAGATCCTTAGAAATTAGTACTCAGAACAACCACCTCTGGCCGTAATAACAGCCTTGTTACGCCTAGGCATTGAGTCAAACAGTGCTTGGATGGCGTGTACATGTGCAGTTGCCCATGCAGCTTTAACACGATACCACAGTTCATCAAAAGTAGTGAGTGGCGTATTGTGACGAGCCAGTTGCTCGGCCAGCATTGGCCAGATGTTTTCAATTGGTGAGAGATTTGGGTTGGCAGCAGCCGAACATTTTCTGTATCCAGTACGGCCCGCAGAGGACCTGCAACATGCGGTCGTGCATTATCCTGCTGAAATGTAGGGTTTCGCAGAAGGGTAGAGCCACGGGTCATAACACATCTGAAATGTAACGTCCCCTGTTCAAAGTGGCGTCATTGCGAACTAGAGGTGACCGGGACGTGTAACCGATGGCACCCCACACCGTCACGGCGGGTGATACGCCAGTATTGCGATGACTATTACACGCTTCCAATGTGCGTTTTAACCGAGATGTTGCCAAACACGGATGCGACCATCATGATGCTGTAAACAGAACCAGGATTCATCCGAAAAAATGGTTTTGCCATTCGTTCACCTACGTACGTCGTTGAGTACACCATCGCACCCGCTCCTGTCTCTGATGCAGCGTCAAGGGTAACCGTAGCCATGGTCTCCGAGTTGATAGTCCATCCTGTTGCAAACATCGTTGAACTGTAGGGGCAGATGGTTGTTGTCTTGAAAACGTGACCATCTGTTGAGTCAGGTATGGAGACGTAGCTGCACGATTCGTTACAGCCATGCGGATAAGATGTCTGTCATCTCGACTGCTAGTGATACGAGGCCGTTGGGATCCAGCACGGCGTTCCGTATTACCCTCCTGAACCCACAGACTCCATATATGCTACCAGTCATTGGATCTGGACTACCGCGAGCAGCAACGTCGCGATATGATAAACCGCAATCGCGATAGGCTACAATCCGACCTTTATGAAAGTCGGAAACGTGATGGTACGCATTTCTCTTCCTTACACGAGGCATCACAACAACGTTTCACCAGGCAACGCCGGTCAACTGCTGTTTGTGTATGAGAAATCGGTTGGAAACTTTCCTTACGTCAGCACGTTGTAGGTGTCGCCACCGGCACCAACCTTCTGTGAATGCTCTGAAAAGCTAATCATTTGCATATCAGAGCATCTTCTTCCTCTCATGTTAGATCCGCAACAGTTTATCACTTGTGCTGTTTTACCAGTCTGGTCAATCTCCGACATCTGAGATCAGTAATGAGGACTGGCCGCCCATCCCCATGACGTCTGGACGTGATTTCACTTTGGTTTGGCTGCATGTTGAAGACCCTGCAGCGTCTGTAGCAAGGCACCTTCGTGGTGTAGCAATTTCAAAGGCCAGTAGTGTAGCTGGTCGTAACTTCTGGCTGAGCAATTCATTGAAATGTTGCGTAAAATCTTAGTTTGTTGTTCCCTATCGCGAACGAGTACTGTCACTCCACAGGCGTACGCTGAATATTGTCTGACCGCAAAGTTGGGTATGAAATACAATAAACACAGAATCGATGCTTTGCCAGTTACACTGGGCTAACACCCCATAAATATTGCTGGAAATGCGGGAAATATGCATAAGTAGTGGGTGTACTCACGGCGTGCCACAAGCGACGGCCGCATCAGATGGTGCAGAGGGTGGAGCAGCCACGGGCGCCGCGGCCGCGGTAGCAGTCCGGCTGTGTTTGCTCTGCGGCTGAGTGGGGCCCGCCTTCTTCTTGTCTCCAGCGGATGGAGGGCTGCGGAAAGAGACACGGCGTCCGGAAATGTAGTGTCGTGGAGGCCAGAGGTCGTCCTACTACTGACGATAGTAGTCGGCCTCGGTAGTAACGCACCTGGAGAGGGGTACCTTTTGCACCTTATCGTGAGAAGGCTCGTAATCAGTGTTTGGGCAGTGGAGATCGCGGTGGAGGGGGGTAAGGATTAAAATGTTGAGGCAAAGTACAACAAAGCGACATTCGGTGTTCCGAGATTCACACTTGGCTAGCGTCCCCATAAACCATGCTGTGAATGGTGATAATTTGCACGTTTGGTGCCAGTACTCACCGCATGCGAGAGGAGACGGCGTCGTCATATGGAGGAGTGGGCTGAGGCTCCGTGGGCGCCACAGCTGCAACACGTGTTCCGTCATGTTTGGTGTGTGGCTGAACGGAGGCGGCCGTCTTACTGTCTCCAGTGTCTGGCGAGCTGCAAAGAGAAACAGGGCTTGGGAAAGTGTAGCGTGACCCAGGGCAGGCGTCATTCTACTTCTGACATTAGGCGGCCTCAACACTGTTGCACCGGCGAGTGTGGCAGCTTCAAGCCCCGTGTACTGCGGGATGTGGGTGGAAGAGAGGACGTTGCGCCTACAGTTGTGCTATGAAAAGTGCATATTTTCACTTCGATCAATTGCAGTTTCATACATGGCGTCAGTTTCCATATACCTAACACCATTATGTGCTACACATTCAATTTCACTCTCGAGACTAATACTGATTAGTGTATTCTCTGCTGTTTCCTTTATTATGTATCTCCGCACCAGTCCTCAACTTATTTTGCAAGTTTGGTAGCATTTAACCAGTCATGCTGTATAGTCTTAGGTGAACACCCCCCTTCCGAAGAGACCTCGGAAGGAACGACGGTAGTGACCCACCGCCGTGCCAAAGCGTATAGCCGCCACAGGTCAGCACATGGTTTCCCTTTGCCAGTTTACGAGACCAGAGTTGCTACTTGCTCTTCATTTTGTATCTTAGGGAAAAGCCCTTGGGTATTTGCTTTATTGGGAAGGAACAATTTTTCTGCAGTCTTTTGTGTCACTGTATTCAAGATAAGCTTTAGAGGGTTCAAATCAAAGAAGTGCTGCGCAAGCTCCTGAACTTTATGATCCTTATGCTTTAAAATGGAACCTGCTATAAACAAATGCTTTAATTTATTACCACACACAATTTGTAAAAACTCATTTCTTGTTAAGTTCGATTCAAATCTGAATTTGTTCTGAATTAGCCATTCACATATGTCTTTTAGCGAGTTATGGAAGTGAGAGCTATGTGGGTCTGAGCAGTGTGCTACCATTTTGCAGGTTTGGCAACTTTTAACCAGTCATGTTGTATACTCTTAGGTGAAAACCCCCCTTCCGAACAGACCTCGGAAGGCACGACGGTAGTGACCGACCGCCGTGCTTATTATCAATTTTAATAACTTGGCAACAGGGATATTAATAATCAGGTTACTTCTAACCTTTTGTGATGTTACCCCACTCATATCATAGTGGTATTCGTACATCTTTGACTTCGAATCATAAATTAATTCTGTTCCATCAATGCAACCCATTGCACCTCTGATGTGAACAACAAAAGCACTTTGGTCTTCGCTGCTGTTATTCTTTACACCGAGAATTTCTTAATATTGCCAGCACTTTTTCACGCTGTAATGCCTATGCATACACGTCGTGCACGCGAACAACATCGGTTTATTTGCCCACTATTCACTACATCAGTTTGCTCTCTAATGGTCACTCCGCTTTGCAATAAAGAAGGAGTGTTTTGTTAGGAAGTTACTCTTTTTTTACATTTTTAAAACTAAAACGCATTTCCCTCGAAATATTACAGAACCTTTACCCTCCTTTACAATTAATTATGGGTGGTTTTGAAAAAATAAGCAGCTTTTTCGACGTTAGGATTTTCTTCTTCTGTTCATAATAATCCAAAAATTTTCTCTGAATAAGTGCTCTATCGAAGTCATCTAGAGAAACAAATTTTCTAGAAAAATTTCGTCTTCTTCGAGTAACTAAATTTTATAAAACACTTCAAAGTGTGTTTTTCTATCGTTTCTGATCTTCCACTTGAACACTTCAAAGTACATGCTCTGTAAGAACTGAGATTGCGATCCGCTACCCTGAGTCATGGCATTAACGATTTATTCTAACGTCATTATATGTCACCATCATGGCCAAAAAGGGGGAATGTGTGAAGGGGGTCAAGAGCAAAAATATGGTTGTTTAGAGTACTGTTAAGTGACTGTCTGCATACAAATAACTGAACACACACTGTGACCAGGAATAGCAGATCCGCTAAGATGAATGATTTACCATTGGTCTGTTGAATTTAACATTGTTTCCCCTGAGTATCCCACACTAGTAGCTCAGCGCATCAAACAGTAAATTGTACAAAGTACAGCACAAGGAAAAACCACATGTAACTGTGAACAGTTGTCCCGAAGTGAAAATGCAACTACTGGATAGCACAGTTAGATTATATACTAACAGTATCAAAGGAATTAGATTGGCAGTAACTTGAAATTGTATTTAATGTGGCCCATTACTATCAGATGATGTTTTTAACAGGAAACTTGGGGACCACGCTGTTCGAGGCACAATTGGGTAAGTTGCTGAACTGAGTGCACAAGAAATTTCAGATAAGGTAGTGACATCGAATCTATGATATTATGGAGCCATTTTATAGAAAACAGCTTCTTAAAGTATTATTACAGATACCTTGATCAACGGCAGCATTATGACCAGTGATCTACTTACGATATATAGCCGTCCAGGTGAAAGAAACATCACCTGACAAGGGATGACTGATAGTCACACTCCCGTACGGTGCATGTAGTGGTGTACGAGTGTAGAATGGAGAGGGCACGTGATCTATCTGAGTTTGACCAAGGGCAGATTTTGATAACTCAGAGGCTGTGCACAGCATAATGGAAAAAGCACGACTTGTCGGGTGTTCTAAGAGTGCTGTGGTGAGAGTCTTCAACATGCAGCCAAACAAAAGTGAAATCACGTCCAGACGTCATGGGGATGGGCGGCCAGCCATCATTACTGATCTCAGATGTCGTAGGCTGACCAGACTGGTAAAACAGCACAAGTGATGAACTGTTGCGGATCTAACATGAGAGTTTGAAGCTGGGCAGAGTGCACGTGTGTCTGAACTCACAGTGCACCGAACACTCCTAGCGATGGGCCTCCTCAGCTGACTACCCATGCACAATAATATGGATAAATACAACTGAAATGGTGACGTGAATATCGGCACTGGACGCTGCAGCAGTATCAGTGCGTTGCAAGGTCTCATGAATCCCGATATATGCTTCATCAGGCCGATGGGAGGGGGCGAATCTGCCTTGTTCCAGGGGTTGGGTTGGTTTAGTGGAAGACACCAAACAGCGAATTCATAGGTCTCATCGGATTAGGGAAGGATGGGGAAGGAAGTCAGCCGCGTCCTTTCGAAGGAACCATCCCGGCATTTGCCTGAAGCGTTTTAGGAAAATCATGGAAAACGTATATCAGGATGCCCGGACGAGGGATTGAACCGTCCTCCACCCGAATGCGAGTCCAGTGTGCTGACCACTCCGCCATTTTGTTTCAGGGGAACGGCCTCCTGACACGTGTGCTGTGGCATGGAGACATGGTGATGGCGGCTGCATTGTGCTTTGGGGAACATTCTCATGGGCAAGCATCGGTCTAGCGGGGCACGTGCAAAGCACCATGACGGCAAAGGAGCATAGTACAATGGTTGCACACCACGTGCACCCCTTCATGAAGATAAGTTTTCCAACTTCAGTGACAATTTTCAACAATATAATGCGCCATGTAACAAGGCCAGGAGTCTGATGTAGGGTTTCGAGGGACACAGTGGCGAATTCCCGTTGACGTGCTGCTCCCCTCCCCTCCCCCTCTCCAGATGTGAATACGGTGGAACACATCTGGTATGTGAGTGAATGCGGCGACAAATCTCATCGTCCCCCCGCCCCCCCCCCCCTCGGATTTTCCGGAAATTAGATGAATTGTGTGTACAGCTATGATGCCAACTCCCTCCATCAGCCTACCAAGGAATCACTGCTTCCATGCACGAGGTGTCACCGCTGTTATCCGTGCCTAAAGCAGACAACAGGCTAACAAGTAGCTGGTCGTAATGTTCTGGCTGAGCAATGCATTGAAATATTGCGTAAAATCTTAGTTTATTATTCCCTATCGTGAACGAGTACTGTCACTCGACAGGTGTACGCTGAATATTGTCTGTCCGCAAAGTTGGGTAAGAAATACAATAAACACAGACTCGATGCTTTGCCAGTTACACTTGGCTAACACCCCATAAATATTGCTGGGAATGCGGGAAATATGCATAAGTAGTGGGTGTACTCACGGCGTGCCACAAGCGACGGCCGCATCAGATGGTGCAGAGGGTGGAGCAGCCACGGGCGCCGCGGCCGCGGTAGCAGTCCGGCTGTGTTTGCTCTGCGGCTGAGTGGGGGCCGCCTTCTTCTTGTCTCCAGCGGATGGAGGGCTGCGGAAAGAGACACGGCGTCCGGAAATGTAGTGTCGTGGAGGCCAGAGGTCGTCCTACTACTGACGATATTAGTCGACCTCAGTAGGAACGCACCTGGAGAGGGTACCTTCGCCGCATCATCGTGAGCCGGCACGTAAGCAATTTGAGGGCGGGGAGGAAGGATGGGGGAGGGAAGGAGTATGGACGGTACAGCTATGATTGCACTGTGAACATAAAGATTCAACTAAAATATACTGTCATTCCAGCTGTCAAATGCATTTATCGTAAGTATTATATACAAGCAAAACTTTGGCAACTTATCGTGAACCGGCTGGTGTGGCCGGGCGGTTCTAGGCGCTTCAGTCTGGAACCGCCCTACTGCTACGGTCGCAGGTTCGAATCCTGCCTCGGGCATGGATGTGTGTGATGCCCTTAGGTTATTTAGGTTTAATTAGTTCTAAGTTCTAGGGGACTGATGACCTCAGATGTTAAGTCCCATAATGCGCAGAGCCATGTGAACCATTTTGAAACTTATCGTGAGAAGGCTCGTAACCAATGTTTGGGCAATGGAGATCGAGGTGAAGAGGGGTAAGGATGGTAAAACTGCAGTTTTTAGGACGGAGGGGGGGGGAGGGGTTAGTGGGGGGGTAGGTGGGAGGCGAAGGAAGGTGTTAGGACGGTAATAGTATAGTCCTGGAATCTGGAATGAAACCACTACTAACCTTTGTGATTGTAATTAGGAAGTGGATCGAAGGTGAATACAGTTCTTCATATTTCGTTTCACTGGATTCCACTCTAGTTATATCCATCATGTCACTTTTTAAATCAGTGTCGTCGTCAGGTGTGGCACATGCACATCCAATTTCCAGACCACAATGAATATTACATGCTTTTCTGTTGGACCTGCAGCATAGTATACGTCATAAAAAGAAGTTTTGAAACGAATAATTCCAGGTAAGCTATAAATGGTTTAATTAGCATTCCTTCTTCTTTGCTTCAAGCTTGTTTCGGCTATAGCTTATTGTCAAGTAATAATGTAGACGTCACGATTGCTGACCCTACTTAAGTTCATAAACGTTGTACAGAAATATCGGTTTGTACACATACAGACATGTAGTTGGAGCAGAGGCACATACTACAGCAATGAGTAAACTGTCGACTGTTTATTTGTTGCTAGATCGTTATTACCAGGTAAGTTTTGTTTAAATAGAATATTTTCGCGAAATACTTTTGAGAGCTGGAATGACAGTTGATTCCGTTTGATGCTTTACTTTTACAATGCGGCCTTTGTTAGTCGGTGATGTTAGTTGCGTTTCATTTCTATTATAAATCACAGTAAACCGGACACCAGAGATAGCCGTGGATACAAATTATAACAAAATTGTAATAGCCATGAAACGAAAATTAAGTCATTGACTAGAAAAGATTGGATTCTGAAGATAAAACTTAAACGAGAATAAACTGTCTTGGCATCATCAGAGTACATAATAGTCAACTGTTGTGTACAATCATCGGAGAATAGTTCGGGCGTGTCATCAGCATCGTTTCAGTATCAGTGTGTGAGCTGGAATCCTTGCCGACCACATGCTGGGACCGTTATTATATCATAATATCTCAGTGGACGATCGTACCTGGGCTTCCTGTGGAATAGTCTGCCTGGCTGCTTGAGAATATGCCTTTGGCAATAAGACAGGTTATACGGTTTCCGCATGATAGAGCACCACCCCATTTCCGCATTAAAATTTGCCGACACGACAACATCATCATTCCCAGACATTGCTTAGGACATGGAGGCCCTGTGGCGTGTTCTTCCAGATCATCAGACTTAAAACTCTGCAGTTTTACGTGAGGGAGCATCTGAAACACGTTGAGTGTGCTGAACGTGTTTCTGATGCTCAGGTCTTCCCACTGCATGTTCACGACGCATATGACGCTCTTCGGAGTGGGACTAGAATGTACGAAACAGTGCGGAGGCACAGATTGTAAACAGGGGAACAGCAGCTTTTCAACTGAAGCAGGTAGGTTGTTAAGAGAATGAATGAGCCCAAGTATATCTGATATTATTAAGTAACTCTATTGAAAGTTCTAAGTGCCAATTAAAACATTATTACAGAAATAGAAACAATG
Source organism: Schistocerca cancellata (assembly GCF_023864275.1). Lineage (NCBI taxonomy): Eukaryota > Metazoa > Arthropoda > Insecta > Orthoptera > Acrididae > Schistocerca > Schistocerca cancellata. The sequence goes on from NC_064634.1 coordinate 511,794,522, forward strand.
TGCAATAAAGTGGTCTGACTTAAAATCGCCAATGCAGCTCTCACAGGACAGGAGGACGTTGAGCATCAACTGATTGCAAAGTCGAGCCAAAGTACAACAAAGGGACATTCGGTGTTCCGAGTTTCACACTTGGCTAGCGTCCCCATATACCATGCTGTGAATGGTGATAATTTGCGTGTTTAGTGTCTGTACTCACCGTATGCGGGAGGAGACGGCGTCGTCATATGGAGGAGTGGGCTGAGGCTCCGTGGGCGCCACAGCTGCAACACGTGTTCGGTCATGTTTGGTGTGTGGCTGAACGGAGGCGGCCGTCTTACTGTCTCCAGTGTCTGGCGAGCTGCAAAGAGAAACACGGCTTGGGAAAGTGTAGCGTGACCCAGGCCAGACGTCATCTTACTTCTGACAACATTAGGCGACCTGAACATTGTTGCACCGGCGAGTGTGGGCGTTTCACACGGCTCACCGTGAGTCCCTATGTACTGCGGGACAAAGAGAGGTGTTGTGCCTGCGCAGTGCTCCGTGAAAAGTGCACCGTTTCACTGGGATCCATTACAGTGTTCTTACATCGCGTCAGTTTCCATATTAGTATCATCGTCGTGTGCTACATATTCAGCTTCACTCTCGAGACTAACACTGTTTCTTCTATTAATGTATCTCTGCGCCAATGTTCAGTTTCAAGTTTTAAATGGTTTTAGCTTTTGGCTAGTGATGCTTTGTAATCTAAGGTGAAGAACTCCATCCGAGGAGGCCTCTGAAGGCACAACGGTAGTGAGCAACGGCCTTGCCGTCCTCAGCGAATAGGCGCCAATGGATGCTGGTATGGAGGGTCACGTGGTCAGCACACCGCCCTCCCGTAGTCACTTTACGAGACCGGAATGGCTACTTGTCAATCAAGTAGCTCCGAACTTTGTATCTTAGGGAAAAGTCTTCCGATATTTGCTTCATTGTACATAAATTAATGGAAGAAACCATTCTCTGGTTAGTTTTGTGTCATTGTATTCAAGATATGGTTTAGAGCAGGGGTGGGTACGAGAGCTGCCCGCATGGTTGCCCGCGGGCACCGTGAGCGGCGAGGACAGCGCTGAGCAGCTGTGAGGGCACGTAGTGCGGGTAGCGGACCTGTGCGGCGTGGCTGCCCGCTCGGCTCTCCACACAGCTCGAGGGGCAACCGTGCCGCCGCACTGCTGGGTTGTTGTTGTTGTTGTTGTGGTCTTAAGTGCTGAGACTGGTTTGATGCAGCTCTCCATGCTACTCTATCCTGTGCAAGCTTCTTCATCTCCCAGTACCTACTGCAACCTACATCCTTCTGAATCTGCTTAGTGTATTCATCTCTTAGTCTCCCCCTACGAATTTTACCCTCCACGCTGCCCTCCAGTACTAAATTTGTGATCCCTTGATGCCTCAGAACATGCCCTACCAACCGATCCCTTCTTCTTGTCAAGTTGTGCCACAAACTCCTCTTCTCCCAAATTCTATTCGATACCTCCTCATTAGTTACGAGATCTACCCATCTAATCTTCAGCATTCTTCTGTAGCACCACATTTCGAAAGCTTCTATTCTCTTCCTGTCCAAACTATTTGTTTCACTTCCATACAAGGCTACACTCCATACAAATACTTTCAGAAACGACTTCCTGACACTTAAATCTATACTCGATGTTAACAAATTCCTCTTCTTCAGAAACGCTTTCCTTGCCATCACTGCTGAGTACGGACAAGCTAACGTACGTCGTGCAGCTGGAACACACATACGTCCAAGGTAGCTTCACGTATTTGCGGCGTCCGTGAACACGGCAGCGGTACGCGGTTATCGGGAGGCTAATCGTATGTGGAACAACATGCGTGTGTGGGATGTAACTGTGAAACGTGCTTACCCGAAGTTTGTGTATCTTGCGCCATGCAACGGTTGGCCATGTACGGATGAAACACAGTTTCGAACCATTGTAACACGTTGTACTTCCATTGCCACAAATAGGATAGAGATGTTGTAAGTAGGCTGTTTATGTTTTCTTATTGGCAACGTTACGTAGCGCTCTGTATGAAAATCACTGGCTGTGCTGTGTGCAGTCAGTGGCTAGTTTGCATTGTTGCCTGCCATTGTACTGTTGGGCAGCTGGACGTGAACAGCGCGTAGCGTTGCGCAGTTGGAGGTGAGCCGCCAGCAGTGGTGGATGTGGGGAGAGAGATGGCGGAGTTTTCAAATTTGTAATACTGGATGGCATGAACTGCTATATATATTATGATTATTAAGGTAAATACATTGTTTGTTCTCTATTAAAATCTTTAATTTGTTAACTATGCCTACTAGTAGTTAGTGCCTTCCGTAGTTTGAATCTGTTATTTAGCTGGCAGTAGTGGCGCTCGCTGTTTTGCTGTAGCTTGAGTAACGAAGATTTTTGTGAGGTAAGTGATTTGTGAAAGGTATAGGTCAATGTTAGTCAGGGCCATTCTTTTGTAGGGATTATTAAAAGTCAGATTGCGTTGCACTAAAAATATTGTGTGTCAGTTTAAGCACAGTCATGTGTATAAATTGTTCTAAGGGGACGTTTCAATGTAAAGGAATACGAAACGAACACATTTGTATTGTAAATGTTACATTATACACTCCTGGAAATTGAAATAAGAACACCGTGAATTCATTTTCCCAGGAAGGAGAAACTTTATTGACACATTCCTGGGGTCAGATACATCACATGATCACACTGACAGAACCACAGGCACATAGACACAGGCAACAGAGCATGCACAATGTCGGCACTAGTACAGTGTATATTCACCTTTCGCAGCAATACAGGCTGCTATTCTCCCATGGAGACGATCGTAGAGATGCTGGATGTAGTCCTGTGGAACGGCTTGCCATGCCATTTCCACCTGGCGCCTCAGTTGGACCAGCGTTCGTGCTGGACGTGCAGACCGCGTGAGACGACGCTTCATCCAGTCCCAAACATGCTCAATGGGGGCAGATCCGGAGATGTTGCTGGCCAGGGTAGTTGACTTACACCTTCTAGAGCTCGTTGGGTGGCACGGGATACATGCGGACGTGCATTGTCCTGTTGGAACAGCAAGTTCCATTGCCGGTCTAGGAATGGTAGAACGATGGGTTCGATGACGGTTTGGATGTACCGTGCACTATTCAGTGTCCCCTCGACGATCACCAGTGGTGTACGGCCAGTGTAGGAGATCGCTCCCCACACCATGATGCCGGGTGTTGGCCCTGTGTGCCTCGGTCGTACGCAGTCCTGATTGTGGCGCTCACCTGCACGACGCCAAACACGCATACGACCATCATTGGCACCAAGGCAGAAGCGACTCTCATCGCTGAAGACGACACGTCTCCATTCGTCCCTCCATTCACGCCTGTCGCGACACCGCTGGAGGCGGGCTGCACGATGTTGGGGCGTGAGCGGAAGACGGCCTAACGGTGTGCGGGACCGTAGCCCAGCTTCATGGAGACGGTTGCGAATGGTCCTCGCCGATACCCCAGGAGCAACAGTGTCCCTAATTTGCTGGGAAGTGGCGGTGCGGTCCCCTACGGCACTGCGTAGGATCCTACGGTCTTGGCGTGCATCCGTGCGTCGCTGCGGTCCGGTCCCAGGTCGACGGACACGTGCACCTTCCGCCGACCACTGGCGACAACATCGATGTACTGTGGAGACCTCACGCCCCACGTGTTGAGCAATTCGGCGGTACGTCCACCCAGCCTCCCGCATGCCCACTATACGCCCTCGCTCAAAGTCCGTCAACTGCACATACGGTTCACGTCCACGCTGTCGCGGCATGCTACCAGTGTTAAAGACTGCGATGGAGCTCCGTATGCCACGGCAAACTGGCTGACACTGACGGTGGCGGTGCACAAATGCTTCGCAGCTAGCGCCATTCGACGGGCAACGCCGCGGTTCCTGGTGTGTCCGCTGTGCCGTGCGTGTGATCATTGCTTGTACAGCCCTCTCGCAGTGTCCGGAGCAAGTATGGTGGGTCTGACACACCGGTGTCAATGTGTTCTTTTTTCCATTTCCAGGAGTGTATTTACACAGAAGTGTGTAGTTCAGAGGAGGGGGTACTACGTACCAATAGGTTATAGGCATTAATTTGGATCATCCTGGGTGTTTTTACAATGATTTTGAACCAGCATCTAGATATTTCGTGCGAAACTACTGGTGTTTAGGCACACTGCACCAGTCAGGTGAACATCAGTAAGACTAATCCTAAGCTTCAAATTTGTCACTTTCATTATGGAGAAAACGCTTTCGCACAAGCTTATTGTTCCAAGAAATCTATACTCACGGGCAGCTACTTTAAATAACAATGGAAACTGTTCATGAGGGAAATATTTATAGGAGCTTTCTAAGTGAGAAACTTCTCCTTCGACACACGATTGCATTGAAAGTCAATGAGTTCCAGCTGAATTTCAGGCGGCAATTTTCAACGTTAACTACAAAAGGAGTCGCAAAAAGCGTGACATCGCATTCCAGTCCTCAAATCTACTATCAGAAATGCCTTTAAGAGACTGCAGCACCGTTACAAACCCATCTAAATGTTCTATGAGCCTCTCGTTCCAAATTGTTTTCGCTAACAACTAGTGCAACGCTCGGGAAGTGTACCCACAACATTTCTGACAGTTGCTTTGCCCACAAAAGTAGTTTTCTCTTGAATGCTAAAGTAGTGTCAAAAACTTCACTAATTACCTTATTTCTAACTTGCAAAGTTACGTTCAAGCTATTCAGATGCACGGTTACGTCAGTTAAAAACGCAAGGTCTAAAATCCAGTGTGGGTCATCCAATTCTTTCAGTGGTTTTCCTTTCGCATCCATGAATACACTGTATCTGTACGTAAATTAAAAAAAAAAAACGTTCTAAAACGACGCCTTAACTCAACCAGCGTATTTCACAAAAAATATTGAAGAACGCGGTATTCACACTCGAGATCTGCCAGGAACGATTTGAACTGTGTCCCAATGAGAATGTTAACTGTTTTTATAACCACGTCAATGACGCCAACAAGTTTGGCACATTTTTCTAGCCAATTAACACGGTGAAGAACGCAATGTATTGCTGGTAGTTCCAGCTGGACATCGACGGCTTTCAACTTTTTTCGTATCAAAGCAACGACTCCAGACTTATGACCAATCGTTGCAGGAGCCCCATCTGTTGCAATCGATGAAAGTTTTTCCCAACGTAGCTTGTATTTCTCTATTATATATTCTACGCACGAAAACATATCGTCGGCCGTTGTTGTGTTATGCGTTGTCACTAAATCGAGGAGTTCGTCAATCACATTAAACTGAGCATGAACTAGTCTCAAAAAGTCTGAAAGTTGAGCATCATCACATACATCAATGCTTTCGTCCAATTCTAATGAAAAGAAAACCGAATCTTTTATCTTGTTTCTCAATTGAGCTTCCACATCGTGTGGCATTTCTTTTATGCGCCTGCAAACCGTTCTCCGAGAAAGAGGAACGGTTTCAAATACAGGAAGACTTGCTGGGCACAAAATTGTTGCTGCAGCAAGAAAACATTTACAAATTCTCCATCGCCGAAGGGCCGTGCTGTTTTAGTTATTTTAAAAGCTACATGATAGCTTACTGTCAACGCTGCATCGTTGTGGATGATGAGGGTTTCGTTCTGTAAAATCGTACAGGAGAAGGTAAAAGTAACGGAAGATCCACATAACATATTGTTAATAACAGTAATAATGTGAATCAATGTCATAATTATCTACATGAGTACGTACGTCTTTCTCCCTTTTCTGCTTCACTTCCATAAGTTTGGTTTTTCTTTCTTCGTTATTCAAAACGACTCTATCCTTCTCGTGTAGCAGTTGATGATGTCGCTTCACATTGTACGGCTTCCATGAATACAATGTTGCACTGACAAATCAAACACTGAGGTCCGCTTTGCGTTCCAACACAAAATACTATTCTTCCCACTGTGGATTAAGGAGTACGGGTTAAAGGACTTTCGTTCTCCTCCTCAGCCATTTTTCACCCACTAGTTCTGTTTGTGATACAACACCGAACGCGATGACTACACAGACAATAGAAACGATGGGAAGTAAATGGACCGAGTGTCTCCGCGTGGTGCATTGACGTGCGTGGCTAGGCGAGTAGGTGGTTGGGGCACTGCTGGCTGGCGGACTGGGGGGTGGGGGGGGGGGAGAGGGGGAGTTGGTAGAGCACTTTCCCGCGAAAAGCAAAGGGTTCGAGTCTCGGTGCAAAAACATCGTGGTAGGGTAGTGCTGCTAAGGGACTGTCTACACACAAATAACGGAATATACACAGTGGACAAGAATAGCAGGTCTTCTAAGATGAATGATTTACAATTGGTCTACTGAATTTACCACTGTTTCCCCTCAGTTTCCCACACTAGTGGCTCAGTGCATCAAACAACAATTTGTGCAAAATACAGCACTAATTAAAGGTACATATAACGGTCAACAGTACCGAAGTAATAACTCAAGCACTGGGCAGCATGCAGAGAATATACAATACTAATATCAAAGAAATTAGAATGGCAGGAGCTTCAAAATGCACTTAATGTGGTACTATGACCATCAGATGATGTTTGTAAACAGAGAGTTAGGGACCGTGCAACTGAGGGCACTGACAGCTAACAGGAGGATATCATTTCCTGAACGGGCGCTCAAAAAAAAATTCAGATAAGGTAGTAAAGTCGAATCAGTAATATTATGGATCCATTTCATAGAAAAAAGCTTTTTAAAATTTTATTACAGGTACACTGGTCAGCGGGAACATTATGACCAGCGACTTGCTACCGATATAAACCCGTCCAGGCGCTAACTACGTCGCCTTGTGAGGATTGTCTGCTAGTCAGGCACACGTATGTTGCATGTACGAAGGTCGTTCAGTAAGTAATGCCCCAAAATTTTCTCCAAGAACATATTTATTGTTAATAGTCAGAATCTGCTGACAATATACATCAACATATATTGTCCATGTCCTACTTTTCTATATAGGCTCCATCAAGTTCTATGGCCTTACGCCAACGTTGAGGAAGACCATATATTCCCTGCTGGTAAAAACTCTTGTCTTGTAGGCGTAGCCATGTTTTCACTGCATGACCGACACTCCCGTCATCTTCAAAATGTATTCCCCATAGAGAATGTTTAACCGGCCCAAAGAGATGGAAGAGATGGACTGTAGGGTGGATGAGGCAATGATGTCCAACCCAATTTGGCCAGCGTGGCTGATTATGGAACTCTGTTTCTGCATTTCCTGAGGTTGTAACTTTCTTTACCGGTCGCCCAACTGTACTGCTATCAACTGCAGCATCGCCATACACTGCACACGAACGTTTATGGATGTTCACCACGGTTTCTTTTTCTACACACGAGAAGTCAATAACAGCACACTGCTTGTAACGTGAGACGTAGGTAGATGTCATTTTGACGCTGGTGCCGCGGCTCTGCCATCTGCCAGAGCGGTTCGAAACTTCACCGGCGCGCAGAACAAATATCAAATTTGAAGCACCAACAAGCACGTTTGTCTATGTATATTAATGGGTTTTTTGTAAATAAAATGTCTGGTATTTCTTACTGAATGACCCTCGTACTACCAGTGAGTGTGCAGACCTTGTGGAGAATGGAGATGGCGCGCGATCTGTCTGAATTTGACCGAGCGGAGATTTTGATAGCCCGGAGGCTCGGCACCAGCATTCCGGAGACTGCTGCGGTCAGTGTCTTGAACATGTGGCCAAACCAAAATGAAACCACGACCAGACGTCATGGGGATGGTTGGCCACGCCTCATTACAGGCGTCGGATATCGTAAGGTGGTGAGACCGGCGAAACAGGACAGGCGGGCAACTGTGGCAGCACTCACGTCAGTCTTTAACGCTGCGCAGAGTACAGGTGTGTCTGAACACACAGTGCACCAGACACTCCTAACGATGAGCTTCCACAACCAACGACCCGTGCATGTGCCAGTGTTAACAGCATAACATCCTCAACTACGACTGAAATGGCCACGTGAACCTCGGAGCTGGACGTTGGCACAGTGGTAGAGCGTCTCACGGTACGATGAACCACGATATCTTCTTCACCATACTTATGGCAGAGCGGAGTCCATCGTCTTCCAGGGTAACAGCTTCTTGACACCTGTACTTTGGACTGGGACAAGCTGGCTGTGGCTACTTTATGCTTTGGGGAACATTCTTAAGGGCAAGAATTGGTCGACCGGGGCATGTGCAAAGCACCACGAGGACAAAGGTGTATCGTACACTAGTTGCACACAACGTACAGTCCTTCATGAAGATTATGTTTCCCGACCCCAGTGACAATTTTCAACAACATAATGTGCCGTGTCACAGGGCCAGGAAAGCGATGTAGTGCTTCGAGGGACACAGTGGCAATTCCAGGTGATGTGCGGGCCCCGCACCTCTCCAGGTCGAACACTGGTCAGTTCAGTAGACCAACGGCAAATCATTCCTCTTAGCTATTCTTGTCCACTGTGTCTGTTGCGTTATTTGTGTGTAGACAGTCCCTTAGCAGCACTACCCAACCACGATATTTTTGCACTTGACCCCCTCCCCCCTTTGTGGCCGTGATGGTAACACATAATGGTGTTAGAGCAAACAATTACTGCCATGACTGACGGTAGCGGATCGAAATGTCTGTTCTGATCGAACACATCTGGGATGTGATTGGCGGCAGATTTCATCGTCCCTTCCTCGAAATTTACGGGAATTAGACGACTTGTGTGTGCAGATACGGTGTCAACTCCCTCTATCAGCCTACCAAGGAATCACTGCTTCCATGCACAAGGCGTCGCCACTGTTATCCGTGATATAGGCAGCAACCGGCTATCAAGAAGCTGATCGTAATGTTCTGGCTGAGCAATGAATTGAACTATTGCGTAAAATCTTATTTTATTATTACCTATCGCGAACGAGTATTGTCACTCGACAGGCGGACGCTGAATATCGTCTGAATGCAAAGTTGGGTAAGAAATACAACAAAGAGAAACTCGATACTTTGCCAGTTACACTTGGCTAACACCCCACAAATATTGCTGCGAATGCGGGAAATATGCATAAGTAGTGGGTGTACTCACGGCGTGCCACAAGCGACGGCCGCATCAGATGAGGCAGAGAGTGGAGCAGCCGCGGGCGCCGCTGCCGCGGTAGCAGTCCGGCTGTGTTTGCTCTGCGGCTGAGTGGGGCCCGCCTTCTTCTTGTCTCCAGCGGATGGAGGGCTGCGGAAAGAGACAGTGGGTCCGGAAGTGAAGTGTCGTGGGGGCCAGACGTCACCCTACTACTGACGATAGTAGTCGGCCTCAGTAGGAACGCACCTGGAAAGCGTACCTTCGCCGCCTTACCGTGATCGTAAGTAGTGTTTGGCCAGGGGGATGGAGTGGGGGGATGGTAGGGGGTCTATCGACGGTACAACCGCAATTTGAGGGTGGGGAGGAGGAAGGGGGGTGGGAACGAGTATGGACGGTAAAACTATGATCTCATTGTGAACATGAAGCCTCAAGGAAAATATACTGTCACTCCAGCTGTCAAAAGCATTTAGCGTAAATATTCTGTACAGCCAAACTTACGTGATTAGAGCGATTTAGCAACAAAGAGACAGCGGATAGTTTACTCACTGATGTAATATGGGCATCTGTCCCAACTAGAGGTAAGTTTGTATACATCTGACTTTTCTCTACAACTGTCATAAACGTTAAGTAGACTCACCAAGTGTAACATCTACGGGTTTACTTCAGATTGCGCTATAGCCCAAACAAGGTTGTAGTAAAGAAGAATGGTACTAATGAAACCATTTGCGTCTTCCTTTAACCCATCTCTGTTCCTTTATATGTTTTCAATCCATTTTACATGCTCACAAGCATATTATGTAGGGCAATCTTAGATTGGCTCTTTGTCTTAGAGTAGTCAACATAATGGAAGAAACGATTTTTTCTGCAGTTGTTCTGTTTCATCATATTCCAGATTAATTCTACAGCTTGAAATTGCAGTGGCATTATTAGAGAATCAGAAGATTGTATTCCTTACGCTTTAAAATTGTATCTGCTTTTAAATAAGGCTTTCGCTTATTATGCGCAATAAGTGAAGGCTCAGTTCTTTTTAAGCTCGGTTAAAAACAGATTTTTATGTGAATGAGCCATTCGCTTAAATCCTTTTGTGAGTTGCACAGTGGGGGCTTTGCAAGTCTGAATCGTATGATACGGTGCATTATGTATCTTAACAGGTGCAGTCAGTATTCAGGTACAGTCCTGACCACTTCTGATAATTATCACCCTGCGTATCATCATGGTAATCTTGGGACTCAGATTTTGAATTGAAATACGACACTGCTCCTCCTATTAGAGCCTCGCTCCTACAGTATGCACGATTGTAGCTCCTTGGCCTTCACTCCTATCAGTTTTTACGCCCGGAGTTTCTTAATACAGACAAAATTTTTTTTATTGTTTAATGCGTATGCAGAGATGTTTCGTCGGTGAATAGCATCTTTTCATTATTTATGTTTGCTCTCAAGTAGTAAGCACTTTTCAACGAAGTCGGAACGATCTGTTAGGATGTTGCTCATATTTTTACATTTATTGAAACGAAAATCCATCACTTTCGAAATTTTTCTGAATGTTTATTTTCATTCCTCAAAAATCGTCTTAGTTTTTCAAAATACAAGCAGCTTTCTCAACAATCGAATTTCGTTCATCTGCTCACAATTCTCCAAAAATTTTCTTTGAATAAATGCTTTATCAAAATCATCTAGAGGAACAACCTTTCTACAATGTCTTTGTTTTCTTGGAGGTTTATCTTTTCGCCGTTCTTCCATTTCCTTAGAGTCTTCCAAAATTTATTTCATTGTTCCTTCTCACTCGCCTGCAATTGGTTTCTGTAGAGGTACCATTGCTTCACTCCGCTTTTTTCTTCTCGGCAAAACAGTGCAGTTTTGTATATAAGTTGTTTTTCTCCATAATGTATCCACTTTCGCGACATCTTCCTCCATTATCTCGAGTATTCATGATTTTGAACAACATCGCAGTACACTACGGGTGATACTTCATGAGAACACTGAGACACTTGATGGCTTATGCAGAACAAACCTGAAAGCACTGTTAGTAGATTCCGTTTCCCTGAGTCACTTCTCTACTGTAACGTCACCGATTGTTTCCGATAACAGCCACACGAAGTACATCCCGCGCACGCCGTTCGACACTGTGGAGAAGTGACTTTTTGCAGTCGTTGTCGAACAGCGTGCGGGTGATTATTACGCTACCTGGAGGGCCACTTGCGCTGTCATCCGCCGTGGTACAGTGGCTGAGATAACTGGCTATCAGTCAAGGGGACACGGTTCGATTCCTGGTGCTAGAAGCCCACATTTTGCTGCTCTTTTTATGGGACCGGTAGTACTGTTGATGGATTTTGAATAAACAAATAATAGAAAATACACTGGGAAACAACAACAGGCCCGCTAAGATGAATCATGTTGTAACGGCGACCGGAACGGTCGCGAGGTTGAAGTGACGGAAAACGCGGCGTGACCCGCGGAGCGGCCCGGGAACAACAACACAACGGGAGAGGACGGACGCGACCAACGAAGGAGAGAACAAACAAGAACAAGATCGAAACAACGGAGTCACAAGAAAACCTAGCAACCACGTCCACTCGTAAGCAAAACACGAAAGTAAACAAGATGTCTAAGGTGAGGCGATGTGTCCAGAGACGTACACAAGGTTAGGCTGGCTGGTGATCTTTTTTCTTTTTTTTCCCTTTATTGAGTTTCGATTCCCCCTAAAGGGGGCGGGCTGGCAGCAGCTTATTACGCCGCTCTTCAGCCTACAGAATTTGTTTTAAAAAGATGAAGATAATAAAAAAATAATAACAGTTGGCGATAAAATCGGTGGCTTAAAGGTAAAATGGCAGAAAATTCTGGAGCTTAAAACATAAAACACAGAGTTGATGATGCTAATAAAATACACAGGAAGCAGAAAAATAATAGACAGACAATTAAAAAACACGGCGACAGTCTGGGTTCTGTTCGCAAGAGATATAAAATGCACACCCAGCGACAGCATGATTTCTGTTCGCAACACTGTGGAAAGACGCACAACACTGAACACTCACTTAAACACTGCACTAAAAAGTTGGCACAAATATTACATACCACACCGGAGAGCAGGTGGGGGGAAACTGGTCAGATGACGGGAAAAAAATGGGGGGAAGGAGAGGAAAAGTGAAGGGGGAGGGGGGAAAGGAGCCAATGGAAGATGAGGATCCATAAGAGGGGTGGGGGGGGTGCTGAGCAGACGTGCCAGGGAGTGGGGAAGGCAGAGGAGGGGAGTACAAAAGGACTCGGGGGGGGGGGGGAGAAAGGAGATAAGGAGAGGGTAGGCAGGGAGAAAACACAGGATGGAAGGGGGGACGAAGAGGGAGCCCAGGGAAAGGACGGAGGAAAGGAGGGGGGTGAGGATCAGAGTTGATAGGAGGGATAAATGGAGGGAGAGAGGGCACCATCTGGGAGGGCTGGTGATCTTTTTTTTTTTTCTTTATTGTGATTTTTAGCACCTTACACAAGACGGGCTGTCAGCAGCTGAGTACGCCGCTCTTCAGCCTTGAGGTTTACAATAAGTAATACATAGAGGGGGCACAGAGAATACAATCAACACAGTGGGGCAAAACAACGTAGACACTAAAAAACAAAAAAAACATGGAGCCGTTCACGCTGGACGAGAAAACATCACTGACACTAGTTGACACGGTGCACAGAACATGGATGATGGCGACGGTACACGTGAAGAGTGGCGGCGTGACGGCGAACAAACACTAAACACAAACGAAGACACACACACGAGACACTGATGGCGATGACCTCCGGCACGCGAATGTTCACTGTGCGTGTGCGAGTCCGGGGACCTGCCAAGAGAGGAGGAGGAGGAGGAAGGGGAGTGGGAGAGTGAGAGGGGAGAGCAGAGATGCCACGGGCAGGGGAGATAGAGGGAGGGAGGAAGGGGGAGGGGAAGCCAGGGGGAAGAGGGGTGGAGGGAGGGGATGGGGGAAAAGGAAAGAGAAGGGAAGGGAAGAGAAGGGAGGGAGGGTGCCGAAAGGAAAGGACACCGGAAGTGGGGGGTGGCGCAGGGTCAAAGTTGATAGGAGAGGTAGATGGAGGGGAGGAGGACAGCATCAGGGAGGGCGAGCTGGTGGAAGCCACCTTGGGAGAGGGTAAGGAGGGTGGAGAGATGGAGACCGGGTGGGACGTGGGAAGACAGCTGGAGATCGAGAGGCAGCCGCTTAAATACGCTATCGGGGGCGCCGCTATTGGCCGCTGGGACCACGTGTTCCACTGTGGCGCCCTCCTCACACTAAATGCGGGCCAGGAGCGCGCGCCGCCACAGCCTACGGCTCGATGGTGCAGAGACCTCTAGGGGTCTTCGACGTCCATGACGTCTGGCGGAGATTCAAATTCCGTGGCACGCGGTACCAGAAATCAATTACCATTCATGTTTAAATCACACAGTGCTTCTCCTGAGACTGACATACATAATAGCTCAGTATATTAAATTAATTTTGCCAAAAATAAAGGACAGATGAAAAGTACGAACCGCGAGTATCGAGAGCGGTGCAAGAAGTATCGACTACCGCGAGAAGTATCGACTACCTCAGAGGTGCTGCACAGCAAAGTGGTACTGCGAGGCCCCAGTGAGAGGCTAGGGAGGGGTGGTGGCTGCCGCATATCTGAGGCGCCACCGCCGCGCCTCTGCCTTGAAACAGGGTTGCCAGATGCCAGCAGGGCGGTTCGTTTCGAGGTAGGATGCTGCGCACTTCCGGGAGGTTCCTGTCGGAGTAACGTCGTCGCGCTGCCGTAACAGAGCCCACGTCAAGCGTCGGCTAGTGAAGAGACCCCCGTCTCCTGTGAACCGTGGCTACCCGCCAACGCTATCGGAACTGTATCAAAAAGTGTCTACGAACTTGTGTTTCCTAGAGACTATAGTGAAACCACAGTACGGCATCCTGAACTTGTATCAATTCGCCACTCAGTAATCGTGTCTCGCTTAGTGTTTTCTGAACCGCAAGGGCACGTGTGCAGGCGCACAGCTACAGACGAGCCGGACGAGTAAAGATAATCTTTCAAATAACTTCCGGGAATGCAGCCAGCTAACACTTTCAGTGACCGCCGATATTTCGGTGGGAGAACACCCCGCCGCTTTCAAGGCGAACTGCAGCGGACAGGCGACGTACAGGCAAATTTAAAACCTCGGTTATCGGACTGAAGCAGGAAAGATAACTCACACATCCGTTGCAGTTTGTCTTGAAAATGGAGGGGTGTCCTCCCACCAAAATATCGGCGGTCACTGAAAGTGTTACCTCGCTTAATTCCCGGAAGTTATTTGAAAGTTATATATGCCAGGAGAAACTCAGGTCTCATAAAGATAAGCTTCGTTGTAATTAATAAAGTATTAGTTATTCAGAGTGGTCTAATTACCTGAATTATGTATGACTAGTGCGCTCAGTGTTCAAGAAGTCGGACACAACACGTACAAGGGGTAACAGCTATGCTCTGGTGATGAGACAACTAGTGGACAGCACAGTTTCAATACGTAACAACCGTCTCACAAGGGAACCTTCCCATAGCACCCCCCTCCGATTTAGTTATAAGTTGGCACTGTGGACAGGGCTTGAAAAAACTGAACACAGATCAATCGAGAAAACAGGAAGAAGTTGTGTGGAACTATGAAAAGAAATACGCAAAATATACGAACTGAGTAGTCCATGCACAAGATATGCAACATCAAGGAGAGTGTAAGCTCAGGAGCGCCGTGGTCCCGTGGTTAGCGTGAGCAGCTGCGGAACGATAGCTCCTTGGTTCAAGTCTTCCCTCGAGTGAAAAAGGCAAATTTTTTATTTTCAGACAACTATTATGTCCGTCCGTCCGTCCGATGCGATCACTTTTTTGGTAGTGATTATCACGTCCACAAGAAAACCTAAATCGGGCAAGGTAGAAAAATCATTTTACCCATTCGCCAAGTGTACAAGTTAGGTGGGTCGACAACATACACTCCTGGAAATTGAAATAAGAACACCGTGAATTCATTGTCTCAGGAAGGGGAAACTTTATTGACACATTCCTGGGGTCAGATACATCACATGATCACACTGACAGAACCACAGGCACATAGACACAGGCAACAGAGCATGCACAATGTCGGCACTAGTACAGTGTATATCCGCCTTTCGCAGCAATGCAGGCAGCTATTCTCCCATGGAGACGATCGTAGAGATGCTGGATGTAGTCCTGTGGAACGGCTTGCCATGCCATTTCCACCTGGCGCCTCAGTTGGACCAGCGTTCGTGCTGGATGTGCAGACCGCGTGAGACGACGCTTCATCCAGTCCCAAACATGCTCAATGCGGGACAGATCCGGAGATCTTGCTGGACAGGGTAGTTGACTTAAACCTTCTAGAGCACGTTGGGTGGTACGGGATACATGCGGACGTGCATTGTCCTGTTGGAACAGCAAGTTCCCTTCCCGGTCTAGGAATGGTAGAACGATGGGTTCGATGACGGTTTGGATGTACCGTGCACTATTCAGTGTCCCTTCGACGATCACCAGTGGTGTACGGCCAGTGTAGGAGATCGCTCCCCACACCATGATGCCGGGTGTTGGCCCTGTGTGCCTCGGTCGTAGGCAGTCCTGATTGTGGCGCTAACCTGCACGACGCCAAACACGCATACGACCATCATTGGCACCAAGGCAGAAGCGACTCTCATCGCTGAAGACGACACGTCTCCATTCGTCCCTCCATTCACGCCTGTCGCGACACCACTGGAGGCGGGCTGTACGATGTTGGGGCGTGAGCGGAAGACGGCCTAACGGTGTGCGGGACCGTAGCCCAGCTTCATGGAGACGGTTGCGAATGGTCCTCGCCGATACCCCAGGAGCAACAGTGTCCCTAATTTGCTGGGAAGTGGCGGTGCGGTCCCCTACGGCACTGCGTAGGATCCTACGGTCTTGGCGTGCATCCGTGCGTCGCTGCGGTCCGGTCCCAGGTCGACGGGCACGTGCACCTTCCGCCGACCACTGGCGACAACATCGATGTACTGTGGAGACCTCACGCCCCACGTGTTGAGCAATTCGGCGGTACGTCCACCCGGCCTCCCGCATGCCCACTATACGCCCTCGCTCAAAGTCCGTCAACTGCACATACGGTTCACGTCCACGCTGTCGCGGCATGCTACCAGTGTTAAAGACTGCGATGGAGCTCCGTGTGCCACTGCAAACTGGCTGACACTGACGGCGGCGGTGCACAAATGCTGCGCAGCTAGCGCCATTCGACGGCCAACACCGCGGTTCCTGGCGTGTCCGCTGTGCCGTGCGTGTGATCATTACTTGTACAGCCCTCTCGCAGTGTCCGGAGCAAGTATGGTGGGTCTGACACACCGGTGTCAATGTGTTCTTTTTTCCATTTCCAGGAGTGTATTTCTGTCATGTGACGCACATGCCGTCACCAGTGTCGTATAGAACATATCAGACGTGTTTTCCTGTGGGGGAATCGGTTGACCTATGACCTTGCGATCAAATGTTTTCGGTTCCCATTGGAGAGGCACGTTCTTTCGTCTACTAATCGCACGGTTTTGCGGTGCGGTCGCAAAACACAGACACTAAACTTTTTACAGTGAACAGAAGCGTCAATGAACAAACGGTCAGATCATAACTTTGCGAAAATAAAGAAAGTAAACTTCTCACGCGAGGGATGACTTGAAGTAAGAACCTCTCGTTCCGCAGCTGCTCACGCTAACCACGGGACCACGGTGCTCCTGAAGTGCGACTAACCTTGATGTTGCCTATCTTACGCATGGACTACTCAGTTTGTATATTTTGCTTATTTTTTTCATAGTTCCACACAACTTCTTCCCGTTTTCTCGATTGATCTGTTTTCAGTTTTCCAAGGCCTATCCACTGTGCCAACTTATAACTAAATATGAAGGGGGTGCGATTGGGAATTTTTCCCTGTCAGAAAAACCTGAAAGGCAATAACATCTATACGTACTCAGTGCGGTACTGTGGTGATCAGATGATGTCTGTAGCTCGCGTGTTACGGACCATACTGCTGAAGGTGTGGATGGAAGCCAGTGGAAAGCAGATTTTGAACTGAGCACGGATTGAAATTCAGGAAAGGAAGGGCCACAGAGTTTGTAAGATTACGACGACATTCTTGTTAAAATGGTAATCGTTATTTGAAATATTGTTGCAAACATTTAAAGCGTATCTGAGGAATAGATAAAATTCAGTTTTGCCGAAGAGCGTTCTCCCTGGACAAGCTGAATTTCATCTGAGTCCAAATATGAGTAAAAAATATTACAAAACGGTATACGATGCTTAGACCTTCACTCTAGGGTAACGCCACTTAAATCGTACTGTGTTTGTACGGGGTGTTTCAAAAATGACCGGTATATTTCAAAAGGCAATAAAAACTAAAGGAGCAGCGATAGAAATACACCGTTTGTTGCAATATGCTTGGGACAACAGTACATTTTCAGGCGGACAAACTTTCGAAATTACAGTAGTTACAATTTTCAACAACAGATGGCGCTGCAAGTGATGTGAAAGATATAGAAGACAACGCAGTCTGTGGGTGCGCCATTCTGTACGTCGTCTTTCTGCTGTAAGCGTGTTCTATTCACAACGTGCAAGTGTGCTGTAGACAACATGGTTTATTCCTTAGAACAGAGGATTTTTCTGGTGTTGGAATTCCACCGCCTAGAACACAGTGTTGTTGCAACAAGACGAAGTTCTCAACGGAGGTTTAATGTAACCAAAGGACCGAAAAGCGATACAATAAAGGATCTGTTTGAAAAATTTCAACAGACTGGGAACGTGATGGACGAACGTGCTGGAAAGGTAGGGCGACCGCGTATGGCGACCACAGAGGGCAACGCGCAGCTAGTGCAGCAGGTGATCCGACAGCGACCTCGGGTTTCCGTTCGCCGTGTTGCAGCTGCGGTCCAAATGACGCCAACGTCCACGTATCGTCTCATGCGCCAGAGTTTACACATCTAACCATACAAAATTCAAACGCGGCAACCCCTCAGTGCCGCTACCATTGCTGCACGAGAGACATTCGCTAACGATATAGTGCACAGGATTGATGACGGTGATATGCATGTGGGCAGCATTTGGTTTACTGACGAAGCTTATTTTTACCTGGACGGCTTCGTCAATAAACAGAACTGGCGCATATGGGGAACCGAAAAGCCCCATGTTGCAGTCCCATCGTCCCTGCATCCTCAAAAAGTACTGGTCTGGGCCGCCATTTCTTCCAAAGGAATCATTGGCCCATTTTTTAGATCCGAAACGATTACTGCATCACGCTATCTGGACATTCTTCGTGAATTTGTGGTGGTACAAACTGCCTTAGACGACACTGCGAACACCTCGTGGTTTATGCAAGATGGTGCCCGGCCACATCGCACGGCCGACGTCTTTAATTTCCTGAATGAATATTTCGATGATCGTGTGATTGCTTTGGGCTATCCGAAACATACAGGAGGTGGCGTGGATTGGCCTCCCTATTCGCCAGACATGAACCCCTGTGACTTCTTTCTGTGGGGACACTTGAAAGACCAGGTGTACCGCCAGAATCCAGAAAAAATTGAACAGCTGAAGCAGTACATCTCATCTGCATGTGAAGCCATTCCGCCAGACACGTTGTCAAAGGTTTCGGGTAATTTCATTAAGAGACTACGCCATATTATTGCTACGCATGGTGGATATGTGGAAAATATCGTACTATAGAGTTTCCCAGACCGCAGCGCCATCTGTTGTTGACAATTGTAACTACTGTAATTTCGAAAGTTTGTCCGCCTGAAAATGTACTGTTGTCCCAAGCGTATTGCAACAAACGGTGTATTTCTATCGCTGCTCGTTTAGTTTTTATTGCCGTTTCAAATATAACGGTCATTTTTGAAACACCCTGTATGTAGCGAGTGTACTCACCGCATGCGAGAGGCGTCGGCGTCGTCGGGCGGGGCTCTGCCGAGAGACACCGTGGGCGCCACGGCTGCCACGGGGGTCCGGCCCCACCTGCCGTGTCGCACAGCCGCCGCGGTCCCCCCGCTGCCCTCCGTCCTGCGCAGAGAGAGTAGAGGCGCCGCCTGAGAGAGAGAGCGCGGCCTGACACACTCACTGTCTGACTGCACCTCTGCCACAGGGCGCTTTTGTAACAGCTCGCAATCGGGCTATGCAAGGAAGTAATGACGCTACAAAAATGTTTGTTGTTGTTCTTGTGGTCTTCAGTCCAGAGACTGGTTTGATGCACCTCTCCATGCTACTCTATCGTGTGCAAGCGTCTTCATCTCCCAGTACTTACTGCAACCTACATCCTGAAACTGCTTAGTGTATTCGTCTCTTGGTCTCCCTCTACGATTTTTACCCTGCACGCTTCCCTCCAATACTAAATTGTTGATCTCTTGATGCGTCAGAACATGTCCTACCAACTGATCCCTTCTTCTTGTCAAGTTGTGCCACAAACTCTTCTCCCCATTTCTGTTCAGTACCTCCTCATTAGTTACGTGATCTACCCATCTTCAGCACTCTTCTGTAGACGCACATTTCTCAAGCTTCTATTCTCTTCTTGTCTAAAGTAGTTATCGGCCATGTTTTACTTCCGTACATGACTACACTCCATACAAATACTTTCAGAAGTTACTTCCTGACATTTAAATCTATACTCGATGTTAACAAACTTCTCTTCTCCAGAAACGCTTTCCTTGCCATTGCCAGCCTACTACTCTACTTCGACCATCATCAGTTATTTTGCTCCCCAAATACCAAAACTTATCCACTACATTAAGTGTCTCATTTCCTAATCTAATTCCCTCAGCATCACCTGATTTAATTCGACTACATTCCATTATCCTCGTTCAGCTTTTGTTGATGTTCATCTTGCATCCTCCTTTCAAGACACTGTCCATTCCGTTTAGCTGCTCTTCCAGGTCCTTTGCTGTCTCAGAGAATTACAATGTCGTCGGAAAACCTAAAAGTTTTTACTTCTTCTCCATGGATTTTAATTCCTACTCCAAATTTTTCTTTTGCTTCCTTTATCGTTTGCTCAATATACACTTTGAATAACTCTGTAGACAGGCTACAAGTCTGTCTCAGTCCCTTCTCAACCACTACTTCTGTTTCGCACCCCTCGACTCTTATAACTGCCATCTGGTTTCTGTACCGATTGCAAATAGCATTTCGCTCCCTGTATTTTACCCTGCCTCCTTCAGAAATCGGAAGACGGTATTCCAGTCAACACTGTCAAAAGCTTTCTCCAAGTGTACAAAAGCTAGAAACTTAGGTTCGCCTTTTCTTACGTCGTAGACTCAGTGTTGCCTAGTGTGTTCCTATGTTTCTACGGGCCCGCATCTCGTGTTCGTGCGGTAGCGTTCTCGCTTCCTACGCCCGGGTTCCCGGGTTCGATTCCCGGCGGGGTCAGGGATTTTCTCTGCCTCGTTATGGCTGGGTGTTGTGTGATGTCCTTAAGTTGGTTAGGTTTAAGTAGTTCTAAGTTCTAGGGGACTGATGACCATAGATGTTAATTCCCATAGTGCTCCGAGCCATTTGAACCATTTTGTTTCTACGGAATGCAAACTGATCTTCCCCGAGGTCGGCTTCCACCAGTATTTTCCATTCATCTTTAACGTGTTCGTGTTAGCATTTTGCAACAGCGACTTATTAAGCTGATAATTCGATAATTTTCACACCTGTGGGCCTCTGGTCTCTTTGAGATTGGAATTATTACATTCTTCTTGAATTCTGAGGGTATTTCGCCAGTTTCATACATTCATACATCTTGCTCACCAGATGGAAGCATTTTGTCATGGCAGGTTCTCCCAAGGCTATCAGTAGTTATAGTGGAATGTTATCTACTCCTGAGGCCTTGTTTCGACTTGGGGTTTTCAGTGCTCTGTCTACTTCTTCACGCAGTATCATATCTTCCATTTCGTCTTCATCTCTCTTCCATTTCCATGCCTCAAGTACGTCGCCTTTGTATATACCCTTTGTATATACCCATACACGTACCATCTTTGTGCTTTCCCTTCTTTGCAAGCCGGCCGCGGTGGTCTAGCGGTTCCGGCGCTGCAGTTCGGAACCGCGGGACTGGTACGGTCGCAGGTTCGAATGCTGCCTCGGGCATGGGTGTGTGTGATGTCCTTAGGTTACTTAGGTTTAAGTAGTTCTAAGTTCTAGTGGACTTATGACCTAAGATGTTGAGTCCCATAGTGCTCAGAGCCATTTGAGCCTTCTTTGCATAGGACTGGTTTTCCATCTAAGCTCTTGATATTCATACGGGTGGTTCTCTTTTCTCCGGATGTCTCTTTAATTTTTCTGTAGGCGGCATCTGTCTCACCCCTAGTGATACATGCTTGTACTCCCTTACATGTTTCCTCTATCCATCCCTGCTTAGCCATTTTGCACTTACTGTCGATCTCATTTTTTTTTTTCGTTTGTATTCCTTTTCGCTTGCTTCACTTATTGCATTTTTATATTTTCTCGTTTCATCAATTAAATTCAATATCTCTTCTGTTACCCCAAAAATGTTTATGCTATGAGAGCTGCACTAACATTCGTGGTCAGACACATGAAGTGGATGGTCCATCAAACAAGAGGCATCCGGCAAGTTCTTCACTTGCTCCATCCGTTTCACTGAGGTATCTTCCAGCTTCATGCACGTTACATGTTTCCATATCACTGCCGTCGTCATTTTTTGCATCTTCACTCTCCAGGCCAACAATGCTTATCATATTCTCTGTTCCTTCTCGCATTAACCCCTCTATGCGCCATTATTGATTTGAAATTCGTTTTACATGTTCACAACGTCTTAACCATTCACGTTGGGTAATCTTAGATTAAAGATCTTTGGTTATTTGTTTAAGGGCACTTAAAATAATTAAGGAAACAATTTTGTGGCATTTCTTTTTTTGTTTCATCTACTCCATATTAGCTCCACAAAATTCTCAATCATAGTGGCGTGGTGGAACCCTGAGACAGAACGCTGAGGTGACAAAATTCGCGGGATATCGATATGCACATACACAAATAGCGGTAGTATCGCGTACACAAGCTGTAAAAGGGCGGCGCACTGGCGGATCTCTCATTTGTACTTCGGAAAAGTTTCCGACGTGAATATGGCCACACGACGGGCATTGAAAGACTTTGAACGCTGAGTGTTAGTTGAAGTTGGACACAGGGCAACAGTCCATCTCGGAAATCGTTATGGAATTCAGTATTCTGAGACTCATAGGGTAGAGAATGTGCCGAGAATACCAAGTTTCAGGCATTACCTTGTAAGTAGGCTGTTTAGGTTTTTATATTGGTAACGCCACGTAGCGCTCTGTATGAAAATCACTGGCTGTGCTGTGTGCAGTCTGTGGCTGGTTTGCATTGTTGTAATACCCGCCATTGTAGCGTTGGGCAGCTGGATGTTAACAGTGCGTAGCGTTGCGCAGTTGGAGGTGAGCCGCCAGCAGTGGTGGATGTGGGGAGAGAGACGGCGAATGATCTGGACAGAGACAGTAAATTTGTAATATTGGATATCATGGACTGATATATATATATATATATATATATATATATATATTATGACTTTTGAACACTATTAAGGTAAATACATTGATTCATATGAAACGTCCCCTTAGAAAAATTCTACATGACTGTGCTTAAACTGACACACAATATTTTTTAGCGCAACGCAATCTGACTCAAAGATCCCTACAAAAGAATGGCCCTGACTAACAATAATCTATACCTTTCATCGATCACTTACCTCAGAAAATCTTCGTTACTCGAACTACTGCAATACAGCGAGCGCCACTACTACCAGCTAAATAAAAGATTCAAACTTCTGAAGGCACTAGCTACTGATAGGCATAGTTAGCAAATGAACGATTTTGAGAGAGAACAATCAATGTATTTACCTTAATAGTGTTCAAAAGTCATAATGTATATATCAGTCCATGATATCCAATATTACAAATTTACTGTCTCTGTCCAGATCATCCGCCATCTCTCTCCCCCCATCCACCACTGCTGGCGGCTCACCTCCAACTGCGCAACGCTACGCGCCGTTCACATCCAGCTGCCCAACGCTACAATGGCGAGTATTACAACAATGCAAACCAGCCACAGACTGCACACAGCACAGCCAGTGATTTTCATACAGAGCGCTACGTGGCGTTACCAATATAAAAACCTAAACAGCCTACTTACAACCTCCCACCACGGACAACGCAGTGGCCGACGGGCTTCACGTAACGGCCGAGAGCAGCAACATTTGCCTAGAGTTGTCAGTGCTTAACAGACGAGCTACACTGCGTGAAATAACCGCATAAATCAATGTGGGACATACATCGCTTTGAAGCTAGACGAGTGGAACACCGCGGCCTAGTTAGACGAGTCCATGTTTCAGTCGCTAACAGCTGATGGTAGGGTTAGAGTGTGGTGCGGAACCCACTAAGCCATGGCCCTAAGTTGACAGCAAGTCACCGTGCCAGCAGCTGATGGCTTCAAAATGATGTGTGCTGTCTTTACGTCGAATGGACTGCGTCACCTAGTCCAACTGAACCGATCACTGACTGCAGATGTTTACGTTAGGCTACTTGGGCACTGTTTGCAGCCATTCATCGACTTCATGTCGTCAAACAACGATGTCATGTCACCGGCCACAAAAATTCACAACTGGTTTGAACAACATTGTGATCCATTCGAGCGTATTATTTGGCCACCCAGATCATTTGGCGTGAATGCCATGGACTGATTTTCAGACAGTATGGCTCAATATTTCGGCAGGAGCTTCCAATGACCCGTTGAGTTGCTACAATACGACGGGCAAAAGGAGGTCCGACACAATATTAGAAAGTATCAAATGGCTCTGAGCACTATGGGACTTAACATATATGGTCATCAGTCCCCTAGAACTTAGAACTACTTAAACCTAACTAACCTAAGGACATCACACACATCCATGCCCGACGCAGGATTCGAACCTGCGACCGTAGCAGTCGCGCTGCTCCGGACTGAGCGCCTAGAACCGCTAGACCATCGCGGCCGGCTATTAGAAAGTATCCTATGACTTGGGTCACGTCTGTGTATAGTCCTCATGCTTTAAAACTGCATCTGTTTTAAAAACAGGTTTTATCTTAATATAACGCACAATTTGTAAAAGTTCATTTCTTGTTACGGTATCTTGAAAACTGATTCTCTTTTGACCGAGACTTTCACTGATGCCCATTTGCGAGCTGCTGTAGTACGGCTTTTATTTGCCAACAGTGTTCTATCAAAAACAAAATATTATGGAGTAGGATGTTACGAATCAATACTCGTCTAAATATTTGTGATTTTTGTCCTCATACATATTATCGTGATAATCTTGGGATTCAGATTACCAATCAAAAATTATGCTGTCCTCATGAAACTTATTCCTCCAGTATCGTGGACAGCAATAAATCTTTGGATTACACTTACATTAGTCACTGCAATCAGAACTTCATTCTCGCAGCAATTTTTCGTGGTATAATGTTTACGAACCCAAGTTTCATCCGTGAATACCACTAGTTTATTTGTACATTTTTATTACTTCTTATCTCTCTCAAGCATTCCAGATACTTTCCAATAATGGCGCACCACTGTGTTAAAATGTTTTTCTTATTTTTAGATTTTATAAATGAATCTCCAAATTTTTTCACTTCCACCTCAAAATTTATCTCACTTTTGGAAACCTAAGCAGCATTTTCAACGTTGCGATTTATTTCCTCTGCTCATATGCTCAAAAAATTTCTTCAAATTACTAATTTATAGAAGTCGTCTAGAGAAACTGTTTCCCAGAAAACACCATCATTTTCTACGAGTTTTAACTTTTACTTCGTTCTTTTACGTTGACCTCGAGTATTTCAAAATGAATTTTAGAGATGCTTTCTATAACACATTATCTGAGTCTGTTTTCCTTCATCCTGTCAAAATTATACGCTTTGAATATAATCTCTAATTCCTCTGAATGTGTACACCTTATCGAAGTGTTTCCACTTCAGGGATACTCATGATTATGGATAACACCGCACTACACTACTAAAGGTATTTCATGAGGACACTCTCAACTACTTAATACAATATGGACAACTGACCTGGAAGCGCTGACAGTGCTATTCATTTTCCTCGATCATCACACTATGCTGTTTATTTACTGAAATGTCACTTCTCATATACATTGAAGCGCCAAAGAAAATGGTATAGTCAAGCGTATTCAAATACAGAGATATGTAAAGAGGCAGAATACGTCGCTGTGGTCGGCAACACCTGTATAACACAACGAGTGTCTGGAGCAGTTGTTGGATCGGCTGCTGCTGCTACAGTGGCAGGTTATCAACATTTAACTGAGTTTGAGCGTGGTGTTATAGTCGGCGCACGAGCGATGGGGCGCAGCGTCTCCGATACAGCAATGCAGTGGGGATTTTCCCGTACGACCATTTCACGAGTGTACCATGAATATCAGGAAGCCGGTAAAACATCGAATCTCCAATCCAACGTCACTGCGGCCGAAAAAAGATCCTGCAAGAACGGGACCAACAACGACTGAAGGAAATCGTTCATCGTGACAGAAGTAAAAGCCTTCAGCAAATTACTACAGATTTGAATGCTAGGCCATCAGCAAGTGTCAGCCTGCGATCCATTCAACGAAACATTATTGATATTGGCTTTCGGAGCCGAAGGCCCACTCGTGGACCCTTGATGACTGCATATCACAAAGGTTTACTCCTCGCCTGTGCCCACCAACAGCAACATTGGACTGTTCATCAACAGTCAGGAAGCATTTTGCCTGGACATATGAGTCTCGTTCCAAATTGTATCGAGTGGATGGAAGTGTACGGGTATGGAGACAACCCCATGAATCCATTACTGTTCAAGCTGGTGGAGGCTCTCTAATGGTGTGGGGCGTGTGCGGCTGGAGTGACATGGGACCCCTGATACGTCTAGATACGACTCTGACAGGTGACACGTTCGTAAGAATCCTCTCTGATCTCCTGCATCCATTCATCTCCATTGTGCATTCCGACAGACTTGGGCAATTCCAGCAGGACAATGCGACACCCCACACGTCCAGAATTGGTACAGTGTGCCTCCAGGAACCTTACTGAGCATATGTGGGATGCCTTGCATCGTGCTGCTCGGAAGAGATCTCCACCCCCTGACACTCTTACGGATTTATGAACAACCGTGCAGGATTAATGGTGTCAATTGCCTCCAGCACTACTTCAGACGTTAATGGAGTACATGCCACGTCATGTTGCGGCATTTCCGCGTGTTCGCGAAGCCCTATACGATATTAGGCAGATGTACGAGTTTCTTTGGCTCTTCAGTGTGTTTCCGAATTGAGAAGAAAGGACGTAACTAATAGTGGTGCGGGGTACTGTCCGCTACGCATTGTAAGGTGAGTTGATGTTATCGATGTAGATCTAGAAGCAATACATACATTACTTCTCCTGAGTCCACAATAGCAGTTGCTCAGCGGGCCAAACAGAAATTCATACAACCGAAAGTTTACATGTGAGGTTGATACAAGGGTCGATAGTTAGGATGGAGTGGTGAAAACGCCACAGTGGCCGAGCGGTTCTAGACGCTACAACCTGGAACCGCGTGACTGCTACGGTCACAGGTTCGAATCCCGCTTCGGGCATGAATGTGTGTTATGTCCTTAGGTTAGTGAGGTTTAAGTAGTTCTAAGTTCTAGGGGACTGATGACCTCAGATGCTAAGTCCCATAGTGCTCAGAGCCATGTGAACCATTTGTCACATAACGACAGCAGTTTCACGATAATTAGAACGGCGATAACGTTTACAAGTATTTAACGCTGTGCTGTGGTCATCAGGTAGCTTTTGTATTGAGGACAGTACTTCTGCAGTCACAGACAGAAGCCGGCGAGACAGCAGCTTCCGAACTGAGTGCATAAGCAACTTCAGAGAGGGAGCGCTCAACAAATTTCTGATACTATTAAGACTTAGAGTGCCATGCCAGTAACATTAGGTTGCTGTCGCTAGTGCGAAGAATACCGCGCCAGTAATACGTTGTCTTAGCGACAACTGCCGTTCTCGTAATATTACCGGCGACCCTCTTCAATCGACTCCTAGTTCTTGCGCATGAATTACTGGTGTTGCAGTTGCCATAAGCGAGACAAGCACTCTAGTACACAAAGTTGCGACAAAGCTGCATTTACAGCTTGGCACAGTGAGAAATGGAAATTTGCGACTGCATCAATGTCCTCCTTGACTTGTTGCTACGTGCTACTATGATTCTGGTGCTGGTAAAGAGTGACACTTACTTCTCATCTTCAGCTTCTCTTTACGAAAAACGATCGCCATTTATAGCTATCCTAGCATCAGCAGCAACAGTGCCACCAAACAACTAAATATAACTTTTTGTAAAGAGGTCTTCGGTGAGCTGTACATTGTACAGAACAAGGCAGGGCATCGACTGCCTGGCTACATACAGCACACATCACAGTGTCTGATTCCATCTTGGCAGCACATCTTTGTGCCCACAGAGAGAATCCCAAATGCTAATTACACTGTCAACGTAACCATTGTTCAGAAGTTTGATGCTACACACTTAACAACAACGTGTAGTAAACATGCAATATAACAGAACTGAAAATAAGTATGGAGTGCATAAAGGAAAAACAATTTCAGAAGCTATGGAAAAGTGGCCTGTTTCAATATTTTTAGCTGATTTACGAGGGGCATTCAATAACTAATGCGACACATTGTATTCTCGGGCAGGTTTGGATGAAAAAATGCGGAATTATTAATATTTTTTTTTTTTTTTTTTTTGTGGGGCATCGTGGAACAGTCCCGCTGCAGCCCCTGTAGTTTCATGAAGTGACGGTAAGTAACGGCATTATACACAGCCTTGAAAATGACGTCTGTGATGGAGGTGTGTTCCAGACAGACAGTTCTAATTTAGTTCGTTTTGACGGAACACAGGCGATTCTAGAATGTCCACCAAGACCTGTCAGTGAACAAAAGCACGGTGAACTGCTGGGTGAGGCGCCTGTCATCATCGTAACAAAGTCACGCAAACCCGTCTGATCTCCCACATGCTGGTTGGCCGCACACAGCTGTGACTTGTGCAATGTTGGAACGTTCGGACACTCCCATTAGAGCTGACTGACGGATCACAATCAGTTTTGCTTACATTCGGCTGTTTAGGCCTTATTTTTGAAAGTGCATATTTAGCGTTATACCACAAATTTAAGTGCATTTGCTAATAGTTTACCTACATATTATTTTCCAAAAATATTTAGTGTCCTTTTACATCCGTATTCAATATATTATCGTTATCACTTAGTAAATCTATTAACTAATTTCCAAACTACCATGAACACCAAGTGTGTGAGCTGCAGTAGCAAAGTTAATTTAGGTGTTTTGTGCAGCTGTTGTGACAGGTGGTTTCATTAGGGAAAATGTAGCGGCGTGGGAATTATGGAAGCAAACGAGACTCTTCCATTATTTTGCAGGGTTTGCTCAAGAGATAGGTTGCAGCTGAACAGGAGGAGAAAATTGGAGCCCTTCAGGCTGATTTGGACAGAGCGAGGGAGGAACTGAAGAGGTTAAAGGGGGAGAAGGGTAAACAGCGGTCGGAAGTGGTAGCTGGGAACAGGGGCCACAGAAAGAGGTGTCTGACAGTTTCCCAATTGGCACAACCAATATATTTGCCTAGCTACCACAGCTAAATAAGGAAGAGGCTCCAGTAGAACTAGATGTAGTTAAGATGCAACAGAATCTCACTAGGAAACCAACTGTTTCAAAAAAAGCAGAAAGTGAGAGGAAAGTTCTGTTGCTAGGTAGCAGCCATGGAAGAGGTTGGTTGGTTCAGATGGCTCTGAGCATTATGGGACTTAACATCTGAGGTCATCAGTTCCCTAGATCTTAGAACTACTTAAACATAACTAACCTAAGGACAGGATTTGAACCTGCGACCGTAGCGGTCGCGCGGTTCCAGACTGAAGCGCCTAGAACCGCTTGGCCACACCGGACGGCAGGAAGAGGTGTGGGCCAGATTTTGCAGGAAAAATTAGGTGACAGGTATCAGGTCACCAACTTTTTCAAGCCATGTGCATGTCTTAGCCAGGTGGTAGACGATATAGGTTACTTGTGCAAGGGTTTCCCAAAGCAGGATCATGTGGTGATAGTGCATGGAGTGTGAAACAGTACTGACAGGGATCAGGGCTACAGTATTGAGTGCTACCTGGTGAAAATAGCCTCTGCAACGATCCATACCAGTGTTGGGCTGGTGTCTGCTTTCGTGCGGCATTTTCAGCCGCAGTTGAACCCCTCTATCTGGAGGATAAATATGGAATAGGATCAGTTGCGTAGGGCGGCCACTCTGTCAAACATTGATCGATTCCTGTCGAGGCTATTGATAGGAGGGATTTCGCAAGGCATGGCCTACACCTCAATAGGAAAGGGAAGGGTAAAGTGGCAGAGTTGTTACCGAAATCCTCAAGGGGAGACACTAGTACTCATGGATGTACCTCTTTTTTAGACTAATATCAGAGTCTAATGACAAGTTCAGGCAGGCGGGTGCTAAAGAGGTCCAAAACTAACAAGTTTCTCACAACAGTAAAGTAATAATAATGTTACCATATTTAACCAAAATATTGGTGGATTAAAGAAAGAAGTATATTCTCACAAAAGTAAAGTATAA
Source organism: Schistocerca cancellata (assembly GCF_023864275.1). NCBI lineage: Eukaryota > Metazoa > Arthropoda > Insecta > Orthoptera > Acrididae > Schistocerca > Schistocerca cancellata. The sequence continues at coordinate 511,824,228 of NC_064634.1, forward strand.
AATAATGTTACCATTTTTCACCAAAACATTCCGGGATTGAAGAATAAAGTAGATGAGTTCCTGGTATGTTCAGATGACATCGAATCTGATAATGTAATAGATATACTATGCCTGTGTGAGCATCACATTGTGTGTGATTGGAAAAGGTAAATATCAGTGGTTATAAACTAGCGGCACATATGTGTAGAGAGAATAAGGTGAGAGGAGGAGTTGCCATATATGTCAAACTTATCACTGTGTAAAAAGCTTAGATACAAAAAAATTTTGTCTAGAGAAACATGTAGAAGCATTTGCCTGTCAACTTAAAGTGAAGAAGGGCTCTTTTATAATTGTAACAGTATGTAGGTCCCCTCAGGAAACTTTGATTTATTCCTGGAAAACTTGGATGCCTTGTTGTGCTATCTGTCAGACAGGGGAAAGAAAATTATTATTTGTGGGAACTTCAATGTTGATTCACTGAAAGAGCGTAATAGGAAGAATGACCTGGAAGTCTTGCTCGGTTCTTTCAATTTGACATCTGTCATTAATTTTCCTACTCGGGTAGTAAAGGACAGCAGCACATTGATAGATAACACTTTTATAGACCAAGATAGGTTTAAAAACATAAATTCTTGTCCTGTTGAGAATGGCCTTTCTGATCATGGTGCTCAGCTAGTTACAGTATATGACATAGCTCCATTCAGTAATTCTAAACTACCCTCCAAATTTGTGCGTTCAATTAATGACGCAACAATTAGAAATTTCAGGGAACATCTTCAGCAGTTAGACTGGGATGAGGTGTATTGTATTGTATAGCAGCTTCACACCTTTGTAAAAATAAAGTTTTAACAAAATGTCAGTCTGGTTTCCAGAAAGGTTTATCAACGGAAAATGCTATATATATTTTCACTAATGAAATATTAAATGCTTTAAGTAACCGGAAGTCACCTGTTGGGATTTTTTGTGATCTCTCAAAGGCTTTTGATTGTGTAAATCATGGAATACTTCTAGATAAGCTCAAGCACTGTGATATGAATGGGACAGCACTCAAATGGTTTAAATCATACCTAACTAGAAAAGTGCAGAAAGTTGAAATAAGCAGTTCACATAATATGCAAAAAAACTGGTGATTTCTCAAATTGGGGAACAATCAAGAATGGCGGGCCACAAGGTTCGGTCTTGGGTCCTTTGCTGTTCTTAATATATATTAATGACTTGCCATTCTATATTCGGGAAGATGTGAAGCTGGAACTTTTTCCGATGATGTAAGTATAGCTATCACACCCAACAGACAAGAATTAACTGGTGAAATTGTAAACAATGTTTTTCAGAAATTCATAAGTAGTTGTCTGCAAATGGGCTCTCATTAAACTTTGACAAAACACAGTACATACAGTTACAAACAGTAAATGGAATGACACCATTACTAAATATAGACTTCGATCAGAAATCGGTAGCTAAGGTAGAATATTCAAAATTTCTAGGTGTATGCATTGATGAGGGGTTGAACTAGAAAAAACACACTGAAGATCTGCTGAAACGTTTGAGTTCAGCTACTTATGCTATTATTGTCATTGCAAGTTTTGGTGATATACAACTCAGTAAGTTAGCTTTGGTATGGCATCATATTCTGGGGTAACTCATCATTGAGTAAAAGGGTGTTCATTGCACCAAAGCGTGTAATCAGAAAAATTGCTGGAGCTCATTCTAAATTATCCTGCAGACACTTATTTAAAGAGCTAGAGATCTTCACGGTAGCCTCACAATATATATATTCACTCATGAAATTTGTTATTAACAATCTGAACGAATTCAAAAGTAATAGCAGTGTACATGGCTACAATACTAGGAGAAAGGATGATCTTCACTACTCAGGGTTAAATATAACTTTGGCTCAGAAGGGGGTAAATTATGCTGCCACAGAAGTCTTTGGTGTCTTACCTGATAGCATCAAAAATCTGACAGGTAGCCATACAGCATTTAAAAGGAAATTAAAAGAATTTCTTAACGGCAACTCCTTCTACTCATTAGATGAATTTTTCGATGTAGTAATTTCCCCAACCCCCACAAAAAATTAATAATATTAAGTGTCATGTAATATTTTGTGTAATGTTATATCTTGTATAGACATCTTTTATTAACGTGAGACTTTCCACATCATTACGAAGTGTCGTATTGACGATCTACGGAGCAAGTACTGATCTGATCATCAGTGTTGGTAGCGCTCACACACTCGTCCATCAGTCGGGGTACTCGAAGGTGTGTACCTGCTGGCTTCCTCGCAGCCAAACGGAAGATCATAAAAAATAACGACGGACGATGTGCGTGGAGTTACTTGCATGTTACGAAGCTGATCGTGACAACTTTTTTGTAGAATATCATCAGAGGCGATGAAACACGGGTTCATCACCGCGAGGCAGAAATGGAACGGCAATCCACGACACACTACCTCTCCTACAAAGAAAAAGTTGAAAGCTGGTAGAGTCATGGCGACGGTCTTCTGGGTCTCTGAAGGGGTTATTCTATCTGATCTCCCCCCTCATGCTGCAACTCTGAAGTGTACTGTACAAGCCTCAGGATGAAGAAACGACTTCAGCATATTCGTCGCCACAAAATTTGAAACGAACTTCTCTTTCTCCATGATAATATAAGGCCTCATATAAGGCTGCGTACCCGAAAGGAGCTCACAAAGTTTGATTGGACTGATCATTCTCATCGACACTATGATCCGCTCACACCTCCGACTTCCATCTGTTAGATCTTATCAAGTATGCACTGCGCAGGAAGCAGTGCGTCGGAGTTTGCATGCAAAACAGAGGGGAATAATATTGTGTACTGGAATCTTGAACAGAACCACCGTGCTTTTGGAAAGAAAAGAAAATGTGTTGCGCTACTTACTGAACCCCCCTCGTAGCTGATAATATAGACAGATCAATTTAGAAATTCGTCGAACCTGTGACGAGAGGGCAATGAAAGCATTGTGAGATATAAGAGAATTGCCTGCAGTGATGGTGTACTTCAGAGCAAAGACACATCTAAGGAGAGTCAGTGACAAAAATTGTTGGCTCGAAAATACACCACATAAAAAACAGGGATACAGTGGCGAGTGGCTCGCCTCGGGCTTACCTAGTTTCCGCTGGTGACTCGCTGAGCAGCCTGGTCACTTCGATGACGTGTTCGAGGTGGTTCCTCATCGCCTCTGCCCAGCCCCGGGTAGACAAGACCTGGCGGTTGGCGTTTATGAAGGCGACGGCTGCCGCGGTCAGCTCCGGACACGAGTGCCTCACCGCCACGACAGCTGCGGCCGCCGCGTTCTCGACGTCCAGCCGGGAGGCCATGTGCCGCTCGCAGGCAGCCTTCAGCTCCGTCAGGCCGTACTTATCCGCCGCCGCCAGAAGCTCCGGGGCCGTGCCGGCCAGCCGGGGGGCCCGGAGGGTGTACATGTAGGCGAGCAGCTGCCTCATCACAGGACCCTCCACGTCGGCGATGCTGACCCGGCCGCAGGCGGCCTCCAGCATGTCGTGCTGGAACATGGCCGCGAAGACGGGGCTCCTGGCGGCCAGGACGGCGGCGTGCGCCGCCAGCCGCGTCTGCCCCGCCTCCAGCGTCACGAAGGCGGCGTCGCCCGCGTCCAGGAGGGCGCCCAGGTCCGCGGCCACGGGCTCCTGCCTCTCGTTAACTGCCGTCATCGAGGCCGGTTCTGGAACACGGCGTCACTCAGCAGTGCTTTGCACCATGCACGTGTAGGCCTGTACGAAGCAACAGCTATTAAAAAATAGCGCAGTCTATCACAATGTATTTTTAACACCTTGATATCCTACCCGTGTAAAACCCCTCAAATGAATCTTCCATAACATTTCCAAAATATTCCATATTGTTGCAGTAGTTTTTCCACATGACTTCAGACTCGGTGGATCCCTCACTTCCGTAATATCTGTATACAGAACGGTGTCGATTGATAATGAAGTCTTACTGCAACTGCACTAAACCACTGTCCCTCCTGACCTCTCTCGTTACTTAGAAAAAAAAACGACATTTCGTTTCTGTAATCTGTATTACTTCGCTCTTAAGTAGTTCTGCTAGTTGCCTTGTAGGTTCACACAGTGTGTTGGTAGCCCTGCACAAGGCCGCTCGTACGGAGACAGAGTTCTCGTGAAAGATAAGTAATTTAGGTTGTAATTAATTGTAGTTGAACACTTTTAACTAATTAAATACGTTCTTTAGTGTACGCTTCAAGCTCACCATTAAAAGTTTTTCTCTTCTTTGCGTAGTGTTCCAGTAATCGCGAAAAGTTTGTTTGTTTACTTACTGCTGCTTAGGCGTAATTTTTCGAGTGTGCATATTTAGCGTTATACCGCAACTGGAAGTGCATTTGCTGAAGTATAACTGATTAAATACGTTCATTAGGGTGCTTTTCAAGCTCACCATTAAAGGTTTTTCTTTTATTTGCTTATTGTTCCAGTAATCGCAAAAAGTTCGTTTTGTTTATATTTCGCGGCTTTGCCTTACTTTCCGAGTGTGCATGCTTAGCGTTATACCGCAATCTTAAGTGCATATGGTATAGATTAACTAATTAAATACATTCATTAGTGTGCTCTTCAAGCTTTCCATTAAAGGTTTTTCTTTAATTCACGTATTCTTCCACTTATCTAAAAAAGTTTGTTTTGGTTACATTCGGCTGTTTAGGCCTAATTTTTGATCGTGCATATTTAGCATTATACCACAAATTTAAGTGCATTTGGTAATAGTTTACTTACATATTAGTTTCCAACACATACTTACTGACCATTTGCATCTGTATTTAATATATTATCATTATCACTTAGTAAATCTCTTAACTAAATTCCAAACTACCATTGATACTAAGTGTGTGAGCTGTAGTAGGAAAGTTAGTTCAGGGGTTTTGTGCAGCTCTTGTGACATGTGGTTTCATTGGGAAAATTGTAGCGGTGTGGGAATTGGGGAAGCAAACGAGACTCTTCCATTCTTTTGCAGGGTTTGCTCAAGAGATAGGTTTATAGCTGACCAGGAGGAGAAAATTAGAGCCCTTCAGGCTGATTTGGACTGAGCGAGGGAGGAACTGAACAGGTTAAAGGGGGAACAGGGTAAACAGCGGTGGGAAGTATTAGCTGGGAAGAGGGGCCACAGAAAGAGGAGTGTCTGACAGTTTCTCAATTGGCACAACCAATAGATTTGCCTTCCTACTACAGTCAAGTAAGGAAGGCTCCAGTAGAAGTAGATATAGTTAAGATGCAACAGAATCTCACTAGGTAACCAACTGTTTCAAAAAAAGTAGAAAGTGGGAGGAAAGTTCTATTGCTAGGTAGCAGCCTTGGAAAAGGTGTGGGGCCAGATTTTGCAGGAAAAATAAGGTGACAGGTACCAGGTCACCAACTTTTTCAAGCCAAGTGCAATTCGTAGCCTTGTGCAAGAGATTCACAATGCAGGATCATGTGATGATAGTGGGTGGAGTGGGAAACAGTATTGATAGGGATCAAGGCTACAATATTGTGTGACCTGGTGAAAATAGCCTCGGCAACGACCCATACCAATGTTGGGCTGGTGCCTGCTTTCGTGCAGCATGATCAGCCCCAGCTGAACCGCTCTGTCAGGAGGGTAAATATGGAGTTGGATCAGTTGTGTGGGGCAGCCACTCTGTCAGACATTGGAATGGTTCCTGTCGAGGCTGTTGATAGGGGGGATTTCACAAGGCATGGCCTACATCTCAATAGGAGGGTAAACTGGCAGGGTTGTTAGCGAAATACATAAGAGGGGACACTAGTACTCACGGATGTACCGCATTTTTAGACTAATATCAGTGTCCATATTTAATCAAAATATTGGTGGAGTAAAGAAAAAAGTAGATTCTTACAAAAGTAAAGTAAAAAATAATGTTACCATATTTAACCAAAATATTGGTGGCTTAGAGAAAAAAGTAGATTCTCACAAAAGTAAAGTATAAAATAATGTTACCATTTTTCACCAAAATATTCCAGGATTAATAGTCCCCCATTCGGATCTCCGGGAGGGGACTACTCAAGAGGATGTCGTTATCAGGAGAAAGAAAACTGGCGTTCTACGGATCGGAGCGTGGAATGTCGGATCCCTTAATCGTGCAGGTAGGTTAGAAAATTTAAAAAGGGAAATGGATAGGTTAAAGTTAGATATAGTGGGAATTAGTGAAGTTCGGTGGCAGGAGGAACAAGACTTCTGGTCAGGTGACTACAGGATTATAAACACAAAGTCAAATAGGGGTAATGCAGGAGTAGGTTTAATAATGAATAGGAAAATAGGAATGCGGGTAAGCTACTACAAACAGCATAGTGAACGCATTATTGTGGCCAAGATAGATACGAAGCCCACATCTACTACAGTAGTACAAGTTTATATGCCAACTAGCTCTGCAGATGACGAAGAAATTGAAGAAATGTATGATGAAATAAAAGAAATTATTCAGATAGTGAAGGGAGACGAAAATTTAATAGTCATGGGTGACTGGAATTCGAGTGCAGGAAAAGGGAGAGAAGGAAACGTAGTAGGTGAATATGGATTGGGGCTAAGAAATGAAAGAGGAAGCCGCCTGGCATAATTTTGCACAGAGCACAACTTAATCATAGCTAACACTTGGTTTAAGAATCATGATAGAAGGTTGTATACATGGAAGAACCCTGGAGATACTAAAAGGTATCAGATAGATTATATAATGGTAAGACAGAGATTTAGGAACCAGGTTTTAAATTGTAAGACATTTCCAGGGGCAGATGTGGACTCTGACCACAATCTATTGGTTATGACCTGTAGATTAAAACTGAAGAAACTGCAAAAAGGTGGGAATTTAAGGAGATGGGACCTGGATAAGCTGAAAGAACCAGAGGTTGTACAGAGTTTCAGGGAGAGCGTAAGGGAACAATTGACAGGAATGGGGGAAAGAAATACAGTAGAAGAAGAATGGGTAGCTTTGAGGGATGAAGTAGTGAAGGCAGCAGAGGATCAAGTCGGTAAAAAGACGAGGGCTAGTAGAAATCCTTGGGTAACAGAAGAAATATTGAATTTAATTGATGAAAGGAGAAAATATAAAAATGCAGTAAATGAAGCAGGCAAAAAGGAATACAAACGTCTCAAAAATGAGATTGACAGGAAGTGCAGAATGGCTAAGCAGGGATGGCTAGAGGACAAATGTAAGGATGTAGAGGCTTATCTCACGAGGGGTAAGGTAGATACTGCCTACAGGAAAATTAAAGAGACCTTTGGAGATAAAAGAACCACTTGTATGAACATCAAGAGCTCAGATGGAAACCCAGTTCTAAGCAAAGAAGGGAAAGCAGAAAGGTGGAAGGAGTATATAGAGGGTCTATACAAGGGCGATGTACTTGAGGACAATATTATGGAAATGGAAGAGGATGTAGATGAAGATGAAATGGGAGATATGATACTGCGTGAAGAGTTTGACAGAGCACTGAAAGACCTGAGTCGAAACAAGGCCCCCGGAGTAGACAACATTCCAGTAGAACTACTGACGGCCTTGGGAGAGCCAGTCCTGACGAAACTCTACCATCTGGTGAGCAAGATGTATGAAACAGGCGAAATACCCTCAGACTTCAAGAAGAATATAATCATTCCAATCCCAAAGAAAGCAGGTGTTGACAGATGTGAAAATTACCGAACAATCAGTTTAATAAGCCACAGCTGCAAAATACTAACACGAATTCTTTACAGACGAATGGAAAAACTAGTAGAAGCCGACCTCGGGGAAGATCAGTTTGGATTCCGTAGAAATACTGGAACACGTGAGGCAATACTGACCTTACGACTTATCTTAGAAGAAAGATTAAGGAAAGGCAAACCTACGTTTCTAGCATTTGTAGACTTAGAGAAAGCTTTTGACAATGTTGACTGGAATACTCTCTTTCAAATTCTAAAGGTGGCAGGGGTAAAATACAGGGAGCGAAAGGCCATTTACAATTTGTACAGAAACCAGATGGCAGTTATAAGAGTCGAGGGGCATGAGAGGGAAGCAGCGGTTGGGAAGGGAGCGAGACAGGGTTGTAGCCTCTCCCCAATGTTATTCAATCTGTATATTGAGCAAGCAGTAAAGGAAACAAAAGAAAAATTTGGAGTAGGTATTAAAATCCATGGAGAAGAAATAAAAACTTTGAGGTTCGCCGATGACATTGTAATTCTGTCAGAGACAGCAAAGGACTTGGAAGAGCAGTTGAACGGAATGGATGGTATCTTGAAGGGAGGATATAAGATGAACATCAACAAAAGCAAAACGAGGATAATGGAATGTAGTCAAATTAAGTCGGGTGATGCTGAGGGAATTAGATTAGGAAATGAGACACTTAAAGTAGTAAAGGAGTTTTGCTATTTGGGGAGCAAAATAACATCGAGTATAGATTTAAGTGTCAGGAAGTCATTTCTGAAAGTATTTGTATGGAGTGTAGCCATGTATGGGAGTGAAACATGGACGGTAAATAGTTTGGACAAGAAGAGAATAGAAGCTTTTGAAATGTGGTGCTACAGAAGAATGCTGAAAATCAGGTGGGTAGATCACATAACTAATGAGGAGGTATTGAATAGGATTGGGGAGAAGAGAAGTTTGTGGCAGCACTTGACCAGAAGAAGGGATCGGTTGGTAGGACATGTTTTGAGGCATCAAGGGATCACCAATTTAGTATTGGAAGGCAGCGTGGAGGGTAAAAATCGTAGGGGGAGACCAAGAGATGAATACACTAAGCAGATTCAGAAGGATGTAGGTTGCAGTAGGTACTGGGAGATGAAGAAGCTTGCACAGGATAGAGTAGCATGGAGAGCTGCATCAAACCAGTCTCGGGACTGAGGACAGCAACAACAACAACATTCCAGGATTGAAGAATAAAGAAGATGAGTTCCTGGTATGTTTAGATGACATTGAATCTGATAATGTAATAGTTATACTATGCCTGTCTGAGCATCACATTGTGTCTGATATGAAAAAGGTAAATATCAGTGGTTATAAACTAGCTGTATGTATGAGTAGAGAGAATAAGGTGAGAGGAGGAGTTGCCATATATGTCAAAAGTTATCACTGTGTAGAAAGCTTGGATACAAAACAGTTTTGTCTAGAGAAACATATAGAAGCATTTGCCTGTCAACTTGAACTGAAGGAGGGCTCTTTTATAGTTGTAACAGTATATAGGTCCCCTCAGGAAACTTTCATTTATTCCTGCAAAACTTGGACGCCTTGTTGTACTATCTGTCAGATAGGGGAAAGCAAATTATTATTTGTGGGGACTTCAATGTTGATTCACTGAAAGAATGTAATAGGTAGAATGACCTGGAAGTCTTGCTTGGTTCTTTCAATTTGACATCTATCATTAATTTTCCTACTCGGGTAGTAAAGGACAGCAGCACATTGATAGATAACACTTTTATAGACCAAGATAGGTTTAAAAACATAAATTCTTGTCCTGTTGAGAGTGGGCTTCCTGATCACGATGCTCAGCTAGTTACAATATATGACATAGCTCCATTCAATAATTCTAATCTACCCTCCAAAGTTGTGCGTTCAATTAATGACTCAACAATTAGAAATTTCAGAGAAAATCTTCAGCAGTTAGACTGGGATAAGGCGTACAAGGAACCCGATGCTAATTTAAAATATATCTTATTCCATGATACACTTGTAAGAGAATCTGAAACTGTTTCCCAAGAAAGTAGTTAAAAATAACTATAAGAAACCATGCAAAAACCTTGACTTACTAAAGGAATAAAAATATCTTGTAACCACAAAAGGGAACTGTGTCTAACAACAAGAAAGAGTAATGACCCAGAAACAGCGAAATTTTGTAAAAACTACTGTGCTACATTAAGAAAGGTTATTAAAAAGTCCATAAGCATATGCATCATGCCTGAGATTATTACCTGTGATAAAAAAATCAAAACAATTTGGAATATTATTTCAAGGGAGACAGGGCAACCAAGAGTACAGGATGATGGCATCACCATCAAACCGAATGGAAGCTTGATAAACAACAAGCCGGAAGTCGAAAACATTTTGAATAATCATTTTTTAAATGTTGTAGAGAAAATAGTATCTAAATGTTCATTAGAAGAAGCAAGGCAGTTAATGGAAGAGGCCTTACCCACGCCATTTGATACAATTGAAATTCCACCCACCTCTCCTGCTGAAATTAGGAAGATAATAAACTCTCTCAAAAATAAAAGCTCACATGGAATTGATGGCATTTCCAGCAGGATAATAAAAGCTTGTTCCCAAGAGATAAGTGGGATTCTTAGCTACATATGTAATAACTCTCTGAAGCCGGGTATTTTGCCAAATAGACTGAAGTATGCCATTGTTATACCACTGCACGAAAAAGGGGATACGTCTGATGTCTACAACTACTGCCAAATCTCTCTTCTGACTGCCTTATCCAAAATTCTTGAAATAATTATGTATTGTAGAATAGCTTCACACCTTTGTAAAAATACAGTTTTAAAAAAAGGTCAGTTTGGTTTCCAGAAGAGTATTTCAACAGGAAATGCTACATATATTTTCGCTAATAAAATATTAAATACACTGAGTAACCGGAAGTCACCCATCGGGATTTTTTGTGATCTATCAAAGGCTTTTGACTGTGTAAATCATGGAATACTTCTAGATAAGCTCAAGTACTGTGGTATGAATGGGACAGTGCTCAAATGGTGTAAATCATACCTAACTGGAAGTGTGCAGAAAATTGAAATAAGCGGTTCACATAATATACAAAAAACTGGTGATTTCTCAAAATGGGAACAATCAAGAATGGGGTGCCGCAAGGTTCGGTCTTGGGTCCTCTGCTGTTCTTAATATATATTAATGACATGTCATTCTATATTCACGAAGATGCAAAGCTGGTACTTTTTGCCGATCATACAAGTATAGCTATCATACCCAACAGACAAGAATTAACTGGTGAAAAATGTAAATGATGTTTTTCAGAAAATCATTGAGTGGTTCTCTGCAAATGGGCTGTCATTACTTTGACAAAACACAGTGTATACAGTTCCACACAGTAAATGGAGTGGCAACATTAATAAATATAGACTTTGATCAGTAATCGGTAGCTAAGTTAGAATATTCAAAATTTCTAGGTGTATGCATTGATGAGGGGTTGAACTGGAACAAACACACTGAGGGTCTGCTGAAACGTTTGAGTTCAGCTACTTATGATATTAGGGTCATTGCAAATTTTGGCGATATACATCTGAGTAAATTAGCTTACCACGCCTGTTTTCATTCTCTACTTTCGTATGGCACCATATCATTGAGTAGAAGAGTGTTCATTGCACAAAAGCGTGTAATCAGAATAATTGATGGAGGTCATCCAAGATCATCCTGCAGAAACTTATTTAAAGAGCTAGAGATCTTCACTGTAGCCTCACAATATATATATTCACTTATGAAATTTGTTATTAACAATCCAAACGAATTCAAAAGTAATAGCAGTGTACATGGCTACAACACTAGGAGAAAGGGTGAGGAGAAAGAATGATCTTCACTACTCAAGGTTAAATCTAACTTTGGCTCAGAAGGGGGTAAATTATGCTGCCACAAAAGTCTTTGGTCACTTACCTAATAGCATCAAATGTCTGACAGATATCCATATAGCATTTAAAAGGAAATTAAAAGAACTTCTTAATGGCAACTCCTACTCATTAGATGAATTTTTGGATATAGTAAGTCGGTAATTTCCCGACCCTCACAAAAAATTAAAATATTGAGTGTCATGTAATATTTTGCGTAATGTAATATCTTGTATAGACACCTTTTATTAACCTGACACGTTCCACATCATTACGAAGTATCGTATTCATGATCTATGGAACAAGTAATAATCTAATCTGATCTAATATAATCTAACCAATTGCTACCAAAGTCTGGGGTGCCTTGCTAAAAAGCTGCTTTACCGCAGTAGCTGCACTCAGACTGCAATGTCTTTCCAAGGTAAGAGAGGTGTTGAGCTTGTCATTAAGGTGTCTCCCAAATGACTAAGATTTAATTTTGTTTTGTACCCCCAGCCCCTACATAAAACAAGTAATGTCACCAATTCGGATATCTCATAATCAGCATTCCTTCATACATACCGCAAAATTCCTTCTAAAACGAAAAGGATCTGAGTCACTTCAACCAAGTGTAAGACTCATCAGAAGTATCCAGTTACTGTGGTACAGAACTTCCAAAAATGTCAACAAATATATGTATACAGATTTCTTAACATTACACAGCACTGACATTATTTTCTAAATGTTTTCATACCTTCTGTTTCAAGATGGGTATATTACACTACGGGAAAAAATAGTACATCTGGGAAGATGGGGTGGAGGAATAGTACTTGTACTGATAATGCTTTCAACGTCGTCCGTCGACAGATAGCGTAGTGGTACAGCTACCAGAGCGCCATCCGTGTCTACCATTTAATAGGGAATGCTTACAGCCAGAAAGCTCAGTGTGGTGCAAACATGTTAATGAAACAGACGACTATGCAATGGAGACGCACTCGTACCCGCACAGCCTACTCGGCGAATTCGAAAGTGGTCCAATTGTGGCCGTCCGAGTGGCGGAATGGTCCTTTCCGAAAAGTTACACAGAAGTTGGACGTGTTGCGCCACTACCACACACGCCCTCCAGGCACATCGTGTTGCCAGGACAGGAGTGGCAGGTCGTACAGGAACGGCGGCGCAGAAAAGAGGGCTTGTGGGCCCTGACGTGTCAAGACGAACTGTTGCGAACCGGTCATCAGCAGTGGGACTACACGCTCGTGAACCTCCAGCCCGTCTTCCAGCCACGCTACAGTATCGACGTGCACTGCTCCTCTGGTGCTGTCAGAGGAACGCTAGGGAGATGGAACGGAGCACCGTGGTCTTCAGCGATGAAAGCAGATTCCGCATGCATGCAAGTGATGGTCGTTCGCAAATGCGACGGAGACTCGGTGAGTGCTGTCTCGTACAGTGCATTGTTCCAAAACACACTGGCCCCACCCCAGGCCTTACGGTCTGGGGTGCGATAAGCTACGAGTCCCGTTCAACTTTGGTGTATCTGGAGGAGGCGCTAACGAGCGCTCTATACACGCAGAAATGTTGTTAGAACCATTCTCCTGTTCTTGCCACAAGAAAATGGCGTATTGCTCCAACAGGATAATGCTTGCCCACACACTACAGCTACATCTACATCTACATCCATACTCCGCAAGCCACCTGACGGTGTGTGGCTGAGGGTACCTTGAGTACCTCTATCGGTTCTCCCTTCTATTCCAGTCTCGTATTGTTCGTGGAAAGAAGGATTGTCGGTATGCCTCTGTGTGGGCTCTAATCTCTCTGATTTTATCCTCATGGTCTCTTCGCGAGATATACGTAGGAGGGAGCAATATACTGCTTGACTCTTCGGTGGAGGTATGTTCTCGAAACTTTAACAAAAGCCCGTACCGAGCTACTGAGCGTCTCTCCTGCAGAGTCTTCCACTGGAGTTTATCTATCATCTCCGTAACGCTTTCGCGATTACTAAATGATCCTGTAACGAATCACGCTGTTCTCCGTTGCATCTTCTTCATATCTTCTATCAACCCTATCTGGTACGGATCCCACACTGCTGAGCAGTATTCAAGCAGTGGGCGAACAAGCGTGCTGTAACCTACTTCCTTTGTTTTCGGATTGCATTTCCTTAGGATTCTTCCAATGAATCTCAGTCTGGCATCTGCTTTACCGACGATCAACATTATATGATCATTCTATTTTAAATCACTCCTAATGCGTACTCTCAGATAATTTATGGTATTAACCGCTTCCAGTTGCTGACCTGCTATTTTGTAGCTAAATGATAAAGGATCTATCTTTCTGTGTATTCGCAGCACATTACACTTTTCTAGATTGAGATTCAATTGCCATTCCCTGCACCATGCGTCAATTCGCTGCAGATCCTCCTGCATTTCAGTACAATTTTCCATTGTTACAATCTCTCGATACACCACAGCATCATCTGCAAAAAGCCTCAGTGAACTTCCGATGTCATCCACCAGGTCATTTATATATATTGTGAATTGCAACGGTCCTATGACACTCCCCGGCGGCACACCTGAAATCACTCTTACTTCGGAAGACTTCTCTGCATTGAGAATGACATGCTGCGTCCTGTTATCTAGGAAACGACTGTGGTGAACTGTATCGAACGCCTTGCGGAAGTCAAGAAACACGGCATCTACCTGTGAACCCGTGTCTATGGCCCTCTGAGTCTCGTGGACGAATAGCGCGAGCTGGGTTTCACATGACCGTCTTTTTCGAAACCCATGCTGATTCCTACAGAGTAGATTTCTAGTCTCCAGAAAAGTCATTATACTCGAACACAATACGTGTTCCAAAATTCTGCAACTGATCGACGTTAGAGATATAGGTCTATAGTTCTGCACATCTGTTCGACGTCCCTTCTTAAAAACGGGGATGACCTGTGCCCTTTTCCAATCCTTTGGAACGCTACGCTCTTCTAGAGACCTACGGTACACCGCTGCAAGAAGTGGGGCAAGTTCCTTCGCGTACTCTGTGTAAAGTCGAACTGGTATCCCATCAGGTCCAGAGGCCTTTCCTCTTTTGAGCGATTTTAATTGTTTCTCTATCTCTCTGTCGTCTATTTCGATATCTACAATTTTGTCATCTGTGCGACAATCTAGAGAAGGAACTACAGTGCAGTCTTCCTCTGTGAAACAACTTTGGAAAAAGACATTTAGTATTTCGGCCTTTAGTCTGTCATCCTCTGTTTCAGTACCATTTTGGTCACAGAGTGTCTGAACATTTTGTTTTGATCCAACTACCGCTTTGACATAAGACCAAAATTTCTTAGGATTTTCTGCCAAGTCAGTACATAGAACTTTACTTTCGAATTCATTGAACGCCTCTCGCATAGCCCTCCTCACAGTACATTTCGCTTCGCGTAATTTTTGTTTGTCTGCAAGGCTTTGGCTATGTTTATGTTTGCTGTGAAGTTCCCTTTGCTTCCGCAGCAGTTTTCTAACTCGGTTGTTGTACCACGGCGGCTCTTTTCCATCTCTTACGATCTTGCTTGGCACATACTCATCTAACGCATAATGTACGACGGTTTTGAACTTTGTCCACTGATCCTCAACACTATCTGTACTTGAGACAATACTTTTGTGTTGAGCCAACAGGTACACTACCCGTAAATCGCAACGTGCTCTACAAGGCGCGAACAACCTTCCCTGGCCACCACGATCGCCGGACTTGCCTCCAGTCGAGCACATGTGGGATGCAATGGGACGAGAAGTGACTCGAGCGACTCCTCAGCCAACAGCTCTTACAGAACTGAGTGAACACGTCGATCAGCCGTGGCTTAGCGTATCCCGAGACACTATTCGCCATCTATACATCCGACTGGTGCCAGAGTCAGTGCCTGATTGCCGCCTCTTGAGGCTACACAGTGTAATAATACGGGTGTTTCAGCGTGGGTCCATACCTGGTACCTGTAAATGTAACCATTTCTTGTGCTCCATATGCAACAATAAATCTTGAGTGAACTGGAAACTTCTACAACTGCGTTCGAATTTTTGTTCGGCAGTGTAGATCGTTGTAAAAATGGTACAGTAAAGGGGCGATTGGACGTAACAATGTGTGGATGACAGCTGAAAATAATAATGCATCTCTAATCGTAGAAGACTTCGATTTTTAGTCCAATACTGTACAGATTTTCAGCTGATTCTGTCACATAAATATTTCACTCAAACATATGTACCTGTGGTGTCACCGCCAGACACCACACTTGCTAGGTGGTAGCCTTTAAATCGGCCGCGGTCCGTTAGTATACGTCGGACCCGCGTGTCGCCACTATCAGTGATTCCAGACCGAGCGCCGCCACACGGCAGGTCTAGAGAGACTTCCTAGCACTCGCCCCAGTTGTACGGACGACTTTGCTAGCGATGGTCCACTGACAAAATACGCTCTCATTTGCCGAGACGATAGTTAGCATAGCCTTCAGCTACGTCATTTGCTACGACCTAGCAAGGCGCCATTACCAGTTATTATTGATCCTGTAAAACATGTACCGTCAAGAGCGATGTTCACCATTTATGGATTAAAGTTAAGTATTCCAGCAGCAACGTACGTTTTTTGCTAGAGTCTTATTTTCTTGACCTGTTCCAGACCTCATGCGAGTCTGCGTGAGCTAAAACGCGTGCATTTCGGCTTCCTCTAATAGTACCGGGTTGGCTCTCTTGCCAATCCACAACAGTACCTCCACATCTACACTTGTATGAAGCACATTACGGTTTATGGCAGAGGGTACTTCGTTATCCGCTGTCACTTTCATCTCTTTCTGTTGACGTCGTCAATGGAATGCGGGAAGAATGCTTCCTAGAGAGTCTCCATGTGTTACTAAATGTTTCCAATTGTCTTTTCCCGAGACATTAATAGGTAGAAGCAAAATGTTGGTTGACTCTTCTAAGAACGTACGCTCCTGCAGCTTTAACCCAGAAGGTGAACGGAATTCTCTCCTGCAACGTGTGCCAATGGAGTTGGCTCAGCATCTCCTTGACAGGTCTCAGACGGCAATATTCAAGTATTTGTCGAAGGAGTATTTTGTAAGATACCTTCTTTGTCAGTGGACTATATTTTCTGAGGATTCTTCCAATAAATCTCAGTTTGTCATTTGATTTACCTGCGATTAGTTTTATGTGGTCGTTACACTTCAAATCGCTACGTACGCATACGTCTATATACGGATGAGATTGAATCCACTATATGATCAGTAATTGTGTAATCATATGATAAAGGGCCTTTACCCGTTTGTGAGCAAATATTTAGATGCAGATACCTCAGTGTAGCGAAGTACTTTAAATCACTTAACAAAGGTAAGTCTTCTGATCCCTATTGTGAATTAGTCAGGTACCTTTCAGAGTTTGTTGACATAGTAGCTCCGTACTTAACAATCATATACAATACTAAAAACTGGAAAGTTACACAGGTCTCACCAACACTCAAGAAAGGAAATAGGACTAATCCGACCAATTACAGACCCATATCACTGACGTCGACTTGCAGTAGAGTTTGGAACATATACTGTGTTCGAACATTATGAATTACATCTAGGAAAATGATCTGTTGATACACAGTCAGCACGAATTCAGAAAATATCGTTCTTGTGAAGCACAACTAGCTCTTGATTCTCACGATGTAATGAGTGCTATCGGTAGCGGATCTCAGATTGATTACAGGTTGCTAGACTTCCAAAATGTTTTATATCGTTTCTCACAAGCAGCTTACGTGGAAAATAAAAAAAGTAAAATCAAATTGCGTGCCTATGGAGTATCATCTCAGTTTTGCAGTTGGATTCGTGATTTCCTGTCAGAGAAGCCACAGTTCACGTCAACTGACAGAAAGTCATCGAGTAAAGTAGAAGTGATATCTGGCGTTCCCCAGATACCATTAAGGAGACAATCTGAGCAGCTCACATACAGTTTTTGCAGATGGTGTTTTCATTTACCATGTAGTGAACTCATCAGATGATCAAAACTGATTGCAAAAGGGTTTACACAAGGTATCTGTATTGTGTGAAAAGTGTCAATTGACTATGAATAATGAAAACTGTGAGGTCATCTACACGAGTAGTGAAAGGAATCAGTTAAATATCGGTTACACGAAAAATTACACAAATCTAAGAGTTGTCAATGGAACTAAGTACTTGGGAATTACAATTACGAGTATCTTAAACTGGAACAGTCACATAGATAATGTTGAGGGGAAGACAAACGAAAGACTAGTTTTATTGGCATAACACTCGCAACATGCAACAGGTCTACTAAAGAAACTATAATACGAGTACACCTATCCGCCCTCTGCTATAGTATTGCTGTGTAATATAGAAGCCTTACCAGATAGCACTGACAGAGGACACCGAAAAAGTTCGAACAAGGGCAGCTCGTTTAGTACTATCACGAAATAAGGGAGATACAGTAGTGTTCCGAATACGATAGGTGAGCTGAGGTGGCAATCATTAAAACAAAAGTAGTTTTTCGTTGCGGAGAGATCTTTACACGAAATTTCAATCTCCAACTTTCTCCTCAGTGTGTAAGGATATGTTGTTGACACACACCTAGTTAGGGAGAAACGATCATTGTAGTAAAATAAGAGAAAGACTTAAGTGTTCGTTTTCCCTAGCATTGTTAAAGAGTGGAACTGTAGAGAAAGTGTGAAAGCGGCTGCACGTCTTCCTGCGTTTCGCTACAATTTTCTCCCATTGGGACTTCTATGTATGCAACAGCATCACCAACGAAAACCCTTGTGGAATTGCCGACGCCATCCATGTCAAACGTAACGCTCCAGTAACACTTCCTTAGAGTGACAGTTCAGATGTTCAAATGGTTCAAATGGCTCTGAGCACTATGGGACAACATCTTAGGTCATCAGTCCCCCAGAACTTAGAACTACTTAAACCTAACTAACCTAAGCACATCACACACATCCATGCCCGAGGCAGGATTCGAACCTGCGACCGTAGCAGTCACGCGGTTCCGGACTGAAGCGCCTAGAACCGCACGGCCACCGCGGCCGGCTAGTTCAGATGTCTCAGACGACATTTCACATGAAATCGAACGGAGACTATTAGCGGCGAATAGAGCTTGTTTGGCTCTAACGAGCCTCTTACCATTGAGGCTCCTGACCTACACCACCAAGATACTCATCTACAAAACAAAAACCTATGCTTACATATTTCTCCGAAACTTGGAGTCCAACAGAAAAAGATATTGATATGCTGGACGTATCTGAAAGGAAGGTTTTTCGAAGAATCATCGGCTCACTTCGTGAAAGAGGCTCTAACGTAGTCTCCCGGTCGTTATAACCCGTCCTTACCACTCGACATGCACAGAGATATCTGGCAGAACTAATCTGCCTGTTAACCCAGGCCCTGCAAGATAATGAGATCCTGGGTAAAGTGACGATCAGGGATCAGAATAACAGCTGTCATACATGCCCTAAGACATTTCAGTGAGGAAAGGGTAGCTTCTCCTCTAGAGCACACAAACAACTGTTACCTGTACTAAATCTTTTTGTTACAGAATCACCACACACATAGGATTCGAGACTGTAGTTGGTTACATTGGAAAATCCTCTATAATTAGGAATTCACAAACTAAATGAAATCAATCGTGATAAATATGAATACAGAACGACCTTTTAAAAGTGTTCCTACATGAGAAAAGAAGCCATAGCGTAACTTACAATACAACGATCACAAAACAATTTACCCCCCAAAACATTACATTCACAACACTTCAATACGCCCTATTGTCTATGTTATTATAAATGGACAATAACGTATATTTACCCATACCTTCCTCGACTACTAAGCCCTATGAACACAACGCGATACATGGCTAGCATGGACACAAGAAAATGAGAAGAAAATACGCAACACACCTCCACTCTCCAATAGAACTGAAGAGCACACACAAGCTAGTGACTCCCTTACTGAGTGCCTGAGTAAACGCGATATTTACCGTGCTCTATCGGCGGATGCTGTGGTCGGCAGCGGCGTATGATGTCGGCCTGTAAACCTCAATACTATTCTGGCCTTGACTGTATCAGCAGTCGGAAACTTCCCTCAGTTTTTCTGAGGCGAAAAACTGTGTTTTTCCGTGTCTAAACTATTGGCAATGTCCACTCGTCCCGGCTTAGCTACGTGTACACCTATCCCCTCTTTAATTGTTACGCGGAACGTAACTAACTCTGGTCGAAATGAATAATCTCCACTCCGGAGATGTTAAGAGATTTTCGAACCCTGTGAACGCAAGTGTCCAGTAGAGAGCCCTTCTGGGCCGACAGAACAGGAAGTGTTCCGTCTACACACGGCCCTGACCTGAAGAGACCTCTCTCCCTTCCACCCACGGCCCCAGTCTGAAGAGACACCCTTCTCTCGAGACCATCCTTTACATCTTTTTGGTTACCCCCACAGTACCTTGTGTTCATCCCCTACTTCAAGTTGTAGTTGCCACTGCTGACTGTGGTACAACTTGCGTCGTTTCTTGAGCCAGTGAGGCCTGAGAAGCTTATTGGGAGTAGAAACTATTTTCCTTCTTGCCTGAAGCATTCATGATTCGCTACTATCCTCTCAGAGTCTGCCCATACACGAGCTGTCCACCGGCAGCGTTGTCTTCTCCACGCCTTCATCACGTGATATGCGAGTATTTGTTAAAAATAGCGGTGCTTTCCACTGTGGCCTGTTTTCTGTTCTCAAAGCAAGAACACTAGCGACAATGTCTTTCGTGCTTTCCAGAGACATCCCGTTGTGATTCCTTTCCTAGATGCTTTCCCATGCATCAGGTGCGGTGTTTGTATATGTTTTCTGACCCGCTGTTAACTTTATTTTGTGCGACTCAACATTTTTCGTAAATGCGAATTCCTTGTATTGGTTCTCTAAGTGGCCACGTGAACCCCTGCTATGCTAAGATGTTTCTTTCCATTCCACGCAGGTGAGAGTCAGAGAAACTCGCTTAATGGCATAACGTTAGCTGTGCGCTGTCATAAACGACCAGCTCTAGGCTACGCTAATGGTGTCTGCCGCCCTGCTGGCCCCTCTCAAAATGAATTCCATGCTCTGCTTCCCTCGACGTCTGGGAACTCCCTGCGTCTGCTTCAGTTCAAAGTGATTGCGATACTACACGGCTTTTAACTTGCAAAGTAGGGAATGCTTGCTAGTATCGAGTTCATGTTGGTCACGAATGAATGATTACTCTCCGTAGTATGGAAATTAGTATCACTTTACTTGAAGCAGGACATGCGTGGCAACAAACTCCTCAGCTTGATGAGTAGCGTACGCTTCTATATTTAAAACAGTGTGTTAAGGAGCAAAATTATACCGCCACCTTACAAGGAACATGCAGGAATAGATACAATCACGGATTGTACAACATTTATAAAGACCCAACTATCTGAAGACTAGTGAAATCATCCAGATTGACGTGGGCTGGGCACGTAGCAAGTGTTGCAAAAGTATTCAAAAAATATAACAAAGAAATCCGGGAGGACAGAGACGTTGTGACGGACAAAAATCTGGTGGGAAGATGGAGTCGTCGAGCATCTCTGAAATGTTGGTTACAGATACTGGAGACCTCTAGCAATGAAACAACGTAAATGACGGAAAATTGTTGAAGAGGTCAGGTCTCACAATGAGCTGTAGAGCCACAAAAGAAGAAGAAGAAATAAAAGAAGAAGGATATGAAAACGCACGAAGTTACTTTTATGTCTGAATATTTCTCTCAACTGAGAATGACACGACGTTTTCTGTTTTGCTAGATACTCCTCATTCCAGTCATACAGCTTGTCTGACACTCCTTAAACACATATTTTGCTCATTAAGCGGCAGTCGGGAACTGTGCCAAACGCCTTCCCGAAGTCAAGGAACGCGGCGTCTTCTGCACTTGGACGCCCTTATCTAGTGCTTCCTGGGTATAGTGGGCCGAGAGAACGAGCAGGGTTTCAAACGATCGCTATTTACAGAAGCCATGTTGTTTTCTATCGAGTTGATTTTCGATCTCCAGCACTGTCATAAGTAATGAGCATAAAGAATGTCCCAAAATTCTCTTACAGGCTGACGTCAGAGACATAGGGATACTGCTTTACATGTCTGTTGGACGATCCTTCTTGAAAACGGGAGTGGCCTATGGTTACACCTAATCATTAACAATGCTTTGGTCATGCAGCGACTGGTGCACTGCTGCTAGAGGATGGGCAAGTTCTTTCGCATACTCTGTGGAGAGTCGTATTGGTACCCCGTATCGCCAGTGGCCTTTCCTCTGTTGAATGATTTCACATGGGTTTATACCGCATGGTTACTTATTTCTGTAACTCCAGTTTTGGTTTCCGTGTGATGATTACGAAGAGGAACTACAATGCGACATTTCTCAGTGAAACAGTTACGGAAAAACACGTTTAGTATTTCGGACCTCCTTGTGCTAGCCTCTGTGTCGATGACATTATGGTCAAACAGTGTCTGGACGAATGGCTTCGATCCGTTCGTTGATTTAAAATAAGCCCAAAAGTGATTAGGATTTTCTGTCAAGTCGGCAGATTCAACTTAACATTTGATTTCACTGAACGCTTCATGTAATGCTCTTCTTACGCTGATACTGGCTTCGTTCCATTTTTGTTTGTCTGTGAGCCTTTGGCTACGTTTTAGTTCGCAATGGAGCTCCCTTTGCCTTTTCAGCAAATATCTGATACGGCGGCTGTCGAGCTACGGCTGGGCTTTTCATCATTTACTACTTCACTGGAAGTGACACTTGTCTAAAGTGTATTGTGCAATAGTCTTACGTTTTGTAAACTTATCTTCGCAAAATTGTCAATGCTAGAGATAAAATTTTCATGATGATTCTTCGAGTAAATTGAGGTCTGTTTCTTCTCGGTTCTGATAAATAAAAACATTTTCTATCTTTCTTTATCTTCCTGCTTACAGCCGTATAAAATGATGTTGTAGCGGCCTTATTATGATTGATTTCCTGTTCTACGGAAACTGAGTCAAAATGTGTGTGGCTGTTTGTGACCAGTAGAGTTAATATGTTGTTTTCGTCAGTCGGTTCACCGATTATATGTGCTCAAAGTAACTTTCGGATAAGGCATTTACAATAATTTCAAATGATTCGCAGTTCCTACCACCCGCCTTAATCACACGAGTCTGTCTATAGGTGGTAAGTTGAAGTATCCACTTAGTACTTTAATAGTATCCACGCCAGTTGGGAGATATATACCAAATAAATCAGTAAGAGATGGTACTTATCCCCCATGGTACACAAAACGGATCAGAACGCTATTGCAAAAGCAACGAATAAAAGATGCCAAATTTAAAAGAACGTAAAACCTCAAGTTTTTCGAAATTGTACAGAAGCTCGAAATTTGGGGCAGACTTCAGTATGAGATGCTTCTGATAGCTTCCACAACGAAACCATCTAAAATCTGGCAGAAAATTCAAAGAGATTCTGGTCATATGTACAGTACAGTACATCAACGGTAAGACCCAGTCGATACCTACGGCGTGCGTTAACAATGTTGATGTTACTGATGACTATGCCACTAAAGCAGAGTTACCAAACACGGTTTTTCGAAACTTCTGCTCCAAAGAATCAGAAGTAAGCATTCCAGAATTCGAATCTAAACTGCCAACATGGGTAACTTAGAAGTAGATATCCTCGGTATAACGGAGCAGCTTAAATCATTTATAAAGTCAAGGCTTCTGGTCGACATTGTGTACCAGTAAGGATCATTTCACTGTGATGATGATGACTCCCATACTTCTTTACAAAGCGTAGGGGAGCGACGCGGGAGACCCGCGCCGCCTTACTAGGCAAGGTCCTACTGGAGGTGTTTTGCCATTGCCTTCTTCCGACCGTAATGGGGATGAATGATGGCGATGAAGACGACACGACAACACCCAGTCATCTCGAGGCAGGAAAAATCTGTGACCCCGCCGGGAATCGAACCCGGGACCCCGTGCTCGCGAAGCGAGAACGCTACCGCGAGACCAAGTAAATAAATAAATAGTAAATAAATATGTTGATAGAATTGCTCCACACTTTCGCTCGTCGGAAGATCCGTATCTAAAAAAACACCAATACCCACGATAGGAAATGGGAGCAATCCGCTGAAATACAGATCCATATCACTAACGTCGATTTAGGAACATATACTGTGTTCGAATATTATGAATTACGTAGAAGAATCCCATATATTGACAAATAGTCAGTACAGATTCAGAAAATATGGTTCATGTGCAACACGACTAACTCTTTATTCTCATGAAGTAATGAGTGCTATCGACAGGGGACGTCAAATTGATTTCATATTTTTAGATTTCTAGAAACCTTTTGACACCGCTCATCACAAGCTATTTCTAATCAAACTGCCTGCCTATGGTGTATTACCTCAGTTGCGCGACTGGATTGGTGATTTCCTGTCAAGACAGGTCATAGTTCGTAGTAACCGATGAAAGTCATCGAGTAAACAGAAGTAATATCTGGCATTACGCAAGGAACTGTTGAGGGACCTCTGCTGTTCCTGATCTACATAAACGACATAGGAGACTATCTGAGCATCCCTGTCAGAGTGTTTGCAGGTGAGGCTGCCACTTACTGTGTTGTAAGTTGTCAGGAGATCAAAACCAACTGAAAAATAATTTAGACCAGATATCTGTATGGAGCGAAAAGTGGTAATTAACTCTCAATAATGAAAACTGTGAAATCATCCACATTAGCAGTAAAAGATATTCGCTAAATTTCGGTTATACGATAAATCTCACAAATGTAAACGCTGTAAATGCAACTAAACGTTAATCGATTACTGTGGTGTCACCGCCAGACACCACACTTGCTAGGTGGTAGCCTTTAACTCGGCCGCGGTCCGCTAGTATACGACGGATCCGCGTGTCGTCACTGTCGGTGATTGCAGACCGAGCGCCGCCACACAGCAGGTCTAGAGACACTTCCCAGCACTCGCCCCAGTTGTACAGCCGACTTTGCTAGAGATGGTTCACTGACAAATTACGCTCTCATTTGCCGAGACGATAGTTAGCATAGCCTTCAGCTACGTCATTTGCTACGACCTAGCAAGGCGCCATTATCATTTGCTATTTATCTTGTGATGCATGTACCGTCAGACCGATGTTCACCAATTATGGATTAAAGTTAAGTATTCAATCAGCTACGTACTTTATTTGCTAGTCTCAATCCCTTTAACTGTCCAGACCTCACGCCAGCCTGCGTGAGCTTAAACGCGTGCCTTTCGGCTACCGGTCATAGTGGCTTGGCTGTCTTGCCAAGTCACAACAATTACTATTACGAATAATTTAAACTGGAACAGTAACACAGATACTGTTGTGAGGAAAGCTAACCAAAGACTGCGAGTTATTGGTAGAATGCTCAGAAAGTCTAACAGGCGTACTAAAGAGACCGCTTCACCACGCCTGTCCGCTCTCTTCTGGAGTACTGCTGTGCGGTGTGGGATCCACGTCAGACATTGCTGACGAAGGACATCGAGAAAATTCAAAGAAGGCCAGCTCGTTTTGTATTGTCACGAAATAGGGAAGAGAGCGTCACAGACACGATACGTGAATTGGGGTGGGAATCGTTGAAGCAAAGGCACTTGTGGTTGCGGCAGAATCTTCTCGTGAAATTTGAATGACCAACTTTCTCCTTCGATTACGAAAATATTTTGTTGGAGCCCACCTACATAGGGAGAAATATTTTATTACAATAAAAAATATTTTATTACAATAAAAAATATTTTATTACAATAAAATACACTCCTGGAAATGGAAAAAAGAACACATTGACACCGGTGTGTCAGACCCACCATACTTGCTCCGGACACTGCGAGAGGGCTGTACAAGCAATGATCACACGCACGGCACAGCGGACACACCAGGAACCGTGGTGTTGGCCGTCGAATGGCGCTAGCTGCGCAGCATTTGTGCACCGCCGCCGTCAGTGTCAGCCAGTTTGCCGTGGCATACGGAGCTCCATCGCAGTCTTTAACACTGGTAGCATGCCGCGACAGCGTGGACGTGAACCGTATGTGCAGTTGACGGACTTTGAGCGAGGGCGTATAGTGGGCATGCGGGAGGCCGGGTGGACATACCGCCGAGTTGCTCAACACGTGGGGCGTGAGGTCTCCACAGTACATCGATGTTGTCGCCAGTGGTCGGCGGAAGGTGCACGTGCCCGTCGACCTGGGACCGGACCGCAGCGACGCACGGATGCACGCCAAGACCGTAGGATCCTACGCAGTGCCGTAGGGGACCGCACCGCCACTTCCCAGCAAATTAGGGACACTGTTGCTCCTGGGGTATCGGCGAGGACCATTCGCAACCGTCTCCATGAAGCTGGGCTACGGTCCCGCACACCGTTAGGCCGTCTTCCGCTCACGCCCCAACATCGTGCAGCCCGCCTCCAGTGGTGTCGCGACAGGCGTGAATGGAGGGACGAATGGAGACGTGTCATCTTCAGCGATGAGAGTCGCTTCTGCCTTGGTGCCAATGACGGTCGTATGCGTGTTTGGCGCCGTGCAGGTGAGCGCCACAATCAGGACTGCATACGACCGAGGCACACAGGGCCAACACCCGGCATCATGGTGTGGGCAGCGATCTCCTACACTGGCCGTACACCACTGGTGATCGTCGAGGGGACACTGAATAGTGCACGGTACATCCAAACCGTCATCGAACCCATCGTTCTACCATTCCTAGACCGGCAAGGGAACTTGCTGTTCCAACAGGACAATGCACGTCCGCATGTATCCCGTGCCACCCAACGTGCTCTAGAAGGTGTAAGTCAACTACCCTGGCCAGCAAGATCTCCGGATCTGTCCCCCATTGAGCATGTTTGGGACTGGATGAAGCGTCGTCTCACGCAGTCTGCACGTCCAGCACGAACGCTGGTCCAACTGAGGCGCCAGGTGGAAATGGCGTGGCAAGCCGTTCCACAGGACTACATCCAGCATCTCTACGATCGTCTCCATGGGAGAATAGCAGCCTGCATTGCTGCGAAAGGTGGATATACACTGTACTAGTGCCGACATTGTGCATGCTCTGTTGCCTGTGTCTATGTGCCTGTGGTTCTGTCAGTGTGATCATGTGATGTATCTGACCCCAGGAATGTGTCAATAAAGTTTCCCCTTCCTGGGACAATGAATTCACGGTGTTCTTATTTCAATTTCCAGGAGTGTAGAAATCAGAGCTCACAAAGAAATATTTAATTGTTCGTTTATGCCGCCCGCCGTTCGACAGAACGACAGAGAAGTAGCTTGGAGGTGGTTAGATGAACCCCCTGCCGGGCACTTAATTCTGAGTTGCAGAGTAATCACGTAGATGTAGATGTAATATGACAAAGACATTTACATACAATACTCCCGGGTTTCGTCTCAAATGTTCCGGCACCACCGCTCCTGAAGCAAAGGTCTCTAAAAGCTTACGGTGATAATGTTTGGGCTACGTTTAACACTTATCTTCAGCCAAATTATTTCGCGTTCGGAATCTCTACCAACCTCACTAAATACTGTCGTACCTTTTGCCGCTGTGACACGCCTCCAGCACTGGAGTGCAGACTTTTCGAGTCCGAATTTAGAATTCAATTGCTATTAACATGTGATTCGAGCCTCGTTTCTGGTCCTAATAGTATGTGCGCATTGTTAGCGATTGTAAGTGAGACTAGTTCCGGAACGCTTCCACAGTAGGCCGTGCAGTTGTTTCTATACTTGTATTTTATTTCTCTGACCTGCCATGAGATATACGGTTCTCTATAGTTATATGGGATAGTACACTATCCAGTCACATGACAGTGACCACCTGCTGAAAGCCTGAACAGCCACAATTTGCAGTGCGGGCCGCTGTGACACTTGCAGAAAGAGGTTCTGGAAGGTACCGACATGGATGTGGAACCACGCCGACTCCAGTGCCGTGGACAGCTCCAGCTGTCCTGATAGGTTCCTAGGATGAGGGTTCATGGTACGAACAGCCCGATAGAGCTGATCCCACAAATTCTCCATAAATGAGGGGAGTTTCGTGGGCAAGGGGCTAAGGTGACACCCTGGTGCTGTGCGAACCACGCACATCCGCTCAGAGCTGTGCGAGACGTTGCACTGTCCTGCTGGTAGATGCCGTCGTGCTGAGTAAAAACAAACTGAATGTACGGGTGCACATAGTTCCCAACGGTTGATCAATTGTGCCTTTCAGAATGACGAGATCACCCAGGGAAAGCCACAAAAACATTCCCCAGACCACAAAGCTCCCTTATCGGGCCTGGACCCTCCCGACTATTGTTGCAGGGCAGTGCACACCAAGGACCACCTGTCCGGTGGAGCGTGAAACGTGACTCATCTGAGAGGCCTACCTGTCGCCACTCAGTGGCCGTCCAGTTGCGGTAATGACGTGCAAATTCCAGCATTCGTCGCCGATGAACAGCAGTCAGCATGGGTTCGTCGACCAGGCACCTGCTGTTGAGGCCCGTATGGAGCAGGGATCAGTGGAAAGTCTTTAGGAGACACTGGTGGTAGCTCTTCATTTTATCTGGCCGCTCAGTTGCTCAACAACTGCCCACCTGTTCGCCCTTACACATCTCCACTGTCGTCGTTGACCCATGTAGTCTATGGTCCGTGGTGCAGCACAGGTAGGTCAACGCCGGTTTTAGATAACGCCATTTCGCTATACGTGGTATACTTCAATCAGGGTGGCACGTGACGTTTACAAAGTAAGCCGTTTTGAAAATACTTGTACTGTTGGCCCGAGAGCCAGTGATGATCCCCATGTGAACTTCAGATAACTTGCTCCGTTTCCGCATTACGACGACGACTGCACGGTTTTCCCCATGCCCCCGTCGTACTTTATATGCCCTCCACTGCTAGTGCTGCCACTTGCCATCTTTGAGTGGCTGTTGCTCGTAGGCGGTGATCACATTATAATGTGACTAGAGCGAGCATATTTCCCTGTCTGAAATCAGAGGTTATCTTGTCAGGCCTGTAGATTTCTGTAGCCTAAGAGATCTACGTGTCTTTGCCACATGTACCCCACTGTCGCAGTAGCCGCTTGCTGCATACAGTGCACTCTTGACCTAGTAAGGTTGGATCCTAAAATTTTCCACCCGATGACTAAACCGTTTCCAAGTTGGTCGCAGAATCGCTGAGCCTCTAGTTTAAGCCTTCCACACAGCTCCAAGCAAGAGGAGTGGGACTGTTTCTGGGAATATTGCTGCAAAACGGTACCTCTGCTTGCCCCCCTCGAGCCCGCCTAGCTGTCTTCACCAGGTCAGTGAGCCGCCCACAGCAACCGAGGGAGGCCTCTGAAAACCCGGGCGGCGGGAGTCATCCGTGGCGACGTGAACCTCGGTTGGCAGCCGCGTGCATCCGGCGCGCTCATTCGCTGGCCGTGGAGACCGCTACACACCTCAGAGCAACCAGAGCGGACACCGGCCTCGTCTCCCAAGGTTTATAATTTATGTAAAAAATATAAAAAACGGCTACCAGCCACATGTATGGTTTAAAAAGGTTTATTATCTTCAGACCATGACCGGTTTCGGATTTATCTTTACAAATACAATGGTATTTTTACGAAAGATTTACTTCTTTTACAAGATCTAATTGCTCAGAGATGGTTTTTATAAACATTAGTAAACTTGCAGGTTAGTGTACTTACGAGCTGTGTAGTTCTGCCTGACGAAATATTCGTGCATTTATGTTTTAGAACGCAAGCTTGATACACTTTTCAGTATACACTATGTGAGTGCTATTCCAGTCTATGGATGTCACTTTTAACCTCATCATCTTAATTACACACGTAGCATACACGAATAACGTTTACAAAACGTGGCCCAGCTTCACATTACAAACGAGAACAATATTTGCAAAGCTCTTACCATTACCGATATGACAACAAAAATATTTCTTTTTTTTCCCAGTGCAGCAAATGAATAACATAAACAAAACTAGGTCCAACTAAGAACGCTTGTAATCTGCCATCTGAAGATGGATTTGTAAAGATAAATCCGAAACCGGTCATGGTCTGAAGATAATAAACCTTTTTAAACCATACATGTGGCTGGTAGCTGTTTTTTATATTTTTATATAAATTATAAACCTTAAGTACAACAGCCACGTATCTCAACATGTCGACTTTCGACAAAATAGCTCGTCTCCCAAGCTGCCCCGTCATCGCCTATGTTTGTAGTTTCCACCCCCTGCGCTTGCTCTGGCCTTTCAGGAAAATCGTTCGCTGTTCCATCAGACGAAGCGTCTACTCGAGGCTCAGATTCATTTGCAGCTGTCGGCAACACCTCAGACCTGTCTTTAAGGCGTAGTTGTAGAGCTGTGCGGCCGGCGCCCACTTTCGCGGCCCTGCCACCGTCACATGACTGTCCACCGGCCGCGTATTTCCTTTTCGGTGTTGACTGGAAGGCAGTAATGCCTCGAAACGTGCACGGGTTTGTTACGCTAAGTTCCTCCTTTCTAAACTGGTGCTCAATCCCAGGCTCACGTTCTCCAGTCGTCCACGGGGTTTGCAACGCAAACCACCAAACACGTGATAAGGACACGCATGCAACACAGCCATGAATTTCGCACGCTATTTCAGGCGACTCGCGCTTCGTCAGTCAGTCATTTTTGTTTTTCATTGTTCAGCGCTTGAGGTTAGAGTGTGTTTTCATGTAACTACTAAAAGTAATGGTACTATTACAACATACTATCACCGCTCATATTGTAAACATTGACATTTTAACTTGTGATACTGATAAAATTGCAAGGGAAAAGTATGGTTATTTTATTATTTTCATTAGAACGTTATGAGGTTACGTTTACTGACTGTGCTTTCTGTTAGTATGGAACTATTGAAGCACACATTTGTGTCATGTTGCCGACAATTTTGAAACTGTCTAATATGGTGGAGACAATAGAAACTACCAACGTGAAATTCGATGCTCTTTATTTTGTCAAAGTGATTACGTCGTAATATGTGGTTATATAATTGAAAAAGATTCTGAACGAACTCAAACAAATTGGTGATAATGAGACGTTATTCACTGCAGGTACGATTTGTTTTTATAAAATTATATGTCATCTTTTGGGAACGAAGCAAAACGAAAGATATGAGCAAAATATCCACTTGAGCGTCAATCAGCCTATCTATATGAGCAATGGCGACGTCAAATCTACAAAACACATCAGTCATGTTACCGACATTTAAAAAAGCGAATCAAGAATATATAAAAAGCAATTGTATGGCAAATATAGGATCAAATTTTGAAAAGTCACTCAGAGTACGTTAAAAGATTCACCATTGACGAGACTGGGATTGAATGTCCTAATAGGGATTAAGTATAATCATCCCCACGTAGTCAGTGTCGCCGAAGAATTGGTGCTATTGCGTTGTTCTAAAGACACGATAAAGAAAATTCAGTCGTATGATGAATGTCACATGACGGCAGCAGCAACCAAATCTTATCATGAAATGGCTGTCACTGGGGAATGTGGGAAAAACACAGTACTTTAATGCGCAAAAAATCCACTCGAGCGTCAAGCAGCCTATCTGTATGAAGAATGGCGACGTCGGATCTACGCAGCACATCAGTCATGTTACCGACATTTAAAAAACCGAAAGAAGAATATATAAAAAGCAACTGTGTGCTCTGTAATAAAACCTACCACTTATTCTGCAAAGAGTGTTTATGTGTGTGTGTCTGTGTGTGTGTGTGTCTTTGTTGGTTGTTCCTTGACCAAGGAAGAACCAACACTTTATTGATGCAACTGGATCCTGTGATCAAACAAATTCTTATTCTGCAAAGAGTGTTTATGTGTGTGTGTGTGTGTGTGTGTGTGTGTGTGTGTGTGTGTCTTTGTTGGTTCTTCCTTGACCAAGGAAGAACCAACACTTCATTGATGCAAGTGGATCCTGTGATCAAACAAATACTTGTGTTACATTTGCTGCAACGACAGTTGGTGCTTTTGCTGCTGTTGTCATTTTTCACAGAAGTCGGCCTCAAGAAAATTACATTTTCAACCAAAGGTGGCAGATGACAACAGAGCAGACAGGTATGTCTCAAGCGCCGTAGCTCGGCGTTGCTTGTTGTTAAGTGATCATGACGTTATTAAATACAATCGACGACCAGGTATGAGGAATTTCCGAACTGCAATGTAAATCAATACATAGCAATCAGTATTTCTCATTTATGTACCGAAAAGAAAGTGAAGAAAGATTAAAATCTAGAAAATCAGCAAACAAATTTGTGGAGACGGAGTGAGGAGTGCTGTTTAGCATATTGTATCGATAATACTGTGACTCCTCAACACAAATTTTTACAGTCGTAGTATAACAGCAACCTAATTTTTTTAGTACTATCGCGAAGACCTTTGAAGCATAACAAAAGAGTAGGTTGATTGATTTTGCCAATGGGAGAGCGAGAAATCTTACGTCAGCATATGGAAAATTTTGTCAAGGAAGTAATAATGTTATGTGGATGACAATACTTATTTCGTCAAAGAGAAGAGTGATCTGTACGCTGGTGCCTGTGGAATGGCAACATGTGATTATCTATATGGAACTGGGGCACCGTTTTTTAAATTGTGCTGTTGGCAAAAAATCTGTATGGGATTGTATATACCAGATCGATATATTTAAATGATTCTTACGTTCAAGAATTTACAAAATACGCTCTGGGTAACGAATTTTTGTACCAGATGAAGTACCAGACACATTTTATGTTCCAGAAAATAGAGAGGAAGGCAGAACAACTATCAGTAATGAAAACTTTGACAGTGCTTTCTATAATATTAAAGCCCAGTGGTACTGATACCTTGGAAAGGAATTCAGTCGCTGAATACACAAAAATTCTCACCAAGTTTCGATTTGTCCAAGGTAGAGACTCAGCCAAGTATTAAGTCACTGGCTTGCCGAAAAAAGAATCGGAGAAGATCTCGTTAAACTGATGTACAATCTACATCGATCTTTCGCTGCGAAGAAAAGGGTCTACCGCGCAGCGATGGGATGGTTCAGGGAGGGTTGCTAGCTAAGTTTGAATTTATGAAAACAAAATCGCATCAGACATTGATAATAGTACCTTCTGCCGAGAAAACGATTACTTAATATAAAATATATTGTTACAGCTTCTATCGAGATTCACGAAGATTAGGATCTACAGGACAGAAATTCAACCTATAGTAGTGTACGGAGCAGAGACATAGACTGTGAACAAAATAAAAATAAAAAATGTAATCTCCTGACATTTCAGAATGCTAGTAGGGGATGAAGAATACTGGACAAAATGAGAAAAACTGCAAATTGCAGGAATTTCTGTGATTAGAGCAAGGAGACTAAAGCGGTTTGGGTAGGTAAGGCCAGGACACGATGCAGGCGGTGGAAGAGGACATCAGAGGCAACAGACCGAGGGGAAGACTACGGCTGGGATGGAAGTGGCGGGAACAGAGAGGGTGTGTGAGTACGGTGCGAGTAGCTGGAGAAAAACGCATGGCCCCAGGAAGGTGGAGCAGGCTGACTGACCGACTGCAGTTTATTTGGCCAACCTAGAAAGTAAGTAATGTGCCAAGTTATCTTGATGGTCTCACGTAACGAATAAATCATTGAATTTAGTTTTTTCTATCCTATATAATACAAGAAATGCTTAAAGACTTTGCCGAGCCTGATTAGCATGAAATAAAAGTAATCTACTGTTTGTAAGTACGGCTCTTAAGGCATTCCTTTCTGCGTTGTTGTCATTTGTCATAACTACTTTAGGTTGAAAAAGTTTCTGGGAAGTCTCCCGAAATAATAAATGCCCCAAACGAAACACAGAGTTGTAGCGCTCAGTCACTGTGAGTGATAATTATTAACCCGTGCAGGATTGGCAGATGCGCAACTTGAATTGAAAACAAGTTTAGAGATGGAATTAGCGTAACAGATCCTTGAGTGTTTCTAGCCAAAATTGTCTTCTATTGAACAAGAATAAGGAAATATGCCGAAAGCTGAAACGTGCAAATCGTACGTCGTTGCCACATGAGGTATCTCAGGCGACGCTCTAGGACACA
Source organism: Schistocerca cancellata (assembly GCF_023864275.1). Taxonomy (NCBI): domain Eukaryota; kingdom Metazoa; phylum Arthropoda; class Insecta; order Orthoptera; family Acrididae; genus Schistocerca; species Schistocerca cancellata. Next base: position 511,857,774 of record NC_064634.1, read on the forward strand.
GAGATGTCAAAGCGTCCGTCTCAGGGCCCCATGCACAGGGCAGCAAAGTGAAACCTGTCGACCGCGCCCATACTGCTTCCAGTCATTTAGAGGCAGACACAATTCTCCTTGCGTCCATGCACGACAGGCGTGAATAGCAGCCGTTAATCAATGTTCAAGTTGTTTACTTAATGAAGCCAAAGGTGTAGTACTGACAGATAACATTTCTATTTTGTTTCTATGCTTCTGCGGTCTTTATTATCATCGAGGGCCGGCCGGAGTGGCCGAGCGGTACTAGGCGCTTCAGTCTGGAACCACGCGACCGCTACGGTCGCAGGTTCGAATCCTGCCTCGGGCATGGTGGTGTGTGATGTCCTTAGGTTAGTTAGGTTTAAGTAGTTCTAAGTTCTAGGGGACTGATGACCTCAGATGTTAAGTCCCATAGTGCTCAGAGCCATTTAATCATCGAGAATTATGGTTACACCAAGACATGCTGCTTGTACATTGTAAAACAGAAAAAGAAGACCCATCACGACAGAATTATCCGAGGGGGACGCAAAACTGTTGATGTGATGTACATGTACAAACAAACAAGAGACTACAATTTAAGAAAAATTGGATTATTTACTCAGAAGAAAGGACTTCACATACTGAGCAATTCAATAACGCATTGGTCCACCACTGGCCTTTGCGGAAGCATTTATTCGGCTCAGCACTGATTGGCAGATTTCTTGGATTCTCTCTTGAAGGATATCGTGCCAAATTTTTTTCAATTGGCGCTCTAGATCTTCAAAATCCGATCTAATTGGAGGGCCTGCCCATTGTGCTTCATACGTTCTCAGTTTGGGAAAGATTCGGCTACCTAGCTGGCCTAGATAGGATTTGGGAAGCACAAAAGAAAGCAGTAGAAATTCTCGCCGTGTGCGGGCGGGTGGGCATTGTCTTGCAACAAATCGGGGTGTAGAACATGATCAGCATAACGCTTTGCTGTAAGGGTGCCACAGATGACAACTAAATGGCTATTGTTGTTGATAATTCTTCCGGGTTATAAGGCCGTGGTCCATGGAATTCTTCAATTCCCAACGTTTCGTCCAATACTACGTTGGACATCTTCAGAGGTATGGCTGGACCTGCTGAGTCCTGCCGACAGCAGGACCAGCCATACCTCTGAAGATGTCCAACGTAGTATTGGACGAAACGTTGGGAATTGAAGAATTCCACGGACCACGGCCTTATAAACCGGAAGAATTATCAACAACAGTACCATCCGGTAGTGAAAGCCTTCATTGTATGATTAAATGGCTATTGCTGGGAAAAGAAATAACAGCCCAGACCGTCATTCCTGGCTGTCGGGCCGTATGGTGAGGATGGTATCACACAGCTCTCCAGGTCGTCTCGAGACACATCTTCGCTGGCACTGAGGGCTCGATTCGAAGCAGGACTCATCACCGAAGACGATTCTACTCTAGTCAATGAGATTCCAGGTCGAAGACGTGTCTAGTGACGCTGCAGACACCAGTGGAATACCAGCCTGGCTGTCGTCTGCCATATGGCCTGACAGCCAGGCGTGGCGGTCTGGGATGCCATTTCATGCCACAGAAGGACCCGTTGATTGTCATCCGTGACACCCCCACAGCACAGAGGAACGTCGGCGACATTTTATTCCCCGCTCTGTTGTCCTATACGGCACGCCATCCTCAGCTTACACTTGAGCAAGACAACGTCTGCTCGCACATGGCTAGAGTTTCTACTGCTTGTCTTCGTGCTTGCAAAGCCCTGTCTAGGCCAGCAATGTGGCCAGATCTCCCATCATTGAGTACATTTGGAGCATTATCGTTATTACCTTCAACCAGCTCGTGATTTTGACGATCTAATGAGCGAATTGGACATAATTTGTCACAATATCCCTCACGACATCCAAGAGCTCTGTCAATTAATGCCAAGCCGAATAACTGCTTGTATAAGGGCCAGATTTGGTCAATTTGTGAAGCTTTTCTCTATAAATCATTCAATTTTTTTCTGAAATTTTAATCATTTGCTTTTCTGTGCATGTACATGACATCTACCTATTTCCGTCTCGTTTGGATAATTCCTTCGTGGTGGTATGAACAATGTGCGTATAAATTTGTGAACAAAACGACTCTCAGTACCTGGTCCCTATGTAACAGAGAGCAGGTTTTTGGTAGATTGGTCTGTGCTTACTGACCCTGACTATCAGACTGCAAATGAAAATGTTTATTAAATGAACTAAAAGTTCTCAGTCAATGAATATACAGAAATGGTAGTGTACAGCTTGACACAGTCACATTGATTAATATCTACGAGTAACATTACAAAACAATGTGAAATTGAATGAGATAGTAAAGATGGTAGTAGGGAAGGCAAATGTACAACTTCGGTTTACTATTTAAAAAAAGTGTGGTCCATCTGTTAAAGAGACTGCATATAGAATACTAGTGTGACCTGTTCTAGAAAACAGCTGGAATATTTGGGATGCATAGCAGGTCGGATGAAAGGAAGACATTGAAGAAATTCAGAAGCATGCTGCTAGACTTTATACCAGTAGATCTGATCATCACGCGATTGTTAATGAGACGCTTCATGTATTCAAATGGAAATTTGTCAACAGAAAGGACATTGTCTTTGTGGAGAAAATTTAGAGACCAGCTTTTCAGACTCACTGAAAAACTATTCTTCTGCCGCCATCGTATGTTTCGCTTTAGGACCACGAAGATAAGACAAGAGAAATTAGTGCTGGTACGGGGACGTGCACACACTCATTTCCCCCTAGCTCTGTCTGCGGGCCAACGGGAAGGGAAACGACTCGTGGTGGTACAAGATACTCTCCGCCATGCACCATAGGGTGGCTTGTGGATTATGTGTGTACATGTAGATGAACGTAAGCTCTGAATCAAGGAGCTGTGTATCTGAATAAATATATGCTGCCTGATGGCTATCCTACACAATACGACAGTTCATTTCATGTAATTCCAGTCCAAACTAAGACGTACATTTTTCAGTTTAGGGAGCAAAAATAAGTGCCCATACACAAAACAGAAGAAACATTATTGGTACAAGACAGGAAAGCACAGGTCGGTTGCAAAACTTGGACACCACGTCTGTGACCATACTGTCGGCAGTACTCCAATGGAAACGATGGGCTGTATTACAGTTTTGCACTGTGATCCTTTGATAACTGCAGAGCTGTCACTGACAGACGTAATCTAGTCTAAATTCGGAAGAGGAATAGCTGGCCGAGAGAGCAACACAACACCTTCCCAAAATACGAGGGCTGTTTGGAAAGTAAGTTCCGATCGGTTGCGAAATGGAAACCACTGTGAAAATCCGATTAATTTTTGCACAGATGTATTGGGTAGTGTTTCTAATATGGCCGTCGATTGCGACACGCTGCTCTTTTAAGTTCTGAACGCATAGTGAGCACTTACAGGTGCCTAGAAAATAGTGTCTCCCGCCTGTTGAGATTTCGCCTGATGTCGTGCAGCTCAAATAACGTAACTGCCGCGTGTTTCGTTCTTCATGACAGTTTACGGCCGCAAGCAATGAAGATGCTCCTGCAGCGTTTTCGATGGGAAGTGACCGACAACCCACAACACAGCCCGTAATTGGCTCCTCCTGTCTATCATCTCCCCTCACATGAACCGCTGGCTATGCAGACAACATTTTGGCACAGACAGCGAGCTGTAGACGAGAGCTGAAAATTGGCGGAAAGCACAGACACCTGCCTTCTACGATGGGAGAAAGTCGGCGTGGCGACTGTGTAGAGAAGTAGCTGCAAGGTGTTGCTTACTACTGCACATAAAACATTTGTGATTTTCACAGTGGTTTCCATTTCGCAAACAATCAGAACGTACTTTCCGAATATCCCTCCTAACAATAAACTGCGGGAGCAAACAGGAAAGTCAGGTCCCGCAGTGCACCTACTCACCCTAAAGTCAGGGAAGAGCGTCGTCGGGGTGTGAGGCTCCTGTTAGCAGCTGCACCAGCAGAGCAGCCAGGAACAACAGCCTGCGCTTCGCTTCGCACACCAGCCGCCACGCCCTGCCCCTGCTGCGCGCGTGACTGCCGTCTCAGCTCCTGGGCCGAGTGCGTCACGTGAGTAGCCGTATCTAATCTCTCTGTCGATTCCTACAGAGAGATACGATTCTCCAGATTGCGAAATGTTGAAATCCTTTCCAAATGTACACTGAACAGCCAAGGAAACTGGTACACCTGCCTAATATAGTGTAGGGCCCCCGCGAACACGCAGAACTGCCGCAACATGACGTGGCATGGAATCGACTAATGTCTCAAGTAGTACTGGAGGGAACTGACGTCATGAAACCTGCAGGGCTGTCCATAAATCGGTAAGACTAATAGGGAGTGGAGATCTCTTCTGAACAGCACGTTGCAAGGCATTCCAAATATGATCAATAATGTTCATATATGGACAGTTTGGTGGCCAGCGGAAGTGTTGAAATTCAGGAGAGTGTTCCTGGAGCCACTCTGTAGCAATTCTGGACTTGTAGGGTGTCGCATTGTCCTGGTGGAATTACGCAAGTCTGTCGGAACGCACAATGGACACGAATGGATGCAGGTGATCAGACAGGATGCTTACGTCAGAGACGATCAGGGGTCACATGTCACTGCAGCTGCACGCACCCCACACCATTACAAAGCCCCCACCAGCTTGTACAGTCCTCTGCTGACATTCAGGATACATGGATTCGTGAGGCTGACTCCATATCAAGCCACGTACATCCGCTCGATACAATTTGAAACGAGGCTCGTCCGACCAGGCAACATGTTTCCAGTCATCAGCAGTGTTGACCGGCCCAGGCGATGCGTAAGGCTTCGTGTAGAGCGCAGTCATCAAGGGTACACGAGCGGACCTCCGGCTCTGCAAACCCATATGGATGATATTTCGTTGAATGGTTCGCACGCTGACAGTTGTTGATGGCCCAGCCCTGAAATCTGCAGCTATTTGGGGAAGGATTGCACTTCTGTCACGTTGAACGATTCTCTTTCAGTCGCCATTGGTCTCCTGTTTGCAGGATCATTTTTTGGCCTCAGCGATGTCGCAGGTTTAATGTTTTAAAAAATGGTTCAAATGGCTCTGAGCACTATGGGACTTAACTTCTGAGGTCATCAGTCCCCTAGAACTTAAAACCACTTAAACCTAACTAACCTAAGGACATCACACACATCCATGCCCGACGCAGGATTCGAACCTGCGACCGTAGCGGTCACGCGGTTACAGACTGAAGCGCCTAGAACCGCACGGCCAGACCGGTCGGCTTAATGTTTTACCGGATTCCTAATATTCATGGTACACTCGTGAAATGGTCGTACGGGATAATCCTAATTCAACGCTACCTTGGAGATGCTGTGTCCCATCTCTTGTGCCCCGACTATATCACAATGTTCAAACACATTTAAATCTTGATAATCTGCCATTGTAGCAAAAATGACCGATCTAACAACTGTGCCAGTAACTTGTTGCCTTACGTAGGCGTTGCCGACCGCCGCTTCGTATTCTGCTTACAGATATCTGTGTTTGAATACGCATGCCTATACCAGTTTCTCTGGCGCTTCAGTGTAACTAAGACGTTTCTCTTTGCGATGGAAAATGTTGTTGCGACTTCAGTTTAAACAGCGTCAAACAGTCTATTACGGCATTGTCTGTAGAATGGGCCTGAATTTGTTTCAGATGTTTGTTGGGTCGTACAGTTTGCCTCGAGTGAATATTCTGGTGTGAAAGAGTCTAAATAGGACACATATTCGATACATAGTTTTTACTGTTTATACGTAAAATGAAATATTTTGGTGGTGCTGACCAATAAAACTGCGACAGAGGGATAGACACCAAATAACGAAATCTACCTAAATCTTTGCACACTGTATGAGTAGGTAAGTTTGGTCACGGCGGATCATGTTAGTATTAAACGTGATGCAACAAATAGTTTTTCATTACGTGGAGTACCACAGATCGCACTTTCTGTAGTAAATTTAGATTGCAAAAACGCGATTTTTTTGTGGTGTGCAAATCTGCATGTAATGGCGCGTCTTTGACGCGCAAGTCGACACGCCATCTAACTGATCTCCTTCCAACTTTAATTACACTGGAAATATAAATGTTATTATCATTAGTGACAAGGGTTAGCAATAGCACTGTTATAGTGAAAAAGTATAGATAAAAATATATATTATAATTATTACTATCCAATTCCTTAAATACAAGTACAGAGATGCCTATACGCTAAGCTGCTGCGAGCGAGATGGCTAACGGAGAGGAAGAAGCGACCAAAGACAGGAGACGCACAGAACTCTCTTACGTACAAAAGAAAGTCTTACCTCAAATTACTGACTGCTAGAGGAATGTGATAGCGATATCCGAGTTTGACATCGAAATATTTATTTAAAGTATTTCCTTAAATGGTGGTGGCACGGTTAGCATCAATGTGGATGTAGCCAATCGACAGGAATCTCTTTGCGGTTTACTTTCACATAATACGAGGGCAGTTCAATAAGTAATGCAACACATTTTTTTTCTGAAACAGGGGTTGTTTTATTCAGCATTGAAATACACCAGGTTATTCCCCAATCTTTTAGCTACACAACACTATTTTTCAACGTAATCTCCATTCAATGCTACAGCCTTACGCCACCTTGAAATGAGGGCCTGTATGCCTGCACGGTACCATTCCACTGGTCGATGTCGGAGCCAACGTCGTACTGCATCAATAACTTCATCATCCGCGTAGTGCTTCCCACGGATTGCGTCCTTCATTGGGCCAAACATATGGAAATCCGACGGTGCGAGATCTGGGCTGTAGGGTGCATGAGGAAGAACAGTCCACTGAAGTTTTGTGAGCTCCTCTCGGGTGCGAAGACTTGTGTGAGGTCTTGCGTTGTCATGAAGAAGGAGAAGTTCGTTCAGATTTTTGTGCCTATGAACACGCTGAAGTCGTTTCTTCAATTTCTGAAGAGTAGCACAATACACTTCAGAGTTGATCGTTTGACCTTGGGGAAGGACATCGAACAGAATAACCCCTTCAGCGTCCCAGAAGACTGTAACCATGACTTTACCGGCTGAGGGTATGGCTTTAAACTTTTTCTTGGTAGGGGAGTGGGTGAGGCGCCACTCCATTGATTGCCGTTTTGTTTCAGGTTCGAAGTGATGAACCCATGTTTCATCGCCTGTAACAATCTTTGACAAGAAATTGTCACCCTCAGCCACATGACGGGCAAGCAATTCCGCACAGATGGTTCTCCTTTGCTCTTTATGGTGTTCAGTTAGACAACGAGGGACCCAGCGGGAACAAACCTTTGAATATCCTAACTGGTGAAAAATTGTGACAGCACTACCAGCAGAGATGTCAAGTTGAGCACTGAGTTGTTTGATGGTGATCCGTTGATCATCTCGAACGAGTGTGTTCGCACGCTCCGCCATTGCAGGAGTCACAGCTGTGCACGGCCGGCCCGCACGCGGGAGATCAGACAGTCTTGCTTGACCTTGCGGCGATGATGACACACGCTTTGCCCAACGACTCACCGTGCTTTTGTCCACTGCCAGATCACCGTAGACATTCTGCAAGCGCCTATGATTATCTGAGATGCCCTGGTTTTCCGCCAAAAGAAACTCGATCACTGCCCGTTGTTTGCAACGCACATCCGTTACAGGCGCCATTTTAACAGCTCCGTACAGCGCTGCCAGCTGTCGGAAGTCAATGAAACTGTACGAGACGAAGCGGGAATGTTTGAAAATATTCCACAACAAATTTCCGGTTTTTTCAACCAAAATTGGCCGAGAAAAAAAATGTGTTGCATTACTTATTGAACTGCCCTCGTATTTTACACATAAATTGTAATAGTTGTTATACTGCGACATTTCTTTGAGTGTGAAATTACACTGCCTCTTACGTTTCTTACATTAATGTGAAAAGTCCAAGACAACTGGTGCAGAAAATACAATATTTATGTTGGAATAATTGCTTTCGAGACAGTCATTACTATGTCTAGTTTAGCGTTTTCGTCAGTAACACATCGCGTCCAGTACTTGCTTTAACGACATCAACTGAACATTTTCCAGGTAGTTTAAATACACAGTAGTTAGAGACTTATAGTCCTTGAAAAAAATTGTGGTGCTTATAAGGTTCATTGATTTTAGCTGTTCTACAAATATTATAACGTCGGTATCAAATGGTTACCTTGTATGAATTTTATTCTTGCCTCATAAAATTGAGGGGGAACAGTTCACGTTGGTTATGCTAGGATTGTAGGTTAAAGGTTGCGGTAGAATGATCAGATACGACAGACCACGGATTCGGCTGAGGTCGTGTTCTCAAATGAGATTGGATTCACGTGAATGATCAGATTTCGGCAGGGGAATGGGCGTGGTAGTTCACCTAGACTTTCTTGTCTCTGATGTCTTCCTCATGCAGCTTCGCACGCCGGATCACGTGAGACAGTAGTACAATTGGGTTGCTACTACTTAGAGGAAAACTTACAGGGATTATGTTAAAAGAAAGTTTTATTGGACTATAAATAACAGACTTTTGTCTATATGATACACAATAACAATATGAATTCTTGGAATGTGGAATGGATTTGTGTTTTACGTGGATGGAAGAAAATTTTTTACACTTCACTTTCTCTAAAACGTCGCTTTTATTTAAACATCTTTCAGTTACTAAAGTTGGTGGTGAACTAGTCCTCGAAGTCGTTTTAAAAAGAAATAAATCTTTATTTCAACAACATTATGAATACAACTTCAATCCAGGACGTAATACATCAGTGAGTCATAGTTTTATACAAAAGACTGCAGGAGATCTACTACTACAGGAAAGTGTTAGCTAAGACTATGGGCAGGAACTACTGTTTATCACAAGTCTACTTTAAATAGTTACTCTACCAAAGTACACTATCTGCAGCGTTACAGGTGTGCCAGAGAATACAAATCTACTTTGTCTGGCCGCTCCCACCGAGCTAACCCCAGTGAGCATAACCCTGGCACCGGGCTGGCCCTGGAACTTCTACATCTACATCTACATCTACATCCATACTCCGCAAGCCACCTGACGGTGTGTTGCGGAGGGTACCTTGAGTACCTCTATCGGTTCTCCCTTCTATTCCAGTCTCATATTGTTCGTGGAAAGTAGGATTGTCGGTATGCCTCTGTGTGGGCTCTAATCTCTCTCATTGTATCCTCATGGTCTCTTCGCGAGATATACGTAGGAGGGAGCAATATACTGCTTGTCTCCTCGGTGAAGGTATATTCTCGAAACTTTAACAAAATCCCGTACCGAGCTACTGAGCGTCTCTCCTGCAGAGTATTCCACTGGAGTTTTTTATCTATCATATCCGTAACGCTTTCAAGATTACTAAATGATCCTCTAACGAAGCGTGCTGCTCTCCGTTGGACCTTCTCTATCTCTTTTCCTATCTGGTACGGATCGCCCACCGGTGAGCAGTATTCAAGCAGTTGGCGAACATGCGTACTGTAACCTACTTCCTTTGTTTTCGGGTTGCATTTCGTTAGGATTCCTCCAATGAATCTCAGTCTGGCATCTGCTTTACCGACGATCAACATTATATGATCATTCAATTTTAAATCACTCCTAATGCGTACTCCCAGATAATTTATGGTATTAACTGCTTCAAGTTTCTGACCTGCTATTTTGTAGCTAAATCATAAAGGATCTATCTTTCTGTGTATTCGCAGCACATTACACTTGTCTAGATTGAGATTCAATTGCCATTCCCTGCACCATGCGTCAATTCGCTGCAGATCCTCCTGCATTTCAGTACAATTTTCCATTGTTACAATCTCTCGATACACCACAGCATCATCTACAAAAAGCCTCAGTGAACTTCCGATGTCATCCACCAGGTCATTTATATATATTGTGAATTGCAACGGTCCTATGACACTCCCCTGCGGCACACCTGAAATCACTCTTACTTCGGAAGACTTCTCTCCATTGAGAATGACATGCTGCGTCCTGTTATCTAGGAACTCTTCAATCCAGTCACACAGTTGGTCTGATAGTCCATATTCTCTTACTTTGTTCATTAAACGACTGTGGGGAACTGTATCGAACGCCTTGCGGAAGTCAAGAAACACGGTATCTACTTGTGAACCCGTGTCTATGGCCCTCTGAGGTCTCGTGGACGAATAGCGCGAGCTGGGTTTCACACGACCGTCTTTTTCGAAACCCATGCTGATTCCTACAGAGTAGATTTCTAGTCCCCAGAAGAGTCATTATACTCGAACACAATACGTGTTCCAAAATTCTACAACTGATAGACGTTAGAGATATAGGTCTATAGTTCTGCACATCTGTTCGACGTCCCTTCTTGAAAACGGGGATAACCTGTGCCCTTTTCCAATCCTTTGGAACGCTACGCTCTACTAGAGAGCTGCGGTCCTATTTGTTTTCAAAACATGCATTCCTATTTAGCAAAGCAGGCGCCCAGAAAGTTCATAGCAACAGTCCGGGCGAGAGCCGACCACAGCGGCGGTTGGGTGCGGCGCGGGTTGGCAGCTCCTACTCGCAGTAACAGTGCGTCGCTCAGTGTGAGTGCTTCCACACCCTGCGAGCAGACGCCGCACTTCACACCGGAGGTCAGACGACCATTACTGAGTACATCACTGGTGAGTGCCACATTTCGTTGTTGGAGTTCACGACAACACGCCGTGACACAGTAATACACTCCTGGAAATTGAAATAAGAACACCGTGAATTCATTGTCCCAGGTAGGGAAACTTTATTGACACATTCCTGGGGTCAGATACATCACATGATCACACTGACAGAACCACAGGCACATAGACACAGGCAACAGAGCATGCACAATGTCGGCACTAGTACAGTGTATATCCACCTTTCGCAGCAATGCAGGCTGCTATTCTCCCATGGAGACGATCGTAGAGATGCTGGATGTAGTCCTGTGGAACGGCTTGCCATGCCATTTCCACCTGGCGCCTCAGTTGGACCAGCGTTCGTGCTGGACGTGCAGACCGCATGAGACGACGCTTCATCCAGTCCCAAACATGCTCAATGGGGGACAGATCCGGAGATCTTGCTGGCCAGGGTAGTTGACTTACACCTTCTAGAGCACGTTGGGTGGCACGGGATACATGCGGACGTGCATTGTCCTGTTGGAACAGCAAGTTCCCTTGCCGGTCTAGGAATGGTAGAACGATGGGTTCGATGACGGTTTGGATGTACCGTGCACTATTCAGTGTCCCCTCGACGATCACCAGTGGTGTACGGCCAGTGTAGGAGATCGCTCCCCACACCATGATGCCGGGTGTTGGCCCTGTGTGCCTCGGTCGTATGCAGTCCTGATTGTGGCGCTCACCTGCACGGCGCCAAACACGCATACGACCATCATTGGCACCAAGGCAGAAGCGACTCTCATCGCTGAATACGACACGTCTCCATTCGTCCCTCCATTCACGCCTGTCGCGACACCACTGGAGGCGGGCTGCACGATGTTGGGGCGTGAGCGGAAGACGGCCTAACGGTGTGCGGGACCGTAGCCCAGCTTCATGGAGACGGTTGCGAATGGTCCTCGCCGATACCCCAGGAGCAACAGTGTCCCTAATTTGCTGCGAAGTGGCGGTGCGGTCCCCTACGGCACTGCGTAGGATCCTACGGTCTTGGCGTGCATCCGTGCGTCGCTGCGGTCCGGTGCCAGGTCGACGGGCACGTGCACCTTCCGCCGACCACTGGCGACAACATCGATGTACTGTGGAGACCTCACGCCCCACGTGTTGAGCAATTCAGCGGTACGTCCACCCGGCCTCCCGCATGCCCACTATACGCCCTCGCTCAAAGTCCGTCAACTGCACATACGGTTCACGTCCACGCTGTCGCGGCATGCTACCAGTGTTAAAGACTGGATGGAGCTCCGTATGCCACGGCAAACTGGCTGACACTGACGGCGGCGGTGCACAAATGCTACGCAGCTAGCGCCATTCGACAGCCAACACCGCGGTTCCTGGTGTGTTAGCTGTGCTGTGCGTGTGATCATTGCTTGTACAGCCCTCTCGCAGTGTCCGGAGCAAGTATGGTGGGTCTGACACACCGGTGTCAATGTGTTCTTTTTTCCATTTCCAGGAGTGTAATTCAGACCACGCCGCCATTGCCTTTCAAATGGTTCAAATGGCTCTGATCACTATGGGACTTAACATCTATGGTCATCAGTCCCCTAGAACTTAGAACTACTTAAACCTAACTAACCTAAGGACAGCACACAACACCCGGCCATCACGAGGCAGAGAAAATCTCTGACCCCGCCGGGAATCGAACCCGGGAACCCGGGCGTGGGAAGCGAGAACGCTACCGCACGACCACGAGATGCGGGCGTCATTGCCTTTGTAGTAGTCATCACGTCATCACCGTTTATCTCACGTCACTTACAGTTTGAAGACTCTTGTTTCCTAGAAACAGCGCTTATATCATAGCCCAAAGATTTAACATTTTGTAGCCTGTAACATTTTCTTCCTCACAGAATTCAAGCTCCTTTATCATAACGTCCTTATTTAACTCATTTACAAAGCAATAATCTCATCTAATGGTGTAAGGATTATTGCCACACATTACAAAAGAATGAGGTAACAATCATTTTCTCGTGTTGTTTACGATTCGTATCTGACCAGCTTATATCCTTACTGCATATTACGATCGTTTACGGACAGATTAGACCGACATTATCTATTTGTACAGTAACAAGTCTAACCGTTGCATAGAGTGTCAGCTCAAGTCAGTTCTCTGGATATGGATAGGGAAACTAAAAACGAAAGCAAATCAAACCTCAAAGCTGAGCAATTTTCAGAATCGCGATAAGCTAGGGAATCGTATCAAACCACACTTGCTTGCTTTACTCGAGACTAATATGTACAAGTATTAGCACAGTACTATGTCCAAATCGTTTTTTTACAACTACTTGTGGTAACACAGATATATCAGTACATAAAAGGTTGGCATAAGTATTGGAAATGCGTTTTCAGTGATTATTCGTCTGGCGTAAATACACAGCAGACCTTGTAATAAAGCTTTGACATTGTGAGAATTACTTGAATAACTAGATCTGCGTCACAGTTCTTTTACTTTCCTGTCAACATGTCTGTATTTTAGAGAAAAAGCACTTTCCATTTTTATTAAGTATTACATCTCTTTTGAAGAAATAAATCGTCTCATTTTGTTCCTTGATATACATAGTGAAATTTCTCATCATTATTATGTTCCTTATGTCCATTCTTCTGTGTACTGACCAAGAACATACTTAACACTATATCGTTTGTGTTTATATCCTCTTACAGCTGTTATTTATATAATTATATACATATACTAATAAGTTTAATACTCCACGCAAAACAATGTCTAGCAATATAGTGCACACAACACATTATCTCTGAATCGGATTAGTACTCATTTATCCTTCGCTACGCTAAACTTCCATCCAGTAAGTTTAGATACTTCTCATAAAAATATTTTAAGTGTATTCTTAGTCGATACAGGTTTTACCTCAAATACCATCAATTCTTTTTTACTATTAGCACTTGCCAGTTCAGCTTCAACTCATAACTAATAATTAAACTAAATACTAAACATTAATTCAGTAAGGATAAGCTCTTCAACACGTTCAAAAATGCAGTACGGTTTAAAAGTTGATTTGGTACGAGTCTCACAAACCAAAGAACATCTTAAGTTATCCTTTAGTTCTGGAGTATGGAATGTGATCTACGGCACTAATTTTGTCAGGGCCAGTCATGATTCATTCACAAGATACTATGCGGCGCGGGAACTTTATTTTATCTCTCACAATCGTTAATTTCAATACGTTCGTGGTTACACCTGCTTCAGAGAGTTTCTGAGGCGACTTTCTTAGTAAAAATGTATGTGCTCCTCCCAGGTGTGGGTGGCTGTCAGTACACTGGCAACATGTAATGTAGCCCTATCAAGGAGCTCAGGCACGAGTACTATATCTAGTGCAGTTATGTATATGCCTAAACTTACATTGAGCAGGTAGCGTGTAAAACTAGTAGCTCCTTCCACCAAAGATTCATTTACAGGACTCAACAACTAGTAGGAACTTCTTAAATCAATACTAGTAGGGTACGTTATCCTGATAAAGTTCTGCGGTAGTTCATCCATGTTTTCTGGGCATATTCTCTCAGATACAGCAATTTTATTATTTTCCCTTGCATCCAGAAGCAAGCAATAGCTCCCAACAGGTTTTGTATCTGCTAATGAGAGACTACAGTATGGTGATAAGGAAAGTTCGATGATTCTCCATTCCAGCAATCGCTTATTTATGCAGCCATGGCTGCCCTCTTCGTTCAAGGGATACAATACGTTTTTTAACAGTGAAGTTCATGAAGGCAGACTTCCATGTTATTTTGGTACATTTTAATAACACCAGGTTTACTTACTATTACATAAACATAGTTTAACAACAAATTTTTCTGTTCGTCTTGTGGCAATATATCAATAATAGTGGACTCAGCAATCTTACTTTTCACAACATTTTCTGTATCTTCAACTAGACTACAATGTGCAGGTATGTCTGTGGTATATATTTTTTTTGTCCTACGTAACTTTTCTCTCAAAGCCTGGCTATATTTACCGTGCTTCAACTTGGTTTCTGCCAAATCTGCTACGGTTTGTTGGCCATCAATGTTCAAGGAACATTTGCCCATAAAGAAGTCGACAACTGCATCGCTTTCATGCAAGAAATGTATGCTCAAAATGCATTGGACTATTAATTTATTCGTGATTATGAATGGGCATTTCACTACTCCATTCCCTAATTTCACATTCATTTGTGTGTGCCTGTTGACATTTTGCGACTTCACACCAACAGTCTCAATAATTCTATAGTTTTGTAGTGGATAGGTTGGTACTTTACTGATCTAACATATTTTATTAAGGGAATTAGATGATTAAGCACTCACCATAGTTCCGTCGTCCGACATGATAAAGGCTGATATTACACCCACTAGTGCAAGGAATGTGGCCTGTACGATATTTTTATTAAGATTACGACATTTGGAATGATCTGTGCTTAATTTGTGTTGGATATCCACATCATTGTTATAATGTAACAAGTTTACGTTATGGTGTTGATTGCCCAATCCCACACCTGACCCAAAATTTCAGGGCTTAATGGGGCTGGAACTAGTTTGTTGACCCCTTATTATCGAGTTGCTGCACCTCTTGCTGCACCTCTGCGACCACGGTAATGTTTACAGTAGGTTATCTCATTTGCCAATCATCTTCAGTTACGCACTTTTGTACTGGAACACCTTGAATGTTGTTGTTATTGTCCTGCTTTTTGTTGTCATTGTACATAGATAGTTGGTTTTGATCCTCCCTCGATTATCACTGTAGTGAATTTATGGTTAGGCCGAGAGCCACTAGCATTGCCATTGGATCCTAGGTGAGGCTAGTTACCATCATGTTTTCTCTTGTGCATATTTTACAGGCCACAATGAAACTGTTGCACCTTGCATGCTGGTGGCACACCTGGCTGTGTGACATAACCTACTCAGTGTTCTCCTGCTCCTCTGGTACCATGGTGTGCACGGCTGAAAGAATGACTCCCTGTGGATATTTTTACCGTTGCTCAATTTAGCATGTGTTAGTATCAGGTCGAAGGAGTCGAGTACGAACACTAACTGTTCAATATCATCCTCAGACACATTAACCAATTTATCTCTGCTGTCAGGTGGCAATTTTGACTTTAATATTCTAAGAACGTCTCAGTTGCCAACTGACTCATCGTAATATCGTGTCAAAAAAATGTTCAAATGTGTGTGAATTTCTAAGGGACCAAACTGCTGAGGTCAACGGTGCCTATCCTTACACGCTACTTAAGCTAACTTATGCTAAGAACAACACACACAGCCACGTCCGAGGGAGGACTCGAACCTGCGGCGGGAGGAGCCGCACAATCCGTGACATGGTGCCTCAAACCGCGTGCCCACACCGCGCGACAGCATCGTGTCTTTCTGATGTATTTTTCGAAGCACTTGCTTATATTGCCCTTCTGTTGTTGCAAGGCTCTGTGTTAAAAACCTCATTTTGCTGTTGCTACTGAGTACCTCGAGACCAATACTTCTCGAGAGATTGTTGATAACCCTAATACCTGTCTGCGGCGTCAGAGGCCAAACAGGCGGCCCTGGATGAAGACTGTGATCTAGTGTATACGTTTTTTACTGGTCCAAAACCTAGACAGTACACCCCTCAAAGATTTTATAAACACAACCAGATGTGAACTTTTCTTGTCTGTGTGAATATGTGAATCTGACTGTGCTTTGGTAGACATTCGTCTAACAATATTGAGGATAAAGGCAGTGCTGTTTCCACCCCATATAGTGCAGGGTTACATGACATGCCTATGATATTTAAGCCGTGACCATACCGTTCGACATGTACAGAATGAGTAAGTGGATCACCTTCTACACTGAGAGGAGACGATGACAGTTCAGTGAGCTTCTGCCTGACAGTCATTAAGTCTTGTTGTAAACCACTAATTTGTGAAGTGACATCCTCTTCCCACTTCAGCAAGTCTTTGCCTATGGCTGCTATAATCAGTTCCAGTTCAGCGCTAATGCTCTTTCCCATTGTACCCTTGTTGTGTACATAGTTCCGCGTAGTCAACGCGTACACAACTTTCCCACTAGAGCACGCCCCGCTAAGCACAACAGCGCAGGCACAGCGCTAGTCCATCTCCACACTACGAGATGGCGCTGCCTTAGAAACGGACCAAATTCTGCTTCCGCTGATCCGCGTATTAATATGTAACACAGCCAATGAGATTGCTGCTAATGTAGAACCTTTTCTCCTCGTGGATCACACTCGTGCAGTGATACCTGAACGCGCGAGGTATTATAACGAGTGTACAGACCTCCGATTAGTCAGTCTGCCTTTGTCTGCACCAGTCTGTACCAGACTGCATTAGTCTGTACCAGTCTATAGTCAAGTTTCAGTCTGCGCCTAAGAAGGTTATCATATTCCTGTACATAGCCATGAAGATAAATGTATAGACACTTTGTCAAGTAACAGAGATATGTGAGAATAAGATTAACGTACCAAGACCAAAGGAACTTCAGATTGTCAATTGTAAATAGCATCCAGAATCAAGTTACGTAATGTTTATGCTTGTTATTATTTTAATAAATTTAATCAAGTTCTGTTTAAAGTTGGTCACCGTCAACCTGCTACTCTAAGCGTGCAAGTGGCATTTCTAACGTCTGACCTAATGGCAGAAGATAAACACGCCACGATAAGACCACGAGACATATTACTGACACTTGCCTACTTCGTTAGAGCGACAAGTCAAATAATCTGATGGTGTGTGTACCGAAGATCTTACAGTACGCACACTACAACCCTGTTGTGATAACATTTCTCCTACTGTTTGCTGTACAACCCACAGGAATTCTGAATTTAACCGTTCATTAATGTTTGTATCCTGTTTGCAGTCCACTCAAAGCTCTCTCTCTCTCTCTCTCTGCTCGTCAAATTAACATTTAATTTTAGACTCATTTACAATGAAATTTGCTATTTTTCGCTCTAACTTGTAAACACACTCATTGATTTTTATTTAGGCCACCCCTTCTATATTTCCTTCAAGTCAGTGACATCGGTAGCTAATGCAGTGCATTGTAAAGTTTGATACTGCAGTACTCAGGCTGGGAACTTGAGAAGAAATATCATTACATAAGATAGACATTTCATTACGCAAAGTAATGAAAATATTTCGTCTTTAGTACACACTTCATTACTTACATACACATTTCTTCGGATTGTTTTTAAACATTTCCACTAAATTATCAGGTGCTACTGTTGTTGATATTTGTATCTGGTTATTGTTTAGACTACCAATAAGATTAACAGTCTCGCTTTCACAGCGTGATTCACTTTTATGTGCTGAAGTGTTTATGCTATAAAGAACCGCATCAGCAGTTCACTTTCATCAGTAAATTCCATCCCCTATAAATATTTCAGTCCAATATTAGTTAACATCCCTGTCTTTACCATAACATTTACAAAATACGAGACGTAAATTTACATAAACAAAAATATGCCGAAACACGACTAAATGAGTAAGCGAAACAAAAATGTTCTCGAGTAGAGCATCAACAAAATGAAACGGAACATTATGCACATTTGCATTATGATTTCACCCATCTTGCTCAACTAAGCTGGTGGTTATTCTTTAAATACTATTAACATCTTAAAGCAGAAACCAAGTTTTGTGTGGGTACACTTGGAAAGAGGGAGGAGAAACACTCTCTCGTTAAGTACATTAACAGACGATACTGTCATTAATTGCTGCTTTACAATGACGTGCAGACATCAATAATTTTCGTAATTTTATATTTACGAGTATGTTTCAATATCTATTTTTTTCTATTTTTGTTGTTGGATGATTATTATCTTTATATCCTTCTTTAACGTTCTGTATTCTTTTATATGCTCATCGTCTTCCATGCATTGTTCCCATGAAAAGAAATAAAGAATAACAATGGGATAAACACAGTTTTTTTATAATTTATCATAGTCCCTGTTATCATAGGTCCTGTTATCATCGCCACAGAAACGCATCCATGATGGAAGAAAATAAAAGGAAATCTAAAACTGAGGACGTTGCCAATGTAGAATTCTTCAGAACCTTAATTATTCAGAAGTTAGGAGAAGCCAGACAGGCCGCAGCAGGAATCAAGTATGAAAATCGGAAGTGAACCAAGTAATGATGATACATTACAATTTCTACTGCAGACGGTCTATTATAATTAATTTTGTTACCAGGCATACTGGTAACAGGTATTGAATCGTTGTTGGCAAGCAAGTAAGTTTGGTCACTGTGGATCATGCTTGTGCTGAACGAGAAGCAACAAATAATTTTACATTATGTAGTAAATATAGACTGCAAGTTTCGATTCTTCTGGGGTATGCAAATCTGCACATGATGGTGCATGTTTGCGGTACAAAGCGACAAATCACGAAACCGATTTCCTTCCAAATTCATTTAAGCTGAAAAATATAGTACTTGTTATTATTAGTGACAAAGATCAGCCACAGTGCTTTAAGAATGAAACATAGACAGAAGTACAAATTATACTTATTATTATTCAACTCTTAAAATATAAGTACAGAGGTGCTTCAGCAGTAAGCTTCTGCAGATGAGAAGGCTAATGCAGAAGAAGTGACAGAAGATAGGAGGCAAACCATGCCTCTCTCATTTACAAAAGAAAGCCATTATTTCCAGAATGAGATTTTCACTCTGCAGCAGAGTGTGCGCTGATATGAAACTTCCTGGCAGATTAAAACGGTGTGCCCGACCGAGACTCGAACTCGGGACCTTTGCCTTTCCCGAGTTCGAGTCTCGGTCGGGCACACAGTTTTAATCTGCCAGGAAGTTTCAAAGCCATTATTCATATCAGTTGTTTCCCTTGGAATATAATAGCGATATCTGAGTTTGACATCGAAATATTTTCATAGCGTGTCTGTCTAGAAGGAGAAGAACTGGATTTTGTGTATTCACCCTCGTGAACAATACGAAGTGTTTGAACCATTCTACAACTAACTCTTTAGTCACCAGCGTGTTTCGTGTACGTCTGATATAGCACCAGCTGGGAGACCAGACTGAAGCTCTTGCCTCATCCGCAGGAAAGTTAATACTGGAGGGACGTACACAACAGATGCGGAAAAGTAAATCTCTGCTGTCACAGCACCATCAATTTCAGCAGAACTGAGTGTTGTCAGTTGCATATGGCCTTTCAGAGCAAGTATTCTTGATCGGCGTTTAGGTTTTACTGGTATTTCCGTCTCGTCGCAATTAAATATTATGTACCTAGTAAGCTTGTATTAATCGACAACGTTAACGAACAATTCAAACAATTTGTCAGCTACTTGTTTATTAAAGCCTCTAGTTCAAGTCACTGATGTAGCTTCTGCCTTCCATAAACCCAATGTTTGATGCTGATTCAAAAATCCTCTTGTCGACTCTACTCCAGCTTTTCTATTGTTGGCAGATGGATGAGGTAAATTGTTACAATTAACCAATTCATAGGCTAATTCTAGGAGTACATTAGTCATTAAGTAGTCATTAAGTAGTTGAACTTCCATATTAGTCAAATATCTAGTTCAGCCTCTTGTTGCAGTGTAAAGACACGATTAAAACAACCAACTGCTTTTTTAACACAATAGTCTTCGTTTTCACGGTTTTTCCTCACTCGAAGCGCTAGTGCGATTTCCAGGATGTTCGAGTTGTGGATTCCTTATAGCCCATTATTCCACTTATAACAGCATCTACAGCCTGTTGCGTGGATATAATACATTGCCTTGCCTGTTAGTTTTGCTTTTGCATACTTGGACCATTCTGTACAGAAAATAAAAAATCTTTTGTGTACAAAATCTAAGAAATGCAGAAATAATCAACTTCGATCAGCATGGAGTACTAATGTGGCAAAGGGGCAGGACCCCATTCTGCCCTACCCCATTCTTTCAGATTACAAAACATTCAATGACCTTAGTGGAACTTAAGTAAAAATCTAAACCATGTAAAAATGTACCTGAGGATACAATTAAGGCAATGGTACCGATTTACTTCCACTATAAAAAACATAGGTTCATTTACATGAAAGAATGTAAGGCCCTGAATATTGCATAAACATGTAGGAAAAAGGCATCGACACAGAAAAAGCAAGAACACAGCACGTAATGGCATCGACAATACTGGAGAAAAAAATGTGTCACCCCACTCTCCATTGTTGCCAGATGTATCCAAGATAGCGGAGATGACGTCATCCAAGATGGCGGCCTGTAGACTTGGCAACAGTGCACGACATCATCCAAGATGGCAGCCAGTGAACTTGGCAACAGCGCATGACTTCATCCAAAATGTCGGCTGTGATGTCAGACGATGACACAAGCACCGTTATCCAAGATGGCGGCTTTTGGTGGGAAAGTGCTGCGCCCCCATGATGGGAAGTTTGAATTTTCATGGGAAATTGAATTATGTGCTTCTACAGGTCACCTGGCAGTCCCTACTTTTCGACTTTTTGGATCATGGCACGTAATCCTCTTGGAAAATGGGCGGGAATTTCGAATTTTGGGTGGAATTTTGCTCTAAGAGCTTACTCCTGCAGCTGAGGAGCGTTAGTACGGTGTTCCCCTCACTAGATACTGCTCATGATGTCATTCAGTTCAAATAAAATTTATTTTAATTTGTATAAATTTGTTTATGTTTGTTTAAATTTATTATCTACCTACAGCATTAGCGGCTTAGTGTGGTGTTAGCAACACAAGAGGCTGAGATATCAGTGTTTGTTGAGCTGTCAGTGTGGATGGAGAATGTGTTCAATGAGCAAGGTGTTGGTGCCAGATGGGGGAGTTTTAATAGCTGTATTACACGCAGTCATTCAGCTGAGGAGTGCATCCACAGCCCAGTGCATGAAGAATGTAAGTGCGCATTAATGCTTGAACATATGAAGAGGAAGAGTACGGTCCTAAAGATGCATTACACAACGCATGGAGACATCTTTCTCAGCTCCCACTCCACAAGAGACAACTGCCTCTGATCCAGCAGACCAAAGAACTGAACTAGTTCGCGAATTCGCCACGATAGGTCACGTGATTGTGCATTTCAGTCAATAGGAGCACAGCATCATGATGATGACGAGTGTTTTCCCAGCTGCAAGAGTGCCCTAGCCTAACCTGTTCCCGGGAATTTCTTATTTTGGCGGGAATTTTTTTGTCCCAGGGCTGGGCTGATAGGACTATCGAATCTGGGAATCGGTGGGAAAAGAAACCAGACTGTTCCGAGCTGCTGGAGAGAGGAAGGAGTGTACGTTATTTATTTTTGGAACAATTTATTTAGGAACGGATTTCACCTAGTTTATTTATTATGTTGATACAAAACACTCATCCTGACGTGCCTGGGGTCACAATATATAGTTTACAGACCTGGAAACTACTCGTAAATAACGAAGAGACTCATACAACTCGTAAATTACCGAAATAATCCAGTACATAGCATACAGACGTACAAACTTCTCGTAGATCACCGAAATAACGCATGTGTAACACCATGCAAGCATACTCACAACGCTCAAGCAGCCGAGAAGAATGCAGTGCACAAACACTCAGTGCATGTAAGAAACGCACCGTATCAGTGACTCGAATCCAGATTCTACTGGATGGAAAGCTCAAGTGCACCCCCTACAACACGGAAAATGTCCAGATGTGGGACAGGAAGGTTAGGTTAGTGTACTTTATTTTGGTAGGGAAACTGACAAATATCGATCCTAATTACGTAATTAATCACAAAGATCGGCCCTGAGTACACAACTATAAGCATAGCACTACACAAGGACGGCATAAAATCGCAATGTAGCGCAAAAACTGATGATGCCATACAACTGGTGTTACCCTGCTGGAAAGAAATTTTGCAATACCACTCGAAACTGACGCAAATGTCGGTCCTGATTACGTAATTAATCAAAACGATCGGTCCTAATTACACAATTATATGCATAGCGCTACATGAGGACAGCATAAAATCGCAAAATAGCGCAAAAGCTGATGATACTATACAACTGGTGTTACCCTGCTGGGAAGAAATTTCGCATTACCACACGAAACCAGCGACAGAAACACTCAAACTCTACCCTACACGTACATGCTAGGGGGCTTGGGACTAAAGTACTATTTTTATTCTGTTCAGTGGGAAATACATTCAACTGACTAGATGCTGGTGTTGGACAGAGAGGAACTTAAAAAAAGTGTACCTGCAAGCGTACAGCATCTATCACTGGTTGACTGGGGGATGAGGAGGCAGGGGCATATGTGCAGCTGAGAAAACATGTGATGTCGTCATGATACTGTGCTCCTACTGACTGAACCACATGATCACATGTCCTATTGCAGTGAATTCGCGAACTAGTTCAGTTATTTGCCTGCTGGATTGGAGGCAGTTGTCTCTTGTGGGGTGGGAGCTGAGGCAGATGTTTCCATGGATTGTGTAATGCATGTTTAATGCAAAACATTTATTTCCAGGGCTGTATTCTTCCTCTTTATATGTTCAAGCAGTAATGCTCGCTTACATTCTTCATGTACTGAGCTGCGGATGCACTCCTCATCTGAATGAGTGCATGTAATACAGCTATTATAACTCCCCCTGTCTGGCACCAGCATCTTGCTAATTGATCACATGCTTCTTCCACACTGACAGCTCAACAAGTATCGATATCCCAGCCTCTCGTGAACACCACACTAAACCACTATTGCTGTATGTCAATAATAAATTTAAACAAATTATAACAAATGTCAACAAATTTACGCAAATTTGAACAAATTGTATTCGAATTGAATGACATCATGAGCAGTCTCTGGTGAGGGTAACCCCTTACTAACGCTCCTCAGCTGCAGGAGTAAGCTCTTAGAGCAAAATTCCCTCCAAAATTCGAAATTCCCACCCATTTTCCAAGAGGATGACGAGCCGTGATGCTAAAAGATGGAAAGTTGGAGGACTGCCCGGTGACCCCTAGAAGCACATAATTCAATATCCCGCCAAAATTCAAACTTCCCACCAAGGGTGGATAACAGTACTCAAGTAGTCAGCAGATGTCACAACCACATCTTGGATGACGTTATGCACTGTTTCAAAGCCTACAGGCCGCCATCTTGGATGATATTATTGAAGCCTCTATATTAATTTGGCAACAATGGAGAGTGGGGCTGCACCTACTTTGTCCTACTACTATAGATGTTAAATACTTCACCTTTCCTTCTCGACATAAATATAACAATATATGAGGGATGAGAGCATATATAAGGCAGAAAACACTGTTGTCCCGTTCTGCCTCATAACTCCATTCTGCCACGTATTGCTATACTACTCTAAGATTCCGACTTCAACCGCAATTTCCTCACCAAGTTTCCTAATAAAATATACGTTTCATACAATATAATGTATAAATAATCCAAAACGTGTCAGTATTGCCACCCCATATCCTTGTACAGCTACGTTTAGTTAGAAATTGTATAATTAAATCTTTCAGATGTCTGACCTTATGTACTTTCTTAAAAAAATTAACATCAATCAAGAGTAAAAGGTCTAAGTAAAATGCTGAAGTAAGTATGCGTATCTTCTTCCAGGCACTAATGAAATTTTCTGTGTGCAAACATGTTAGCATGCTCGGAACCGCGAATGTTGACTACCGTCAACTGTAGAATCGAATGATGACAATCAAAATTTTTGGCGGACCTGGACTCGAACCTTTTTTTTTATTTTTAGGAATCCTTCTGGTGACCAAAGGGCGGGGTGAAGGCAGTGTGGGCAGGGGTCGCAATCCGAGGCTTGGCCACCATTCCCTTTTTTTTTTTTTTTTTTTTTTTTAATACCACCGAGAATAGAAGGGAACAGGGAACCTGCTTAGCGAGGATGAGGGCAGAACAAGACTGTCGGCGTACAGTTTTCCCGAGAAGAACATTCCGATGACCGGAGAATATATTGATTCTTTGTGAGGACGAGGCAGGCATCAACCTTTCATGACAGGAAGGGCCCAGAAGAAATGACGAAGAAATAAATTCCAACTGCAGCTAGACCTCCCAGGCCTTATGAAATGCCTAAGACACTCAAGGAAAATGTTCCCCTGACACCAGTAGTTAGTTCAATCAGTTGACTCACTTACAGACTGGTAAAACATCTGGCAGGACTATTAACACCCAAACTGGGACACAGCGAACATTACGTTATTACCTCACAGTCATTCGTTAGGCCCCCGGAAAATTACAGCTAGGCCAAAATGACACAATGGTTAGGCTGGACATTGTGTCATTTATTATGACGATACCAGTACAAAATACGCTGGATCTTTTGACCCTACAGTTTCCACCTGAGATCGTCAAGCTGTCCCGCAATGCCTAACTGACAACGTACTTCCTAAACCGCAACGAATGTGACGAGACGACGGTTGGGACAGGCATTGGATCCCCAGAGTCTCTGGCAGTCGCAAAGTTTTCATGGAGCACTTTGAAGACCAAGCTATATTCTCTACGACGTCGCGTCCGTCTTGCTTCTTACAATACGTTGACGACGCCTTCTTGAAATAGTCTCACAGTGAAAACGCACTGCAGTAATTCGTCGACCACAGCAACGGTGTCAATCCTAACATTAAATTTACTGTGGAGTTGGAGGGGGATGGCAAGTCGGAAGGGAGGCGGCCAGCTTGGTCATTCAGTGTACAAAAAATCTACCCATACTGACCAGCATTTGAACACCAGTTTTCACCACCCGCCACACGGGGAAGCAGTCCTGAATACATTAATAAATACAGAAAAAATTACTCTTGACGACAGTCATGTACCGTCTCAATTTCAGTATTAGAAGCGCATGTTCAGAGAAAATGGTTCCAGCAAGAGAGCTGTTTCAGAAGCTTTCAGTTGCCACGGACGAAAGGCGCCTCATGAATCGGCGGGCGAGGCCAGACCGGTTTCATTCGCTCCATACTATGGTCCAACTAGTACCAAGACAGGGCGCGTGCTCCAGAGTCCAGAGCTCCGGCTCGCCTGCAAGGTAAGAGTTATGTTACGCCCCATTGAAGGCAACTTAGATCTTCGACTTCCTGCCGTTCGTGGTGTCCTCTGTAAATGTGGTAACATATACGTAGGTCAAGCTAATCTCAGCGTTGCTGAGCGTTGTCCAGAGCACCCACGACATATTAAACAGAGAGCACTTGAGACGTCGGCCGTGGCTGACAGTATCTAGAAAACGGGCACCAAATAAAATTTGAAAAGACGAGAGTTTTTGCTTAAACTTCGTCTAATGGGATTTTGCTATGGAAGAAATGGCTGAAATCAGAGTAGAAAGCAACAGTTTTAACAGAGACCAGCAGTTCGTACCTAGCAGGCATGGTAGAGGGCTACGGGTACTGAGCGAAAGCAAAGTCGGAGTCTTGAAGCTTGTAGGGACGCGAAGACGGCAGTTTTCAAATATGTTGGTGCCGGCCCCTCGCGCCATCTGACGTCAATGGTGTCGCGGCGGGCCGGAGCTGCTTGGAGCTGCGCGACTCACCTACCGAGCACGCGTCACTCCGGCTCAGTCTGGAAGGAACGATACGCTGCCATCGCACCTATACAGGCAGGAACCGTGCCGTGCCCGGCAGTCAGTGAATGAAGCTCCCAATGACGGTGGCGGACACGGCGATCGAAAGCTCGAATATTTTATTCAAAGTGACGTGGACTGTAATCTGTTGTAAGCTGAGAAGATTTTATTGATGCATGCCATCACGAAAGACTCCGAGGACACATATCTTATTTTATTGGCTTTCTCTTCACTGAAATTCCATGAAACTAAAATTTGCAATAAAATTTTTCGAAATATTATTTATTCCAGGAACCATGATTAACATCAGCTATCCCTGATTCGATTGACGAGAGGCCTGGTACAATTTGGTGACTCATCACTCAGCGTATCGTCAACAGCAGATAATTTGAATAAACGCAGACTCGGGATTCATCCACTGCAGCTCCTCCACCAAAGCCATCAACTCCCGATGAAAACACGGTCGCCTGTTTTGTGGTCACAAGCAAAACACAAGTGGAAAATACAGACGTCGTCTTATATTTACTTAGAAAAACTGATACAAATAAAAATGAATATACAGAGTTTAAAATACTCTGATGTAATTGAAGAACTGAGTAATCAAACTATTAGCCATCACAAGACACGTTTCACTGCTTATCGGCAAACGAAGAAGCGCCAAACCGAGGAACAGAAACAACCTATTTGGCAAGAGAGCAGACAGCAACATACATTTCCTTACGAGAGCCCCATATATTTTATTGACAGAGAAATAATTGAAAATGATGAAGTTATGGGGCCTTGCGCAATTGTTCTCCAGATTCAAAGCTCTAATATTTGATTTCGGAGAGGATAAATTAATCTCCTAATAAATAACAAAATTGCGACCTGAGGACTCAGAAAAAAATAGGGAAAAGTTATTTGGCGACTATCTGACAATAGAAGCATCTGTTGAACCATGCTGTAAAAAAAGTTGTTTACAAGGCAGACATCGATGTACCTGTAATGGCCAGTAGCGCCAAATATTTGGAGACACAATCAGATAATAAATTCAATGGTGTAGCTTCTTACTTGCGGATTGCATAAGAACTACGGATTGCAAATTGCTACCGAGTCATTTAACAGCTGATGATTCATGGAGAATGCGAGATCCGCGAGAAATTATTTGAATTTGTACACAGTCCCATTGGCGAACGCCGACAAAAATTCCTAACGAGATCGCAGTGAAAACGACGTCGTTGTGCAGCGATATCATTTATACTGTTACAAAAGGTTCCTTTCAGGTTACGCTGATACAATAGCTCCCTACTTAGCAATCATATACAGCCGCTCGTTCACCGATAGATCTGTACCTTCAGATTGGAAAATTGCGCAGGTCGCACCAGTGTTTAAGAAGGGTAGTAGGAGTAATCCATGGAACTACAGACCTATATCATTGACGTCGGTTTGCTGTAGGGTTTTGGAGCATATACTGCATTAAAACATAATGAATCACCTCGAAGGGAACGATCTATTGATACGTAATCAGCATGGTTTCAGAAATCATCGTTCTTGTGCAACGCAGCTAGCTCTTTATTCGCACGAAGTAATGGCCGCTACCGACAGGGGATCTCAAGTTGATTCCGTATTTCTAGATTTCCGGAAAGCTTTTGACACCGTTCCTTACAAGCGACTTCTAATCAAGGTGCGGGCCTATGGGGTATCGTCTCAGTTGTGCGACTGGATTCGTGATTTCCTGTCAGGAAGGTCGCAGTTCGTAGTAATAGACGGCAAATCATCGAGTAAAACTGAAGTGATATCAGGTGTTCCCCAGGGAAGCGTCCTGGGACCTCTGCTGTTCCTTATCTATATAAATGACCTGGGTGACAATCTGAGCCGTTCTCTTAGGTTGT
This sequence comes from Schistocerca cancellata, assembly GCF_023864275.1. NCBI lineage: Eukaryota > Metazoa > Arthropoda > Insecta > Orthoptera > Acrididae > Schistocerca > Schistocerca cancellata. The sequence goes on from NC_064634.1 coordinate 511,885,751, forward strand.
TCCCAGATGATGCTGTAATTTACCGTCTAGTAAGGTCATCCGAAGACCAGTATCAATTGCAAAGCTATTTAGAAAAGATTGCTGTATGGTGTGACAGATGGCAGTTGACGCTAAATAACGAAAAGTGTGAAGTGATCCACATGAGTTCCAAAAGAAATCCGTTGGAATTCGATTACTCGATAAATAGTCCAATTCTCAAGGCTGTCAATTCAACTAAGTACCTGGGTGTTAAAATTACTAACTTCAGTTGGAAAGACCACATAGATAATACTGTGGGGAAGGCGAGCCAAAGGTTGCGTTTCATTGGCAGGACACTTAGAAGATGCAACAAGTCCACTAAAGAGACAACTTACACTACACTCGTTCGTCCTCTGTTAGAATATTGCTGCGCGGTGTGGGATCCTAGCCAGGTGCGATTGGCGGAGGACATCGAAAGGGTGCAGCTCGTTTTGTATTATCACGTAATAGGGGAGAGAGTGTGGCAGATATGATACGCGAGTTGGGATGATCTATTTACGAAATTTCAGTCACCAACTTTCTCTTCCGAATGCGAAAATATTTTGTTGAGTCCAACCTACATAGGTAGGAATGATCATCAAAATAAAATAAGAGAAATCAGAGCTCGAACAGAAAGGTTTAGGTGTTCGTTTTTCCCGCGCGCTGTTCGGGAGTGGAATGGTAGAGAGATAGTATGATTGTGGTTCGATGAACCCTCTGCCAAGCACTTAAATGTGAATTGCAGAGTAGTCATGTAGATGTAGATGTAAACCAGAGAAAAATTTACTCTCGCTTTGACTTTAAAGTCTTTAATGAATTCTCGGCATGTATTCACGATGTGAAACAGACAGCGGCATACAGTATAATTTAGCTGAAGAGTTGGCGACGGAAATGACCTACACAGCAGTAAGATAGTGCCTGCCGATATCGACACTGTAAGTGAACGGCGCACTCACGTAGCGTCTGATAATTTCGATCGTTTCGTTGATATGATTTCAGGAAAAGTTGCAACGCACAATACACTTCAAATAATCTATCAGTTTGCCCATGCGGAAAACGGTGATCCTGAGGAAACTAAAGCCACGACTTCTTCAGCTCTGCCACTTGATGGCAAAGGAGAAGAATATGGACTTTCTTCACGGAAAAGACGATGCTTTAATCGATTATTTACCTCTGTCCCTTTTTTGGGACACAAATATTTTAGTTATCTCTACGTAATAACGAAACTTTTAGCTTTGACTGTTGTACTTAAAAGACTGAACTGACTGCTATAATGCCTGCATATTGAAAATAAATAATTGTCTCTAACTAGCCTCTTTTAGGAAAGGAATTAATTTGCCTGTTTTCTATCTTCGCACTTAACTGCACTGTATGGCTGCTGGTAGTTTCTGTACAATAATGAATCGTGATTTAGCTGTCTATCCATGTAACATTGAGTATAATCCAGATTTCCTGAAGTAACTGCAATAGCAATTTATGTTATACGTCACAATAATGTTACATTATCACTCGTTTGTTGATGTGCCGTATTACTGTACACATGTTTCATATAAAAATTGCTATTTACACTGTTGAGATCTACTTTCTTCACACTGATATTTTCCCCAGAGTTAGGTAGCATACTGAAATAATCCCGCATTTTATAATTAAAATGAAATAAAAACTTTCTGCGTGGACTTACACTAGAAGAAGCTGTAGCACAAATGGAGAGCTATGAAGTGAGTGAAGATTAAGCTTATGACTTATAATTGATGATTATTCCACCCTATGCAGATGAAATAACAGATGAAGAAGACAGCGAAGAAAATTCACTGTACGATGGCTATGTTCTACAAGATAAAACAGGTACTTTAGAAATTATAATCAGCAGGACTGACGCTATTGTTGTCGGTTTACCGCCCGAAACTAAGCGAATAAAATCATTAGGACATGAAGTGAAAAATGGTGCATGAGCCCTATTCACAATAAGAGAGATGGTAGATACAGCATGTCCCTTGGTTGATACCAAAAAATGGAGAAAGGAAATTAATGAGAATTCTAAGACTACATGTTTGACATAGATAATGAAGTTTTGTTTGTGAAATGAAGCAACAACAAACCAATATGAGTAGCCACAAATTACAGTACTATCACTCCCTTAAGCTGTGCTAAAAATACTAAAAGGCAAATAAACAGGAAATATGTGTTACTGAACAATACAGTGCTCATACGGGTAGTGTTGGTCTGTACGACATGGGGCTATCACTTGATAGCACGATGATAAGATCAAAGAAGTGGTGGGGTCATTACTCACCCAGATTGCTGATATCTGCGTAGTAGCTAAATGTCGCACATACCAAATTTCTAATCCAAATGAGAAGGTCTTACTTCTGGATGCCTGAAGGAGAACAGTGATGGTGTATGTTGCAAAGAAAATAGGATCAACACCGAAACGCAGAACACCACAAAGAAGAAAACTGATGGGGGAACGGGTGAGCATAGATGTACGACTAGAGCCTGGAAAACACTTTACTGTGCCAAATAAAACGCAGAAGAGATATGCACACTGCAAGAAAAAACGACAAAATGAGTGAAAGGTGCAATGTTGGCGTACATGAAGAGTATTTCGTTTCACTTCATACTGAATAGATACTAAAAGTTATTGAAAACGGCGTTTTTACTTTGTTCACGATTTATCCTATAGTTTTCTGCATTGTAAACATTACTGTTTTTTTTGTCAGCTAATTTTACCAATGTCCCAAAATACGACAGCATTTGGTTTTTGTACTAATACAGCGAAATTTTTCAGAGCGGCTTTTTCTTTCATTTATTACTCCGGGTTTCACATTAATGTAAAAAAAGTTGAAAAAAAATTAACTAATAAAGTTTTGGCAAGTAATGTGTTATTGAACTTTCACGAAGAATCCGACCATATTACTCTGAAACGACAGCAAGCATGCAGATGCTTACTACTGATTCTTTTAATAGCGTAATCTGCTTCCGCAGAAGAACTGCGGAAATAGCCACTGATAAAGATTTTTTAGGGAAATGTCTTTGTCGAGAATTGATTCTGTTCTGTAGTGGAATTCAAAAAGTTGTCTACTTGCCTCCAATACATTCTTCTCTAATGTCTTACGCTGTTGTAAACGAAACACTTGTCATGACCCAAGAAATAGCTGAAGAATGTGTAGAAGAAGCCATTATCGTAACATGATTTGACCAGAGCCGAAACGGCTATGCATGTTCAAGAAAGTGAAGAGCCTAAATTTAATAATATTTTCGTACATTCGGCGTGTTCTGCAAACAGATAGCATTTTTAAAGCGATAGGAAAATTCATAGCTTACTGTGGATTGGCTGAAGTACTGGTTCAGACGAAAGTATTAGCAGGCGGCTCAGAGAACAGCTTTTTAGACTGCCAACACTTTGATCGTTGTAAGCGACTACACCCGCTGACCGCTGCTGTCTTGCAAAAATTGCACTTTGAACAGTGTTTATCTACTACTCAGTTTTCGCTCGAGATGCCGGACGAACTGCTGAAAATAATTCCTGATGCAACAACTAATCAAACTCTTTCTGACGTCAACAAAAGGATTGAGTTTCCTGATTTATTGAGTCTCGTAGTTAACTGTTATAAAGAGTTCTGCAAATGTGCTTGGGTGAGTGTATATGGGAAAGGTCTAATACTACAAGCAGTATTGCGAGTTTGTCTAGTTCTTCCGTCAGTTCTCGAGAAGCACACCTACCAGTAACTTCGAAATGCACTTGGACTCAATTTTCAGCTGACTGACTTATTTCCTGCATTAAACTAATTTAATTATGCTACATGGTTCTTAATATAATTAAAGTAACTTAATAATTTCGCACGAAGAAAAATCAGCCCTGGCTAACGAATTCCGACGAGGAACGTTTGGAATTAGACGTACGGAAGCGTATTTTGTTAGATCAGCTGTTGACTTACGCTAGAGCAGGCCATTAATGCTAATGCCCGTCATCAGTCAAGGAAAAAACGATTGTGCGGTGGAATCTGTGCCTAACGCGTCTCAGTATTGTTTATAATAATCGCAGGAAGAAAATAACAAAGAAAAAAGTGCTCATGAAAATTGCGATTTAGTTCCAATTCCACATTTGAAGGAGAATTAATTAATATGTGTGTGCAATAAAAAAAACCGTGAAAATGTATTGGAGCAAAATGCCCAAACGTAAAAGCAACTTTTTGCCCCCCCCGCCTCACATAGTGTCGAAAAGACAGAAGATAGTGCGGAACGGCGAAATCGATCAAGAAGGAGAAGCATGTATAGCAAACGGAGACAGATCGGCAACAAAGCAATCATACAGAAAAACACGAAAAAGATCGAATAGCAATAGAAGTGATGAACAGACTAGAGAAGTAATAAATAAACTTCGCTTAGAAAATCATGTCGCGGCACAATCATTGAAGACATCGTCAAATACAGGATGCGCAAGAAGGCAAGCATGTCACTGTCTTAAAAGATGAGGCATGACTATAAAATGTAATGAACATCCAAGCACAGCGATCGGAAGAACGGATAAACTACGTAAATACTGTAAAGTGAAAAAATGTAAGGGAGGAACACCAAGTATAGGCTCGTCAAATAGTAAAATTACACTGAAGAGCCAAAGAAACTGGTACACCTGCCTAATATCGCGTAGATCCCCCCCAAGCACACGGAAGTGACGCAACACGATGTGGCATGGACTCGACTAATAACTGAAGAAGTGCTGGAGGGAAATGACACCAAGAACCCTGCAGGGCTGTTCATAAATCCGTAATGCTTCATCTATATTTTTTATAATTTTTTGCTCTAAAATTTTCGCATATTGGTACCCTATTTTCTGTATATGTAAAGTAAAGTGTACTGTACTGGAGGTTGAAGTTCTTTGCACTGTATGTCAGTAATGTATGTAAAATACTATATAAATTGTTTATTACGTTAAATAATTTTCTGATGGCATTTTGTATTTAAAATTATTTGTGTGTATAAATTGTTCATGTTGATGTAAATTTGACAATTGTAAGAAATGGTCATGCTTAGGACAATGTATGAAATAGGTGTCGTGCAAAAGCCAGTGTGCTTTTGTTAGTGGTAAAGGCGGCAAGGGCGAATTGGCGCGCTACCTAGAGCAAGCGCGGGAAGTAAGTAATGGCTTACGGCATAGCTGCGAGTTGTTGGGCTACTGTATGTAAATGTGATTACGTAGGCTTTCCCGGCGTAATAAGTCTTGAAAGTCTCTTCGGGTTTGCTGCCGGATCCTAAAATCAACTTGACTCGATATTTCGGCGATCCCGCTGGTCGCCATCTTCAGGAAAATGCTGCTTATGCTGATGAGTCCCGCTGAGAACTGACGCCAGGTTGCAAAACGACGTCCTTTATAGGCCACCGTTCAGTACACGGCGCATGCACCGCCCATCACGGTTTCTGCCCTCCAAAACAGGGAGGTGGCGCCGCCCTTAGTGAAACACTGCTGGCAGCGATACATTGCAATCAAGGCCGCACCGAAGAACGTTCAGTTTTGATGCGAGATAATACAGGATTCCACGTTTTGCTGAGAGGAAACCCATTGTCTCTGTTGATTAAATTATCAGCCAACCTAATTTCATTCGCCTCTTTATACACACTGTTCCAAATACCGGAAATATTGGCAACCACAACAGTTTCCTCAAATTTCATTTTGTGTCCCTCATTTAGGCAGTGTTCTGCTACCGCCGATTTTTCCGGCTGTTGTAGCCTCGTATGTCGGCGATGTTCCACACACCTGTCTTGCACTGTGCGAATAGAACGGCCAACGTAAGCTTTCCCACATTGACACGGAATTTTGTACACCCCGGGTGTCCTAAGTCCTAAATCATCCTTCACAGAGCCGAGCAGAGCCCTAATCATAGAAGGTGGACGGAAAACACTCTTAATGTTAAAATTCCTTAAAATTCGTCCACTCTTAATCGATAAGCCTCCAGCATAAGGAAGAAAGGCCACACATCTATGTTCCTCTTCGTACACCTCCGGAGATGGTCCAAACTCCATAGCCCGACGAATCTGCTTCTCGGTGTATCCATTTTCCTTAAAAACAGTCATAAAATGCTCAAATTCTTGGGTTAAGCTGTCTGCGTCGGAAATGGCATATGCTTTCCGTACCAAAGTCCTAAGGACGCCACTACGTTGGTATGGTGGATGACAACTCTTAGGATGCAGATACCAATCTGTGTGTGTCGGCTTTCGGTGAACACTGTGTCCCAAAATTCTATCTGGTTTTTTATAAAATGGAAGCATCCCATCATTTTCAACCTCCATAGTAAATTTGATACGGGGATGAAGACAGTTGAAGTGGTCCAAAAATCTGTTAAGAGCATCACATCCATGCGGCCAGACGAAGAAGGTATCGTCCACGTATCTGCAGAAGCATGTTGGTTGCAAAGCTGAAGTCCTCAGTGCCATGTCCTCGAAGTCCTCCATAAATAAATTGGCGACTATGGGTGACAAAGAACTACCCATAGCCACTCCGTCATTCTGTTCAAAAATGTTACCGTTAAATAAAAAATACGTGGAGTTCAGCACATGACAACAAAGCTTCACCAGCTCTTCATCCAGTTTTTCACTGATCAAACTAAGGGACTCTTCCAGAGGAACTCGTGTAAATAGGGATACCACATCTAAACTCACTAACAGATCTGAAGGACTCAACTTCAAAGATCCCAATCGTCGAATAAAATCCACCGAACTGGTTATATGGTGTTCACACTTGCCAACAAATGGACTAAGAGCAGATGATAAATATTTTGCAAGGTTATATGTGGGTGCACCCAAATTACTAATAATAGGGCGTAGAGGAACCCCTACCTTATGCAACATAGGCAGACCATACAACCTAGGCGGAACGGCAGCACCAGGATGAAGTTTCTTACGTAAATCATCTGACAACGAACTCTTTTTCAACAGTGAAAGTGTCTTACGTTTGATCCTTTCTGTGGGGTCATTAGATAGTCTTCTGTAAGCAGGGTCATTGAGAAGTACATCCAGTTTTAGGACATAATCATCCCGCGTCATTACAACCGTGGCATTCCCCTTGTCAGCTGGTAAAACTACTACTTCATCATCATTCTTCAGGGAACGAATGGCTGCTCTCTCTGCGGAAGAGATGTTATCCCGCGGTGGTCGAGCCCGACGTAATGTGTGCGACACTTCTTGCCTTATTTCCTCTGCTTGATCCTCGGGTAGGCTGTGTAAAATTGAACGACGTCAAAAAGAAAAATTGAGCCCATACATCAAGAAACTTGCAGGTTGTACTGTGGTTAGTGTAGCCGCTATAATTATTCGCAACACCCAAGCCTACAGCCACCAGATAAGATTTTTTTTTGTATTCTAATTTTGAACTATTAATTTAAACTGTGTTTGATTAGTGATTAATCATTCTTGAACTTCAAAGATACTGGTTCACCCTGTTATTTCATCCTAATCATACACCTATATAGGATTCCTTACTGGTATTTTATTAATCCGAGTATCGTGTTTTACGGACATATGAAGTGCCAACTTAATATAAAGAGGCAACATTTAAATTGTGTAATTAATGAGAGTAATAGCTTTTGAAAGTGAATTATCTACTAAAGAGAGTTATCTACTGGTCTTTTTCTCTTTTAAAAACGTAATGTATAAGAGAGTAGTAGTCAAAATGAAATTCCAATGTCTGCACAAACATAGTTTACGTGGAGTAATATTTATTTGAGAAAGCAACTTAAACAGTAGCAAGGAAGTAGGCTAAATTCATACTTCTGCTTTTCCAATACTTCACTGTTTCCTTGCCAGGATAGACTGGCTACCGTTAGTTCATATTTTAAAACACTAAATGAACTTCGAACTGAGGTGTCCCAACTTCTATATAATATTAGTCATACTGCGTTTCTTTCTAACCGCTGGATAAGAAATGAATAGTCTGATTTACTTACCCATCAGACAAATCACACGGTCAAATCCTGTAAAAAAGGTAACTCTATTGATTAGCTTTTCCTATTAACAGGATTATCCTCCCATAGTCTAGTTTATCTGGAAACTAAATCACATTTAGTAAGACGGTTATACGTGGCAACATGGAGGCAGCGTTTTCTGTTATTTAGGTAAAAGCATACTAAATTCCAGTAGTAGTGGTAGGGGCATACGTGACGCCTGGTGACAGGACTTTTTACAGCAGTTAAGAGTCAGTAAGTAGTTAAATACAGTTACACATTTTACAGATACGTAGGATTCTTTTAGAAGAAGTATTAAGGTCTCAGGAGGACGAATTTGTTAAAGTGGTTAGGAGAAAGGTAGAGCAGTATAAATTATTATGTATGTGGTTTAAGCAATTATTAAAAATGAGTAAAGATAAATATACGCAGTATAGAGCAGTAAAACAGAAGGATAAGTGTGATGACACTTCTGTAAACAGTGATCAAGAGCAGGACAGAGAGAAGTCGATTTTTCTAATGGAAAAGCAAGTAGAAAACACTGATTTGGGGGATGAGGCTGCTATGCTCTAAGTCCATCTCAGATTAAGAAAGAAGCATATTCAAAGGATTAACATCTACATCTACATCTACATCCACACTCCGCAAGCCACCTGACGGTGTGTGGCGGAGGGTACCTTCAGTACCTCTATCGGTTCTCCCTTCTATTCCAGTCTCGTATTGTTCGTGGAAAGAAGGATTGTCGGTATGCCTCTGTGTGGGCTCTAATCTCTCTGATTTTATCCTCATGGTCTCTTCGCGAGATATACGTAGGAGGGAGCAATATACTGCTTGACTCTTCGGTGAAGGTAAGTTCTCGAAACTTTGACAAAAGCCCGTACCGAGCTACTGAGCGTCTCTCCTGCAGAGTCTTCCACTGGAGTTTATCTATCATCTCCGTAACGCTTTCGCGATTACTAAATGATCCTGTAACGAAGCGCGCTGCTCAAGACAAGATGGTAGACAATAGTGAACAAAATGAGCAACAACCGATTGATTTGTATGCATCACTACACAGTATGCATACACAGGTTATAGCACAAGACAAGAATATTTCAATTTTAAGCGAAAAAATGCAGGCACAAAATGAAAACACTGCCAGCATAAACGAAAAACTGAAGAAACATAGTGAGCAAATGGAAAGGAATAACCAAAATTTAGAAAAAGTAAATAATAAACAGGTTTTTCAACTGAGGAACTTATTAACATGAAGAAATATGTGAAAAATTTAGGTGGAAGTAATACACAGGCAGAAACTGTGGACATTAATGACAGGTTTGAAACCGAAGCAGAGATAATACAGGAAAGAGTCAAAGGTTGAGGAAAAGTTTTCCCATGTTCCGAAAGCAATAACGAAAGCGAACGAAGAACAGATTTTTCAACTGAGAAAGACTGTTCAAGAGTGGCCGAACGGTTCTAGGTGCCACCGCTACGGTCGCAGGTTCGAATCCTGCCTCGGGCATGATTGTGTGTGATGTCCTTAGGTTAGTTAGGTTTAAGTAGTTCTAACTTCTAGGCGACTGATGACCTCAGAAGTTAAGTCCCATAGTGCTCAGAGTCATTTGAACCATTTTTGAACTGTTCAAGATACAGAGAAAAACCTACAAAGGAAAGTAGAGCATTGCGAAGAGATTTGTTGCAATAAAATTTCTAGTATACAAGAAAAAGTTAGTGACCTAGAAAGAAATATTACATATAATGGCTCTTATGTGGTAAATATAACACCAATTTATATGGGATTAGAGGGTGAAAAAAAATTCGACCCTTACCGAAAACACACTGCATTATCCCCTGTGGATTTTATTAAGAACTATTTCCTGATAATATCACAGATCAGGATAAAGTAAATATCTCAATTACTGGTTTAGCAGGAGACACTAGACGATGGGGAATTAACGTAAGCACTGGAGCATGGACCTTCAGTGAATTTAGTGTTCTTCGACGAGTATTGGTCCGAGCAGATACAAAATAGCCTCTGGCGCGAGTCTATAATGGTGAAAATGTTCGAAGGTAAGGGCCGAATGAACATGAAAGAATTTTGTGAGTCATGATATATGAGACTGGCTCACTTAAGGAATCGGAGAAACTCGTATAGGCTATGTGTATTCAAATACACAGATACGTAAACAAGCAGAATACGGCGCTACAGTCGACTACGCCTATATGAGACAACAAGTGTCTGGCATAGTTGTTAGATCGGTTATTGTTGCTACAGTGACATGTTATCAAGATATAAGTGAGTTTGAACGTGGTGCTGTAGTTGGCGCACGAGCGATGGGGCAAGGCATCTCTGAGGTAGCGATGATGAGGAGATTTCCCTGTACGATCATTTCACGAGTGTACCGTGAATATCAAGAATCCGGTAAAACATCAAATCTCTAACATCGATGCGGCAGGAAAAAGATCCTGCAAGAACGGGTCCAACGACGACTAAAGAGAATTCTTCAACGAATTGTGCAACCTTTCCGCAGATTGCTCCAGATTTCAATGCTGAGCCATCAACAAGTGTCAGCGTGCGAATCATTCAACGAAACATCATCGATTTGGGCTTTCGGAGTCTAAGGCCCGATCGCGTCCCTTTGATAACTGTACGACACAAAGCTTTACGCCTTGTTGGCTGATCGGTCGAGTCTCATTTCAAATTGTATCGAACGGATGGACGTGTACGGGTATGGAGACAATCCAAGGATCCTGCATGCCAACAGAAGATTGTTCAAGCTGGTGGAGGCTGTGTAATGGTGTGGGGCGTTTCCAGTTGGAGTGATACGTCTAGATCAGACACCGACAGGCGACACGTGCGTAAGCATCCTATCTGATCTACTGAGTCTGAATACTTCAGTGCATTATTAACATAAACTGTCGTCCGATCCAATTTTACTACAGTATACAGTGAGTGAATCAGCATATCTGAGGAGTGTGCTGTCATCTGGCAGGCTTTATGACGTGCGAACTGGGATGTGATCTGCCGCAGTGTGCTGCCACCTGGTGGCACTGACGTAAACTTCTCGCTGAGTTGCAAGGGCTTGCTGTGCACGTCGTGAACTGTGCAAGTTGTTTATCAAATCCGTATTTATTTGACCCGTAAAGCAATTACGTCAAGCGAGCTGCACATGCGCAAAAGCTCCTTAAAATTCGCACAACTGTGCTCGCGACCCTGTTTCCAAGTTCCACGGAGTCTAGAGGAGCAGTAGCGCGATAAATTTAGGTGCTGTATCTTTCAGATTGCAGCATGCGTGTTACATTCAACAGCATTCAAAGAAAAATAACCAATACACCCGCAAGGTGTCGAAAGTTAGTGTGTTCTCGTGCTCTTGTGTTTTTACACAGCAGCCACCACTATCTCGGAGAGAATTACAATGTCATCAGCAACCTCAATGTTTCTATTTTCTCTCCATGGACTTTAAATCCTACCCCAAGTGTAGCGTTTATTTTATTTGCTGCTTGCTCAGCGTGCAGACTGAATAACATCGGACATAGCTTGTCTCATTCCCTTCTGAACTACTGCTTCCCTTTCATGGCACTCAACTCCTTTAACTGCCGTCTGGTTTTTGCACAAGTAGTAAGTAGCCTTTCGCTCTCTGTAATACTTATTATTACTAAATTGTCCGTTTATGCCATGGAGATTATTACGTACTCGAAAACGCGAAATACCGAACGTATATTTGTGTTTTGAGCGTGTTTCTACACTGCGTATATACAATATGCAATCATTTCACAGTGTGGGCACTAAAATTGCTTCACCAAGAAGAAATGCAGATGATAAACGGGTATTCATTGGACAAATATATTATACTAGAACTGACATGTGATTACATTTTCACGCAATTTGGGTGCATAGATCCTGAGAAATCAGTACCCATAACAACCATCTCTGGCCGTAATAACGGCCTTGATACGCCTGGGCATTGAGTCAAACAGAGGTCGGATGGCGTGTACAGGTACAGCTGCCCATGCAGCTTCAACATAGTACCACAGTTCATCACGAGTAGTAACTGTCGTATTGTGAGGAGCCAGTTGCTCGGCCACCATTGACCAGACGTTTTCAATTGGTGAGAGATCTGGAGAATGTGCTGGCCAGGCCAGCAGTCGAACATTTTCTGTATCCAGAAAGGCCCGTACAGGACCTGCAACATGCGGTCGTGCATTATCCTAATGAAATGTAGGGTTTCGCAGGGATCGAATGGAGGGTAGAGCCACGGGTCGTAACACATCTGAAATGTAACGTCCACTGTTCAAAGTGCCGTCAATGTGAGCAAGAGGTGACCGAGACGTGTAGCCAATGCACCCCATCCCATCACGTCGGGTGATACGCCAGTATGGCGATGACGAATACACGCTTCCAATTTGCGTTCACCGGGATGTCGCCAAACACTGATGCTGCCATCATGATGCTGTAAACAGAACCTGGATTCATCAAAAAAATGTTTTGCCATTCGTGCACCCAGGTTTCCTCGTTGAGTACACCATCGCAGGCGCTCCTGTCTGTGATGCAGCGTCAAGGGTAACCGCAGCCATGGTCTCCGAGCTGATAGTCCATGCTGCTGCAAACGTCGTCGAACTGTTCGTGCAGATGGTTGTTGTCTTGCAAACGTCCCCATCTGTTGACTCAGGGATCGAGACGTGGCTGCACGATCCGTTACAGTCATGCGGATAAGATTACTGTCATCTAGACTCCCAGTGATACGAGACCGTTGGGATCTAGCACGGCGTTCCGTGTTACCCTCCTGAACCCACCAATTCCATATTCTGCTAACAGTCATTGGATCTCGACCAAAGCGAGCAGCAATGGCGCGATACGATGAACCGCAATCGCTATAGGCTACAATCCGACCTTTATCAAAGTCTGAAACGTGATGGTACGCATATCTCCTCCTTACATGAGGCATCGCAACAACGTTTCACCAGGCAACGCCGGTCAACTGCTGTTTGTGTATGAGAAATCGGTTGGAAACTTTCCTCATGTCAGCATGTTGTAGGTGTCGCCACCGGCACCAACCTTGTGTGAATGCTCTGTAAAGCTTATCATTTGCATATCACAGCATCTTCTTCCTGTCGTTTAAATTTCGCGTCTGTAGCACGTCATCTTCGTGGTGTAGCAATTTTAATGGCGAATTGTGTACATGTCAGTCGCTTGGCTACGCTGCAGTAGGAGTTACAAGAAACCCGTAGGATTTCCACGGCTCATCTATCTTGGGCGCTGCTTACAGAGACAAATGAGCATGCCCAGTCTGCTTCACTCGACGACTATCTCACACGGCCGCGCGGGATTAGCCGAGCGGTCTGGGGCGCTGCATGCATGGACTGTGCGGCTGATCCCGGTGGAGGTCCGAGTCCTCTCTCGGTGTTCGTCATTAGGATAATTTAGGTTAAGTAGTGTGTAAGCTTAAGGATTGATGACGTTTGCAGTTACGTCCCATAAGATTTCACACACATTTGAACTTTTTTTTATCTCACACGCATCTGTTATCACTCTGCATCTTTCTCTGTCGCGCAGGTTTGTCCATTCAGTGTTTCTACGCCACGCCCCGGTCTCGTACTCCGTTGTTGAAACATAAAACTGCGACAGCCCTAAGATTGGCCCACTTTTGTTAAGGCAACCCTATACCATCGTGCTTGGAATAAACATTTCTAAATTTTGTAAAAGCTTGTATAAGGAATTTTGATGAAGGTAAGTTAGTCCTGCGTGCCTACATCTTTCCACTTGGATAAACTTGCCTGGAAGAAGGTACACAAGCTTACTTTGGTATATTCCTTGCGTCTTTTTTCGTGATTGATGGTAATTTTTTTAAGAAATTGCATTAGGGCAAATACCGAACAATTTCTATCTAAACTAGCTGTGCGTGATATGGGAGGGCAGCCCTAGCCTGTTTTGCTTTGTTGTATAAAATATACAGGGGATCAATCATGGAAGAGCTGTTTAAGTCGGAGTCTTAAACCATACTGTCGTTACGGAGCCGACACTCTGTACGGTCTCCAAAAAAATAAGTGACAGGGTTTTGTGAGAACAATGTCAACTATCTTCCAGGCATCTCCACTGCAAGTTCATCATTCGTTTTGGATACACTTTGGTGTGATGTGTACCGACCTGTTAGGATCCAAAATGGTCGTTGCTGAACTCCTCCACAGGGTGCTGTCAGACAAGGTCAGTATTAACCCCAAAGAACTATAGCTGTCCTCCAGAACAGGTCGGTCTGTGGTAGCGTGTGTGTGTGTGTGTGTGTGTGTGTGTGTGTGTGTGTGTGTGTGGGTTCAAATGGCTCTGAGCACTAGGCGACTTAACTTCTGAGGTCATCAGTCGCCTAGAACGTAGAACTAATTAAACCTATCTAACCTAAGGACATCACACACATCCATGCCCGAGGCAGGATTCGAACCTGCGACCGTAGCGGTCACGCGGTTCCAGACTGAAGCGCCTTTACCCGCACGGCCACAACGGCCAGCATATGTGTGTGTGTACGTGTGTGAGTGTGTGTGATGAGTGTAATTTGTTCTGTGCAGATGCACTCCACTTTTCCACACGTTCCTCCACTTAATTTCCCGTGTTCTTCCTTTTGGTAGCGATACACACTATTGCTGCGAGGTATTTTTATAATGTGAGTGCCTCCAGAAACAGTATCACTTCTCTTCCAAACATCTCCAGCTCCCCAACTTTAGTAATCGAATGACACGAGACTTGCATTGCTACAAAACTGAATAGAGCTTCCTATTAGCAAAGCAAGCGAGAATTAACGCCATAGTCATTCCACATCTCCTTGAAGTCGTCCTGTGGTTACTCTTTCCCATAGCCGATGACATCCCCTGGGGCAGCAGCCGATGCTCTCTGCTAAAGCGTCCAGTAGGCTGAGAATGTTAGCGTCTTATTCTGTATTTACGTATAGGTGTGCATCTACATAGATATTCCGCAATCCACCTTACTGCGCGTGGAAAAGGGGGGGGCACCCGGTATCACTAATAGTCGCCTCCTTTCTACTTTCCTGTTCCACTCGCAAAGGATGGAAAGACGACTACCTATATGTCTCAGTATGCACACTAATTTCTAGTATCTTATCCTTAGGAGCAATTTATTTTGGTGGCGACAGAAATGTTCTGCATTCAGCTTCAAACATCGGTTACCTAAAACTTCTCAGTAGTGTTCCGCGGACAGAATATCGTCTTCCCCCCAGGGATTCATATTTGAGTTCCCGAAGCATCCCCGTAACACTTGCAAGTAGTTCGAACGTACCGGTAACAAATCTAGCAGTCCGCCACTGAACTGCTTCAGTGTCTTCCTTTAATCTGATCTGGTACGAATCCGAAACACTGGGGCAGGACTCATCAATAGGTCGCGCTAGCGTTCTACACTCCCGGAAATGGAAAAAAGAACACATTGACACCGGTGTGTCAGACCCACCATACTTGCTCCGGACACTGCGAGAGGGCTGTACAAGCAATGATCACACGCACGGCACAGCGGACACACCAGGAACCGCGGTGTTGGCCGTCGAATGGCGCTAGCTGCGCAGCATTTGTGCACCGCCGCCGTCAGTGTCAGCCAGTTTGCCGTGGCATACGGAGCTCCATCGCAGTCTTTAACACTGGTAGCATGCCGCGACAGCGTGGACGTGAACCGTATGTGCAGTTGACGGACTTTGAGCGAGGGCGTATAGTGGGCATGCGGGAGGCCGGGTGGACGTACCGCCGAATTGCTCAACACGTGGGGCGTGAGGTCTCCACTGTACATCGATGTTGTCGCCAGTGGTCGGCGGAAGGTGCACGTGCCCGTCGACCTGGGACCGGACCGCAGCGACGCACGGATGCACGCCAAGACCGTAGGATCCTACGCAGTGCCGTAGGGGACCGCACCGCCACTTCCCAGCAAATTAGGGACACTGTTGCTCCTGGGGTATCGGCGAGGACCATTCGCAACCGTCTCCATGAAGCTGGGCTACGGTCCAGCACACCGTTAGGCCGTCTTCCGCTCACGCCCCAACATCGTGCAGCCCGCCTCCAGTGGTGTCGTGACAGGCGTGAATGGAGGGACGAATGGAGACGTGTCGTCTTCAGCGATGAGAGTCGCTTCTGCCTTGGTGCCAATGATGGTCGTATGCGTGTTTGGCGCCGTGCAGGTGAGCGCCACAATCAGGACTGCATACGACCGAGGCACACAGGGCCAACACCCGGCATCATGGTGTGGGGAGCTATCTCCTACACTGGCCGTACACCACTGGTGATCGTCGAGGGGACACTGAATAGTGCACGGTACATCCAAACCGTCATCGAACCCATCGTTCTACCATTCCTAGACCGGCAAGGGAACTTGATGTTCCATCAGGACAATGCACGTCCGCATGTATCCCGTGCCACCCAACGTGCTCTAGAAGGTGTAAGTCAACTACCCTGGCCAGCAAGATCTCCGGATCTGTCCCCCATTGAGCATGTTTGGGACTGGATGAAGCGTCGTCTCACGCGGTCTGCACGTCCAGCACGAACGCTGGTCCAACTGAGGCGCCAGGTGGAAATGGCATGGCAAGCCGTTCCACAGGACTACATCCAGCATCTCTACGATCGTCTCCATGGGAGAATAGCAGCCTGCATTGCTGCGAAAGGTGGATATACACTGTACTAGTGCCGACATTGTGCATGCTCTGTTGCCTGTGTCTATGTGCCTGTGGTTCTGTCAGTGTGATCATGTGATGTATCTGACCCCAGGAATGTGTCAATAAAGTTTCCCCTTCCTGGGACAATGAATTCACGGTGTTCTTATTTCAATTTCCAGGAGTGTATATCCGGCCTCCTTTGCATATCAGTCACCCTTTCCTAGAATTCTCCCAATAGACCGAAGTCGACCACTTTACTTTCCTACCAGAATCCTCATATGATCATTACATTTCATATCGCTTTGCAGTGCCACGCCCAGATAATTAAACAACGTGACTCTATCAATCAGGACGCTACTAATGCTGCAATGGTGAGCCGTGTCATACACCTTCCGGAAATGTAGAAACATGAAAACTGACAGTTGCCCTTAATCCACAGTTCACAGTATATCATGTGAGAAAAGGGCAAACTTAGTTTTGTATGAGCGATGATTTTTTAAAGCACGCTGATTCGTGGACGTAAACTTCTCGGGCTCAAGAAAATTTATTATATCCGAACTGAGAATATGTTGAAGGACTCTGTAGCAAACCGATTTTAGGAGTATTGGTCTGTAATTTTGGGGCTCCGTTTTCTCCCTCCTTACACGGAACCGAACTGCGCTTTTTTCCTGTCGCTTGGGACTTCGCGCTAGGCGAGAGATTCGCGCTAAATGCAAGCTAAGTAAGGTCCCAGTGCCGTAGAGTAGTCTTTGAATAACCGAATTGGGACTCCATCCGCACTTGACGATTTATTTGTCTTCATCTTTTTCAGTTGTTTCTCTACACCAGGGATACTTTTTCCTATGTTGTCCTTACGGTAGTCCATTCAATGGTCAAACGATGGTACATTTGTACGATTCTCCTGTCTGAACGATTTCTTCAACGTGAAATTTAAAACCTTGGCTTTCGTTTTGCTATCTTCATAAGCCAGACCACAGCTTCTGGTGGATCACATGAAGAGAATTCATTTTCTATCGCGTGTCCTCCACCACTGTAACGTAATGGGCTGGATAAGTCAAAAGTTCTCGGAGCTGTACAAATGTGTTGGAAGGTACGATGTATGTTTTTCTCGTAAGAACTACTCCAAACTTAGACACAATATGTAGTACACTTTCGCCGGCCGGTGTGACCAAGCAGTTCTAGGCGCTACAGTCTGGAACCGCGCGACCGCTACGGTCGCAGGTTCGAATCCTGCCTCGGGCATGGATGTGTGTGATGTCCTCAGGTTAGTTAGGTTTAAGTAGTTCTGAGTTCTAGGGGTCTAATGATCACAGTAGTTAAGTCCCATAGTGCTCAGAGCCATTTAGTACACTTTCATAATGCAAGAAGATCTACCGTATCTGTTCGTATGTATCTACTGTTAGCCAAAACGTCGTGTGTGATGGAAGGCAATGATAATCGCTGAAGAATTTGTTCACACACGTATTCAGAATTCGTCAGCGGCGCCTCCTCCCTGGGGCACGGTGTTCCTGCCCCGAGCTCCGCCACCCGCCCCCGCTACGTACTGCACAAGCGCCCGCAGTTCCTGCAGACACTGTCCTCTGGGTGCTCGGTGTCTGGAACTTTGCAAAACGGCGCTCACTGCCTCCCATCCAGTCCTCATTGCACCAGAAGGACGCAGAACGAAAAATTCCTGGACGGCTTTGGCGTTCGTGGAATACCGATAACTGGGAGTCGCGTATCAGCTTATCGTTTACTTCGAGTGCTGATTGCCAGGTGCCTGTTTGTGATAAATCCCGCTTAGTCTGACATAAGAGTCGGTACGCCTTGCACAGTATCTGCTTCTTTTTTTGGTAGAAACAAGGGAAATGTTTTTCACATGAAGTACAACATCGAAGCGCTAGGACACGTCTTACTATCAGAAATTTGCAGCCTATGAATCCTTTCAGTCTCCATTTTCAGCCTCCACCGCGAGGCTGAACAGTCGAACTGTCTCTGAAAACAGACATCAGTCAGTCAGTTGTGGCACAGATGTACAGAATTGCTGTCGTCGCAATCCTGACGTTAACACGAGTTCCTCTTGACGTGTCCGGTATGAAAAGCGCAGAAGAGGACACATTCTTCTACAAACAAATATTTAGAGATTATTTTCCGTTGATTTTATGAATCTGTAGTTGTTCATCGAAACGTTAAGGTGCGGAAGTTTTATGAAGAAAGGAATTTCTCCTGCTTACATTTGTACAAACTTAAATTGTCACTTCAAAATGTTGGAGTGGAAGAAACTGCTGTGTTTGCTCATGAGAGTCAGTTTCGTTACAAAATCAGAAACGCAGACTGTGGCACACGGTTATGAAGTGAGGATGTAAGGCATGAGCAATGCAAACAAAAGTGGCGCGGAGGGAGAAGCGACGTGGCGAATGCACCAGGGTGTGTCGAAGAGTGTGACGCACTACATCTTTTGCAACTCGCGGATATTCAGCAGCGGAGAAGATATTAGATAAATCCGTTATCATTGAAAAAGGCAAGAAATAAGAAATATTCGACGTTATGAGAGAGCTGCACATATATTCCGAACGCTTCCAGACTTTTTATACGAAAAGTCAAAACTGATTTTGTACTGCCGTAGAGAAAGTAAAGGATAGGTTTCAGAGAAAAACAACGAATCGAATGCATCCTATTTGTCCGAAATAGAGATTATTAATATCCTCAAGATGAGCTGAGAAGAAAATAATTTGTGTTTGCGAAGCAAGTATTTGTTTTAAAACGTTTCAAAGAAACATCAGCTCTCAATCATGATATGTTGCTCCATATATGGAGCTCAAAATAAACTCAATGCAGCTTCCGTTGTTTTGCAGGTACTAAGGTGCTGGATTTTCGTTGAAAGTACTTTTATTCTATTCTCTGAAACGCCATTCCACAGTTTAGTCACGAAACATCTCAGGTTTTACTGTTGAACCTACAACCTGAATACATGCAAGCGCCTTCTGCAGCTAGATGGGAGGAGATGAAAAACCGATTCTATTTTCTGCAACTCATGTCTATAGTGTCGACTGGAAACATGTAAGAATAACAGAGGTACCACGGCGCTCGCGATCTGCCTTTGTGAATCGCAAAGAGTTTTTCAGTGCTATTGGTTCAAATGGCTCCGAGCACTATGGGACGTAATATCTGAGGTCTTCAGTCCCCTATAACTTATAACTACTTAAACCTAACTAACCTAAGCATATCACACACATCGCGAGGCAGGATTCGAACCTGCGACCGTAGCAGTCGCGCGGCTCCAGACTGAAGCGCCTAGAACCGCTCAGCCACAACGGCCGGCTTCAGTAGTATTGTTAGGCATTGCAGACGTAGGCTGCTTATTTGTACAGTGGACACAGGTAAAAATGTAAGCAACATCGATGGACGAGCTCGTAGAACAGTAACAAGGCCATCTTAATTTATCAGACCCATCTCCATTTCCGGGTGAGACGTACAAGGCCCGTTATTATTTTATGGCAGGTCAGGCTTCCCCCCCCTTCTCACAAATACAATGAAATCTTTGTTACGAAATCACTTGACAAACGAATGAAGAATGTACCGGACGTTTCAGAAATAAGTACAAAACTTTTGTGGGGTTGTAGGTTGGATATATGCAATCATTTTAAGTATACCAACATGGGGTCACTGGTGGTTAGTGTGCCACTCAACGCCAAGAGGAGACATCGCTGTACACCGTGATTACTGCAGTAAATACTCGATGATCATAAAGCCGGAGTTTTCCAAACACTGGTAGAACTAGCATTTAGAGCATGAGCATCGAAGCTTATGGTATCTGAAGGATTGTTGTCGAACCTTTGTAGTACTCGTTCCACGAAACCAGGATTGCGTACACTCTGTGGTCGACCACGAGCGCGGAAATTTCCCTCTGAGGTGCCCCTTTCATGGAGGCGATGACCCACAGTAGCAGACGTTCTCTGACCTGGTATTCGTCTGTTTGAATATCGTTTTGTGTGCAGACGCCGGTCTCCTTCCACAGTTCCCTGCAGCACCAAAGGCCAAATACATGTCTGGAACTACATTCAACGTGAAACGTTCCACGTCCTATGCATGATAACACAGAGTAAACAGTCTTTTTACATTTGCAAGTACGTACCATTGTTCCATTGTACCTTACCTTTGTGTATTTCGCTTTCACCTCAACGTAATTCGCCATCAAGTGTTGCACCAAATGACAGCTCACTTCAGGTATACATCACCGAATCAGCACAAAGGGAACTAGTAAGGAGTTTCCTCATTAGGACGCGGGTACCAGTGAAAACAAATGACATTAGACATCCAAGCTTACGGGTATGTACAACCCGTTATCGCAACATCAGGCGGACCGATGTCTTTCTGAGGTCGCCCACAGTCGTAAATACGCCTCAGCGACCCCATGTTCGTACACTTAAAAAGATCGCCAATATCCAACCATCATCCCACACAACTTCTGTACTTATTTCTGGAACATCTGGTATAACAGCTCATTGTCGTGGGGACAGAAATCAGTTGAATGCCTGTATGGTATATTAACATCTAAAATCAGAGTATTAAGTGCGCCATTGTATTGAAACCCTTCCAAAGTTGACGTTATCATTCAAGCTAGGAGCGTGTTATACGACGTTATCTGGAACTGTGACGGAAGCCGGCCGCTGTGGCCGAGCGGTTCTAGGCGCTTCACTCTGGAGCCGCGCGACCGCTACGGTCGCAGGTTCGAATCCTGCCTCGCTCATGGATGTGTGCGATGTCCTTAGGTTAGTTAAGTTTAAGTAGTTCTAAGTTCTAGGGGACTGATAACCACAGAAATTAAGTCCCATAGTGCTCAGAGCCATTTTTGTTACAGATGACCGCTGTTTTTATGATATGAATCTCCTCCGCACTTGTAGTCAGGTGTGAATCTTACGAGCTCACTTAAGTGACGGCAGTTACAAAAGTTCGTTACCTGTCTGTCGTTACGACGGCGCGTTGGAACCGTTCAGTATGGCGCTGTCTGTTGGAAGAGTCGGGCTGCCACTGACTAGGGAGGACAGTCTCTTGAAGTTTGCTACTTAAACTTGGAATAACCATTTTGAACTTACGTTTTTGTTGTGTCGTTATTGGCTTTCTGGAGGAACGCCATATGTGTTTTAACTTTTGAGATGTTTTTCCAAATATATTGCACAGCAGCAAAAAGGTAGGAAGTAAATAAGCCAGACGTGAACGGAACAGCAGCAATCACGTGTCAGAAAAATAAGCCAGCGGAGAACACAACACCATCAATAAGGCAGCAGAAAAATAAGACAAAACTGTGTAGTTAGGTACCAGAAACACATGCCAGAAGTGAATAGAGCAGCAGAAATCTGGCACTAGGTTCAAATGGTTCAAATGGCTCTGAGCACTATGGGACTTAAGTACTGAGGTCATCAGTCCCCTAGAACTTAGAACTACTTAAACCTAACTAACCTAAGGACATCACACACATCCATGCCCGAGGCAGGATTCGAACCTGCGACCGTAGCGGTCACGCGGTTCCAGACTGAAGCGCTTAGAACCGCACGGCCACACCGGCAGGCTCAGGCACCAGGAAAAGAGCAATAAGTGAGGAGAGCAGCAGCAATGAGGTACCACAAAAAATGAGTGAGAAATGAAAAATAAGTGAGTAATTAATAGAATAGCAGATATCATGTACCAGAAATAAAATCCAGAAGTCCACAGAGCTGCAGCAAACAGATACCAGAAAAGTTATCCGAAAGAGAATAAAACAGCAGTAATCGTAACCCAGGAAAATAAGCCTGCAAACTGGGGACCAGCAGAGTCGTACCAGAAAAAAAGCCAGACGTGAAAAGAACACCGGTAAGCACGTAGCAGAATAATAAGCCAGAAAAAAATACAGCACCAGTAATCAGGTAGCGGAAAACGAAGCCAAAGATACGCAGGACAGTAGCAATCAGATTCAGGAAAAGAAGACGGAAGTGAATAGAGAAGCTGCCATCAAGTGCCTGAAGGATAAAATAGAAGTGAATAGAACAGCAGAAAACAGTTACTAGAAAAAATAGTCAGAAGTGAATAGAGCCGCAGCAAACAGGTTCCAGAAAAAATAGAAACGAATAGAGCAGCAGCAATCAGGCACACAGAAAAAGCCTGTGCTTCAGAAAGCAGCAGTAACTAGATAGTACGAAAACAAGCCAGAATCAAAAGAGCAGCAGAAACCAGGTACCAGAAAAAGAAGCCAGAAGTGAATAGCGCAGCAGATATTCGGTACCAGAAAAATAAGCTTCAGCGGAACAGAACAGCAACAAAAAAGTTGCCAGAACGAAAAAAATAGAAGTTCACAGAGCACCAGCAACTAGGTACAAGGAAAAAAGCCAGTGATAAATAGAACTGGAGCAATGGGGTACCAGCAAAATAAACCAGAAGAGAATACAGCACCAGCGATCAGGTGGCAGAAAAGTAAGCTAGGAGTGTACAGAACACAGCAATCAGGTGCGAGAAAAAATAGCCAGGAGGGAACAGAGTAGCAGCAGCCAGCTATAAGAAAAATAAATCAGAATTTAATAGAGCAGGTGCAATAAGGTAGCAGAGAATTGAGTAAGAACTGAACAGAGCAGCAGCAACCATGTACGAGAGTAAAAATCCAGAAACTCACAGAGCTCCGCCAGGTAGGTACCTGTAAATCTAGCTGAAACTGAATAGAACAGCAGCAATCATGAACCAGAAAAATAAGCTGGAAGCGAATTGAGTAGCAGAAATCTTGTACCAGATGAAATTAAGCCAACAGGAATACAGCAACAGCAGTCATGTACCAGATTAATAAGCCTGAAGTGAGTAGAGTACCAGCAATTAGTTAGCAGAAAAGGAAGCATAAAGTGTAAAGAGTAGCAGCAATCAGGTATCAGAAAAGCAAATCAGACGTGAATACAGCAGATTCACTCTGGTACTGCAACAATAAGACAGAAGTGAAACCAGCAGTAGCAATAAGACAGAAGTGAAACCAGCAGTAGAATCCTTGTATCAGAAAAAAAGCTAGACGTGAACAGAGGAACCAAGAAAAGGAGCCTGAATATAGCAGCTGCAATCCCGTACCTGAAAAATAATCAGTAACCGAAAAGAGCAGGAGCAATGAGGTAGCAGAAAAATGAGCCGGAAGTGAATAATGCGGCAGCAGTCAGTTAGCAGAAATAAAACAGTAAGTAAATAGAGCAGTAGCAATCAGATACCAGGAAAATAGTCAACAAGTGAATAGAGCAGCAGAAATCAGATACCAGAGAAGTAAGCCAGAAGTGAATACAGCACCAGAAAGTAGGTACTAGAGAAAACAGCCGGAATAGAAGGGAGCAGCAGCAAATATGGACCAGAAAAAATACGCAGAATTGAATAGAGTAGCAGGAATCAGGCACCAGAAAAGTAATCAGTAATTAAAGAGGGTAGTAGCGATCAGTAGCCGGGTAGCGGGAAACGAAGCCAAAGATGCGCAGGACAGTAGGAAAAGGACAGTAGGAAAAGAAGACGGAAGTGAATAGAGAAGCTGCCATCAAGTGCCTGAAGGATAAAACAGAAGTCAATAGAACAGCAGAAATCAGTTACTAGAAAAAAATAGTCAGAAGTGAATAGAGCTGCAGCAAACAGGTTCCAGAAAAAATAGAAACGAATAGAGCAACAGCAATCAGGCACACAGAAAAAGCCTGTGCTTCAGAAAGCAGCAGTAACTAGATAGTACGAAAACAAGCCAGAATCAAAAGAGCAGCAGAAACCAGGTACCAGAAAAAGAAGCCAGAAGTGAATAGCGCAGGAGATATTCGGTACCAGAAAAATAAGCTTCAGCGGAACAGAACAGCAACAAAAAAGTTGCCAGAACGAAAAAAGTAGAAGTTCACAGAGCACCAGCAACTAGGTCTAGGTGGTTAGACTTCAGCATCTGCCACGAGGTTTTAATTTTTTACTTCTCCACTACTAAAGCTATTCGCAACTTCGCAACACACTTTGCAGACAGTATCTACGTACGTCACTGAATGCAACTGCAAAATTATATTACTGCACGGCACATAGTTCATGGGGGTAATACGTGATAGACACTTGAACGTGTCAAGAACTAGCTTCTGCCTACATGGGCGTGGAGCAGAACCTCTAGAGTCAGGTGTAACGTCTTAATTTATCACTTCTTTACTACTAACGCCATTCGCAACACGTTTTGTCTAAACTATCTACGTATATCACTGAACGCACCTGCAACATAATATCACTTTGCAGATATGACATCAGAAATAATTAGATGCGTCAAAAACGCGCATTTGCTTAAAATGAGGCCCAAGTTATCTATTTTATAATCATCCAGTATAAGAATATAATAATTCCAATCCCAAAGAAAGCAGGTGTTGACAGATTTTAAAATTACCGAACAATCAGTTTAATAAGCCACAGCTGCAAAATACTAACACGAATTCTTTACAGACGAATGGAAAAACTAGTAGAAGCCGACCTCGGGGAAGATCAGTTTGTATTCCGTAGAAATACTGGAACACGTGAGGCAATACTGACCTTACGACTTATCTTAGAAGAAAGATTAAGGAAAGGCAAACCTACGTTTCTAGCATTTGTAGACTTAGAGAAAGCTTTTGACAATGTTGACTGGAATACTCTCTTTCAAATTCTAAAGGTGGCAGGGGTAAAATACAGGGAGCGAAAGGCTATTTACAATTTGTACAGAAACCAGATGGCAGTTATAACAGTCGAGGGACATGAAAGGGAAGCAGTGGTTGGGAAGGGAGTAAGACAGGGTTGTAGCCACTCACCAATGTTATTCAATCTGTATATTGATCAAGCAGTAAAGGAAACAAAAGAAAAATTCGGAGTAGGTATTAAAATCCATGGAGAAGAAATAAAAACTTTGAGGCTCGGCGATGACATTGTAATTCTGTCAGAGACAGCAAAGGACTTGGAAGAGCAGTTGAACGGAATGGATGGTGTCTTGAAGGGAGGATATAAGATGAACATCAACAAAAGCAAAACGAGGATAATGGAATGTAGTCGAATTAAGTCGGGTGATGTTGAGCGTATTAGATTAGGAAATGAGACACTTAAATTAGTAAAGGAGTTTTGCTATTTGGGGAGCAAAGTAACTAAGGATGGTCGAAGTAGAGAGGATATAAAATGTAGACTGGCAATGGCAAGGAAAGCGTTTCTGAAGAAGAGAAATTTGTTAGCATCGAGTATAGATTTAACTGTCAGGAAGTCATTTCTGAAAGTATTTGTATGGAGTGTAGTCATGTATGGAAGTGAAACATGGATGGTAAATAGTTTGGACAAGAAGAGAATAGAAGCTTTCGAAATGTGGTGCTACAGAAGAATGCTGAAGATTAGATGGGTGGATCACATAACTAATGAGGAAGTATTGAATAGGATTGGGGAGAAGAGAAGTTTGTGGCACAACTTGACCAGAAGAAGGGATCGGTTGGTAGGACATGTTCTGAGGCATCAAGGGATCACCAATTTAGTATTGGAGGGCAGCGTGGAGGGTAAAAATCGTAGGGGGAGACCAAGAGATGAATACACTAAGCAGATTCAGAAGGATGTAGGTTGCAGTAGGTACTGGGAGATGAAGAAGGTTGCACAGGATAGAGTAGCATGGAGAGCTGCATCAAACCAGTCTCAGAACTGAAGACCACAACAACAACAACAATCATCCAGTAATTCATAATGAAAGCAGCTAGCTACTTCCAACGAACTTTAAGCATAGTTTCGACATTTTTCTAAACTTTTGCCCACTTAAATGCTTGTCGTCAAGAATAACGGAATTATGATTGTTGCATTGCGTTGAGAAGAATCCCCGGCCGGCCTCGCCCGGGGATTTATACTGGTACCGCGTGAAAATAGGAGTGTCCGATTATTTCACGTTAACTCCGCCACATATTAATACCATTAATTTTTAATTTTTGTACTAGGCAACAATTTATAAAAATAAAACATGGTTCATAAAATTATGTAAGAGTTACTAACCTTAGAAGAAGGCTTCAGAATGGAATCCATCATTATCATCGTCATTATCATCTTCCTCCTCTGTAAATGGATGGCGGCAAACATAGCTGCGTTATCTTTGTGCTAGTGGGCATGTTTTCAGTAGGAACAAAATTTTTGCAAGAGCTGCTGCTGCTCACACACTGGTTAGCAACCAAACATCCGTTCGCTCTGGAAGTTATAACTTTATCTTGGAGCTCTTCCATTTGGTCCGTGTTTGCATAGAAAAACAACGATACGAACTGAGTCCGCCTTGATGCGAAACACGTTGTTATTTGTTCACTTATTTATTTCCCAAAAATCACCGTCATCAGAGTTTTTTTTCTTTAAATGTAAAATATGCAGAAAATAGCATAGTTATACAAACACAGTAACCCGTTATTTCAATTTTACTGTTGGTTTTTTGGAAATATAGTTTTCTATGGATACTTTCATACTACCTTATTGATTGTATGTTATGGCATGTTTTTAAGAATTACTGTCGTTGTTTACGGCATATTTTGTGTGATTTTAATGTTTCCGTTTTTTCTCATCGTACATGATGTCATCTGAAACAGTGTGAGAGGCTGTTAGGATACAAATACTAAAAGGTGAACTTAGTATGTCAGCAATATACACTTGGGGTTCCAGCAGTGTTGTGCAATCCAGTTTTGGTGTGTGCAGGGCTGTTATTTAGTTATTCGTGTCCAACGAACGTGAGTACATGTAATTTTTCTCGCCTCTTACATTCAAAAACGCCTGTCGTATATTTCTTCGGAGTATTAGGACCACTATAAATGTCTTTTGTTTCCAGTGACACAATTTAGCAATACGTAACGTCTTATAAATCACTCACTGTCCTCATCTGGGCCAACAAGTTAACTTCAATCGTTTTCACTTATGTATGAGCATTGCGCACGATGCAAAGAAGTCACTACGGTGAATTTCCTAGGGGATTCATCTCGGGAAATATAGTAAGCTGACTTGTGCTACTGCAACGTAATGAAATCGGGGAATCCCACTGCTGGAGAGACTGCCATGCAGGCTGCTCAAACTCGCATTTGTAAAAATAACTTCTCAAAAATTAAATAAACAATGAAAAATAAAATAATACAAGAAATGAAATCTCAACAATAATAATGGTTTCAAAATATCGTACGACAGCTGCGTAGCTCTCTTGCACCATCACAAAAGTCATCTCAATGTTCTTTTCCAGACGCCAGTGTGACTGCGGGTTCCCTGGGCATACCAACCTCGAGGCATCTCTTCACTGGGATGGGAGGCGTCCAATGTCGTAGCCCATCACCCCAATGGAAGTCGACCCTACTCCGCCTTCACCTCCACGACCGACCCAGGCGGACACCTCGCGTCTGTCACTCTGGGAGGGGATAGAGGAATGGCGTGTGGCAAAAGCCGTCAAACGCCGACCCCATCCACACGGCAATACACTACCGTCGTGTTGGTTTCCAGCTCAGCCTCGGCGACTACCTGATGTTACGACTCCGTCATTTGCAGCACGACCTGCAGAAGGTCTTCACGTACACTGGACCACAGTACAGAAGGCGTGTGAATCAGCAAGGTAGTATGCTCATACCACGAACATTTTGGTGCATCCGCAAACGTCACGTACAGCCAATCAGCAAGAAGTGTACCTCCGCCATGAGGGTATTCAGGACCGCCAAGAGAGGAAGTCTGCTCCGCACCCAGCACCGCCGACCGCACGCCACCGTCGCCGCCGAGGGACCTCGGAATCGACCCACAGGCCTGTCGGTATTCAGTCACACTGACTCCGCAGGACTGTAAAAACTGTGAACTCGTACAACGTAATTTTAGTGTTAATCTGTTCCAGTCCGCGCCGCTCAAGGAGAGCGAAGACTTAACATTTGATACTCAACTAGTTGTGCACGAACTCTGACTGTAAAATCCCTCCTTTTGTTGTTCCAAGTACTTGAGTTTAGTTCTGAATTTATTTCGCTGTCAGAAAGAGTTACAAAGTTGGCTACTTGTTTCTTTTGACTGTGGACGAAGACCATTTGTATTGAATTCATTGGGTTCTTAAATATAAAGGATAAACTACATGCTCGTGTGTTTCTTGTAGAATTATTAAAACTTCAGGATACTTCGTCCCTACATAAAATAAATCAGAAGCGAATAGAGCTGAAAATATTAGACACTACATAAATACCCTCCCCCCCCCCCCCCTTAAACCATGGACCTTGCCGTTGCTCGGGCGGGTTGCGTGCATCAGCGATACAGATGGCCGTACCGTAGGTGCAACTACAATGGAGGGGTATCTGTTGAGAGCCCAGACAAACGTGTGGCTCCTGAAGAGGGGCAGCAGCCTTTTCAGTAGTTGCAGGGGCAACAGTCTGGATGATTGACTGATCTGGCCTTGTAACACTAACCAAAACGGCCTTGCTGTGCTGGTACTGCAAACGGCTGAAACCAAGGGGAAACTACAGCCGTAGTTTTTCCCCAGGGCACACAGCTTTACTGTATGGTTAAATGATGATGGCGTCCTCTTGGGTAAAATATTTCGGAGGTAAAATAGTCCCCCATTCGGATTTCCGGGCAGGGACTACTCAAGAGGACGTCGTTATCAGGAGAAAGAAAACTGGCGTTCTACAGATCGAAGCGTGGAATGTCAGATCCTTTAATCGGACAGGTAGGTTAGAAAATTTAAAAAGGGAAAAGGATAGGTTAAAGTTAGATATAGTGGGAATTGGAGAAGTTTGGTGGCGGGAGGAACAAGACTTTTGGTCAGGTAAATACAGGGTTATAAATACAAAATCAGATAGGGGTAATGGAGGAGTAGGTTTAATAATGAATAAAAAAATAGGATGCGGGTAAGCTACTACAAACAGCATAGTGAACGCATTATTGTGGTCTAGATAGACACGAAGCCCGTGCCTACTACAGTAATACAACTTTATATGCCAACTAGCTCTGCAGATGATGAAAAAATTGATGAAATGTATGACGCGATAAAAGAAATTATTCAGGTAGTGAAGGGAGACGAAAATTTAATAGTCACGGGTGACTGGAATTTAGGAAAAGGGAGAGAAGGAAACATAGTAGGTGAATATGAATTGGGTGGGAAGAAATGAAAGAGGAAGCCGCCTGGTAGAATTTTGCACAGTGCGTAACTTAATCATAGCTAACACTTGGTTCAAGAATCATAAAAGAAGGCTGTATATATGGAAGAATCCTGGAGATACTAGAAGGTATCAGATAGATTATATAATTCTAAGACAGAGATTTAGGAACCAGGTATTAAATTGTAAGACATTTCCAGGGGCAGATGTGGATTCTGACCACAATCTGTTGGTTATGAACTGTAGATTAAAACTGAAGAAACTGCAAAAAGGTGGGAATTTAAGGAGGTGGGACCTGGATAAACTGAAAGAAACAGAGGTCGTACAGAGTTTCAGGGAGAGCATAAGGAAACAATTGACAGGAATGGGGGAAAGAAATACCGTAGAAGAAGAATGGGTAGCTCTGAGGGATGAAGTAGTGTAGACAGCAGAGGGTCAAGTAGGTAAAAAGACTAGGGCTAGTTGAAATCCTTGGGTAACAGAAGAAATATTGAATTTAATTGATGAAAGGAGAAAATATAAAAATGCAGTAAATGAAGCAGGCAAAAAGGAATACAAACGTCTCAAAAATGAGATCGACAGGAAGTGCAAAAGGGCCAAGCAGGGATGGTTAGAGGACAAATCCAAGGATATAGAGGCTTATCTCACTAGGGGTAAGATAGACACTGCCTGCAGGAAAATTAAAGAGACCTTTGGAGAAAGGAGAGCCACTTGTATGAATATCAAGAGCTCAGATGGAAACCCAGTTCTAAGCAAAGAAGGGAAAGCAGAAAGGTGGAAGGAGTATATAGAGGATCTGTTTATACAAGGGCGATGTACTTGAGGAAAATATTATGGAAATGGAAGAAGATGTAGGTGAAGATGAAATGGGAGCTATGATACTGCGTGAAGAGTTTGGCAGAGCACTGAAAGAACTAAGTCGAAACAAGGCCCCGGGAGTAGACAACATTTCATTAGAACTACTGACGTCCTTGGGAGAGCCAGTCCTGACAAAACTCTACCATCATGTTAGCAAGATGTATGAGACAGGCGAAATACCCTCAGACTTCAAGAATAATATAATAATTCCAATCCCAAAGAAAGCAGGTGTTGACACATGTGAAAATTACCGAACTATCAGTTTAATAAGTCACGGCTGCAAAATACTTACGCGAATTCTTTACAGACGAATGGAAAAACTGGTAGAAGCCGACCTCGCGGAAGATCAGTTTGAATTCCTTAGAAATGTTGAAACACGTGTGGCAATACTGACCTTACGACTTGTCTTAGAAGAAAGATTAAGGAAAGGCAAACCTATGTTTCTAGCATTTGTAGACTTAGAGAAAGCTTTTAACAATGTTGACTGGAATACTCTCTTTCAAATTCTGAAGATGGCAGGGTTAAAATACAGGGAGCGAAAGGCTATTTACAATTTGTATAGAAACCAGATGGCAGTTATAAGAGTCGAGGGACATGAAAGGGAAGCAATGGTTGGGAAGGGAGTGAGACAGGGTTGTAGCCTCTCCCCGATGTTGTTCAATCTGTATATGGAGCAAGCAGTAAAGGAAACAAAAGAAAAATTCGGAGTAGGTATTAAAATCCATGGCGAAGAAATAAAAAAAATTGAGGTTCGCCGATGACATTATAATTCTGTCAGATACAGCAAAGGACTTGGAAGAGCAGTTGACCGGATCGACAGTGTCTTGAAAGGAGGATATAAGATGAACATCAACAAAAGCAAAACGAGGATAATGGAAAGTAGTTGAATTAAGTCGGACGATGCTGAGGGAATTAGATTAGGAAATGAGATAGTTAAAGTAGTAAAGGAGTTTTGCTATTTGGGGAGCAAAGTAACTGATGATGGTCGAAGTAGAGAGGATATAAAATGTAGACTGGCAATGGCAAGGAAAGCGTTTCTGAAGAAGAGAAATTTGTTAACATCGAGTATAGATTTAAGTGTCAGAAAGTCGTTTCTGAAAGTACTTATATGGAGTATAACCATGTATGGAAGTGAAACATGGACGATAAATAGCTTAGACAAGAAGAGAATAGAAGCTTTCGAAATGTGGTGCTACAGAAGAATGCTGAAGATTAGATGGGTGGATCAGATAACTAATGAGAAGGTATTGAATAGAATTGGGGAGAACAGCAGTTTGTGGCACAACGTGACAAGAAGACAGGACCGTTTGGTAGGACAAGCTCTGAGGCACCAAGGGATCACAAATTTAGCATTGGAGGGCAGCGTGGTGGGTAAAAATCGTAGAGGGAGACCAATAGATGAATACACAAACCAGATTCAGTAGGCTGCAGTAAGTACTGCGAGACGAAGAAGCTAGCACAGGATAGAGTAGCATGGAGAGCTGCATCAAACTAGTCTCAGGACTGAAGACCACAACAACAACAACACATAAATACGCCGGTAGTAATACAAAGCAATTGCAAATAGGAACCAGAAAAAGAAGCCATAATAGAATAGAGCAGCAGCAGTCAGGTACCAGAAAAAATACAGGTGTGCATAGGGCAGAAACAATAACGTACTCATAAGTGAATGTAACAGCAAAAATCAGGAATCAGAAACCCAAGTTACATGGGAAAAAAGTACTAGGCGTGTCTAAAAAGTATCCGACCTTTGATTTTCCCACAGAAAAGAGAGACGATATCGCGGCGCCACTGTTCACAGTGAAGGAAGATATCTTTATGTGCATGCGTGAATTTTGTCCCCGCCTTCCAGTGCGAGACGCTGCCTGTCGGTCGCTGAGTGAGGTGCTACACAACATGTTCGCCGGATTACCGATTCTCTCAAGATGACTGAAAGTGTTGAGCAAAGCTATTGTATCAAATTTTGTCAAAAGCTTGGTGATTGTCAAAGTGAAACAATTCGTAAGGTTCAGGAGGTGTTTGGAGAAAATGCAATGGGTATAACACAAAGGAAGCAGTGGTTCAACCGATTCAAAAATGGTTTCACATCAGCAGAGAGTGACCAGCTTTCTGGCAGGCTTCAAACTGATCCGAATGCAGCTGTTGTTGAGAGGGTACAAAATCTGGTGATGGAAGATCGTCGTTTGACCGTGCGGGAGATTCCCCAAGATGTTGGAGTGAGTAAAGATTCTGCACATGCAATTTTGCGTGATGATTTGAACATGTACCGAGTGATTGCGAAATTCGTACCCAAGTTGTTGTTGCCGGAACAGACAGACCTCCGTTTAGACGTTGCACAGGACCCTCTGGAAACCAACAACACTGATGAACAACATGGGTTTCTGAACACCATGATAACTGGGGATGAGTCATGGGTAACAGGTACGACCCAGAAACAAAAAGACAGTCGTCGCAATGGACGCATCCCGAGTCTCCAAGGCCGAAGAAAGTGCGGCAGGTGCGAAGCAAAATCAAGGTGATGCTGACTGTCTTCTTTGATGTCCGTGGAATTGAGCATCATGAATATGCACCTGAAGGACAGTGACAAAGGAGTACTATCAGGATGTTCTCCAGCGACTCTGTTACGCAGTTCGTCGCAAAAGGCCAGACATGTGGACGGCGAAAAACTGGCAACTGCATCACAACAATGCCCCCGCACATTCATCCCACTTGATCGAAGATTTCTTGATCAAACGTGGAATTACATCAGTTCGCCAAGCTCCCTACTCTCTAGACATGGCTGCTTGCGACTTCTGGTTGTTTTTAAAATTGAAGACGCCACTGAAAGGATCCCATTTTGAGGGTAGAAAAGAGATAATGAGGAACACGGCGACGGACCTGAACACTTCCAAATGAAGACTTCCAGAGGTGTTTCCAGCAGTGGAAGGATCGGTGGGCTGTGTGTGCAAGCACAAGGGGCCTACTTTGGAGGTGAATAGGGTCCCAGCCGTCAGGTATTCGAAAAAATTTTCCTGGCCAAAGGTCGGATACTTTTTAGAAGGCGTCGTAGCAAGAATGAGGTGTCCATAAAATAAGCCAGAAATTAATAGAGCAACAGCAATCATGTACCAGAAAATTAAGAGGGAAGTGGATAGAGCAACATCAATCTCGTACCACAAGAATAAGCCAGAAGCACACAGAGCAGCAGCAATCAGATACCACAAAAATAAGATGGAGGTGAATATAAAAGCAGCAGTAAGGTACAAGAACAACAGGTCTGAGGTGAATAGAAGAGCAACAATCATGTAGCAGAAAAACAAGCCAGAAGTGACTAGAGCAGCAGTAATCAGATCCCAGAAAAATAAGCCAGAAATGAACAGAGCTGCAGCGATCAGGTACCAGAAAGAAAGACAAAGGTGAATTGGGCAGTAGCAGTGGAGTACCTGAAAAATAAGCCAGAAGTGAACAGAGCTGGAGAAGCCAGGTACCAGGAAAGAAGGCAGAAGAGAACTGGACAAAAGCAATGGGTACCTGATAACAAGCCAGAAGCCTGTAGAGCAGCACAATGAGGAACCAGAAGACTAACCCAAGTGTTAGAGTAGCAGGAATGTGGTACCAGAAAAACAAGTCAGAGGTAAATAAAGCAGTGTAAATGTGGTACCAGTAAAATATTCCAGAGGTGGATAGAGGAAGGGTAATCAGGTAGCATTAAAATAAGCTGGAAAAGAAGAGAGCAGCAGCAATCAGATATCAGAGAATTATACAATAACTGAAAGGGTAACTGCAATCAGGTGCCAAAAAGTAAGCCAGGAGACCATGGAGCAGCAGCATTCAGATACCAGAAAAGAAAGGCCAGAAGTGCTGTATGCCGCAGCAGCCAGTAACCAGAAAAGTAAGTCGCAAGTGAACAGGCAAGAACGATCAAACACAAGAAAAAAAGATAGTATGACTGAAGTAGGAGCAAGTAGGTACCAGAAAAAAAGCTAGAGACGAATTGAGCAGCAGGATGCAGTAGCAGAAAAAAACTCCAAACTGCATAGAGCAGCAGAAACCAGGAACAGGGGATAGGCAAAATAATGTGAACAGTGGTGGTAATGGGATGGTTGTGTTTGGCGGTCAACAACGCAGGTTAGACACGTGTCGCTGGCTATGCGTGTTCAGTACGGACTAGGCATCAATGCATGTTGTTTACGAGTGGTGCACGCTTAGTATTTGCATTCAAAGACCTAGGTCTACGTGCAATGAAAGACCTAACAAATTCCAAAGAGGGCAGATTAAAGGGGCCTGATTAGCTGGAGCAGCAATAACCAAGACTTATTGATTGTTTCAAGAGCAACTGTTTCAACAGTTATGACACCCTACACAAAACATGCAAAGACATTACCGTGTAAACGTGATAGTGGGCGCAAATGACAGAGATCGTCGTACGCTAACACGAATTGTGTCAAAACAACTCCAAAACTACGGCAGCTAAAGTGACTGTAGAGCTGAGTGGCCATCTTCGAGGCCCCATATCTCTCGATTCTGTCCGCCGAGAACTCCATAAAGCAAATATTCAAGGACGAGGTGCTGTACCGAAACCATTAGTGACGCAACGAACGCAAAGCAGTGTAAAACATGGTGTCAGGAGCATAAATCCTGGGCGGCTGATAAGTGGAAACACGTCATATGGTCCGACGAGTCAACGTTTTCGTTATTTCCTATATCGGGCCGGGTTTACGTCTAGAGAACGTCAAAAGAATCCCACAATCCTGATTCCTTGATTCCAACGGTGAAGCAGGGAGGTGGATGTGTGGTCCTGTGGGTAGCCTTATCGTGGTATCCTGCTGGTCCCATCATTACTCTCAAAGGCCGTGTTACACCCAACGATTATGTGAACGTTTTACGTAATCAGGTGCATCCCATGGTTCAAATGTCGTTCCCCAACAACGATGTCATATTTCAGGACGATAACGCCCCCATTTTCACAGCCAGGACTGTACAATCATGATATGAGGAGCATGCAACTGAACTACAGCGTCTTCCGGGACCAGCACAGTCCCTGGGCTAGAAAATTGTCGAACCATTGTGTGCGGTATTCGAGCGCACACTCCGGAGAGATTTATGCCTCCCTCGTCACTACAGAGTCAGAAGAGCTTCTGATCCAACAGTGGCAAGACATTCCACTGGAGGCTATACAACCATTATATGGCAGTACTCCAAGACGAATCGCGACTGTACTACGGGCAAATGGGGGACCAACCCCTTATTAATAAACCATTCCCACTTACGTAAAGGTGTTCACATTATTATGCCTATCCCCTGTACCTTGGAAATAAGATACCAGAAAAATAAGCCAGAATTAAAAGAGTAGCAACCATGTACCCCGTCACTAAAGAAGAAGTGAATAGAGCAGCAGTAATCATGTACCGCAATGAAAGACCAGAAGTTCTCAGAGCATCAGAATTCAGGAATCAGAAAAGGCAGAAGTGAATACTACAGCAGTAATCAAGTGTCAGAAAAATAATTCGGAAGTAAATAGAACATCAGCTTCCAGGTACCAGAAAAAAAGTCCATAAGTTCATAGAGCAGCAGAAATCAGGTACCAGAAAAATAAGCTAAAAGTGGATAGAAAAGCAGAAATCAGGAACCAGAGGAAATGCCGAAGTGAATGGTGCAGCAGTTGGGTACCTGAAAAATAAGCCAGGAGTGCATAGAATGGTGGCAATTATTTAGTACAAAAATGAGCCATAAATGCCTAGAGCAGCAGCAGTCAGGTACCAAAAAAATAAACAAGAGGTGAATAGTGCCCGTATAATCATGTACCAGAAAAATAAGCTATAACTACGTAGGGCAGCAGTAATCATGTGCCATTAAAATAAGCTGGGTGTGAATAGAACTACAGCGGTTGATGTGAGCATCATCTTTTCGGAATACACCCACTCGAATGATGTAAACACAGGCCAACGATGGAAAAACTTTTTTGCTCAAAATACCATATTCTTACGTCTTTTAGGGTCGGAAATCCAAATATGATACTTAAAAAACTGCGTCACACATCATTTATTCACATTTTACAGTTGAATTTATTAAACTGAGCGATTTTTTAAAGAAGTTAACAGCTTTTATATAATTAAAATAATTTAAAAAGGAGGTGTAATGAATGAAGATGATGTTGGTAGCACTGCTGAAAAACATTTGCTAGCAAAAAAAAGTCAATTCCATTTTCGTGTTAACAGATGGTGCTTTGTTTATTGTCAATCTAGCCTCACTTTCCTGTTTCCTGTACATGTGCTCAGTACAATGTCCAATCGCGGTTGTAAAAACTCTGATGAAAGTTTTTGTTATATTTGTGGTGAATTTGTGATTAAGAAACACCAAAGAAACATGGAAGACTTTATGAAAAAGGTTTATCTATCATAATTTGGATCTAAATTTGGTGATCAAGTTAAACCTTGGGCGCCACAAAAGGTATGTTATGTGTGTGTTGAAGATCTGAGAAAATGGTCCAAAAAGGAGAAAAAAGCCTTTAGATCTGCTGTTCCTATGATATGGAGAAAACCAAGAAATCATTCCGATGATAGCTACTTTTGCAGTGTCGATATTACTGGTCTTAATTCGAAAAACAAGAAGGTAATAAGCTACCCTAACCTTCCGTCCACCATCTGACCAGTAGGGCATGGTATAGATTTGCCGGTTCCTGAACCACCACATGATTTAAATTCTATTCCAACAGAAGTATTTTCTGATGTGCCATCTGATTTAGATGAACCTGATTATGATGAATTCCATTGTAATACAGAAAGTGTAGAGCCCAAATTGTTTACTCAGACCAAGCTTAACGATTTGGTTAGGGATCTGGGCTTAACGAAAGAAAAATCTGAATTGCTTGGATCTAGATTAAGAGAAATGAACTTATTGACTGTTGGAACCAGCATGTACATATATAGAAAGAGAGAGCAGCAATTTTCCAAGCTTTTTCAAGAAGAAGGTGATTTAGTGTACTACTCAGACATTCCCAATCTGTTGAATGAGTTTGGTATTGAATACAAAAAGGAAGGCTGGAGGCTGTTTATTGATTCATCCAAAACTAGTTTAATGGCTGTTTTATTATAAAATGGTAACATGTATGCATCTATACCTTTTGGACATTCTGTACATATGAAAGAAACCTATGAAAACCCAGAAATAGTGCTGAATAAAATAGGCTATTCTGCTCATAGCTTGATGCTATGTGGCGATCTCTAAGTAACATTCATGCTCCTTGGTCAGCAAGGTGGCTTTACCTAATTTCCGTTATTCGTGTGTGAATGGGACAGTAGGCCTACGGATCAACACTGGTGCAGAATGAACTGGCCTATGAGGGAGTCTTTAAAACCTGCTGAGAAGAACATTATACGCAAAAACCTTGTAGGTCCAAAAAACGTATTCCTGTCACCTCTACATACAAAGTTAGGTCTAATGAAACAGTTTGTAAAGGCTTTGTCTTAAGGTGGACCATGTTTTAAGAATCTCTGCCAAAAGTTTCAACACCTTTCAGAAGCTATACTAAAAGAAGGCGTCTTTGTCGGACCTGACATTAGAAAATTGATATTTGATGTTAACTTTGAATCCACAATGACCTTAAATGAGAAAGAAGCATGGGTATCATTCAACCAAGTCGTTACAAAGTTCTCAGGACATGTAAAAGCCCCAGGATATGTTTCTATTATAGCTACAATGTTAAAGAAGTTTAAAATTTTAGGATGTTTAATGAGCCTGGAAGTTCACTTTTTGTACAGTCACCTTGATTACTCCCCGGACAATATGGGAGCTTCGGTAGCTCAGTTGGAGAGCACTTGCCCGCGAAAGGCAAAGGTCCCGAGTTCGAGTCTCGGTCGGGCACACAGTTTTAATCTCCCAGGAAGTTTAATATGGGAGATGTTAGTGAGGAGGAAGGAGAGTATTTTCACCAGGACATTGAAGTGATGGATAAACGCTACCGAGGCTGCTGGAACACGAACATGATGGTCACTCCACCGACAAGTTCAGCAGGCGACTCAACCTAGAGAAATCTACACAAGAAGCTTCAAAGAAAAAAGAGAAAGAAAATACAAACCAAATCCAGCTGACAAGTGAAACCTCTACTAACACAAATCATTGTTTTAAGTAGCTTAGCCGCGCGCAGCGGCCGCGAGGCTGAGGCGTCATGTCAGGGACTGTGCGGCCCCACCCGGCGGAGTTTCGAGTGTGTTCTTGTTAGCATAATTTTAATTAGTGTGTAAATCTAGGGACTGATGATCTTAGCAGACACACACATTTGAACTTCTTTTAAAGTAGCTTACTCTAAATACAATCCATGCTTATAGTGTAACAAAGTGTTTCATTAATTTCCTCCTTTGCCGTATAGCATAGGATTTTACGCTATATAATAAAAAGCATATTGCTCGAAAACTACTGGTGATACAAAAAAACTAAGGCTAGATTTGGAATCAGCTCATAAAAATCTATCATCAGCTATCAAACTGAAAAAAGTTATTCAAAAAAATTTTCCGTTGGCCTGTGAAATGAATGACAGTACAACAGTCTCATCACCAGTTTGTAACACAAAGTTGGAGTCAACGTGTGTGTAATAATTACGAGATTGCTTTCACTAGCTTTCATCAGAAACGGAACAGACCTCCAACTTGCAATTCACCGAGCTCTCGTTTGACACCACTGAAGGCGCAAATGTCGGTGGTTTGGGGTGGTTGGAGTGTA
This sequence comes from Schistocerca cancellata, assembly GCF_023864275.1. Classification (NCBI taxonomy): domain Eukaryota; kingdom Metazoa; phylum Arthropoda; class Insecta; order Orthoptera; family Acrididae; genus Schistocerca; species Schistocerca cancellata. Next base: position 511,924,916 of record NC_064634.1, read on the forward strand.
CACTCGAGGGCGTCTGGTTCGGAGCTGTCCTTGAAATAAACAATGGGTAACAGCTCCTTGTGTCACTGCTGCTCAAATCGCTGCTGCAGATGCAGTACGATACGACAGATTCATACCCCGAACATGGAGGTCTTCCCTCTCATTAATACCACGTGGTCGTCTGGATCCCGGTGTTCTTACGATCGTATATTCTCGTCACCAACGCTGCCAGCAACCATCTTTCTGCAGTATCGCCGGAGGAACATGCAGCTTCTCGGAGCCCTGTTACACAATCTTGTTTAAACTCAACGAGCTTCTGATAATGTCATCTTTGCCTCCTTAAAAGCATTCTTTCCTGACATCAACACACAACGTCCAATCTCAAAGATATCTAACCCTCACGACCGTCACAGCATGTGTTTAAAGCAAACTTTATTTGTATTGTCACCGTGGTACTACTTGCGCCAGTCTCGTGTGACTGGTGCGAAATTCGAACAGACATATTTTCTCAAATGTAGAAACACGCGTACCAATTTCCGTTTATGTCGCACGATTCATTCTTGATGTTGCGATTCTTTTTCCCTCAGTGTATTACTCGACACCAACATATTTTTACCAGTATTTTATGAATAAAACTTACCCTCCGGCACATACCGTAAGCTGGCTTCAGCTGTGTAGATGTAAGCAATGTAGTGAATATTATGAAGTGAACGAGTAATTGGCAGAATTTGTGGCTACGGAATTATTTGATCGATAACTGTTTCTAAGAACCACAGGATGTCCGTAAATAAAGTTGAAGGATCGTGCGCTGCCGGTAAAGCTCTTTACAAGATCGGTGACTGTGCGCCAGCACCCCTGCACAAGTTCCGGACACTCAAGGGTGTGACTAAAGACATTGATATGATGTCTTCTAAGGGCCTGGAGAACACGGTTACAAAATTCCGGGTTCCCTTGGAGTGCAGTGTGAAACACGGAGGAAAGCAGTTATCAGACGACTCTGGAAGAGGTAGTCACAGCACTGCAAGAAGGTTCGAGCGATGATGTACAAGCATGCACTACACGGGAAATTGCCCGAGTGTTGGAAATGCACCCTAGCAAGGTGTATAAAGTCCTATTAAACAACCAGTATGCTATCCATACAAAATCACCCATCTTCTGTAATTGCTTACGTTGATCTGCCAGCAAAAGAAACGTTCGCTCTTCTATTTATTGCTCACTTGGAAGCGGGTAATGAATGGCCATGGAACATTCTATGAACAGACGAAAGCCATTTCCTCCTCCAAGAACATGTCACTACGCAGAACTGTAGAATGTGGGCAACGGAAAATCTGCACAAGCATCGAAAGGTATCACTTTATTCTGCATGAGGTAGCTGTGTTGTGCTGGGGGTTGACGACATCTTTTATCGTAGAGCCGAACTTTTTCGAGGAGATGAGTCCTTCGGGTCCAGTCGTAGACGTTTTGGGAGACTTTTGGGCAAAAATGTTATTCCAGCACTTCAACAGCGTGGATGCGTAGGTGGGATCACTTCTACGCAAGTTGGTGCTCCTCCGGACACTGCTCAACCATTGAAGCGGCTGCTGGAGAGGCATTTCAGAAGTGCTGGAATTATCAGCCGTCATTTCCCTACAGCCTGGCCGACCAGACACCTGATCATAATCCGTGTCACTTCTGGTTGTGACATTATCCGAAATTTCGTTGTGTCCAGTGTTTCAGTTACGAACATAACTGCATTGAAGACACGCACTGCGCAAACCGCGGCCGAGACATTCCGCGTTGTTGTGGAACAAGCTGTTTCTCGATATCGGATTGCGCCAGTCTCACCACAGTTAGAAGTTGATCTCTTTTTGATTTTTATGAGATTATTGTTCACATGTCAGTTACAGATCTATGTCATTTTACTTTTTATGCTGTTTTTGGTTCCAGGGTAGTAAATAACAATGTCTATGTTTATTCTTATGTGGTTTTTGGCCTCAGGACAATTAACGGGTTTTTCCAATGTGGTACAACCGTGCCGTGGTGAATGGGCTTACCTAAGAGTACCGCAATTGTTGACTACCGAAACTGTGCACTCATGAACATTGAACACTACGAATGGTGTGATATTGCGGTTCATGTGTTATTTGTAGCCGACCGCATTTACATTAAGACACTTACGTTGCCGTCTGTTGGTAAATGGTCGTTAAATTCTTTTTTGTTCCATGACATTTCCCCCTGAATCAATAATATGCTGTTCAAATTCGACGTCATTCTGAGCTGTGGTTCTCTTTGCAAGTAGAACTTGTGTAATCGACACTGTGTGCACTGAGATGACGGAAGTCATGGGCTGTCTCTTAAGGGGCTCCGGAACGCCCTATATTTGCAATGTTAAAATAACGCTTATAAATTACATCTTTCCTCACAAAGTATTGGAGGTAGGAAGTTGAACTTCTTACAGATTATTTATTGGAATATGGGCTACAACTTAACACAGGGATTTTACAAAATTTTAGTTCAGTTATTAAAGATGATTTTTTTTTCAATTGTAATGAAAATTCACAACATTTTTTGGAATTTTTTATTTATATATTCAAAAATATACAGTTTTTTTGGAAAAAGGCTGTGTTAAATTATGCAGAAGGTACTGTGTAACATTTACTGAAAGTTTGAAAGAAATATGTTTGGAAGATCCTTAGAAAACATGTAATTAGTATGAGAAAATAAAAGTTTTGGGAATCGAGCGACAAAGATTGGATTAACTTTTTAGTGCATTCCAGGTCCATAGGATGGATTATCTTCATCCTCTGCAAACTCTTCCTCCAGCTTCCTCTTGTTCCTCCTCCTGTTTACTCTTGCTTGTATTTCTAGACTCTTTACAGCCCTGTCTGCAGCCCGAAGGCGTTTCTTGTCTAAAGCAAGCATCGCTCGTACCATGTTAGAAGCTATCTTCATTCCCATATTTCTAAATACCTTGCACCTTACAATGTTGCCATCATTGAAAGTCGCAACAGCAACTTTACTTTTACTCATTATTATACTTCAACAAAACAGAGACTCAAGAAACAGAATTAATTACGAATATTTTCGAGATAACGACAGAGTAAATAAACATGAAACAATCGACAATCACACCAGCGATATATATTGAACCATCACAGGTTAGCCACAACACATACTTTATCTCACATCACTAAAATGTACCTGATGAACACGGACGTTAATAATAACACCATTTGACGGCAGTTTAACAGCGCCACAGTGGGTCACGCCCATGTAGAACACATTTCAAGAAAAATTTAAAAATAGTTGTAGTCTTCGGAATTAAATAAATTATATATGTATTAAAAGTTAATAGTCTTCAGATTCAGAAAACGCAAAAAAGTAAAAATTGAACTTTTCATGATTTTGAGCCTTTCCGGAGCCCCTTAATATCGTGTCGGATCTCCTTATGACCGCCCTTATGCACGAACTGGCCTATTGCTAATGTCTCATAAATATTCAGTCGGATCCATGTCGGGTGACCTGAGTGGCCAAATCATTCGGTCCAGTTGTTCAGAATTTTCTTCGAACCAATTGCAAACAATTGTGGCGCCGTGAAATCGTTGTTTTGGAACATGAAGTCTACCAATAGTTCAGTTTGACCAGAGTACCCGGTCCATTCCATATAAACCAGCCCACACACTTATGGAGCCACCGGCCGGCCGCGGTGGTCTAGCGGTTCTAGGCGCTCAGTCCGGAACCGCGCGACTGCTACGGTCGCAGGTTCGAATCCTGCCTGGGGCATGGATGTGTGTGATGTCCTCAGGTTAGTTAGGTTTAAGTAGTTCTAAGTTCTACGGGACTGATGACCTCAGATGTTGAGTCCCATAGTGCTCAGAGCCATTTGAACCATTAGAACTTATGGAGCCCCCACCAGCTTGCACAGTGCCTTGTTGAAAAATCGCATCCATAGGTTCGAGCTATCCATCATCAGGTCTTACTAGCTGAAATCTGAACTCGTCTGACTAGGCCACGGTTTAACAGAGTCTAGGGTCCAAGCCCATGAGAACCGCTGTAGGCGATTTCATGCTGTTAGCAAAGGCTCTTACGTCGATCATGTGCTGCCGTTTTCCATTAAATCCAAATTTCGTCGCACTATCGTAACGGATACGTTCGTCGTACATCCCACATTGACTTCTGCAGTTATTTCACGCGGTATTGCTTGTGTGTTAGCACTGACAACTCTGTGGATACGCCGCTGCCCTCGGCCCTTAAGTGAAGGCTGTTAGTCACGGCGTTGTCCATGGTGAGAGGTAACGCCTGATATTTGGTATTTTTGCCACACTCTCGGCACTGTGGATTTAATTATCAAACGATTTTCAAAATGGTGCATCCCATGCGTCTAACTCCAACTACCATTCAACGTTCAGAGTCTGTTAATTCCCATCGTGCGGGAATAATGACGTCGGAAACATTTTCACGCGAACCACTTGAATATAAATGACAGCTCGGCCAATACACTGCATTTATATACCTTCTCTATGCATTACTACCGCCATATGTATATGTGCATCTCACTATCGCAAAACTTTTTCATCTCAGTGTATACACGTCCGTCTGTGGCACTCGAATCAGCCCAGAGGACTTCACCGAAGTGAATATGTTGCACCTTATTCAGTAGGAACAAGATAACAGCACCAGAAACCAGTGTTCCTCCGTCAAAAAGAAAGAAGAGGTCCACAAACCTGCGCCCTGCCGTTCCGAATGTGAGCAAAGATGGCTGCATGTCAGGTGCTCCAAATACCTGCTACAATCTGATTGTCGACACTGATCTGGAAATCTCGCAGCGTGGACCAGTGCTACAAGTCGTTGCACTTCTTCGTGAGTTATCTACTACTTTATAAACCTCTACATTTAGCTTTCACTGCAGATAAATGTCCAGTGGGGTAAGGATATAGACCAATCTGTATTTGAAGGTGCGTGTGTCCAAGTCGTGAAGGTCTGCCCTTGGATCGGTATGCATGATGCAACGCTGTACAAAACGCCATTGTAGGAAACTCTGTGGTGTAAGGTCACGTGACTGTAGCAGCCCGAGCTGTGGCCGGCTCGCGCTGATGCCGTTTTCTCCATTGGCGTTTTCTCACCATCGAGTGGCACCTTATTGCTCCCTCAGTTACTACCTAAACAAGTTGCTCACTTGCCTCTGTCGGTGGCAGCAGCAGCGTTTATCAATTCTAGTACTGCTCTACTTTTTTCGGTGTGACCGCTATATTTTCCGTGTGGTGGTGTGTGTGAGTAGTCGGTCGGTTGTAACAAGAGAAAGAGACAGGATGATAGGATGTCTGTTAAAATGTCTGAGCATAACCTCGCTGGTACTAGAAAGAGGGTAAAAACTGCAGTGGAAGACAGAGCTTGGAATACATCCATCAAGTAACTGATGATGTAGGGTGCAACTGCTACTGCGAGTTGAAGAGACTGACACCGGAAAGTAATTCGTGGCAGGCCGCATCAAACCAGTCAGAATGGGGATGACTCAAAAATTAAAAAAATGAAATAAAAATAATCGGCGAATACTTCCGCTGTATCAATATCTCTGTTACTTGTGGCGCCAAAATTAAATACAGATTATGAAAGATATGACACAAATCTTTAAAATAAGAAGTTCATTGACAGAAAATGAAAGTCTGGTGCATAGGTGTTATTTACGCTATCTGTACAAAAATCATCGGGAAACCCCAATGTGGTGTAGAATTTAGCACTAGATGCCACGAGAGGCGGAGCTTCCAGTATAAAAGAGTATGGGATTATAGCGTTGTCATTAGAGAAGCTGTAATAATAGAAGTAGTCGCTTAGGAGAGCTGAGTGACATTGAATGTGAAACAGTCACTGGATGTCCCTAACTAACAGACCAGCAACATTCCAGCCTTCTTAAGCTGCTGAAGTCGATTCCCTACGAACAACCCACATCAAGACAAGCCAGACCTCTTGAACAGAAGCACAGGGGCCGTCCAGTGTTGCAGAAAGAAGGTGACAAAAATCGCAAGAAATCTGCCGAAGGAATGACTCGTGAGCCAAGTGCCACAAGCAGCCCAGACAGCACAATACTTGTGCATAAAAAATTGAAAAGAATTGTGTACAATGGTTGCCTATTCACGGTTTGACTGTCCATCGAACACTTTGCTTACATGTTCACGACAGGAGCACACGAACAGCTGTCCAGGTTCATCGTACTCGAAATGTCATTCCTTGGTCAAATCGCTTATGTCAATGGGTTTTCCCATTATTGGAGCTTATCATTGCTGGAACGATACCCTGTCCACCTCTGCTTCACTTACACACTATCCTTACTGCGTCTTGTGCCTCAAATGCCAACAGTGTTGTAATCAGTATGGCAGCTGAATTGGTCGCAGTCGTTTGGCTCGTCGAATGTATGTGCCCTGCCACTATCGAGCCAACTAGTGATGAGTTTTATTTTTGTTTAATGGAGGCTCCTACATTCCCATCACTTGAAAATAGGCCAAATCACGACTCGTCGTACTTAACGGGCTCCGGAAAGGCTCAAAATCATGAAAAGTTCAATTTTTACTTTTTTGCGTTTTCTGAATCTGCAGACTATTACCTTTTAATAGATATATAATTTATTCAATTCCGAAGACTACAACTATTTTTAAATTTTTTTTGAAATGTGTTCTACATGGGCGTGACCCACTGTGGCGCTGTTAAACTGCTGTCAAATGGTGTTATTATTAACCAATTATTAATAATAATTATTATTAATAATAATAACTGAACTGTTGAAAAAGTGTATTCACGGAAAAACTCAAAACCCCAATGAAAGTGTAAATAGTGTTATATGGTCGAGAATCCCCAAGACTGTATTTGTTGGAATAGAAACACTTCACGTTGGTGTGTATGATGCTGTTGCGACTTTCAATGATGGCAACATTGTAAGGTGCAAGGTATTTAGAAATATGGGAATGAAGATAGCTTCTAACATGGTACGAGCGATGCTCGCTTTAGACAAGGAACGCCTTCGGGTTGCAGACAGGGCTGTAGAGTCTACAAATACAAGCAAGAGTAAAAAGGACGAGGAACAAGAGGAAGCTGGAGGAGGAGTTTGCAGAGGATGAAGATAATCCATCCTATGGACCTGGAATGCACTAAAAAGTTACTCCAATCTTTGTCGCTCGATTCCCAAAACTTTTATTTTCTCATACTAATTACATGTTTTCTAAGGATCTTCCAAACATATTTCTTTCAAACTTTCAGTAAATGTTACACAGTACCTTCTGCATAATTTAACACAGCCTTTTTCCAAAAAACTGTATATTTTTGAATATATAAATAAAAATTGCAAAAAAATGATGTGAATTTTCATTACAATTGAAAAAAAATCATCTTTAATAACTGAACTAAAATTTTGTAAAATCCCTGTGTTAAGTTGTAGCCCATATTCCAATAAATAATCTGTAAAAAGTTCAACTTCCTACCTCAAATACTTTGTGAGGGAAGATGTAATTTATAAGCGTTATTTTAACATTGCAAGTATAGGGCGTTCCGGAGCCCCTTAACTGCACTGCTCAGATACTGTATACTGTACTTCGTCTCAATAACAATGTGCAGCTTCATGTGCTGCTACCAGATATGACGTTTTGCGAGGTACCCGTCTCAGAATGACCGTTTCAAGCAGTTCCCTTTTGCGATGTTCGCTCTGAAACTGTTGGAGATGGATATGTGACACTCATCTTCGGTCCTGTCCGAATTTCTCTTTCTGTGAGCACTGTTTATTTCTTTTCTTTTATTTTTTATTTTTTTAGGTAAGATCTTATGAGACCAAACTGCTTTGGTCATCCCTCCCTAAGCCTACACACTTCTTAATCTAACTTAAACTATCTTACGCTATAGACGACACACACATCCATGCCCGAGGGGGGACTCGAACCTCCTACAGGGGGAGCCGCGCAGACCGTGACAAGACGTCCCAGACCACGCGGCTGCCCCGCGCGGCGCGAGCACTGTTCTTACGCCGTGCTACAAAGTGCCAAGTGGTACACCGTTGCTTGTAGACACGTAGGACAGCGGGAAATCCAGTATCAAAGCGAGCGATGCATATCTTCTCTGAGTTGACGGATAAAGCGGTAACCAATCGGCTTCCAATTTCAGCTAAATCCTACTTCTGAAATCAGTTCACGGAAGACCAAAATTAATGAATTCCAAAACGTAGATAATATAGGGTGAGCACAAAGTCTTTCCGTAATTATAACTATTTATTACAGAATAACCGTTGGACATAATAATTTACATTTGATGCCGTTACATAGGTTAGTGTTACTAGTTATTTTCTTTAAGGCCTCTTACGTTAGTAAATCACAACGTGCGTTCCCTTGGTAGCTCGGAGAATTACGAGGCGGTATTCCAGTTCCCGCCAGCTGTTTCGTAACACGTGTTCTGTCATAGTATCCACAGCAGCTTGTATCCTAGCCTTCAGTTGGTCGACGTCAGCAACTGGTGTGACGAAGACTCTTTCCTTGATATAGCCCTAGCAAAAAAAGGTCCGGAGAGCGGGGTGGCCGCGGTGTTGGACCGTTCCTTCCAATCCGCCGATCAGGCAGGATTTGTTTATCAAAGCCCAGGGGGGGGGGTGGAGGGGGGAGGGGAGAGGGGGGGATGGTTGGGGTCTCCATCTTGCTGGAAAATTTTCCATGGTTGAAATTCTTCTAACTGTGGGGCGATGAACTGTCGTAAAACGTCTAAGTAAATGTTAGCGGTAATGGATTTTTCCGCGAAGAAAAACGGTCCAAAGAAAAAACAAAGTTATGCATGAGGCCGCATCAAACATTCACATTTTCGCTCTAACTGTACAGTAGCATTTGGAGACTCTGAACCCCATATACGGACATTATGCTTATTTACCATTCCACTGACACGAAAGGTGGATTCATCGGTAAAGCATATGCGATTTAAGTAATCGTTAGCGCCATCAATCCTGTTGAGAATCTCAGTTGCAAATTCAGCACGTGTCAGCACATCATTCGGCTGCAAGGGCTGCACGATTTGCACTCTGTTAGCATGCAACCTAAGCCTTTCATGAAGAATCTTCAACAAACTTGCTTGCGGTATTTGAAGTTCATGTGGTGCTTGACGAGTTGATTAAGACAGACTCCGTTGAAGCGATTGCCGGACGCGGTCAGCAGTTGCGTCACCCACACGAGGCCTGCCACTTCGGTGACGATCTTCAACGCTGCCTGTTTCGATAAACGTTGCATACCACCGCTCTATTGATTTAACGTCATAAGGGCGGCGTCCTTAAGCCCGAAATTTACGCCAAACACTGATGGGTGATTTCGTTTCGTAAAACCAAAGCACACATTGCGCTTTCTCCTGCTTCCACGCCATTTCGCCAGCAACTAACGTGAACTAAGAGACCGCGTCGGTGTTGTGGAGCACTAGCTTCATCTATTGATCACAACAACTAGTAACACTTACCTATCTAACGGCATCAAATGTAGCTTATTACGTCAAACGGTTATTCTGTTATAAGTTTGTATAATCAGGGCAAGACTTTGTGCTGAGCATACAAAAAAAATCACCCTTCTGTACCTGTCTGAAGGACCTAGGTAAACATTACGTCATTATACACTCCTGGAAATTGAAATAAGAACACCGTGAATTCATTGTCCCAGGAAGGGGAAACTTTATTGACACATTCCTGGGGTCAGATACATCACATGATCACACTGACAGAACCACAGGCACATAGACACAGGCAACAGAGCATGCACAATGTCGGCACTAGTACAGTGTATATCCACCTTTCGCAGCAATTCAGGCTGCTATTCTCCCATGGAGACGATCGTAGAGATGCTGGATGTAGTCCTGTGGAACGGCTTGCCATGCCATTTCCACCTGGCGCCTCAGTTGGACCAGCGTTCGTGCTGGACGTGCAGACCGCGTGAGACGACGCTTCATCCAGTCCCAAACATGCTCAATGGGGGACAGATCCGGAGATCTTGCTGGCCAGGGTAGTTGACTTACACCTTCTAGAGCACGTTGGGTGGCACGGGATACATGCGGACGTGCATTGTCCTGTTGGAACAGCAAGTTCCCTTGCCGGTCTAGGAATGGTAGAACGATGGGTTCGATGACGGTTTGGATGTACCGTGCACTATTCAGTGTCCCCTCGACGATCACCAGTGGTGTACGGCCAGTGTAGGAGATCGCTCCCCACACCATGATGCCGGGTGTTGGCCCTGTGTACCTCGGTCGTATGCAGTCCTGATTGTGGCGCTCACCTGCACGGCGCCAAACACGCATACGACCATCATTGGCACCAAGGCAGAAGCGACTCTCATCGCTGAAGACGACACGTCTCCATTCGTCCCTCCATTCACGCCTGTCGCGACACCACTGGAGGCGGGCTGCACGATGTTGGGGCGTGAGCGGAAGACGGCCTAACGGTGTGCGGGACCGTAGCCCAGCTTTATGGAGACGGTTGCGAATGGTCCTCGCCGATACCCCAGGAGCAACAGTGTCCCTAATTTGCTGGGAAGTGGCGGTGCGGTCCCCTACAGCACTGCGTAGGATCCTACGGTCTTGGCGTGCATCCGTGCGTCGCTGCGGTCCGGTCCCAGGTCGACGGGCACGTGCACCTTCCGCCGACCACTGGCGACAACATCGATGTACTGTGGAGACCTCACGCCCCACGTGTTGAGCAATTCGGCGGTACGTCCACCCGGCCTCCCGCATGCCCACTATACACCCTCGCTCAAAGTCCGTCAGCTGCACATACGGTTCACGTCCACGCTGTCGCGGCATGCTACCAGTGTTAAAGACCGCGATGGAGCTCCGTATGCCACGGCAAACTGGCTGACACTGACGGCGGCGGTGCACAAACGCTGCGCAGCTAGCGCCATTCGACGCCCAACACCGCGGTTCCTGGTGTGTCCGCTGTGCCGTGCGTGTGATCATTGCTTGTACAGCCCTCTCGCAGTGTCCGGAGCAAGTATGGTGGGTCTGACACACCGGTGTCAATGTGTTCTTTTTTCCATTTCCAGGAGTGTAGTAGTGTGAAAGGATTGTCGTCAGGCCAGGGCCGCTGGCGGCGAGCACGCGCGGCCGGAGTTGTGAGGCGCTAGCTGCGAGAGCTACAAAGTTCGCTGCCCACCGAACCTGGACACTGGAGTTGAGTTCACTGCCGGTTGTTGCTTCCTGGGCGGTTCCCGCAAGCAGCAACATTTGTGTGCTGGAGTCGTCAAATTTTGCAGCTCTCTTCCTGTATGGTCTTTAACTATTGAAATGATTGTAACTTATTAGTGGAGTGCACCAGTGGTATCTGCTTCCTTGTGGCCGTTAACGTTCCGGTTACCTGCCCTGCTCTTTAGCGTAGTTTTCCGGCTGTATGTTTTCCTCACCATGTTGATGCTGTCCCGCATGGCGTGTAGTTCGACAGCTTGATGTTGTTCTCCTTTTTTTCTTTGAGTGGTTATTGTTCCTTGACTGTGTTTAGATGCCAATTACCAAGACACGGTGCTGTTGCGATCTTCGTCCTCGCTGATATTTTCGGTTGTCGCACTGTTGGTTAGGTGGAAGGGAATTGATTAGGTTGTTGGTTGGTTCTTCAGCCGTCCCTGGGTTGTGCTGCCATCCGATTATTTAGTGTTATGCTTGGCTGCCTGTCTCAGCTAACCTGTTGTTAGAGTTTCCTCCCCAGGGCAACCCGTGGAACACTTCTGAGCATCACTGTTCTGTTGTTTGGGATTGTGATTTTGTTTTGTTTCAAGTACTGTGCGAGGCCTTCAGCCGTGTATTAATTTAGTTTGATTTAATGTTCAGTATTTGGCCTTCAGCCGAACGTTATGTGAAATATTTTAAGATAAGGCCTGCAGCCGTCAAAGAAAAAATAATTTGAAATATCAAAATTTTCCTCTCTGTCTTAATTTGTTATCCAGGCCTTCAGCCTTGAGTTGTTCTATGTCCAGTATATGCCCTTCAGCCTTCAGCCGAACCTTATGTGAAATATTTTAAGATTAGGCCTTCAGCCTACTTAAATTAAAATTTGAAAGTTCTTTGTCTGAAACTTTTTAAAATTTTCTTACTGGAGTTCTTGTTATCCAGGCCTTGAGCCCTCAGTTCTTCTATTCTGTAGCTAAGGCCTTCATCCGTGTGTGTTCCTTAACGCAATTTTAATAACTTGTGTTCTGACCTTCAGTTGTATTGTTTCTGAATTCTTTTAAGTTCGTGTGTGATTAAGTGTTTTTAGCAAATAAAGTTTGTATGTTTGTGCAACTAGCAGCAACTGATTTGGGCTACTTTCCACAACCTGATCTACTTTGTCCGGCGAAACCAGATCTCACAGCCGTTGAACCACACAATCTTATCCGCAAACTCATCATCTGGACATGATGTTGGGAAGAACTCCGCTTACTGCTGTGTTTGTTAAAACAGGACTGGTTTCGCGGCTTTAAGCCGAATCATCAGGTGAACAATGTTGAAAGACAACAGGCTTACCTATCGTTCCTAGTCAAAATTTACTATTCAGAGAATATCGCCAATACTATGGCGAGCGATTATTGATATATTCTCTGAATAGCAAATTTAGACTAGGAGCGATGGGTAAGCCTATGATCTTCTAACGTTGTTCACCGAAACCGGTACTGTTTTAACAAACAACAACTTTACCAGCTGTAATAGGAGTTCTTCCCAGTATCAGGCCTTTCAACAGCTGCGTATGCTTGGAACATAAAACAGTTTGTCATCATCTGAAGATTGATTGATATTTTGCGACAGTGAGATGGTGCTCCATCCTGATGAAATATGGCAAGTTGCATGTGGTCCGTCTGTGGCACAGTAAACACAGTAACACGTGAAAGTAACTACCGCTCACCTGTGACTTGTCTCGATATATGAGGCAGTCCCCACACAGTGTGTGTCGTGTCCGAGAAGTATTGACTGCGTCCCAACAAAGTGTGATATTTCATCTGAAGGAAACCAGAGTAAAATTAGGTATACAATATTAGGTATACAATACGCCGATAGTCAAGTTGCAAACCTCACTTCCCCTCTAGACCCTTGCTATTCTGGTGTGGTTCATATGCAGTGTAAACTGATGAGCCAGATCGTTATGACCTCCGATCTACTATCTAGATAAAGCCATAAGGCGATAGCAACGTTACATCGTGTGGAACGACTGCACGTCACACATACACAGTGCATGTAGTATCAGTGAGCATTCGAACTGCGGCGGACAACATTAGACTTTAATGCTGGGAAGAGTGAAAGTGTGTCTGAACACACACTGCACCGAACACTCCTAATGATGGACTTCTGCAGCCGATAGCCCATACATCTGCCAATTTTAACATAGTAACATCAGCAACTACGACTGAAACGGCACGTGACAATAGGCAATGAACGTTGGCGTAGTGGCAGAGCGTTGCATGGTCTGATGAATCCTAATACCTTCTTCGTCATGCCGATGGCAGGGAGAGAATCCGTCGTCTTCCAGGGGAACGACTCCTTGACACTGTGCAAGACGTCGAACAGATGTGCAGAACTATAGACCTATATCTCTAACGTCGATCAGTTGTAGAATTTTGGAACACGTATTGTGTTCGAGTTTAATGAATTTTCTGGAGACTAGAAATCTACTCTGTAGGAATCAGCATGCGTTTCGAAAAAGACGGTCATGTGAAACTCAGCTCGCGCTATTCGTCCACGAGACTCAGAGGACCATAGACACGGGTTCACAGGTAGATGCCGTGTTTCTTGACTTCCGCAAGGCGTTCGATACAGATCCCCACAGTCGTTTAATGAACAAAGTAAGAGCATATGGACTATCAGACCAATTGTGTGATTGGATTGGGGAGTTCCTAGATAACAGGACGCAGCATGTCATTCTCAAAGGAGAGAAGTCTTCCGAAGTAAGAGTGATTTCAGGTGTGCCGCAGGGGAGTGTCATAGGACCGTTGCTATTCACAATATACATAAATGACCTGGTGGATGACATCGGAAGTTCACTGAGGCTTTTTGCAGATGATGCTGTGGTGTATCGAGAGGTTGTAACAATGGAAAATTGTACTGAAATGCAGGAGTATCTGCAGCGAATTGACGCATGGTGCAGGGAATGGCAATTGAATCTCAATGTAGACAAGTGTAATGTGCTGCGAATACACAGAAAGATAGATCCTTTATCATTTAGCTACAAAATAGCAGGTCAGCAACTGGAAGGAGTTAATACCATAAATTATCTGGGAGTACGCATTAGCAGTGATTTTAAAATGGAATTAGCATATAACGTTGATCGTCGGTAAAGCAGATGCCAGACTGAGATTCATTGGAAGAATCCTAAGGAAATGCAATTCGAAAACAAAGGAAGTAGGTTACAGTACGCTTGTTCGCCCACTCCTTGAATACTGCTCAGCAGTGTGGGATCCGTACCAGATAGGGTTGATAGAAGATATAGAGAAGATCCAACGGAGAGCAGCGCGCTTCGTTACAGGATCATTTAGTAATCGCGGAAGCGTTACGGAGACGATAGATAAACTCCAGTGGAAGACTCTGCAGGAGAGACGCTCAGTAGCTCGGTACGGGCTTTTGTTAAAGTTTCGAGAACATACCTTCACCGAAGAGTCAAGCAGTATATTGCTCCCTCCTACGTACATCTCCCGAAGAGACCATGAGGATAAAATCAGAGAGATTAGAGCCCACACAGAGGCATACAGACAATCCTTCTTTCCACGAACAATACGAGACTGGAATAGAAGGGAGAACCGATAGAGGTACTCAAGGTACCCTCCGCCACACACCGTCAGGTGGCTTGCGGAGTATGGATGTAGATGTAGATGTAGATGTACAGCAGGACGGAGACAAACTGGCGGCAGCTCCATTACGCTCTGGAAACGTTCACCTGGACATCCATGGGTACAGTGGCGCTCATGCAAGGCATCGTGACGGCCAAGGACTATCGTACACTGCATGTAGACGACGTACACCACTTCATGACGATCATGTTTCCCAATAGCATTGGCGTGAAAGAAGGCCAGGAGGGCGATGGAGTGGGCTGAGGAACACCGTGGCAAGGTCCAGTTGATATCCTGGCCCCCTAACTCGCCAGATCTGAACCTGATCGAACGCATCTGAAATGTGATTGATGCGATTAAATGTTGCGTCAAAGCTCATCGCCCCCTCCGGAGAATTTACGGGAAGTAGGTGACTTGCGCGTGTAGACGTGCTGCCAACTCCCTGCAGTGACCTGCCAAGGCCTCGGTGTTTCCATACCACGACGTGTCGCCGTTGTTATACGTGCCAAAGGTGAAGATACCGGTTATTAGGTAGACGTTCATAGTGTTCTGGCTGACCAGTGTACGTACATAATTCGCTATAAAATACCCACAGTAAATTCGTCTGGTTGGTAGACAGAATTATATGGCCAAAACTACTTCTACGAATAATTATCCGACGCCATTGTTCCTTTGCAACTTTTACTCATTTCTGTAAACCTTACACGACAACAAACACGTTTTTTTCCAACGTTTTAATACTTATTTTCTGACACGAATAAGGACGGCTTATTATGTTCCAGTAGTCTTTTATTACTTTGCTTCCATTTCTGTTCCATATAATTTTCTATCTTAATCATAGTGGATAGTTTGTCACTGACATGTGAGGTGGCATTCCCTGCCCACTTCATTTTACTTAAATGATGGTTCAAGTTCGGCATCCATATGTTCATCTGCGAGGGTTATCTACGACATTATTCCTAGCGTAACTTTAATTTACATTACGCAGCTGAATTCGTTGGGAACGTACCAATCTCAGGTAATGTTCAGGTTGAGTCAGCTACCAAACTGCTTATGTAAATGAAGACTCGAAGACCGCCTCCTTGCAGTGTGAACTATAGTTGTCACGCTATAATCATATATCATTTTGTGCTCTATAATAGCCCTGTGAGTCGCAGATAGCCGTTTTCGACAAAACTCTGCCGTAGTTAGGGATATATATATATATATATATATATATATATATATATATATATATATATATATATAACTCGACGAGTTGGATGCCTAATTAGAGTTTCAAACGGCGGAGAGGCACACTGGTTGTGTGTTAGTGACCACAACTCAAAGACATTGGCCCCACTTCACTCAATGTCCTATAAACTGTCTTCCACAGAAAGCAAGTTCTCTGTTTCAGAGTTGAGCTCGAAATGTGGCTGTTAATGATTCAGAATTTTTGCGATCTGACCACAGTCTAGAAGGACACGCCAGAAACGTAACGTTTTTATTTCACCATTTTTTTCGGTCAATTACCACAACATTGTCTCACCAAAACTTTAATCTTTTCACATATTGTAGAAAATTCTAGGTCGGTTCTAGAAGACAAACATAAGCCATACGTGTCAATGTACCATCCAATCGGACTACCGCCTCTGTATGTTTCTTCTGTTTCAATGAGATAATCATTCAGCTTCCATTTCTTTTTCAAAATACTGCTGAACTGCACTGTATACACAAGATTCACTAAATCTAGAAATGTTAAATTTGCAAGCAAAGCTTCGACTACTTCAGTCTGAATCACATATGTTTCCCACCTGTTTCTCGATCGAGTGATTTCCATAATTTTATGCGATGTTTTGAAACGACTAATCGAATTATGAGTAGTAGTAAACTCTTTTGTGCCTTTAGTGTGAGCAATATCTAAACCCCAGTCACCAAAAGTGGTATATCACAAGGGGAAGGCCTGAGACACGGCCAAGCGATTCGGCTCAAATTTCACAGATCGCTTGTGTTCAACCTAAAACGAAGAACTCTTAAGATATTTTGGCTAAACACACCACCCTCCAATCTCCACCCCCCTCCCCCCAACTCCCCGTTTTTGCGCAAATCACCCCTAAAGATTATGACGAACAGTCGACTCAAAATTCGGAGGGATCGATAGATAATTGTAAAAGGAGCATTTCTTATCATCAGATATTTTCCAGAAATCGAGGAAACAAACTTTCACAACTGCCACTGATGTGCCCACATGATTAACTGTTTCCGCCGAGAGCACCGACAGCGCTAAGGTAACTGGCCGGGAAGCGGAGAACGCGGGTTCGAATCTCGAGAAAACTATATAGATTTCATTTTTTTAAATTGTAGTTTCTCGTATCAGAATTCTTAGGGGTAGGAGGGTTAATAAGGTACGCAACTCAATACGGAATAATAGTAATAATGTAGGCAAACTAATTTCCCAAGCGACGTCAATTGTTAAAGAATTAAACTCTAGCCTCTTCACACGAAAAAACCCCGAGTGAGAGTGCTGCAAATTCCTCGCGAGTGGTCACAGGTAGCCAGCCGCGCGGCGCTTGTTTACAGCGAGGCACGGGACAGAATTCGCGAGGGAAGAGTTACTGCATTTTGTCCCTCTTGCCTGTTCGTCGTATCATAGTTGTGAACCTCGAAAAGTCCAGCACGAACCTTATAGCAGACAATCGGAAAGAGTTGTTTCTCGTCATTAGGCTGCCGCAAACCTCGAGGATACATGTAATAATTTTTCATCGTTAATACGCCGAATAAACTACGTTTTGTGAAAGAATACAGTGGTCATCCGTAAGTAATTATGACTTGTACAGTATGTAGTTTGTAGTAATTAACTTTCCTATTTATGCAATAGCAGCTAGTTATCGTTTGTTGTGTCATATCTTTCAGTTGCATAATCTGAATGATGGAGGATCTACACCTTTTGACCAGAGCTGAAATATATAGTTGGGAATCTGTCACAGACAACGGCAAGCGAGAAGTTACCGACGCTGTGTTTTGGTTTGTAAAAGTGTTACAAGACAGTTGTATTATCAATGCACTACCGGAAGCAGGCAGTTCTGTTTCTCGGCGTTGCGGGTCGATAGGAGCTGCTATCGTCGAGCGATTTTTGCAGCTGACGAACGAAATGATTTTTGTTGATACTGAAGAACTATACTACGAAGGTGAAGTAGAAGGTGAGTAAGTGGAAGATATCACGGCTAGTGAATCCCTTAATAATCATAACACTTTGGAAATATCCACGTCGTAGGCAGTCTGTGCTACATCTGTTTCCGTTGAGCGTTAAGAACCGGTTACTAAAGGATTGAACTACGGCGCTATACCCCTAGAAGTAAAAGTAAAGGCGGTAGCGCTTGCCAGGAATCACCCAAATTGGAACCGACAAACACTGCAAAAGAATGGATCAACAACAGCCCTGAAAAGGAAGAAGGACCTAAAATTGTGGGAACATGATATCGTTAAAGGAGGGACAAATACCAGGCGATAAATAAATTTACATACGACCGATCTGCTGAATCTCGTCGTCGTAACGAGAATCTAACAACGAGAATACTCCAGGAGCGGGCTGCGGCTTCATTATACGGACAACATGGATTTTACGTTTGCTGCATCATTATCTTGGGCAATGAATTTCAAATCGGAATATAAAATTCGTCAACCGCACGTCACTAAATACGCCTCCCACAAGGAGGTAGAAAATATAGAATATATTTTGAGAAAGTGGCGGCTCCTTTCAGCACGTAAACAGCGTCACTTATGACCGGTTTTAATCGTGATTGCGGGATCAACGCTGATCACACAGGGTGTGAGTATCTGATGAACATTAGACGCACGTTATCACATAAGGGAGAAAAACGAACACTTGTCGCAGGCAGTAGTAAAAAGAGAAACTAACATTCGTACACGGAGGAATATGCCATCATAGCAACTGGAAAAGTGTTGCCTAAGGTTTTCCTGTGTTTACAAGAAACAAATATTACATTTGGTCCTCTGGTTATAGAAGAGGTCAATAACTTAACCGACTCGTTGAAAAATGTTTACATTACTTGGTCCAAAACTGCGAAATTGACAAATACGATTTACAGAACGTTTCTTGAAAATGTTTTAAAGCCACACGTTGCTGATAACAAATTTTGTCTAATACTGGGTTCCTGGTGTGGAAAAACTAATGCTCTAGTGTATGACACCATGTTTATAGATGACGAGGGTCAACCGAGGTGCACGGTAAAAGCAATATCGCCAAACTGCATACCTGTGTGCCAAGTGTGTGATGTTTATTTCTATCGCCAGGTTAAAAGTCTTATTTCCAGGCTTCAGAATTGCAGTGTACTTCTAGAAACCCAGCGGGAATTGCACGGCTTGACACTTCTTCTTCCGTGTGTATTTGCTTTTAGGAAGCTTTAATTGTCTGGTGCTATTAATAGTGTTCCATAGATTTCGTGTTTGTTTTGAATACAGTCAGAGAGAGTACCTTTAGTCAGCCATAGTGCCAGTAGAGTCAGTGTCGTCGTAACTGCCGCCTGCCTCACGTCTGCTGTGCAGCGAGCTACCTTAATTTAAGTATTAACTGTATTTTCCTTACTTGACACTCCTTCCGTGCTTTTAGGAAGCTTTAATTGTCTGGTGCTATTAATAGTGTTCCATAGATTTCGTGTTTGTTTTGAATACAGTCAGAGAGAGTCCCTTTAGTCAACCATAGTGCCAGTAGTGCTAATGTTTGTTTTCAAGACAGTCCAGAGACAGGTAGTGCAATTTTCATTGTTTTCTGCAAGAAGTGGCTAGCAACCCCAGTTTAGTGAATAAACAGCCGCCTTTAATGAATTAGCAGTCTAGTTAAAGGTTGAACAACTCTCTTCAGTAAATTGATTCCTTAGGATGGATAGGATGTGTGACTGCTGTGTACGGACGCAGGAGGAGCTGGCCACTGTTTGCGAACAGCTGAGCGTGTTGATGGCCGCGGTCAGCCGTCTTCAGGCTGCTGCCTCGGAGTGTAGCGGCAGTGGGGAGTCTGGTGCGTCGCAGGGTACACCCCAGGTGTTACATGCTTCACACACTGTCCCTGCTGTCGAGACATCTTCGCGGGTACCGGGCGCGGTTGGGCCACCCTCTCCCCAAGGGGAGTGGCGGGTTCAGCGGCGTTCGCGGCGCACGAGGCGGAGGGTCAATGTGGAGGCTGGCCGTGTGGCATCGCCCGCTCTGCCTGTGAGTGGACATGTGGCTGCTCCTTCAGCAAGGTCCGAGCAGGCACACGGGGGGAGGGGTTTAATAGTTATTGGGAGCTCCAACGTTAGGCGGGTGATGGAGCCCCTTAGGGAAATAGCGGGAAGGTCGGGGAAGAAGGCCAGTGTTCACTCTGTCTGCTTGCCGGGGGGCCTCATCCAAGATGTGGAGGAGGCCCTACCGGCGGCGATAGAGAGCACTGGGTGCACCCGACTGCAAATTGTTGCTCAATGACTCCTGCCGTCTGGGTTCAGAGGTCATCCTCAGTTCGTACAGGCGGTTGGCGGAATTGGTGAAGGCGGAAAGCCTCGCCCGCGGGGTGGAATCAGAGCTAACAATTTGTAGTATCGTTCCCAGAACCGATCGCGGTCCTCTGGTTTGGAGCCGAGTGGAAGGCTTAAACCAGAGGCTCAGACGATTCTGTGGAGATCTGGGGTGCAAATTTCTCGACCTCCGCTATCGGGTGGAGAAATGTAGGGTCCCCCTGAATAGGTCAGGCGTGCACTACACGCCGGAAGCGGCTACAAGGGTAGCGGAGTACGTGTGGAGTGCACATGGGTTTTTTTTAGGTTAGAGAATCCCCTCCCTAGGCCCGACAAGACGCCTCCTGAGACGCGGCAAGGTAGGAGTAGGCAAAATGCAACAGGGAATAACAATATTAATGTGCTAATAGTAAACTGCAGGAGCGTCTATAGAAGGGTCCCAGAACTGCTCTCATTAATAAACGGTCACAATGCCCATATAGTACTAGGGACAGAAAGTTGGCTGAAACCAGACGTAAACAGTAATGAAATCCTAAACTCAGATTGGAATGTATACCGTAGAGACAGGCTGAACAGTGAAGGGGGAGGCGTGTTTATAGCGATAAGAAGTGCAATAGTATCGAAGGAAATTGACGGAGATCCGAAATGTGAAATGATTTGGGTGAAGGTCTTGGTTAAAGCAGGCTCAGACATGGTAATTGGATGTCTCTATAGGCCCCCTGGCTCAACAGCTGTTGTGGCTGAGCACCTGAAGGATAATTTGGAAAATATTTCGAGTAGATTTCCCCACCATGTTATAGTTCTGGGTGGAGATTTTAATTTGCCAGATATAGACTGGGAGACTCAAACGTTCATAACGGGTGGCAGGGACAAAGAATCCTGTGAAATCTTTTTAAGTGCTTTATCTGAAAACTACCTTGAGCAGTTAAACAGAGAACCGACTCGTGGGGATAACATATTAGACCTTCTGGTGACAAACAGACCCGAACTATTTGAAAAAGTTAACGCAGAACAGGGAATCAGCGATCATAAAGCGGTTACGGCATCGATGATTTCAGCCGTAAATAGGAATATTAAAAAGGGTAGGAAGATTTTTCTGTTTATAAAAAGTGACAAAAAGCAGATTTCAGAGTACCTGTTGGCTCAACACAAAAGTTTTGTCTCAAGTACAGATAGTGTTGAGGATCAGTGGACAAAGTTCAAAACCGTCGTACATTATGCGTTAGATGAGTATGTGCCAAGCAAGATCGTAAGAGATGGAAAAGAGCCACAGTGGTACAACAACCGAGTTAGAAAACTGCTGCGGAAGCAAAGGGAACTTCACAGCAAACATAAACATAGCCAAAGCCTTGCAGACAAACAAAAATTACGCGAAGCGAAGTGTAGTATGAGGAGGGCTATGCGAGAGGCGTTCAATGAATTCGAAAGTAAAGTTCTATGTACTGACTTGGCAGAAAATCCTAAGAAATTTTGGTCTTATGTCAAAGCGGTAGGTGGAACAAAACAAAATGTCCAGACACTCTGTGACCAAAATGGTACTGAAACAGAGGATGACAGAATAAAGGCCGAAATACTAAATGTCTTTTTCCAAAGTTGTTTCACAGAGGAAGATTGCACTGTAGTTCCTTCTCTAGATTGTCGCACAGATGACAAAATGGTAGATATCGAAATAGACGACAGAGGGATAGAGAAACAATTAAAATCGCTCAAAAGAGGAAAGGCCTCTGGACCTGATGGGATACCAGTTCAATTTTACACAGAGTACGCGAAGGAACTTGCCCCCCTTCTTGCAGCGGTGTACCGTAGGTCTCTAGAAGAGCGTAGCGTTCCAAAGGATTGGAAAAGGGCACAGGTCATCCCCGTTTTCAAGAAGGGACGTCGAACAGATGTGCAGAACTATAGACCTATATCTCTAACGTCGATCAGTTGCAGAATTTTGGAACACGTATTGTGTTCGAGTATAATGACTTTTCTGGAGACTAGAAATCTACTCTGTAGGAATCAGCTTGGGTTTCGAAAAAGACGGTCATGTGAAACCCAGCTCGCGCTATTCGTCGACGAGACTCAGAGGGCCATAGACACGGGTTTACAGGTAGATGCCGTGTTTCTTGACTTCCGCAAGGCGTTCGATACAGTTCCCCACATCGTTTAATGAACAAAGTAAGAGCATATGGACTATCAGACCAATTGTGTGATTGGATTGAGGAGTTCCTAGATAACAGGACGCAGCATGTTATTCTCAATGGAGAGAAGTCTTCCGAAGTAAGAGTGATTTCAGGTGTGCCGCAGGGGAGTGTCATAGGACCGTTGCTATTCACAATATACATAAATGACCTGGTGGATGACATCGGAAGTTCACTGAGGCTTTTTGCAGATGATGCTGTGGTGTACCGAGAGGTTGTAACAATGGAAAATTGTACTGAAATGCAGGAGGATCTGCAGCGAATTGACGCATGGTGAAAGGAATGGCAATTGAATCTCAATGTAGACAAGTGTAATGTGCTGCGAATATACAGAAAGATAGATCCTTTATCATTTAGCTAGAAAATAGCAGGTCAGCAACTGGAAGCAGTTAATACCATAAATTATCTGGGAGTACGCATTAGGAGTGATTTAAAATGGAATGATCTTATAATGTTGATCGTCGGTAAAGCAGATGCCAGACTCAGATTCATTGGAAGAATCCTAAGGAAATGCAATCCGAAAACAAAGGAAGTAGGTTACAGTACGCTTGTTCGCCCACTGCTTGAATACTGCTCAGCAGTGTGGGATCCGTACCAGATAGGGTTGATAGAAGAGATAGAGAAGATCCAACGGAGAGCAGCGCGCTTCGTTACAGGATCATTTAGTAATCGCGAAAGCGTTACGGAGATGATAGATACACTCCAGTGGAAGACTCTGCAGGAGAGACGCTCAGTAGCTCGGTACGGGCTTTTATTGAAGTTTCGAGAACATACCTTCACCGAAGAGTCAAGCAGTATATTGCTCCCTCCTACGTATATCTCGCGAAGAGACCATGAGGATAAAATCAGAGAGATTAGAGCCCACACAGAGGCATACCGACAATCTTTCTTTCCACGAACAATACGAGACTGGAATAGAAGGGAGAACCGATAGAGGTACTGAAGGGACCCTCCGCCACACACCGTCAGGTGGCTTGTGGAGTATGGATGTAGATGTAGATGCAATAACTGTTCACAGCATAACTCATAACCAGCTTTCAACACCGATTTTTCAGGCAATGATATCGTATACGCGGCACGCATCAAAATTAATTCAAGGAAAAGACATACTTTTAAATGTAAACCAAGTTAGTTTTCTGCAAACTCTTCGGAAGGAACAGTGTAGCTGTCGAAAAATTACATTATTAGATGTTCTTGGTGTCGCGAGTATATTTGTTTCGAATGTTTATATGAGAAATACCATCCATGTAGTTGTTCGAAAAAAAATTGAGGACACGCAACGGTGTTTGGAAGAGCCATTGGAAAGTAACCAGGAATAACATTTTAGTTGTTTACTATCCCACAGGGTTTGAGAAATTTATTTGCCTACCATTTTATCCTTCCTAATTGTTTTACTTATCTTATTAACCCTCCTATCCCTATCAATTGAGATACGCAAAAATACAAACGAGAAGAATAACTTGCGCTAGGTTTTCCTCGAGATTCGAACCCGGGTTTTCCGCTTCTCAGGCGGTTACCAGTTAACTTGAACATTTTTCTTTTGCGTTTTGTTCGTTATTATTCGTTGTATTCGGTCGTAGCGGAGATCACATGACATCTGTTGAAGTTCGTTGTTGATTCTTTCACTCAGTTTTTGTTTTTATTTTTTATTATAGAGACCAAGCATATATCTGACCTAACACGCAAAGGTCGTTGCGCTATCGGCTCTCTCGGCGAAAGTGTTTACCGTGTGATTACACAAGCGGCAGTTGAAGAAGTTTCTTTCCTCGATTTCTGGAAAAGTATGCATTTGTGGACCCCGTAACTGATCATCAAAAATGCTCTATTTACAGTTATATATCGATCCCATTAATTTTGAGGCGATTGTCATCATAACCTTTAGGGGTGATTTTCTCAAAATCTGGAGGGTGTTGATCCAAAATACCTTAGAGTCCTTCGTTTTAGGTTGTACACAAGGGTCGTGCCAAATGTGAGCCGAATCAGTTGGCCGTGTCTGAGACCTTCCCCTTGTCAGACATTAATTGGATTGAAACTTCCTGGCAGATTAAAACTGTGTGCCCGACCGAGACTCGAACTCGGGATCTTTGCCTTTCGCGGGCAAGTGCTCTACCATCTGAGCTACCGAAGCACGACTCAGGTCCGGCACTCACAGCTTTACTTCTGCCAGTATCTCGTCTCCTACCTTCCAAACTTTACAGAAGCTCTCCTGCGAAACTTGCAGAACTAGCACTCCTGAAAGAAAGGATATTGCGGAGACATGGCTTAGCCACAGCCTGGGGGATGTCTTCGCAATATCCTTTCTTTCAGGAGTGCTAGTTCTGCAAGTTTCGCAGGAGAGCTTCTGTAAAGTTTGGAAGGTAGGAGACGAGATACTGGCAGAAGTAAAGCTGTGAGTAGCGGACCTGAGTCGTGCTTCGGTAGCTCAGATGGTAGAGCATTTCCCCGCGAAAGGCAAAGGTCCCGAGTTCGAGTCTCGGTCGGGCACACAGTTTTAATCTGCCAGGAAGTTTCATATCAGCGCACACTCCGCTGCAGAGTGGAAATTTCATTCTGGATTAATTGGCTTGTCTATTTTCAGAGAAAAATTTCTAGCCTCTGCGCATTTAGCTTTGTCGTAGTTTCTCATCGACTCTTACGTCAACCTGATACTTTTATATTACATGCACAGCTTAAGTTCAGAAACCCGACAGAACTGATAATCGTGAGGCTTGCCGTTTCTGTCCCAAATTTGGTTGAAATAGATCCGGGGGTTTTTCTTTTAGTGTCGTCAGCATCAGTGCACGCACAGTCTGCAATGTCAAGTGTTCAAGTCTTCCTAATCAAATACGTCCCCTTTTGAAATGTCGTTCTAAAGTTTAATCACTATTTCGCATGTACACAACCTTCAAATGTGTTTTCTCTTGATGGTGTCGTGGGAACGGACACAGTGAAATGTAAACTTTGCAAAAGTAATAGATACACACTGAATTTATTAGTCTTTCGTTTATCTATTCATCGTTTCCATTGAAACAGACAACAAATACTAGATGTGTGCATTCATTGTAGTTTTCTTTGTATTTGCTAAATAACTAATTATTTTTACTAGGATCCACAACTGGTGTGACTATGAACACCCAAGAGCCACTCCAGTCATTCGAATGTAACTGCAGCAATGTTTTCTTAGAACAAACTTACTATTGAACGCCACAGGTACGGAAAGGTCTCTTTTGGAAGTGAAAATACCACCTTTCTAACGGTAAAATGTAAGGATAGAATTTTTGCAAGTGGGGCCAATTTACTACCGCAACAATTAGCAACGAAATGGCAAACTATCACTAACTTTTGCGATCGCTTGATAGTGAAATTTCTGAGCTAATTTCCGATTTTATCTCTAAACCATTACCAGCTTCCTCATACATAGACACAAAAACGATTTAACACAGAATTTAAAGAATCTGAGTCACGTTCAGTTAAAAAAAGATGTGGACTGCCATGAATTTCTCTCCTGTGCGACCCCTCTCATCTCAGCGCAGCAGTTGCAACCTACCTCCTCAATTACTTGCTGGATATATTCCAGTCTCTGTCCTTCTCCACAGTTTTTACACTCGACAATCCCTCCTGGTGCCGTGGAAGTCTTAACAGGTGTCCTACCATTCCGTCCCTTCTCCTCGCTAGTGTTTTCCATATACTCCTTTCATCGCCGATTTTGTGGAGAACCTCCTCATTCATTTCCTTACTACTCCAGCTAATTTCCAACATTATTCTGTAGCGCCACATCTTAAATGCTCCGATATTCTTTTCCGGTTTTCTCACAGTACATGTCTCACTATCATACAGTGATCTGCTTCAAACGTACTCCCTCATAAATTTCTTCCTAAAATTAAGACCTGTGTCTCGTACTGACAGACATTTCTTGTCTAGGAACGCCCTTTTTGCCAGTGCTAGTGTCGTTTGATGTCCTACTAGCTCTGTCTGTCCTGGGTTATTTTGCTGCCTAGGTAGCAGAATTCCTTAACTTCATCTACTTTGTGATTACCAATCCTGATGTTAGGTTTCTTCCCGTTCTCCTTTCTGCTACTTCTCATTAAATTAATCTTTCTTCACTTTCGTTATGTAGTTCCTCGCACGCTGTGTGATTCTTTAGTGGGTACAGGAGCGAGGAGAAGATGCTGTTTACGAACAATGAATTCATATATTAATTTAATCTACATGTAATATCAAATAGTAAAATAGTACATAACTTTGTTGCGGTATTAGTAGCGTCAGTCGCTAACAGTATGTTTAAATCATACAGTGAAGGCTTTCACGACCGGATGGTACTGTTGTTGATAATTCATTCGGGTTATAAGGCCGTGGTCCATGGAATTCTTCAATTCCTAACGTTTCGTCCAATACTACGTTGGACATCTTCAGAGGTATGGCTGGTCCTGCTGAGTCCGGCCGAGTCGGCAGGACCAGCCATACCTCTGAAGATGTCCAACGTAGTATTGGACGAAACGTTAGGAATTGAAGAATTCCATGGACCACGGCCTTATAACCCGAATGAATTATCAACAACAGTATATTTAAATGATTTATAAATACGTTACTCTCCAATACAATATCGTTCAGGAGATGTCAAGCCCTGGCAACTACGAAAGTCTGTAGATATTATTCAACTGGTAAACACACAAATGGGGCTAGAGTACGAATGTTCGAGCTTAAGTACGCCCGCTGCTGGACACGTGAAGAGAGGCTGCCTGCTTGCGTCTCATTGGCGCCGGCGTAATCGTTCGTGGCAGCGCCATCGTGCTGCTTTGCCGACTGTAGGAAACGTGGCGGCGTGCCTGCCGGCGCGGATGTGAAAGTGCGGCCGACCAGCTAGCGGCAGGTTCAGAAACTATTAATCCATGTTCTACATTAAGTACGCTGTTCGCCCCATTCAGTAGAT
Source organism: Schistocerca cancellata (assembly GCF_023864275.1). Lineage (NCBI taxonomy): Eukaryota > Metazoa > Arthropoda > Insecta > Orthoptera > Acrididae > Schistocerca > Schistocerca cancellata. The sequence goes on from NC_064634.1 coordinate 511,952,229, forward strand.
CCTATAATTCTTCTTGACTTTCACTGAGGACAGAAATGTCATCAGTGAATCTTACCGTTAATATCCTTCTACCCTATATTTCCATCACACTCAAGAACCTTCCGTTTATTTCCGTCATTGGTTGCTCCGACGTATAGACTGAACATAGGGATGATAGACTACATCTCTATCTAGTAAGAATTTTAATCCGAGTACTTCATTCTTGGTCTTCCAGTGTTATTATTTCCTTCTGATTCTTGTACATATTGTTTGATCTCATCTTTCCCTACAGCTTACCGCTATTTTTCTCAGATTTTCGAACATCTTGCACCAACTGACACTGTCTAACACTTTTTCCAGGTCGACAAATCCTGTGAACTTGTCTTGATTTTTCTTCAGTCTTATTTCCATTATCAATCACGATGTCGTAACTGCCTCTCTAGTGCCTCTACCTCTCCTGAACTCAAAAATGATCGTCATCTAATAGATCCTCAGTTGTTTTCTCCACTCTTGCGTATATTACTATTTTGAGGAAGTTGGATGCACGACATGTTAAGCTGGAAATACGGTAATCCTCGCAATAGTCGACGTTTGCTATCTTCGGAATTGTTTGAATACGGTTTACCGAAGGTCTGATGGTGTATCTCCAGTCTCATATATTCAACACACCAACATCAACAGTTGTTTTGTTGCCACTTCCACCAAAGGTGTTTAGAAATTATCCATCCCTTCTGCTTTATTTGTTCCTAAGTCGTCCAAAGCTCTTCAGAATTCTTATGCGAATACTGAATCCCATATCCCCTTGTCGACTCTTGTTTCTTCTTCCGTCAGATTGTCAAACAAGTGCTTCTTCTCACAGAGGTTTTTATGTACTCCGTCCTCCTATCCTCTCTCTCTTTTGCATTTAACAGTGGAATTCCCATTGCGCTCTTCCTTTTAATTTCAAACACTGTTGTTTTGGCATTTCTGTCTGGGGTGACAGTCTTTCCAACAATCATATCTTTTCCTTTTTTTTTTCCAACGCAGCCACTCCACCTTACCTTTCCTGCACGTCACATTTATTTCATTTGCATTGCTTTATTACTGAATTTCCCTGAACATTTTTGTATTTCCTTCTTTCGTCGATCAACTGACGTATTGAAACTTCCTGGCAGATTAAAACTGTGTGCCGGACCGAGACTCGAACTCGAGGCCTTTGCCTTTCGCGGGCAAGTGCTCTACCAACTGAGCTACCCAAGCACGACTCACGCCCCGTTCTCACAGCCTTACTTCTGCCAGCGCCCACTCCGCTGCAGAGTGAAAATCTCATCCTGGAAACATCCCCCAGGCTGTGGCTAAGCCATGTCTCCGCAATATCCTTTCTTTCAGGAGTGCTAATTCTGCAACGTTCGCAGGAGAGCTTCTGTAAAGTTTGGAAGGTAGGAGACGAGGTACTGGCATAACTAAGGCTGTGAGGACGGGGCGTGAGTCGTGCTTGGGTAATTCAGTTGGTAGAGCACTTGCCGCGAAAGGCGAAGATCCTGAGTTTGAGTCTCGGTCCGGCACACAATTTTAATCTGCCAGAAAGTTTCATATCAGCGCACACTCCGCTGCAGAGTGAAAATCTCATTCTGGAAACTGACGTATTGCTTCTGTTACCCATGGTTTCTCCGCAATTGCCTTCTTGTACCAATGTTTTTCGTTCAACTTCTGTTCTATTCATCTTTAACTGTCTTCTGAGCTAGTCATAATCGCAGTATCTATAGTTACTGCTATATCTGTTGATGAATCACCATCCAAAATAAGATGCTGCTTCCTCCCTATCAAAAGAACCTCCGTACAGTGATAAATTTGTATGGTACCCTATGCGAGCTTACTTCAGTTAGTAAGTGTTAATGGAATAAAAACCCGCTTCATTTGTAAGTAATTATTTTTTGTTTCACCATCGGTCTTGAAAGTCTAAAGCTCTGTCTTCAGATGGTGCTAAATAATTAAGAAATCATAAATGTGTGGTAGTGGATCCAGGCGCCCACAAGGGACCAAACCCATGTTGACAATGTATGGAAGCATAGGAACGGCAGCCAGGGCACCCACCTTGACGTTGTTCTCATTTGTCAGCTCATTGATGCTCCTACACACGTGTGTTGTTCAGTGTGACTTTGATGCCTACTGACTGACCCGATCACCACTCATTTAAGATTTCTTAAGTTATTTGGCTTGAAGATGGGGTCTGAAGATTGGCCTGAAGATAGGGCTTTAGGCGTCCGAATCCAGTTGTGAAATAAAAAAAAGTTACTTAAAACTTCAGCGGATTTTGCTCCATGAATATGTTCCTCAGTTGTGGATGATTTCCTCACCAATTGTTTAGTTAATACTTGTAAATGTTGTACTGTGTAAATTGGTTTATTCAAGTCAAACAATATTTCATCTCTTTGATAGACTTGGTCCTTTTTGTATAGAGTCTCATGTGAGAAAACGGATTTGGATTTCACAAAAATGTTCAAATGTGTGTGAAATCTTATGGGACTTAACTACTAAGGTCATCAGTACCTAAGCTTACACACTACTTAACCTAAATTACCTTAAGGACAAACACACACCCCCGATGCCCGAGGGAGGACACGAACCTCCGCCAGGACCAGCTGTACAGTCCATGACTGCAGCGCCTTAGACCGCTTTTTTTTTTTTTTTTTAGATCTCATTCCGTTCTATATTGTTCGTTGAATTTGTTCGGGGCGGATGTTCAACGACACCCATCCAGGTTCTTTGTTGAGCCGTTGACTCAGTTTTTTATTACAGAGGGTAGCTAGCCCTCTGACCGAGCACACGGCTAATCCGGATTTCACACGATCAGTGTTTTAAAGATCGTGTCAGTTAGTATGGAGGAATTCGTTCTGTTACAAGCATTCATTCAATAAGTACAACAAGACATGTCATATATGTGTTAGCTATACTAGTAATATGTTAACTCTGCATTGTGCACACAAAAGCAGAGTTTTCTACATCAAAACAGTTTCGAATTATCTTTTTATTTGGAATCCCCTCATCAAAATTTTAATCTGCAGCTGATGACTGACTATGTAATTGGCAGAAATTGTTTGGCTGTATTGAGATTATGGAGAATGAAAGGCATACTTTCTGCACCTGTTATTGCTTCCATATAATTTGTAGTAGGTAAGATATCAACAATTCAATTAATTAAGGAAAGAGTGACACTCTTGTTAGACATTCCGTTAATAATAATCATTATTTAATCATGAGCCAAATTAGGGCATTTTATTTCCTGTAATCTCATGCAATTCATTGTCGCCTCATCTGTATGATTCCCCCTGATATGTGCAACAATTTGTGTGCAGTTTTATGGGACCTATGTTGTTCTCTTGCTGTGATAATAGTTGAGAATCTGTCTCCTGCTTGAAATGCAACCTCAAATCCTTCGATGGTTGTAGTTTGATGATGAAAAGTAGACATGACAATATAATGAGGATATTAATGTTATTTTTTGGATGTGCTGTCTTTTGCTTCTGAGTGTATTACTGAAAAGGTTCTGCTTTAACTGTTTTACAGTAAACAAAATGAATAGATGGCACACACTTCTTTCCAGAGAATGGTTGACTAGCTCAGAATTTTGGACCTGAATTTTCTATTACAAGATTACATTACGTAGCTATTCTATCACTGCTGATGAGGCAGTAGTAACGGGTTGTCAGCAGCCTCTTTGACAACTGAAACTGCTGATCATAACGCTTTATTATTCGTTTTGACAAACTGAAAAATTCTTTCTTTGTTCATAGCCATTCATTTTAAGCACCACGAGAGCCATCAGTTCTAATTACTTCAGAGTATGTTCACGTGTAGTGTCACATGTGGCAGGAAGGAAAAACTGACATAGTGTAGAAAGAGTGAAGACCTATGTTACCTGATACGAGGTAATATTTACGTATTATAACTGCATCATTATGCACCATAGTAATTGAAGCTGTTCTAAGATTGTTCTTACTTACAAATAAACTGACAATATGGTTCCAGATGATAATGCGAGAACAAGGTGGTAATATTGCTACCAATCTTACATTTAATTAAACACTGTAGCCATCTGTGCTAAATTTAGGCTGCCGTTGGCAGTAATGCGAAGTGCGCATTGCTAATAATGCCAGATGGTAACTACAAACACAAATTACTACAGAAGTAATTTCAGTTTTAGATATGAATTAAAGATGCAGTCTCACCATAAAGCTTATAAGTCACTAATGTGCATTTGGTAGTTTCACACTGCACCAAAATGCAACTACTGAGTACTTTTCAGTAATAAAATATGTAGGAACTGCCGTATATTAGTAATTGAATGCTTTTAGACATTGGTTGACTTTACACAAAAAAAGCTCCTGTTACTTACATTAGTTTGTAGTAGAGATGGGCAAACTGAAACACGTAAATGTTTCGAAACAAATGAAACAGTACAATGTAATGTTTCGATACGGTGTTTCGAAACAGTGAAACAGTTTGTTTTGTAATCTAGTAAACCTACACATTTTATCATCTTGAATGTCTACTGTATAAGTATGTCCATATAAACACAAATGAAGTGCGAGAGCGCTAATCATATCGCAGAAAGTATGAAACTATCACTTAGGCGTCTTGGCAGTTTCGTATTTCCTGCAGCAAATGCGCTGCTTTCGTGTCATGTGACTTTCATTCTTTTCAATTGGCCGAGGAAAGCCTTAGCTGAAGACAGAAGAACCACCACGAACGGAACTGGAGGTGGGAGCAAAACAAGAGATATGCTACTGGGATTCCCACATTCCATTAGTATGGCTAATATACCCATCCTGCTAATTTCCATGCACACAAAGGGAATCATTGTGGATAATAGACACACTGACTATAGACTCACAAATAACGCCAAATAATTCGAATAAATAACAAAATATAACAGAAAAAATTGTGTTTCAAGGTGTTTCAAACCGTTACTATAAATTTACGATGCTTCCGTTCACCATTACACTATCAGTGATATGTGAAACAGATTGCTTGAAATTATACCTACATCAAATTTATATACATGTCTTATAACTGTCACTCTACGCCTTTTTTTTATTTAAAATGTTGTAGTCTAACTTGCGTTTCTTAATATGATTACTGTACATGAACAGAGAAGCGTATCTTACAAAAAAGTGTAATTTAACTGAATGATTTTCACATATTTATTATTTTGAATGCGAATAGTATGCGTTGTTTTATTGTTTGGTTAGTGTTTATAAAGCAGATGTTACGCCATTTCGGAATAGGACAGTCAGCTGGAAACGAAGCTTTATTTTCGGATATCTTGAGCTTCATGCTATTGCTTGTCAAAAAGATTTCGACACCCTTGAAAGTGTTTCATGAAGTGGTATGTTGTGTTTCAGTACCTGTGCCGAGCCCGAATCTCGTCCGACACAGAGCGGAATGAAACATCACTGTTTCGATACAATTAGTCCGTTCCATGCGCAGGTGGACTGAAACAGTCTTATTTTGAAACAACGATACAGTTTCTGTGTCTGGCTCGAGATCCGAGACAAGGGCGGAATGAAACACCACTGTTTCGAAATAGTGAACCATAGCCGTTCCGAAACACTGAAACAGTTCCAGGTATCGATACACTGTATCGAAACATAGAAACAGTGGCCAAGTCTAGTTTGTAGATATCTGTGTATGTTGCTATTGTTGTAATGTTACTGAAGTTGTTCTACATTCTATTCAATGGTGGGTAAGCAAAGTGGTTGCAGAATAAATTATCTGAAAAATTCACGTAGAAAGCTTTATTTCTCTTTCTCCACAGACGTTCTAGCTAGACCTCAGGACGTCTACCAGCTGCTGGTGGCCGTTCGCCCTGGCGAGGTCCAGTGGGCTGCTCCCGCGGACGTCCCTGGCATCCTTGTCGGCCCCAGCCTCCAGCAGTGCCCTCACCGTGTCTACGTAGCCACGCTCCGCCGCCCAGTGCAGCGGCGTCTGCTCTTCGTCGTCCTTAGCGTTGGGGTCGGCAGAAGACGCCGTCAGCACCCGAACCACGGCTACGCGATCACTTCCTGCAGCGAAGTGCAGAGGGGTAGCCTCGTAGTCGTTCCTTGCGTCTACCTCCGCCCCGGCCCCAACCAGGCTCCTCACAACCTCCACATGTCCCCAGAATGCTGCCCAGTGCAAAGCAGTCCACTCCAAGTCGCTGTCCCTCGCCCTCACATCCGCCCCCGACGCGAGAAGCGCCTGCAGGTCCCCAACTGCCCCGTCCTTAGCCGCCTGGACCAGTCTTCTGTTCTTCTCCTCTTGAGAAAGGTTCCTGCACAAAACAGCAGGATAATTACACTTTCCTCCAAACACACACACACACACACACACACACACACACACACACCTCATTATGAGTTTTACCACAAAAGCCACACCGTGACTAACGTTAAAAGAAAAAGAATGTTGCCCGGTGACAAATAGCGAATCTGCAATAATCTCCTTTCTACGATACAGTAAAATGAGAACGTCTGTTTGTATTATGGTACAGATGTACAGAAGTACAGGGCTATTACAAATGACTGAAGCGATTTCATAAATTCACTGTAGCTCCATTCATTGACATATGGTCACGACACACTACAGATACGTAGAAAAACTCATAAAGTTTTGTTCTCCTGAAGCCGCACTTCAGGTTTCTGCGTCAGAGCGCTCGAGAGCGCAGTGAGACAAAATGGCGACAGGAGCCGAGAAAGCGTATGTCGTGCTTGAAATGCACTCACATCAGTCAGTCATAACAGTGCAACGACGCTTCAGGACGAAGTTCAACAAAGATCCACCAACTGCTAACTCCATTCGGCGATGGTATGCGCAGTTTAAAGCTTATGGATGCCTCTGTAAGGGGAAATCAACGGGTCGGCCTGCAGTGAGCGAAGAAACGGTTGAACGCGTGCGGGCAAGTTTCACGCGTAGCCCGCGGAAAATTGGCTCATGCCACAACTGGAGACCGACAGCGCCGACTTCATCTTTCAACAGGATGGTGCTCCACCGCACTTCCATCATGATGTTCGGCATTTCTTAAACAGGAGATTGGAAAACCGATGGATCGGTCGTGGTGGAGATCATGATCAGCAATTCATGTCATGGCCTCCACGCTCTCCCGACTTAATCCCCCATGCGATTTCTTTCTGTGGGGTTATGTGAAAGATTCAGTGTTTAAGCCTCCTCTACCAAGAAACGTGCCAGAACTGCGAGCTCGCATCAACGATGCTTTCGAACTCATTGATGGGGACATGCTGCGCCGAGTGTGGGAGGAACTTGATTATCGGCTTGATGTCTGCCGAATCACTAAAGGGGCACATATCGAACATTTGTGAATGCTTAAAAAAACTTTTTGAGTTTTTGTATGTGTGTGCAAAGCATTGTGAAAATATCTCAAATAATAAAGTTATTGTAGAGCTGTGAAATCGCTTCAATCATTTGTAATAACCCTGTATTGTCCTCTGTAAGTCACCATCCACTCTTCATTACAAGTTCGCATATTCCATCCTTCAAGAAATCGACTGATGACATTTTATCACATTGATTCTTGACACTGAATTCCTTGTTGCTCAGGAAGCTGTTATTAAGCAGTCATTGACGTCCATTGAAGGAAACGCATCCTGCAGTCAACACTAGTTTTCTGTGTGAAGCAATCCCTTCTAATGCTTACAAACATAATACAGAAAGTAGTCACATCTACAGATAATCACACAAAATTTTCTGCCATGGCAGTACTAATAATTGAATCCATTTATTTGCAAATATATAGATACAGTCTTGTTGGACAAAGCATCTTATTACCAGAAAGTCATTTAATCAAAATATTTCAAACATGGCAATGACAGTAACTGTGTAGCCACACCTCTATGCATGAATACAATTATTGTCACATGCCCACATGGACACTTGTTAGAATAAACGTTATTGTATGACAACCAACATGCAGACATGCAATCACTCACACAAACACACACACACACACACACACACACACACACACACACACACACACACACACACACATACATAATTTTAACCTAAATTGTTGCTGTGATATGTCTGAAGGCAACAACAAAACTTTCAAGTCAATGGGGATAAATTAATGTCTCACGAACTTATCTGAATTACCATTCGAAATACTGTTCCAAGAAATTACAGATTTCCTGAAAAAATTATAGGCTCCACACCACTGATGTGCACACTGAGAACTACACGACGTCATTTGCATGTGACAGCCTCTGTCACTAACAGACAATATCAGAACTACTTTATAACCTAAACACTATTAAGAAGAAATTTATTGCATTATTCAGCTAAGTGAGATTTTACAACTTCAACTTGTAAATCCACTTCGATCAACTGATCAAGTACTCACTTTCTTCCTCCATATATATATATATATATATATATATATATATATATATATATAGAGAGAGAGAGAGAGAGAGAGAGAGAGAGAGAGAGAGAGAGAGGAGCTAACGTCGCTCTTTCGACTGAAAAATCACACATTTCGTATATTCAAAATGGGTCTTAGTGTTCTGAAACTGTTTCAAGTAGTTTTGATCCAACAAGTTGGTTTACCCCCCACTGTGCTTTTCTGGGTGTGGCCTGGAGGAAGTGGCGCACCCGTGATTGCCTCTTGGGTACACAACGGTTGAAATGTAGCCTACAGTCTGACATGGAACACCAGCAATGTTCCAACACAGTTTTTAAAAAGCAGAGAGTACTGGCACCTGTCAGAGTGATGTCTACAGATTGAATCCTAAGCTGTAGAATTGGTGAGTTTAGTATGGAGCAACTGGGCTCGTTGACATACACACGCTTGACCGTCGCTGTAACCTGATGCAAACTGCTTAGGATCACTGATGTTGTACGACATTTAGCCTACCACGTACTCTCATTGTTTCCGTACGTTTTTGGAGTAGGCACTTTAATTACTTCACCATGAATTCCACTGCAAGAACCCCTCTGGATAGCCGAGTTACCAGAACGCTGTATTCTCTTAGGACAATCATGGGTGACCAGTGTGTTTGCCTGTTGAAAGGCTCGGTATTCTATAGTGTTACCTATAGCAGGAAGAGATTCTGTTTTCCATGAGTGTGGTTACTGGGGCAAGCTGTGGCATCAACTTGGAGGGGTGTGCCCAGGCTGTGGACTTAGGACGACCCTAGGAAGTTTGAGCGAGGTCAGGGCATGTGGTGAAGTAGCCAACTGGTTAAGGCGACTGTTTGTGATAGGCAAGAAATTGGCCTTGAAGTCTCAATATCGTTCAAATTTTAAGTGGTCACTACATATGGAAGTATCCAAAAAGCCAGTTAAAGAAAAAATATTTAAGATTCTCATAGTTTCTTAACACACAGTCCACAACTTGTCTGATGCATGCACATAATTTTTGTTTGGCAGTATGTTTCGACATGTGAGATTACTGACCTCAAGCAAAAGCAAGTTATTTTTACCAGCTATTGGCGAAAAGCAGTGCTCATGCCATAATTTTGATGCGCTTATGCCCATTTTCTCAATCTTGCTTGCTGTGGTGTAAATGTTCCCTACTGCCCTTTCAAGACGAGGCACACGAGAAAGAGGCGTAGAAGGCAGAACACCTTCAACTTCTGGCAGCATAGTAAATAATTTTCCAACCAATTTACCATCTAGATTAACAGTCGGCAAAATCGTATACAATTGTGTTAAGGCAGTGATGTCAGTTGATGTAGACACAACTCTCTTGGTACCTCTAATTTCCGTAGTCTTCTCATATGCATTTCCCCTTCAAATCCCGATTCGTCGGCGTTGAAAACAAATTCTTTACTGAACAATGGGATAAGTATGTTTATCTCATCTACAAATTTTCGGGCCGATTCCGCAGTTTGCTGCGCATCGTCAAGCTGACGCATCGTTGGAAATTTCGTTATCTTACGTCTTCCAATTCTATAGCACTCATTGAAATTATGCTACCATCCACTGCTCCCCTTGAAAGCACTGTAATTTATGTCGTGCGCAGGTTGATGTGCGTAAGGTGGTAGGCCACTATAATGCACATCCTGCAAATTTTATCGAGCATCTCGAAACACGCAACCACCAGGTTTTGTAACACGGCTCCTTGTGCCCCCTTGAATATCTGTATTTCTTCTTATACACTACACGATCATATTGATGCAAGCTTAATCGGAATCTGTTCATAATCGTTTTTTTACTATGCTGCGTTTAATCTTCCATGTACGTAATAATGTTTAGCACCCGCTCCTTGGACAACAATATTCCTTTACTAAGCTTCACTGTGGGCGTGATTTGTGGCTTCCTGTCCAGCAAGGATGATGAAATACACGGCTCGACATCTGTTTCAGTACCAGTTTCACCTGTGAAGCACATATTGTCATCATTGTAGTCCTCATGTACGTTGACCACCCAGTCGAGCGTATACGACACCACATTCCACTGACTCATCTTGCAGAAACGCTAATATTTCATGTGCCACTTCTTTCTCACTCTGCGAAATTCCTTCGGTTCCTTTCTGACGAAAAACTTCGACAATTGTTGTTGTAGATATAACACAATGTTTTCTTTACGGGTATTTGTCGTTGCCTTTGGTTTGCTTGGTATCAGCAGCACTAGCACTGAGCACTGTTGTGAGTTAGTCGCCGGCTAAGCAGTTCGGCTGCGTTCCGTGGCCTCGTGCTGTGCTCACCGTTGCACGCCTCCAGTCCGGCATCCTGCTGCCATTGCCAGGTACTATTGTGGTTGCTCGGTGGATGTCGAATGCTGTAAACATCGTTGGTCTTTTGTGACCTCACACTCAAGGGGTTCCTTGTCTGGTCTGTTCGCGGTGCTTCGTTTTCCGTGTGGCTGCAAAGGCAGTAAGAGAGACAGAGGCGCCGTATCTGGTAACCTAGAGACGGAGAAGGGAGCGCGCGCCCTGCAGGGCCGTGCTGGCGGCACGCGTCGCGTCGCGTCGCGCTCGCGCCCGCAGCGGCGCAGCGCAGGCAGTCCGCGTGTCGGTGCCGGGTTCGTGGCCCTGCAGCTGGGCCCGCTCCCGAGTCGTGATGCAGCCTGCGGTTTGGCTTCGGTTACGCCTCGCCTGTGGAACTACAGTGAGCATTCTCGAACTTTATAATCGAGTTCCTCGATCTTTGTACAGCTAACCGTAATCTCGCTGTGCTTGAGACTTACAGGTTCGCTTTAGGCAGTGGGGGCGAGCGTGAAGGCAAGTGTGTGCCCAGTTGTCCCACACTCGACTTAACTGCTGAAATTTTGAAGATATACAGGGCTATTACAAATGATTGAAGCGATTTCATATATTCACTGTATCTCCATTCATTGACATATGGTCACGACACACTACAGATACGTAAAAGAACTCATAAATGTTTGTTCGGCTGAAGCCGCACTTCAGGTTTCTGCCGTCAGAGCACTCGAGAGCGCAGTGAGACAAAATGGCGACAGGAGCCGAGAAAGCGTATGTCGTGCTTGAAATGCACTCACATCAGTCAGTCATAACAGTGCAACGACACTTCAGGATGAAGTTCAACAAAGATCCACCAACTGCTAACTCCATTCGGCGATGGTATGCGCAGTTTAAAGCTTCTGGATGCCTCTGTAAGGGGAAATCAACGGGTCGGCCTGTAGTGAGCGAAGAAACGGTTGAACGCGTGCGGGCAAGTTTCACGCGTAGCCCGCGAAAAATTGGCTCATGCCACAACTGGAGACCGACAGCGCCGACTTCATCTTTCAACAGGATGGTGCTCCACCGCACTTCCATCATGATGTTCGGCATTTCTTAAACAGGAGATTGGAAAACCGATGGATCGGTCGTGGTGGAGATCATGATCAGCAATGCATGTCATGGCCTCCACGCTCTCCCGACTTAACTCCATGCGATTTCTTTCTGTGGGGTTATGTGAAAGATTCTGTGTTTAAACCTCCTCTACCAAGAAACGTGCCAGAACTGCGAGCTCGCATCAACGATGCTTTCGAACTCACTGATGGGGACCTGCTGCGCCGAGTGTAGGAGGAACTTGATTATCGGCTTGATGTCTGCCGAATCACTAAAGGGGCACATATCGAACATTTGTGAATGTCTAAAAAAACTTTTTGAGTTTTTGTATGTGTGTGCAAAGCATTGTGAAAATATCTCAAATAATAAAGTTATTGTAGAGCTGTGAAATCGCTTCAATCATTTGTAATAACCCTGTATTTTTAACACAGCTGTGTACGGTTGTCTTTCATTGAAGCCATCTTGTGGCAATCGTGCGACGTAATTTATGCTGAAACTAATCGAATTTCTCTGTTTGTTACAGTGCTGTGTGCGATTTTGCCGTTTCCTGAAATAACTTGCACAGTGTGCTGAGGCAGTGGCAGCTGCAACAGGTTAGAACAAAAAGGCGCCATTCACTGTGTGTAGGCTGACTGAACGTTTGGTGCGCCATGGATTAGTACTACGGGGTAATGCATAACAGGCTCATATGTCCATGGCCGTTTGGGGATAAGGAAAAAATTTAACGACCATAATTTACAATGTCTATGTGTAGATATAATTCAAACTGTTCTCTGGAATTATTGGACTTAAATCATTTTTGGGAAAATAGTAATTATTCTCATTTTGCTTGAGACTACTTCGATGTACATAAATGTTTAATCGAAACTGTTTCTATTTTCTAAGAAAACAGCCTTAATTTTAAGTGTTGTCTAGAATTAACAGTATTTATGTATAGTTTTCTACTAGAAAGGAATGTTTTACTCATGTATGCCTCTTCCTGGATTGCTCACGTACCATTGCGTGTACTGTTGGCCTTAAAGTTAAAACAGATTTTGAGAAGAGCTCAGTGGCTGACTCCTCAGGAACCGCAGTCTCCACGCATACTAGCTCCAAGGTTAAGTTCTGCCCTTCACCTCACCCTCCTTTGGCATATTATTTGGTTTATCGCTTCCTGCTTATTATTCCTTGATCTTTTCCTTTTGATGATCGCTATAGACTTAGATTCACAATTATTTATATATACCGGGTGATCAAAAGGTCAGTATAAATTTGAAAAATTAATAAACCACAGAATAATGTAGATAGAGAGGTAAAAATTGACACACATGCTTGCAATGTCATGGGGTTTATTAGAACCAAGAAAAAAAAAAACAAAGTTCACAAAATGCCCGACAGATGGCGCTGGAGAGCAAAACGTCAGTGACTGCGCATGACAATCGTGTGTAAAAGGAGCTGTAATGAGAGAGAGAATCAGATGCGCCAGCAGTCGCAGCATGTTGACGTTACATGAAAAGGCGCTTTTAGTGAAGCTGTATTTACAGAATGGGGAATGTTAGCGTTCAGCGTTCAGCGTTACGATCCAATCCCATAGGAAGGGGATTCTAACGGGTAAAGGTCCGTTGACAAATGCAGCTGTGGCGAGAATGATTTCGAAGATCGAAATCACAGGTTGTTTAGACGATAGACCCCGTAGTGGCCGGCCGAGCCCAAGGCGTAATGCTGCTGAAACAGTTCAGAAAGAAATGGACACTGTAGGGGGTTCGTCGATGAACGGGGAAGTCTGCGCTCTTGCAGTCGCACGTCGCACCGGCATTGCATACACTACTGTTTGGTTTGCACTAAGGTGTATCCTCCGATGCTATCCGTACAAAATCCATCGGCATCATGAACTGTTACTTTGCGATTTAGTGAAGCGGAGGCCATTTACGGCGTGGGCGTTTCAAAAGATGGCGGAAGATGACGATTGGTTGAGTAACTTATTGTGGACCGACGAAACTCATTCCACGCTCCGTGGGCTGTCGACGCCCACAACTGCAGAATTTGGGCTACCGAAAATCCTAGAACTGTCGTGGAAACTCCATTGCACGACGTAAATGTGTTGGATGTGTTGGATTTACCACATCTAGCGTCATCGGGCCTTTTTTCTTCGAGGAAATGCGTGATTCTGATTTCGTAACTGCTACCGTGACGGGTGAGAGGTACGCCGATATGTTACAGAATCGCATCATCCCCAGCCTGGATGATAAACACCTGCTGGAACGTACGATGTTTATGCACGATGGCGCTCCACCCCATATTGCTAGACGCGTGAAAGATCTCTTGCGCGCGTCGTTTGGCGATGATCGTGTGCTCAGCCGCCACTTTCGTCATGCTTGGCCTCACAGGTCCACAGACCTCAGTACGTGTGATTATTGGCTTTGGGGTTACCTGAAGTCGCAAGTGTATCGTGATCGACCGACATCTCTTGGGATTCTGAAAGACGACATCCGACGTCAATGCCTCAATATAACTCCGGACATGCTTTACAGTGCTATTCACAATATTATTCCTCGACTACAGCTATTCTAAAGGAATGATGGTGGACATATTGAGCATTTCCTGTAAAGAACATCATCTTTGCTTTGTATTACTTTGTTATGCTAATTATTGCTATTCTGATCAGATGAAGCGTCATCTGTCGGACATTTTTTGAACTTGTGTAATTATTTGGTTCTAATAAAACCCCATGTCATTCCAAGGATGTGTATCAATTTGTACCTCTCTATCTACATTATTCTGTGATTTACTCGGTTTTCAAATTTATACTGACTTTTTGATCACCGGGTATATTATCAAGGCTTTTTGCAGCTGCAATGCATCAAACTCATTCCGAGATTCTTTCCGTCTAGAAACAATTTGGAAGATAGAGAACCATCACTGAAAACAGAAATTGCCTCCAGCACACAAATACGTTCACTACCTCTGGGTAAGAATTTAGTTTCTTAGGATCTTTGCAGTATAGGTGTGACGGATTTGTGTCCTGATTTGAAGATAATTCACACTACGAACGCGGAGAGGGATGTACAGAATCACTTATCGTCAACATTTATAGGAGGAACGACTTATCCGGACGGCTATAAGCTCTCCTTTACTGAAATCATTCACTAAAGCGACATTCCATATTTTACTGTAATACTTCATTAACGCCGCTGCAAGTCGTGCTATACATGTGGTGAACACGGCCTTGTAGTGATGTAACTCACTGCAGGAGAGAGATGGCAGCATCGTCAAGAGAGAGAGTGGAGCAAGCAGCTGCGACGCGGGGGCGGCTGCGACGCGGGGGCGGCCGTGGTCTGCGGTGGCCGGCGTGGGCGGGTGGGCGGCGGGCAGCGGCTCGCTGAGGGCAGTCGCGCTCGGGGGTCACCCGCACACAAGTAGCAGAAGGCAAACTGCCAGCGACAATAGAGCGTCTCGTAACAATAATGACTCACCAGTGGGCTAATCAGCAGTAATGGCTCACCTATGTAGACTGTTAGTATATTAGTTTAGCTACCCTCAGTAATAACGAAGATAGGAAAATGTATTGCTAGACCACTGGACGAAGTCGCAATTAGGAGTTACTTCGTATTTAAACACGTTGTCGAATAAAAATGTTGCGATATCGGGCAGTATCTGGAAGCACTGGGGGGAGAACAGTCACAGCCAGGGCTGGCAAATGCCTGGCCACCACAGACCATTGGGACGGCAGCGTCGGCCTCAATAATATTGTTGTAGCAGTCAGTCATTCTCCGGTATAGTTTGTTGTCTTACATATTAACATTATGTACTATTATGTTGCACCAGAGCAGAAGATTCACTGAATTTCACCTTCGAAATGACTGAAAGTTTAGTGATAGGAACACTATATGGAGCAGTATGTGTATAACGAAAAGTTCAAAGTACAGGGTAGTTTCACTTGAGCTAAAGAGTTTAATACTGTCTTGAACGTTAAGAACTGGCTATACGTGAGCAGAGAGAGTGATTCAAACATACGTACACACACCTGCTGATAGAAACGCCACACTGGCACCTTTCCTATCTGGACTGTACTGGCAGTCGACAGACTTTTTGGGAGACTTTCCAGTAGGCGCAGGCTTTTGTCTTGTGTAGCTGCTCAGCTCCTCACGTCTGCACGGGGCGCAGCTCAGCTCGGCCCTCACATGCTCGACGACGTGGTGTGTGGTGCGTGCTGCCTAGACGGAGGTCCGAAGTTCGACGGCGCCGAATGCTGAGTTCCCAGAAAGGGCGGTAAGCACATTAGCTAGCTCGCTTTTTGCACGAGTACTGGCGAGCCCGTTCTGTACCTGGTCAGTCCGGAGCCCGGTGTGACGGAACGCGCTGCTGTCTCCAGGCCCAACTGGCTGGGTCGCTGACCCACCCCAGAGGCAACGTGGCCGAGCAGCGCCGCCGCTCTCGGCAATGCAGCCTGGACGCAGCACGCCCGAGAGGGCCGCGGTTGCCGTCCACACGTTCCGAGTGTCCAGTAAACGCCTACTGCGAGTTGCTCAGTAAATGAACGTAATTAGATCGAGGATGTCAAATGAAAAACCTTTCAGGTGTCAAATTTCATTGGGCAACCAGTTTTAGCGTTTTACTACGCCATTTTCAGGCCCCTGACAGACGTGTAGGAATAATCTATCTCAGTTGTGATCAAAACAGGGGACAGCAATATTATCGACTCGGCAGGTGAGTGTTGAAGTGGTAATTGTAACAAATATCCACTAACACCAGTATTGCCGACTCCTGTTTTGATCACAACTGAGGTACATTATTCCTACACGTCTGTCAGGGGCCTGAAGATGGGGTAGTAAAATGCTAGAACGGGTTGCCCTATAAAATGAGGTTGAAAAATAACGGCTGAAAAGCCGGCAGCTGTGACCGAGCGATTCTAGGCACTTCAGTCCGGAACCGCGCGACTGCTACTGTCGCACGTTCGAATCCTCCCTCGGGCATAGATGTGTGTGATGTCCTTAGTTAGGTTTAAGTTTTTCTACGTTCTAGGGGACTGACGACTTCAGATGTTAAGTCCCATAGTTCTCAGAGCCATTTGAACCCTTTTTTTACGGCTGAAAGATGTTTAATTTGACATCCTCTACCGAACAGCCGAGTCCCGCAACAATCGCTAAAAAGATAGACATACAGAGATAATTAGATGGCTCGCAGTGTGGTCGAACTGAAAATCGTGGAGATAAGACTTCTAAGTAAGCTCTAACAAGTCATTTTCTACCTACGTTCCCTGCTAGGAAACAGAGTTTAATTTAGAGGTTCAGTGAATCTCTTATTAGAAGTCAATGAAAGCATCGTGAGTGCCTTACAGCACAGAAACATGTAAGGAAAGTAGCAAACATTGTTGCCTTGGATATATGCACACGCAGAGCCAGGCAACACAGACGAATCACTTATCTCGCACTTACCTGGTTTCTGACGGCGTCTGCAGGAGCACAGCTGTGGTCTCGTTGGCTTCCTGACCTCGTTCCACCGTGGAAGATTCTGAAACATGGAGTCACTGAGCAGCCCTTTGCCCTTACGCAGTACCTTATACAGGGTGAATCAGGAGGAAAGATACATGCTTTGTGGGGTAATAGTATCAGTGATTCTGAACAAAGAACGTCATATGAACATATTCCTAATAGTTTCCGAAGAAACTATTGCAAATAATGACAACAGGACAAATTGCAGGGGATAGTAAATGAAACATTGTGATTTGATGTTTCGTTTGCCGGCCGTGGTGGCCAAGCGGTTAAAGGCGCTACAGTCTGGAACCGCGCGACCGCTACGGTCGCAGGTTCGAATCCTGCATCGGGCATGGATGTGTGTGATGTCCTTAGGTTAGTTAGGTTTAACTAGTTCTAAGTTCTAGCCGACTGATGACCTTAGAAGTTAAGTCGCATAGTGCTCAGAGCCATTTGATGTTTCGTTTAATCATGTACATTTTCTCACAAAAGACGTTCAAAAAGTCTACCATCAGTTCCAACGCGTTTTTCAGACCTTATATACAGCTGCTTTGAGCTCATTCATACAGTCCTCTACTTGAGCACAAGCATGTAAAATATGAGCAAGGTGTTTCTCCTTTGTGTCCACTTCGCACGTACCGGTGTAAACCTCATTCTTAATCCAATCCCACAAATTGAGTAAGATCATCATTCGTATTCATGAACAGCGGCTTTGGAATTCTCATTGCAAAATCCAGAGGCAAAGATCACTGCACTGTACTCTGCTTATGTGACGACCTTGGCGCTTAAATACACTGACCTGTACGGTTTTCGCTGCACGCATAACAACACTGCAGTACACTGGTGCCACCAGTATAGTACTGAGACGCAGGGTAGAAAATATGTGTGCAGTGGCAGGACTCGTCGCCATGCCGTGTCTATGTGGTGTGTGCACTGAAGTGATCAGTAACGACAACACTACATATCCCCGTGACACCTTGGTTCTATTCGTATGAGAGTGCTGGTGAAGAAGAACATGAGACTGACATCTGTGATTCTCAGACAGCTGTATATTGGATATGCTTTATGCTTAAAAAAAAGTGTACGTTCATTTGGAGCTTCTTGTCCAGAATCACCAATACTATCACCCCTCAAGCTTGTTACATGGTATGCTAATTACAGCAATATGCCACAATGATGCCACAGGTGAATAGCTGTAAATCTGAAATAACCCCAATTTAAAAAAGCCCTATTTCCTTCAGCACATTTCATTTCTACAACAAACCCTAGAAGCGGTGGAGACATCAGTTCTATAATTTCTTTCTACACTTACCTGTTCAGGAAGCCATTCGAACTGGAGATCTAGCACAATACTAATATGGCGACAAGATAGTAATACTTTATTCAATAAGCTGTCCACTTGATTTATGTTGTTATTTAAGAAAACCACGGTATTGTAAGACTAGAATCTGTTTCATGCTGCCATTAACGGCAAGTGTTGCATGCTGCTAGGGAAGAACTGGTTCACACAGTGGGTCATCTGCTACTGACGTCTTGGGAGCCTTCCTGGGAATCACTAACTCGAAGTAACAAGCATAGTAGGACTTCTGATTCTCAGACCTCCTGCCATAGTCCAATATGACAACACCCAACCATGAATAGGACGATATGTCAGAGCCAACCGTATGTGTTTCCTTCTACTAACATATGTGCTATCGTTTTGTAGCTGATGTTACGCTACCACAGCATTGGAAATGGTACTGAAAACTAAGTGATTCCATTGACACAAGTTTTCAGTAACAACCTCGAACTGTCACTAAAGAAAATCTTAGTTCCAGTTCACAATCAGTATTTAGGATGTCCACAATAGATGCTAAAGCTGATCCTTTAAATGAGTTGTTAAGTTACTATTTATTTCTTGCAATTACTTTTTATCCACTAACACCAGTCGTTGTGGTTTTCTTTTTGAAACTGAAGTCTGAACTGCCTCCAAATAATACGGGAAACAACAAAGCCTGAAACAGATAATGTGAAAAACTTAAAGAGAAGAATATCTTCATTCGCGAAAATTACCAGGCGCTTAACCTAGATATGAATGCATCATAAAATAACAATCTCCACTGTCTTCAAGCAGTTGACGCCTCGTTCTCAGAAAATGAATTTGGGTTCAGTAAAAAATTAAAGAATCGCAGGAGAAAAATTAGATTTAAAATAATTTAGACAAACGTTCGGAAAGGAATTTATAGACATAAGAAGCTTCTGTCGATATACGGAAAGTGTTTCTTAATGTAAAGGGACAAAATAAAGCTTGTGGAACTGAAGGGAGTAGGAATAACTCAGAGGCACTTATAACTTATCTGGAAGCCTTACAAACACATGAGGAATGTTACTGATGGGTGCCCAACGCAGACAGGGGCACATACTGTATTTAGAAAGGTGCCATAAGAATATCCGCAAACGCTAATTATTTTTATGGTATAAATGCTAAATGTTTTCAGTTAGGTGTTTGAACATACAGTATATACATACATATTTTACAGTGTTTCAGAGTTAAAGGCTTTTTCAAACATGTCATTGTTTACACACATATACGTATTTCTTTTTATGCCTTGCTTATTGGCTAAATGTTTCCTATCAAAAATTTCCTTGCAGCCACACATAGATTTGTTGACATATTTTTAGTGTCAAATATTTCGTTTTATGTATCTTTTCGTGCACATGTACACATATAGTTTATAGTATTTATTTATTGAATGCTCTTATCATATGTCTGACTGTGAACAGAACTGTGTTTTTGTCTTCTTTTCATGTGTACTGTTTGACATGCATCCACAAAAATAATAGTTTTTGGCAACAATTAATTCAGATTCGATTTTCTAGTTACGTCGAGTATGAAGCTTACATTTTAGTGCCACTGAAAAAAAGGAAGATTTGTTTTTCAATTTTGTTTCTTGTTTCATTCCATCTAGTGCATACACGAACAAATCGTGTCCACAAGAATAAATCAGGAAGTTTTCGATGCACAAGAAGGGGACATACCGATGTCCATGAGAGAAGGATGGAGTTGCCAAACTTAATCTGTGTACTTGTAGCAACTGCAACTGTTTGTTTTATTGATAGTCACTGCAAATGCGAATCACATCAGAAATAGCATGCGTTTGAATATGAGTGACATATCTGTCGAAATCAATGGGACATGTGGCAACAGTAAATCTTCTCCTGTAATTACTCCATTTAAAATTGTAGCTTAGGTAACATCCATCAACATTTTCTTCAGAAAAAACCTAGTACCATAACAATGTCTTGGTTCATCTATGCCTGCAAGGAGAATAATAGGCACGTTAATTTTCAGCGTTAGAACTCATGGTGTCGGGCTTGACATATCTAGTAAATTCAAGAATTCGGTTCTACATCAGATAGCTTCGTCTTCATTAACTACATTAACAATAAAAAGATGCACTGTCACTTCGCGCGGTATTTCGTTTCTAATGTTGAAACAGACGACACTGGCTGCTAAAAAGCACGTGTGCTCTTGTCATTTGTAATTCTTTGCGAGTTCTGAAGAATCTCTGTAAGTCGATTCGTCTGTGTCTGCTCCAATACTGTTGAAAGTTATTGAAAATGTGGCAAACTATGTGTATTTATCCTTTGCCATTTCCCAGTCCCAACATTCGAAAGGATATGCAAAACGTTCAGTGGCTGTAATAGCAGTTGTAAACATTTATTGATCCTCAAACACCATTTATGTGTCACTATACAACCGACGATTTGGTTTGCCTTCCGTTCATCTGTGGCTGTGAGTTTGTCAACAATCAACAGAAAATAAGGTGAGTGCATCACCGAACAGCTGTTCAGTTCCATTCAACTCTCTCAGTTTAGAATAAAGAGCTTGCAACTGTTTTTTATCCACTGTAGAACATTAGTTCCATGTAACGAGCTGGCGTACATTACCCGTTACAGAATTTTTGTTGGTACTGTGTAGTAATGTCAACGATTTTCATATCCAACAGCCACTTCAGTCTGAATACGCTGTTTGGCGAACATCCAAAAGAGTTTCCCAATTCCGGATGATACGATTGCCAGTCGTGTTTGTGTGGTTACCAAATGAGAGTAAAATGCCTCTGGGCGCATATAGGAAATAGAATCCACCTCTTGGGCCTGCAATTGCATGTATAAGCAATATATATTATAAAAGTAGGTGTACAGTGTGCGTGCCGCTAAAATTCAGAAGCGAGACCCGGTACGGTCAAGGCAGTTATATGGCATGGTAGCCCTCTACCCCCATCCATGAAGAAGGTTCCCATTTTTACATGAAGGGCGTGCTTTTGAAGATATAAGAGCTGGGAAGTTTCGCCCTCTAGAAATTTCTACAACATTCCAGAAAATTCTAGAGTATTCGAGAACATCCAGACCTTCGAGAGTATTCAGGAGAATTCCACAACATTTCAAAATGTCCGAAATGTTACACAATGATCCAGGATGTTCTGGAATTTCGGGAATAGTCTGGAACATTCGGGAAGATCCCGCCGTCGTTTCGTAGATCAGTTCCTTATCAGTGACGAAAGCAGGAAACGGAATAGTAGTGCAATGAGTGAATGAAAACAAATAGTGAAGTGTGAGTACTCAAAGTATATAAATCGAAGATAAAGTGTGTAATAGCTACTTAGTGTATTTAGTGGTAAAAAGTTGATTGGATTTATATTTTATACAACCCCGAAACGTAAAAGAGGAGGAGATTTTGACAGTTCTGAAGCAAAATGGCGGAAATAGAAAGCACGTTTTAAGTTCCCAGCGAACAAGAATGAGCACCGCAAGAAGCAGAGAAAGGGAAGAACAACGTGATGGAAGGACTGAAGGATCAAGAATTGAGACACAATCTTATAATAAAAGACTGAGAACTCTAGACAGCCTTGAAAATATCACTCTACGATAAGCGCGGTAGAGGTCAAGTCAACAGTACAACCTAACAAATGAAGCATTCCACAGCGATGCAACGAAAGAATATAACAAACATAAACACGCCGTAATCGTAGAAATGAATTACATCTGCCAGTTCTGCAAAGCGAAAAAATTTAGCACAGAAACAACAGTAGTCTGTTTATGGATGGAAAAATTCAATTAGCACCACTGGAGCAGGAAAACTGTAGAGCGAAACACTTTTTTCAAAATATAAAACTGTACTACGCCTGCTTGCAAATGACTTCTTTCAGTCTCACTTCGATCAACACTAAGAGAGATGAAATCGATTAGGTTTATGCCATCCAAGGGCAAATCTATGACAACGTGGGATCATTACTACCGCTACCCAACAAAGATCACGAATTTCTGCAAGTATATTTCATCACAAAATAAGAAACAGAGATTGATCAACGGTGAACAACTATTACCTCATAAAATTCACATGCAACTTACCGTGGCCAGAAATCAAGGAGCAGCCAAGATACGGGTTAGCCCCCATGCATCGACACGACATAATAGCCTGAGTTTTCCGACAAAAGCAAGTGAGATTTATTTAAGTTATCACAAAATACGACATCTCTGCAACCGTTAGATGTGGATGTACGCAATGGAATGGCAAAAACGAGGACTGCCTCACAAAATCTCATATGGCTACGCGACAGAACTAATCCCACGGATATCGAAAAAATCATCCAAGGTGAAACCGGTCCACAAGAACATCCGGAAATGTACGACATAGTAGTGAAAAACATGGTTCACGGACCATACGGGCCATTTAAATCCGGTTTACCATGTATGACTAATGGACAATGTACAAAAAAGCATTCAAAACCTTGCTTGGACGACGCACAAACAGGAGTTGATGGCTATCTCAAATATAGAAGACTATCAACCAAAAACGGTGGCTTCACACCAAAAATACGAATACGAAGCAGCGACGAACTGGAAACAGGCATCCGTGAGTAGTACCATAGAACACATCACTTTCCAAAATGTTCCTAGCACCCATAAACGTAGAATACTGCAATTCAGTGAAATCCATCAAATATCTGTAAGTATGTGAGCAAAGGCAGCGACTTGCCAGGACAGCGAACAGCAACGAAGCAGCGTGGCGGATTTTCGGTTTTCCCATATACAAACGCGAACCATCTGCGCAACATCTAGCAGTTCATTTGGAGAATGGACAGAGAATTTACTTCACAAAAGACGCCGCCATAAAAATAGCAAGCGGAACCATCTCAGAAAACAGCACTGACAGCATTTTACCAACTCTTCCAAACGGATCCACTCGCAATAACATTACTATGTGTCGACGTCCCTATCTACAGTATCATACGTCGAGGACAACGAGAAAAATCTTACAACGACGAAATTAAGGAATTCCAGTAGAAGATCATCTGGGAATCACATAAACGGGCGCACTACGCGAGTATACACCGTATATCAGAACAACGCGGAATGCTTCTATCTCCGGATGTTGCTACACAAAATACGGCGACCAACAAGTTTCACAGATCTCAAGACTGTTGACGGTTGCTTATGCAGCCTCAGATGAATAAATGAGAGACTTATTCGCCATAATTGTAACAACATGTAACCCATCGAATCGAAAACAGCTACGAGACTCCAAAGAGAGTATTACTGTTGACATACTATACCAAATCCGACAAGCTCATCCTGAACTGAATTCAACAACGATATATTCAATGAAACACTTATTCGCCTAGAAGATAAATATTTAGTAATAAACAACCAACCTTAGTACAATTTGAGATGCAAGCACCACGAAAAGATGCTATCAGTGTGCTTAACTTCGAAACTACAAAGGTAAAAAAGCTACGACGTCAACGACCTACTTCAATACATTGCTCATAACAAACCACTCTTCAGTGACAATAAAAAGGAGATTTACAACGTTATTATGCACCGCATCGGCGACAACACTGGGGGAATTATTTACTTGGACATAATAGGCGGCAGCGCAAAAATGTTTCCAAAAATCGATCGCTGGCGGAAATACGTGCTAAATAACATATCGAACTTGCACTGGCATCATCCGACATTGTACCCATGCTTATAGGAGGAGGACGAACGGCCCATTCCGCCCTACAACTACCGCTGAATTCAGCCGAAGATCTATTCCCGGTATGTAAAATCTCAAGAGCATCTGGACGGGGCGAACTTCTAAAGCAAGCTAAAATTATCTTGTGGGACGAATGCACAATGGTACACAGGAAATGACTCGACGCCATGGAGACTTGCGAGGAAACTCTGAAGTGAAAGGAGGAGCTGTACTCAGGAGATTTTCGACAAACCCTTTCGCTTATCCCCAAGTCAACACCAGCAGACGAGATAACAGCATGCTGAACAAAAATCACACCGCTGGCCATACATGCAAATACTGTGACTAAGAAAAAATATGACAGTTGAACTATCGAAAGACGACTAACTCATCGGCCAAATTTATTGAAATATTGTTCATGACTGTACAAATCCGGGCTGCCTACTGAAAAGGCCAATTTTGGCAATTTAACAAAAATATCGTTGACGATATAAACTTTAATATTCAAAAGAAAGTTCCCGGTGAACAGAGAATGTACAAATCAATCGACTCGATGGTAAAAGTTGAAGAAAGTGTGAACGTCCCTATAGAATTTCTAATATCTTTCCATTACACTGCCACTGACTTAAAATTGGATCTCCGATCATACCTCTCAGAAATTTCAGCTCATCAAAACTATGTAATGAAATAATGATGATCGTCAAACAGCTGTTGAATAACATCTTCGAGGCAGAACTTATGACTGGAAAGTACGAAGGACACACACTACTTGCCCCCAAAATGCCACTGATCTCTACTGCATTACCATTCCAATTTAAATTACTGCAATTTCCAACCAGATTAGCTTTCAGTTTTACAATTAACAAAGAGCAAGCACTAACTTTAAAATATTGCGGCATCAACCTCAACGAAGACCCCTGCTTCTCTCACGGTCAACTATACGTAGCTTGCTGAGCAGTAGGAAATTTGAAAAATTTGTATATATATATATATATATATATATATATATATATATATATATCCTGGATAGCTAAAAGAAAAATGTTGTTAATAAACAAATATTGTGAATAGTTTATGTTTGCAAAAAAAGTTTTTACCTCTTATAATTTCAAGTTTATTCTTCTATTCCAACTACCATACAATCTCATATCAACTCCTTGAGCGAAGCCGGGTATCACAGATAGTTCTAGCATAAGAAATGATTTGTTCTGGTGCCTGTTTCGGAAGATTAGTTTGAACAAATGTACCTAACCTGTCGACATCAGGAAGTGTTTTTCGTTGCAAATCACGATAAAAACGTCGTTTGCAGATTGATTCAGTGCAGACTTCCCAACTGTTTTGCTAGCAGTTGCCAAACATACGTCCTCAGTCAAAACCAGTGGCGCATTGGTATTAACTGAATATCTGGATTTTGATTCGTAACACGCAAACGATGTAGTATGTCTTCCCTCAAGTATTCTTTGCATTCTTCTCAGAAGTCGTTTGGTTACGACGGGAGGCACGTCACAAGTAATGTACGTATATGGGGTGGCTGAGCAGCTCAGTACTTCAGCGAGTGACGTGCCGCAATGTGCATAACTCTGAAGACGATTTAATTCCTGGCAAGAGTTCTCAATTCTCGGAAGGACAACAGTCTACGTAGGTTGATTGACAGTTATCATAAGTGAGAGCATTTAGTTTTGTTCGCGTGAATAGCATACAGGCGGCCTAATGTGACGATGTAACATAAAATGGGACATCCTGAAAATACTTTACCTAATTTACAATGTTAAAATCTGTTCACAAATACATTCTATATTATGTAATATTCTGGCACTTCGGAGTAAAGTCTTAGCAGATATTACGCTTTCATGATTAGAAAATATCCAGTTAACGTTGTTGGCGGTGTTAACAACATTCTTATACGTGTATTGTCTGTCATAAAGCACAAGTACCGTCCATTTTAGAAGTGAGCTGTCAAATAAACAACTGTTAGTTGTCCCAGTTACTACTAGTCGCTTGTTGCGTTTTCCCTGCCATAACTCTTCAGGTTTTGAAATGTTTGATCATGTGTTTAATGCATTTCATCAAACTGCACTACTCGATACTATTGTGTGATTTGTGAGTTTTCGAGAGTAACTGTGAATGCGGTACATCCTAACCATTATTGTCCTTAACATCATTGCTTAGTACTTTTAAAGTGATGGATTGTTCACCATCTTCAGTTTATCGTGTATAGAAGAGTAGATAGCCACCACTGCAGTTAAATGCCTTGGACCATTAATATCGGATTGTATGGTGAAGTGTTGAATAAGCCACATGGACGTTGATGACAACTTCAGATAAGACTGGATCAATGTCAGCAACTGGTATTTCCGCTGAGACGATTCGACAGTTTGATGTGGTGCGACTTTATCGATTAATCAGATTAACATGTGTGCAGGTAGCAATGCTCTTTTTCACCATTCAGTGCAATACATCCAACAACGTGTCTCTAGAAAAACATAATGGTTCTTAGTGAAATCCATTAAAGGTTTCAATTTTTGTTTCAACACAGGTACAGAAATATTACGACGATCCGATGATGATTGTCCAGTTAACAGAAGGTCGTTTATTTCACGCCATACGGGATTGCATGTGAATGTGACAAAAGACTGGGCGGTCATATGTCATTATATCTTGTGTATATTCATGCATGTAATGCAACCAGTAGTACGACTGTTGTAGACAATTCGATGCGATTCATACTACTGTCATAAACAACTGCACTAAATAAATGAGTGTACTCCTTGTAACGCAACTTGGTTTGATTTATTCGAATGCTGAGGAGTTTATCGGTCTCGATTGTCGCATACATATCCATAATGTACTGATGTAACAATTGTAGATGTTTTAAAATGCTACTTTTAGCGTTTTCAAATATCCTCAATTGATATGGATACCAAATTCCTTTTCGTTTCGTAATCCGCTTATGAAATTAGGGATATTGGTCTGTCATTTTGCGTGTCCGTTCTTTTACCCTTCTTGTATACTGGAGTCATCTGCACTTTTTTACAATCGCTTGGTACTTTGTGCTTAGCAAAGATTCACGATAAATGCGAGCTAGGCAATGGGCCATTGCCGTAGAGTACTCTTTGCAAAATCGAACTGGGATTCCATCTGTACCTGGCGATTTATTTGGTTTCAGATCTTTCAAAAAAAGTTGATTCAAATGGCTCTTAGCACTATGGGACTCAACATCTGAGGTCCCATAGAAATTAGAACTACTTAAACGTAACTAACCTAAGGACGTCACACACATCCATGCCCGAGGCGGGATTCGAACCTGCGACCGTAGGAGTCACGCGATTCCGGACTGAAGTGCCTAGAACCGCACGGCCACTGCGGCCGGCCAAATCTTTCAGTTGTTTCTCTAAGCCAGGTATGCTTATTACTCTGTCGATAATACGAGTACGAAAGTAAGTTTTTACAATTCTCCTGAGTGAACGATTTCTTGAATATGAAATTTAAAACGTGGGCTTTCGTTCTGCTATCTTCAACCGCCACGCCGGACTGGTCAACAAGGGACTGAATGGAAGCCTTAGACCCGCTTACCAGAATTTTCTCGGGTTTTCTGCCAGATCTTTTGCTGATGTGTGACGGTGGTAGTTGTATGCTTCGCGTATCGATCTCATTTGTGTGTTCCCTTTTGAACAGTCTCTGCTTTTTCAGCATCCGCCGAATTTCGTTATTAAACCATGGTTGGCCGTTTACATTCTTTATCCACTTACTATGCACGTAACTCTCCAGACCACGATTTACAATCTGCTTAAACTTTGCCCGTAGTTCGTCTATATCCATCTTACTAGAACTAAGTGATGCCAAATTACTGTGTACTGCTTATCTGCTCTAACTTGCAGAAACACCCTCCTAGCCTTGTTGACGGATTTATTAACTTTCGTAATCATAGTTGCTATAATGACATCACGATCGGTAATTCCTGTTTCTATACTGACGTTGTCGATAAGACTTGGCCCTGACATTGTCGATAAGGTCCGAACTATCTGTAGCTACAAGCTCTAAGAAATTTCCATTGCGTGGGGGCTGACGAGCGAGCTGCTCAAGACAAATTTCAGAAAACGTGTTCAGAAGTATGACTGTCTGGCTGTACCCACCGCAATGAACCCATGGACATTCCAGTCTATAATCGACAGGTTAAAGTCGCTTTCAACTAGTATTGCATGATTTGGGCATTTACGTGCTATTGACCGAAAGTTCCTTTGGATGACTCTAGAACTGTCACAGCAGAGTCGGATGACCGGTAAAAACATTCAACAGTTAACTTGGTTTCACGTAGACCTGTTATACGCGACCAGATGACTACAATGTCACACTCAACTTCCACCTCAATAGCAAGAAAAATTTTTTCTACTGCAATGAACATTCCCCCTCCTATGGCCTCTAATTTGTTTTTACTATTTACATTCCACGATTCGCTAAATATCTCAGAGGTTTTGAAACGGAACTTGTTGTACCGGTCCAATGTATTAATAAATTGCTAGGACGCAGAAATTATTAGCAAGAGTTTCTTCTCTTGCAGGTAATACCTCCGCTGGTGTCCAAAAGGAGAGAATAGACTAAACGGTGTTATTTATTGAATTTTTTTCTGTTGTGTACCACGTTTCCCATTTTCCTTTCCTTTGTGCGGCCTGGACTGTATAAATGAGTGAGTGTGTGAACTAGCAGAAAGCTTTAGGCACATATTTAACACTGCATGAATGGTCGTTCTGGGGTAGGGTAGTACCAACCCCCCAAGCGTGAACAAGTTTAGCGGAGACCAAGTTTGCAGGTCAGGGCAAAGATGACACGTAGGCGCGCGTATTGGCTCTGTCAGGTTGGCGCGCCAACCCCACCACGTTTTTAAGTGGGACGGTTGGGCGAATTCGGTTGGAAGAGCACTTGTTCCTGGGTCGTGGTGCTGGACACACATGGAGAGGAGCTCTCGTTTTGGTAATGTTAACATAGGTATTAGATTGTCTGAAATCTGCTCTGTAATGAAGTCCAGATCTTGAAATCAGGCACGAAATTACCACTGAACCCCATAAGGGAATTGATTTTCTTAATTTAATCGAATTTCAGTAGACCTTGCGTTAGTGCCTTGTTCAGGCAACGCACCATGTGGCTTAAGCTCACGGTCACGTTATTGCTCAGTGCTTAACGGAAATTCACTCATTCAATGTATTTTAATCTGCTCTTCCATTTACAGTAATATTTTGTTTTTTTTTTATTTATTTTCCATATGTTTTCTTTGTGAACTTGGTTTCGCGCCACGTGGTCCGTTGGAGCAACCGCCGCATTGATAAATTGTAGTTTCAGCCTGAAAATATATTGTGCACGATGAATAATCATACGATAGTGAGCGAGGGTGAAATAGGGAAGGAATAATCGTGTGGGTCCATATTTTTCTGGGTTTCTGTTGGCTACTGAAACTTGGCCATGTGGGTTGAACAGCATTGAAGTGATGTTTCTTGTGCACCCCCATAGCGAGTTGATTTGTTGGCGATGATGTGCGTTAAGTAAAATACACGTGCCACTAGGAAAAGTATCGGATTTTAATGCCCACTGATTTGATAAAGATTTGCGAAATACTCTTCCACCCTCACCTATTTTTGCTTGTATTGTCTTTCGCAACTTGTTCTGAGTAATCTATAGTAACTGAATGTAATAACCGAGGGTTTAGGTATAATTGTGCGGTTGTATAGAATTACATTGAAGCCAGGTCTGTGCTCCTCTGTCCCATTCCATAATTACGTGGCGAAACTGAACCATATTAGCTAGAGACCGGTTTTGATGTACATTGTAAGAGAAACACGATAAATTGTTGAAATACCATCGGTACTGAATAAATATCAATTAATCTCTACCCTCGACTGATTATTTACTCCTTCCATCATAAAGAATAGGTGGCAGTCAGTACCACAGTCGAATTCTGGGTCATGAAAGCAAATAAAAGCTAGATAATGCCTATTAAGCCCTGTATAGGTGCCTTATGTTGTGGTTAAAAAAGTGCGTTATCCGTTGCGTTCAAATTTCTACCGGTTCGTTAAAACATTGCGCTAGAAATTATTAATACCCAGCAATAACTCGCAGGGGCCAGTAATTCCGTGGATCACACGAATTTAAGAAACCATTTACTACAGACGTTAGCTTGCAGGAATGGTAGGACATGTCAAAGCGACGGTAATCTGCCTACTTAGATGGACTTATACCACCACCAATACTGGAAGGTTACGTTGCAGTTTCAACATCCGGTTGCAGGCAGCTCTCTTCCCCAAGAAAAATTTGAGCTCGAGAACTTTGGTTTAGTACCACGCCTCTTCACACAGCATTCTTCTATCGCACGTCACAGTATTTCGCTCTATGAAATTCAAACGTGTCTATTTTGTAATGAACACCATGAACTTGTACTCAGGACAGTGGAAATTAGTAAGTCCTGTCATGTCTTTCCCGATCGCAGTAGGTCGGTTTGACATCTTACCCCGTCAAAAAGAACTCGCAATTAACACTGGGTGGGATTATTTGTGACCGGGAGAATAAGAACTCTTCAGAAAATTTGCACTGTTTTTGTCTAGTAGCTGATAACTTTCTCTTTTGTGTGAAAAAATGTCGTTGTCTAATAGTGAATAATCCGTTAATTCGAATAATACCCAAGGCTGGTGTAGTTTCTCGATTTGATTACGTTCATTTTGTCACTGTCTGCTACATAAAAGAAAATAGCTCTTTCTAATATTTCAGCAGTTGTAACACATGCCAAATAAGCGAGACTGCTTTGCCACAAATATTCATTTTTATCTAGCTCGTGTACCTAAATAACACGACAGAACATAATTCATGAAGTACCAGTATCAAATACGTATTAAGCTTATCACAGACAAAACGTTTATGCTAGGTAATAGTTTCACATTTCATTTATATCTTCCAGTTTCTCAGAGGTCTAAAAGTGGTAGCAGTACGAAATGTTTATATAAATTTGGAAGCGTCATATTCTTCCATATAATTTGTGTGATGTTCCTGTCTCTTCTCCTCCCACGTTCTAACAAACAATCTTGCCATCATTAGATCTGTACTATTCCTGTCACTGTCATAACTTATTCTCCCGTTAAATTCGCTAACCCTGCCGGAATCACCAGTTAATTTGTCCCGCGTTTATTCTCCGGTTAGGCGTCACGTATTCGTACAATGCGTTTTCCGCGAAATTCCGAGAATAGAACTTACGCGGCTGCTAACCGGAAGCTGTACAACTGTCCCTCAGTAATGTAGCAATCTGGCAAACATTTTCTGTCAAAATTTCATTTTGCTGGATATCGCTGAGAAGATAATATGTAATCTTTTTTACCTGTTATTCTTGTTAGTCGTTTATTTCCACTGTGGTAGTTTGAATCTACGGATGTCGTTAATAATTATGACAACACTTATCATTCGCACACTCAATCAACAACATTAACATTGATTGGCATTCACCCGTTCGGTTTTTTATTCGGCCCCGTTAGTATAGCCGCGTCGCCTTTTGTCTGCGCGAAAGTTTTTTACCTCTTGATGCGACGGGGATTTCCCTGGCAGATACATCACTTACACTATGCACGCATTCTAAAGACAACTTATGATTCGTTCAGAAATCAACTTACATGTTCAAAAATGTTCAAAAACCAACAGGGATGCGTTTCAAAGTCGTATGAAAAATCGATAGACCAATATGCTCTGGTTGCTAGGAGGTTCGTGAAACAAGATTTTTTCCTTCTTTGGCGATCCCGGTTCGCCCGCCTCCCCTCCCTTCCCACCTAAACCTGTTCCTGCGCTAGTGCGACCTATTCTCGAGTACTGCCCGAGGGTCTGGGATCTGTACGAGGTCGGGTTAAAGGGAGACACCGAAACAATTCTAGGTGGGCTAGATTTCAAACTGATATGTTCCAACAACACGCAAGTGTTGAAGCGGAGAACTCAAACGGGAATTCCTGACGAGAACGCGACGTTCTTTTCAAGGAACACCACTGAGAACCGGCAATTGAAGCTGACTGCCGAAATATTCTATTGTCTCCAACATACATAGCGTGTAAGGACCACAAAGGTAAGATACGAAAAACTGGGGAACATACGGACGCATGCGTATAGATAGTCGTTTTTCCTTCGTTCTGTTTCCGTGTGGAACAGGAACGGAGTTGAGTATTAGTGGTATAGGGTACCCTCCGCCATGTGCCATAAGGTGGAGTGCGGAGAAGCGATGTAGATGTAGATACATCCTCACTAAACGTAAGCGATTTTTCACTATTTCAATATTTACATTTAGCAACTCTGGAAGTTTGCAATTACTTTCACTATTTACAGCAGCAACATCTTGTTAAATTCCGGTACGATGTTTAAACTTGCGTTTTCAAGCGCAGCACTGCACCGTCAAAGAGCTGCTAAAAGCATGACAAAGGAGGCCAGAATAACAAATAAAAGAAACAGAACTAAAGATGATGAAAAGGACACTCAGATTCAATAAGACTATGGAGCTGGTATATTTTAACATTTTATCATTGAGAAGGAAATGGCATGAAAATCTTTCAATTTCCCATAATCATTGTTTTGCATACGTATGTATCTTTTATCTCATACTATATTAAAGCTTCAAAAACAAAATTTTGCACGAATAATAATATAGTGCTTGCCTACTCAGCGAACCACATTACCGAACAGTTTATTAAATATTTTTACCTGAAACTTGTCATCGTTATAAATTATTAGGACGGAAAATTGACTTCAAAAAAATATTTTCGGTACATACACAAATTAACAAATTGCTAAATATTCCCAGTTTCCTCTTTCAAAACGCTAATAATTAAAAGAATAAAAATTCTTTTTTCCTTCTGTTTTGAGAAGCGTGGAAGTACAGTGTACCAAAATTAAAAACTGCACAAAATTTAGAATGTAGGATACAAATTAATATTCCTCCGCTAAGTATTCCACAGTTATGAATTTCTTTTTCCCCTAGGGGAAGCAATATACTAATTATCTAGTTAAAGTTTGATTCAAATATCAATTATGAGTTATTAAATTATTACTACAAAGAAATTGTAGCAGAATTATATTAAAATTATTTATTGGAAGCACACTGCAGTGCCTTATTAATCAAAATAGGAAAGTATTACAGACAGCATTTTTCCAGGTGAAAAAAATGGTTCAAATGGCTCTGAGCACTATGGGACTTAACATCTGAGGTCATCAGTCCCCTAGAACTCAGAACTACTTAAACCTAACTAACCTGACATCGCACACATCCATACCCGAGGCAGGGTAGCGGTCACGCGGTTGCAGACTGAAGCGGCTAGAACCGCTCGGTCACATCGGCCGGCTTTACCAGGTGTTAATAAAGTCTCAACAGACAGACTGAAGACTGCAGGTAATGCTTTTAGACAATTTTAACATTAAGTGTTTACGTGATTCTCATCTCCCTGCTGTAAGAAATGAGTAATACAACGACTAGAGACCATAAAGTTGGCACCACAAAAAGTTACCTTCTACAATTCCCATTATCACCTTCACCACGACACGCTCTACCATTGAGAGGTGGACAAATCATTTACTTTGGATTAAGCAGAAGGTAGCACAACGAATAATGTGAGTTCCGTGTATAATGACTTCTGGAGTACACGCTGCATCAAGTATAGACTGGCCTACATCCAGGACGCAGGCGTAGTGAAGTGACTTAACTGTGTAGGTAGGGAATATACTGTAAATCACCAATCTCAGGTTCGCTGGCCACTATGGAAAGAGCCCCACAACAAACTTTCCAACTTGTTTTCAGAACAAAATTTTAATTTTTAATTTAAAAATGTAAGCTTAGAATGGTACACAACTTGGCATTACCCATTTCTATAATTTGTCCATTGAACCACAACTGAAGTGTACACCGAGATTCCACATTTGTAAATGACATGTACACCGACGTAAAATTGTTTGCAAACTTTTAATACTATTTTAAACACATATAAAGAATAAAAGTTTTTTTCCTACTTTTCACTGTATGAGCGATGTTACGATCACGATAATGGCTTTTCTCTTGACTAATGTATTCAAACAGTACAACTGAATTCAACTGAGTTCGAATCTTATTTGCTAGAAATGAAATACAAATGAGCCCAACAGCACCACAAACGTTCTTTTGTATGTACAAGCCGTCATAACTGATTCTCGGACAAGCGCTATCACAATTATTGTATGCTTGCTGTGATCAGAATTATTGACGTACGTGACACACAAAAGTCATCACACAAGGAAGGAGTCATGTTATTAAAAGAACGAATTATTTTAAGTGTGGAGTGATCTAGACAGTGTAGAACCCTCCACTGCTACTGTACTTTGTAAAAGTGAAATGATACTACGTACCGTTCATATCTGGGGGGTTTCTAAAATCCAAGCTATTCAGAAAGGGGAGACAATATTGCTGTTCAGTTTGCCACGTAACATTCCACCAGTGCACCAAAGTCTAATCGCTGAAATACGGACGGAAGAGAACTTGCAGTTACAGTGGACTGGTGGTTCTTACCAGCCCTCAGTTCAGGAACACCAGGTGCGCCAAACCTAAACACAACCAACTAAGATGAATAGCAGGAGGATGCAGAAGGCAGGGGGAACTACTGCATCAAAGACACATATGTGTTTACACGGAACATGTGGCCTATAAACGTCAAAGATGTAATGTTAACATTTCCGTTGAAAAACGATTTTG
This sequence comes from Schistocerca cancellata, assembly GCF_023864275.1. Classification (NCBI taxonomy): domain Eukaryota; kingdom Metazoa; phylum Arthropoda; class Insecta; order Orthoptera; family Acrididae; genus Schistocerca; species Schistocerca cancellata. The sequence continues at coordinate 511,987,157 of NC_064634.1, forward strand.
GATTTCCTGTCTCTACAAGAAGAGTACAAGGGGGATGGCGATTATAAGGAAAAAACTGAATACCGCAACCAACAAAATGGTAACATTGTAAGGATCAGAGAGTGGAGTGTGAGAAGTATGAGTGTGATACTGATGCTCGAAAGTCTGTAAAGTGTAATGCCAAGGCTCATTGTAGACGGTGGGTGAGTCAAAACGTTTGGGTCAAATTGAAACAGATGCCCATAACCGATTATTATATTGAGATACGGAACCAATGGCTGGCACTTCCCATTTATTGTGGTATGGATAAACACATCATACACCACATAACAACAACATAGCTAATAATACAGGGTTATTACAAATGACTGAAGCGATTTCACAGCTCTACAATAACTTTATTATTTGAGATATTTTCACAATGCTTTGCACACACATACAAAAACTCAAAAAGTTTTTAGGCATTCACAAATGTTCGATATGTGCCACTTTAGTGATTCGGCAGGCCACAAGCCGATAATCAAGTTCCACCCACACTCGGCGCAGCATGTCCCCATCAATGAGTTCGAAAGCATCGTTGATACGAGCTCGCAGTTCTGGCACGTTTCTTGGTAGAGGAGGTTTAAACACTGAATCTTTCACATAACCCCACAGAAAGAAATCGCATGGGGTTAAGTCGGGAGAGCGTGGAGGCCATGACATGAATTGCTGATCATGATCTCCACCACGACCATTCCATCGGTTTTCCAATCTCCTGTTTAAGAAATGCCGAACATCATGATGGAAGTGCGGTGGAGCACCATCCTGTTGAAAGATGATGTCGGCGCTGTCGGTCTCCAGTTGTGGCATGAGCCAATTTTCCAGCATGTCCAGATACACGCGTGAAACTTGCCCGCACGCGTTCAACCGTTTCCTCGCTCACTGCAGGCCGACCCGTTGATTTCCCCTTACAGAGGCATCCAGAAGCTTTAAACTGCGTATACCATCGCCGAATGGAGTTAGCAGTTGGTGGATCTTTGTTGAACTTCGTCCTGAAGTGTCGTTGCACTGTTATGACTGACTGATGTAAGTGCATTTCAAGCACGACATACGCTTTCTCGGCTCCTGTCGCCATTTTGTCTCACTGCGCTTTCGAGCGCTCTGGCAGCAGAAACCTGAAGTGCGGCTTCAGCCGAACAAAACTTTATGAGTTTTTCTACGTGTCTGTAGTGTGTCGTGACCATATGTCAATGAATGGAGCTACAGTGAATTTATGAAATCGCTTCAATCATTTGTAATAGCCCTGTACTTCTTCAAACGACAACCGCCATATCAATGCATGTCACACAAAGTCTGGAGTGATAACAATCCCCTTTCCACACAGACTGGTGTCCAGCAGCAACAATTCTCTGTCCTGTTTGACTGATCCACATCACCTGCTGTTCCTGCGAGATGTGCTCCCACAGTTGTTAGAGACTGGACTCCTTGTTGCCTACGAAAGGATGTTGTTTCAGCCCTACAGTGCATAAGCCCACTTCGTTGTCAGTGTCCGTAAGCTCATGAACAACACACACCCTCAAAACTGGATTGGCAGCTGCAGTCCTGCCCCATGGCCAGTACAGTCATTGTAACTCATGCCTCTGGACTTTTTCCTCGGGGTTTACTTCAAGATTTCGGCGTGTGAAGCCCCCGCAGACCCCGCAGGTCCAAGCTGTCTGTCTCTTAACAAAAACGGACACCAGGCATCCCTGAGAGAGTGCAACAGAACTTCGTACGCCATTGCCATACATGCATTGAGACTCGTGGTCGCCACTTCGAACAATTACTATGAGCTATGTTGCTGTTATGAGCTCATGTATGCCCAGTATGCCGTCCTCGACAGCGAGTGTTTATGGCAGACAGGGGTAACATAAGGCGTGCTCCAGGGAAGTGTGATAAGACTGTTGCTGTTTTCCACATACATAAATTATCTGACAGGCAGGATGGCCAGCAATGTGTGGTTGTTCGCTGATGACGTTTTGGTTTGCAGGATGGTGTCGAAGACAATTGCGGTAGGTTGATACAAGATGACCCAGACAAAATTTCTAGTTGGTGTGATGATTGGCAGCTAACTCTTAATGTACAAAAATGTCCGTTAAGGGGGATGAGCAGAAAAACAAACCCGTAATTTTGGGATATAGATATACCCATAACACAATAAATATGCATTTCGGAACGTTGGTGCCCTATCTCAACATAATCTGTTGTGAACCTGTAATAATCACCTGTTTCAATTAGATCCAAAAGGTTTGAGACACCTTGTACAGTGGGCATCAGCAATGTGCAATGGAAGGATGATGAGGAATTTTATTCATATGAATATAGGATACTATCAACAGGAGCAGATAATGGTGTAATGGTAGTAGGTTATTGAGAGGAAGATAGGGCAGAGACTGAGCTACCATGAAAAGTTTTTACCGAAATCGTCAGCGAACTGACTTGTAAACCAATCGGGTAGAACTTTCAAATGACATTTATCCGGAATCATTGAGAAAGTGGCAGACAATCGACTCTTCCAATGTGTGTATAGAATCTATAAGACTACAGGCATTCGATAAAATTTTTGGTAAAATACCATCAACACAATCATGAAGACAGAAAGAGCAGTTAACTGCGACAACTATTGTATAATCATTTTAATATATCAGTGTGGTGTCACCGCCAGACACCACACTTGCTAGGTGGTAGCCTTTAAATCGGCCGCGGTCCGCTAGTATACGTCGGACCCGCGTGTCGCCACTGTCAGTGATTGCAGACCGAGCGCCGCCACATGGCAAGTCTAGTGAGACTTCCTAGCACTCGCCCCAGTTGTACAGCCGACTTTGCTAGCGATGCTACACTGACAACTACGCTCTCATTTGCCGAGACGATAGTTAGCATAGCCTTCAGCTACTTCATTTGCTACGACCTAGCAAGGCGCCATTACCAGTTAATATTGAGATTGTGAAGCATGTACAGTCAAGAGAGATGTACACCAATTATGGATTAAAGTTAAGTATTCCAGCAGCAACCTACCTTATTGGCTATATTAATTACATTGTCATTTTCCAGACCTCACGCCAGCCTGCGTGAGCTTAAAGTCGTGCATTTCGGCCTCCTCTAGCAACACGGTGTTGGTTGGCTCTTCTGCCAACACAATAATCAGGCATCCAAGTTTCTGACAAGGATAACATACATAAGAGCGGCAGAGAAAAATTGTGGTTGAATTACATGACGGTCTGTTAGCCTACAGGAAACATTACAGAGGCAAGTGTTGCAATGTACTTGGTAATGCAAGAGAGAGATAAGAAAAATCAAGAGGCATTTACAGGGTTCGTAGGCCTAGAAAAAGCATTGTACAAGAACCAAGACGGACCATTAAGTAAGGAAGACAAATAGAAAAGAGCTCACTTTACGGACAGTGTAAGGCTTTGGTGTAATTGCTCCCGTACTCTTCATTCTGTACATCGAAAAACCAGTTACTGAAATAAAAGGAAGGCTTGGGAGTATATATAAAATCAGAGTGAAAGGACATCAGTAATAAAATTCACAGATGAATTGATATCAATGAAAGTCAGGAAGAATTATAAGGTTTGTTGAATGAAATGAAGTGCTGAATGAATACAGATTATATACTAAGAGTAAACCTAAGAAAGACGAACGTAATAAGGTGTAGCAGAAGTGAAATTAGTCGCAAAATTAAGATAAAAACCGGGGACAGCGAAATATACAAAGTAAAGGGATACTGATTTCTTGGAAGCAAAATTACTCATGAAGGACGAAGTGAGGAGGATATATGAAGGACACTAGCAGAGGCAAACAGGGCGTTTCTTGCTTAAGGAAGTTTATTAGTTTCAAACGAAAGCCATAATTGGGAAGCAAAACCTAAGAATTAATGTCTCGAGCACAGCGTTGCATGAAAATTAATCATCGATCATGGAGAAATAGGAGAAGAAAAAAATCGAAGCGTTGGAGACGTAGTACTATAGGAGAATATTGAAATTGAGGTGGACTGACATAACAAGAATTTTTTTAGTTTCTCCACAGAAAGAATGAGGAAAGGAATATGTGGAAAATAATAAATGAAACAACTGGATGACGGACATGTGTTCAGACATCGGGGAATAACTTCTGTGGTACCAGAGAAAGGGTAGAGGGCAAAAGCTGTATGGGAAGACAGACACTGGAACATATCGAGTTAATACTTATAATTGAGAACGTAGGGCAAAAGTGCAGCTCTCAGATAAATAGACCGGCACAGGATGGGAAGTCGTGGTGCGTCGATCCAACCAGTCCTTATGAAAAGGGGGCATGCGAAACTCTTCAAATGCCACTGGAACTGCACCTTGCAGTATGTGTCCTCTAGCAACTAATTACCTCCGTCGATCAAGAAATTACTCAATCACCTGTAACCATCAGTTAACACGACAGAACCATCACAGCCGGCCGCTGTGGCCGAGCGGTTCTATGCGCTTCAGTCTGGACCGCGACCGAATCCTGCCTCGGTCATGGATGTGTGTGATGTCCTTAGGTTGGTTAGGTTTAAGTAGTTCTAAGTTCTAGGGGACTGTTGACCTCAGATGTTGAGTCCCATAGTGCTCAGAGTCATTTGAACCATTTTTGAACCATCACACCTTTAAGAAATACACATAATTTGAGATGATAGTACATCAAATAAGCTGTTGAAAACCTAATCAAGGGAAATATGTACAGTACTGGTATTGAGTCACGTCTTTCTTGCAGCAGTTCACCACGGTATTTTTCTCAACAGAATGAAATATGTCATTCTATGATTTCTTCAAGAAAAGGCAACATACACAAAACAATGACAGACCATAACAGGATGCCACAAACGTCACCTACTACAGACACTTCCATCTTCTACCTGTCTTTTAGAAATTATTAGAATAATTTATTAATAAGAAAGGGGCAAATATCTTGAAGGCTCCGTAATCATTAAAAGAAAATAAGTTCCCTTTCAGAAGAATGTTGCAGTCATTAAAATTATGACAGAGCACCTAAACTAGATAGTATTTGTCAGTAAGTATAGTCTGTGGTTTGACCGAAGCCCTTGTATTTATCACAATCTCCTATTAGCAAACGCTGACCACTATACCATCAATAGCTCGTCAGCTAATCAGCTGAAATCCTGTCCTACTGACAGCTATTGTCTATGGCATCACGTTAGTGTTTTGCATACTTTTAGGTTCTTTCCTGTGTTCCCTTTCGTCTCCAGTCTATGGTAACAACAAGGTAAAGGGAGGAAAGTGTAATTTAAATTAATGACTTCCGGCGACGCCAACAGGATGACTAAAATTGTGTCAGCTACAGACCAATCACTTCCTTTCCCTGTTTGCCTCATGTTTACCATAAACCCCCTATGAGCCAACCTATCTAAGGCCAATTACATTCAATTTCCCTTCAGCCATAAAACGTAATTTATATTTATGTACAGTAATTAACTGTTACAGGAGGTACATAGCATAAAATTCGTAGGTATTTACTCACATTACAACCATGGACCTTGACCTTGGTGGGGAGGCTTGCGTACCTCAATGATACAGATAGCCGTACCGTAGGTGCAACCACAACGGAGGGGTATCTGTTGAGAGGCCAGACAAACGTGTGGTTCCTGAAGAGGGGCAGCAGCCTTTTCAGTAGTTGCAGGGGCAACAGTCTGGATGATTGACTCATCTGGCCTTGTAACACTAACCAAAATGGCCTTGTTGTTCTGGTAATGCGAACGGCTGAAAGCAAGGGGAAACTACAGCCGTACTTTTTCCCGAGAGCATGCAGCTTTACTGAAAAGTTCGGAGTAGGTATTAAAATCCATGGAGAAGTAATAAAAACTTTGAGGTTCGCCGATTACATTGTAATTCTGTCAGAGACAGCAAAGGACTTGGAAGAGCTGTTGAACGGAATGGACAGTATCTTGAAGAGAGGATATAAGATGAACATCAACAAAAGTAAAACGAGGATAATTGAATGTAGTCGAATTAAGTCGGTTGATGCTGAGGGAATTAGATTAGGAAATGATACACTTAAAGTAGTGAAGAAGTTTTGCTATTTGGGGAGCAAAATAACTGATGATAGTCGAAGAAGTAGAGAGGATATAAAATGTAGACTGGCAATGGCAAGGAAAGCGTTTCTGAAGAAGAAAAATTTGTTAACGTCGAGTATAGATTTAAATGTCAGGATGTCGTTTCTGAAAGTATATGTATGGAGTGTAGACATGTATAGAAGTGAAACATGGACGATAACTAGTTTGGACTAGAAGAGAATAGGAGCTTTCGAATTGTGGTGCTACAGAAGAATGCTGAAGATTAGATGGGTAGATCACATAACTAATGAGGAGGTATTGAATGGAATTGGGGAGAAGAGGTGCTTGTGGCACAACTTGATTAGAAGAAGGGATTGATTGGCAGGCCATGTTCTGAAACATCGAGGGATCACCAATTTAGTATTGGAGGGCAGCGTGGAGGGTAAAAATCGTAGAGACCAAGAGAAGAATAGCTAAGCAGACTCAGAAGGATGTAGGCTGCAGTAGTTACTGGGAGATGAAGAAGCTTGCACAGGATAGAGTAGCATGGAGTCTCAGGACTGAAGACCACAACAACAACAAACAACTAAAATGGAAATCTAACATAGTTGACACTGTGAAGAGATAACTCGACAGGTGTTTTTTAATAAATTTCTCTCTTTATTGACCAGGGAGTCATAAAGGTTCCTCTTTTACTTGTATACGTTCCATTACGAGATATGTGGCTAATTTTTAAGCGAACTCGGCTCTTTCTCAAATTATCTTTATTACCCAGAGAAGAATGAGTAGAACCATTTGTAAAATTAGTGCGAGGTCCTTCCCCATTAAATTGTCTAGTTGTGAACATTTACCACTGCTCCACAGTTCACAGATTTTCTCTTGCGGATAGTTCTAACCAACTCTGTATTGTATATCACAGTAAGTGTTCACATAAGCTGTCGTAATGGCCTCCGGCAAGGACTGAAAGTTCTGCAGTTCATGAAAGGATACAATGCTGTTGAAAACTGAAAGTTGATGAAAGGAAACAATTCTGTCATGAGTTTGAAGCAACTTGAATGCGTAAGAAACAGGAAACCGTTTTCTAAACACGACCCTAACAGTTTCTGTTCGGTAGCTCCTGGAACTCTACTCATCATTTTGTAAAAGACAAATACAAAATAAGTGACTGACATTATTAGCTTCATACTTTTCGATTGGTTACATATGTACTGTGAATATAAGGAGTTTACTATGATAACATTGTGTAGATAATGCCAGAAGAGTTTGCCATTGCTTGTACATCAGCATTGTGTTTTTAAAGCAGCAGCTTGTTTAATTGTTATCGATTCGTTTCTTACTTACTTGCGTTCTTACTTTTTACTCTTCATATGTTATACTGATCTACACTGAACAAGCATTTGTTTGTCAGAATGGTAGTGATACATTCCACAGCCGTGCTACAATTATTCGTGCAGTGACCTATGGAGCATGTATACAATGGATAAATAAATAGCATTCCAACTACTAGAGTATATAATACCAAAAAGCAATGATGTTACAGTGATCATTCATAAGAGTCACATGATTATACTGTGACTCGAGGCAGTTATTAAATCAAGAAATAAGACAACCACGATGAGATGGGACAGCTGCGACTGAAGTTCTTGAACCACTATGTGTGCTAAGGAATAATGGAACAATAATAGGCTACGTACCTGGATTAGCGGTTTTGAAACGGTAGACCGTCAATTCCGGATCAGATCCTGAAAAGGAAATTAATACAAATCTCAGTGGAAAAACTGAACATGCATTTCACGCCTTGCTATAACATTGTTATTCATGATTATACACAGAATTATAAAAGAAAAAAAGTAAAATTTTTACCTTTAAAGGAATTTCGCTCACTGAAGTTAGTCGCTGTGGCTACTGTCATAAAAATGCAGATAGATAAGCTGATGCTTCTGAGGACCATAATGAAAGAACGAAAGTACTGAGCCAAGAAAAGATATTTTCCCTCCAGATATTTTCATAAAATGTGCGCACTGTTGAACAACCTGTAAGTTTATGAATAAATATAGTTACGCAAATAATTTCATTATTACACGTTATATATCAAATTAACTAGTAAAATTAATGTTTCAACCTAACTTAGATTACGTTACATAACAAGACTCGCTGTGGCCAATATATGCTAACTGCTCAAATATTAACCACAAATTTTTCCGAAGCAGCTGAGTTATCGTAATGCTATTTACATCTGATTAATTGTGAGAAAGTGCTAAAGCAGAGTATCTGAAGGTGGGAGGTAGTACCGTTGATGGTACAGTCGCAGGGCGTCCTAGCTTCAAATACCAGGGCGTGGCACTGCCGTCAAATAGGAGAAGTTTGGATGATATCAACGATAAAAGTGGCCTGACAAAGCGAGCGGCAAAACAACTAAATTGTATCCTCTGGAAAAGCAATATAACATGCAGAACACAACATACCATCTATCAGTTCACTGTCGAAAGTGTCACAACCTATGGAGCAAGGTTGTGGGGTTGCGGTAGCTTACAGACTGAAAGACCTCCTGCTGGCTGTCGAGATGGATATTTCAAGACGCATTTGTGGCTTTTCCACGCTTACTCATGTTACAACTGACTATCAGAGCGATCATGGACGTCAATAGTACAATTTTAGACTGCACAGAAAGAAAGGGACCACTCTAGTATAGTCAAATGGTTCAAATAGCTCTGAGCGCTTTGGGACTTAACTGCTGAGGTCATCAGTCCTCTAAAACTTAGAACTACTGAAACCTAACTAACCTAAGGACATCACACACATCCATGCCCGAGGCAGGATTCGAACCTGCGACCGTAGCGGTCTCGCGGTTCCAGACTGTAGCGCCCAGAACCGATCGGTCACTCGGGCTGGCCTAGTATAGTTACTTGCTTTGTATGCCCGATACAAGATGGCCAAAACGCAAATGTCCACAGACTCCCCATGAACTGAAGAAGAAAATTAATAACTAAACAAACAGTTTCAGCTATCATAGCGCACAAGATATCGTATGAAAGCTAAAATGTATACATCGCAAAAGGTAACAGTTCATTTACTTCAGATGTCTTAAGAGTTACACCTGGTGTTGTAAGAGTATGATTTTGTAAATGTTTGACGATTCGACACAAATGTAGGTCGTTTTCTATATTGTAACCCCCACCCTCCACCCTGCCCCCAAGTAAGTGTTTGCCTATACCAGTTTTTTTCATATAGTAATCAGTCAGATTAGAATCTGTTCAAACCTTACAGATATATGTACAAATATATATTCACACATTCATTTTAATTTTCGCATCATTGCGAAATTGTGCATCACTAGTTACGCGTTATTTCCATTAGACCTACTTCAGACCGAAGCGAATGGAGGCTAATGCAGCAGAAAGAGCATCCGCTGACAGCTTTCCTCTGTCCATCTGTTCACAACAATTCGCTTGCACCCGAGACCTGGCGTTTACCCTGGAGCGAACTCACGGGAACGCGAGGCAACTAATGAATGCTGAACCGCTTTCAGTAAAACTATACTAGAATGACAATTCATACAATTTTTAATATCAGATCAGCCCTGCACACAAAAAATTAAACCCTTTGTCAAAAGAAACGGGAACTTTGTTTGACCAGAAAACTTTATGTGGCGTACACCTTTCTTATGCTCCACTACTTTCAAATAAGAGAAAAGGAATACGGCAATGTACTGTTGTAACTGGACACTCCATGCGGTCAGTCGTAACTCATTGTATTAGGCCATTTCATCAAATATCTTGTTTAAAAATTAAACCTTAATTTATGAATCACTACGAAATAAATATTATGAGGCAGCGAGTTGTAGAAATAAATGAATAACCACCCACACTTCCTCTCTTCACTGCACTATACGGTGGCGGGGAGCACTTGCGCCCGCTCCGCCGTAGCAACAGCCTCGCTACAGCTCTTGTACCTCCCCCCCACCTCCCCCCACCGCCAGCCATTCTCCTACGTGTCTGGCCGAACTGCGTCAGCACCACGGGGAAGTCCCAGCGTCTGTCGACACGCTGACCGCTTCCTGTTGACAAACCGCTGTTTCGCAGTGCTAACATATTATCTCACAACTTCCATGCTTGCAGCAACAGCATCTACAGCGCGTCTGTCAAAAAACGATAACTTCTATCTATATCTACATGTTGTTGTTGTGGTCTTCATTCCAGAGTCTGGTGTAATGCAGCGCTCCATGCTGCTCTATCCTGTGCAAGCCTCTTCATCTCCGAATAACTACTGCAACCTACATCCTTCTGAATCCGTTTAGTGTATTCATCTCTTGGTCTCCCTCTACGGTTTTTACCCTACACATTTCCCTCCAATACTAAACTGGTGCACCCTTGATGCCTCAGAACATGTCGTATCTACCGATCCTTTCTTCTAGTCAAATTGTGCCACAAATTCCTCTTCTCCCTAATTCTGTTCAGTACCTCCTCATTAGTTACGTGATCTACCCATTTAATCTTCAGCATTCTTCTGGAGCACCACATTTCGAAAGCTTCTTCTCTTCTTGTCTAAACTATTTATCGTCCACGTTTCACTTCCATACATGGCCACACTCCATACAAGTACTTTCAGAAAAGACTTCCTGACACTTAAATTTATACTCGATGTTAACAAATTTCTTCAGAAACGCTTTTCTTGCCATTCCAGGCTGCATTTTATATCCTCTCTATTTCTACCATCAGTTATTTTGCACGCCAAATAGGAAAACTCATCTACCACTTTAAGTGTCTCATTTCCTAATCTAATCCTCTCAGCATTACATGATTTAATTCGGCTACATTCCATTACGCTCGTTTTGCTTTCCTTGATGTTCATATCTGCATTTATATCCCGCAAGCCACCCAACGGATTGTGGCAGAGGGTACTTCGTGTACCAATATCATTGCCCATTTTTCCCGTTGCAATCTCGAATGGTTCGCGCAAAGGACTGTCGGTGGGAAGCGTTCGTCCGGGCACGAATCTCTGATTTTACCTTCACGGAGTTTATCGAGATTTACATAGGAGGGGGCAATAGCTGTTATTTCGAAATGGATATACAGGTTTTAAGGTATCGTAGCATTTATTACATTCAATTTACAATTATAAATAACACATCAACTGAAATAGCAACTCAAACAGTTTCGTTTGTACAGCTGTGCGCAAAGGGAAGAATATGGAACGACCAAGAGTGACTGAAGAACGTGTTGAGGGAGTGACAGTCTCTTACGCGTCGTCCCAAGAAATCAGTTCGGAAGTCTAGTCGTGAATTAGCAGTTCCAGCAACGTCTGTGTGCAGACGTTTAAGAAGACGCTTACAACTACGTCCTTGTCGAAGCTTTAATGCCTACGGACTACGGTTTACGTGCCGACTTTACAAACGAAATGCTGCTGCATGACGATAAATATTTTCTGGATGCTGCTGCATGACGATAAATATTTTCTGGATTGTGTAGTCTTCAATGATGAATGGACATTTGGCCACAGTTGAAAGGTGTACACACATAATGTGAATTGAATGTTTTGTGTGTCGTATCCCGGTTTGGAAAGAAATCGCCTATTAGCTCGATATGTGACGAAAATGCTCACAATGAACACTTCAAGAAAAACTGTTTGAGTTGGTTTTTCTATTGACCTATTATTTAAAACTGTAAGTTGAATGTAATAAATGCTACAAAGCCTTAAAATCTGTATATTCATTTTCAAACACCCTGTATATTTCTTGACTCTTCCAGGAACTCACGCTCCCGGAACGGCTAATGGTAAACCACAGCGTGATGTAGAACGCCTCTCCTACAACGTCAACATCTGGAGTTGCCAGAGCATTTGTCTGATTCTTTTACGCCTACGAAATGAACCTGTAACAGAACACGCTCCACTTATTTCGATCTTCTCTATACCCTCTATCAATCCCATCTTCAACCCTATATGGCACGAATTCCTGACTGACGAGCAATATTCAAGAACTCGTCGAACGAGTGTTCTGTAAGCCACTTTCTTTGTTGATGGACTACATTTTCTAGGCATTCTTCCTGTGAACCTCAGTCAGGTTTCTGCCTTATTCACAATTCATTTTATGTAGTAGTTCCGTACGCATACGCTTTAACATAATATCAAACTTCCTACGTTATTATGTCAAGTGGACAGATCATTTTAGTTTCAAATATATTTTCGCTTCACGCCTGCCCATCCTTAAGCTGCTTTTGGTTTCGTTTTGGGCTACGCGTAACTTCGCAGTGTGCCTCTCTTTTCTTTATTAGCCGGCCGCGATGGTCTCGTGGTTCTAGGCGCGCAGTCCGGAAACGCGCGACTGCTACGGTCGCAGGTTCGAATCTTGCCAAGGGCATGGATGTGTGTGATGTCCTTAGGTTAGTTAGGTTAAAATAGTTATAAGTTCTAGGGGACTGATGACCACAGCTGTTAAGTCCCATAGTGCTCAGAGCCATTTGAACCGTTTTTTTTCTTTCTTAGGAGTTTTCTAGGATGGTCGTCGAACCGTGGTTAATCTATTCTGCCTCTCGCACTGGGCACATTGCAAACTGCAAGTGACAGGAACTTGAGGTAACCACCTGTACTAGCCATATAGCGGTCAGCGAACTGGACCACCCCACAGCTTTCATGTGCCAAGTCAGCCTTGCCAATCATTCGCAGTTTCGCAAACAGGTGGTCAGTGTTGCGCTGCTGCTGCTATGGTTGTCAAAGTGTAAACATGGTTGTAGCTCAATTACTTTTGCCACATATAGTTTGATAAAAACTTGCCTTTGCGACGTAATTTTATTCAGCCAAGGGTTGTTTCAAAGAATGCTATGAGCTTCATCAGGAGTACATTTAGTCATACTTTGTTTTATAAACGTGGAGTAATGTTTTTTACGCAGGAGGAAAATTATGAGTGATCCATCAATTGCTAACATCCAAGTAGATTCCAAGTAAATGGCATCAATGAAAGTCAGTCATACATTTCACACGTGTTTGTTTTGATTGCACTGAAACAATAACAAAGTAGCTTCTTCCTATCTGATTAATCACAGCAAATATTGAAAGCTATAAAACTCGCCTGTGCTTTTCCTCTGTTTAAACTGAAGTCAAGATATTACTGGCGGCAACAAATATTAGACTACGGTGAATAAAGTTCGCACATTCCACAGGAGGAGACGGATACGTATCGTCCAGGTAAGTGTGGCAATGAATATGCGATGCCCCATGACTGCAGCTTTGAGAGTGTTTACTCTACATTGGAAAAGTTTAAGTAATTTGGACGTACCAGCGAAACTTACACGTTAAGTACGATGGACCGCCTAAACTCCCAGCAGCAAATAACAATGTGCAATGACGAAAACATAACTATTTCATTGTCAGATAGCGAGACAATAAGACAGGGAATTATTTTTTCTTTCTCATTTTCTACAGAATGTTTCAATCGGAATCCTTTGATAAATTGTTACCGCCTTCGTTTACGTCATGGTGACACTCACAGCCTAAGACGGCCAGCGACGAGCGCCTGAGAAAGCTGCGCTTCTGCAGTCTATCGTGATCCTGTCATTTGTGAACTACACGTCATTTATCTTTCGAAAAGGATGTTTACACGCTGTGTGAAAAATATGAGTTTTAGAAACTAAGAAACTGCGACTGGTAGATTTGTGTCGTGATGTCAACCGACTGATATTGTACGTTCGTTTCGGAGCTACGTTTCGACCAGTTTTTGGCTCGCCATCTTCTGGCGAACGAACACATTTCTCTTGAAGAGCAAATCAGAGCGACTCGCTGAGACACGTTGCCGTAAAAAAAGTGGCACTTCTTCAGAAGCGGAAAATTTGTTCTCGTTTCCTTAGCGGTTCAAAATCTTCACCCCGTTCCCAACAGGACGGCCTCATCCGTGAAGGCATTCACGCCTGCGCCGTCTCACACTTGAAAAGAGCGCCAACAACAAACTCGGCCTTTAATTTCCACGAGTGGCTCTGTATTGTGACCGAAGAGCCGCGACGTGAGGAAGCGAAATGGGAGGGCAGCTGACACGGGGCCGCGAGCGTAGCCTACAGCCCCTCCCACCATCTGAGGCGTGACTAGACGGTCTCGAAAATCGTGACTCGCCACTGCCAGCTGCGCACCGTTCTCCAGTACTAAATTCTTCCACAGTTCGCTTCATACAGGGTATTTCAAAAATGACCGGTATATTTGAAACGGCAATAAAAACTAAACGAGCAGCGATAGAAATACACCGTTTGTTGCAATATGCTTGGGACAACAGTACATTTTCAGGCGGACAAACTTTCGAAATTACAGTAGTTACAATTTTAAACAACAGATGGCGCTGCAAGTGATGTGAAAGATATAGAAGACAACGCAGTCTGTGGGTGCGCCATTCTGTACGTCGTCTTTCTGCTGTAAGCGTGTGCTATTCACAACGTGCAAGTGTGCTGTAGACAACATAGTTTATTCCTTAGAACAGAGGATTTTTCTGGTGTTGGAATTCCACCGCCTAGAACACAGTGTTGTTGCAACAAGACGAAGTTTTCAACGGAGGTTTAATGTAACCAAAGGACCGAAAAGCGATACAATAAAGGATCTGTTTGAAAAATTTCAACGGACTGGGAACGTGACGGACGAACGTGCTGGAAAGATAGGGCGACCGCGTACGGCAACCACAGAGGGCAACGCGCAGCTAGTGCAGCAGGTGATCCGACAGCGGCCTCGGGTTTCCGTTCGCCATGTTGCAGCTGCGGTCCAAATGACGCCAACGTCCACTTATCGCCTCATGTGCCAGAGTTTACACCTCTATCCATACAAAATTCAAACGCGGCAACCCCTCAGCGCCGCTACCATTGCTGCACGAGAGACATTCGCTAACGATATAGTGCACAGGATTGATGACGGCGATATGCATGTGGGCAGCATTTGGTTTACTGACGAAGCTTATTTCTACCTGGACGGCTTCGTCAATAAACAGAACTGGCGCATATGGGGAACCGAAAAGCCCCATGTTGCAGTCCCATCGTCCCTGCATCCTCAAAAAGTACTGGTCTGGGCCGCCATTTCTTTCAAAGGAATCATTGGCCCATTTTTCAGATCCGAAACGATTACTGCATCACGCTATCTGGACATTCTTCGTGAATTTGTGGCGGTACAAACTGCCTTAGACGACACTGCGAACACCTCGTGGTTTATGCAAGATGGTGCCAAGCCACATCGCACGGCCGACGTCTTTAATTTCCGGAATGAATATTTCGATGATCGTGTGATTGCTTTGGGCTATCCGAAACATACAGGAGGCGGCGTTGATTGGCCTCCCTATACGCCAGACATGAACCCCTGTGACTTCTTTCTGTGGGGACACTTGAAAGACCAGGTGTACCGCCAGAATCCAGAAACAATTGAACAGCTGAAGCAGTACATCTCATCTGCATGTGAAGCCATTCCACCAGACACGTTGTCAAAGGTTTCGGGTAATTTCATTCATAGACTACGCCATATTATTGCTACGCTTGGTGGATATGTGGAAAATATCGTACTATAGAGTTTCCCAGACCGCAGCGCCATCTGTTGTTGAAAATTGTAACTACTGTAATTTCGAAAGTTTGTCTGCCTGAAAATGTACTGTTGTCCCAAGCATATTGCAACAAACGGTGTATTTCTATCGCTGCTCGTTTAGTTTTTATTGCCGTTTCAAATATACCGGTCATTTTTGAAACAGCCTGTAAATTCTCATCTCATAAGCGTCTGCTCTGAAACAAGGAAGGCAGCGCGTAACAGAGGTGCTGGCTCGGCGCTCCTACCTGCTGTACGCGCGCACTGCTGCAGAGACGGAACACAGACTGTTGCGCTCTGACGCGTCACACCGCTGCGACGCCTCGCGAGCGACTGTTCCACAAGACGCGCGTCTGCGGCTCTGCGCTGGTGTGACCCCCCACTCTCCGGACGCTGGAGGAGAAGGCGAAACTCGTGGGGCACGACCGCTCCGTCCATCTTTACTGAAGAAATGAGCCGACTCGACACTTCCTACGGCAGAAGCTGCATTCCGTGTGAGCCATTCGACCTTCCATTTGCCTAGACAACGCTGTACCACATCCTCTACACTCTGTCGCCAATCGTGATACGATCGCACTGAGTGTCCTCGAAGATGTGTGGCTGCTTCCACGAATATCCGACTGATGGAACCGAGTGAACGAAATTAACAGAATTAACAGAAACGAAATTAAGAGGCCGTGCTGATAAATAATGCCTCCGCATTTTTATGTGAACAGTTTTAAAGCTATGAAAGTCTGCAGGCTTTCGTGGCCGTTGTCACTGAAGTTAAAATCTTCTGGGTTATTAGGCCGCGTCATTGTTCGACGTTTTGACCCCTCTGGTGGGATCTTCCTTACTAACGTCCCAGTATCAGATACAATGGAGATCATAAGAGAGAATGCTGCTGCGGCCACAGTATAGCCAGCGTATTACCGTGAGAATGAGGTGAGAGACATTGGAGGGAATGAGCAGCCATTTCTCCCTCGCTCAATAAGCGAATCGAATAACAAAGAAAGTCCACAATATGAGGTCGAAGTACCCTCCGGCATGCAGCGTACTATTTTCTGTGGTTTAGGTGCGCAGATGTGTAGCCTTGTGACAGTTACATTGTATTTTAAGCTGGAAGATGTGTCGTTGTAGAAACAACATGATCTTTCTACTCATTACAGAAAGCATCTACTTTACATAATGCGTGAGAGTAGTAATATTTGAGATTTACAATGTACTCCTTAAGACGTTGTGTTCAGTTCCAGAATCACAAGTAGCGTAAGAGAGGTTAAAGTCCCGCAATTTATAGTTTTTCTGATGTCGCAGGCAATCACGAATCCATTTTCCGCAATTTCAAATTGAAGTTATAGGATGGATTGTTACCTATTACCTATTCAAGTACCAGCTCTGCCTCGTAATTAATTGCAGAGAAATTCACAAATAAACTAAAAAAAAAAACTGCTAAGTTTTACCCCAAAAAATGGAGTAAAGGCCCGCAGTGCAATTCGTTGTCCCACGGGAGATGTTGTTGTTGTGGTTTTTACCCCAAGCACTTCCCTCCAGTACAAAACTGGTGACCATCTGATGTCTCAGAATGTGTCGTATCAATCAAAAGTGTTCAAATGTGTGTGAAATCTTATGGGACTTAACTGCTAAGGTAATCAGTCCCTAAGCTTATACACTACTTAACTTAAATTATCCTAAGGACAAACACACACATACATGCCCGAGGGAGGACTCGAACCTATCAATCGATCCCTTCTTTTGGTCAAGTTGTGTCACAAATTTCTTATTACCCCAATTCTACTCACTACCTTCTCGTTAGTTCGACCCATCATATATTCATGTTTCTTCTATTCTCTTTCTGTCTAAACTATTTATTGTCAATGTTTCACTTCTATACATGACAACACTCCATACAAATATCTTCTGAAAAGACTTCCTAACACTTAAATCTATATTTGATGTTAACAAATTTCTTTTTTTAGGAACGCTTTTCTTGCTATTGACAGTCTTCATTTTATATCCTCTCTACTTCGACCATCATCAGTCATTTTGGTCACCAAACAGCAAAACTCGTCTACTACTTTAAGTGTCTCATTTCCTAATGTAATTCCCTTAGAATCCCCTGATTTAATTCGACTACATTCCATTATCTTTGTTTTGCTTTTGGTGATGTTCATCTTATATATTCCTTTCAAGGCACAGTCCATTCCGTTCAACTGCTCTTCCAAGCCCTTTGCTGTCTCTGACAGAATTACGATGTTACTACCAAACCTCAAAGTTTTAATTTTTCCTCCCTGGTCTTTAGTTCTTACTGCAAATTTTTCTTTTGTTTCTTTACCACTTGCTCATTATACGTCTTGAATAACATATGGAATTGGCTACAAACCTATCTCACTCCATTTTCAAACAGTGGTTCCCTGCCATGCCCCTCGACTCTTATAACTGCCATCTGGTTCCTGTACAAATTGTAAATAGCGTTTCCGCTTTCTGTATTGTACCCCTGTCACTTTTAGAATTTGAAAGAGAGTATTCCAGTCAACATTTTCGAAAGGTATCTCTAAGCCTACAAATGCTATACATGTAGGCTTGCCTTTTCTTAACCTATCTTCTATGAGAATTTGTAGGGTTAGTACAGCCTCGAGGGTCTCCACATTTCTCCATTTCTCTGAACCCAGTCTGACCTTCTCCAAGTTCTTCCTTTTACCTATAAAGAAGTTAGCATTTGGCAGCCGTAACTTACTAAACTGACAGTTCGGTAATTTTCACACCCGTCGGCATCTGTTGGATTTGGAATTGGAATTATTATATTCCTCTTGACGTCTGAGGGTATCTGGTCTGTCTCGTACATCTTGTTCACCAACTGGAGGAGTTTTGTCATGGCTGGCTCTCCCTAGGCTAGCAGTATTTCTAACGGAATGTTGTCTGCTACCGGGCCTTCTTTCGAGTTGGATCTTTAAATGCTCTTTCAAATTCTGCACACAGTATTATGTCTCCCATCTCATCTTCATCTGCGTCCTCTTCCATTTCTATAATGTTGCCCTCAAGTACTTCTCCGTTGTACACAAACTTCACCCTTCAGCTTTCCCTTCTTTGCTTAGGACTGGTTTTCCATCTGAATTAGTAACTGATATTCGTACAGGTGGTTCACTTTTCTCTAAAGGTCTCTTTAACTTTCCTGAAGACGGCATCTATTTTCCCCCTTAGTAGTATGTGCTTTTAAGTCCTTACACTTGTCCTATAGCCATTCCTGATTATCTATTTTCCACTTCCAATCAATCTCAATTTTTATTCGTTTGTATTCTCTTTCGCCTGCTACATATACTGCATTTTTATGTTTTTTCCTTTCATCGATTAAATTCAAATCTCTTGTGTTACCCAAGGATTTCTTCTAGCCCCCGTCTTTTGCCTACCTGATCCACTGCTGCGTTCACTACTTCATCTCTAAAGCTATCCATTATTCTTCTGCTGTATTTCTTTCCCCTGTTCTTGTCAATCGTTCCCTAATGCTCCCTCTGAAACTCTCTGCAACCTCTGGTTCTTGCAGTTTGTCCAGATCCCATCTCCTTAAATTCCTACCTGTTTTGCTATTCCTTTAGTTGTAATCTACAGTTCATTACCAATAACCGAGCGAGGTGGCGCAGTGGTTAGCACACTGGACTCGCATTCGGGAGGACGACGGTTCAATCCCGTCTCCGGCCATCCTGATTTAGGTTTTCCGTGATTTCCCTAAATCGTTTCAGGCAAATGCCGGGATGGTTCCTTTGAAAGGGCACGGCCGATTTCCTTCCCCATCCTTCCCTAACCCTCGTTGTCGACGGGACGTTAAGCACCACTAACCTAACTAACCATCATTACCAATATATTGCGGTCAGAGTCTGCATCTGTCCCTGCAAACGTCTTACAATTTAAACTCTGGTTCCGTAGTGCCTGTCTTACCATTATGCAATCTGAAATCTTCCAGTGTCTCCTGATCTCTTCTTTATATACAACCTTCTTTCATGATTCTTAAACCAAGTGTTAGCGATGATAAAGTTATGTTCTGCGTAAAAGTCTACCAAGCGGCTTTCTCTTTCATTCCTTCCACCCAGTCCATATTCACCTACTATTTTCCCTTCTATATCTTTTCCTACTATCGAATGCCAATCCTCCATGACCATTAAATTTTCGCTTTGTTTAACTGTATTTTATCACATCATACGTTTCTTCAACCTCTTCATCATCCGCAGAGTTAGTCGCCATATAAACTTGTAATGCTGTGGTAGGCGTGTACTTCGTGAACATTTTCGCTATGATAAGGCGTTCACTATGCTGCTTACAGTAACTTACCGGCATTCCTATTGACTTACTCGTTATTAATACCACTCCAGCATTGCATCTATTTGACTATGTATTCATTTCGTCAGAAGTCCTGTTCCTTCTGCCACCGAACTTCATTAATTGCTGTTACATCTAACTTCAACCTATCCATTTCCTTTTTTAAATTTTCTAACCTACCAGCCTCATTGAGGGATCTAACATTTCACGCTCCGATTCGTAGAATGCCAGTTTTGTTTCTGCTGATTACGACATGCTCCTGAGTAGTCACCTTCCGGAGATTCGAATTGGGACTATTTTATCTAAGAGGACGCCATCACCATTTAACCATACAGTAGAGCTGCATGCCCTCTGGAAAAATTACATCTGTAGTTTGCTTTCAGCAGTTCGCAGTACCAGCACAGCGAGGCCGTTTTGGTTGATGTTACAAGATCAGATTAGTCAGACATCCAGACTGTTGCCCTGCAACTACTGGAAGGGCTGCTGCCCTCTTCAGGAGCCAAAAGTCTGGTACCCCGCGCCGCGGAATTTGAATCCGTGCCAGATGTCATGGACGTCGAAGACCCACAGAGGTCTCTGCACCATCACGCCTTAAGCTGTGTGCGGCGCGCGCCTCCTGGCCCGCTTTTGGTGTGAGGGGGCGCCACAGTGGAACACGTGGTCCCAGCGGCCAATAGCGGCGCCGCCGATAGCGTACTTAAGCGCCGGCCACTAGCTCAGCCAGTCGCCTTTACCGTTGTGTCCCTCCCTCTCTCCATCTCCACACCCTCCATCTCCTTTCCCAACACAACTTCCACCGTCTACCCCTCACGGATGATGAGCTTCGCCCTGACATCTACCTTTCCTACCAACTCTAACCCCCTCTCCCTGCCTCCTCCTCAGGGCTCCCTCTCCTCCCCCTCCCTCCTTCTGAGCGGATTTCCCCTCCTACTCCCCCTCCATCTCTTGTGCCTTCTTTCAGTGTCTCTGTGCTCCCTCCTGCCCTGTCTTCCCTTTTCCTCTCCCGCCCCATGTGTCTCCTGCCTCTTCGTGAACCCACGGTTGCCCCTCCTCTCTTCATCCCACCGCTTCCCCAGCTGCCCCATGCTCTCCCCTCCATTTCCATCCTCTTTGACCTTTCCTTCGGCAGGTCCCGCCTGGTAGTTTTATTCTTCGTCGTGTGTGCTCCAAGTGGGTTTTAAGTGTGTTGTTTCGGGGTGTTTTTAATACTGTGGCCAACTTTTAACTTGTGCATGAGCATCCAGTGTCTTCTCTGTGTTTTAAGAATCGCCAACTGTATTTTTTAACTTTCTGGTGACTTTTTTAACTGTGCCCCATAAACGTCTACATGTCCATGTCTTTTTACCTCCATTTTCTCCCCTTACTCTGTTTTATGTTCCCGTTTTTTATCTCCTTATGTATGTATTATTTTATTCTTGTTTTAGCTGTCGTGTCACTCGGATGAAGAGCGGCGGATTGTGCTGCTGACAGCCCTCCCCTGCCCATATGGGGCAGGGGAATGAAATCACAATAAAGAAAAAAAAAAACTCAGCCAGTCAGCCTAACCTCGCTTACGTCGGGTTACACCTCGCTTTGCGCTAGACTGCTTGCTTCCTGGTTCGTGTACGAGTTTGTTTGCTTGTCACTCTGTTGTTCGGACTTGTTGTATTCGTTCCATCCTACGTTGGTCGTGTCCGTCCTCTTCCGTTGTGTTGTTGTTCGCGGGCCTCTCCGCGGGTCCCGCCACACCCTCCGTCTTTGCTACCCCCACGACCGTCCTGGTCGCAGTTACAACAAAAACTTTGTCTGGCCTCTCAACAGATACCCCTCCGCTGAGGCCGTACGTACGATACGGCTATCTGTATCGCTGAGGTACCCTAGCCACCCCACCATCGGCAAGGTCCATGGTGCATTAGGTGGGGGGTGGGGGTGAGGGGGGATGGAGATTTGAGATAAATCTGCATAACAGTGGATGACTGCAAAAAAAAAAAAAAAAAGAAAAGGAACTGAAATGTCACGTAATTCTGAACATCATGCACAAAAAAAATCTTTGTAGTGGTTAACAACGAAGATTTGTATTTCCACTCTCGGAGCTGAATGGATTTATGACGAAATGTCTGCCGGAATTTCTCCCACTGTCGGTTTTGGGTTCCAACCGGAACAATTATTTCCACGCTAAGCTTAAATGCTATAGTGACAACTAGTAATTCGTTGATTCTTCCTTCTGAACCCTACATTAGAAATCGTTCAAGCAAAGCATTAGAAAAATTACATGTAAGTAGCAAACTTACCTTCTCACCTCTGGACCAACTTGCCGGGATCAACTTTCATGGAACACTAAGTCACGATGCCACAGACCTACCAGCTGTTGGTCAGCTCCTGAACCGAAGGCACCCTGTTCAGAAACTCGGAGTGGGTTTTAACACCTCGCGGCGTTAGGCCTTACACCCCACCTATCCTACCTTAAATGTAGCACAAATTTCTCTTTCTGTTAGGGACGTGAAACTACACTACTGGCCATTAAAATTGCTACACCACGAAGATGACGCGCTACAGACGTGAAATTGAACCGACAGGAAGAAGATGCTGTGATATGCAAATGATTAGCTTTTCAGAGCTTTTACACAAGGTTGGGGCCGGTGGCCACACCTACAACGTGCTGACATGAGGAAAGTCTCCAACCGATTTCACATACACAAACAGCAGTTGACCGGCGTTGCCTGGTGAAACGTTGTTGTGATGCCTCGTGTAAGGAGGAGAAATGGGTACCATCACGTTTCCGTCTTTGATAAAGGTCGGATTGTAGCCTATCGCGATTGCGGTTTATCGTGTCTCGACGTTGCTGCTCGCGTTGGTCGAGATCCATTACTGTTAGCAGAATATGGAATCGGTGGCTTCAGGAGGGTAATACGGAACGCCGTGCTGGATCCCAACGGCCTCGTATCACTAGCAGTCGAGATGACAGGCATCTTATCCACAGGGCTGTAACGGATCGTGCAGCCATGTCTGGATCCCTGAGTCAACAGATGGGGACGTTTGCAAGACAACAACCATCTGCACGAACAGTTCAACGACGTTTGCAGCAGCATGGACTATCAGCTCGGAGACCACGGCTGCGGTTACCCTTGACGCTGCATCACAGACAGGAGCGCCTGCAATAGTGTACTCAACGACGAACCTGGGTGCACGAATGGCAAAACGTCATTTTTTCGGATGAATCCAGGTTCTGTTTACAGCATCATGATGGTCGCACCCGTGTTTGGCGATATCGCAGTGAACGCACATTGGAAGCGTGTACTCGTCGTCCCCATACTGGCATATCACACGGCGTGATGGTATGGGGTGCCATGGTTACACTTCTCGGTCACCTCTTGTTCGCATTGGCGGCACTTTGAACAGTGGACGTTACATTTTAGATGTGTTACGACCCGTGGATCTACCCTTCATTCGATCCCTGCGAAACCCTACATTTCAGCAGGATAATGCACGACCGCATGTTGCAGTTCCTGTACGGGCCTTTCTGGGTACAGAAAATGGTCGACTACTGCCCTGGCCAGCACATCCTCCAGATCTCTCACTAACTGAAAACGTCTGGTCAATGGTGGCCGAGCAACTGGCTCGTCACAATACGCCAGTCACTACTCTTGCATGGGCGCTAATGACCATTGTAGTTGTGCGCCCTAAAACCACAAAAAAACTACTCTTGATGAACTGTGGTATTGTGTTGAAGCTGCATGGGCAGCTGTACCTGTACACGCCATCCAAGCTCTGTTTGACTCAATGCCCAGACGTATCAAGGCCGTTATTACGGCCAGAGGTGGTTGTTCTGGGTACTGATTTCTCAGGATCTATGCACCCATAATGCGTCAAAAGTTAATCACATGTCAGTTCTAATATACTATATTTGTCCAATAAATACCCGTTTATCATCTGCATTTCTTCTTGGTGTAGCAATTTTAATGGCCAGTAGTGTAGTTTGACAGAAGCTGATAGGTGCCAAGTCTGTTACAGAATTAATTCATATGAGTCGGTAACGAAGATGTTTTCCAACTACGCTGAGATGGGCGAAACGGTTATTTTGTGGCTCCACTTACTGAATTAATGATTATTTTTTATCCTAGTTATTTTTAATTGTTTCTTATGAGTGGCTGTTATCTGTGCTGTATATGGATCATGGAGAACAGATTGAGCAGTTGCCCAATATTGCATTATAGTAGAGACATTTTCTAGCCGTATTTATAGAGACGGGCCTACAGGCAACCGAAGAGGTAAAAATCAGACGAAGCCATGTCCGGACTTGGACTTACATAACAGTTCAACATGCAGTGCAAAAACTATAAACCTGGGTGTCTATAACACTTCCTGTTGCGGTGTAGCATCAAGCGCCGGCGCGTCGGCCGGAAACGTAACGGCAGAGAAGGCTGGGAGACGACGTGAGCTGACTAGACTAGGACCGCACCACTAGAACAGAGGCGGCGCTGCTGCCAGCCTTGGCCGGACGAAAGGTCGGGCACTAGGAGGACGAGCCTTGACTTGTGGTCACTATTATTTACTTGTATGTAAACTGTGTATAGCGGAGGACACTGATTACCCAGGCCAACAGTGGTGAAGCTTTTTTGCTGAAAATACGTTATTCCTATGTTTTTTAGGGTGGTAAATCCAAATATGATACTTAAAAAACAGTGTCACCCACCATTTGTTCACATTTTACAGTCAAATTTATTGAATTTAGCGATCTTTTAAACAATTTAACAGCTTTTATATGGTTAAAATAATTTAAAAAGGAGGTGTAATGAATGTAGATGACGTTGGTAGCACTGCTTAGAAACATTTGCTGGCAAAAAAAGGGTCGATTCTATTTTTGTGATAGCAGATGCTGTTGTGTTTACTGTCACCCTAACCACACTTTCCCGTTTCCTGTACATGTGCTCAGTACAATGCCTCATCGTGGTTGTAAAAATTCTGCTGGCAGTTTTTGTTAAATTTGTGGTGAATTTGTGATTAAAAAACACAAAATAAACAGTACAGACTTCGTGAAAAACGTTTATCTATAATACTTTGAATCTAAACTTGGTGATCAAGGTAAACCTTGGGCGTGGCATAAGGTATGTTATGTGTGCGTTGAAGACCTGAGAAAATGGTCCAAAAGGGAGAAAAAAGCCTTTAGATTTGCTGTTCGTATGATATGGAGAGAACCAAGAAATCATTCCGATGATTGCTCGTTTTGCAGTGTTGATGTTACTGGTCATAATTCGAAAAACAAGAAGGTATATTAAAAGAAAAGATCTTATTGGCAGTTGGAACCAGCATATACATGTATAGAAAGAGAGAGCGGCAATTTTCCAAGCTTTTTCAACAAGAAGGTGATTTAGTGTACTGCTCAGTCGTTCCCGGTCTGATGAAAGAGTTTGGTATTGAATACAACAAGAAACACTGGAGGCTGTTTATTGATTCATGCAAGACTAGTTTAAAGGCTGTTTTATTACACAGTGGTAATATGTATGCATCTACACCTGTTGGAAGTTCTGTACATCTACATCTACATTCATACTCCGCAAGGCATCCAACGGTGTTTGGCGGAGGGCACTTTACCTGCCACTGTCATTACCTCCCTTTCCTGTTCCACTCCCGTACGGTTCGCGGAAAGAACGGCTGCCGGAAAGCCTCCGTGCGTGCTCGAATATCTCTTATTTTACATTCGTGATCTCCTCGGGAGGTATAAGTAGGGGGAAGCAATATATTCGATACCTCATCCAGAAACGCACCCTCTCGAAATCTGGACAGCAAGCTACACCGCTATGCAGAGCGCCTCTCTTACAGAGTCTGCCACTTGAGTTTGCTAAACATCTCCGTAACGCTATCACGCTTACCAAATAACCCTGTGGCGAAACTCGCCGCTCTTCTTTGGATCTTCTCTATCTCCTCTGTCAACCCGACCTGGTACGGATCCCACACTGATGAGCAATACTCAGGCATAGACCGAACGAGTATTTCGTAAGCCACCTCATTTGTTGATGGACTAGATTTTCTAAGGACTCTCCCAATGAATCTCAACCTGGCACCCGCTTTACCAACATTTAATTTCTGTACATATGAAGAAAAGCTCTGAAAACCTAAAAATAGTGGTAAATAAAATAGGCTATTCTGCTCATGGTTGGATGATATGTGGCCATCTAAAAGTAACATGCATGCTCCTTGGTCAGCAAGGTGGCTTTAACAAATTTCCATACTTCTTGTGTGAATGGGACACTAGTGTTAGGGACCAACACTGGTGCAGAAAGAACTGGCCTGTGAGGGAGCCTTTGAAACCCGGTAAGAAGAAAATTCTACGCAAAAACCTTGTAGGTCCAAAAAAACGAACTCTTACCACCTCTACATATAAAGTTAGGCCTAATGAAACGGCCTGTAAAGGCTTTGCCGAAAGATGGACCGTGTTTTAAGTATCTGTGCCAAAAGTTTCCACACCTTTCAGAAGCTAAACTAAAAGAAAGCGTCTTTGTCGGACCTGACATTAGAAAATTGATGTTTGATGTTAACTTTGAATCCACCATCACTTCAGATGAGAAAGAAGCACGAGTATCACTCAAGTAAGTCGTTACGAAGTTCTGAGGACATGAAAAAGACCCAGAATATGTTTCTATTGTAGCTATAATATTAAGTTTGAAGCTTTAGGATGTATAACGAGCCTGATAGTTGACTTTTTGAACAGTCACTTTGATTACTTCCCGGACAATATGGGAGATGTTACTGAGGAGCAAGGAGAGCGTTTTCAGCAGGACATTAAAGTGATGGAAAAACCCTACCAAGGCCGACGGAACACCAACATGATGGGGGACTACTGTTGGTCACTTCACTGAGAAGTTCCGCAAGCGAGTCATCGTAGAAGAAGCTACACAAGAAGCTTCAAAGAAAAAAGAGGAAGAATATACAAACGAATTCCATCTGACAAGAGAAACGTCTATTAACAGACATCATTGTTTGAACTAGCTTACTGTAAATACAAACCATGCTCACCTCGTAACAAAGCGTTTCATTAATTTCCCCGTTTACAGTATAGCATAGGATTTTTGTAGTATACAGGGTGATTCAAAAAGAATACCACAACTTTAAAAATGTGTATTTAATGAAAGAAACATAATATAACCTTCTGTTATACATCATTACAAAGAGTATTTAAAAAGGTTTTTTTTTCACACAAAAACAAGTTCACAGATGTTCAATATGGCCCCCTCCAGACACTCGAGCAATATCAACCCGATACTCCAACTCGTTCCACACTCTCTGTAGCATATCAGGCGTAACAGTTTGGATAGCTGCTGTTATTTCTCGTTTCAAATCATCAATGGTGGCTGGGAGAGGTGGCCGAAACACCATATCCTTAACGTACCCCCATAAGAAAAAATCGCAGGGGGTAAGATCAGGGCTTCTTGGAGGCCAGTAGTGAAGTGCTCTGTCACGGGCTGCCTGGCGGCCGATCCATCGCCTCGGGTAGTTGACGTTCAGGTAGTTACGGACAGATAAGTGCCAATGTGGTGGCGCTCCATCCTGCTGAAATATGAATTGTTGTGCTTCTTGTTCGAGCTGAGGGAACAGCCAATTCTCTAACATCTCCAGATACTGTAGTCCAGTTACAGTAGCACCTTCGAAGAAAAAGGGACCAAAAACTTTATTGGCTGAAATGGCACAGAAAACGTTCACCTTAGGCGAGTCACGTTCATACTGAGTTGTTTCCCGCGGATTCTCAGTGCTCCATATACAGACATTGTGACGGTTGACTTTCCCGTTAGTGTGGAAAGTTGCTTCATCACACAAAAAGCTTTCTGTTGAGCGGTCGCCATCTTAGCATCAACTGACGCTGACGCCTAGTCAACAGCGCCTCAAGCGAACAAATGTACAACTAAATGAAACTTTATAGCTCCCTTAATTCGCCGACAGATAGTGCTTAGCTCTGCCTTTTGTCGTTGCAGAGTTTTAAATTCCTAAAGTTGTGGTATTCTTTTTGAATCACCCTGTATAATAAAAAGCTTATTGCTCGAAAACTATGGCTGTTCCAAAAAGTTAAGGCTAGATTTGTATTCAGCTCATAAAAATCTATAAAGATCAGCTATCAATGTAAAAAGAGGTTTCCAAAAAAATTGTTCGTTGGCCTGTGTTATTGTCATGTTGACAGTTGCTTGCGACACGTCATTGTAGAAACGTATGTTAAGTAATGCCAATTCAATTACTGTAATGTTGTTGTTGTTGTTGTGGTCTTCAGTCCTGAGACTGGTTTGACGCAGCTCTCCATGCTACTCTATACTGTGCAAGCTTCTTCATCTCCCAGTACCTACTGCAACCTACATCCTTCTGAATCTGCTTAGTGTATTCATCTCTTGGTCTCCCCCTACGATTTTTACCCTCCACGCTGCCCTCCAATACTAAATTGGTGGTGCCTTGATGCCTCAGAACATGTCCTACCAACCGATCCCTTCTTCTGGTCAAGTTGTGCCACAAACCTCTCTTCTCCCCAATCCTATTCAATACTTCCTCATTAGGTAATAAACTTCATTAATGTGATTTGCTTGTATGTTGTCTAGCTATCCGAGTAAACAGCTTCCTAGGCACCCTAGGATCCCACACTACTAAGTCACGCTTCTAAAACGCACGTCATCTGCATCGAAACAGTTAATCGTGCAAACCTGCAAATTTACTGGAAACTGAAGCCGAGAATGTTACGTAGTCAATGCATACCGTGACGTGGCGAATCGCCGACGGGCGACTCATGCAGAAACAGTCAGTTAAACATGGCAGTAGCAAGCTGTACAAAGAACTGATTTAAACAAAACTATAGCTTCTCCCAGTGGAGTACTGGCCGTGTATCTTAGTGTTTAACCTGTAAGTCAGGTTTCGTCAAACTGCTAATTGTTCTGTAGATGGAATGGGTTGGTTTTAGTATTATGTCTTGTCTCTGTCAGTGTGTGAATCTGATCCAACTGTCGACTATTTAGTGATAAGCGTTCCGTATGTACTCTGAGACTTCCGCAAACAACACTTACACGCCATGTCTTCTTAGCGTTGTATGTACTTGCTGCTTTCGTTGCTAGCGTATCAGCTACTGTATATAACGCTTCTGAGTTCCGTATCAGACTCGGACTCTTAACTGCACTGTGGAGTCTGCTGCGTGGGAGAGGGGGAGGGGAGGGGGAGCGGTAAGCTCTCTCTCCTTCTCCGTCCTCGGTCAACAGTGGCATTCAGACCACACGCCAACTGGATGTGCCTAATTACTTTAATTTAGGGCAAATGAAGCTCAGAATTCAAATACTAGTCTCCCTCGCAGCAGTCTGATGCAATCCTCGAACAGTCTTGAGAAAAGTCTTTGAAGTTTCTCGGATCATCTTTATTGCGCTCCAGCAACATCTGTTTTTTGACAGGCAGCATAACGCTGTGGTAGAATATCTGCTCACCACGTTGGCGGTTCAGATTCAACTCCTGGCTGTGGTAAATTTTTAAATGAAACGGATTTCCGTGAAGACGAAAAGAAATTCATTTGTAATGTTTTTTCGCGTTATTAACGATCTTTTTCAGAAAATCTCTAATTAAGAACACGTATTTGCGATGAAAACTGGATTTTTGCTTGTGATGTGTAATTAGAAATGAGAAGACGTGCATATTTCGCAGAAATCGTAATTAGAATGTGTTAATTGGCTTACATTTGATATATTTTATGTTTAAATTGAACTGAAGAGAAAAAAAAATGAAGACCGAAACGGAACTCGAATTAATCTATACCAGTCTCGAGTGCTACCGATTTCTTTGCCATCTGTATGTATTTTACGCTTTACGGAAATGCTCGTAGATAATGCATCTTTGTTTAAAAATTTGCACTGGCCGGGAATCGAACCACAACCCGCCTATGCGCCAAGCGAACGCTGCACCGCAGAGCTACACTGCCCGGTGAAAAAGTTGTTTTACTTAAGATTACTAATACTCTCGGAAAACCTCAAAACTTGAAAGCTGATTTTCAGAGATTTTTTGAGAGTTGCATCAACTTGCTTGTTTCGATCGTCATTTGAGATCTGATCTTCACGTTTCACAAATATATATAAACTTTACGAGACTGCGGCTGCCGCGCGGTCTGTCTCTCGGAAGTTGTGGGACGCGGCCGCGTTACGCCTGTCAGCTGTTTACGACGCCACGTGGTCACGGCCTCGGCTGCCCCTGGGCTGCTGCGCGCGCTTATCTCTGCTGTTTACAGAAGTGCCGCTCTGCGGTATCCGACACACGCTCTGCATAGTTATCGTTTCGAGGAAAAGTGTTGCAACGAGATTCTTTACTATAAGGAAACGTCAACCACATTTTATCTCGCTTGAAGACAAGATGTCGCAGACAGAAGCGAGTCTGCGAGCCCCGGACCCCAGTCTTCCCCGGCAGGTTCTCTTCCTGGCTCTGCTAACCGCAAGGCCTGCTTGCAGACAGCGGCCGTTTCTGATTTCCTTCATAAATGTGCTCGTAAATCAGGTTCCTAAAGCAGTTCCACCCACTTCTAAAAAATACTAGAAAAAATCGACTAGGAAAATTTGTGATCTCAATTAAGCATCGAACTGCCGAACATAAAGCGTTTGATCTTAGATTCTTAGATTAACATAGACAATACACGAGATCATCGAAAATCTGCGTTGTGTTAACTTTAATCCAAGATTTTATTGCAGTAAAGTATGAAAACCTTTGACTAGCGGAAATTAGCGAATCAAAGTTGGGTTCAAATGTAATTGTCAGCTTACCGTGTGGTGACGTAACAAA
The DNA here is from genome assembly GCF_023864275.1 of Schistocerca cancellata. Classification (NCBI taxonomy): domain Eukaryota; kingdom Metazoa; phylum Arthropoda; class Insecta; order Orthoptera; family Acrididae; genus Schistocerca; species Schistocerca cancellata. The sequence continues at coordinate 512,017,752 of NC_064634.1, forward strand.
ACAACGCAAATACAAGCTGAAAATTAAAGAAGTTGTTACTAATATGTAAATATGTGACTATGTCACTCCAACACTGCTGAAGCTCGAAACATATTTTTCGATCTTTAAGGTTAAGTTAAAGAAATTATCAGCTATGTACGTAATGAATGCAGATAATAATTGATCTCATAACAGTACTTGGAGACGTCTCGTAATTTTATACACACTCAGCGCCACCGACGCATAGTAAGAAAGGAAATTCGCAATATTTGGCGTGAATAGTTATGTATGTTGATTCTGACAGCAGAAAATAATGACTCAACATCTCTTAAATGTGCTGTCTCAGCTCGAGTAGTAGTAATAGCACAATGCGTATTTTTTTATTTTTTTATTTTTTCTAACACCCGAGCACGAGCCCAAACTGCTATGACAATTGCATGCACGTTGATGAATGAAGCACATGCAAGTGTATGTAAGTTGTTTAGCAACGCCGTTTCCGGGCGTGCTAGTGTAAGAGCTGTTTCATACGTATGTGGTTCCATTCGGTTCGGTTCGTTTTCAGGTGCAATAGAAAACGAATTAAGCCTTTTCTCACATACACGCTTCATATTGGGTTTTCTGTTGCCTTCCCTAGACAGGCTCAGCAGTGATCATGATGTGAAGTTAAGTTGTTGCCATGTTGTTTCTTTACAGAAGAATAAAAAAACGAAAGAGGAGTACTAGAATTCATTGGCAGTACTCTATCATCACTTTACAGCACGGACTTGGAGCACTCTACACCATTTTCCCGAAGCAATGAGGCCACGAAGACAAATCTTTTAATTACTTCCGGATGTCAACCAATTCATCTGATGAACTGGTGTACCTAAAGGACCATTATCAACGCCAAGATACAATTATGAGGGACAGTGCTCAACCGATTCAGATGTTATCCATAATTCTAAGGTAAGACAATGCAATCAACACAATTTTTAAGGAGTCTCTTTCTTATTTGAATTAAAAAATTTAAGTAACAGTTTTATAAACAATAGGTTAGACTAAATGCAAGGAAAACTACCGTTAAATGATGTTTGACTAATTGCGAAACGCATATTCTGGGCGTCCGTCGGTAGAAGAACTGTGGAGAAAGTTCAGACCAAGGTTCTGTGCGTCCTGGCAGAATTGAACATCGAACACTTGTGACTGAATTGGCTTCTGGTAGGCTGAAGCAGTGTGTTGCGGATTTGGCTGGCGTTGTACATATTGCTACCGACTGGGGGCCGTCGGCACAGTACCAGATGGAGAGACCATCGGTCGGGTACTAGATGGACGGGCATACCGTGTATCGGATGTAGGATGAAGAGGATACTTCCGCTGCCTGATTGTCTTTACAGATTACAGCACCTCCATTTTAAAACAATATGCCAAGTTCTTTGAAATCTTCACGAGAAGAGAATAATTATATGAAAAATAAAAGATGCCGATTTGGTGTTTCCTTCAGTGCTATAACAATTTCCACTTCAGCAGAATCCAATTATCCATTTTCTGTTTTTTTATGTTGGTTCAAAACTGGTTCAAATGGCTCTGAGCACTATGGGACTTAACATCTGAGGTTATGAGTCCCCTATAACTCAGAACTACTTAAACCTAACTAACCTAAGGACACACACACATCTATGTCCGAGGCAGGATTCGAACCTGCGACCATAGCGGTCGCGCGGTTCCAGACTGTAGCGCCTAGAACCGCTCGGCCATCCCGGCCGGCATTTATGTTGGTGTTTTTAAAGATGTGGTACGCTTGGAACTGAATGTATGGGAGCCTCATCATTTTCAACGGTTACATTCGCAACACGACTATCATTACCATCAATATTTTGTGAAATAGTGTCCTCTGTTTCTGTTTCTTCAGAACTCCGACTGAGTTGCGTAAATGTAGTTTTTTTTTTTATTTTGAAACTTTTGCTCGGGGTTTCGTCTTAGTTTTGCCAGTTGATTTTCGGTACAAGTTGCTCAATTTCTTCCATCTCTTCAGAACGCGTCTACCTTTAAAAAATATGTATGTCATTAATCACAAGAACTGTCAACTTCTCATTTGTTGTTTCTTGTAACAACTTGCGTTACAATATTTTAATCTAATTGATTAGTTTTTCTGTTTTAGGTATACTTATACTTTCTCAAATTTGCATTACACCTATTCCCTCGGGATTTAGACTATAAGAAAGATCATTGTGAAATCTAGATTACGACTGGAATGCATTCTTGTTCCACATAAGAATAAATGGGAATCAATCTCCCAGAAATTTGAATTATCATTAATTTCCCCTTTGTCTTTAAAAAAAATAGCTTTATTCTTTATTTAATCATGTGTTCAAACTGTTGTCCATGGGCTGAAAGGCGCATTTGCAATCGGCGTTCGGAAGAGCGACGAATAGATGTAATTTACAGTGGACGATACGGTATGGCACGCACTGGTGATTCGGCGACACATATCGTCCGTCGGGGTTGCATCTTCGAGTGCTCCCAAAAGAAAGAAATCAAGAGAAGTCAAATCGGGGGAGCAGTATATTTATGCTCAGTCTGACGCAAAGAGCAAACAGGATTAAAAATTTCAGGATAGAAATCGAGATTATAGTTTCGCGGTATCGCCCAACCAAAAAAATTTAACTACACCCACAGAACGGAATTTTCACTTAATTAAAAAAAAATAAAAAATACAAAAATCTGTAAAATTTATTCAAATTCAATAACATGAATCAGACGATCTTTATTTTGTTTTTTACATCAATAAATAAAATTTTATCTAATTTATCATCGCCATTTGTCAAGGCTTTAGCATTACGCTCTGGAAGAGTAATTTTATATTTATCATCTAAAAGAAATAAAACTTTTTCACGAAGTTTAGTTGGTAAAATTACAACTTTTGAAATGTTGTAAGATTTATGTTTTCTAAGTACTGACAATTTAGTGGACACCTTTACACAACCATTACTATAATTATTAAGTTCAGTTAACAGATTTTCATTGTTACCATTGTAAGGTCTCAATCAAATAACACATCTTACATTTAATTCCTGAAATAACTCCAGTTGAATCGATATGTCACATGGCATAGTTATGTGAAACTGTGGAAATTATTGATAGACAAAGCGAATAATCAAGCCAGCATTTCGTGAATATAAACCACTAACACTCACACTAGTAAATGCATGCAAGTAATTTCCCAGACCCGAGCAATGAGATACAGTCCTGAGGGAAGGAGAATTTTATGACAGCAACGCCCATCCCAATGCTAGGGCGAAAACCTTCACAGTGGGACATCCAGTGGACACAATGAGACCCCAGAGGCACTGTGTAGCCTTCCGACAAAAGCTGCCCTTGTCCCTGCTTTTAACGATGACCCTTCAGAAAGCCTTTCTACATGATAACAGCTGGAGATGGCAGATAAATGTCCAGAGAATTCCAATTTAAAACGCTGGTGACTTTCTGTCGCCACCTGCGTAAAAAGCCGAATGAAAGAAAAAACTGTTGGTCTCAATATTACACTGCAGAAGTTAAACCTTGCCCAACAAAAGAAACGACGCCTGTAGTAGGCTACAGAAGCTCTAGTGGATGGAGTTATAACAAGTACGAATGTTCTCACTGGCCAGAAAGAAAACACCTGGCCACCAGCTTTGGTACAGGCAAAGGGAGCCAGAGAAACGTAGAATGTTTGAGCAAGGCTACTCACACTGTGCTGAGACGATGGCGAGAGTAATGATGGGAACACTTGTTCATTGTTTCGTTACGACTCTAAAGGAGATGAACTGCAAAGTTTCCTAGTGTGGAGAATTGCTCCGAGCACTGACAATTAAGGGGCTCCGGAACGCCCTATACTTGCAATGTTAAAATAACGCTTATAAATTACATCTTTCCACACAAAGTATTTGAGGTAGGAAGTTGAACTTTTTACAGATTATTTATTGGAATATGGGCTACAACTTAACACAGGGATTTTACAAAATTTTAGTTCAGTTATTAAAGATGATATTTTTTCAATTGTAATGAAAATTCACAACATTTTTTGCAATTTTTATTTATATATTCAAAAATATACAGTTTTTTGGAAAAAGGCTGTGTTAAATTATGCAGAAGGTACTGTGTAACATTTACTGAAAGTTTGAAACAAATATGTTTGGAAGATCCTTAGAAAACATGTAATTAGTATGTGAAAATAAAAGTTTTGGGAATCGAGCGACAAAGATTGGATTAACTTTTTAGTGCATTCCAGGTCCATAGGATGGATTATCTTCATCCTCTGCAAACTCCTCCTCCAGCTTCCTCTTGTTCCTCCTCCTGTTTACTCTTGCTTGTATTTCTAGACTCTTTACAGCCCTGTCTGCAGCCCGAAGGCGTTCCTTGTCTAAAGCAAGCATCGCTCGTACCATGTTAGAACCTATCTTCATTCCCATAATAACACATACCTTTGGCTTTCCAACATTTCTCCTTTTCTTAAAAGCCTTCATAGGATTTCTAATGACTTTACTTTTACTCATTATTATACTTCAACAAAACAGAGACTCAAGAAACAGAATTAATTACGAATATTTTCGAGATAACGACAGAGTAAATAAACATGAAACAATCGACAATCACACCAGCGATATATATTGAACCATCACAGGTTAGCCACAACACATACTTTATCTCACATCACTAAAATGTACCTGATGAACACGGACCTTAATAATAACAACACCATTTGACAGCAGTTTAACAGCGCCACAGTGGGTCACGCCCATGTAGAACACATTTCAAAAAAAATTTAAAATAGTTGTAGTCTTCGGAATTGAATAAATAATATATCTATTAAAAGTTAATAGTCTGCAGATTCAGAAAACGCAAAAAAGTAAAAATTGAACTTTTCATGATTTTGAGCCTTTCCGGAGCCCCTTAATGCATGTGAGTAGTTAGCGGACAATGAAGTACACGCCATTCCAGACAAATAGCATGTGCCATGCCAGTTATCTTATCTAGGGAACAAGTAGTAGTCTCGGCTTCACCAAAGTGTGCTCCCTGCCGCCGTTGGATAAGCAGCTGCAGCAGCAAGTCGTATACTCCTAGCTCACTCATTTGTTACATAGTTTAATTCTTAATTTATTTGCGTGTTTTTGGTACTTGCATTGTTAAATTCATAAATTTCGGGCGTATTATAGTATTTGAGAGTTGTAGCATCGCGTTTTAGTACCTGAATAGTGTAAATTCGCGTAGTCGTCTGTCTTATGTTTTTGTTTTGAACGGCCAGTGTCGGTTGGTCACAGTCAGTGTGCTCCCTGCCGCCGTTGGATAAGCAGCTGCAGCAGCAAGTCGTATACTCCTAGCTCACTCATTTGTTACATAGTTTAATTCTTAATTTATTTGCGTGTTTTTGGTACTTGCATTGTTAAATTCATAAATTTCGGGCGTATTATAGTATTTGAGAGTTGTAGCATCACGTTTTAGTACCTGAATAGTGTAAATTCGCGTAGTCTCCTTCCGCCGCCGAGCAGTGTGTCAGCAGTGCACAAGTTACTGCATTTACTAGGCAATCTCGTATTTTAATAACCGTTTAAATTTTGTGTCGATTTGTTTGCGCTCTGTGTAGATTAGTTCAGACGTTCTTTGCACAAGTTTTTAGCATGGATAGGGACTGCAACTGCTGTGTTCGGATGCAGGCTGAGTTGGCATCCCTTCGCTCCCAGCTTCAGGCAGTGTTGACTTCGGTCACACAGCTTGAGGCTGTTGCCAATGGGCATCACTGTGGGGGTCCGGATGGGAGTTTGTCGGGGACGGCCAGCTCGTCCCACGCATCCCCCGATCGGGCTACGACTGTGGTTGCCCGGGATACTGCCCGCATTGAGGCTGATCCCTTACCTGCGGTAGAGTGGGAGGTCGTCTCAAGGTGTGGCAGGGGGCGAAAGACATTCCGGAGGGCTGAACGGAAGGCCTCTCCAGTTTGTCTGACGAACCGGTTTCAGGCTCTGTCTCTGGCTGATACTCAGGCTGATACTGATCTTCGGCCTGACATGGCTGCCTGTCCTGTTCCAGAGGTCGCCCCTCAGTCTGCAAGATCCGGGCGGTCGCAGAGGGTGGGCTTACTGGTAGTTGGGAGCTCCAACGTCAGGCGCGTAATGGGGCCCCTTAGGGATATGGCAGCAAGGGAGGGGAAGAAGACCAAAGTGCACTCCGTGTGCATACCGGGGGGAGTCATTCCAGATGTGGAAAGGGTCCTTCCGGATGCCATGAAGGGTACAGGGTGCACCCATCTGCAGGTGGTCGCTCATGTCGGCACCAATGATGTGTGTCGCTATGGATCGGAGGAAATCCTCTCTGGCTTCCGGCGGCTATCTGATTTGGTGAAGACTGCCAGTCTCGCTAGCGGGATGAAAGCAGAGCTCACCATCTGCAGCATCGTCGACAGGACTGACTGCGGACCTTTGGTACAGAGCCGAGTGGAGGGTCTGAATCAGAGGCTGAGACGGTTCTGCGACCTTGTGGGCTGCAGATTCCTCGACTTGCGCCATAGGGTGGTGGGGTTTCGGGTTCCGCTGGATAGGTCAGGAGTCCACTACACGCAACAAGCGGCTACACGGGTAGCAGGGGTTGTGTGGCGTGGGCTGGGCGGTTTTTTAGGTTAGATGGCCTCGGGCAAGTACAGAAAGGGCAACAGCCTCAACGGGTGCGGGGCAAAGTCAGAACATGCGGGGACCAAGCAGCAATCGGTATTGTAGTTGTAAACTGTCGAAGCTGCGTTGGTAAAGTACCGGAACTTCAAGCGCTGATAGAAAGCACTGAAGCTGAAATCGTTATAGGTACAGAAAGCTGGCTGAAGTCAGAGATAAATTCTGCCGAAATTTTTACAAAGGTACAGACGGTGTTTAGAAAGGATAGATTGCATGCAACCGGTGGTGGAGTGTTCGTCGCTGTTAGTAGTAGTTTATCCTGTAGTGAAGTAGAAGTGGATAGTTCCTGTGAATTATTATGGGTGGAGGTTACACTCAACAACCGAGCTAGGTTAATAATTGGCTCCTTTTACCGACCCCCCCGACTCAGCAGCATTAGTGGCAGAACAACTGAGAGAAAATTTGGAATACATTTCACATAAATTTTCTCAGCATGTTATGGTCTTAGGTGGAGATTTCAATTTACCAGATATAGACTGGGACACTCAGATGTTTAGGATGGGTGGTAGGGACAGAGCATCGAGTGACATTATACTGAGTGCACTATCCGAAAATTACCTCGAGCAATTAAACAGAGAACCGACTCGTGGAGATAACATCTTGGACCTACTGGTAACAAACAGACCCGAACTTTTCGACTCTGTAAGTGCAGAACAGGGAATCAGTGATCATAAGGCCGTTGCAGCATCCCTGAATTTGGAAGTTAATAGGAATATAAAAAAAGGGCGGAAGGTTTATCTGTTTAGCAAGAGTAATAGAAGGCAGATTTCAGACTACCTAACAGATCAAAACGAAAATTTCTGTTCCGACACTGACAATGTTGAGTGTTTATGGAAAAAGTTCAAGGCAATCGTAAAATGCGTTTTAGACAGGTACGTGCCGAGTAAAACTGTGAGGGACGGGAAAAACCCACCGTGGTACAACAACAAAGTTAGGAAACTACTGCGAAAGCAAAGAGAGCTTCACTGCAAGTTTAAACGCAGCCAAAACCTCTCAGACAAACAGAAGCTAAACGATGTCAAAGTTAGCGTAAGGAGGGCTATGCGTGAAGCGTTCGGTGAATTCGAAAGCAAAATTCTATGTACCGACTTGACAGAAAATCCTAGGAAGTTCTGGTCTTACGTTAAATCAGTAAGTGGCTCGAAACATCATGTCCAGACACTCCGGGATGATGATGGCATTGAAACAGAGGATGACAAGCGTAAAGCTGAAATACTAAACACCTTTTTCCAAAGCTGTTTCACAGAGGAAGACCGCACTGCAGTTCCTTCTCTAAATCCTCGCACAAACGAAAAAATGGCTGACATCGAAATAAATGTCCAAGGAATAGAAAAGCAACTGGAATCACTCAACAGAGGAAAGTCCACTGGACCTGACGGGATACCAATTCGATTCTACACAGAGTACGCGAAAGAACTTGCCCCCCTTCTAACAGCCGTGTACCGCAAGTCTCTAGAGGAACGAAAGGTTCCAAATGATTGGAAAAGAGCACAGGTAGTCCCAGTCTTCAAGAAGGGTCGTCTGACGTCGATCTGTTGTAGAATTTTAGAACATGTTTTTTGCTCAAATATCATATCGTTTTTGGAAACTCAGAATGTACTATGTAGGAATCAACATGGATTCCGGAAACAGCGATCGTGTGAGACCCAACTCGCTTTATTTGTTCATGAGACCCAGAAAATATTAGATACAGGCTCCCAGGTAGATGCTATTTTTCTTGACTTCCGGAAGGCGTTCGATACAGTTCCCCACTGTCGCCTGATAAACAAAGTAAGAGCCTACGGAATATCAGACCAGCTGTGTGGCTGGATTGAAGAGTTTTTAGCAAACAGAACGCAGCATGTTGTTATCAACGGAGAGACGTCTACAGACGTTAAAGTAACCTCTGGTGTGCCACAGGGGAGTGTTATGGGACCATTGCTTTTCACAATATATATAAATGACCTAGTAGATAGTGTCGGAAGTTCCATGCGGCTTTTCGCGGATGATGCTGTAGTATACAGAGAAGTTGCAGCATTAGAAAATTGTAGCGAAATGCAGGAAGATCTGCAGCGGATAGGCACTTGGTGCAGGGAGTGGCAACTGACCCTTAACATAGACAAATGTAATGTATTGCGAATACATAGAAAGAAGGATCCTTTATTGTATGATTATATGATAGCGGAACAAACACTGGTAGCAGTTACTTCTGTAAAATATCTGGGAGTATGCGTGCGGAACGATTTGAAGTGGAATGATCATATAAAATTAATTGTTGGTAAGGCGGGTACCAGGTTGAGATTCATTGGGAGAGTCCTTAGAAAATGTAGTCCATCAACAAAGGAGGTGGCTTACAAAACACTCGTTCGACCTATACTTGAGTATTGCTCATCAGTGTGGGATCCGTACCAGATCGGGTTGACGGAGGAGATAGAGAAGATTCAAAGAAGAGCGGCGCGTTTCGTCACAGGTTTATTTGGTAACCGTGATAGCGTTACGGAGATGTTTAACAAACTCAAGTGGCGGACTCTGCAAGAGAGGCGCTCTGCTTCGCGGTGTAGCTTGCTCGCCAGGTTTCGAGAGGGTGCGTTTCTGGATGAGGTATCGAATATATTGCTTCCCCCTACTTATACCTCCCGAGGAGATCACGAATGTAAAATTAGAGAGATTAGAGCGCGCACAGAGGCTTTCAGACAGTCGTTCTTCCCGCGAACCATACGCGACTGGAACAGGAAAGGGAGGTAATGACAGTGGCACGTAAAGTGCCCTCCGCCACACACCGTTGGGTGGCTTGCGGAGTAGAAATGTAGATGTAGATGTAAAGACGTAGGAAATGAGGCACTCGGTCGTGAAAGATGGTATCTAACAATTTTTGCCAATTGGCGTTTTTGGCAATGTCGGACTCTTTACAGCTGATTCCATAGGTTGGTGAAGGAATCTGTGGGATATGTGTACGTTGCAAGAAATTATGTTGGTATTATGTTATGGTAAGTGACAGCTGACTGCAGGTAAAACATTGTAAGTAACAAACCTGGCGGCCCGACACAGTCTGTTCCGTAGTGATGAGGAACTTGAATCGAAAGTTTCGAGCGCTAACAATAATTCTGACTACAGTTCTTCCTGTAATGATGAAGATGAAAGCCCAGAGTATTATTCTGTTTATCAGTGCTAACAAATCGGATGCAAATTACTCCTTAAAAAGGTAAGAACAGATGCCTTTATTTCTTAATCTGTTTGAAGTAAAACGGAAATTCTGAACGTTCCTCTCATCAAATATGAACTGAGTACGTGGTAACCAAACGTCGTAAAACACCAACACAATGCATTATATAGAAATAACCGTAACAGGTTTCATTTTGACTCGCAAATTATAAATATGTGCGAAGGTGACCACGGTGTCTACTAGAGTTACCATGTTTTACACCCACTAGGTTCAATCACTCAGGATTTTTTCTATTATCATGGTGTAACTCAGCTCTTCAGAAGAAATGTCTACCTGAAACGTAAACACAACACCTTTACCTTACGTCCTGTAGTGTAGCGATTTAAGCACTTGACTACCAAGCCAAAGGTCACGAGATTGAATCCTGGTCGGATCACGAAGCGTTTTCAGTTAATCTTCGGACCGATCGTTTTCAATAAGATACGAATTACGCCAGATACAGCCGCGGTTCGGCTTCAGCGATGAACTTTAGATCCCTTCTCTTGCAGGTTGAGGATACGGGAACCTCCCAAGTGGCTTCAAGTTGAATCGGGAGGCAGACAAGATTTTTATTATTATACCTTGCACTTTTTTTTTTTTAGAAAGAAGGGTAATGAGCTTTTCGATACAAGTATTCCTTGTTTTGTTTCAGAAATCAACCGCGCTCAATATCAAACAGGATTGTAAATCGGAACCATGTACCAGTAGGTCTACAACCAACAGTCATGATGAAACAATGCGGATGTAAGGTCACCTACTGCTTCTGGAAAATCTAATCCGCCTAGCAGAGTCCATTATGCAGGATCGTCGGTATCTCTTGAACAAAAGGATACTGTAGATGATCAGGAAAAAACAAACAAAACAAGGTAGAATAAGGAAACGTGGGGTAAACCAACAGGAAAAAAATAAAAAATTAAGAAATTTAGGTAAATGCTATTTGTCTTATCGAAGAAAAGGAAATCCACAAGCACCTCGAGAAGCAGGCCCAGATTGCCTTTGTAAGAAAAAATGTTTTTCAAAGACTGATGCTGACGAATTACGCTCGGTGTTTCAAGAGTTCAATAGAATGGGAAACTACAACATCCAAAACGCTTATCTATTTGGTCTAATAGATGTCAGAACTGCCAGAAGTACGAAAAAGAGTGGAAGACCCTCTCGAAGAAAATTTACCATTACTTACAATATCTTGGTTGAAGGGCAAAAAGTAGAAGTGTGTAAAACTGCTTTCCTCAACATCCACGGACTGCAAAAAGTAGGGGGAGAGTCGAAATTTGGGTTTAAAAAAAACCAATGGCGCTCATACTCCACCATCAGATAAAAGAGGTGCACACAAGAAAAAGTATTCAGAAGACGATATAAAAGATGTGCATACTTTTATATCAAAACTTCCCAAATAAAGCCACTACACCAGGCGCAAAAATCCTTGTAAGATGTTTATGTCTATGGAATACACAGTTAAACGTTGTTTTGAAGAATATACTCAGTTCTGTTCAGAAAGTGGTAGCAGTCCTGTATCTTCAGACAAGTTCAGAAGAATATTTACGGTAGAATTTAATATAGGATTCAAGTCTCCTGAGACAGACACATGTAAGGACTGCGACTCAATCAGAATTGAACTGCAAAAAGCCGAAAAAGATAAAAATGACGCTAAAGTCAAAGAAATTGGACACAAAATCGAGAGACACCACCTACATGCTGCTGCCGGCCAAAAATTTTTGCAAGTTGGCCCAGAGGACGAAGAAGCCCTTGTTCTAACATTTGATCTCCAACAGGCGTTGCCCATTCCAAAATTATCCACTGGACCTGCATTTTACAAAAGAAAATTGTTTTGCTACAACCTCAGCATTCATGATTGCTCCAGTAACGCAGGGTACTCTTATTACTGGACGAGGCTACTGCCAGGAGAGGAAGTGATGAAATTTGCAACTTACATACTGAAACACTTCACCGTGAATGAAATACAGTGCAAGAAACTGATAGTAATATCAGATAACTGCTGTCGTCAAAATAAAACCTGGACAATAGTCGCTCTCTGGCTTAAATTATTGGCAAGTGGCAGTGTAAAACGTGTTGAACATGTTTTTCCAGTAGTTGAACATGTTTTTCCAGTAGTTGGATGTTCGGCCGAGTAGAGCAGTATGTGAGGGATCACATTCAGTATGTGTACTGACCGGAGGAATGGGACAGATCTTGAAAAACGCCCAACGCTCACCTCCCTTTAATGTGTTCAGAATGCAGCAGGGAGATTTCTTTCAAGTTTCTTCACTGAAGGCATTGTTTAGAACATCCAAGAATGTAATTGCTGCGTCTGTCAAACTTCTGTTGGTCCGCGAAGGACCAGATTCTCTGACTGTTTATAAATCATATTTCGGATCTGGTGAGGAAATATCATTGAAGCTGAAAGGTCGTCCTCTTACAGAAGATTGTCTGGGGAAATTTAACGCACCTCTTCCACTGCTGTATAATACACCAATACCAGTCAATAAGGAAAAATTGCGCGATGTACTCAGCCTGCTCAAGTATATTCCAAAGGCATATCACGGATGTTACACGAGCTTAGTTCCTGAGCAGTAAATGTAAAATTATTGTACCTAAAACTACTAATAAAACAATTGGTAATGTAACTTTTGGCTATTTTATTTTATTTCCAATGTGATTTTCATGTTACACCAGTGCACTGTATACGTCCTGGTAAGGTTCCATCTATGTGGTAACTGCCACGTACCAGAAGCAACATTTAACGTCATTTGTGAAACATGGTATCTGGCAGATAACAAGGTAGCAATGTCTCATACGTGAATGAAAAGTATGGTATCTACGGGCATCTTTCCTCCTTTCCTCTGATTTTAGTTCTTATAATCGCAAAAAAAAAAAAAAAAAAAAAATTATGAGGAGCAGCTAATACGAATTTTACTTTTCAGTACACATAGAATATCTGCGCAACATAATTATGTGAGTTTTGTTAGAGCAAACTATTTGATATTTTCCGCAAAACTTAACAGCCGATTTCCCGTAAGTTTTCATTTTGTTAGTTACCATGTTTTACGACCACCGAACGCCTCAAATGTATCAGACTGATGTTTAACAATCAGGAGATATTTGGAATAGATTCTCAGGTACACAGATCATGCTGACAGCAGCCACTACAACGAAAGGTGAACATACGCGCTCGCAATACACCAGCAAGTGATATTCAGTTGACACTCAGAACTGTTACAGAAACTTAGAACAGTTAGGAACTTCGCTTCACAGTTGTGAACACCCAGTATCAATATTTTACCGCTCTGTACATATTAAAATTATGATATTATGTAGTCATTCTTAGAGTAAAAATAAACTTTAATAAAGAATCTCTAATATTTTAATTTTTTGCTAACATATAGTTACGTCTGAACCTATACACTAATTTCTGTTAGGGATATCGTTTCCTTTGAGGGAGTATAGTGGAACCGACATTGAGACCATTGTCTGGTTACATCACTGTCCGTACTGCTGCTCTCTTCTGAACTGTGCATGGTGGCCTGGTGTCTTTCTATCTGGCAGGCCGTAGGTTCAATACAAATTCCTAAAACACTCACAGAGCGTCCTTGTGTAACTGTGGTAGGAAGTTAGAGCAGAACCAGTCTCACACTTGTCACACAATGGCCACCCTGCCAGGATGGTAAAATGCTATGGTAAGGTGGGCGACCATATGTAATTAGTAGACCAGAAAATTATGCTGTTAAAAAAGTTCGTAATAAATTTTTCTGTGTTATATCAAGCAGTGGTAAATATCAGTGACTATTTGGAAGTCAGGAGGGAGAAAGAGATGTGCAATGCACCAAGAGATGTACGTGGTATCACCATAGTATAGTTGTAATGCCATTGTTAGCTTTAAGATTTCTTGCAAGCACACAGGTGGCTCACACAGTGTGGATAAGTTAGTTCTGTCCCAGTTGGTAAGTGATGGTCGTACAGTCTTGTTATCGTCAAGGGAATTAGGAACAGTAGAGAAATGGTGAAGGCAATAATTTTATGAAGCAAGTAAGATCGCGTGATCGCATTATTATGAGAAGTAGGGCGATTCAGTTAAAATTGCAAAGACGGGAATCAGAGAGATCAGCAATGGCAGACCAAGATCCTGACTGAATAGAGAGTGACACCCAGGAAGATAAGATACGGGAACCTCAGGATAGGACAACAGTCGACACAACACCGCGAGAAATAGAACAAAGGGTGCAGCAGAACTTAAATACCGAGCAACAAGCGGCGCCCAACATATTTCAGAGGTGCAAAAAGATGGGGAACGTCTTGGATACATAGCACCCATAGTACATGTAACAAGACCTTCCTCACAACCGATTACAGGCAATACAAGTCGAAATGTGTCACCACATGGTTCACTGCAGTCAGTTATGGACATACCTGAGGATGTAAAAATAGAATGAAGCGTGTTGGAAGAAGAGATAGCAGGACCAGTTAATTTGTCGGAAATCCTCCAGCAATTAACGTGAACTATAACGATACAAATCAGAGAGATAAAACAACAAATATGTGAGCAGACTGCGGGAATAGTGAAACAACTACAACAACAGATACGTGAGCAGAATGCAGAAAGAACGAAACAACTGCATGAAATTAAAAAAACGAAACATAGAGGCCAAAGAACAATTACGTCACATTGAGGAAGAGGCAAAAGAATCCTGAGATGTGATCGAAAATTTAGTAGTAGGTCACACCCAATTATTAAACGGCATTGACAAGGTCCAAGTGGACGTGCAGACATTGCGGTATGACACCTGGACTGAAATAAAAACGTTGCGTGACGACACTATGGGTGAGCTGAAAACATTATGTGATGACGTCAAAACATTGTGTGATGACGACAAACCATTATGTGACGATACCCACACTGAAACTGCAAAGATAGCCAAACAGGTTAATGCAACTACACGCCAAGCAGCTGGCACAGCATGACAAATAGTTGAAGATAGTGTGTTGCAAAAACGCATCATGAAAGTGTTTCTCAAGAGGCACGATACTCACATTGTGAGAATAGAAGTCAAAAAAATAAGAATCAAATCGAAAAATTATTCAAGAGCGAATGATCAAGATCATACAAGCTCTGAATCCGTAACAGCTTCCGAGTCAATAACGCCCCCAGAACAGTGGTAAGTTTCACAAGGAATGAAAAAAAGATTTCACGCAAATACAATTAATTACAGGCAGAGAACAAGTTATACGATGGCCGATCACCTGCAATGCCACAGGCACATTTCGAAACTTACGAAGAGAAGACGGCACCACGAAGACATTGGGTACCTCAGGATTACTTTTCGGAACAATTCGGACCACATGATGAAGCGGAAAGATTAGCCGGGTAAGACACCAAGCCAATACATGACAGGCAAATGTAAGAGCGCAAAGGTTATAGCGTAACTCATACCGCCATTGCGCAGAGCCAATGGAAATAAAATCAATGCGTTTCATTACAGTGAAATGCAAGACTAGGCAAAAGTTATAGTAGGCAATAGCCAATGGATTTATCACAACCTGAAAGACTGACACGTAAAATGATCGCAAACAGAAGCGGCGAGGACCCTCGAATTTCGTACGGTACCATGACGAGGTACGAAAATGGTCATTTCCTCATTTTAAGGAAGTTTCAGCATTTCCGTGAAGGAAACTCAATGCAACCAGTTCAGAGTAGGACTACCAGAACATTGGACGTTAGCATTCAAATTAGACTTTATGTGTGCCCATATGTCTGGAACAATACCAGAAACGATGCAAAACGTAGCAGCTACAGGACATGTCGATCATATGAATATTTCAGAGATAAGTTTCTCTCACGGTATTATTAGAGTGAAGTGCAAAACAGAGTGAAGTATAAACTACTGCAAAATCCATATTTCGAGGATTTCACAGAGAAAAGCCCTGTAAAATTTTTCGAAGTTACGGCAAAGAAAAACCAATGTTTCGATGTGCCATAAGCGATGGAGGATTGACTGCACAGGGTTAGTTGTCACAGCGTACATGTGTGTCTGCCAGAGTACACCACCACTAGGTATGAAGAGCATCCGGGAATGATTAGAGTGGTAGGAATTTGGATATTATCAATACGTCCAGCGTCAATGGTCATTTCCTCATTTTAAGGAAGTTTCAGCATTTCCGTGAAGGAAACTCAATGCAACCAGTTCAGAGTAGGACTACCAGAACATTGGACGTTAGCATTCAAATTAGACTTTATGTGTGCCCATATGTCTGGAACAATACCAGAAACGATGCAAAACGTAGCAGCTACAGGACATGTCGATCATATGAATATTTCAGAGATAAGTTTCTCTCACGGTATTATTAGAGTGAAGTGCAAAACGGAGTGAAGTATAAACTACTGCAAAATCCATATTTCGAGGATTTCACAGAGAAAAGCCCTGTAAAATTTTTCGAAGTTACGGCAAAGAAAAACCAATGTTTCGATGTGCCATAAGCGATGGAGGATTGACTGCACAGGGTTAGTTGTCACAGCGTACATGTGTGTCTGCCAGAGTACACCACCACTAGGTATGAAGAGCATCCGGGAATGATTAGAGTGGTAGGAATTTGGATATTATCAATACGTCCAGCGTCAACACTTATCAGTGATCGGTACTGAATCGCTCAGTTTTCTGTGAAGAATACATGCAACACACGCTATCGAGGAGACAGCCGATGTGGCTGAGTATTAGTTTGCCATTCAGCTGTCCAGAGTGGACTTGCCCCTACAGACGTGGGTAAGAGCCGACTAGCCAGACAGCCGGAACTTTTCTTTGTACCCACTGCTCCTGAGAGGCTTAACCCGGAAATACCCTATCGCTCCACCCACAGGCTACCTCCGCCACGCGTCCCTATATGGCAAATGGTATCGTCATAGGAAACAATCCACGTATTTGTCACTGTAATTACAGTTGAATATAACGATTGCAGCCCCAATCTGATGATATTCGACAATGAGCAAAGCATTGGGAATACCTCCACCTTTTAATGCGATTCTGTCTGTTTCAATTATTCGGGAGTTGACCAACTGGTTTTAAACTTTCTTTGCTTTTTGCGTTTAATTTGATTGGGAAGCCGTTGAGATTGAACTTAACATATACATGGATGGACATGAGAAATGCCCCTTCTTCATATGTGATTCACGTATCTTCATCTGTGATTATTACTTCACGTATGAAATATTCTGTTGCAGATTAATAAAAATGAATTTTTTTGAATATTCCCTAAAAAATGATTCAAGTTTTACTTTTATTCAAGTACTAAAGCTGTTTGTGCAAGAATAAAAATATTATTGTCAATCGAACTTAGCAAACATTTTCACGTTGCCGTGGATTTTTGTTTACTGGAATTACCCCGACTAGCTTTGAAGCATAAGACTATCTTTACTATAAGAATAAGATTCAGTCCGTGCAGAAGACAAGCGACTCTTTACAATAGATTGCCTGTTTATATCTCAACTAATTCTTGTACAGTCTTTCTCATTTTGATTACGTATCGTTTCTTCTGTGGCGGTTTTCACATCCTCTGCCACAGATAGTATTTCACACTTTTTCAATAATCATTTTTAATAGCAAAATTCATAATTATCCTTTTCCTCACAAAATTAAGTGTCCTTTTGAAATTAAATTAACAGAAATAAATATAAATTATTTGTTGCAGTAAGCATTATACATCGAAATGTTCTTTTAACTTTAACTTTGGACGCGTGCTCCCAGAGAACGTTAAATCCTGATGGCTGTGTCTCTGGATATATCAGTATATGAATCCTTTTTATGGCTGGACGTAGTTTTCTATGTAAAATCCTACATCCCACTCAAGGTTATTGGTTCATTGAAATCACAGTCTTCCACATCAAATCAGTACCCTCTAATCACTGAATGCAGGCAATCTGCTTGCAGATGTCAGAACAATGACCAGATTAACTTTACAACCAACACAAGCTTTATAGGCTGCTGATCACAGCGAGTCTATCACACATCCCCTATTAATCATAGCACTTCGCAAATAACTGAATGCTAGAGGCACCAAACAGTCAGTATTGCACCAAAATCCACGATGGCTGGACATGCCTCATTTGTTTTCCTTGTGAGTGGAACCCATGTGTCTTAGGAAGATAGACGTTATCGTCTTATAAGTGACCAGCCGTTAAAAATACAGGGTTATTACAAATGATTGAAGCGATTTCACAGCTCTACAATAACTTTATTATTTGAGATATTTTCAAAATGCTTTGCACACACATACAAAAACTCAAAAAGTTCTTTAAGCATTCACAAATGTTCGATATGTGCCCCTTTAGTGATTCGGCAGACATCAAGCCGATAGTCAAGTTCCTCCCACACTCGGCGCAGCATGTCCCCATCGATGAGTTCGAAAGCATCTATAAAGGCACATTTGCATGCCGAGCGTGGGTTTCCTCGGAAACGCGAAATATTAATTAAATAAATAATCAGTGATAAAACAAAAGCACAATTACGTTACTCTTATGTTTGATTAAGAAAGGGAGAGCTCTGGTAGAAGTGGTGCGAGAAGCACGTATTTTATTCTATTGTCTGGCACACCGCCATATTTCATGTTATAGAAGAATACTGCGAGTTGCAACCAGACTAGGCACTCGATTCTGTAAAGAATTTATATTTATAAAAGTAAGTAGGATTATGAACTGTAGGCTTATTCATTGAATATATCTGATTTCACTAACTGTGTAACTTTTTTATGTTTAGTAGACAATCACCTCTGTACGACGTATTGGCATGGCTGGCAAATTATTGAAATATTGAGATTTAGATTATGAGTCCGCACCTACCGCAGCAGTCTTTGGAAACGATTTATTTACGAAGTCCGATTATTTCAGTTTTATTTCACGGTCAACTACGAGTAACATTGCCTTTACGAGAAAGCCATTGTCAAGCGTCTGATACCGAATAATTAAACGTCCACGTTCCAGATAAGCAAATATTAATTACAATTACAATCACAATCACCAGCATACAGATAGAAAAATTAATATTTAAATAATATATTTTATTTATTTTATATTGGCGACTGCGTGTCGGACTTGTTATTTTGTCATTTGTTACATTGTTCTCTTTGTTTCATGTGAAAAATCAACTTTCTGGACCTGGACGTGAATGTATGAGAGATAACAAAAAATCTGAAGATATATTCCAATTCTAAAATTTTGCGGGAAGACGCAATGAAACTTCCAGCAAAATAAGGTAAGACGCAGCATCTTTGCATTAGCAGGCTTGACCAGACGTATAATTCTGTGTATTAGCTTTTCAGTAGATTCTGTAGTGTTTCTTTCGTGCATAACAGTTTTCAGTGATAAATTTCATTCTCAGTACTTTTCCTTAAACAATAACGTATGCAACAATACCAATACACGAGTGTACAATATGGCCGACTTCTGTACGATACGTAGTAACATGGACAGCAGCCATTACCAATAATCTCAAATTCAGTTTATATTTTTAAATTAACAGACAGCCATTGTTGCTACGAGCGATTCATGCTCAACTGCATTTTATTTTAAAATCAGTGTCAAATATTTTCTTGAAACATATATCACGTGTGGCATGGTAATAACTAGAAATCAATACGCAAAAATGGAACAGCAAAGACGTACTATTCAGACGCAATCCGACTCGGACGAGAGACAAATGTTAGAAAATGACTTTACGACAGCAACCGGTAGTGACGATTTATCAAACATTGACGCAAGTGTTGACGGAAATTTTGGCAATAGGCCGTCCACTACAAAAATTTCAAAGTCTCAGTCAGAGCCCATGTTGATGCATGACGTCACGTCTAATGACGCGACGGGGGCACAGACCTTGCAAACTGTAAACATTGCCGACATGTTACAAATGCTAATGAAACAAAACGCCGAAAACATGGCAACCTTACAGACACAAAATGACGCAATTAAATCTGACCTCATAGCACTCAAGACAGGTAATGACACTTTATGTAAACGTGTGGAACTTATAGAGGCCACACTGACCGAACAGATGACTGAACTCAGTACTAAATTTTCCCAGCTTAATACGAGACAAGAAAAGACTACAACTGACGTAGCACTTTTACAGACACAAGTAAAAAACCTTAATGTCACGTGTGAAGTTCTTACTGAACAAATTCAAACATATCCTTCAGTACATGACAACCTTGAAAAACGAACTACTGACGTACAGAATAAATTTGACAATGTTGAACAACACCTGACTGACATCTTACAATCTGATGCCACAGCTCATTTTCAAAATATTAATAAAGAATTTCATGATTGGGTAGTGAACAAAGACAAACATTTTGATAGATGCTTACGTGAAAATTTACCAACAATTGTGCACGACTCCGTAGCGCAATACATTACTAATAACAAACAGCTGATCAGTGACGCAGTACAATCCGTCACTGCACCCATGAGACAATTCACCGATCGACCACAGTCTGAATGTAACGAAAATATCAGTCAAAATGCACAGTTCAGGAACCAATATACATTCGAGTATGACACACACATACCGCACACGACAAACACACAAGAACAAAACACACCACGACTACAACACATACCACGATGTGCAAACACAAACACAAGCTATTATCATGGTAAACCACAGCAACATTATCGTAATTACTCGCCAGCTGAACATACCAGTAATTACAGTGGAATAAATCCATATCACAATACGAAGGAAGAAGAAAGCTTAATGAAACACAGGCAATTTCAGATTTTTATCCCAGAAAAACGAACCATTCATCCGGTGATTTTTCTTAAATCTTTTAGTAACGCATTTCCACGCACTTGGAGTGACCGGAAAAAGATTTCATATATTGTCGGTTACATCCAAGGCGATGCAGCTGTCTGGGCATACAGTCAAGCTGACGTATGTACCACGTACAGTGAGTTTGGGCGTGCTTTTCTGAACAAATTCTGGTCGCAATCCGTCCAGGAGCGACTCAGAAGACAAATTTTAGAACCTGAAACTTTTAACAGTAAAAATGGCAACTTACGCAGATATTTTGAAAAATACTTGAACATGGGACACTTTTTAGACGAACCAGTCGCAACGCGTGATATACTCCGTGCGTTGAAGGCCAAATTGCCTTTCAACATTAAAGAAAAACTCCTACGTATCCCGGATGACGATTCAGATTATTTTTTAACAGCCTTAGATTCGGTTGACATGTTACTTGAAGATCAGCGCTTCGCGCGGCAAAACAGCAGCCACAATGTTTACACTAGTGGTATGCAAAACATGCAGGCTTGCCAACTCAATTCTGGCGCGCCCACAGTTGGATACGCGGTACAGCAAAAACAGCAAACTCACATGCCGTTTCAATACGAAAGTCACAATCAACACGCGTATTCCAATACAAACAATAGTTACAACAGTAATAACACTTCATGCGGCAATCCATACAAAAGGCACCGCGGTAATAACTACAACGGTAACAACGGATACAAAGGCAACAACAAAAACACAAACAGAAATAGAAATAATAATAACTACGAGCCAAGACAGCATCAAGGTTGGACTCGTAACGATCAGTACTTCCATTCAAACTCTGCTTTACCACAGCATCCACCAGGACAAAATTGGAGCATACCTTACGACCGACAGGTAAGTTATAATGCGCAACAGCAACAACAACCGCAAAAGTTTGGAGATCATAATAGGCAATATCCGAATGTGAATATAATAGAAATGACACCTGATGCACAACCTCAATCTGTGTCAGTACCTAGTACAAATGCTAATCCGACAAACTAGAAACAGTCACTTCTATGCCCCAGGTCGTGGCTGAAGAATTCTTGCGGGGCGACTGCAATGTTAATCAGTTATTTGACACCACACTTGAACAACAGAATAATGATATGCCGAATAATTCTAAACAAAAATTACCTGTTTTATTTATAAGATACAACCACAATGAGAATATATCAGATGAACTTTTACAAGACAGTACACAATGTCGTTCAAACACAAATGAAATTGTTTTAGCATCTACTACTTGTGTAGTAGGTGGGATTCCAACTACTATTATCCTAGATACAGGTGCAGCTGTGAGCGTTTTGTCTTTTAATTTCTATAAAAAGATGTGTGAATTGGAACCTGTGCCTGAGTTTCCTGCCCAAAACTGTAAAATAACTACTGTACTAGGTAATAAGTCATGTAGGGTTACGAAGCAAGTTTTTGTAAACATTAAAATAGATAATGGAACCGTACAATGGCCATTCCTGGTTGTACAAAACCTTGTGACAAATTGCATATTAGGAATAGATATTATGAGCGAGAAGGACTCTATTATAGACTTCTCCAAAGGTAAATGTATTTTAAATGATAAAGGCAGTGTAATTATTATTGATTTGGACAGGAGAACTCTAAAGCATGACAAACACTGAACAGGGTACAAGGTTCAGTTAGTACTTGACAATGACATTCAAGATATGCAAACACACTCATCTGACACAGAGCTAATAGACTTGAAAACATTGCTTGATCATAAGATAAGTGAAGCTACAGCTCTCAGTGTACATGAACGTATAAAACTACAGGAAGTGTTATCCAAATATTTACAAGTTTTTACCAAACGATTAGGTGTTATCAACACGTATGTGTACAAGATTGAAGTTAAGCCTCACAAGATCTTCTACCACAAGACATATAACGTACCGTTATCTCAACGACCTGCTGTGTGGCAAGAATTAAAGCAAATGTTAGACTGGAAGGTCATTGAACCATCCACCTCACCTTATTGTAGTCCTCTACTTGTTGTCAAAAAATCAAATGGAAGCATTAGGTTAGTGTTAGACGCACGAGCAATTAATGAAATAATTTTACCGGTTCACACAAAACCCGAAAATTTAGAAGAGCAATTACAGAAATTTCTAGATGCAAAATATTTTTCCACAATAGATCTCGCTAATTCGTTTTGGCAGGTGGGTATCACTCCTGATTCACGGAAATATACTGCATTTATGTTCGGGGGGCGAACCTATCAGTTTTGTGTTCTACCTTTCGGACTGAATGTCAGCTCTGGGGTATTCATTACAGCCCTGGATACCGTGCTTGGCGACGATTTAGTTGAGACAGTCACACACTATGTAGATGATATACTGATAGCTACACAGTCTTGGAAGGAACACGTTGGCACACTTCAAAGAATTTTAGAAAAATACGCACACCGAGATCTTAGAGCATTTCATGCTGAATAATGTCAAAGTCATACCCATCGAAATATTGCTAAGCAACTCGAAAAACTCTGTTGTTACAACACAGATAATAAGTAGTGTAGAAATTTTCTTTTCAGCGGTTCCAGAGTCGCAGTTGAAGGCAGAAGAACTCTTCTTTCAGCGCGCGCCACCACCTGGAAGACGGAATATCAAAATAAAATTTATGATTACGTAGCAGTGAATGATATATTAATTTTTCACGGAACATTTGTTATTGTAGGTACCACTGACTTGGTATGACACCTGACGAACCGACAGACGTCATCTGTGAAGCGATCTTTTACTTTGAGAAATAGATTAGACGCACATCTCTCAACACGAAAAGCAGTAGTCAAGGCCACACAGACACTCTACACACACGCACAAAACGCGAGGAACCGAACATTTTCTCTCTCTTACTATTTTGAATATTATTGAGTAGTGAAAACGCCTGGTCTTGCCTACTGATGTAATGAATGTTGTGTCTAACCTATCTTAATTTCAGATGACATCACGTGACACAATGTAATAACCTATAGCTATGTAATGATGATGCAAACATGTTTATGTGCAACTGTATTATGTTTATGCTAAGAAAATATGTGACGTGTGTATGTATAATTACTTATTTTTTTTAACTGATGTATCATGTAACTGTTACTATGTAAAAAATTTGAACAAAACGAGTGCCAAAAAGACATTGCATAGTGAACCTCTGTTCACGGACATTAACGAACATTACTAACTCTGCAACTATGCAGAAACCTATGTGAAAGAAACGGTTAACGCCATTCATTATGCAGCGTATCTATGTAAACGCGATGAATGATTTCTTTGATTAATAACTACGAACATTTAGGTGAGCTATATTCAGCAAAAAACTGAAAATGTGAAGGGCATAATTCGTGCATCGTCTAGTGACATTACTACAGTACCTAACTTCAAGATGTTAACTGGATTAAATGGACACAAAGTGCCTGTCCAGAAAACAACACGACGGGTGGAAGAATTTTGGTTGGAACTTCAGGGAATGAAATGTTCTCGAAATGTGACGGACACTCTTACCTGGACTGTCCAAGGATCGACGCCAGCTATGTGCCATCCGAGGTTCTGCAACCAAGCTTCCACGGAATGTAAAAAAAAAAAAAAAACGAACTGCACGTGGACCAATTACTCGACGGGTCACGTCTGATCTGTAATGAGCAATGCCTTTAGTCACAACGAACTGCATCACAACGACTATAATGGAAATGGGAAATGGACACGCTTATGTATTAATCACGTTGTTATACAACGATGTTACTGTGATCAAAAAAAAAAAACTTTACCACGACGATACTAACCTATAAAAAAAAAATTATTGTGCAGCAGATGAATATGAACTGTAATAACGACACGATGTGTATAGGTCAACGCACCTGAAACATACGGACATTTTTCTTTGAAGTATTTCAAAACAATACTATGTAACTAAGAACATTCAACAATCTAAGTTGTATTGTGTTATAACAAATATTGTAAATTTAAAACTAAGTTACCTGTCATAGAATGTAGTCTTCATATGTAATCTTGGTTGAATATTTTCTTTGTGCAACGACTGAGAAACGCGCGCACACGAACAATATGAACTGCAATACTGTGCCGCGTGATCTAACTGTACGATATAACGGCAGTGCCGGAGTCACACAGACGCTTCTGCGCATGCGCGCACTCTATCTGCCAACAAAAGAACTTTTACGGCGCACCCGCGTCATTCAAATTTTGTATATAATGTGTATAATGTAAGTCATGTAAATAGTTGTAGATAACTTAGATTTTCTTGTGCCTTTAGGTGAATTGCTCGCCTGCAGGTGTGTCCTTTCGCCTCGCAATTCAGGGGGCAATATAAAGGCACATTTGCATGCCGAGCGTGGGTTTCCTCGGAAACGCGAAATATTAATTAAATAAATAATCAGTGACAAATAAATAAAGCCTATGGCACACAACTGCAGCGCTGTGTCGCTGATAAAACAAAAGCACAATTACGTTACTCTTATGTTTGATTAAGAAAGGGAGAGCTCTGGTAGAAGTGGTGCGAGAAGCACGTATTTTATTCTATTGTCTGGCACACCGCCATATTTCATGTTATAGAAGAATACTGCGAGTTGCAACCAGACTAGGCACTCGATTCTGTAAAGAATTTATATTTATAAAAGTAAGTAGGATTATGAACTGTAGGCTTATTCATTGAATATATCTGATTTCACTAACTGTGTAACTTTTTTATGTTTAGTAGACAATCACCTCTGTACGACGTATTGGCATGGCTGGCAAATTATTGAAATATTGAGATTTAGATTATGAGTCCGCACCTACCGCAGCAGTCTTTGGAAACGATTTATTTACGAAGTCCGATTATTTCAGTTTTATTTCACGGTCAACTACGAGTAACATTGCCTTTACGAGAAAGCCATTGTCAAGCGTCTGATACCGAATAATTAAACGTCCACGTTCCAGATAAGCAAATATTAATTACAATTACAATCACAATCACCAGCATACAGATAGAAAAATTAATATTTAAATAATATATTTTTTATTTTATTTATTTTATACATCGTTGATGCGACCTCGCAGTTCTGGCACGTTTCTTGGTAGAGGAGGTTTAAACACTGAATCTTTCACATAACCCCACAGAAAGAAATCGCATGGGGTTAAGTCGGGAGAGCGTGGAGGCCATGACATGAATTGCTGATCATGATGTCCACCACGACCGATCCATCAGTTTTCCAATCTCCAGTTTAAGAAATGCCGAACATCATGATGGAAGTGCGGTGGAGCACCATCCTGTTGAAAGATGAAGTCGGCGCTGTCGGTCTCCAGTTGTGGCATGAGCCAATTTTCTGCCGGCTACGCGTGAAACTTGCCCGGACGCGTTCAACCATTTCTTCGCTCACTGCAAGTCGACCCGTTGATTTCCCCTTACAGAGGCATCCAGAAGCTTTAAACTGCGCATACCATCGCCGAACGGAGTTAGCAGTTGGTGGATCTTTGTTGAACCTCGTCCTGAAGTGTCGTTGCACTGTTATGACTGACCAATGTGAGTGCATTTCAAGCACGACATACGCTTTCTCTGCTCCTGTCGCCATTTTGTCTCACGGCGCTCTCGAGCGCTCTGACGGCAGAAACCTGAAGTGCGGCTTCAGCCGAACGAAACTTTATGAGTTTTTCTACGTATCTGTAGTGTGTCGTGACCATATGTCAATGAATGGAGCTACAGTGAATTTATGAAATCGCTTCAATCGTTTGTAATAACCCTGTACGTTGAGGACGTCCGTGTTACTAACACCCTGCATAGAAAGAAGTCTTGGTTATACAGGCACACACTAGTATCGCTAACGATATCCATATTGAAGAACTATACATGCTTCATAAATTGAGGTGTGGTATTGCTTCCGAATGAGGTGGCCTCCCACACAAATACCACGAGATTGAATGTGATGACTGGGTGTTGTGTGATGTCCTTAGGTTAGTTAGGTTTATGTAGTTCTAAGTTCTAGGGGACTGATGACCATAGATGTTAAGTCCCATAGTGCTCAGAGCCATTAACCACAAGACTGAATATAGGTGGTGGTTGCGGGATGTGTATTAACAGACCGCAAGTGTGAGTGCACGACGCAAGTAGTATAAGCTCATAATAAAACCACACCTCTGACTGAATTTCGAAATTTGCAACTCCATTCTGCCACTACTAGATATCTTCTACACTAACAACGAATGTTGGTAATGCATTCTATCTTCATATCATGTAGAAAATGCAACAGAGCTTCTGCGCTATATCCACAGTGTTATAGGAGAGGGAGGAAGATGATTGACTGAGAATGGTCACACACAGTAAATGGTGTGCTGTGTGAGGAATCGCTTAAAAAATGCAACAGTAGATTGAAGTTGTAAGAAGCGTACAAACTCCTATGGCCAGTACACCATTTTTTCAGTATACTTTTATGCTCTCTAGTAGAAATGCCGACTGCATTTCGGGATCAAGTCACCCCATTCAACCACGTATTTGCATTGGATCCAATGGATATGTCTTTTAATGGTTACAACACACTAGTGAATCATATTCATGACACTCTCATATCTCAAAGCGAGTCAACTTCTTTTTGGAACCTATCTACTAAGCACCCCATACAGCAAAACTCCAACATGATTTTAGACAGCACTTCTTGAATTTAGATAGTCCCTCTGTGTCCATGTGATCGTTCCAGTTTAACTCAGAACTGAGCGGAAGTCGGAGAGTGCTATGTGTACCACTTTCTGCATCTCATGAAGGAACAGGGTGAGCTGAGTTGATGGGACAGAATTCGGTGGAAATGGAGACATGTGGTAACTCCGCCAACTGTGTACAGCGCGTATGTCGTGTACCATGCATTAAGCCAACACCAGATGAAGCTTTCTCCTGCAGCATAAGGTAGTAGAAAAGACATGATGAGCTGTTATGGTGGTGTTTCTTATCAGGAAATTTATGAACACTCCACATCGTACGAGAACTGGAAGAAGGGTGACGATTTTCCTGGTGCATTGCAGTGCATTTCCAATCTACATACAGGTACAGCAATCTGAAGGCAATCTGCACCCCTCAGGGTGCATTCATGTCTGTCACCCAAGCGTTGTCTCTAGCCCCCATTATTTTGTACCATCCAACCGGAAAAAACTATGAACTATAAAAACTCCACCAACAGTATCGAGTAGAGAACTCAACAAGATATTACTGTGTACTTCTATCCTAACATATGAAAACAAATGCTGTCTACATAATGAAATCTAGTGTATGTGACGATCCTATTAAATGTGTAGATATAGGTTCATTGGAGCAGGTGGGCAGTGATCGAAGTTTCTTGCATAGACCAATGTAAAGTTTCATCATTCATACTGTATGACTACCATACCCACAGACTCACAAGAGGGGCTCCCTGTGTTATTCTTTCATAAGCAATTTGATATAATGTTTTTTTTTTCCTGCTGTAACACAACCAAGCTTTGTACACCAGTGTATGACTAACAGCTTTTTACACTGCCATCCTCTTTCTTCCACCGTGCTGTCGAGCTCTGTGTCAAGTGCAAAAGCGACATTCACATGTTTCGATCCCTTGTCTCTCACACAAAGCTGGACATCGCATGATGTAAACCACGCCGCTCCCAAAACACACAGGATGGTTGAAACAAAAGACAGAGGTGGTGGTTCTTATAGACAAAAATGCAGAAGACATCACAACATATAGAAAATGGAAGAGTTTGTGGCATTGTGGAGCATTTCCAAACAGCTGCCCATAGGTTATGACCTCTGCACTTTATCTCTTCTTTCACAGTGATGCAGTCAAAGAGACCATGAGCATTGATTCCTTATGTTGCAGCCATGTACACGATTACTAAGTGCTGGCCATCCCCAGAAGATGTTGCTCCCACCAAGAACCTATATATGTCATACAAGTGGTACCAGTCAATCATTATGTGGTAATCCACAGTGCACCAGTAGATAGATGGGATGGAAAAAGACATCCTCAGTGTATCGTAATAAGCACCACTGTTGATAGTGTGGTCAGTTTTAGCAAATTTACCAGCTCTCTGTCATTTAAGTGCTGATCAGTGACACAGTAGCTTGCTTCCTAGTTTCTATATTAGTGCTAAACCGTGCTTCCACTACTTTGCAGGTATGGATAGATGTGGATAGATGACTGTGCAGTACATCTATTCATGGTTAATTTTTGAACATACAAAGTATATGAGACAGCATCCTATACTGATACAATTAGGTTATCTACATGTTTCTAGCATATTAATCATAGTATGCAATTTACATTACATTACTCATCTTTCCATATTTGCATGTGAGTGACAGAGCATTTTTGTAGTCTAAGGATAAAGTTGGAGGCTGAAAAATCTCCCCATAATGTCTTTGACCAGCACTCCCTAGACAGTGTCATCGATTTAATTTGCAGCTGATCAGAACCAGGAGGGTACTTTAACCGCTTCATTCCATGTCTCCTGAAGAAACACAGCGAGCTTAGTCCATATGCGCTGTACAGCAAAGGTTATTCTGCACCAGTCTTCCTCATAGCACCTACCAAAGTGCACAAGATCTCTCCAGATACACGCCTGTTGAAGAGCTAACCCCCTTGTCAGTATATAGTGGATATGAGACGGTTGTGATAATTTAACAAATGGATAAGACGGTACATGTGGTTTATGCAAGCTGGAGCTCCAGCGGGAAGGAGTTCAAAGCATTTTACATAAATCAACTGTGCTGTCAATTCTAAAATATTATTCTTGTGTCCGAGTCAGTACGAAGAAGGCATTGAAAAGAGAAAAATGATCACAGATCATAAACACATGCACTCGTAAGGCTACATGGTTCTGCACTTGTTGTTGTTGTGGTCTTCAGTCCTGAGACTGGTTTGATGCAGCTCTCCATGCTACTCTATCCTGTGCAAGCTTCTTCATCTCCCAGTACCTACTGCAACCTACATCCTTCTGAATCTGCTTAGTGTATTCATCTCTTGCTCTCCCTCTACGATTTTTACCCTCCACGCTGCCCTCCAATGCTAAATTTGTGATCCCTCGATGCCTCAGAACATGTCCTACCAACCGATCCCTTCTTCTAGTCAAGTTGTGCCACAAACTTCTCTTACCCCAATCCTATTCAATACCTCCTCATTAGTTACGTGATCTACCCACCTTATCTTCAGCATTCTTCTGTAGCACCACATTTCGAAAGCTTCTATTCTCTTCTTGTCCAAACTAGTTATCGTTCATGTCTCACTTCCATACATGGCTACACTCCATACAAATACTTTCAGAAACGACTTCCTGACACCTAAATCTATATTCGATGTTAACAAATTTCTCTTCTTGAGAAACGCTTTCCTTGCCATTGCCAGTCTACATTTTATATCCTCTCTACTTCGACCATCATCGGTTATTTTACTCCCTAAATAGCAAAACTCCTTTACTACTTTAAGTGTCTCATTTCCTAATCTAATTCCCTCAGCATCACCCGACTTAATTTGACTACATTCCATTATCCTCGTTTTGCTTTTGTTGATGTTCATCTTATATCCTCCTTTCAAGACACTGTCCATTCCGTTCAACTGCTCTTCCAAGTCCTTTGCTGTCTCTGACAGAATTACAATGTCATCGGCGAACCTCAAAGTTTTTACTTCTTCTCCATGAATTTTATTAATACCTACTCCGAATTTTTCTTTTGTTTCCTTTACTGCTTGCTCAATATACAGATTGAATAACATCGGGGAGAGGCTATAACCCTGTCTCACTCCTTTCCCAACCACTGCTTCCCTTTCATGCCCCTCGACTCTTATAACTGCCATCTGGTTTCTGTACAAATTGTAAATAGCCTTTCGCTCCCTGTATTTTACCCCTGCCACCTTCAGAATTTGAAAGAGAGTATTCCAGTCAACATTGTCAAAAGCTTTCTCTAAGTCTACAAATGCTAGAAACGTAGGTTTGCCTTTTCTTAATCTTTCTTCCAAGATAAGTCGTAAGGTCAGTATTGCCTCACGTGTTCCAACATTTCTACGGAATCCAAACTGATCTTCCCCGAGGTCGGCTTCTACCAGTTTTTCCATTCGTCTGTAAAGAATTCGCGTTAGTATTTTGCAGCTGTGACTTATTAAACTGATAGTTCGGTAATTTTCACATCTGTCAACACCTGCTTTCTTTGGGATTGGAATTATTATATTCTTCTTAAAGTCTGAGGGTATTTCGCCTGTCTCATACATCGTGCTCACCAGATGGTAGAGTTTTGTCATGACTGGCTCTCCTGAGGCCATCAGTAGTTCTAATGGAATGTTGTCTACTCCTGGGGCCTTGTTTTGACTCAGGTCTTCCAGTGCTCTGTCAAACTCTTCACGCAGTATCTTATCTCCCATTTCATCTTTATCTACATCCTCTTCCATTTCCATAATATTGTCCTCAAGTACATCGCCCTTGTATAAACCCTCTATATACTCCTTCCACCTTTCTGCCTTCCCTTCTTTGCTTAGAACTGGGTTGCCATCTGAGCTCTTGATATTCATACAAGTGGTTCTCTTCTCTCCAAAGGTCTCTTTAATTTTCCTGTAGGCAGGATCTATCTTACCCCTAGTGAGACAAGCCTCTACATCCTTACATTTGTCCTCTAGCCATCCCTGCTTAGCCATTTTGCACTTTCTGTCGATTTCATTTTTGAGACGTTTGTATTCCTTTTTGCCTGCTTCATTTACTGCATTTTTATATTTTCTCCTTTCATCAATTAAATTCAATATTTCTTCTGTTACCCAAGGATTTCTATTAGCCCGCGTCTTTTTACCTACTTGATCGTCTGCTGCCTTCACCACTTCATCCCTCAGAGCTACCCATTCTTCTTCTACTGTATTTTTTTCTCCCATTCCTGTCAATTGTTCCCTAATGCTCTCCCTGAAACACTCTACAACCTCTGGTTCTTTCAGTTTATCCAGGTCCCATCTCCTTAAATTCCCACCTTTTTGCAGTTTCTTCAGTTTCAGTCTGCAGTTCATAAGCAATAGATTGTGGTCAGAATCTACATCTGCTCCAGGAAATGTCTTACAATTTAAAACCTGGTTCCTAAATCTCTGTCTTACCATTATATAATCTATCTGATACCTTTTATTATCTCCAGGGTTCTTCCATGTATACAACCTTCTTTCATGATTCTTGAACCAAGTGTTAGCTATGATTAAGTTATGCTCTGCGCAAAATTCTACCAGGCGGCTTCCTCTTTTATTCCTTCCCCCCAATCCATATTCACCTACTATGTTTCCTTCTCTCCCTTTTCCTACTGACGAATTCCAGTCACCCATCACTATTAAATTTTCGTCTCCCTTCACTACCTGAATAATTTCTTTTATCTCGTCATACTTTTCATCTATTTCTTCATCATCTGCAGAGCTAGTTGGCATATAAACTTGTACTACTGTAGTAGGCATGGGCTTTGTGTCTATCTTGGCCACAATAATGCGTTCACTATGCTGTTTGTAGTAGCTAACCCGCACTCCTATTTTTTTTATTCATTATTAAACCTACTCCTGCATTACCCCTATTTGATTTTGTATTTATAACCCT
Organism: Schistocerca cancellata; assembly: GCF_023864275.1. Taxonomy (NCBI): domain Eukaryota; kingdom Metazoa; phylum Arthropoda; class Insecta; order Orthoptera; family Acrididae; genus Schistocerca; species Schistocerca cancellata. The sequence goes on from NC_064634.1 coordinate 512,049,946, forward strand.
GTAATCACCTGACCAAAAGTCTTGTTCCTCCTGCCACCGAACTTCACTAATTCCCACTATATCTAACTTTAACCTATCCATCTCCCTTTTTAAATTTTCTAACCTACCTGCCCGATTAAGTGATCTGACATTCCACGCTCCCATCCGTAGAACGCCAGTTTTCTTTCTCCTTATAACGACGTCCTCTTGAGTAGTCCCCACCCGGAGATCCGAATGGGGGACTATTTTACCTCCGGAATATTTTACCCAAGAGGACGCCATCATCATTTAATCATACAGTAGAGCTGCATGTCCTCGGGAAAAATTACGGCTGTAGTTTCCCCTTGCTTTCAGCCGTTCGCAGTACCAGCACAGCAAGGCCATTTTGGTTAATGTTACAAGGCCAGATCAGTCAATCATCCAGACTGTTCTGCACTTAAGCACATTAAAATATTAATGCCATTTGGTTTCCAAAATATTAGTCATGCAGACTGCAACACTCTTAATACTCTAATGCAGGACATATATGTCCTTCATCTGCCATACATACACCCTATAAGTTTTCTGTCCCAATCACTACAGTGACAAACTTTAATATGGTAAAACTATTTCCTTCTACACCAAAGAAAAACATAGATTCTTTGTGATACATGCACAATACAGCTTTCTGGAGGCGTATAGTGCCCACTGTTCACATCCAATTATGGTTCAGAAATTATACTAAGCTCACATCAGTCCCATAAAATGATCATCTGCTACTAAGAATGCCTCTACCTGCAGGTGGTGAATCCACCTTTGGACATAGAACATGTGTCCAGAAGTAACATGTGGTTGATACACCTTCAAGTAACACATGGCAGATCCACACTCGAACAGTAACATACACACATTCGACACACACACAAATACATACAGAAAACAGAATAAATGCACTGCAACTGTAGAATATGTGGTTGGTGGTGACAGAATATATTCTATACTATACTGTCGGAGCAGAAAAAAGAGCATTTGTGCTAGGCATTGACAAGTGTATTATGTTTACAGCCATTTCTAGAATACATGGTGGCAAGTGATATCATGTTTGCTTGGGCAGATGTGACATAAAATCGATTAAATTACGAAAATTGACGGAAAACACTTATAAATTGAGGGAAAACGTGGAAAATTGTGAATGAAGGATTACTTGCATGTCTTTTGCTTGGTGCAGGAAAATTCTTGTATATGGGAATGAGTAATAGGAATATAATACACTCCTGGAAATTGAAATAAGAACACCGTGAATTCATTGTCCCAGGAATGGGAAACTTTATTGACACATTCCTGGGGTCAGATACATCACATGATCACACTGACGGAACCACAGGCACATAGACACAGGCAACAGAGCATGCACAATGTCGGCACTAGTACAGTGTATATCCACCTTTCGCAGCAATGCAGGCTGCTATTCTCCCATGGAGACGATCGTAGAGATGCTGGATGTAGTCCTGTGGAACGGCTTGCCATGCCATTTCCACCTGGCGCCTCAGTTGGACCAGCGTTCGTGCTGGACGTGCAGACCGCGTGAGACGACGCTTCATCCAGTCCCAAACATGCTCAATGGGGGACAGATCCGGAGATCTTGCTGGCCGGGGTAGTTGACTTACACCTTCTAGAGCACGTTGGGTGGCACGGGATACATGCGGACGTGCATTGTCCTGTTGGAACAGCAAGTTCCCTTGCCGGTCTAGGAATGGTAGAACGATGGGTTCGATGACGGTTTGGATGTACCGTGCACTATTCAGTGTCCCCTCGACGATCACCAGTGGTGTACGGCCAGTGTAGGAGATCGCTCCCCACACCATGATGCCGGGTGTTGGCCCTGTGTGCCTCGGTCGTATGCAGTCCTGATTGTGGCGCTCACCTGCACGGCGCCAAACACGCATACGACCATCATTGGCACCAAGGCAGAAGCGACTCTCATCGCTGAAGACGACACGTCTGCATTCGTCCCTCCATTCACGCCTGTCGCGACACCACTGGAGGCGGGCTGCACGATGTTGGGGCGTGAGCGGAAGACGGTGTGCGGGACCGTAGCCCAGCTTCATGGAACGGTTGCGAATGGTCCTCGCCGATACCCCAGGAGCAACAGTGTCCCTAATTTGCTGGGAAGTGGCGGTGCGGTCCCCTACGGCACTGCGTAGGATCCTACGGTCTTGGCGTGCATCCGTGCGTCGCTGCGGTCCGGTCCCAGGTCGACGGGCACGTGCACCTTCCGCCGACCACTGGCGACAACATCGATGTACTGTGGAGACCTCACGCCCCACGTGTTGAGCAATTCGGCGGTACGTCCACCCGGCCTCCCGCATGCCCACTATACGCCCTCGCTCAAAGTCCGTCAACTGCACATACGGTTCACGTCCACGCTGTCGCGGCATGTTACCAGTGTTAAAGACTGCGATGGAGCTCCGTATGCCACGGCAAACTGGCTGACACTGACGGCGGCGGTGCACAAATGCTGCGCAGCTAGCGCCATTCGACGGCCAACACCGCGGTTCCTGGTCTGTCCGCTGTGCCGTGCGTGTGATCATTGCTTGTACAGCCCTCTCGCAGTGTCCGGAGCAAGTATGGTGGGTCTGACACACCGGTGTCAATGTGTTCTTTTTTCCATTTCCAGGAGTGTATATATGAGTAATAGGAATATAAGAAAAAGTTGACATGGAAGCGCTGAGAATCAGGGAAAAAGCCATTTTTAGTCCACAATGATAAGGCGGCAGGAATAAAATATTTAACATGGAGGACCACTAAATGTAAAGTAATAAATTTATATATGTCAGATCAGAAGCCCAGGTGTAACCCCAGAGTTATTGGCAGCCACCTTAGTGAAAGAGCATTGTATTATCAGATGGGGGCTGCAATATACAACTACACAATCTATTTCATGTTTGATCCCATGCCAGACTGTTTAGGTGTTTTAAATCTTAAAAAGCAGTATTTACAATGTGCTTCTCTGTACTCTCTATCAATCAGAACCATGTGGTTTCAGTTAACAAATACCTTACACATTTCTGGTATGGATTTTTTAAACAACATTGTGCTGTGTGTCTACTGAGGTAATAGTGATACAAACAAGTTGACTGGTATCTTTGATGCTTCCCTAGAAAAGAGAACCATCTGGCTCTAAATTGGCTTGCATCTGCATTAAAGGGTGCTACACAGCAAATGGACTGCTCGGTTGAGAGGGGTTGTAACGAGGTATGGTTTCATTGTAGGTAGGTGATGCATTCTAGATAGGGGAGATGTTGTTGCAGGTCATTTATGACGCATTTAATCATTCTTTCCATTATTCTGTCAGGATGCAACAGGTGCATCAGTTGTGTGGTATAACTTGCGATCGAGTTACATATAATTGCGTGTTCTGTGTGTGTCTTCGAGCGCTATCTACCTGCAATCATTCACAGGATATGTCTCCATACCACAAAGGGCTCCCAAGGGATGTGTGATGACTCATATCCATCGATGGAAAACCTATTTCAAGACCCTCCTCTAGACAAATGAAGATGTATGCAAAGTGCTCCATTTCTCTGCCACATCTTGGTCATAAATTGAGCCTTCAGTTTCATAGCTGCAGTGACTTTAAGTTAGTGATCAGTGTTTGCGAGGTACTGCCAACCCTACATATTTGCTTGACCGTTGTCCTGTTTACAGTGTTAGTGGAGCATGGCATGTAATTTCACATGGCAAACACCGCTGCATACGTTTTTGTGTTTCCTCGTAAGAGTCTTCCTCCATTTCTGACGATCATGTTATGTGACTGATGCGAACATGATATCTGAACTGTGATAAGATGTGAACAGTGGGCGGAATACACCTCCAGAAACCTATATTGTGCATGTGTACCAAAGGATCTATGTTTTTCTTCAGTTAGAAGGAAGTAGTTTTACCATCTTAAAGTTTGTCACCATAGTGAATGGGACAGAAAACGTATGAGGTGGATGTATGTGAGATGTTGGACATACATGAACTGCATTACAGTATAATAGTGTTGCATTCAGCATGATTAACATTTTGGAAACCAGATGGCATTAACATTATAGTGTATTTAAATGCAAAACCATGTAGCCTTAGAAGTGTATGTGTTTATGTTCTGTGATCATTTCTCTCTTGTCAATACCTTCTTGGTACTGACCCAGATACTAGAACAATACTTCAGAATTGATAGCACAGTTGATTTACGTACATGCTCCAAACTCCTTCCTCCTGGAGCTACATCACGCATAAACCACATGTTTCTTGTTAACCATCCGTTATATCCTTACAATACCATCATGTCTGCTATATGCTGGTAAGAGGCACTAACCTTCTCGACAGGCATGCATCTGCAGAGGTCTTGCACACTTGGATGGGTGAACTGAGTAAGATTGGCATGGAACAGTCTCCACTGTACAGTAATTAGCTCGCTGTGTTCCTTCACGAGATGTGTAAATTAGTGGGTATACTACCTTCTTACTTCTCGTCAGCTGCAAATTAAATCAGTGACTATTCTAGCGAGGGTTGTTCAAAGACAGTGCAGAGAGACCTTTCAATTTCCAACTTTATCCTGAGAATGCGAGAATGCTCTGTGACTCACATTTAATTAGGGTAAGATTTGCAGTCTAATTGTAAATTATGTACTATGATCGAAGTGGTATATATATGTAGCCAACCTAACTGCATTGGTATAGAATGCTGTCTGGTATACCTAGCTGGTCTAGAATTGGTCATGAAAGGACATAGTGCACAGTCATTAATCTACATTCACAGTCTACTATATTGTACCTGCAAAGTAATGAAGATTGGTTTAGCGATGATACCAAAACTGGAATGCATGCCACCATGTCACTGGGCGGCGTTGAAATTACAGAAAGCTGGTAAATTTGCTAAAATTCATCGCACCATCAACTGTGGTGCTTATTACAGCACACTGATGGTGTCTTTTCCATAGCGCCCATCCACTGGTATGCAGCTGATTACCACATAATGATTCACTGACGCCACTTATATGAGATGTAGAGATTCGTGGTGGGAGCAACACCTTTTAGGGATGGCCAACACTGAAACAGTGATCATGTATGTTGCTGCAGTATAAGGACTTATGGTTCTTTGTCTCTTCAAAATGGAACACATAGACATCTGCTACCCCTTCATTGTGAATGATGAGATTAAATTTAGATATAATCATCTTTGGGAAGCTGTTAGGAAATGCTCCATGACACCACAAGCTCTTCGAGTTTCTATTTGTTGCATTTAAATTGAATGGAACCGCTGTTGTCAGCTGCATTGGGACATCACATAGAATCAACAGCAGTGAGTGAAAATGTGTACCAGGATGGGATTCGAATCTGGGATCTCCTGCTTACTAAACAGGTGTGTTATCCGCTGAACCATCCTGTACACAGCACTATCGCAAGTGCATGGACTATCTCGACATGCCTCATGGCTGACCCATTCCCTCTGAGCACCATTTACCTGCAGTACCTGTCCATTTTGTCCCTGTTTGCTACTCTGAAATTCCCACACTAGGTCAGATGTTTATCTGCATCTTGACTGAAGAAGGTAGACCCATTTCCCAGGTATATATATCAATTATATGACTATGTAGTGTCCGTTGTTTCGGACAAGTCTGAAAGAACAGATAAAATGCATTCATGAAATCCATATGTTGCGATGTCTTCTGCATTTTTCTCAATAAGAAACACAGGCTCTGTCTTTTATTTCAAATATCCTGTGTGTTGTGGGAGCAGCATAGCTAAACTATGCAATGTCCAGCTTTTTGTCAGAGCCAACGGAATGAAATGTGTTAATGCTGATTTAGCACCTGACACAGACTTTGATCTTGTGGTGGAAAAACAAAAAGTATGGCAGTGTGAAAAGCTGTAGTCATACACTGTCTGGATGTGGGACAGCAGAAAAAAAAAACATTGTATCAAACTGTTATGAAAGAATAACACAAGGATGCCCTCTTGTGACTGGTAATCTTTGAGGTATATTATTTCTGCAGTATGGATGAGGAAGCCATCAGATCCAGTGGTCCAATAGCAGCACATTTAGAAAGTCCAGCACATATACTCGATGTCAGCATGCACACAGTATTTGTTTTTAATATATCAGAGATCTTATAGTTCATAGTTTTTCCCTGTTGGATGGTACGATAGAAAGTGGAATAGAGAGAATATTTGGGTGACACATATGAATGCACCCTGAGGGATGCAAATCTCCTTTGGATTGCAGTGTCTGTATGTAGTTTGAAAACACTCCACTTGCAGATCTTCAACAACAATTTGTCGCATTGTCTCCCAGTTGATTTCCACCTGTTGTGCAGCTCGTCTGATCGATTTCCTGAGCTGGTTTGAAGCACAGCGCGTGTCTTCTCGATGTTTTCATGCTTTTTCACCATTTTTGGACATTGACAACACTCATCACAAACACTACCCATTCTCTCAAACTTGCCAACAAATTCTTGATTGTTACCACAATTGGACCGGTTGTCTTCAGCTTGAACTCGGCCGCAAACTTCCTTTGAGCTGCAGTTGGGCTGTTATTGTTCACATAGTAGGCCTTCACAAGCGCTATACACTGTACATCGACATTTTCATGAGAAAACGGCTGACAACAACAAGGTGCGTGCGCATGCGCATGCTAATTCCCATCATGCACCCCCCCCCCCCCCCCACCCGCCCAGCTGTGCAGTTTAAGCGTCCTAACGCAAACCGTTCAGAAGTTGTGACGATTTTATTTCAAATAGTGCAGTAATTGTCACCCTGTAAAAGTAGTGATGAGACTCAGGAGTAGAAGCTGTGCCATGCAAGAATAAGATATCCAGAGAAACCAGAAACTTTGCGAGTTTAAGGGCAGTTACAACGGAAAAAAATCCTGTTTTCACAGCTTCAGATTTTTATCTCATTATCAAATTTCCAATTTTCCGCGTAAATTGATATACATATCACTTATAAACTCACATAGGAAGTGTTTAATTTTATTTTTTTAAATATAATCTAGACCGGTTGCAAATGTTAAAATTTTTACATGCATTACTTCAAGATCTAATAAAATCTGTAATTTTTATGTAGAAGTCTGTGAATTGCCGTTTTATAAAGGTTAAATTACGTGTTTGTATTGGTAGCAGTGTCGAATACAGTATCGATTCATAGTGTAAACACGCGTTGTATGCTGCTAACGTTTTTCCGAGGAAAAGTGACGAATAGATTGGTAAATCTCTCAAAAAGTCATGTATGATGCTAAATCAAAGAGTTTTTAAGAAACGCGGGTTTCATGGTAATAGATTTTCAAATAAAGTGAAAGAATGTGTTCAACATGTGGCGTGTGAAGTTACAGGCAATGAAACACAGGCAAACTCGTCAGTATCTAGAGAAACACCCATTAGTGCTTCGAAAATTAAAATAAAACGACAGTGATGTAAATGGTAGGTTAGGTTATATTCTGATAGATTTACACCTCCTAACAAGAGTGTTAGGTGAATGTGTGTGTGTTGTAAAATATGTGGAGAGCCAGTTAGTTTACATGAAGACACTTAGGTATCAAACGCCCCAACCTAGGAAACGTATCATTAATTGTTCCAGTTGTAAATATACTCATTCATTTTGGAATTCTGAAAAGTGTAAAATAATTATTTTGAAGTAAATGTTACGCGGTTTTATGGATTGGGAGCTATTTGCAAAGGGCACACTGCAGCATAAACAATGTGTGCCGTGATGAATATGCCACGCCCACCTTGTAAAATCGACAAGTATGCAGGGTTTATTGGAGCTGCTGTGGTATCTGTTGCATGTGAGTAAATGAAGGGTCTTGCAAATGAAGCTGTTGAAATAAATGATGGTATGACTGACATACCAGTAGCTTTTGATGGCACTTGGCAGAAGCGTGGCTACAGTTCTAGGAATTCTGTTGCTATGGTGACCACTGTGGATACTGGAAAAATAATAGATTTCCAGATTTCTACCAAACATTATTATAAGTGTAAATTAGGGAATGAAGAGGGGCTTATCTGTGACAGGAATTATGAAGGAGCAAGTTGTGGTATGGAGGCCTCTGCAGCTATCGAAATTTTTAGTCGATCTTATTTCAGAGGTGATGGAGACTCAAAAGCATATAACAGTGAAGTACGTGCTCAGCCTTATGGTGAGAAGATTATCACAAAACTGGAATGTGTTGGTCATGTCCATAAAGGATGGGCACCAGACTGAGGAAGCTGAAACATAGTTTGAGAGACTAGAGATTTTCTGATGGTAAAACCACAAGAGGCAGGCTGAAAGACACAATGATTGACGAACTACAGCAGTATTATGGGATGTCCATTAGTAATAGTACCGAGGATTTGTTCAAAATGGGCTACCTTCTTCCACAGACTGTCAACTAATGAGAAACCAGTGCACCACCTTTGCCCTCCTGGACCTGATCCATGGTGCAATTGCCACAGTGCCCAGTACTAACACAGTTCATGCAGCCATAAACATTCCATCCCAGCAGTAGTCATGGATACCATAAAACCTATTTACAGAGACCTGGAAAATCCTGAATTACTGAAGAAGTGTCTGCATGGTCAGACTGAATGAGTCGTTCAATAATCTTACACGGACTCGCATACCAAAAATAGTTTTTGTTGGAATGAAGACACTCAAGTGGTGGGTCAGAGACGCTGTTATTGCTTTTGATGATGGCAACATTGGTAGGGTGAAAGTGCTACAGCATATGGAAGTTAATCCTGGAGCAAACTTCATTAGAGAACTTGAACGGATGGACAAGGTTCGCATTGATAAAGCAGAGTATGCTGCACAATTGGCCACTAAGGAGTCTAGAAAGAAGAAAAGAAGAGAAAACCTTGGAAAAAAGAGGATGATATACGGTATGGTGAAGGGTGCTCCTGAGTGACGAACAATAGAAAATTAAGCATGTATTGAGTCTTTTCAAACTTTAGAAGCCGTTCCTGAAACTTTACATTTTCTGTTGCATTTTTCCCTAAATCGCAGAAACCACCTCGAGTAGAGTATTAAAATTTTTAGGGATTAATAACATACATATCCTGAGTCTACTGAACTAAAAGAAAAACATAATGTTATGGATAATTAAAATTATTTAGTATAACGTACAAAAAAGTACACGAAATTCTAACCATGCAATTAAAAAATTGTATTTCCGAAATCAGAGGCTGAAATGCAATTATTGTAGTTCAGTAGACTCAGAACATACAGTTTAACGTCCTGTAAAAGTTTCATGTCAATAGCTACAGTGGTTCTTGAAATACAGGGAAGCCAAGTCAGTAAATTTAACATTGTTGGGATAGGGCCTTCAACTCCCGTTAATGGTTTTATTGCATTTTCACTGTAACTTTGCTTGTTACGTAGCTATCGGTATTTCTGACTATGTGCAAATACACAGTATTACTGAAGGAAATTTTCAAAATTTGGGAGACTGTAGAGGATGGAATTCGAAACATTTTGCAATGATGAACCTATACCCGGAAACTGAAAATAAAGTTTCTGCAGCACTGCGCAATTCACGCATTCAGCAGGCTAAATGAGATGCAATAACACTGTAATTTCGGAGACCTTTATTGAGAGGACAGTAATTACAACAGATACTGTAAAACGAATCTGTGGGCTCAATAGTTTCGAGTGAATGGTCAATGTGATGACCACAAACTTGGTAGGATAAAGTGCAACGAAGAACCACGTGTTGTCTGTACCATGCTTTGTCTGATTCTCTGTAAGGTTTCAGACCCCTTTTTGACGCTATCAAACGCTGTAAACATGTGGTTAGGAAGCTCAGATGCTGCTCCTACCTGCGCTGAGTAGTGAAGGGAGGATACAGTAAAGAGGGATGTTATCAGGGACAAAGGACAGGGCACCCCCTGGCAAAATTCAATACAGTTCCCCACAGTCGTTTAATGAACAAGGTAAGAGCATATGGACCATCAGACCAATTGTGTGACTGGATTGAAGAGTTCCTAGATAACAGAACGCAGCATGTCATTCTCAGTGGAGAGAAGTAAAGTAAGAGTGATTTCAGGTGTGCCGCAGGGGAGAGTCGTAGGACCGTTGCTATTCACAACATACATAAATGACCTTGTGGATAACATCGGAAATTTACTGAGGCTTTTTGCGGATGATGTCGTGGTATATCGAGAGGTTGTAACAGTGGAAAATTGTACTGAAATGCAGGAGGATCTGCAGCGAATTGATGCATGGTGCAGGGAATGGCAATTGAATCTCATTGTAGACAAGTGTAATGTGCTGCGAATACATAGAAACAAAGATCCCTTATCATTTAGCTACAATATAGGTCAGCAACTGGAAGCAGTTAATACCATAAATTATCTGGGAGTACGCATTAGGAGTGATGTCAGACTGAGATTCATTGGAAGAATCCTAAGGAAACGCAATCCGAAAACAAAGGAAGTAGGTTACAGTACACTTGATCGCCCACTGCTTGAATACTGCTCAGCAGTGTGGGATCCGTACCAAATAGGGTCGATAGAAGAGATAGCGAAGATCCAACGGAGAGCAGCGCGCTTCGTTACAGGATCATTTAGTAATCGCGAAAGCGTTACGGAGATGATAGATAAACTCCAGTGGAAGACTCTGCAGGAGAGACGCTCAGTAGCTTGGTACCGGCTTTTGTTGATGTTTCGAGAACATACCTTCACCGAGGAGTCAAGCAGTATTTGCTCCCTCCTACGTATATCTCGCGAAGAGACCATGAGGATAAAATAAGAGAGATTAGAGCCCACATAGAGACATACCGACAATCCTTCTTTCCACGAACAATACGAGTCTGGACTAGAAGGGAGAACCGATAGAGGTACTCAAGGTACCCTCCGCCACACACCGTCAGGTGACTTGCTGAGTATGGATGTAGATGAAGAAAGTGGCCATATGTCACTGAATCTGTCCACTAACGTATTTCAAAGGATGACATGTAAGTTCCTTTGTTCAATTACACTGCTCTCTAATTGCAGACGTGGCTTAGCACCGTTAGTGGCTGTTTTCGTTTCACTATTAGTGTTTTCTGATTTTCCTATATAGTTGGTGAGGTGTAGAAGACCAGAAAGCTTATAAGTTGATGCACGGGATGAAGAATTTGCCGCTAAAAAACTGTTGAGACTTGGCAGAGGCGCTGCCGCAGGTAGCCACACTTGTATTCCTGTCCATTCCATCCCGCTTTCCAGGTGGGTTACGGGACACGCTTTCTCTGTCAAAAGAAACAGACGTGGTTTCCCTCAGGGCGTGTGAAAGTTCATTAGGTCACCACGGGATAACGTTCGGTTTGAACTTCCAGAATCCAGCTTTCTGATTGCGCTATACTATCAATTTCGGGGTAGACCGCGCCTTTTCGAAACGTCTACGTGCATCTCATAAGATAGGTACTTTTAGAGTTGTACCATGGAATGGGAGAGGTTTTTCAGATTCTGCAAGATCTAAGGCCGTTATTGATTCGACATAGAGAGAGAATATACGAGAGTGGGAGATCGTTAAACATCTTCACTTGAGTTTTACTGCTCGGCACTCGGAATAGTTGCCAAATATTGTCCAGCGAGTTCCTGTTTATAAGAAGAACAGCTAAGTTCCAGAGCAGCCAGAAGGAGGACATTTCATTGTAGGGTTTGGGTGAGGAAACACTTTGCTTTAGGTCTTCATAAAGTAATGACTTCGCTGTAGGCTTTTGCAGAGTAAACACTTGTCTTTAGGTTTCTGTAGGGTAAACAGGTGAGGACCGGAAAGATTATTAATTAGATGGGCTTTCCTGCCTCTAGATGTATTTCCCTACTTAAGCATGAAGTATGAACAGAGGGCGGAAAACATATTCTCCAGCTGTTACTGCCGCCGGCTTCTGTATTCACGATCCGTGTGATTTGGTAAGAAGGGCCATCGTGGCACACACGGTCATCGTTCGGTCGCGAAGATAATTTACTCCCTTCACGAGCCAAGTAAGCAGGTTTGAAGACATGTATCCAGATTGTTGCTCTCAACGCGGATTTTAGCACTCTTATGGTGTTCGCTCCTATCTTTCCGTGTACTTTCCGTATTTAACTGACAACTTTTGTAGTCACTGGCCGTCCCCGCCAATTATTAATTTAAATTTGTTTCATGCTCCCCACCCAGAAGTTCGAAGGTTTACTTTCGGGTTATTATCCTTTGCTCGTTTGCTACTGATGCTTTATGAATGTCAGTCGGTAATTCTCATGTTTAAAGATAATGAATGTAGTTGACATAGACACCATTTGTTACCATTCATAGCTAGAAGGTTCTTCCTCCCGTTAATATCTCTCTGCGAGAGGCGCGGTTGCCATTTTAATTGGCCTACCTCTGTGAATACTCATTTAAGTAAGACGCTTACCGCTGCGCAACGGTATCTTTGTTTCAGATTAACTTGCGTGATACTTTGGGAAGATTTCTCACACAGTTGGTCACCAGAGTTCGATTCCATGGATCCAAGGGATGCCACACCCTTCCAGTTACTTTCTACCTGAAGTTATCTATGAGATATGTCTTGGCCTGGCGGTCAAAGCGCTTGAGTACCATCTGTCTGAAACCGCAAAGTACAGGAGTGCGCAGTTCCAAAAGAACGTCCTTTAGAAGTTTTGCCAAGGTATTGTCCATAAAGTACAAATTCCATTCACCGCTCAAACAATCCGGTGAGATTTGTGGCTCAATACGGTTTTCGCCAAGAATTCCGGCCCAAATAGTTGTTGTGAATCTCACCTGCAGTTAAAGATGCCCTTTCTTGTGTATTGAGTCATTAGCAAACGGCAAAAGATCTGGGAAATTGGGGACAGCAGCACACTGCCGAATGAATCACTGCGAGAGTTGTAGCCTTGATTCAAAATCAGTCCGTGACATAGTTTGAATTGGTTGACCATGGAACTCACGCGGGAAGTTGCACGAGTGCTTGTTGTTAGATTCGCAGCTACATGTTCCATAACGTCTTCTTTTCACCAATTCAGAGGTTCGTATTCTTCTCCTTCCACATGCCTGATGTGTTGGCTCGGTTTCTCTTTCTCTCAATCGGCGATCAAAACTGTTGGGGTGCTTGGAAGTCGTCTGAGTACCTTCCAGAGTAGAGCCGACGAGCTGCGCTGATATTCCCGCGAACCATAATACAAACGCATATCAGCAACTTCTCCAATGTGTAATTACCCTCCAGCAAGTCATAACAGGACGTAAAGCACGGAAACAGACAACTGTACATTGAGTCACTTTGACTAAATGAGAGTTCATAGCGCACCGCCAACTGGTGGAAGGGGTCAATAGCAGGATGGCAAACACTCAGTAAACAACTTACTGTACACAGGGTCAGGCATTCAACTGTAGCTGTGTGTCTACAGCTTTCCATCCGCAGCAGTAACATAACGTCAGTGGATGGGAGGGTAGCTACCCAGGTCTAGTAAAGTTTTCAGAAGGTCACTACAAATTACAAAATGATTTAGACAGGATATCACTATGGTGCGAAAAGTAGCACTTGTCCCTGAACAACATAAAGTGTGAGACCTTCTCGATGAGTACTAAAATACAGTTCTATTTCAGGTACACGATAAACAACAGAAATTTGAAGGCTGTCGGTTCAACTAAATATCGCCATTGGTTCAATAATATTGTAACAGGTGCTCAATTTTTAATGTGTTTCGTCAACTCGTACATCTGTAATACGATAACAAGACGTGCAGAAGACATTGCAAACACGTGGCACCACATAGATAGTCAAATCGAAACCAGTTGTGTTTTGACCGCCATCTCGTTCACTGCACCACAGATTTGTGTTTGTGTTCGTGTTTCCAAGTTACTGCTACGTTTGTGAAAATTTGTGAACAACGTTCAAGAAAACCAAGAGAGCCACAAAAACGGAAACACCTCAGCTCACCATAACGAGACCGCCACGCCATAAGAACAAAGTGAGTGACTGTTACAAACCCTTTTCATGCAAACATCAGTCCAGCTTACAAAGTGACATCGCCTCTTACTAGATTTTCTTTTCTTCCACAGGATAACCACAGCATTTATGAAAAGACTGTTTAACATCTGCATGATCCTATTGTGAAATTGTTTTTGTAATGACATATAGCCTGATGATGAGGTATACCCTCGAAACATGTCGCACAATAAATAAATCTCATTCTGGAAACATCCCCCAGGCTGTGGCTAAGCCATGTCTCCGCAGTATCCTTTCCTTCAGGAGTGCTAGTTCTGCAAGGTTCGCAGGAGAGCTTCTGTAAAGTTTGGAAGGTAGGAGATGAGATACTGGAAGTAAAGCTGTGAGTACCGGGCGTGAGTCGTGCTTCGGTATCTCAGTTGGTAGAGCACTTGCCCGCGAAAGGCAAAGGTCCCGAGTTCGAGTCTCGGTCGGGCACACAGTTTTAATCTGCCAGGAAGTTTCAAATAATGTATTAGTTAGCAAATTTTGTGACTCGTAGCGGCAACTAAAATCCTTTACCTAGGGATTATAATTACGAACAACTTAAACTGAAGTGATCACATATATAAAGTGGGGAAGGCGAATCAAAGTCTGGATTTTATTGGCTGAACGCTTCTAAGATAGAACAGTGCCACTAAAAGGACTGCCTACACTAGGTTTGTCCGTCCTTTGATACAGCACTGCTGCACGGTATCGGACCTTACCTCATAGAACTAACAGAGAACACTGAAAAAGTTCAAAGAAGGGGGGCCCGTTTTGTATCAACACGAAATAGAGATGTCACGCATGTAATATGCGGGCTAGGGTGACAGTCATTAAAGCATAGGGGTTTCTCGTTGCTGCGAAATCTTTTCAGAAAAAATTTAGTTGCCTTATTTGTAATTCGTGTACGACAATATTTTGTTGACGCCTAACTATATAGACAGGAATGAACATCGTTCGAGTATAGAATAGTCGATAAATTATCCAAAAGTTGTTATGTGAACCCTCTGGCAAGCATTATCTGTGAACTGCAGAGTAGTGATAGAGAGGTAGGTTATAAGTATCAAACAACTACTACTATTGTAGTAATCTGATACCACACTTCCGAGTGTAGGTTCCTTGTTGCAAAATGATACGAATTTCGTCCTCTAGGGTTTCCCAGATTTCTAAGCGTCATTGTGTAATACCTGTAAACATGCTATACCGTATCTAAAATGAATCGTAAACAGGTATTTACATTGTAGTAATACGATCGATACAAACTCGTGAGTAATTTTTCTTTATTCGGACATTTATCTTAATGGTGCGTAATTACGGCAAACTCATTCACCATCTTAGGCACCACTATCTGAAGCACCTCCTCTTCACATGTCACAAGAGACATTAGTTACACATGAAACTTCAGCAACGATTTCTCAATGATCATTTCATTTTCCAGACCCTCTTTGAATAAAAATTATGTTTTTCTATAAATAGGAAAAACATAATGCAGATTAGTTTAAATTCAATGCAATAGTTTAGCAACAAAAGCTGCAAAGAAACCATCCTTTTCATGGAAATAAATTATTTAAGTTTTTAATGATTATTCGGAACTAGAAATTATAAGTGTAATTATATTGTAACAATTAATTCGTAACTAAGAATTGTTCAAGGCCTTAGCCCTAATATGAAGATTCCAATAAAAAAGAAACTATTGAAACATAAAAGTACAATTTGTTTGTCGACACAGCAAGAAAAATATCGGAGAATTCCATTTTGTGAGATGAAGTTTATGTCTGATACGTAAATGAAATAATCTTTTAGTGGCTCTTGGACATGAGTTCGTTGCTCTTAACGCCGTTTAATAGTTGCACAGCGATGTGGATTACGTTTTTCGCCACTTTGAGGCCCTGGGTAGTCGTCGACCAAATCAGCATCTTAGAGAAGCGGGTTGCATAGCTAGCAGTAAGAGTCCGATGACAGTCCACTCAGTGGCGTTTTCCAACGCAAAATTTGCTGTATCTGTGGCGATACAATCATAACATACTGTTGTGAATAAATAATTGCCACTATTTAAGTGGCCTCGTATGTTACCTAGACAAATGTATTCCTGAAATTTCATTTTCTACATTAATTATTTTTTGATGCTGTGAGTTTTTTCCGTTACTTTATATAACGCACCAGCCTCAGGCAGTCCTTGGGAACCAGCCAAGTACATCCACCGAGATAGCTGTGCAGGTGGACGCTGTAGTAATGGTCACTTCGTACGCTGCAGTCCGGGGTCCTGCTGTGTATGGTGAGCTGGACTGCTACTGCGAGGAGCTGGGCATCCCGTTGCCTGGCCGCGGCGAGTATCAGTGCTCCTCGCTCAGCCGCCTCTTGTGGCATGCGTCCAACCGGCGCAGTCTACACGCCAGACACCGGTCCAATGTGCGGCTAACATACCATATCGTCTTCTACATCTACATCTACATTTATACTCCGCAAGCCACACAGCGGTGTGTGGTGGAGGGCACTTTACGTGCCACTGCATTACCTCTCTTTCCTGTTCCAGTCGCGTATGGTTCGCGGGAAGAGCGACTGCCGGACAGCCTCCGTGCGCGCTCGAATCTCTCTAATTTTACATTTGTGATCTGCTCGGGATGTATAAGTAGGGGGAAGCAATATATTTGATACCCCATCCAGAAACGTACGCTCTCGAAACCTGGACAGCAAGCTACACCGCGATGCAGAGCGCCTCTCTTGCAGAGTCTGCCACTTGAGTTTGTTAAACATCTCCGTAACGCTATCACGCTTACCAAATAACCCTGTGGCGAAACTCGCCGCTCTTCTTTGGATTTTCTCTATCTCCTCTGTCAACCCGACCTGATACGGATCCCACACTGATGAGCAACATTCAAGTATAGGTCGAACGAGTGTTTTGTAAGCCACCTCCTTTGTTGATGGACTGTATTTTCTAAGGACTCGCCCAATGAATCTCAACCTGGTACCCGCCTTACCAACAGTTAATTTTATATGATCATTCCACTTCAAATCGTTCCGTAAGCATACTCCCAGATATTTTGCATAAGTAACTGCTAGCAGTGTTTGTTCAGCTATCATATAATCGTACAATAAAGGATCCTTCTTTCTATGTATTCGCAATACATTACATTTGTCTATGTTAAGGCTCAGTTGCCACTCCCTGCACCAAGTGCCTATCCGCTGCAGATCTTCCTGCATTTCGCTGCAATTTTCTAATGCTGCAACTTCTCTGTATACTGTGTGTGTGTGTGTGTGTGTGTGTTGTGGCTTACGGGCTCTCAACGTCGAGGTCATCAGCGCCCTTCTCTGTATACTAAAGTATCATCCGCGAAAAACCGCATGGAACTTCCGACAGTATCTACGGACCGCATCACCAGCGGGCGAAGCGGCTTTTCTGCGAGCCGTCACCTTATCCTGGCAATTTCGGGCTTCGAACTGGATCCTATGGGGGGAGGCCTTCCCCTGGGTACCACCACCTGGCACTCGGTGCAGTCTGTGGGGAGCTGCTGCGTCATTCAGCTGCCTCGGCACACATCTCTCACTGCCTACTACACCTGGGTTACCATCGAGGAGAGCTGTGTGAACAGCTCGTGGTCGTGCGGTAGCGTTCTCGCTTCCCACGCCCGGGTTCCCGGGTTCGATTCCCGGTGGGGTCAGGGATTTTCTCTGCCTCGTGATGGCTGGGTGTTGTGTGCTGTCCTTAGGTTAGTTAGGTTTAAGTAGTTCTGAGTTCTAGGGGTCTGATGACCATAGATGTTGTCCCATAGTGCTCGGAGCCATTCTGAAGAGCTGTGTGAAAGGCAGCTAATAATGAAGAATGAACAATCAATAATGATTCTGGTCAGAAAATCTCCTCGACATTGTACCTGCCGCAGTACTTGTTCACACGTGCAGCTCGTGGCTTTCTGTTGTAGCACCATGACCTGTCATTCGCACAGGACGCCACAAATGCTGTCATTGTGGCGTCAACTGAAATCATGCGAGCCAGTATCAATACGCAGTGCAGGGTATGGTAGTAGAGCTCTGACAAGAGTAAAACACAAGGAAGACGAAACCCAAACATTAGATCCAAAAATAAATTTCCCGCAGCTATAAAGCAGGGGCCACAAACAGATTTACAAAAGAAATAACACTCAAAGAAGAAAATGCCGCCTGCTATGGCAAACCATAGCCAGTTACTTGATAGTTTACATCTAGTTTCCACATCGGTCGGCGGCTACCGCTCGGTTATAGTGATACACAGAAATTATCGGTTATTTAAAAAATGCTGTTACTGTGTAACACGGAGCAATGTTCTAAGTGGCCTCGGAAATGCGAGGTGCTCTGTGGACAGCTGCTTTTAAATGACCGCGATTGAACTGCGGCAGGAGACGCGTTTTTTTAATCTCTTGTCCTAACCACAACCTCGTATTGTATAATGTATTAGAGAAAATGGTGGTCAATAGTCGACGGCAGAACTAAAATCACGATCGCTTTTTTCACGTCTGTTAGCGCTAACCTCTACGAGCAACTCAAGACAGGAAAAGTTCAGTTTCAGCGCTAAAATTAAACAGTAATTTCTTCTATCATCGGTTACCTAAACCTATCCTCTCACTGGCTACACGAGCTGCAGCGCTAGCAACCTATGAGCAGTCCCTGTTGGCACTTGGTTGCACAATATAGACCACACAGGCAGACTCCCTACGAAAAAAGAATGATAGGTAGAAAGCCCGCATATCGTGGTCGTGCGGTAGAATTCTCGCTTCCCACGCCCGGGTTCCCGGGTTCGATTCCCGGCGGGGTCAGGGATTTTCTCTGCCTCGTGATGGCTGGGTGTTGTGTGCTGTCCTTAGGTTAGTTAGGTTTAAGTAGTTCTAAGTTCTAGGGGACTTATGACCACAGCAGTTGAGTCCCATAGTGCTCAGAGCCATTTGAACCATTTTTTTGATAGGTAGAAAAATAAAAGCAAATAAAAAAGGGAATAGGATCATAGAAATGACGTGGCAATGAATCCAAATTTAAAAAAATTACGTATGAACCAATTAATTGATAAAATGATGATCAAACTCTCTTGATCAAATTTAGGAATAAAAAAGGTCACATTTGATGAGATTCGAACCTCGATTTTCGGCAGGGCAGGTTTATGTGCCAACCATTGCCCTACAGTACAACACTGGACTAACATGTTGTACTTTTGTCTCTGAGCAGCGAGTCACAGTGACGAATTGCAGCCTTCAAAAACTCATTTTCAGGCAATGTTGTGCGAAACTGATCTAACGTAAGCCGATCTGTGTGGTCATAACTCCACATCTGACACTGAATCGCTTCTTGTGCAGAAGTGGCTAGTAGCGTTTCGACGTGTGAAACGGGTGTATCTCGTTAGCACATGAGTGTTGTGAGCGCCGCACCCAGGAATCGGGATCCAAACACATCGAGAAAGAACGTCTGACAGGGAACTGGAAGTGAACTCACCAGCTGTTGTGGCAGTCTGGCAACGGCGAACGGTTCGGGCGTGATGTTGAGCGCTCTGATTGGAGGAAACCAGCCCCAGCGCGTGAACTGTCAACTATCAAGTAATTTTTATGAGGCTACAACAACTGGTATGAAAATATCATCTGCACACATGCCACTGTTCCAGCATTTTACAATCTTATGGTATTCATTGATATAGGTATTTTGAATAACTAATTTTTAGTTTAACAGCTGCCATGCCACACTTGGGGCTATTTCCCGCATATAGTCGACAATTGATACAGTGCGTGGTCTCTCAAATCACAGAGTTCATACGACTTTTTTTTGGTTACATATTAAGTTTGTTTGTTCATTCATCCACAAATATTTCGAGACTGGATAACAGGCCAACGTCATTCGTTTACACACACACACACACACACACACACACACACACACGCATACTCTGTTACAGAAAATTAAACATAGGTTGTTACTCTTGTAGTTCCAGAAGCTGCGAAAGTGTACCGCAGACCACAGTTTTGATCTTTTCCAGTAATAAAAGAAAGCAAACTGAAATCGAATTGTGTACAGCAGCAATTACTCCACGATAGCTGCGACGGAACGCTTTAGATTCGGAGTACAACCACCAGAGGGCAGTGGAGGAAAGGAAGTGGTGTAAGAAAGTACAACCAGATTGGTCTTTTTGTGGCATGACAAAAGTTGCGTCTCTGAAGCTGTCCTACCGAAAATTGAGAGTTGAAACACGCAACTACAGTATGCCACTACCTGTGTCGTCATTTTCGTTGCGTGTGTGAAGCCGGCTTAACGTGCTGCAAAGCTGTTGGCAGGCAGCTGCAGTGTAAGTAGTGAAAAACGAACAACGTGTGTGTCCAGTCTCTGGACAGACTGGTGACTGCTGTGGTGCGTGTATCAAGATAATACAGGTGTGAGTGGTGGGGGGACCACTGGGGGTAGTCGGCTGGTTGCTCATAAAACCGTCTTTGTGCTTGCTCCTTTCCATCTGCTGCGAGCTTTCAGTAGGCTTCGAGCACCTGAGGCGAGTTTGGGAAGCGTGAGACCGCCGCTTTTATCCCTGCTGGCTCTGCTGTAGTAAGCTGCTCACTTGCTCGCCTGCTCACGCCTCGCGATGCCTGAGCGCTTCCAGATGCGGGCCGGGAAGGTGCGACGCCTCTCTGCGGACATCGACTCCTTCTGAGTCAGCCCTCTCTCCCCCTACTACTCACTCCCTCTCTCTCCCTCTCTCTCTCGTGCCTGCCTCAAAAATAAGCAGCTGCGAGCGGAGCGGACCAACAAGGGGGATAAACACTTGGCACGACGCAGAGCGGCCAAGGGCGCCGGCTGGATGGCTGCGCCAAGTGTCGCTCTCCACCTCTTCCCCACCACACCCGCTTCTGAAGAATCTCAGCCCGACCGGCGGTACTCTAGTCTTGCTCATCTGAGACGTCTACAGCTAAACTCTGCGAACCACAGTGAAGTGCAGGGCAAAAAGTTCTTTCGAGTACTGCGTTACATTCGGGTATGGAGCACAGGAAGAATGACTGCTCAAGATAGCCTAGTGTGCGTCGCAATTAGTTCCATCTTGCCTTCGTCCTCCCTGCAACAGATTTCCGTAGGAACTTGTTCAGTATTGCTACACTTCTCGCTTACAATTAAACCTACACAAGGGATACACTTTGATTTGAATCAGTTCTGAGTATGTTGTAATGTAGAGCAAAACAAGAGACTCATATGTCCATTCTGCTGTTAAGGGAATGACACGTCCTCTTGAAAAAAGAATAGAGTTTAATATTTCTGTATTAATATAGATCAAACGGTAACTACATAAAAGGTCAGATGAAAGTTCTATGGTTTTGAATGTACTTTACAACGGTCTATGTGCATTTATCGAAGAATTTTCTCCGAAGTCACCTAACATTCAGTATTTTTTGACCCCAACAATTCTGCGCTTCCTCATTTTTGTTCAAACGTACAATAATTTTACAACAATAATTTACAAACAATTTCAAATGCATCATAATAAAATAAAGGTTGTAAATAAACAATACACAAAATGTAAGATGAAAACACAAATACAACACCAAATATTTCATCTTTCACAAAAGTAAAAGAAAACATACATATAGAACTATATTGTAGAATATATATTTAGAATATATTCGTCTTGGAAAGACTTATTAAACAATCCTACATGACGAATGCAATTGAAACAGGCGCATGTCGAGAGTGCGTACAGCCATATGGAGACATGGTTGTTGTTGTGGTCTTCAATCCTGAGACTGGTTTGATGCAGCTCTCCATTGTACTCTATCCTATGCAAGCTTCTTCATCTCCCAGTACCTACTGCAACCTACATCCTTGTGAATCTGTTTAGTGTATTCATCTCTTGGTCTCCCTCTACAATTTTTACCCCGCACGCTGCCCTCCAACACTAAATTGGTGATCCCTTGATGCCTCAGAACATGTCCTACCAATCGATGCCTTCTTCTAGTCAAGTTGTGCCACAAACTCCTCCCCAATTCTATTCAATACCTCCTCATTCGTTATGTGATCAATCCATATAATGTACAGCATTCTTCTATAACACCAAATTTCGAAATCTTCTATTCTATTCTTCTCTAAACTATTTATCGTCAGTGTTTCACTTCCATACATGGCTACACTCCATACAATTACTTTCAGAAACGATTTCCTGACACTTAAATCTATACTCTATTTTAACAAATTTCTCTCCTTTAGAAACACTTTCCTTGCCATTGCCAGTCTACATTTTATATCCTCTCTACTTCGACCGTCATCCGTTATTTTGCTCCCCAAATAGCAAACTTCCTTTACTGCTTTAAGTATCTCATTTCCTAATCTAATTCCCTCAGCGTCACCATACTTAATTCGACTACATTCCATTACTATCGTTTTGCTTTTGTTGATGTTCATCTTATATCCTCCTTTCAAGACACTGTCCACTCCGTTTAATTGCTATTCCAAGTCCTTTGCTGTCTCTGATAGAATTACAATGTCATCGGTGAACCTCTAAGTGTTTATTTCTTCTCCATGGATTTTAATACCTACTCCGAATTTTTCTTTTGTTTCCTTTACTGCTTGCTCAATATACAGATTGAATAACTTCAGGGAGAGGCTACAACCCTGCCTCATTCCCTTCCCAACCACTGCTTCCCTTTCATGTCCCTCGACTCTTATAACTCCCATCTGGTTTCTGTACAAATTGCAAATAGCCTTTCGCTCCCTGTATTTTACCCCTGCCACCTTTAGAATTTGAAAGAGAATATTCCAGTCAACATTATCAAAAGCCTTCTCTAAGTCTACAAATGCTAGAAACGTAGGTTTGCCTTTCCTTAATCTATCTTCTAAGATAAGTCGTAGAATCAGTTTTGCCTCACGTGTTCCGATACTTCTACGGAATCCAAACTGATCTTCCCCGATGTCGGCTTCTACCAGTTTTTCCATTCGTCTGTAAAGAATTCGTGTTAGTATTTTGCAGTTGTGACTTATTAAGCTGATAGTTCGGTTATTTTCACATCTGTCAACACCTGCTTTCTTTGGGATTGGAATTATTTTATTCTTCTTGAAGTCTGAGGGTATTTCGCCTGTCTCATACATCTTGCTCACCAGATGGTAAAGTTTTGTCAGGACTGGCTTTGTCATGGCTGTCAGTAGTTCTAATGGCACCTTATCATATATGACTGAATTTTGTAGTAACGCTGCTATACGTTTCGCTGTTAGTCAAACGTGGAGGGAGGGGACATCGAAAAAAAGAACTTCAACAAATATGAGTACACCGTTGTAGCGTTCAACAGAAACCACTGCACATTTATTTCGAGGCCTTATTAAAAGCCAATCGAACTCGAAGTGTATGACTTGCGTAGGTCTGCTTGTTAGTAGTGTTTCTTGGAACTTTGTAAGTAGACTTTCGCTGGATAGCTGACGTCTATCTGGAAGTGGCTGCAAATTGACAGCCTTCAGTTATTACCGTGAAAACTCCGCGAAACGGAAAAACCTCTGACCACTCGTGCTCCCTTGTCTGTATAAATTCCTGTAGAATTTCAGTATTCCACGTTAGAGGTCTCTGGTGTGGCTTACCCACATTACAGAAATATTCTAGGATGGTTCACATGAGCACTTAGCAAGCTTTGTAAACTGAGTACATTTTTACAGTTCCCTATCAGTGAGCCGATGTCTGTCATCTGATTTACCTGCGACTGAGCCCGTGTGCCAATTCGATTCCTCATCCCCACAGCCCTTAGTGGCTCGGCATTCGTTTGCCGGGTAACGGGCCGGCGACACTCGGGTCCTGAGCTGAGGCCCAGTCCCCAGTCACCCTACGCTCTGGGACTGCTTCAGCGTCCACCGTGCGGTGCGGCGGCGGGAAGTTGTGTGTCACAGGGAACGGCGAGCTTGCCTTAACCGCATGGACTGCGAGGATGGTACAGATCTCTATACAAAATATAAAAGTAAATAAAACTCAATCGCAAGGTGTGCTGCGCTCTGATGAGGTGCATGACTGTTGAGGTGGAACAGTTGCTAGTGGGCCACCTCAGTACTCAGGCACGCGTGGCTCTGTGTGAGTGGACTTTCTTTCCCTAACTGCTCCTGGGACCTAAATGGATCCTCCTAAATTTTATTTTCCTCCTCCCAGCGGAAGGGATTGGCCGCTGGAAGGTGCTAATACGCTCGTATAGCCACCCTCCATATGCGAGAGTAAAGCAGTACATAACAGTAAAGAGCAACAGAACACAGGCTAGTAATCATGATGATATTTGATGATGATGATGATGATGGTGTTTGGTTTGTGAGGCGCTCAAATGCGCGGTCATCAGCGACTTTACAATGTCCCCATTTTTACACAGTCCAGTTTCTTTTTACATAGTCCAATGTAGCCACAGTCACAAATGATGATAATGATGAAGATGGGGAGGACAACACAAACATCCAGTCCAGAGGCAGAGAAAATCTCCTACCCGGCCGGGAGTCGAACCCGGGACCCCGTGATTGGTTCAAATGGCTCTGAGCACTATGGGACTTAACATCTGAGGTCATCAGTTCCCTAGGACAGAACTACTTAAACCTAACTAACCTAAGGACAGCACACACATCCATGCCCGAGGCAGGAGTCGAACCTGCGACCATAGCGGTCACGCAGTTCCAGACTGGAGTGCCTAGAACCGCTCGGCCATACCGGCCGGCGGGACCCCATGATTCAGAGGCCACAGTGCTAGCTACCAGATCAGGAGCTGCTGATGGATAGTAGTCAGTATGTGTTTTAGTAATAAAAAAGGAAAGAAGAAGTTTCGAGAAAGTCTCGCCTTTCTACATCCAGAAGGGCTTAGAAGGAATTGCCAGGACTGTAAAAACTGTAAAGCGGTTGCGAAATGGGTCGCTGTTGGTTACAGAGTGCTAAATATGTCATCGACAAAGAGCTCCACAGCACCTTGAACTTCAGCAAAGGTGTTGTACCATGTACGGATCTAGTTGATAATACCTATCAAAGACCTGAATAGTGGGTGGTCTCTGGAGGGAATAGTCGATGTTCAGAACATTACAAACAGGATGGATGGAAATCTAGTGAAATCTGTCTCCTTCAATCTTACCTTCAATACCCCTAAATTCCAAGATCAGGTCAAGGCAGGCTTTCTTCGATTAAACGTACGGCCGTATGTCCCAAACCCAATGCCAGCGTTTTGTTCCTACAGCCCTAGAGTGTAAAGGAGAAGGGATGTGTGGCATCTGTGGTACGACCACTCACGAAGGTATTGGTTGCTTGACTCCTGCAAAATGTTTCAACTACTCTGGATACCACCCTGTTTGGAGTAGGGACTGCAGAATCTTTCTAGAGGAACGCAAAGTACAGGGAAAAAAAAGAAAAATAGAGTTTTCAATGTGGTGAGACCAAAAGGCTCTACAAATGCATACAGCCTCCCACGTTTGCACATTTTCTGTCTTTCGCATCAATGCTTCAGAAGCCTATCCCAAAAGCTGATGCCTCTACGCAAACGGTGAACACCAGCATGTGCCAGAGCACTTGCAAGGCAGCAAATGTTTCAGAGCCTGTAGACCCCTTAGAACAGCAAACAAAAGTGCAGTGGTCAACATGGGCCAGCGATAGGCATCTCTAACGTTGAGGCTGTGCAGAACCCCAGCACGGCCATTACCAATCCTACTCCAGCTCCACCAAAGCCCTCAAAACATTCAAAACGCTACTAAACAACAGCAGGTAGAATCAAGTATCAAACCGTCGGATCATGCCGACGTGATTCTAGCAGACTCTTCCCCAGGAAATGGTGGAGTATGAGTTGTGTGTGGGGCAATGATCTCCCTCACGACTGAACCTATACCTGCTGCAATCTGCCAATGCTGGCACAGAGACAGGACGGAGGTGCTACCCCCATGATAGACAGCACCCACACTTCAGTGGAACTTGCAGGGGTTCAAAACGCACATGGAGGAACTTCGCCTACTACCTCAGGGTAGACCACTGTCTCCAGGAGACCAGTTTCAATTAATGGTACAACCCTGAGCTATGAGACTATGTACTCCACAAAATCGACGACCTGAGTCGAGAGAGAGCTAGAGGTGGAGAAGGCATTTTCGGCAGCACCGAGTACCACTCTTCGCCGCTCTCACTTACAGCGATTTTACAAGCAGTTTCCATATCACTGCACGTGCGTCAACCGTTGACAATATGCTCTTTTTACCTGCCGCCACATGATGCGCTCGATGAAGAGGCTGCAAACGATCTTCTTACACAACTTACCCACCCCTTCATGTAGGTTCGAATCCTGCCTCGGGTATGGATGTATGTGACGTCCTTAGGTTAGTTAGGCTTAAGTAGTTCTACGTTGTAGAGGACTGATGACCTCAGAAGTTAAGTCCCGTAGTGCTCAGGTCCATTTGAACCATTTTGAACCCTTCATGTAATTTGGGGCTCTGCATCTATCTCTACCAGGGATAGAACAACTGAGAGGCTTGTCGTGTCACCGTGTGTGTATGTGCTACATACAGGATAGAGCATACGCTTCTGCACTGCAGCTCAGTCGTTCTCTGCCATAGATCTCTCACTCTTGCTCACATGGGTCAATGGGAAGTGGTCGACGAATTGTATGGAAGTGATAACTTCTCGATCTGGATTCAGCTGCCAAATAAAATGCAACCCGAAATAAAACTGCCGCGATGTGTGCTCAATAGAGCAGATTGGACGCTCTGCAGGCAGCTAGCCCAGTTTGAACATCATGTCAATGTTGAGGAATGGGTGGATCATATTATCAAAATGATCGACCACACCGCTGCAGCATCCATTCCAGCAATTCATGTGACAACTGAAGTGGCAGCCTGTCGCTTGGTGTACTGACGAATGCTGCTCTGCAGTCAGGACCAGGCGTGCAGCTCTGTGTGGGTTCACGTGTCAGTCATCTGCAGAGAATCTTGCAGCCTTTCAGGTGGCGAGGGCGAAATATCGCCGGATTGTTCGAGAGTGCAAGAAGAGGTCGTAGCAACAGTTTCTGAACACCGTTAATCGTTCCGCAAAGAGCTCTGTAGTCTGGGAAACTATCAGGAGAATTTCTGGTAGAGAAGGGAGATGTCCATGGCTCTTTCAGTGGGGAATAGCACTCTACAAACCGATCGACGAGACATTGCCCAGACGATGGCGGCCAATTTTCCCATAGTTACTGCAATCGTCAGTCACGATCCAGGTTTCGAGTGCCATAGAGCGGTTGCTGAGTGGACCAGTTGGACTTCCGGTCCACCTCTGATGTAGATTACAACTGCGATTTTTCCATGTGAGAGCTGGATTCTGCATTGTCTGTGGCTCGTGACACATCACCAGGTCACTACAGAATCCATTAAAATATACTGCGGGACCTCACAATACGAAACAAAGATATTCTCCTCGCACTTTTGAATGCCATTTTGGCGTCAGGTCACTTTCCCGACTCGTTGCGTGAGGCAATTTTAATTCCTCTTTTAAAACCTGGAACAGACCATACATGCCCGAGTAGTTATTGTAATGTTACCCTCACCAGCTGTGTGGGAAAGACCTCGGAGCCGATGGTCAACCGCCGCCTTGTCTGAATCTTAGAATCCAGGCAACTCCTTAGTCGGTTTCAGTGTAGGTTCAGAAGGTATCACTCCACCTTTGATAACCTGATCCTCCGGGAGGCCCACCAGGCGACGTGTTTCCAGTCATCAACAGTCCAATGTCGGTGTTGATAGGTCCAGGCGAGGCGTAAAGCTTTGTGTCATGCTGTCATCGATGGTACACGAGTGAGCCTTCGGGTCGACATTGAAATCTGCAACAATTTGCGCAATGGTTGCACTTCTGTTACGTTGAACGATTCTCTCCAGTCGTTGTAGGTTCCATTCTTGCAGGATCTTTTTTCGGCCGCAGCGATGTCGGAGAATTTACCGGATTTCTGATCGTCTTACGGTAAAATCTCCACTTCTTCGCTATCTCGGAGATGCTGACTATAACACCACGTTCAGACTCACTTAAATCTTGATAACTTGCCATTGTAGCAGCAGCAACCGATCCAACAACTGCGTCACACACTTGTTGTCCAGTATAGGCGTTGCCGACCGCAGTGACGTATTTTGCCTGTTTAGATATCTCTGAATACGCATGTCCATACCAGTTTTTTGGTGCTGAAATGTATGACCAACTACACCTGCTCCAACTACAGAGGAAGCAGGTGTCATTGCGCAGGGTGTCAGGTCACGGAGGGATACAGGGAATGAACAGGCCTATCGGGCTGCCAGGAAGGCCTGCAGAGGACAAGCTGTGGCACAATGTTCTGTTCCTCTGCAGGCTGTCGTTTCTGCACTACACTGGAAGGTCATGCAATTGTGGGATGAGGAATGGCTGGCAGTAACAGATAATAAGCTGCGGTTGGTAAAGTGAACTGTCTGGTCGTGGCGTTACTCCTGCCAGTTGCTCAGGCAGGATGGGGTGACTCTCACGGCTCTTCGAATCGGGTACTGCCCTCTTACACAGCGAAACTATGCCTCGTCCTGCGATGCTTGTAGCTTGCAAATCTCTGTACGCCATATTTTAACGAGTGCATTACATAGCGTGATGCAACGGCATAAGAGAGCGCAGATGCCCATCAATATAGACTGATGGGCATCCGCCCTCTCTTTTAGCTGTCAATGAGACGAATGGGACTAAGGTTTTATGGTGCATCTGGACTCTGGCCTAAGCTTTTAGGCTCGATCTTTTAGAATGTTGCAGAGTGGCTGGCTCCTTTTTTATTCTGGCGGTCAGCCAGCCACATCCATCTGCTATATTGTTTCAGCTTCTTGTACCACTTTCTTCCTGTTTGTTAATGTTTTAATGTTGGCGTAATACCTCGTTCCGCGCTCCCGTGGGTACATACATAGTTCTCCAACTTTTGTTTCCTTTATTTTACGTGCTGTTTTAAGCTCCTATTTAGAGTATTTTACCGCCACTGGTCTTACACTGTTTACGCGATGGCGCTGAAGATCTTCCTGTCATGTGTCCATACCAACATACCCATCCATCCATCCATCCAGCCAGCCATTCATCCATCCTCCCCACAAAAACTTACACCTATGCATTTTATGTAAATTAAAAGTGGAGGGGGTGAAAGAAAACGAAAGACAAGGAACTAATGATGTCACCTGCATCGGGACTTTGTGATGAATCGGAGAAGACGAGAAGAAGTTTGTGGCGGACTGTGATTTGAACCCGACCTCTGCCGTTTGCTATGCACTTGGATTAATCCCTGCGCCATCCGGGTGCAGTGTTTATCGCAGTTCTACTCAGCGCCAACTGTCTGTTGTGCCCGTCCTTGACCTCTATGCCCACTACTTTCAAATTCCAGGTGAGTCAATTATATGAATGCTTCTTTTCTGTTCTTTCGGACAAGTTCGAAACAACCACGCATTCATATAACGTATGCATTTGTGTGGGTTGAAAGAATGTTGTTGTGGCTCGTTGACACTGCTTCGAGAAGTGCACAGTTTTACATTTCTGAATATTTGAAACAAGTTAGCAAGTTACCAAGCTACCAACTTCTGTACCATCTGAAATGTTATTGAGACTACCTGAGTTCTTGTGCAGCTCTTTTTCAGATAGCACCTCACTACAGACAACTGCGTTACCTGCAAAGCCTCTTATTTTATATTACTCTTCTCTACAAGGTCATTAGCAAAACATGTAAAACAAGGGTCCTTCTCCTTCTGGGACGCCTGAAGTTACTTCCATGTCTGTCACTGACGCTCCGTCCAAGATTACATGGTATGTCTCCACTAGCAACAAATCGCAAATTCCGTCAGATTTGAGTTCGATACCCCATATGAACATATGTTTCAACATAGGATTAAACAGCCAATATTATTCTCCTCAAAAAATTGTACAGTTTTAGATACTTATTCGTTCTGAGTAGCAATCATTACAATATTTCCATTGTCATACTTCCTTGTAACGGCATTGCTATCTTTGAGCTTCATATTAATACTTTTAATCAATCTCTTATCACAGTCATATTGACAGGGTTCTGTAAGTTTCTCAGAGATACTACATACATCATGAGTTACTCTCATTTGTCCAGAAGCGTCTACTTTGACGCTGTCAAGGCCTATTTCAGCAACTACAATCACATTCCACAATGAGATTTTCACTCTGCAGCGGGGTGTGCGTTGATATGAAACTTCCTGGCAGATTGAAACTGTGTGCCCGACCGAGACTGGAACTCGGGACCTTCGCCTTTCGCGGGCAACTGCTCTACCATCTGAGCTACCGAAGCACGACTCACGCCCGGTACTCACAGCTTTACTTCTGCCAGTAACTCGTCTCCTACCTTCCAAACTTTACAGAAGCTCTCCTGCGAACCTTGCAGAACTAGCAATCCTGAAAGAAAGGATATTGCGGAGACATGGCTTAGCCACAGCCTGGGGGATGTTTCCAGAATGGGACTTTCACTCTGCAGCGGAGTGTGCGCTGATATGAAACTTCCTGGCAGATTAAAACTGTGTGCCCGACCAAGACTCGAGCTCGGGAGTCTGGGCCTGAGCCGTGCTTCGGTAGCTCAGATGGTAGAGCACTTGTCCGCGAAAGGCAAAGGTCCTGAGTTCGAGTCTCGGCCGGGCACGCAGTTTTAATCTGCCAGGAAGTTTTTTACAATCACATTTTCTATAACAGTCTTATCTAATAGGTTAGGCATTACATTGCATTTAAGTCCTTTGTCCAAGGAGGCAGTTTCTTATGGTGTAAAACCTATTTCAGGCTTATTCAGAATTCCGTTCAAAAATTTGTGCTCAGATATTTGAAAACTACTAGCAACAGGCTCTTTTACAGGTAGAAAGCTCTTAATATTAGCCAGTTTCTTCTCGCGTGTTTAATAATACAGTTATCTAATACAGTTATCTAATCTGTCATTAATAAAAATCCCAAAATGCATCAATTTGATAATTAAAATTTAAGCAAAAAAATTAGTGAGCTCACGTTACAAAACATAGGCCTCTTCATTTAATCTGTCCTTGTTGTATAAAGCATTGATTTCGTCGGAAATATTTTTTTTAATTAGGCACTGAAAAGTTTTTGGGTCCTTCATGCACTCTCTGATGTTAAAATAGGGTTGAATGTAACTTGGCCATAGTCTGTTTTCTTCACAGAGCTTATTAAAATTAATAATTGTGTTTAACAATTTCTGTTACACGTACGTCTTTGTTCTTTGACACACCATTAGACACTTGGACCAGTGGAAATCTCACAGTTTTGAACATGGCTGTTTCTCAGTAACGTTACACTACTTTCAACGTACGATTAAGCAGCCGACCGACTGAAGATAAAGGTAAGTACACTGACCCAGGTTTCGACACCTATTAGCGGTGTCTTCATGAAAATGTAATGTTGCTAAATCCTATAAACCATAAGCTAGGAAAAATACAGTAAAAACAGAGGAATCAATTTCATGAGCAGTAGAATGAAACAATAAAAAAAATGTTTTTATGTAGTCGGAACTGTTCATTGAGCATGAGGCAATCGTTCTTAGAAAGATGCTTGAAAATCTCTAACTCTTAGAGTACATGGAGCCTATGACCTTCCCTTTCTCTACATCAAACGGAATTTTCTTCAACGCATTTCAGTTTGTGTCCAGAAATTAGCAGATTTCCAGCAAAAGTGTAATTGTGTACATTTGTGCCTCTTTTTCCCGAGAAACGTTCCTTGTATCTGACACTAAAAGACCTTCCAATATGTTCTACACAATAATCAAGACATGTATCACAAGAGATTTTATATGCTCCTGAATTGTGTAACGTAGCAACTGAGGACTTGAGATTGTGAATGAGATTTTTTTGCAAAGGCAACTTTGAATCCATATTTTTTAAATCAGAAGACGACGAATTTTATACGAAATACTACCTAAAAATGAAATCGAGAAATCGTTTTTATACTCGTTACTGTCAGGAATAGAAGTGCTGCCTAAAGTGGTCGTCTCAGCACCAGTTTTAAATTTGAAGATCTTGTTAACTAATGTGGGAAAACAACCATTATTAACTGCTACAGTTTTTATTAAGTTCATCTCTTCATTAAGCTTGTCAGGTGTCAAAAATACAGAGACTGCACAATGAATGGCTGATTGGAAAAATGCTTTGCTATAGGAATGAGGATGCACTGAACTACCAGGCACATTTGATCTATATTAGTAACAGTAGTATATTTATGAGAGTTCTCGACCAAGGAGCATATTGGATTATAAATCCCAGCATACAAACCAAGACTTTAATTTCGCAGTAGATGCCCACCAAAAATTTATTTACAGCCACAAAATGAAATTTTCATTTAAAATTTACTATTCAAAAATTTGGAACAGATCTAATATTTATTCAAATCTAATAACATGAATGGGACGATTTGTTGTTTTGATTTTTTTTAACATGATAAGATGTAATCCAACAAGTTTCCCTAATTTGTCATCATCACTTATAAAGATTTTAATATAACAATCTCCAAGGGTAATTTTATATTTATCACATAAAAATAATAAAACTTTATCCCCAAATGTAGTTGATAAAATTTCATTTTTGGAAAGACATCAGATTTGTTTTTGTTACTAGAATTGACAAGTTCTGTTAATGCTAACTTTTGTGTTCATTGTTATTTACATAGAAAAATGAAAAGATTTCGAAAATTAATCTGAAAAACGTTTTGATTTTTGAAAATCTAATGTTTTCGGTTTTTTCTTTAGTTTTCTGAAAATATATAGTTTTGATTCATTTGTGTTATTAAAAATTTTCAAAAAGCTTTCTTGTTGTGAATGATAAGTCAAATGCAACTAAATAATTAGGATTATTTTCAATAAGAATGCACAAAATTTCATTTTCCCTTTCCAAGTAGTTACAACATTCATTCTTCTACACATATTTACTACATAGGATAATTAGGATTAAAACTGAATAGACTTACATTTACATAGTTAGTTAATTGGGTTATTCTTTTACAATGCCTAAAAGCATTTTAAGCTTTTAAGAAAGTTATTAGGTGGATCAAGATACGGTATTTCTTGAGGGAAAACTTCATTTCTTCAATTTTTCTCATAGATATTTTGTAATTTAACATGATCAAATTAAGAAGAATCATTTAACTGATTATTCTTTACATTAGTATGGAAAACAACGAAAATAAAGTAAGGCATACCAAATTTGGTAGAATTATAATAATTAGTAATGTCTAGTTCAAAATATCTTTTTCAATATAATAAACAGCAAATGCAATTGTTTGGAGTTCTAAGAAAGATATTGGAATTTCAGGAATTTTAAGTATTTTTTGTTCTAGTGCAAGTGAACATTCTGGTTCCTATTTAACAACAGGAACAGGAATTTCCATATATTTAACAGCAATTTTACCTCCTTTAGGAAGATTACTATTATCATTGTCAGTAGTAAAACAAAGAATAGGATCTTCTAGGTCTTTTCTAGAGCTCCAAGTGAAAATTACAGTTAATTCTTCTTTCCAGATACATTTTTTATAATCTTTAAAAATACACTAAGCAACTTTAACGGTTAAAGTACTTCATTTTGTTTGGCTTTCATTTTTCCATTGTTAAGAATATGTGATTCTATATTTAATTCATTTGATGGGGATGAAGTTAATCAAATAACAGCTGAAGATGAAATAATTGGATTTTATCTTCCAAATAAAATAATGTTACCTTTCTTAATTGTAATAACACCAAACAATTTTAAAACATAAATATCAATTTGTTTAATATTTGATTTACCATCATAAGCTGAAAAATCTGTTCTATCTGTGTGAATCAAACGTCACATAAAGTTGTGAACAACTAGAATGAATCCAGGATGAGATTTTCACTCTGCAGTGGAGTGTGCGCTGATATGAAACTTCCTGGCACATTAAAACTGTGTGCCAGACCGAGACTCGGAACAGTTTTAATCTGCCAGGAAGTTTCATATCAGCGCACACTCTGCTGCAAAGCGAAAAACTCATTCTGGAAACATCTTCTAGGCTGTGGTAAGCCATGACGCCACAATATCCTTTTTTCCATAAGTGCTAGTCTTGCATTGTTCGCAGGAGAGCCTTTGTACAGTTTGGAAGGTAGGAGATGAGGTACTGGCGGAAGGAAAGCTGTGAGGACAGGGCGTTAGTCGTGCTTGGGTAGCTCAGTTGGTAGAGCACTTTCCCATGAAAGGCAATGGTCCTGATTTCAAGTCTCGGTCCAGCACACAGTTTTAATCTGCCAGGAAGTTTTAGAATGAATCCATCCATCACCAATTTTAATATTAATTTCTGTTTCCAAGTTTGGAAGATTTAAATTACTTTTAGTTTTCTCATTAACAGGAAAATAGTAAAATGGATAACTCTCAATTTCGTCCATAATTTATTAAGGGAAAAATTTATGAACACATTTCTAAAATAACTGTTACATAAGCACCACTAAAGTCCACCAAATTATCATTATCATCATAATAGTTATTTCTAAATACTGAATAGTATCAAACATTAGAATATGTATAGGATGATTTGGTTCATAAATTATAAGACCACCAAATTCAACATCAGGGTATAATATTAATTTCTCTATTAAAATTTTCATTATGTTTAAGAAACATTCCATCAGCCAAACTGAAATTTACGTTTATTTATGCAAATGTAATAATTATAGGAATATCTCTGGCAGCAGTTATTTATTATATTAAATTATTAGATTAATAAATCCTATAGCTTTACTAAGACAATCCTCTTTTTCCATAAATGATTTAACATCACTTTCAATAACAATTCCAATTAAAGTTTTGTTTTCTTCAATGTTTAGATTAGGTTTTTTCGGTTGAATAATTTTTTCTAAAGTTTTCAAACTATATTTACTAATAAGTATTTCTGTCATACCTATGATGGTATTTAATTTATTATTTTTTGATTTATTTGACACTATTGCATCACAGTAATGTTTATTATTTTCAGGTGTTATATTTGGAGTTAAAAATTTTCAATAAAAACCAACTATGAAACACTTGTTTTATTGGAACAGTTACCTCTTTTTCAGAACAGATGAATTATCACTCAATTAAGAAAACGTATTTTTATTTTATATTAACAAAGATTATGTAAATGAATGACTGAATGGGAACCAAAAAATAAGAATTCCAGAGAAGAAATTAAAAAATAAACATGTTAAACTCTTACCGAATTCTATTTAATATGCAATCTTAAGACCAAGTGGTTGCAAAAGAAAAATTATTGATTGACAGCTATAGTCTAGCTCCAGAATGGTTAAATTGGAGAACTTAATCATTTGCATGTTTATTCTAAAAGTTGAAAACAACCAAAATATCAAGAATTTACAAAAAGTTGTGAAAAATTGAGAATACATTTAATGAATGAATTGTTACTTCTATTGAAAATAATGATGAAATTTCTTCAGTAGATGAATGTGAAGATTATTCAGTTGTAGTTTTTAATGACTTCCTCCTTGGAAAGCAGGGATAGTTAGATAATATTTTACTGGAGGTAGATGTAAAGGAACTGATTGCTTTTATTTCAGTCAAACATACTCAAAAATACCAAAACAATTGTAGAAAACTTTAGTTTTTTAAATATTTTCAGGCAAGATGAGAAATTTAAATCATATTAATCATTAATTTGTTGCTGGAAATTGAAAGTTTGACAAATATCAAGAAACATCATATTAGAATAAAGATAAATTTGGTTTTATTATGATAGATATGAGAAGAAACATTAATAATGGTAAACGGAGAGAAAATATTAAGAATTTTTTAAACACTGAACCTAAAAACATTGAACATAAAAATGTACAATATTATAATGTTGTAATAGATATTAAACATTAATATTGGACATAAACAGTGAATGTAAAATAAAAGTGATTACCATGTTATCTGTGCTTCATAAATGGTTGCAAAATAAGATTTAGCAGTTGCTAAAACAGGGACACAAACTAGAACAGTAATGGAACATCTACCAGAAGTGTTTAAAAATGGAAATAACAACGAAGAGCAGAATATGAAAAATTTAAAAGAGAAGATCAACCAGTTATTGATACAATTGAAAAAGCTAAAAAAGGATTTGAAGGATTAGGAGAAAAGTTTTATAAGCAATTGAAGAAAATAGAGAAGTTGAAAAAAAATAGTTCCTTATAATCAACTTTATAAATAAGAATTTAATAATATTCTATCAATAATACGATACTGAACAAAGATATACAATAAATAGTTTGAGAGAGACTTATGAAAGTGAAACAAGAAAATCAAAAGCCAAAAGTGCTAAAAAATCAAAATAAGTGAAAGAATGTTACAATTTATTAATCATATTGAAGATAATGTTTTTTCATTAAGATCTGTTGGTAAATTACCAGTGGAATTCAGTGGTGATATATATTGGTGAAACAGTACATGAAGGAACTGATGCATCCATAACTATGGATGAGTTAGATTTGATTCTCTTCATTTAGAGAATTATGGTAGAATTTTATTCGACTTTAATGCTGTATAATACAAAAGTAATAAATATAAAATAAAAAGTAAAGGATATAAATATAATAATGGTTGAAGAATGTTTTCCTAGTCTTTCAGAAAGAAATATCAATGATTCATTAGAAAAGTTGGTGAAAGATCAATTAAAAACTGTTAGGAAAAACAGTCGAATGCCACAACGAATTTTTCAGTCTGCAGCGGAGTGTGAGCTGATGTGAAACTTCCTGGCAGATTAACACTGTGTGGCGGACTAAGAACTCTACAAACTGAGCTAATAAAGCACGACTCACAACCCATCCGCACAGCTTTAATTCCGCCAGTACCTCGTTTCCTATCTTCCAAACTTTATAGAAGCTTTCCTGCGAAACTTGCAGAACTAGTACTCCTGGAAGAAATGATATTGCGGAGACATGGCTTTGCCGCAGCCTGGGCAAAGCCATGTCTGGAAACATCCCCCCAGGCTGTGGCAAAGGCATGTATTTGCAATATCCTTTCTTCCAGGAGTGCTAGTTCTGCAATTTTCGCAGGAGAGCTTCTGTGAAGTATGGAAGGTAGGAGATGAGATACTGGCGGAATTAAAGCTGTGAGGACAGGTCGTGAGTCGTGCTTGGGTAGCTCATTTGGTAGAGCACTCGCTCCCATAAGGCAATGGTCCGGAGTCAGAGACTCGGTCCGACACACACTTTTAATCTGCGACGAAGTTTCGTACCAGCGCACGCTCCACTGCAGAGAGAAAATTTCATACTGCAAACATCTCCTAGGCTGTGTTAAGGCCATGTGTCTGCAATATCCTTTCTTCTAAGAGTGCTAATTCTCAAATTTCCCAGTAGAGCTTCTGTGAAATTTGGACGGTAGGTAATGAAGTACTGGCGGAACTGAAGCTGAGGAAGGGTTGTTAGTCGTGCTTGCGTAGGACAGTTGGCAGTCGGCTTTCGGCCATGGTCGCGAGTGGGCCGTGTCCGCGCGCCGGACAGTGCACCACTGTTGTTTACTTCCGAGTCGCGTGTTGTAAAGCGCGCATTACTACTGCACCTCATGTTGTTGTTGTTGTTGTGGTCTTCAGTCCTGAGACTGGTTTGATGCAGCTCTCCATGCTACTCTATCCTGTGCAAGCTTCTTCATCTCCCAGTACCTACTGCAACCTACATCCTTCTGAATCTGCTTAGTGTATTGATCTCTTGGTCTCCCTCTACGATTTTTACCCTCCACGCTGCCCTCCAATGCTAAATTTGTGATCCCTCGATGCCTCAGAACATGTCCTACCAACCGATCCCTTCTTCTAGTCAAGTTGTGCCACAAACTTCTCTTCTCCCCAATCCTATTCAAAACCTCCTCATTAGTTACGTGATCTACCCACCTTATCTTCAGCATTCTTCTGTAGCACCACATTTCGAAAGCTTCTATTCTCTTCTTGTCCAAACTAGTTATCGTCCATGTCTCACTTCCATACATGGCTACACTCCATACAAATACTTTCAGAAACGACTTCCTGACACCTAAATCTATATTCGATGTTAACAAATTTCTCTTCTTGAGAAACGCTTTCCTTGCCATTGCCAGTCTACATTTTATATCCTCTCTACTTCGACCATCATCGGTTATTTTACTCCCTAAATAGCAAAACTCCTTTACTACTTTAAGTGTCTCATTTCCTAATCTAATTCCCTCAGCATCACCCGACCTAATTTGACTACATTCCATTATCCTCGTTTTGCTTTTGTTGATGTTCATCTTATACCCTCCTTTCAAGACACTGTCCATTCCGTTCAACTGCTCTTCCAAGTCCTTTGCTGTCTCTGACAGAATTACAATGTCATCGGCGAACCTCAAAGTTTTTACTTCTTCCCCATGAATTTTAATACCTACTCCGAATTTTTCTTTTGTTTCCTTTACTGCTTGCTCAATATACAGATTGAATAACATCGGGGAGAGGCTACAACCCTGTCTCACTCCTTTCCCAACCACTGCTTCCCTTTCATGCCCCTCGACTCTTATAACTGCCATCTGGTTTCTGTACAAATTGTAAATAGCCTTTCGCTCCCTGTATTTTACCCCTGCCACCTTCAGAATTTGAAAGAGAGTATTCCAGTCAACATTGTCAAAAGCTTTCTCTAAGTCTACAAATGCTAGAAATGTAGGTTTGCCTTTTCTTAATCTTTCTTCCAATATAAGTCGTAAGGTCAGTATTGCCTCACGTGTTCCAACATTTCTACGGAATCCAAACTGATCTTCCCCGAGGTCGGCTTCTACCAGTTTTTCCATTCGTCTGTAAAGAATTCGCGTTAGTATTTTGCAGCTGTGACTTATTAAACTGATAGTTCGGTAACTTTCACATCTGTCAACACCTGCTTTCTTTGGGATTGGAATTATTATATTCTTCTTAAAGTCTGAGGGTATTTCGCCTGTCTCATACATCGTGCTCACCATATGGTAGAGTTTTGTCATGACTGGCTCTCCTGAGGCCATCAGTAGTTCTAATGGAATGTTGTCTACTCCCGGGGCCTTGTTTTGACTCAGGTCTTTCAGTGCTCTGTCAAACTCTTCACGCAGTATCTTATCTCCCATTTCATCTTCATCTACATCCTCTTCCATTTCCATAATATTGTTCTCAAGTACATCGCCCTTGTATAAACCCTCTATATACTCCTTCCACCTTTCTGCTTTCCCTTCTTTGCTTAGAACTGGGTTGCCATCTGAGCTCTTGATATTCATGCAAGTGGTTCTCTTTTCTCCAAAGGTCTCTTTAATTTTCCTGTAGGCAGTATCTATCTTACCCCTAGTGAGACAAGCCTCTACATCCTTACATTTGTCCTCTAGCCATCCCTGCTTAGCCATTTTGCACTTCCTGTCGATTTCATTTTTGAGACGTTTATATTCCTTTTTGCCTGCTTCATTTACTGCATTTTTATATTTTCTCCTTTCATCAATTAAATTCAATATTTCTTCTGTTACCCAAGGATTTCTATTAGCCCGCGTCTTTTTACCTACTTGATCGTCTGCTGCCTTCACCACTTCATCCCTCAGAGCTACCCATT
Organism: Schistocerca cancellata; assembly: GCF_023864275.1. Taxonomy (NCBI): domain Eukaryota; kingdom Metazoa; phylum Arthropoda; class Insecta; order Orthoptera; family Acrididae; genus Schistocerca; species Schistocerca cancellata. The sequence goes on from NC_064634.1 coordinate 512,089,326, forward strand.
CTTCTTCTACTGTATTTCTTTCCCCCATTCCTGACAATTTTTCCCTAATGCTCTCCCTGAAACACTCTACAACCTCTGGTTCTTTCAGTTTATCCAGGTCCCATCTCCTTAAATTCCCACCTTTTTGCAGTTTCTTCAGTTTCAATCTGCAGTTCATAACCAATAGATTGTGGTCAGAATCTACATCTGCCCCAGGAAATGTCTTACAATTTAATACCTGGTTCCTAAATCTCTGTCTTACCATTATGTAATCTATCTGAAACCTGTCAGTATCTCCAGGCTTCTTCCATGTATACAGCCTCCTTTCATGATTCTTGAACCAAGTGTTAGCTATAATTAAGTTATGCTCTGTGCAAAATTCTACAAGGCGGCTTCCTCTTTCATTCCTTCCCCCCAATCCATATTCACCTACTATGTTTCCTTCTCTCCCTTTGTATGCACCTCATAGCGCACTGTTACCGCCGAATGACACTGAAATATTCCAAGCCGAACATGCACGAGCACATGCTTATGTGAAGATTTCATTGACAAAGAGCTACGTCTGGACCCGACCAGTGACTCAGCTCCCAAAGCGATGGTCACTTCTTTACCAGACAGCTATGCCACAGACATACGCAGCCCTAATGTGGCACTTCAGGAAGTGCCTGTTCTCCCCTGACACTTACCACTGGAAATAATGCTCCCACAGCCTCACCAGCAACATCTCCTCTGACGGCTACGAGACACCAACTCTCCAGAGCTCGATGACCAGCCCGCCCGCTGCGATGGACATCGATGCGTGTATGGTGCGCCGGCCAGAGTGGCCAAGCGGTTCTAGGCGCTTCAGTCTGGTACCTCGCGACCGCTACGGTCGCAGGTTCGAATCCTGCCTCGGGCATGGACGTGTGTGATGTCCTTAGGTTAGTTAGGTTTAAGTAGGTCTAAGTTCTAGGCGACTGATGACCTCAGAAGTTAAGTCCCATAGTGCTCAGAGCCATTTGAACCATTTTGTATGGTGCCTACCTCTGCTTTTCTTCAGATGGGCGCGACCTCCGAAATTGAACGTCCACATTATGATTCATAACAGCACCTCCGAAAGTAGCAGTCGCCCCGAAAACGGAAGAAGAGAAGTCAAATGCTATCCGACGACACATTTTTTTCCTGTGGCATCACAGACAGTGGATCCAATACATAATAGTGATCTGCCTTCGAGCGCCCTGACAGTAGTGGAGGGAGAGTCCTGGACCCCACTACAGCAACGTCCCCACAACTCGCCGTTGATGAATGCGACAGTCGCTTGCCACCTGTTCCAGTCTCCTGGGCAGATGATGTCTGAGTATATCAAGATGTTGGCCTTGCAGTCAGGCAGTGCCCCTTGGAGGTGACACACCTTCCAACCAGTGACTGCAGCTACAATGACTGCGCCAGATGTTATGTGCCAGCTGGACATCTGTGCCAATTGTGGGAGCATCCCCCAGCACTACCATGTCGCGACTATGAATCTGGACACCATTTTGGCTCCCCACAAACTGGCAATGTTCCGAGAGACTATTTATGCTGCTGATGTCGATATTGCCCTCCCTCAAGAAGCGATTGTCAATGATTTCTATGCCCTCACTGGCTATACGGCACACATCTCCTACGCTTCTGACAATGGTAGTGGAGTCGCCATCCTCCTCCGTTCTGGACTCCCTGCTTAAGACGTATTGTACCTTTTCTAATGCTAGAGGTATGGCTTTCCCGTTTTTCAGCGTCCGCATTCTCAATGTATATGCGCCATCTGTCTCCAGTCGATGAAATCGTCCTCAGTGGCGATCAAATTCAACGACATTCCCCATGTGCTGCCTCTCCGTCATCATCGACAGACTTCAGCTTGTTGACACATGGACAAAGATTCATGGCAGCCGCACAGGTTTCATACACTATACGGCGCATTCGTCCAGTCACCTCGACCTATATACCTCACACGTCCCCCTGCTGCAGACGATGTGCCAAAGTATGGCCTCTGGCTTTCTAACCACGACGCCTCCATCTGCGATGTCGTCCTCGCCAGCCAAGAAGTGTGGCACAGCCGCGGCCTGTGGAAATTAAACGTTTCCCACCTGACGGTCCCCGACTGCCTACGGATCGTTGACGATGTGTGGGCCATCCGTCGTCGACGTCGCCCCACATACGCTTCCACGTTATCGTGGTGGCTATACTGCAAGAAATGAGCTCTACGCAGGGCACTGATGGAATATGGCAGCAAAACTTGGCAAGCGACCACCATGGACTATTTTATGCGGAGCTTCGTGACTGCACTTCGATGGTGTACTCTCCTGTCTGTCATACGATAATGCATCGTGCTAAAATGCAGATCACATCACTCATGCGACAACGCTTGGAAGGGACCCTTGTCAGACCTTGCACCCATGACCATATGCCTCACTAAGCGCCATCGATGCACCACGTCTTCACACATGCCAACGCCGTCATCGAGCTTTCATCCACGACCTCGCCTATGCGGGAGGACGATGATACATTACACAATTGGTCACGCTTTTTATTCTCATTTCCGCCAGCTGTACGTCGCTGTAACCCCCGCCCCCTCCTAGTCTCTTTGACCGAGCGGTTCTAGGTGCTTCAGTCTGGAACCGCGCGACCGCTACGGTCGCAGGCCCGAATCCTGCCTCGGGAATGGATGTGTGCTCTCTTAACATTTCTAAATCGAAGGTGATGCTCATTGGTGAGGGTCTACCCGAGAGATATTTGTCTCCTCTAAGTGTGGCTACCAGCCTCCGCCGTTATATGAATTACCTCCGTCGTTCAGCGGCAACCAACAGTAGACGTCTCCTCCAAGCGATCAGGGCTGGCTTTGTGGACCACAGGCTTAGAGCTCTCGACATTTCACAGCGTGCGCAATACGTGAATATTTACCTCGCCTCACACATCCCTCGTGTGGCACAAGTGTTCTCAGACCCGATTACCCTTGTACGCCGAATGTTGATGGCTATGGGAGCCTTTGTCTGTACCGGGATGTTAATTCGATATTCGTCCGTTGCATACTGGAGTGGGCTCATTCCAATGTGCCAGACAGAGTTACGACACTTTTCATTAGCTCCCAACTAAAAGTCTGGCTTCGCTGCCCGACGAGCCTGACCAGACTGCTTTTGCATGAAGATGTGCCAGTCTCCACGTCAGCCCCAGTCATGTTCACAGACATTCCACCCCCCTTTTATCACTTCCGGTACTTCTTTCTTCTTTCAATAAAGTTGCATTCTGCACTCCTTATCCCTTCTACGTATACTCCAGACAAAGACTGCACAAATGTGTCTTACTCCCAACCTCATAAAACACATGTTTACCGAGATCCTATGGCGTCGTGTGTGGAAAGCGGTGCATGCTGGTTATCTTGACACCAGCGTCTAGTACACCTGGTATATCACAGTCAATGGCAAACAGGTCAACCAGTTTCGTTTGCACTGCACCCGCCTCGCTTACACACGCCTCTGCGTTCATTGTGATGTAGGGGACACAGAGGCTCCATTCTCATGCGGTCCGTCGTCTGGATCCTGGCGCAGCTTATCTTGCCTTTCCTTACCTCGCAGACGCCTGCTGAGATCACTTTCCAGACGCTTTTATTCCCGGATGTGATTCATTACCTCCAAACAAAAACTAATTTTGTGAATCGGATACGGGGTCAAACGGTCCGCTACCTTTTTGTCCCTGAATAGAAATCGGAAGTAGGTTACTGGACGTACCTTAACGATCGACACTGTTCGCAACCCCAGATACAAGCAGTTCATATGGAGCACCTTTCATGAACTGCCTTCCAGCTGGAACGTCCAAGCCATGACGCTGATGCCATTTTGCGACATAATGTTCTGACGGCACTAGAAAACGGAATCTCCACTAAAATTTCGAGAAGACACTTTTCGATGTTCCGCCGATCTGAAGTGCTAGGGATTCCTGGAATTCCGGTATACAGACTAATTTAATAAAAATTTTTAATAAATAAATAAAAGAAAATAAAAATATACATACAGAAACGCCAAAATAAAAACAAAAAAATTACTCTCTATGATCTTCCCCCCTACTTTCTTCCTTTCCTACGCTCTTATAGTAATACACTCCTGGAAACTGAAATAAGAACACCGTGAATTCATTGTCCCAGGAAGGGGAAACTTTATTGACACATTCCTGGGGTCAGATACATCACATGATCACACTGACAGAACCACAGGCACATAGACACAGGCAACAGAGCATGCACAATGTCGGCACTAGTACAGTGTACATCCACCTTTCGCAGCAATGCAGGCTGCTATTCTCCCATGGAGACGATCGTAGAGATGCTGGATGTAGTCCTGTGGAACGGCTTGCCATGCCATTTCCACCTGGCGCCTCAGTTGGACCAGCGTTCGTACTGGACGTGCAGACCGCGTGAGACGACACTTCATCCAGTCCCAAACATGCTCAATGGGGGACAGATCCGGAGATCTTGCTGGCCAGGGTAGTTGACTTACACCTTCTAGAGCACGTTGGGTGGCACGGGATACATGCGGACGTGCATTGTCCTGTTGGAACAGCAAGTTCCCTTGCCGGTCTAGGAATGGTAGAACGATGGGTTCGATGACGGTTTGGATGTACCGTGCACTATTCAGTGTCCCCTCGACGATCACCAGTGGTGTACGGCCAGTGTAGGAGATCGCTCCCCACACCATGATGCCGGGTGTTGGCCCTGTGTGCCTCGGTCGTATGCAGTCCTGATTGTGGCGCTCACCTGCACGGCGCCAAACACGCATACGACCATCATTGGCACCAAGGCAGAAGCGACTCTCATCGCTGAAGACGACACGTCTCCATTCGTCCCCCCATTCACGCCTGTCGCGACATCACTGGAGGCGGGCTGCACGATGTTGGGGCGTGAGCGGAAGACGGCCTAACGGTGTGCGGGACGTAGCCCAGCTTCATGGAGACGGTTGCGAATGGTCCTCGCCGATACCCCAGGAGCAACAGTGTCCCTAATTTGCTGGGAAGTGGCGGTGCGGTCCCCTACGGCACTGCGTAGGATCCTACGGTCTTGGCGTGCATCCGTGCGTCGCTGCGGTCCGGTCCCAGGTCGACGGGCACGTGCACCTTCCGCCGACCACTGGCGACAACATCGATGTACTGTGGAGACCTCACGCCCCACGTGTTGAGCAATTCGGCGGTACGTCCACCCGGCCTCCCGCATGCCCACTATACGCCCTCGCTCAAAGTCCGTCAACTGCACATACGGTTCACGTCCACGCTGTCGCGGCATGCTACCAGTGTTAAAGACTGCGATGGAGCTCCGTATGCCACGGCAAACTGGCTGACACTGACGGCGGCGGTGCACAAATGCTGCGCAGCTAGCGCCATTCGACGGCCAACACCGCGGTTCCTGGTGTGTCCGCTGTGCCGTGCGTGTGATCATTGCTTGTACAGCCCTCTCGCAGTGTCCGGAGCAAGTATGGTGGGTCTGACACACCGGTGTCAATGTGTTCTTTTTTCCATTTCCAGGAGTGTAGGTTAGTTGTTTTGGGATATGCATAAAAAAAAGGCAGACCACATTCTCGTGAAAGGGAAAGGTCGCGCTGTGGAGTTTAAACAGAAAAGGTAGGTCAGTCGGTAGAGCACTTGTCTGCAAAAATCATACATCCCGGGTTCGAGTCTCAGTCCAGCAAACACATTTAATCTGTCACGAAGTTTCATATCAGCGCACACTCCAATGCAGATAGAAAACTTCATTCTGGAAACGTCCCCCAGGCTGCAGCAACCATGCCTCCGTAATATTCTTTCATCCAGGAGTGCTAATTCTGCAAGACCCGCAGGAGGCTTTCTGTGAAGTTTGGATGGTACGAGACGAGGTACTGGCGGAATTAAATCTGTAAGGACTGGTTGTCAGTCATTCTTGGGTAGCTCTGTTGGTAGAGCACTTGCCTGCGAAAAGAAATGGTTCCGAGTTCGAGTCCGGCACACACGTTTAGTCCATCAGCAAGTTTCATATCAGCGCACACTCCGCTGCAGAGTGAAAATTTCATTCTGGAAACATTCCCTAGGCTGTTACAAAGCCATGGCTACGCAGGATCCTTTCATCCAGGAGTGCTAGTTGTGCAAGTTTCACAGAACTTCTGTGAAGTTTGGAAGGTAGGAAGGGTGGTATTGATGTAATTAAAACCTTGAGTTCGGGTCGTGAGTCTTAATTGGGTAGCTCTGTTGGTAGAGCAGTTATCGGCGAAAGGCAGTGGTTCCGGGTTCGAGTCTCGGTCCGACACTGTCTTCCAGGAAGTCATTAGTGGACACTTCGCTGTGGAGTGAGAATTTCACTCCTGGAAAAATCCGCCAGGATGCGGGAAAAACCATGTATTTACAATATTTTTTCTTATAGGCGTGCTAGTTCCGCAAGATTCGGAGGAGGGCATCTGTGAAGTTTGGAAGGTAGCAGACGATGTTCTGGCGGAATTAAAGCTGTGAGGACGGGTCGTGAGACGTACTTGTGTAGCTCACTCGGTTGAGCACCTGTCCAGGAAAGGCAATGTTCCCGAGTTCGAGTCTCTGTCTGACACAAAATTTTAATCTACCAGGAAGATTCATATACAGCGCACACTCCGCTCCAGAGTGATAGTTTCATTCTGGAAATATCGCACAGGCTGCGGCGAAGCCATGTCTCCGCTATATCTTTTCTTCCAGGAGAGGTTCTGTGAAGTTTGGAAGATAGGAGTGGTGGTACTGGCGTATTGTATTGTATTGTATGGAAATGAGGACCATAAACAACGGAGAGTATTCGTCCCCGCTGTAGCCCTCAGTGGTTCACAACCCCACAACAGCCTACAACAGTCAACTCACCCCACCGCCTCCCGACACGGAGCCTAGGGTTATTGCGCGGTTCGGCCCACATTGGACCTCTCCATAAACATCTCACACCAGAGGGGTTAAACCCCAGTGTTTGCGTGGAAGTGTAGTTACGGTGTACGCGTACGTGGAAATAGTGTTTGCGCAGCAAATCGCCGACATAGTGTCACTGGGGTGGAATAAAGGGAACCATCCCGCATTCGCCGATGCAGATGGAAAACAGCATTAAAAACTATCCACAGACTGACCGGCACACCGGACCTCGACACTAAACCGCGTGGCGGATTCGTGTCGGGGACCGGCACACCTTGACGCTCTGAAAGCAGTGCGTTAGACCGCACGGCTAACCAGGAGCGCGGTGCTGGCGTAATCACAGCTTTGAGGTTGGGTTTTGAGCCGTGATACGGTTTCTGAATTTTAGTGCAGATACTCGCAAAAGACCATGGCCAGAGGTCGAGTCTCGGTCTCGCACACGGTTTTAGTCTCCCATGAAGTTTCATACCAGCGCACAGTATGCCGCAGAGTGAAAATTTCATTCTGGAAACAACCCCCAGTCTGTGGCAAAGCAAGGTCTTCGCATTATCCTTTATTCCAGTAGTGCTAGTTCTACAAAATTTCCAGGAGAACTTGTATGAAGTTTGGAAGGTATGAGATGAGGTACTTGCGGAATTAAATCTGTGAGGACTGGTCGTGAGTCGTGCTTGTGTAGCTCAGTCTCGCCGCGTCAGCCGTGCTGTGCGGAGATGTGGTGAGTTTCGTGCGCCGCGGTCTGCTGTGCTTCTGCGTGGTAAGTCGCAGTGCTTCTTGCATCGTTGCAGAAAGTCTAGGCTTATTGAAATTTGAAATACGAATCCGTGATGGCCCACTTGGACAGACACTTTGAAATTCTCGTTTGATAGTAATTACGCCCGACCTAAGCTACATGAATTCGAAGATTGGTTGGAATACAAAGTGAAACTTGATTCAGAGGATGTCATTGGAATGCATCTTTTGATAGTGAGCAGCGTTGTATTTGTGAAATTGAGGAATGCTAACTTATGTGACAAAATATTGGAGTCTTGCGGAGGAATTATGAAGTTTAAACATTGTGATGGAAACGTAGGCGCCGGCCTGTGTGGCCGAGCGGTTCTAGGCGCTTCAGTCCGGAACCGTGCTACCGTCACGGTCGCAGGTTCGAATCCTGCCTCGGATTTAGGTTTATGTAGTTCTAAGTTCTAAGGGGCTGATGACCTCAGAAGTTAAGTCCCATAGTGCTCAGAGCCATTTGAACCATTTTTGAAACGTAGGCGAAGTCATCGTAACACATGCAGGGTTTGGAATACGAACGATCAGGATATTCGAACTGCCATTCGAAGTACCGGCGGAACAGATAAACGCAGTTCTCAGTAATGTTGGCGAACAGTGGTCCCACGCACGCACGCACGCACGCAGCCATTGTCCCATTTCATAAGCTTTGTGAATTAATATCAACAACAATGCATCAGTGATTGAAACACATCCCAATGCTGTTTCCGGCAATGCATTCACACCGGAAATACTTATATACCGAAAAACAGAAAGTGTGTCTTGAGTAAACTGAGAAACGGGTAATAACACAAAACTTAAATCTACGGGATTTGCAAGATTTTGTTCTGTTATACCGCATTCCTGAGGCGAAGAGTGACTGATCGATCGATCGACAATACTTCTCTGTTCATGATCGTTTCCATTCCTACACCGTTATTTACTGACTGATCCCTCCCCTATGCACATTTATCAAATTACTATTGTAAGTAGGCTATTTAGGTTTTTATATTGGTAACGCCACGTAGCGCTCTGTATGAAAATCACTGGGTGTGCTGTGTGCAGTCTGTGGCTGGGTGGCATTGTTGTAATATTCGCCATTGTAGTGCTGGGCAGCTGGATGTGAACAGCGCGTAGCGTTGCGCAGTTTGCCTATCAGTAGTTAGTGCCTTCAGTAGTTTGAATCTTTTATTTAGCTGGCAGTAGTGGCGCTCTCTGTATTGCAGTAGTTCGAGTAACGAAGATTTTTGTGAGGTAAGTGATTTGTGAAAGGTATAGTTTAATGTTAGTCAGGGCCATTCTTTTGTAGGGATTATTGAAAGTCAGAATGCGTTGCGCTAAAAATATTGTGTCATTTTAGTGTTGATCAGAATAGGTAAAGAGCGAAATGCGAAATGTCTGAGTACGTTCAGTTCTGCTCAGCTGTTTGAATATCAAATAATGTAAGAGGTTCATCAGCACAGTAATTCATTAATTTTTCTAAGGGGACTTTTCACTGTCTTGAATATTTATCACTTCATTACAAGGTGATAGTAACACGCTACTCTCAATTCCACTGTAACTTCTCAGTTTGCTTTCTGCCTAGTATTACGCTTTTCACACACATCTTCGTCTCCATGGATTCTCTGCAAATCACATTTCAGTGCCTGGCAAAGGGTTCATCGAACCACCTTCACAATTCTCATTATTCCAATCTAGTATAGAGCGCGGAAAGAATGAACACCTGTATCTTTCCGTACGAGCTCTGATTTCTCTATTTTATCTTGGTGATCGTTCCTCCCTATGTAAGTCGGTGTCAACAAAATATTTTCGCAATTAGAGGAGAAAGTTGGTGATTGGAATTTCGTGAGAAGATTCCGTCGCAACGAAAAACGCCTTTCTATTAACGATGTCCAGACCAATTCCTGTATCATTTCTGTGACACACTCTCTCCCATATTTCGCGATAGTACAAAACATGCTGCCTTTCTTTGAACTTTTTCGATGTAATCCGTCAGTCCTAACTGGTAACGATCCCACACCGCGGAGCAGTATTCTAAAGGAGGACGGACAAGCGTTGTGTAGGCAGTCTCCTTAATAGATCTGTTATATTTTCTAAGTGTCCTGCCAATAAAACGCACATTTTCTTTGTGTTCCTTCCAATTTAAGTTGCTTGCAATTGTAATACATAGATATTTAGTTGTATTTATGGGTTTTAGATTAGACTGATTTATCGTGCAACCGAAGTTTAACGAGTTCCTTTTAGCACTCACGTGGATGACCTCACACTTTTCGGTATTAGGGTCAACTGCCACTTTTTGCACCATTCAGATATCTTTTCTAAATCGTTTTGCATTTTATTTTGATCTTCTGATGGTTTAATTGTCGATAAATGCCGACAGCGTCATCTGCAAACAACCGAAAACGGCTGCTCAGATTGTATCCCAAATCGCTTATACAGATAATCAACAGCAAAGGGCCTATAACACTCCCTTGGGGAACACCAGAAACCACTTCTGTTTTACTCAATGACTTTCCGTCAATTACTACGAACTGTGACACCTCTGACAGGAAATCATAGATCCAGTCACATAACTGAGACGATATTCCATAAGCACGCAGTTTCATTACGAGCCGCTTGTGTGGTACAGTGTCAAAAGCCTTCTGGAAATCCAGAAATACGGAATCGACCTGAAATCCCTTGTCAATATCTCTCAGCACTTGATGTGAATAAAGAGCTAGTTGTGTTTCACAAGAACGATGTTTTCTAAACCCATGTTGATTGTGTGTCAATAGAACGTTTTCATCGAGATAATTCATTATGTTCGAACACAATATATGTTCTAAAATCCTGCTGCATATCGACGTTCACGATATGGGCCTGTAATTTAGTGGATTACTCCTACTACCTTTCTTGAATATTGGTGTGACCTGTATAACTTTCCAGTCTTTGGGTACGGATCTTTCGTCGAGCGAACGGTTGTATTGATTGTTAAGTATGGAGCTAATGCATCAACGTACTCCGAAAGGAACCTAATTGGTACACAGTCTGAACCAGAACACTTGCTTTTATTATGTGATTTAAGTTGCTTCACTACTCCGAGGATACTTACTTCGACGTAAGGCAATTGTTCTCGTTTCGAATTATCGAATGTTTACTTCGTCTTTTGTGAAGGCATTTCGGAAGGCTGTGTTTAGTAACTCTGCTTTGGCAGCACTGTCTTCGATAGTATCTCCATTGCTATCGTGCAGAGAAGGCATTTATTGTTTCTTGCCGCTAACATCACATACGACCAGAATCTCTTTGGATTTTCTGCCAGGTTTCGAAACAAAGTTTCGTTATGGAAACTGTTATAGGCATCTCGCATTGAAGTCCGCGCTGAATTTCGAGTTTCTTTAAAAGGTCGCGAATCTTGGGGATTTTGCGTCTGTTTAAATTTGGCATGTTTGTTTCGTTGTTTCTGCAACAGTGTTCTAACCCGTTTTGGGTATCAAGGAGGATCAGCTCAGTCGTTTGTTAATTTATTTGGTATAAGTCTCTCAATTTCTGGCGATACTATTTCTTTGAATTTAAGTCACATCTGGTCTAAACTTATATTATTAATTTTGAATGAGTGGATATTTTCTCTCAGGAAGGCGTCAAGTGAATTTTTATCTCCTTTTTTGAATAGGTATATTTTGCGCTTATTGTTAGAGGATTTGGGGATTACAAATCTTACTACGACAGTCCTGTGTTCACTAACCCCTAAATCGGTTGGTGCAAATTCACATGTATGCCACAACTGCTTTGCTCATTACAACACAGTACAACAATAAGAGACTACAACTACAAACGGAAGTCTCTATGTACAATTGCGAGCTAGCAGAAGACAATAACTAGTTTCCAATCATGCACTAATTATTCAAGCAACGAGAAAATCATAAGATTCTAGCGAGGTATCCTCGGCTAAGGGTCGCCAGGTGAAACTTCTTTAATTTTTCTGCTTTAATTGCTGAGTGAAATTGACTATACTGTCTCTTTACTATTCTTTCATCATCTTAACACTGACCCACAATATCCTAGCGCAATGCAATCTGAATGCCCAAAAATGATTACCTGACTTCAAATAATTAATACAAAAGAATGGCCCTGAATTAGAAGAAATCATAACAGTAACACACACGTATCATAAGTCACTTACCTCACAGAAAATCTTCTTGACACGAACTACAGCGATACAATCGCCAGTACTGCCAGCTAAATAATAAATTCTAACTACTGAAGGCTACTACTAGTACTCATGTGGTTAGCAAAGGTAAGATTTTGTTGCAGAGCAAACAATGTATTTAGCAGATTTTCCCTTAATCAAGTGGCAACCAGTTCAAAAGAATTATATAACCATCAGTAATAAATCTCCGTGACGGGTACACATTCAGACCGTCCGCCCGCGCTAATACTGCAAACCTCCAACACTGCTAATTAATAACCTCTAACCTCCATCAATGCCAACTACTCACTCCCAACTTCCATCACTGCTGGCTGTTCACCTCCAACTGGCAGTCCGACCAGGCACAGGGAGTCTCCTACGGAGTACGCACAGCGCCGTCAGAGTTATTAATGCAGAGTGCTACGTAGCGCTGCCAACATACAAACACATATCCAGGGTACTCACATGGTATCAATTCCCTCCAGCTCTACTTCAGACATTGGTCGAGTCCATTCCGCGTCGTTCGCCGGCACTTCTGCGAGCTCGCCGGGTCTCTTACACGATTTTAGGCAGCTGTACCAGTTTCTTTGGCACTTCAGTGTAATTTCCCTACTGTTAGTTTGTTAATGTCGATAGGCATTGTTACATTAAAAAAGTGTATGTTCGCAGAAAAATATTTCTAAGTATTATTACAATCTGTTTATTAACTAACAGTACGATCCCTTGACTACCAGTCCATTCTGTGAAAACCGCACATCAATAGCACTTCCCATTTCCGCAGTATCTGCGGTGCAAGTTTTAGATAATTCACTCTGTATATGAACGGTTTTCCTTGTTTTGAAGTCCTCTGTCCGTTGCCTAGAGGCTTTCCACATGTTAGTTAACACCCTGAATATGTTCATAGTGATAATAAACTGTACTGATTTCACTAAAGAATTTTTTAGAATTTTTGAGTTAAATAATATGTAAAATGCTGCATTATTGACTGTGAAGTCTGAAGCAGCTCTACAATTCAGTATTTACCGATTACTTATCACGGAAGTTCACCTGGTAGGTCCCATACCGCAACTTTAGTCTAGGGGTTTGTAGAACCAAAATGCAGCGATCGTACCTGCATAAACGTGAACTGAAAAAAACGTTTGGACTGACTCCTTCGGATGTGAAGCAAATGTCTGAAATCGATGGGTTGTGTCTGCCCTTGACGTGGCGTCGGCGGCATTCTTTGGGGTGTCTGTAGACGTTAAGGATGATGATATATTCAATTGCTGTCTGCTTCTCCTCGATATTTACATTTGCAATTTCGAGCAGATTCGCCACTAAGAAAGGGAGGAGCGCCTCTTTGGCGGATAAGTAGTTCACTACATGTGCCAGAGTGATCCGCGATCTCCAATTCTTCAAGTAACACATGTAGGCCCTGCGTCTAATGACTGATTTAACACAAAGTTCCACCGAACAGCTAAAAAACTCAGTGGAAACGGTAGGACCCGGTAAGACCATGCAGCGACGAGGCATTTACTTGCCACGACTGACCGTTATCTTCGATGTTTTCGGGGATCAGACAAGGATACGGAAAAATCTTAAATGACAAGGTGGCTCCATTCAGAAAACTGATCGGTTGTTACGAAGTTTACTAACGAGTAGGACACTAAACTGGTTTTCATCATTTCCGTAATGTGCACAGAAAGGAGGGATGGATCTTATTAATTTAGCATGGGAATTCATGCATGAATAATCTCCTCATACGTTTGGGATGCTGGTCTACTAGGATGAAACTACGGCTATGCATTCAAATTGCGATTAGATTGAAATTGTAGTTAGTAAAAGCGGGCATCTCATCATCCCAAACGACAGTAAGTGTTACAGAGCGGTGAATAAGTTACTTTTTACCATGAATATACAGATTCAGTTGATTTATAGGCCAGAGATCTCTCCAACTAAGCAGGTTTCAGCTGAAACTAGAGTCGTTATCGACCATGTGGTGTCCGATACCATCGCAAGAACTATCACAAAACTTGTGTAGCATTGCCTTTAAAGCAAACGGGTTTGGTGCTGTACCCTCTGAACCGCATCTGAAGATTACGAGAAAGAACTACGCAATAAGCCACCGCAACATAATACAGAGGCGCATAATAACTCAAACTCATAGTTCTAAGTTCCACTCGGAAGAAAATTAACTTGCTCACTCGAAGTAAAATTAGCAGAGTGAATCACTCCCTACATCTAAGGCTACTTATACCATCGACTTTGAATGTGACCTAACTTATAAAATATCAGGCCGACTTAAAAGCTAATACTACGTTCCGTCAGAACATTTCGCAAACCTCTTCCGGGCGCCCAGCTCTGGCAAAGTTCTCTGTGCAGGAGCCTGCATCTGTTACAACATGTACACAAAGTAGCAAACCAGAGCTGCCAAAGAAGCGAGGGTGGCAATATGCCCTAGCCTCTTTCCGAACAACGAAATGTTCCAAAAGGTTCCAGAAGAATTTTCGCGGAATTAGGCAGAGCCAGTCAATGGAGGTGGTTTTCAAAACAGTGGGAAGTTTGGCTTCTGCCATTGAGACTAGTCGCCACCAGCGAAACATAAAGAAAGGCCAACCAATTCTCACCCGGTCCCGTAGAAAGAAAGAAGCGGTAATTCCTCTGAGGTTAGGTCGCCATGCTCTCTTCTCACGCTGGTGACTCGAATGGCACTTGGTGTATGGAAGCAGAAAATTCTCCATCAAACACCGGCATGTGATATAGACTGCAAATGTACCACACAGAAAATATTGTCTAGCAGTAATAATTCATAGAAAACAAAATTATGAATGGGGATGAGAAACTAACAGACCTTTTTTAATTAGACACCTAGTATTCCTTCACCTGACCTAATCAAAATTGCAGTTAACTGCCTGATATATTATGATTGTTTACCGGACTGGAAGTCGAACCCGAAAGTTTTGACTATGGGGAGCAGAGTTCTTATCGACTGAGCCACTGAGGGACGATTCACGAGCCATCTTAACAACTTCACATCTCGCTTCCACAGCTACAAGATTATTTCCAGAACGTAGGTTGTGTTCTTAAGCGTAGGATGTGGTGTCTTCAAACTTCCTGAGAGGTTATCGGGTTCGAGTCTTGATACGGCAAACAGTTTCAGTTGTCAGCACTTCCTACGCGGCAGAGTCAAAGAATCATTCTGAAATATAATTAATACAGTATAGTTACCAAGAAGGAAACCATGGAATAAAAAAACATAAAAAATGAATAAAACAGTTAATGAAAACTATAAATGAGAATTTGAATTAGCTTGACTTACGCCAGATGATTAATTGCAGTGCATTCCGTGGCGTTCTGATCTTTGTTCTCTCTACTTCATCTTGAAACATTTCTCATCCCAGGGACAGCAAAGGCGTCCTGTTCAAAGTCCTCCAATTAAGCCTGCGCTGACGGATTAAAGGGCATTTGTGGCGCCGGTATTCCTCGCGTGGACAGAACTGCGCCTGTGAATGACCGCATCTGAGGACGGCCAAGCTGGCGTGCAGTTAAAAGGGGGCTTCAGTGACACGACGTGGAAAACTGCAAGGCCCGAAAGCTACTGTACTGCCGGAATTTGAAACGTCATTTGAAGAAAGGATGTGAAAGGTCTAAATTGACGTTTTCTTCATGTTAAGAATTTAGTATCTGCCCGTAATGTTGCAAAAGTGGCATAAATATCTAAATGTTGGCACTTAAATGGATACATATTCATCGTCCTCTATTTATCTGTTCCTAATGGTGCGCTGACCATTGTGTCTGAAGCAATATGAGCCCTGCATTAAATCCCAGTCCATGTGTGATGAGTGTGTAGTGGCAGTCGAAGAAATGAACGAGACTGGCATTCAAAGATCGGAAATCCTGCTCATGGAAAGCAGTCACTCATTTTAATCAAGAGTCTATCTGAGCACACCTCGATTATCCCTAACGTTTGTACCTATGGATTCCGAAAATTACTTCTATGGTTTTCGCTATGGGGTATGTGGCGAAGCGAACTCGATAGAGGACCATTGCTTTCTCAAAGAGTGTGTATGAAATGACTTAAATGTGCTCGAATGAAACAGCTGGATCGATGGGAATCAAATGAATGAAGGCGCAGTGGAACAAAATACCAGGGTTAGGCTACCGTCCAGATCTGCAGAACAGGAAATGTAATGAAGTTGTAATCTGAGGTATAGCGTCCCCAGTGAAATAATGCGAAAAGACTTAAAAAACAGTATTTATAAAGAAGAAACATTTAAAAATGAATAATATATATTTTTATCATGTACCTGTAAAATAATAATTTCTCTGTGTAAGTTTCGAAGGCAAAAAAATATAACAAAATGATCTAAAGAGACGACAAGATACGCTCTTTTGTTAATTTTTTTAGTCGTCTTCACTTCTTCTCTTGTCTTGGTTATGTGTAGACGGACATCTTGCGAGTGCTGGCAAATGTAATCATATTTGTACTAATTAAGCAGATAATATATTGATTTAATATTATTGTGTACTTTTAATTTGTAAGAGGTGATCCCGATTTCATGTCCGCCTTCCTTGAATTAATCTGCATTCGAGTAATTTACAGTGCAACAATAGCAGCAGCCGATGCAGCCAACGACGCCATTACGTGGCGATATTAACTTATAAAAAATTTGCAGAAGCGAAAAACTCGCCCGCTATTAACATAATACACATTTTTCTCCACAGTCACCCGACGCTGCAGAAAATACGTAGCTTTAAGATTCTCATTTTCAGTACCACAGCCGAGAGCCATAGCCAGGACTCCGACTACAAAGCAATGGTTAACGGAGGTAAGAAGAAATACTCTCACGCGTGTGTGGGCCGCAATTGTAATTAATAACTAAAGATTTTTTGCTTTAAAGTGAACTGACTAGCCGACGAAATTAAAATGAAAAGTTTATTCCATTGTTCAACTTATATGTTCATACTTTAAGATTCAGTGAGTCTAACATGCATTAACGTAAACAATAATTTATACTGAAGATTAAATTGTTAAAAAAGGAGAACTTCACAAAAGCATTTAATTGTAAATCACAATTAAATGAAATATCACTTTTATTAAGGCCCACCACCTAAGTCGGCAATATTCAACATAATAATAATAATAATATATTAAATTACGACGGCCGGCGGACGCGAGACAGGCTACTTGGACCTAAAAAGTAGATCGATGACCTGCGTAAAGGAAATTATAAATATAAATGACTTGGTCACGTATTAATTTATTAAAACTTCTGACAATCTTTGGCTCTGTAGTCTCGTTAGATCTTGAAATATATAGCACAATAGTCAATAAATCTATAAAACAAGATAATAGATTTATTAAGAGTGTAAAGTTAGTGACCAAGTTACCGGGGGCGTAGTCGTTATATAAAAGAACAACAGCAGGGAGTGTATATTTAAAGATGATATAAAACTTGCAATGTTCAGACGTAGCAGCGCTCTTAAAATACCAGTTTTCATATACATGTCGTAAACTGTAAAAGTAAGCTATTGACAACAGGGTCGGCCAAGGCGTGCCAAACCGCACTTGAGCACCATGTGCCGGCCGAGACTCACGTTGTCTCGGCTTTGCTCAGAACTTCCCAGACACCGCGACATTTCATTCATTTAGCGTTGCGGTGCGGCATTTTTCAGTCCACACGGCTTTCTTCAATTCAGCAGAATTGTGGTGTCAGCCCTGTTTACTCTTTTCTTTTTTGTTTGTGGTAAAAAAAGAAAAAAGTTCTCAGGTTCAGTTGCTGTTTGCACAAAAAGAAGTAGGTTTTTTTTTTTTTGTCATCACTCTACTGACTGGTTTGATGCGGCCCGCCACGAATTCCTTTCCTGTGCTAACCTCTTCACCTCAGACTAGCACTTGCAACCTACGTCCTGAATTATTTGCTTAACGTATTCCAATCTCTGTCTTCCTCTACAGTTTTTGCCCTCTACAGCTCCCGCTAGTACCATGGAAGTCATTCCCTCATGTCTTAGCAGATGTCCTATCATCCTGTCCCTTCTCCTTATCAGTGTTTTCCACATATTCCTTTCCTCCAAGATTCTGCGTAGAACCTCCTCATTCCTTACCTTATCAGTCCACCAAATTTTCAACATTCGTCTATAGCACCACATCTCAAATTCTTCGATTCTCTTCTGTCCCGGTTTTCCCACAGTCCATGTTTCACTATCATACAATGCTGTACTCCAGACGTACATCCTCAGAAATTCTTCCTCAAATTAAGGCCGGTATTTGATATTATTAGACTTCTCTTGGCCAAAAATGCCTTTTTTACCACAGCGAGTCTGCTTTTGATGTCCTCCTTGCTCCGTCCGCCATTGGTCATTTTACTTCCTAGGTAGCAGAATTCCTTAACTTCATTGACTTCGTGACCATCAATCCTGATGTTAAGTTTCTCGCTGTTCTCATTTCTACTACTTCTCATTACCTTCGTCTTTCTCCGATTTACTCTCAAACCATACTGTGTACTTATTAGACTGTTCATTCCGTTCAGCAGATCACTTAATTCTTCTTCACTTTCACTCAGGATAGCAATGTCATCAGCGAATCGTATCATTGATATCCTTTCACCTTGTATTTTGATTCCACTCGTGAACCTTTCTTTTATTTCCATCATTGCTTCCTCGATGTACAGAGTGAAGAGTAGGCACGAAAGGCCACAGCCTTGTCTTACACCCTTCTTAATACGAGCACTTCGTTCTTGATCGTCTATTCTTATTATTCCCTCTTGGTTGTTGTACATATTGTATATGACCCGTCTCTCCCTATAGCTTACCCCTACTTTCTTCAGAATCTCGAACAACTTGCACCATTTTATATTGCCGAACGCTTTTTCCAGGTCGACAAATCCTATGAAAGTGTCTTGATTTTTCTTTAGCCTTGCTTCCATTATTAGCCGTAACGTCAGAATTGCCTCTCTCGTACCTTTTCTTTTCCTAAAGCCAAACTGATCGTCACCTAGCGCATTCTCAATTTTCTTTTTCGTTCTTCTGTATATTATTCTTGTAAGCAGCTTCGATGCATGAGCTGTTAACCTGATTGTGCGATAATTCTCGCACTTCTCAGCTCTTGCCGCCTTCGGAATTGTGTGGATGATGCATTTCCGAAAGTCAGATGGTATATCGCCAGACTCATATATCCTACACACCAACGTGAATAGTCTTTTTGTTGCCACTTCCCCCAATGATTTTAGAAATTCTGATGGAATGTTATCTATCCCTTCTGCCTTATTTGACCGTAAGTCCTCCAAAGCTCTTTTAAATTCCGATTCTAATACTGGATCCCCTATCTCTTCTAAATTGACTCCTGTTTCTTCTTCTATCACATCAGACAAATCTTCACCCTCATAGAGGCTTTCAATGTATTCTTTCCACCTGTCTGCTCTCTCCTCTGCATTTAACAGTGGAATTTCCGTTGCACTCTTAATGTTACCACCGTTGCTTTTAATGTTACCAAAGGCTGTTTTGACTTTCCTGTATGCTGAGTCTGTACTTCCTACAATCATATCTTTTTCGATGTCTTCACATTTTTTCTGCAGCCATGTCGTCTTAGCTTCCCTGCACTTCCTATTTATTTCATTCCTCAGCGACTTTTATTTCTGTATTCCTGATTTTCCCGGAACATGTTTGTACTTCCTGCTTTCATCAATCAACTGAAGTATTTCTTCTGTTACCCATGGTTTCTTGGCAGCTACCTTCTTTGTACCTATGTTTTCCTTCCCAACTTCTGTGATGGCCTTTTTTAGAGATGTCCATTCCTCTTCAACTGTACTGCCTATTGCGCTATTCCTTATTGCTGTATCTATCTATCTAAGGAATGACGTATCTCGTCATTCCTTAGTACTTCCGTATCCCTCTTCCTTGCGTATTGATTCTTCCTGACTAATGTCTTGAACTTCAGCCTACTCTTCATCACTACTATATTGTGATCTGAGTCTATATCTGCTCCTGGGTACGCCTTACAATCCAGTATCTGATTTCTGTCTGACCATGATGTAATCTAATTGAAATCTTCCCGTATCTCCCGGCCTTTTCCAAGTATACCTCCTCCTCTTGTGATTCTTGAACAGGGTATTCGCTATTACTAGCTGAAACTTGTTACAGAACTCAATTAGTCTTTCTCCTCTTTCATTCTTTGACCCAAGCCCATATTCTCCTGTAACCTTTTCTTCTACTCCTTCCCCTACAACTGCATTCCAGTCGCCCATGACTATTAGATTTTCGTCCCCCTTTACATACTGCATTACCCTTTCAATATCCTCATACACTTTCTCTATCTGTTCATCTTCAGCTTGCGACGTCGGCATGTATACCTGAACTATCGTTGTCGGCGTTGGTCTGCTGTCGATTCTGATTAGAACAACAGGGTCACTGAACTGTTCACAGTAACATACCCTCTGCCGTACCTTCCTATTCATAACGAATCCTACACCTGTTATACCATTTTCTGCTGCTGTTGATATTACCCGATACTCATCTGACGAGAAATCCTTGTCTTCCTTCCACTTCACTTCACTGACCCCTACTATATCTAGATTGAGCCTTTGCATTTCCCTTTTCAGATTTTCTAGTTTCCCTACCACGTTGAAGCTTCTGACATTCCACGCCCCGACTCGTAGAACGTTATCCTTTCGTAGATTATTCAATCTTTTTCTCATGGTAACCTCCCCCTTGGCAGTCCCCTCCCGGAGATCCGAATGGGGGACTATTCCGGAATCTTTTGCCAATGGAGAGATCATCATGACACTTCTTCAAATACAGGCCACATGTCCTGTGGATACACGTTACGTGTCTTTAATGCAGTGGTTTCCATTGCCTTCTGCATCCTCATGTCGTTGATCATTGCTGATTCTTCCGCCTTTAGGGGCAATTTCCCACCCTTAGGACAAGAGAGTGCCCTGAACCTCTATCCGCTCCTCCGCCCTCTTTGACAAGGCCGTTGGCAGAATGAGGCTGACTTCTTATGCCGTTAAGTCTTCGGGCGCCAATGCCGATTATTTATCAAAATTTAGGCAGTGGCGTTGATCGAACCCGGGACCGAAGACGTTTTGATTATGAATCAAAGACGCTACCCCTACAGCACGATAAGTATTAACATTATTATTATGGGATAATCATTCACATAATCGATGAGTCCAGTAAATCTGCTATGGAACGACATTACTACACCGTGCACAAAGAATTTAAAGATTTAGCTGACTATGAAAAAGTAAAAAATTGGAACGATCGACACGTGGGATTCATTATTCCATACATCCCGGATGCGTGGTCGCAGTTATATTTAGTTGTAGCTATGTCAAGGGAATTTATTTGTCCATTTGGTTTGGTGTCAATCGTAAATTTAATCTTGGGGTGCGTGGAAAATATTTGTGGGTTACGTTTTGTACCACTTCTTTATATTACAATACGTTATTTAAAGGTTAAATGCTTGAAAGCTAAATTTCTAACAAAGAGGGACGCATCACATAACCGACAAGAAAAGGCAAATGATTCATTATAAAGGCGTAATTTCACCTTTAGTAGCACAAAATAACTTTGCGCGTTGGAATGTCGCATTTACCATTGCCAGAGATCTTGGCTGGGTAACAGTAACCTTGGTGATGCCGTCCTGTGTAGTTGCTACGGTTAATGCAAAACCTCAGCTGTGCATGAAAATGGTGGTTATGGTCGGAGTGTTTTAAAACAGTAAATTGCAGTTTCGAATGATGTACGTCGTAATTTGGAAATGATAACGCGCTGAAACTACTTTACTAAAGTAATTTTTACTTAAACTGCTGAGTAGAATCTTTGCTGGTCTTTATCATTTCATTTCTGACCTACATAATTTGCCCTGACAAACAGAACTCAAACTTTTAATATTTATTAATTACTCACAATACTAAACGATAACGCCATGTGACTGCTCTAAAATTAACTCAAAAGAATGGCCCTGAATTAGAAGAAACCCATACATATCGTAAGTCAATTACCTCACAGAAAATCTTCATGACACGAACTACAGCGATACTAGGGTCAATACTGCCTGAGCCGCGCTCACTCCCAACTACGCGTTTTCGTGAACTTCGCTGCCTATCTGTGTTTGGTTTACCGCCCTTGTTACGGTTACGTCGTGGTTCTTCTTCCTTCTACGTGTGGCAGCAGTGGTGCGTATCGGTATTTGCGCCGTGTGCCACCTTTGGTGTGGTGCGCGTAGTTTCCGGCTCCGGAGTCTGCCGGCAGTCGGTCGGTTGTTGCGGACGAGGGAAGTCGTCTCCGCGCGGTGCAGTCGCCTGGGGCCGCTGGCGGTCCCTGCGCCGTGTCGCAGCGTGTGTGGAGCTGTCCGGTCGCTACGAGCTTCGTGGTTCAACGACCCAGGACGCCAAAGTTGAGTAGTGATTTCAACTACCCATGCCACGTCTATTCATTTTGTGGTGGTTCGTTTCGGTGCTTTGCTGTTGGGGTGGTTTTCCTGTGAGCAACACCGAGTGTTTCTACTGCTGAAATTTAGCCGCCATGCAGTGCAGCTAACTATTTTGGTTGACTTCAATTCGATGCACCAGTGGAATTTTCTCCTTTGTGGCCGTTAGTGTTCTGGTTACCCGCCCTGGGCACTGACGTAAATTCAGGCAGTATCCTTTTGCATGAAGTTAACTACAATGTATTACCATGTTTCAAATTCAAGTGTACCAGCAGAATTTTCTGCCTAGTGGCCGTTAGTGTTCTGGTTACCTGCCCTGGCCACTAACGTAATTTCAGGCAGCATCATGTCCTCTCCTGCTGTCGCTGTCCAACATGTTGTGTAATTTTGACAGCTAGTACATACCCCATTGCTGATTATCACGTTTGCCCATTTGGTGTTTGAGTTCTCATGTACTGATTGATGGGAAGCAGGTCGTCTCGGTCAGTCCATGGCTGTCCCCTGGTTGGGTTCCGACGGATCATGTGTAGCTGGGCTCACCACCTGTCTCGCCTAAGTCAACGAGGGCACACCGACCTACCGACCTCCCTGGGGGCTTCTGGGCGTTGTTGTCTTTATTGCCTTTCTCACCAGTGTTTAATTATCTGTTTTCAGATACTTAAAATTTGAGGCTTATGGTTATTTTCTTTTTTTTTCTTAAACATTTTCCAAAATTAATTGTGGGCTTTCAGTTTTGTAACCTTATTCTTAAAATTATCTTTTAAGTTTAACATTGCGGCCTTCTGCCTTTGAAAGATTATGGTAATATATTTTAAAATTTTGAAACTCGGTTCTCCTCTTCCTATCTGCGACGGCCGTTCGCTTCAGTACGGGAAACCAGGATCAGTTTACCTTGGCTTTCCTCCTTCTTGTTGAAGCTATTCGCGTGTTTTTGTATTCCTACAGCTTCTCTGAAGAAGCGGGTGTGACAGTGCCTCACTACAGCCAGAACTTCCGTGTCGGCGAATTTTATTACGTGGTCGGTCTCACTCAGTGCGTGGTGAAGAACAGCTCGGTGACTTCCTAAGGCACTTGAACAGCCTCCATGCCAACATAAAATTTACCATGGAAGTAGAAAAGGAGAAGAAACTGCCATTTCTAGATGTGCTGGTCACAAGGGATGGCGAAAACCTGGGACACAGCGTGTATCGAAAACCGACACACACGGACCGATACTTGCACAAACTATCAAACTACCATCCGAGCCAGAAAAGAGGCACAATTAATAAGCTCGTAACGCGAGCAGGACGAATACGTGAGCCGCAACATCGCAAACGCGAAATGTAACACCTCGAAAGTTTTCTGAGGAGCAATGGGTACTTCACAAATTATATTAGAAGTGTAACAGTGCCAAACACTTTGCGAGGTAAGAAATCAGAAAAAGAATTGTCGGGTACGGACCCTTTTTTTTTTTTTTTTTTCCATACTCCGCAAGCCACCTGACGGTGTGTGGCGGAGGGTACCTTGAGTACCTCTATCGGTTCTCCCTTCTATTCCAGTCTCGTATTGTTCGTGGAAAGAAGGATTGTCGGTATGCCTCTGTGTGGGCTCTAACCTCTCTGATTTTATCCTCATGGTCTCTTCGCGAGATATACGTAGGAGGGAGCAATATACTGCTTGACTCTTCGGTGAAGGTATGTTCTCGAAACTTTGACAAAAGCCCGTACCGAGCTACTGAGCGTCTCTCCTGCAGAGTCTTCCACTGGAGTTTATCTATCATCTCCGTAACGCTTTCGCGATTACTGAATGATCCTGTAACGACGCGCGCTGCTCTCCGTTGGATCTTCTCTATATCTTCTATCAACCCTATCTGGTACGGATCCCACACTGCTGAGCAGTATTCAAGCAGTGGGCGAACAAGCGTACTGTAACCTACTTCCTTTGTTTTCGGATTGCATTTCCTTAGGATTCTTCCAATGAATCTCAGTCTGGCATCTGCTTTACCGACGCTCAACATTATATGATCATTCCATTTTAAATCACTCCTAATGCGTACTCCCAGATAATTTATGGTATTAACTGCTTCCAGTTGCTGACCTGCTATTTTGTAGCTAAATGATAAAGGATCTATCTTTCTGTGTATTCGCAGCACATTACACTTGTCTACATTGAGATTCAATTGCCATTCCCTGCACCATGCGTCAATTCGCTGCAGATCGTCCTGCATTTCAGTACAATTTTCCATTGTTACAACCTCTCGATACACCACAGCATCATCTGCAAAAAGCCTCAGTGAACTTCCGATGTCATCCACCAGGTCATTTATGTATATTGTGAATAGCAACGGTCCTATGACACTCCCCTGCGGCACACCTGAAATCACTCTTACTTCGGAGGACTTCTCTCCATTGAGAATGACATGCCGCGTCCTGTTATCTAGGAACTCCTCAATCCAATCACACAATTGGTCTGATAGTCCATATGCTCTTACTTTGTTCATTAAACGACTGTGGGGAACTGTATCGAACGCCTTGCGGAAGTCAAGAAACACGGCATCTACCTGTGAACCCGTGTCTATGGCCCTCTGAGTCTCGTGGACGAATAGCGCGAGCTGGGTTTCACATGACCGTCTTTTTCGAAACCCATGCTGATACCTACAGAGTAGATTTCTAGTCTCCAGAAAAGTCATTATACTCGAACACAATACGTGTTCCAAAATTCTACAACTGATCGACGTTAGAGATATAGGTCTATAGTTCTGTGCATCTGTTCGACGTCCCTTCTTGAAAACGGGGATGACCTGTGCCCTTTTCCAATCCTTTGGAACGCTACGCTCTTCTAGAGGCCTACGGTACACCGCTGCAAGAAGGGGGGCAAGTTCCTTCGCGTACTCTGTGTAAAATTGAACTGGTATCCCATCAGGTCCAGAGGCCTTTCCTCTTTTGAGCGATTTTAATTGTTTCTCTATCCCTCTGTCGTCTATTTCGATGTCTACCATTTTGTCATCTGTGCGACAATCTAGAGAAGGAACTACAGTGCAATCTTCCTCTGTGAAACAACTTTGGAAAAAGACATTAGACATTTAGTATTTCGGCCTTTAGTCCGTCATCCTCTGTTTCAGTACCATCTCGGTCACAGAGTGTCTGGACATTTTGTTTTGATCCACCTACCGCTTTGACATAAGACCAAAATTTCTTAGGATTTTCTGCCAAGTCAGTACATAGAACTTTACTTTCAAATTCATTGAACGCCTCTCGCATAGCCCTCCTCACACTACATTTCGCTTCGCGTAATTTTTGTTTGTCTGCAAGGCTTTGGCTATGTTTATGATTGCTGTGAAGTTCCCTTTGCTTCCTCAGCAGTTTTCTAACTCGGTTGTTGTACCACGGTGGCTCTTTTCCATCTCTTACGATCTTGCTTGGCACATACTCATCTAAGGCATTATGTACGACGGTTTTGAACTTTGTCCACTGATCCTCAACACTATCTGTACTTGAGACAAAACTTTTGTGTTGAGCTGTCAGGGACTCTGAAATCTGCTTTTTGTCACTTTTTCTAAACAGAAAAATCTTCCTACCCTTTTTAATATTCCTATTTACGGCTGAAATCATCGATGCCGTAACCGCTTTATGATCACTGATTCCCTGTTCTGCATTAACTTTTTCAAATAGTTCGGGTCTGTTTGTCACCAGAAGGTCTAATATGTTATCGCCACGGGTCGGTTCTCTGTTTAATTGCTCAAGGTAGTTTTCAGATAAAGCACTTAAAAAAATTTCACTGGATTCTTTGTCCCTGCCACCCGTTATGAACGTCTGAGTCTCCCAGTATATATCCGGCAAATTAAAATCTCCACCCAGAACTATAACATGGTGGGGAAATCTACTCGAAATATTTTCCAAATTATCCTTCAGGTGCTCAGCCACAACAGCTGCTGAGCCAGGGGGCCTATAGAGACATCCAATTACCATGTCTGAGCCTGCTTTAACCTTGACCTTCACCCAAATCATTTCACATTTCGGATCTCCGTCAATTTCCTTCGATACTATTGCACTTCTTATCGCTATAAACACGCCTCCTCCTTCACTGTCCAGCCTGTCTCCGCGGTATACATTCCAATCTGAGTTTAGGATTTCATTACTATTTACGTCTGGTTTCAGCCAACTTTCTGTCCCTAGTACTATATAGGCGTTGTGACCGTTTATTAATGAGAGCAGTTCTGGGACCTTTCTGTAGACGCTCCTGCAGTTTACTATTAGCACATTAATATTGTTATTCCCTGTTGCATTTTGCCTACTCCTACCTTGCCGCATCTCAGGAGGCGTCTTGTCGGGCCTAGGGAGGGGATTCTCTAACCTAAAAACCCCCATGTGCACTCCACACGTACTCCGCTACCCTTGTAGCCGCTTCCGGCGTGTAGTGCACGCCTGACCTATTCAGGGGGACCCTACATTTCTCCACCCGATAGCGGAGGTCGAGAAATTTGCACCCCAGATCTCCGCAGAATCGTCTGAGCCTCTGGTTTAAGCCTTCCACTCGGCTCCAAACCAGAGGACCGCGATCGGTTCTGGGAACGATACTGCAAATAGTTAGCTCTGATTTCACCCCGCGAGCGAGGCTTTCCGCCTTCACCAGTTCCGCCAACCGCCTGTACGAACTGAGGATGACCTCTGAACCCAGACGGCAGGAGTCATTGGTGCCGACATGAGCAACAATTTGCAGTCGGGTGCACCCAGTGCTCTCTATCGCCGCCGGTAGGGCCTCCTCCACATCTCGGATGAGACCCCCCGGCAAGCAGACAGAGTGAACACTGGCCTTCTTCCCCGACCTTCCCGCTATTTCCCTAAGGGGCTCCATCACCCGCCTAACGTTGGAGCTCCCAATAACTAATAAACCCCTCCCCCCGTGTGCCTGCTCGGACTTTGCTGAAGGAGCAGCCACATGTCCACTCACAGGCAGAGCGGGCGATGCCACACGGCCAGCCTCCACATTGACCCTCCGCCTCGTGCGCCGCGAACGCCGCTGAACCCGCCACTCCCCTTTGGGAGAGGGTGGCCCAACCGCGCCCGGTACCCGCGAAGATGTCTCGACAGCAGGGACAGTGGGTGAAGCATGCAACACCTGGGGTGTACCTTGCGACGCACCAGACTCCCCACTGCCGCTACACTCCGAGGCAGCAGCCTGAAGACGGCTGACCGCGGCCATTAACACGCTCAGCTGTTCGCGAACAGTGGCCAGCTCCTCCTGCGTCCGTACACAGCAGTCACACATACTATCCATCCTAAGAAATCAATTTACTGAAGAAAGTTAATCAACCTTTAACTAGACTGCTAATTCACTAAAGGCGGCTGTTTATTCACTAAACTGTGGTTGCTCGCCACTTCTTGTAGAAAACAATGAAAATAGCACTACGTGTCTCTGGACTGTATTGAAAACAAACACTAGCACTACTGGCACTATGGCTGACTAAAGGGACTCTCT
The DNA here is from genome assembly GCF_023864275.1 of Schistocerca cancellata. Lineage (NCBI taxonomy): Eukaryota > Metazoa > Arthropoda > Insecta > Orthoptera > Acrididae > Schistocerca > Schistocerca cancellata. Next base: position 512,116,976 of record NC_064634.1, read on the forward strand.
CTGACTGTATTCAAAACAAACACGAAATCTATGGAACACTATTAATAGCACCCGACAATTAATGCTTCCTAAAAGCAAATACACACGGAAGAAGAAGTGACAAGTAAGAAAAATACAGTTAATACTTAAATTAAGGTAGCTCGCTGCACAGCAGACGTGAGGCAGGCGGCAGTTACGACGACACTTCTGCTATACATTGCCAGAGTGACGCACAGAATCGACTGTATATAGCGCAAACACGGAGCAAAGACGATTTTCAAACTGACATGGAAAATCAAAGAGTGTCTCACATAAGCAATGGAGAAAAGAGACCTACTTGCAAGGTCGGAAATATACCGTATACCATGCACATGCGGAAAAGTTATGTCGGAATGACTGGACGGTCAATCAACATGAAACAACATAGCGACACTGCAGGTTGGGGCAGTTGGAGAAACCGGCCGTGGCAGAGCACGCACTGAGTGAGACCGACCACGTAATAAAATTCGCCGACAGGGAAGTTCTGGCTGTAGAGAAGCACTATCACACCCGCTTCTTCAGAGAAGCTATAGAAATACAAAAACACGCGAACAGCTTCAACAAGAAAGAGGAAAGCTTTAAGGTAAACGGATCCTGGCTTCCCGTACTGCAGCGAACGACCGTCGCAGGTAGCAAGAGGAGAACCGCACCGGAAATGACCGCGGAGAAGCCCTCGGACGTTGGCGCGTCAGGTACATATAGTCTGCCGCCGCGAGCTCGGCTCAAGTGCACCACTGGTAACGGAGGGTGAAGCTTTGACAATGCCAGCGACTCGTGCTGGTGAAACGTCCGTAAAATCATGAGATGAACGTCGGTCGAAGAAAAATGGTTCAAATGGCTCTGAGCACTACGGGACTCAACTGCTGAGGTCATTAGTCCCCTAGAACTTAGAACTAGTTAAACCTAACTAACCTAAGGACATCACACACATCCATGCCCGAGGCAGGATTCGAACCTGCGACCGTAGCGGTCGCTCGGCTCCAGACTGTAGCGCCCAGAACCGCACGGCCACTCCGGCTGGCAGTTGTACTATCCTTTATTTTTTTCCATTTTAATTATATATATCCGTTTCTTTATTATTATAATATAGGTTGTACTAGCGCTTATCCCTAAGATTCAGAATTAAATCACTGTGATAAGAAAAAGGGGTGCAGCTACCTATGCAATCATGCGAATCTACTTTTTGAAGATAATGGAACAAACTGCACAACGGATAACGTCTTATTACACCCTAGTACATCATGGTAGACTGAAGTTTAAAAGTTAATACTCATGCATGATATTACACAGGTCAACCACCACACATCACATACTAGTTAAGGGAGCCATATTATAACTGAAAGAAAGTGCAAGCTCATAGAAAATACTATTTATTTCCTTGGACTTGCATTCTAGTGCGAAAACCTTCAACAAGTTGACAACGAATGCAAAGAAATCATCAGTTACCGAAACGACTAACTCCACAAAGTCAAACAAATGCCGCGCTCCCTAAATTATACCAGGGAAAAGCATCGCTGCCCGGATCTCACCAGATGGCTTCCAGTAACCGTGACTGCGTGAGCGCCGGCCGTATGCGGCGCTCAACAGCGTAGCGTGCGGAACCTTTCTCCACATCTGCGACCCGAGAGCCTGTAGCAAGACGGTCGTCTTTACCAAAATTCTAACCTCTCTCTAGTTTTGGTAATACTATAAATCATCCACCAACGATAGTAATATGTAGCCAAGTTTTGCCAAGATTGCAATCACTGCCCCAACACAATTTCAAGGTTTCGAAAGAGCGTCTGCAAGAGGGAGATTTTTATTTCATGTTCTTTTTAGACAGGGTCAAGGGGCAGAAGCTAATCGTCTCTGGGCAGAAACTATTCGTCTTTCTAGCCACGTTCTCAACCAGCCATTGAGACTTTGTCTATCAGTTCTACATCTACATCCATCTACATCCATACTCCGTAAGCCACCTGATGGTGTGTGACGGAGGTTACCTTCAGTACCTCTATCGGTTCTCCCTTCTATTCCAGTCTCGTATTGCTCGTGGAAAGAAAGACTGTCGGTATGCCTCTGTGTAGGCTCTAATCTCTCTCATTTGATACTCATGGTCTCTTCGCGAGATATACGTAGGAGGGAGCAATATACTGCTTGACTCCTCGGTGAAGGTTGTTGTTGTTGTTGTTGTTGTTGTTGTTGTTGTTCTTGTCTTCAGTCCTGAGACTGGTTTGATGCAGCTCTCCATGTTACTCTATCCTGTGCAAGCTTCTTCATCTCCCAGTACTTAGTGACACCGACATCCTTCTGAATCTGCATAGTGTAATCATCTCTTGGTCCCCCTCTACGATTTTTACCCGCCACGCTGCCCTCCAATGCTAAATTTATGATCCCTTGATGCCTCAGAACATGTCCTACTAACCGGTCCCTTCTTTTTGTCAAGTTGTGCCACCTACTCCTCTTCTCCCCAATTGTATTCAATATTTCATCATTAGTTACGTGATCTACCCATCTAATCTTCAGCATTCATCTGTAGCACCACATTTCAAAAGCTTCTATTCTCTTCTTCTTCAAACTATTTATTGTCCATGTTTCATTTCCATACATGGCTACACACCATACAAATACTTTCAGACTAGACTTCCTGACACTTAAATCTATACTCGATTGTAACAAATTTCTCTTCTTGAGAAACGCTTTCCTTGCCATTGCCAGTCTACATTTGATATCCTCTCTACTTCGACCATCATCAGTTATTTTGCTCCCCAAATAGCAAAACTCCTTTACTACTTTAAGTGTCTCATTTCCTAATCTAATTCCCTCACCATCACCCGACTTAATTCGACTACATTCCATTATCCTCGTTTTGCTTTTGTTGATGTTCATCTTATATCCTCCTTTCAAGACACTGTCCATTCCATTCAACTGCTCTTCCAAGTCCTTTGGTGTCTGATATAATTACAATGTCATTGGCGAACCTCTAAGTTTTTATTTCTTCTCCATGGATTTTAATACCTACTCCGAATCTTTCTATTGTTTCCTTTACTGCTTGCTCGATATACAGATTGAATAACATCTGAGAGAGGCTACAACCCTGTGTCACTCCATTCCCAACCACTGCTTCCCTTTCATACCCCTCGACTCTTATAACTGGCATCTGGGTTCTGTACAAATTGTAAATAGCCTTACGCTCCCTGTATTTTAACCCTGCCACCTTTAGAATTTGAAAGAGAGTATTCCAGTCAACATTGTCAAAATGCTTTCTCTAAGTTTACAAATTCTAGAAACCTAGGTTTGCCTTTCCTTAACCTTTCTTCTAAGATGAGTCGTAAGGTCAGTATTGCCTCACCTGTTCCAATATTTCTACGGAATCCAAACTGATCTTTCCCGATGTCGGCTTCTACTAGTTTTTCCATTCGTCTGTAAAGAATTCGCGTTAGTATTTTGCAACTTCGACTCAGGTCTTTCAGTGCTCTGTCAAACTCTTCACGCAATATCGTATCTCCCATTTCATCTTCGTCTACATCCTCTTCCATTTCCATAATATTGTCCTCAAGTACATCGCCCTTGTATAGACCTTCTATGTACTCCTTCCATCTTTCTGCTTTCCCTTCTTTGCTTAGAACTTGGTTTCCATCTCAGCTCTTGATATTCATACAAGTGGCTCTCTTTTCTCCAAAGGTCTCTTTAATTTTCCTGTAGGCAGTATCTATCTTACCCCTAGTGAGATAAGCCTCTACATCCTTACATTTGTCCTCTAGCCATCCCTGCTTAGCCATTTTGCACTTCCTGTCAATCTCATTTTTGAGACGTCTGTATTCCTTTTTGCCTGCTTCATTTACTGCATTTTTCTATTTTCTCCCTTCGTCAATTAAGTTCAATATTTCTTCTGTTACCCAAGGATTTCTACTAGCCCTCGTCTATTTACCTACTTGATCCTGTGCTGCCTTCACTACTTCATTCCTGAGAGCTACCCATTCTTCTTCTACTGTACTTCTTTCCACAACTCCTGTCAATTGTTCCATTATGCTTTGCCTGGAACTCTGTACTACCTCTGGTTCTTTCTGTTTATCCAGGTCACATCTCCTTAAATTGACACCTCTTTGCAGTTTCTTCAGTTTTAATCTACAGTTCATAACCAATAGATTGTCGTCAGAGTCCACATCTGCCCCTGGAAATGTCTTACAATTTAAAACCTGTTTCCTAAATCTCTGTCTTACCATTACATAATCTGATACCTTCTAGTATTTCCAGGATTCTTCCACGTATACAACCTTCTTTCATGATTCTTGAACCAAGTGTCAGCTATGATTAAGTTATGCTCTGTGTAAAACTCAACCAGGCAGCTTCCTCTTTCATTTCTTAGCGCCAATGCATATGAAGGTATGTTCTCGCAACTTCAACAAAAGCCCGTACCGAGCTATTGAGCGTCTCTCCTGCAGAGTCTTCCACTGATCTATCATCTCCGTAACGCTTTCGCGGTTACTAAATGATCCTCTAACGAAGCACGCTGATCTTCGTTGGATCTTCTCTATCTCTTCTATCAATCTTGCCTGGTGCGGATTCCACACTAGTGAGCAGTATTCAAGCAGTGGGCGAACAAGCGTACTGTAACCGACTTCCTTTGTTTTCGGACTGCATTTCCTTAGGATTCTTCCAATGAATCCCAGTCTGGCATCTGCTTTACCGACGATTAATTTTATATGGTCATTCCATTTTAAATCACTCCTATTGCCTACTCCCAGATAATTTATGGAATTAACTGCTTGTAGTTGGTGACCTGCTATATTGTAGCTAAGTGATAAAGGATCTTCCTTCCTATGTATTCGCAGCGCATTACACTTGTCTACATTGAGATTCAATTGGCATTCCCTGCACCATGCGTCAATTGGTTGCAGATCCTCCTGCATTTCAGTACAATTTTCCATTGTTACAACCCCTCGATATACCACAGCATCATCCGCAAAAAGCCTCAGTGAACTTCCGATGTCATTTACAAGGTCATTTATGTATATTGTGAATAGCAACGGTCCTACGACACTGCCCTGCGGCACTCCTGAAATCACTCTTACTTCGGAAGACTTCTCTCCATTGAGAATGACATGCTGCGTTCTGTTATCTAGGAACTCTTCAATCCAATCACACAATTGGTGTGATAGTCCATATGCTCTTACTCTGTTCATTAAACGACTGTGGGGAACTGTATCGAACGTCTTGCGGAAGTCAAGAAACACGGTATCTACCTAGGAACCCGTGTGTATGGTCCTCTGAGTCTCGAGGACGAATAGCGCGAGCTGGGTTTCACACGATCGTCTTTTTTGAAACCATGCTGATCCCTACAAAGTAGATTTCTATTCACCAGAAAAGCCATTATCATCATCATCATCATTTAAGACTGATTATGCCTTTCAGCGTTCAGTCTGGAGCATAGCCCCACTTATACAGTTCCTCCATGATCCCCTATTCAGTGCTAACTTTGGTGCCTCTTCTGATGTTAAACCTATTACTTCAAAATCATTCTTAACCGAATCCAGGTACCTTCTCCTCGGTCTGCCCCGACTCCTCCTACCCTCTACTGCTGAATCCATGAGTCTCTTGGGTAACCTTGCTTCTCCCATGCGTGTAACATGACCCCACCATCTAAGCCTGTTCGCCCTGACTGCTACATCTATAGAGTTCATTCCCAGTTTTTCTTTGATTTCTTTATTGTGGACACCCTCCTGCCATTGTTCCCATCTACTAGTACCTGCAATCATCCTAGCTACTTTCATATCCGTAACCTCAACCTTGTTGATAAGGTAGCCTGAATCCACCCAGCTTTCGCTCCCATACAACAAAGTTGGTCGAAAGATTGAACGCTGCACAGATAACTTAGTCTTGGTACTGACTTCCTTCTTGCAGAAGAGAGTAGATCGTAGCTGAGCACTCACTGCATTAGCTTTGCTACACCTTGCTTCCAGTTCTTTCACTGTGTTGCCATCCTGTGAGAATATGCATCCTAAGTACTTGAAACCGTCCACCTGTTCTAACTTTGTTCCTCCTATTTGGCACTCCATCCGTTTATATTTCTTTCCCACTGACATTACTTTCGTTTTGGAGATGCTAATCTTCATACCATAGTCCTTACATTTCTGATCTAGCTCTGAAATATTACTTTGCAAACTTTCAATCGAATCTGCCATCACAACTAAGTCATCCGCATATGCAAGACTGCTTATTTTGTGTTCACATATCTCACTCTCACCCCGCCAGTCTATTGTTTTCAACATATGATCCATAAATAATATGAACAACAGTGGAGACAGGTTGCAGCCTTGTCTTACCCCTGAAACTACTCTGAACCATGAACTCAATTTACCGTCAACTCTAACTGCTGCCTGACTATCCATGTAAAGACCTTTAATTGCTTGCAAAAGTTTGCCTCCTATTCCATAATCTTGTAGAACAGACAATAACTTCCACCTAGGAACCCGGTCATATGCCTTTTCTAGATCTATAAAGCATAGATACAATTCCCTGTTCCACTCATAACACTTCTCCATTATTTGCCGTAAGCTAAAGATCTGGTCCTGACAACCTCTAAGAGGCCTAAACCCACACTGATTTTCATCCAATTGGTCCTCAACTAATACTCGCACTTTCCTTTCAACAATACCTGAGAAGATTTTACCCACAACGCTGATTAAAGAGATACCTCTGTAGTTGTTACAATATTTTCTGTTTCCATGTTTAAAGATTGGTGTGATTACTGCTTTTGTCCAGTCTGATGGAACCTGTCCCGACTCCCAGGCCATTTCAATTATCCTGTGTAGCCATTTAAGACCTGACATTCCACTGTATTTGATGAGTTCCGACTTAATTTCATCCACCCCAGCCGCTTTATTGCACTGCAATCTATTGACCATTCTTTCCACTTCCTCAAATGTGATCCTATTTCCATCATCATTCCTATCCCATTCTACCTCGAAATCTGAAACATTTCTGATCGCATTTTCACCTACGTTGAGCAACTCTTCAAAATATTCCCTCCATCTGCCCAAGGCATCCACAGGATTCACTAGCAGTTTTCCTGACCTGTCCAAAATACTTGTCATTTCCTTCTTACCTCCCTTTCGAAGACTGCTAATTACACTCCAGAATGGTTTTCCAGCAGCTTGACCCATAGTCCCCAACCTGTTTCCAAAGTCTTCCCACGATTTCTTCTTGGATGCTGCAATTATCTGTTTGGCTTTGTTTCTTTCTTCAACATAACTTTCTCTGTCTACCTGGGTTCTGGTATGTAGCCATTTTTGATACGCCTTCTTTTTCCTTTTACAGGCTGCCTTGACTGTATCATTCCACCAAGCTGTTTGCTTCATCCTACTTTTACACACTACTGTTCCAAGACATTCTTTAGCCACTTCTAGTACTGTGTCCCTGTACCTTGTCCATTCCTTTTCCAATGACTGTAATTGACTACATTCAACTAACTGGTACCTTTCTGAGATCGCTGTTATGTACTTGTGCCTGATTTCCTTATCCTGAAGTTTCTCCACTCTTATCCTCCTACATATGGACCTGACCTCCTGCACTTTCGGCCTCACAATCCCAATTTCACTGCAGATTAAATAATGATCAGTGTCATCAAAGAATGCCCTGAATACACGTGTGTCCCTCACAGCCTTCCTGAATTCCTGATCTGTTATTATATAGTCAATGACAGATCTGGTTCCCCTGCCTTCCCAAGTATACCGGTGAATGTTCTTATGTTTAAAAAAGGAGTTTGTGATTACTAAGCCCATACTGGCACAGAAATCCAAGAGTTGTTTCCCGTTCCTGTTGGCCTCCATATCCTCTCCAAATTTACCCATAACCTTTTCATACCCTTCTGTTCGATTTCCAATCCTGGCGTTAAAATCACTCATGAGCAGAACACTGTCCTTGTCCTTTACTCTAACAACTACATCACTGAGTGCCTCATAAAAACTATCCATCTTATCTTGATCTGTCCCTTCACAATGCGAATATACTGACACAATCCTAATTTTCTTGCTAGACACTGTCAAATCTATCCACATCAGTCGTTCGTTTACATACCTTATTGCAACTACGCTGGGTTCCATTATACTGGATCATAATACGTGTTCCCAGATTCTACAACTGATCGACGTTGGAGATATAGGTCTATAGTTCTGCGCATCTGTTCGACGTCCCTTCTTGAAAACGGGGATAACCTGTGCCCTTTCCCATCTTTTGGAACGCTACGCTCTTCTAGAGACCTACGGTACACCGCTGCAAGAAGGGGGGCAAGTTCTTCGCGTAGTCTGTGTAAAATCGTATCGCATCGGGCCCAGCGGCGTTTCCTCTTTTGAGCTGTTTTGTTTTTCTATCCCTCTGTCATCTATTTCGTTAACTACCATTATGTTATCTGTGCGACAATCTAGAGAAGGGAGTACAGCGCATTCTTCCTCTGTGAAACAGCTTTGGAAAAAGACATTTAGTATTTCGGCCTTTAGTCTGTCATCCTCTGTTTCAGTACCATTTTGGTCACAGAGTGTCTGGACATTTTGTTTTGATCCTCCTACCGCTTTGACGTAAGACGAAAATTTCTTAAGATTTTCTGCCAAGTCAGTACATTGAAATTTACTTCCCACGGAAGACTCCAACCGTCAGTTGGTTGCTTGCTTCCCGCCGGTGTCTCTCTCAACTGGGCTGTTGCGCCGGATAAACGCTAAAAATACAGCTTCTCACAAACAGCAGTGAACTGCTGGCTTGTCTGTAGGCAATATGTTGAGTAACATACCCATCTTGCAAGTAGTAATACGAATTATGAAAAGAGTATTCATTACCCATTAATTTTGTTAACAGACCTGGAGAGAGCTATCAAAGTATAAAACTATGAATAAAAATATGTACAGTGGCGTTACACGAATAATTAAGCCTCCCCACATTGTGGCTTTTCACCAGCTCGTCTACAGACTCGCTGACGTCGTTCCGACAGCCAGAAACAAAAGCGAGACTCGTCGCGGAACAGCACAGAACGCCATTAAATATCCGGGCGGTCTGTGGCTCTGCAGCACAGAAGGCAACGTTGTCTGTAGCGAGGTGTCAGCAGTAACGGACGCGCGACAACTCGAGATGTCGGCCCAGCCGGCAGAACTTCCGTTCACGGCGACACTCTGGCCAGCTGACTGTTAGCTGTCCGCCCTCTCCCCAGAGGCAGTGGAACAGCGTGGCCGCTCGGCGCTCTGCTCTGCCGAGTGCAGCCGCCTGCGTGCCGACCTGCGGTCACTGCGCTACACACAACCAGCCGTCCGTGTGACGTGTCGCTACGTCACTCAAAGTCTGCACGGTGGCGACAAGCGTACGCAACTTCCGGGCAAGTTCTTCTGCGTCCTCCGCCTGAAAAGTCTGTTAACGTTAGACGCGATTGAGAACCAGCATGTACTCACCCCATTTTATGTTCTTTGAAAACCCTGAAAACTGTATATAAATGATATTTTGATTCGGATGTTTCACAGGCATGGAAATAGTGGAGTACCAGTTAGGCGAAAGTGTTCGTGGTGCAGAGGAATAAAAGTCCCGATGTTGTTGAAGTCCAAAATTCACAATCGGCAGTCTCGACTGAAAGCAGTGGGATTTCAGCGCAATAAATTATTCACAGAACGGAGGGCTTCTCTGTGAAACGAATTCTGACACCTTCTGGAAGGATCACAAAACAGATACTCAGCAACTGCAGCGACGAAAATGCCGTCAGAGTACAGAGAGACTATTATCCAAGCCTACTGAATCATTTCCTTCTTGCGGCACCGTGAGCGTTAATTGCAACGCAATAGTACGGACTGAACCGCCTGCGTCAAGCGCGCAGTTGAGGAGGCATCTCATCTGTATGTGACTCTCCCAGCAGATTTAATTACACGGAATCGAGGCGCTAGCGCGCGCGCGCGCGCGCGCGCGCGCACACACACACACACACACACACACAAATAGAGAGAGAGAGAGAGAGGGAGAGAAAAGCCGCCTGAGCCTGCGTCCCATCACACGGCCTGTGCGGCGACGCTAAAATTGTTTGCCACGTCAGGTAGGCGTCTAATTATGGCAGCCGCCGCGACAGATTCGCCTCCTGAGACAACGCCTCGGCCTCCTCGCCACTCTGCTACGGCGCAGTGTGCCTGTATGTGTGTGCGTGTACGTAGATAGAAGGAATGAGGGAGGCGACGAACGTGGGATGGATATTGCATGTGTAACACGTAAGATAAATTACAGAATCGGCGAATATAGTGGAAGTAAACGTGAATAATTTTGGTAAAATAGTTCGAAACAACAGGTAAAAATTTTTTGGGTCTCGATACAGCGAAAAACTGGGGAAAATCGGCTGGCGGCAACAGATTTATGAGGTTATAGGAGACAAAGTAAATAGATGAAGTATGAGTTCGCAAGTCATATGAAATGAAATTTTCACTTAAGGTCAGTAGCTAGCTATGCAGGTGGCAGGGCACTGCGAAAATAGAAACACCTGTGCGATGCGTCCTACAAAATTGCACCAGTGTGTGGTACCCGTAAGAAATAGAACTACTGGCGGATGGCGAACGTATAAAAAGAAAGGAAACGCGAGTGATTTTACTTGTTTATTACAGCTATCTAAGACCATCACGGAAATACCGAAAAACCTGAAACGCTACACGCTTGTAAATGTATTTCAAATATTCCGCGATAGGTCATATACAACATGTCAACAACCAGTGAGACTCACTTTTCGTGTCTGGTCCTCTAAATAAACCAGAACTGGACGTCAAGCTTCATTGTTGATACTCTGCATACAACAGTTCCTCTCAAGGCGTACATATGTATTTTTACACTACTGAGTGTCCCCCCGTCTCGATGCTTGTCCAGAATATATATATATATATATATATATATATATATATATATATATATATATATGGTGGTCCATTGATAGTGACCGGGCCAAATATCTCACGAAATAGCATCAAACGAAAAAATTACAAAGAACGAAAGTCGTTAGCTCGAAGGGGGAAGCCAGATGGCGCTATGGTTGGCCCCCTACATGCCGCTGCCATAGGTCAAACGGATATCAAATGCGTTTCTTTTAAATAGGAACCCCCATTTTTAGTACAGTTCAAGAAGTACATAAAGAAATATGAGTGTTTCAGTTGGACCACTTTTCTCGCTTTGTGATAGATGGCGCTGTAATAGTAACAAACGTACAAGTACGTGGTATCACGTAACATTCCACCAGTGAGTACGGTATTTGCTTCGTGATACATTTCACATGACAATATTACGGAAATGGGAGAGGAAGTAGATAAAGATGAAATGGGAGATACGATCCTGCGTGCAGAGTTTCACAGAGCACTGAAAGACCTGAGTCGGAACAAGGCCCCCGGAGTAGACAACATTCCATTGGAACTACTGACGGCCTTGGGAGAACCAGTCTTGTCAAAACTACTATCTGGTGACCAAATTTTTGAAACAGGCGAAATACCCTCAGACTTCAAGACGAATATAATAATTCCAATCCCAAAGAAAGCACGTGTTCACAGATGTGAAAATTACCGAACAATCAGTTTAATAAGCCACAGCTGCAAAATACTAACACGAATTCTTTACAGAATAATGGAAAAACTAGTAGAAGCCGACCTCGGGGAAGATCAGTTTGGATTCCGTAGAAACATTGGAACACGTGAGGCAATACTGACCCTACGACGTATCTTAGAAGAAAGATTAAGGAAAGGCAAACCTACGTTTCTAGCATTTGTAGACTTAGAGAAAGCATTTTGACAATGTTGACTGGAATACTCTCTTTCAAATTCTAAAGGTGCCAGGGGTAAAATACAGGGAGCGAAAGGCTATTTACAATTTGTACAGAAACCAGATGGTATTTATAAGAGTCGAGGGGTATGAAAGGGAAGCAGTGGTTGGGAAGGGAGTGAGACAGGGTTGTAGCCTCTCCCCAATGTTATTCAATCTGTATATTGAGCAAGCAGTAAAGGAAACAAAAGAAAAGTTCGGAGTAGGTATTAAAATCCATGGAGAAGAAATAAAAACTTTGAGGTTCGCCGATGACATTGTAATTCTGTCAGAGACAGTAAAGGACTTGGAAGAGCAGTTGAACGGAATGGACGGTGTCTTGAAGGGAGGATATAAGATGAACATCAACAAAAGCAAAACGAGGATAATGGAATGTAGTCGAATTAAGTCGGGTGATGTTGAGGGTATTAGATTAGGAACTGAGACACTTAAAGTAGTAAAGGAGTTTTGCTATTTGGAGAGCAAAATAACTGATGATGGTCGAAGTAGAGAAGATATAAAATGTAGACTGGCAATGGCAAGGAAAGCGTTTCTGAAGTTGAGAAATTTGTTAATATCGAGCATAGATTTAAGTGTCAGGAAGTCGTTTCTGAAAGTATTTGTATGGAGTGTAGCCATGTATGGAAGTGAAACATGGAAGCTAAATAGTTTAGACAAGAAGAGAATAGAAGCTTTCGAAATGTGGTGCTACAGAAGAATGCTGAAGATTAGATGGGTAGATCACATAACTAATGAGGAGGTATTGAATAGAACTGGGGAGAAGAGGAGTTTGTGGCACAACTTGACACCAAGAAGGGACCGGTTAGTAGGACATGTTCTGAGGCATCAAGGGATCTCATATTTAGCATTGGAGGGCAGCGTGGTGGGTAAAAGTCGTAGAAGGAGACCAAGAGATTAATACACTAAGCAGATTCAAAAGGATGTAGGTTGCAGTAAGTACTATGAGATGAAGAAGCTTGCAGAGGATAGAGTAGCATGGAGATCTGCATCAAACCAGTCTCAGGACTGAAGACCACAACAACAACAACAACAACAACAACGAAGGTATCCAGTGGTATGAGCGTGGTATCTGTACGTAATAAAATCTTGAGTCCGTACCAGAGTTATACATAAAGGCATCAAATGGCATAAGCATAACAAAATATGTCCTAGTATGTATTTTGTATTATGATGAGATCTCTCCCCGACGTTGGGACCATAGATTTACTTCAAACTCTGCAAACCTTTAGCAGGCCATTAAAACATAATGTGCATGTGGAAAGATGCACTACAGTGGAAATTTCGAGAAAATCGCAAGAGAAGTTCTACGCGTCTATTGTGTATGGAAAGTATCCACGAGAATGTGCAATGCGACAGAATTCGTAGTGGTGAAGTGACAGCCGGCGCGGTAGCTCAGCGTGTTCGGTCAGAAGGCCGATTGCTCTCTGCAATAAAAAAATATTAAAAAAACTGCGTAAACGAATCAACGATAAAATTGAACGGATGTCGTGTGACGTCCGCCAAGACCAAACGCAACCAACAATACCGTACAGAACGAAAAAAAAAAAAAGTTGTTAGCGTTCGAGTATGGTAAGGGTAGGACGAACGCGTTGGACGCGACGGTTGGACTCCCTCTCACTCTATTTTTTCATCACTTGTCATATTACTTAAGGGGCTCCGGAAAGGCTCAAAATCATGAAAAGTTCAATTTTTACTTTTTTGCGTTTTCTGAACCTGCAGACTATTACCTTTTAATAGATATATAATTTATTCAATTCCGAAGACTAGAACTATTTTAAAATTTTTTTTTGAAATGTGTTCTACATGGGCGTGACCCACTGTGGTGCTGTTAAACAGCTGTCAAATGGTGTTAGTTTTAACGTCCGTGTTCATCAGGTACATTTTAGTGATGTGAGATAAAGTATGTGTTGTGGCTAACCTATTTTCAGAGACTTAGCAGCACCTGAACTGTTGAAAAAGTGTATTCACGGAAAAACTCAAAACCCCAATGAAAGTGTAAATAGTGTTATATGGTCGAGAATCCCCAAGACTGTATTTGTTGGAATAGAAACACTTCACTTTGGTGTGTATGATGCTATTGCGACTTTCAATGATGGCAACACTGTAAGGTGCAAGGTATTTAGAAATATGGGAATGAAGATAGGTTCTAACATGGTACGAGCGATGCTTGCTTTAGACAAGGAACGCCTTCGGGCTGCAGACAGGGCTGTAAAGAGTCTAGAAATACAAGCAAGAGTAAACAGGAGGAGGAACAAGAGGAAGCTGGAGGAGGAGTTTGCAGAGGATGAAGATAATCCATCCTATGGACCTGGAATGCACTAAAAAGTTAATCCAATCTTTGTCGCTCGATTCCCAAAACTTTTATTTTCTCATACTAATTATATGTTTTCTAAGGATCTTCCAAACATATTTGTTTCAAACTTTCAGTAAATGTTACACAGTACCTTCTGCACAATTTAACACAGCCTTTTTCCAAAAAACTGTATATTTTTGAATATATAAATAAAAAATTGCAAAAAATGTTGTGAATTTTCATTACAATTGAAAAAAATCATCTTTAATAATTGAACTAAAATTTTGTAAAATCCCAGTGTTAAGTTGTAGCCCATATTCCAATAAATAATCTGTAAAAAGTTCAACTTCCTACCTCAAATACTTTGTGAGTAAAGATGTAATTTATAAGCGTTATTTTAACATTGCAAGTATAGGGCGTTCCGGAGCCCCTTAATTTATATGACATTTGATATGTAACGTAATTGTAAAAAAAAGCCCATATTTCCATGAAATTTTAGTGAATTTTATGTTGTTTGACTACATACTATTGTTAATTAAATTTAATTATTACAAGAAACATTTATAGCTATTGACAAGAAAATGATGAAACCCATAGAGTTTTCCTGAAAATGTATACCTGTCGTGATTTACGAAGTCCCTTTTACACGCACCTCGACACTTCGAGCTCCAGACTCAGAGGCAGGTCCTGTTTGACGGTTAACCTGCATATCTGTGAAACGTTGCTAATGTAGCAAGAACAAATAGTGTAGGTGCAAATTTTTTCAATATTACAGATTTTACACTTCTACTACAAAAATTAGGCTTCGAGCGGAAGTCAAACCGTCCCCTCATACACACTCGTCTTACGAGGCTCGAACGCTAATTGCTTCACCACCATGAACGCTTTCTTCAAACACCTAAGCACAGATACACGAAGTAGGTAACAGAAGGCTAAAACTTCTCTTGCAATTTTCTCGGAATTGCCGGAGTAGCACACTTTACTGCTTACACGTTACGTTGTTTTAATGGCCTACTGAAGGTGTACAAAGTCTGAAGTAAATGCGTTATCCCAACGTCGTAATCTCCCTTGTAGGTTACTGCGAAATTACAGAAGAGACGAGAGACAATTATCTACAGGGGAGCCGTCTATTCAGTATATTTAACTACACAGACATGTTGAACTATAACAGTGAACCACAAGCTTATGGAAAGGAAAAGGTGATCTCGTGGTTCTGGTTGCCGCCGAGTTTGCAGGCAGTTGGTGCAAGTAGAGTCGGCCGGTGAGGCCGAGCGGTTCTAGGCGCTTAAGTCCGGAACCGCGCGACCGCTACGGACGCAGTTCCGAATCCTGCCTCGGGCATGGATGTGTGTGTTATGTCCTTAGGTTCTAAGTTCTAGGGGACTGATGGCCTCAGAAGTTAAGTCCCATAGTGCTCAGAGCCATTTGAATCACTTGTACAAGTAGAGTCCGTCAGGAAAGAGTCACATATACATGCTCTTTATCCTACTCTAATATTATATATTAAGTGCTTAAATGTAATATCGTGTTATAATAGTAAAAGAAAAAATTAGATGTTGTATCCTTAATCAATTACGTGACAGTACTTTAAGATTTACTGTTGAAGCTTAGTGACCATACTGACATGCCATGAATCGTGCTGATTTTCAGTACCAAGGAATGTATGTATTAAAATAATCAAAAAAGAATATTTATTTTCAAAGCTAGATTCGTATATATACACAACTACTTCACAATTGACTCCACTAAAATTACCGCAACAACTCTCCCACTCACTGCTCTCATTGTATCTGAAATAAACGTTGTAATTTCTCATACAGATTTCCACAATGTTTTCTTTAACTAGCAACGAAGAATACCTGTCACCCAGCTTCATCTACTCTTACTCTGCGCTCTCTATTTTTAATCGCTACCTTTCCACACAAAATAAGAGTAATCATACATTACAAATCGTGACATATACTCTCGTTACTCTGATGCAGTTTATGATACATATATAATGAAACTTTTTATTTTTATACCTATAATTTGAGAATTTTATAACAATTGTCTTCAACATATACTTTCATCCTTCTTTTTTCATGTGTCAGTAAATGCACAGCAAAATTCTTAGCTTTTCATACCTTCTCTTTAAGAAATCCTTTAACTGTTGTGGGCGTTTTTTAAAATCATTAATAAAACCGACGAACAACAGGGCGGATTCCAGACTGGAAATGAAGAAGAAAAAGGTTCTACGAACATGTGTCCGGAAATGCCTCGCTGCCACGATAGATGGCGCTAACGCATGACAGGTCCTCTGACCACGTGCCGTGTGTTCCTTGTGTATTGCAGGCTGTTTGAGTGACGCAGCGTACTGTAACCGGAAGAATGTTTGGGGAACAAGCAGAGATGATGTTTACGTACGGCCAAGAAGATGGGGACGGTCGAGAAACTGCACGGCTGTACCGAATCAAGCACCCCTACAGACGCCGAGAACTTCGCACAACGTTTCAAGCCCTTTTTGAGCTTTTGTGTAATCGTGGGGCCTTTCAGAGAGACGAACGTGCAGCGAGGCGGCGGGCCGTGGGTTCTACTTCTCGACCGTTTCTGTCTGCCTGGCCGTACACGAACACCATCTCAGCCTGTTCCCGACACGAACACCAGACCATTCTGCTGCTTACAGTATGCTGCGTCAGTCACACAGCCCGCAGCGCACAACGAACACGCGGCACTTGGTCACAGGGACTTTCACCCGTCAGTACTACACTCCTGGAAATTGAAATAAGAACACCGTGAATTCATTGTCCCAGGAAGGGGAAACTTTATTGACACATTCCTGGGGTCAGATACATCACATGATCACACTGACAGAACCACAGGCACATAGACACAGGCAACAGAGCATGCACAATGTCGGCACTAGTACAGTGTATATCCACCTTTCGCAGCAATGCAGGCTGCTATTCTCCCATGGAGACGATCGTAGAGATGCTGGATGTAGTCCTGTGGAACGGCTTGCGATGCCATTTCCACCTGGCGCCTCAGTTGGACCAGCGTTCGTGCTGGACGTGCAGACCGCGTGAGACGACGCTTCATCCAGTCCCAAACATGCTCAATGGGGGACACATCCGGAGATCTTGCTGGCCAGGGTAGTTGACTTACACCTTCTAGAGCACGTTGGGTGGCACGGGATACATGCGGACGTGCATTGTCCTGTTGGAACAGCAAGTTCCCTTGCCGGTCTAGGAATGCTAGAACGATGGGTTCGATGACGGTTTGGATGTACCGTGCACTATTCAGTGTCCCCTCGACGATCACCAGTGGTGTACGGCCAGTGTAGGAGATCGCTCCCCACACCATGACGCCGGGTGTTGGCCCTGTGTACCTCGGTCGTATGCAGTCCTGATTGTGGCGCTCACCTGCACGGCGCCAAACACGCATACGACCATCATTGGCACCAAGGCAGAAGCGACTCTCATCGCTGAAGACGACACGTATCCATTCGTCCCTCCATTCACGCCTGTCGCGACATCATTGGAGGCGGGCTGCACGATGTTGGGGCGTGAGCGGAAGACGGCCTAACGGTGTGCGGGACGTAGCCCAGCTTCATGGAGACGGTTGCGAATGGTCCTCGCCGATACCCCAGGAGCAACAGTGTCCCTAATTTGCTGGGAAGTGGCGGTGCGGTCCCCTACGGCACTGCGTAGGATCCTACGGTCTTGGCGTGCATCCGTGCGTCGCTGCGGTCCGGTCCCAGGTCGACGGGCACGTGCATCTTCCGCCGACCACTGGCGACAACATCGATGTACTGTGGAGACCTCACGCCCCACGTGTTGAGCAATTCGGCGGTACGTCCACCCGGCCTCCCGCATGCCCACTATACGCCCTCGCTCAAAGTCCGTCAACTGCACATACGGTTCACGTCCACGCTGTCGCGGCATGCTACCAGTGTTAAAGACTGCGATGGAGCTCCGTATGCCACGGCAAACTGGCTGACACTGACGGCGGCGGTGCACAAATGCTGCGCAGCTAGCGCCATTCGACGGCCAATACCGCGGTTCCTGGTGTGTCCGCTGTGCCGTGCGTGTGATCATTGCTTGTACAGCCCTCTCGCAGTGTCCGGAGCAAGTATGGTGGGTCTGACACACCGGTGTCAATGTGTTCTTTTTTCCATTTTCAGGAGTGTATTTCCAGTGGCAATGATACATTTCCGGACACATGTTCCTAGGATCTTGTTTGTCGGTTTGATTAACGTTCACCCTGTATAGAATATAATCAATGAGACGGCTCTGTGCGTACCATACAGACAAACCGTCGACTTTTAGTAATTGGTTTAACGAGGCCGACGATGTATTCCTTCCTGTTGCTGGAGAGTGGAAAATGTTGAAACACGATTAGGGCTGATACACTTCTTCCGTGACTTAGCCAAGGCTTTGGAGAGGGCAGACCACGGAAGACAATATTAAGATAAGAGACTCAAATACGAGTTACACGTCTTATGTGACATTGTGGTCCAGGTCATCATGTTGGTGACTGAACAGCGTGTTTCTGGTGCAGCATGTGTTCCTCAATGGAGACACGTATACCTCAGCAGTAGAAGCTGCATTTGCAGAGAAGTCCGCGGGAGTGAAGATGCCTAACCGCAATGCTGCACGGAACCTCATCAAGTTTCGGAAGACCGGAAGCGTTCATAATGGTCCGAAATGAGGCATGGCACCCACATCCATATCCGACGAGAAGGTGGCGGAGGTGCAAGATATGATGCTGCAAAGTCCAAAGCAATCGCTTAGACGACTAGCTCAGCAGCCCCACGTATCCGTGGATTCCGCTCACAAGGTTCTCCGGAAGTCACTGACCATGTTTCCGTACAAAATATCGGTCGTGCATGAACTGAGAGACACCTATCGCCGGCACGTGTAAACTTTTGCAACTGATTTCTGTCCTTCCTGCAGGACAATAGTGAGGGGATGCTTGACACAATCGTTTTCATGGATAAGGCATGGTTCCATGTATCCGATTACGTGAATAGCCAGAATAGTTGTGTGTTTACTACGGAGAATCCGCATGAATTTAAGGTGTCCCCACTGCGTGATCAAAAGGTAAGTGTTTGGTGCGCCGTGACTCGTAAACGCATCATTGGGCCGATCTTTTTGCAGGACACCGTAAATTCTGAACGGTACTGCACCTGCATTCTGGAGTCCTTCCTAGGTGAACTGAATGAGGACGGAATTGGGAATGCTTGGTTCCAACAGGATGGGTGGCTGCATATACCGCCACCATGGCGATGAACTTTTTTAAGGACATCTTCGGTTATCGCATCATCTCTCGAGAACTCTTGCCTCCACTTTCGCCCGACTCGGCTCCACCGGATTACTTTGTATAGGGTATGTTGAAGGGAAAGGCCTATGGAGGCAATCTGTACACCATACAAGAACTCCAGGCTCCACTGACACGTCACATTCTGAACATCACTCCTGATATTCTGTACAGCATCTTCAAGAACACGCAGAAACGTATGCAACTGTGTCTTCAAGTTCAAGGGGATCACTTCCAGCATCTCATAATTTCCATGACTTTAATACGGAAAATTATGAACTGCATAGTTACTTGTCACTGCATGGGTATTATATTTTATAGTGTACATCAACTACTTCCGTTCGTCTCTGGAAGATACCTCTAAAAGTGCTTCTGTTTTGCAAAAGACTTGCAATCGTTAAACATTCAGCTGCAGAGCTGAATATAACTCAATTCGGTTTTTGAAGGGAATCAACGCTTGATTCATGAGACGCCCTGCTTAACCCGCAGGACAGGACACATAGTATAAATTGTGCAAAGGGGCCAAAATAAGGCACTGTCAGTTACACAGGAACATACAACTATTATTTGATCAAACATAACATGAGCCCCATAAATTTTTTTTAACACACAGCTTTAATCTTTGGGACTTAATTACCGGCTGAAAGCCACTTTAATTTAAAAACGGCTGAAGGCCAATAACTTAAAACGCAAGCATAATCAGAAAATTAAAAGGCAAGCCTTATCTTAAAACAGTTCTTTAGTTAGGCTAGAGTAAATAAGATAAATTCAAATCGGCTGAAGGCCTGACACTTAAAACTCCAAAACATTGATTTTTTTTAAAAAAATACCAAAGACCTTACGTGAAACAGTACTTTAAACTAGGCTGAAGACCTTAAGAGGAAAACAACTCTAATTTAAAACGAAAATCGACTAGAAACCCTACAAGTACAAACAGCGAGAACAAATTTAAAAAAAAGGGCAGTACAAACAAACGCCCTCAGATTTTCGAGGGTCGGCCTGTAATTCAAACACTAACGCTGGCTTAGGTGAGTCAGGCAGTCGGGCCAGCCATTCACGATCCGACGACAACCCAACCGACAGAGAGTCAGTGGACCCAACGACAAGATGGCAATGTAACAATGTAACTTCCACTTCACCCGACCAGGGCACAACGTCGAGTTCAACGGAACAAAGAAGAAGATACGGCGCCCACAACCGATCATACACGGAGCTGTCAAACTACACACTGTGCTGGACAGCAACAACACGATGAGTAAACTACACTGCCTGAAATTTACGTTAACGGCCACACGGCAGAAGATTCCGCTGGTGCACTTCAATTCAAATAACCAAATACAGTGAAACTCCACCGGAGGGTGGCTAGAATTTCCCAACTTGAAAACCACGTTGTTGCTCGCGGGAATATCTCAACAGCCGACTACGAACTACAAACGACGCGATGTGGACAGTTTTGACTTGCTGGTGGGTTAAATCTAAACTCAACTCTCGTGTCCAAGGTCGGTGAGCCACGGACCTCGTAGCAATGGGAACAGCGCCACACACGCCGACACCGCGCAGAGACCGCCAGCGGCCCCGGCCAAACCTCGCCCCGCCGAGAGTTCCTCGCTGCTGCACGCCAACCGACCGACACGCCGCACTCCGCCCAGCCGGAAACTATAAGCGCCACGTCAAAGATATTTTTTTTGTTTTTTTTTCTTTATTGATTTTCAATTCCCCCCGAAGGGGGCGGGCCGGCAGCAGCTTACTACGCTGCTCTACAGCCTACAGACTTTTTGTAAATAAAGGAAGAAGAAAGAAACAAGGAAAAACAGGCGATAAAATGGCGATTTCAAGTGAAAAATGGCGTAAAATTGCGGAAAGTTAAAACAGAAAGCAAAGGGGGTTGGCAATGTAAATAAAAGACACAGGAATCAGACAAGTAACACAGTAGACACACAATTAAAAAAAACATGGCGACAGTCTGGTTTCTGTTCGCAAGTAATAAAAAGCACACCCAGCGACAGTATGATGGCTGTTCGCTACACTTCCCAAAAGACATAACACGGAGCACGCACTGGAAAAACACACTGTAAAACACCGCACGAAAAAGGCGGCACAAAGATGGCACTCCCGACCCAAGGCAGATGGGGGGGGGGGGGGGGGACCTGGAGTAGGGGGAAAAACAAGGAGGGAGGAGAGGGAAAAACGAAAAGGGGGGGGGAACCAAGGAGGAAGAGGACTAATAAAGGGGGAGAAGGGCAGACGCGAGAGGAAATGAGAGGAGGCAGAGGAGGGAAATGTAAAAGGACGCAGGGGTCAGAAGGGGGCAAAGAGAGGGGAGGGGGGGAAGAAAGAGGATGGAAAGGGGGGAGAGGAAGCCCGGGAAAAGGACAGAGGAAAGGAGGGGGAGTGAGGATCAGAGTTGATAGGAGGGATAAATGGTGGGAGATAGGGCAACATCCGGGAGGGGGAGTTGAGGGAAGCCACCTTGGGAAAGGAGATGTAAGGTGTAGAGATGGAGGGTAGGGGGGACACAACGGTGAAGACATGGCAGGGGGGTCATAGATAGTGCAATGTACGAATATCGATACACACCGCCTTTGACACCAGCGGAAGGAGAGGATAACAGCATAATCGCGATAACGGCGGGAGACTAAACACAGAATCGCAATGAAGTTTTAATCCACCGCATAGCACGAGCCTGCCACGGCTCAATTTAGAGCTTTTAGCCTAATTGTTAGTTGCAGTAAAACACAGCATAGAAGAGCTTAAATCCGCATTCGAGCCATTCGGATCGTTTGATGGTGTTTACTTACGAGCCTCACGTTGGCATCTATTTTATGGGTGTAACACTGATAGTGCAGTACACCCAGGAGCTCGAGAGATTTGAGGTTGACAACGGGAACTGTTCTATATGCAACAGAAAAGTTCGTACAGCGAAGACAAGACCGAGGCACGGTCCTAAAGTACAGAGTGCATCCTTAACTGCTGCTCAAAAATGTGTGCTAAATTCATTTCCATCAGACTCTCCAGAGTGGCAAACTCAAGTTTAAGGGGGGCCCTGTTTCATAGGTTTTCTACTTGTAAATCTGCTTTACTCATATTGTAGGAATACTTTTCGTCCACTTAATTGTTTAATAGAAAACTAGTACAGTGAAATGAATGGAGTACGAGATAATATTGTCCGAATTTAGTTTAGTTAATCTTTTTGTATTGTCTTGTAGGACCAAGGGGCCCATCGAATTTGCCGGTTCCATCGAAAGGACCAGTAACCAACAACAGTGGCACATACCTTCAGTCGAAGTGACACTGTGGAGACGTTTGAGTTTCAGTCCGTGACACTGCAGCGATGTCTGCTGAACAGCAGTTATACACATTTTGCCAGCCAAATATCACGAAAAAAATTCCTGCCACCAGAATTCTAGCCTCTAGGATTTAGGAGAACCGATCATTACAACAAATACTTGGGTAGTTACTAGTGAAAGGCTGATTAAGCAGTGTAATCGATGTCAAGAAGAGAATAATAAAGGACAGGAAGAGAAAGTTATTAGTATGTACGAAGAGAGCAACGTCATTTACGAGATTAAAGAGTGTAATAAGGAGAAGAATAAAACTGTGCATGTGGACTCTAATGGAAATGATGAGAATATTTAGGAATAGGGAGTGGGTTTTGCTGAGTATCTAGGAAATAGCAAAAGGTCTGAGAGTAGTGAAAGAACGCCGCGTAACTAGACGAGATCTGCGAACCTTGAGTAGAGTTGTCAGGTAGTAACTATAAACAAATTAGAAAAATGGTTCAAATGGCTCTGAGCACTATGGGACTCAACTGCTGAGGTCATTAGTCCCCTAGAACTTAGAACTAGTTAAACCTAACTAACCTAAGGACATCACAAACATCCATGCCCGAGGCAGGATTCGAACCTGCGACCGTAGCGGTCTTGCGGTTCCAGACTGCAGCGCCTTTAACCGCACGGCCACTTCGGCCGGCAAAAAACAAATAGAAACCAATCCAGTAGAGACCGAAAATGTTGATACATGGATAGGTCAATATGTAGTATATAATGAACATATAGACCATAGTTATCAGCTAATGAACACAAGCAAATCAGAGACCTCTCCTGCTGAAAGTGAAAAGATTGATACAGTAATAGCTCTGGAGGTTGTTTGCAATGAGAATATGGAGTGAGCCAGTTAGTAACTTCTCTAGAAATAAGTGAAAGTGTGGACGCAGCAGTCGATCAAAATGCACTGCACAAAGAAATAGGTAATGAGAAAACGAACCAAGTGCAAGATGAAATCTTATTCGCAATTGAACCTGCGTCCGTACAGCTTTCTCAAGAGATGTGTGCGGCGTCGGAGGCGGAAAGCAGTAACATTTAGATGAGACCAGAAGACACGGAGGTAGAATCACTTACACCAAACACAGTCGTAAGGTTCCTATGTTTTCTGCTAATGTAAATTATAAGCGTATTTACTGCACTGGGACAAAGATGAATGAACTCGCTGCAGGAGTAGTGAATAAGTTAGTTTTCTCTGTGGTTGAGTCGCTGGCCAGTCTGTTGAACAGCGCTAGAACATTTTTATTTGAGGCATAGTAGCGAGCAGCTGAGTTTTTCAGGGAATGAGATCTGTTATTGTGAATCTGGGAGAAGCTGTGCGGAATACTGTATCATGGAGATTCATTTAGTACTTCCTTGTCTTTTTACTGATGGAGAAGATTTTGGAGCAATTATAAAGGTATATTTGTAATTTTTGTGATGAGAGAATTTTGTAATTATTATAGTCTTCATATGTCATGCTGTATTTTATTCGATAATCAGAGTTTGATTTCTCAAAAGTAATTTTCTTTACAGTGAAACCAGCCTCCATGATTCACCGATTCATAGAGAAGCTTTAAATATTTGTCGCATGTGCATTGCACCTACGCCACACGAAGTCACAGACTGTTTCTGCTTTCGAGATCGTCAGAACACCACACAAGAAAACATTCTGAGGAAGAGGTAGCCTTTGTTTCAGGGCGTCTCTCACCTTGCATTCCTGTGCAAACAGTGTGTAGTCAGGAGTGGCAGGCGTCGTACTTATTTTCCTTTGGTCATCAGTCTTCTGACTGGTTTCACGTGGCCCTCCTTGAATTCCTCTCGTGTGCTAACTCCTTCATCTCAGAGTAGCACTTGCAACCTACGTCCTCAATTATTTGCTGCATGTACTGCAGTCTGTCTTCCTCTACAGTTTTTTCCCTCTACAGCTCCCTCTAGTACCATAGAAGTCATTCCATCATCTCTTAACAGATGTACTATCATCCTCTCCCTTCTCCTTATCAGTGTTTTCCACATATTCCTTTCCTCTCCGATTCTGCACAGAACCTCCTCATTCCTCATTCCATACATTATTCTGTAGTAAACCCAACAAGAGATAAGACATGAGTTACGACCTATTATTAAGAGGCCAGAGGCAAGGCTACGCAGTCTTGAAATTGAACAAAACTACACAACAGAACGACAAAGAAGAGCATCTCACAATAATAATACCGCCGTACTCAGAGCAATAGTCTCGCAATGACAGAACGTCATGACCATCTTAATGCCACTGTTGAAACAATTAGTGAGCAGGTTGGTGGATTAAATCAGATCCCTGACGAACGAAAGGAAGAACTGCGTGCATTAACAAATGAAGTCGAATATTTTTCAGACACAACAGAATATCGGACACTAAAGAATTTCAAAAAAAGTCAGGCTGAAGTCAGTAAACAACAGAAAATGGACATAATTATCATACGAAAACAGTTGACACGTATCGATTTCAAACTAGACAGTAATGTCAGCATTAATGACTTCACATGTTCACACTCACAAACTTGTGATGAAACTAACAATTTTTGGCCTCTTTGTGACATTCCCGGGGAAAAATATTTTTCGACAAGACAGGAGACACGATGGTGAGCCGCTTTTCAAGTAAAATAGAGAACATTCCAACTCTCACGAAAACGACAATTTCAATTACAAACACTTTCTCACTGCTCGTAAATTCAAAATTTCAGCAACGAAATTTACCCCCAAGCCTTGCTAGATCACTTTTTGTTTTCACTAAGACGAATCTGGCACTTAGGCCTCAAACTGGAATTCATGTGTGGATATCTGAAAGCGAGCCAGCCATGAGAATATGGTATTTAGTCAGAAATTTTTCAAAGTGAAGTTAATTTTTACAACACTTTCTTATCTACGTATTGGTCGCAAGCTACAACGACGAAAATTTTTTATCATTACGAGTTTTCTAGCCCAGCCAGATATTTTTAGGAGATATTACATCGGAACCAATATCTCACAAATCTTCACAAGCCCATCTGAGTTGACACGCATTTGCTTAACACAACTGCCGTCACATTTGCGTCACGCCGTTATTGGCAGGAAGATCCAAAGACGACCTTGGTGCTTTCCAAGGTTTGTTAGAAGAACTGGACCTAGACGCAGAGCTCGAAAATATGACAGACATCGCGACTCGCGATATTCATTTCCACCGTACGTTCATAGACATGACGAACGGTCTAGCAAAATTAATTATCACAGAGACTTTTACCGACGTCAAAACAGGCTTCGTACGCATGCTTAACGCTGGAGAAAAGGAAAACAATTATCGTGACAGAAACCATTTCCGTAGTGATTACAATGATCACGAAAATCGACAAAACAGACGCTATTAAAACGAGCACAGATATAGTAATTAGAACATCTGCAGGCGTAACTAGTATTCTAATGGATACTATTCTGATAGATCAAGCCCACATAACTCATGGCAAATCAGAAATTATACAGTCATCAAAATGGGGAAGGTTATCAAAACAATAACAGACACCAACACAGTCAACATTGGCAAAATCCAAGTAGGCTATGCCTGCCACGACACGTAGAGATAGCTAAAGTGGGACAGTATAGCCCGGCCAAGAATCGGCGGCGCGGAAGTCGCAGAACAGCGACTTCCAATTCCGGCAAAAAACAATGCGTCACTTAACATAGAATATACCGCTGTTACGACACTGAACTTTCTTCATTTAAAGAAATATCTGTGACGTTTTACTGATCGTCCTAAGCATGACGCTAAACTGTCCACAAAATAATAATAATAAGTTGTACTCTCAGTTAACATTTTCTAATACGAGATTTTTGGAAGCGAAGCACAGTTTGGCGAAACAAGTATACAGCTTTGAACACCGTCATTTTTACACACAGCAGTAGCAGTCATGAGTCATTAAATGAAAAACTTACAGTTCTACAGCGATCTACCGTTGTGTTGTCCAAATGGAAAGTCAGTTTTGCAAAATAGTAGTGGTACTGAAGAATTACAACTATATTAAGATTATACCATTTCAAACAATAATTACAGATTGTCAAAGGGAATATTGTGTTGTCTGAAGGAAATTATCAGTGTCCGAGGTAATATGTATTTTTGTGGAGATTTTTTTCTTACTATCAGTTGTACAATAATGAAGGTTTGTTTGTCAGTAGTGTTATTTATCAAGTGTGACTGTGGAGTGTTTCTCGTGTCAGGATTGATTAATGAATATTTACTATGATTATTTATAAGATATGAGAATATTATGAGACTGAGATTATAATGATGATGATAAAGCTGAGACAATTATTTTGAAGGTATTTGTGATTAAATGGTTCAAATGGCTCTAAGCACTGTTGGACTTGACATCTGAGGTCATCAGTACCCTAAAACTTAGAACTACTTAAACCTAACTAACCTAAGAACATCACACACATCCATGCCCGAGGCAGGATTCGAACCTGCGACCGTAGCAGTCGCGCGGTTCAGGACTGAAGCACCTAGACCAAGACCGGCATTTGTGATTATTTGATGATTATGAGGATAACGATCATAATGTGATAGAAAGATGCAACAGTAAGGAATTATGATGTATTATAAGGAACGAGTTAAGGAATATGTTAAAGGCCCTATTTTTGCTGAAATTTTATGACAAAACAGTAGAGATAAATATGTTGAAGGTATTTTGATCATTGATGATGATTATGAGGATAATGATGATAATATGATAGGAAGATGCTATGGTAAGGAATTATGATGTGTTAAGAGGAATGAGTAGGTAATGGTTAGGGCATATGTTAGGGGCCCTGCTATTGTTGATTTGTCTTTGCATGAATGTAATTCATTAACTTCCAGATAGTAAAAGGAAGATCATGAACAATTATATAGTGAAGTAACACCGATACAGTAAAAGACTACACAATTTTTTTGAGAAAATGTTTGGATAAGTGTGTAAAACTGGTGTAGTATATATTTCTGACATACGCATTTTGATGTTTTATGACCACTTATTCTTTTGTTTTACGGCATATGTCTTATGAGTGCATTATGATTTTGAAGTATGTACCTTTTCATTTTGTAACTACCTACACACCTTTTTCTCTCCAGATCAGATTGTGACAGACAAGATGATATATGTATGTATTGAAACGAATTTGACCGCTATGCATATACTCCAGACTTACAAGACACAATTGCACAGAGGATGCATCTTTGAATGAATGACAAGACCATTAACCAAAATATGGAAGTATTTTGTGGTAAAATGTGCATTTTAATGATTTTTATTTTCTCCTTTTTTACTTATTAATTAATTTACTTGGCATGGCGTATGTTGCTATTGTGAAATGTTTATAATCTTGTTGTATAACGTGGTTATTGCATAGCAGCTTTGCCTCTTGTCAACTCATCCACTATATAATCATTGGTACCAACATACATTCTGACATTGACTTCTTACTGGAATTGTGTGATGGCACTAGTATCTTACATTTTTGTGACAACATATCTGGTTTTAGCTACTGCGTTACTTTTGTGAAGACACTTTTATGTATGATATCTATAAGCCTAAGATTGTGTTCTTCAGACTGTTTTTTGTTGCAGATGTGTAGGATAAGATACTTTGCTGCATTGCCTTTCTGATGAAGTATTTGTTGTGCATGAATTTGATTTATCGCTTTATGGATGAATATTTTTTCGTGAATATATGTATATTGCAGCCCCTATAGTTTTAGAAGAGCTCACTTACAGTAAGCATTAACTGTTAGAGGCAATAAATAAACGTCCTCTCATAACAAAATTATAGAAACGTAGCAGACGCATTTAGAAATGAGAGAGAAATGTGACCTCAATGTGGAAATATAAAAGTGTACATGTAGGTTGACTACCTTGTATTATGTGGGTATGATGATGCAGAAGTGAAATATAGGCGAACGAACATGACCTTTCTGGCAGGTAAATTGACATGAAGATGTTGTTATGATGTTTTTGACAGGCAAATGGAGATAAAGAATATTATGAGAAAACCCTGAGCTTTCAGAGAACATATAGTATGCATACAGTACAGAAGTTAAAAAGTTGATCAGTAGATTAGAGTAGCACAAGACACTAGGATAAAAATATCGCACAGATTGACTGAGACTTTGTTTCTGAAGCTCACTTCATTCTCTCTCCTTTTCCTTTACATGAACAATGATACAGTTTCTGTTTGTCCTATATTTGTGGTCTATATGTATTTTTTATTACCACCGATCCTATGTTATATATGTTAGTTGTTAATTCTGAGTAACCATACATTTTCATTAACATAAGATCTATTATTGTGTGCACACAAAATTTTTTGGTATGTTTACATGGCCATATGTCACCATTACAAAAATGATGTTTTGTCAGTTACTCCGTTTGTTAACTTTACCTTGTATCTGGCACAGAATACTCTGCAACTTTTTCTGTATTTAGATGTTTCATAATCACTCTGATTCTTGCAATCTACAAATAATAATTTTTTGTACATAAACTTGATTTTTACATTTTCATGCAATGCTCTTGTACTATTTCAAATATATACAAGAAATAATTTCTTACAGACACAAGACTGCATCTGTAGTACACATTGCCAGTTTGTCATGTCAATTACAGATTCAGTAAAGTTGCCAGGGATTTAAATAAAGGAAATAGCAGTACTGAGTTTATCTACGAGACTTTAAGAGGACATACCAGCTGTCAGTGGGAAACTACTTCTCTGGGTCTGTTCACATTTACGAGACTTCAACTGCACATATGAGTCGTCAATGGAAATCTAGTTCCCTGAGACTGCTCATACTGATTCTAAATTCACTGACAATCTTTAGAGTGTAGTCAATGGTGGACATTCACTTGCCTTACTGGTTGCCCCTTAAGCTGGAACATTCTTCATACCTGTCAGCATTGCTCACCTGTAGGTTCAGTGCTACAGGGTCAGCGACCTCATTGGTGGCTCTTCTTCAAAATATGTGTCAGTGTTATGCTAGATGGATTCCTTTCTTAGCCACAGGATTAATGGCAAGAGCCGTTAACAGTATCTTCGTTGGTGTTAAGTGATGCAACATTCTACCTTCAATTCAACTGGTCGGTGGAGAAAGGAACTAAGTCCCTGTTTCTTGGCAATTTTCACTTTTTTACATAAATGTATTAAACAGACCAGGACGCACCTTACCACCATGAAACGAACCATGTTTGGCTTTTCCCTGTGGGAATAACATGAGGACGATTTGTTACGTGCCGAGGAGAGAGGAAACATGTCAGTAACTTCCTCCGCCGCACGCCGTGTCCCGCTGGCAGACTGTGCTGTCAGTGAGCTTGTACTACGCCACCTTCAAACTAGATGGCCTTGGCTTGTAGCACGCGGGCGCAGAAGGCGTAACAAAACACTAACTTGGCGCCAACTTTGTGATATGTTGTCGTTATTGTTGATTGTTGCTGTAAGTAATAGAATGCCATCTTTCGAAATGTCACCCAAACGAAAGTGAAATGAATGTAAGCACAAGAGGCTGGAGTTCACAGGTTGCCATAGAATGACTACAGTGAGAAAGCAGTTCCTGGAAAATCTATCGGTGCTGATTGCAGGTAAAGTATCAGTACTAACATTTACCCATTCAACATGTTTAGTGTAATATAAATTCCATAGCATGTGCTACATGCTTCGTCATTACTTAATAAGTTAGAAGACGCCGAATGGAATGTTTCCAACGTAACAGTGAGGATGATCGCACTGAGATACTTTCAAACTTTTTAAACATAGAAAAAAATAGAATATTTATCTACAAGGGTTAGTTGTGGCAGGTGACATTACGAAAAGGAGGCCAAGAAAAGTTATAAGTGACATCGATAGCATCTAGAAACAGCATTCCGTTGTTTACCAAGCCGTTGTTTGTGGTAGAAGAGTTCGTGTCTGCAAACGTGCTTTACTCAGTATCCATGCTGTATCACAGAAATGTGTTTTCATGTTTGCCAGTTACTAGTATAAGCTCAAATTACAAAGGACATGCGTGGAACAAATTCATGCACAACCAATATTTCGTAAAATGTAATAAATTTGACAGATACACGCATCACATCTTTTACACTACGCTGAGAACGAAATGAAATACTTAGATGCACCCTCGAATTAGAAATATTCCTTACGAAGTATCCAGATTCAGATGTGAAATTCGACATCTATAGGAAACATTTTAGTGAAAATTACAATCTTTCTTTCGGTCGTCCGCAAATTGATGTATGTGGCAAATGTGAGGAATTTCAGGCTAAGTTAAAAAGTCAACATATCTCTTACAGCATCAAAACAGCTGTACAGTTCCACTTGGATTTTGCAGGACATTTTATAAATTTTATGGGCAGGGATGACATTGTTGGACTAGCTTTCGACTTCTGCCAAACATTCCAGTGCAGGATGCATTCTACGAGTATTTACCTCAACTGACTGTTAACTGTTTCTACATTTATGATATGAAGTCCACACATTATCATGAAGGTAAATTGAAAAATGGAGCGAATGAGGTCTGTTCATTCCTGTAACATTACACTGAAAACTATGTAGCGAAGAATGTTACAGAAGTACACCTGTTCTCCGATAGAAGAGCTGGTCAAAATAAGAATAATACTGTAGTAAGGATGTGCCTTGCATTCACAGACACTGAAAAATTTTAAAAAATCGCTCTCAGACTTCCCGGAGGAGAAAGAGGTCACCCGTTTCTCTCTTGTGACCGTGTCTTTGTAACACTGAAGAGACAAATACTGAAATGTGACCGAGTTTACATCTCTAAAGAGTATGTGGAAAACATAGCAAACAGAATTTCTGAAGTTACAATCGCTATCGTGGAAAGTGAAGACGTAATGGACTTTGATACATGGTGACCTTGTCATTAAAAAAAAAAAAAAAATTCGTTATGAAGCAACGAAACCGGAAGTCGTGACTGCCTACCCTTTCATAAGCATTTGTGTCAGTCACTCCTTTAATGTGGCAAAAACTAAACTTGCTTTGTTTCACATTGGGTTGCAAAGGCTACACGATGTAAAAAAGGTTATAATCAATAAAGAGAAATTTGAAGATATTCAAAAACTGGTTAAGTACATCCATGGAGAAGACGCTGAGATTTTTTATGGGGAGATATCGATACGGGCGACTACAAGTAATAACTCATTGTGATAAATTATGAATTATCAACAATTTTGAATTCTATGAAGTAGCTGTTTTCATGTTCAGTTGAAGATAATTTTCCATTAGTTAATCAATAAACTTGAGTTTTAGGCCAGAAATGTGTAATTTTGAATGTGTTGTACTCAGGAACAGTGCTAAATTCCCTTATTGACTGGAGGAGGGAACTATGTTATAAATTTTCAACTTTTTTCAGAAGATACTCTTTAGAATACATGAAAATTATTTTCATTCGCAGTATGTACGATTAGCGTGCAACAAATGCCGAAAATTTCAACGCAATCTGTCAAATAGTTTAACAATAAGACAGTTTCTTGTCTCTCCTGTCAAATAAGAAAAAGTGAAATAGTTCCTTTCTTCAGCGAGCGATTCAGTTATTTTCATGTACTAGCCTTAGGATTAATGATACGAGGCAGCGGAGCAAATCTTCAGTGATTATGTGTGACAAATTTTTTATCTACAGTGTACAGCACTCGGAAAATAGTATGCTTGCTTCCTCCCTTTGCAAAGACAATATTCATATGCTAAACACAAATCATAACAGTCTTCTGCACATTTTGTACCCAAAACCCTAACACTTGTAACGCTATTTTTATTGTAATTTATAGTACTTACTTCTTCGCAACTAAAAAGAAATTCGTCTTCTTGCCTTACCACAGGTACGACAATTCGTATGAAATTTTTTCTAGAGGCAGGGAATAATGTAAGGCTTTCTGATATTGTAAACAATTCACCTTTACTATAGTGGGAGGAAGATGAATAAGCGCACTGCATGAGAGGTGAATAAGATTCTTGACCCTCTGTTTAGTTTTATCTGTGGCTGATTTGCTAGTCGGTCTGTTGAGCAGCGCTGAAACATTCTTGTTTGGGGCATAGTAGAGAGCAGTGAAGTTTATTCAGAGAATAAGATCTTTAATTGTGAATCTGGGAGAAGTTATATGGAATATTTTATTACGGAGGTAAAAATTTATTTAATCCTTTCTTGTTATTTATAATGATGGAGAAGTTTTTGGAGGAATTTTAAAGGTATGTTTGTAATTTTTGTAATGAGAGAATTTTGTAGTTGTTAGTCTTCTTATGCTGTGCTGTCTTCTTCTCAATAATCAGAGTACAAAAACGATTTTCTTTAAAGTTAATCCCGCCTCCGCGATTCATTGATTCGTAGTTTATGTGTGCACTGTATCTTAAGCCACACGACATCACATATTGCTTCTTAAAAAAAAAAAGGAGTAGATTATTTATCTTTAGCTGCTATATCTTCGGATTTGTATTAGCTTTCGAGAACGTCAGTACTTCAAACACAAAAACAACATGCTGGGCAACTGCTGATGCCGTTTTGCTGACGGGAAGTTACGTGCACATTCAGCACGGCAGTGCACAACCACACACGCTTACAATGAAACTACGCACCTGTGTGGGGCGTGGTGAAGCGGGAACTAACTCGTTCTCCAAGGCATGCAGGTACCATTGTCGAAATGGAACAATAGGTGCAAGCTGCTTGGGCCTGCCCGTCGCAGATTGCTTTACGATCGCTTGCATGCGAGAATACACAGTGCTTTATTAAGGGAAGCTCTCACCTTGTGTCAGGTGTTGTGCTAGCAAGTACATTAATTTGCAGCGCACAGTGTTGGTAATTTCAAAGAGTTCTTTTCTTCCGACTAGAGTAGTAATTTATCTTTGTGGATATTCTTAGTCTAACATTGCACTTCATAATGTGCTTCGATACTGAGTTTTAGTGATATAGATTTAATTGAGCATGCAATTACTTTTGTTTGGCATTAAATTGATACAGTTATATGTGTTTGTATTTAATTGAGTGGCAGACAAAAGTTGGCAGCACTTCTGCTCTAGTGTCTTTGGTGAGACAAGTACTAGAAACTAGGTCTTTGACGATGTGTGTCTTAGTGTGTGGCTGTACAATGTGAAATAAACGTAATGTTGAGTGAAGTAGACAGATTCTTTTTAAACCTAAAACAAGTAAAAGTAACACAAATTAGATTCAGTTTCTAATATCAAGTTGCATTTGATGGAGTTTTATTTCACGACACTGTACATCTACAGAACACAGAGCCAACCAAAAGTCGGTTTTGTTCAGTAACTGAATACGATACTTAAAGTACACGTCACACGAGGAGAAAGTTTCTGAAATAAGTGTATCCTGTTTCTCACATAGAGCAATTATGTTATAGAAAGCTTACACAGTATTCACAGATGGGTTTAGAATGATAAGAATAGAAGACGACGTTTATGGGGATGTAGCACATACACTCAGAAAGCAGGCAAGGAATTAATCTTTGTGAAAACCAATAGTATGTTTTATATTAAACATGTTTACGATTTGTATTGGAAACCTCTGATACAGACTTGCAGCAAGTACGACAACAGACTTCAGTGTATAGGAATTATGACAGATCTTTGTGTACAACAGTATGAACAGATTGTACGAATAAAATGAGGAACTGGAGACTGTCAGAAATGAGTGAGGTTTAAGCAAAACAAGAACAGATGTGTATCTAGCTTGTGCAGATAAGGATAACACAATTGTTGCATAGGGATTCAACAGCTCTTTTATTGTAAGACTACTTGGCGACTGTTACACTCCCAGCTGAGAGGAATTTTATTTCTTATCTCATGTTAATTCTTCTCCTCTCCTTTCTTCCTATCTGTAGATTAAGCAGATTGTAGTGGTTCCATATTAGATTACACATTGAGCAACCATGGGAATGATAATAATGGATTTCTATGAAAAGAAAGGAAGTCGGACTTATTGATTTACTACTGTCATACAGAAGATCTGTACTAAGCAAGTCAATTAGTTATCATAATGTAAGCAAAGGTAAGGATTTTACTATGAGAAGAGAGCACTAAGCTGAAACTTACAAGTTGAATAACTTTTGTCTGCTACCACAAATATATTTTTACTCTGGGTGTCGTTTTGAGTGAGGAGATTATTTCTACAGACCATGTGTTATTTTTGAAAGCTGTAACAGATGAGAACTTTGTGTTATGTGGGCAATTTTAAGAGTAAACTAGAATAATGTTCGAAATATGTTGAAGAAGAGATTTGTCATTTTTGAGAGTGTTGAACATGTGCTAGATGAATATGAATTAAATACTGATGCACTACGGACAGAAGGTTTTCTAAATTGGAGACAGCAGAATGAGCATGTTGAAATACGACAGCTGACCTTGAGTATTTTGATTTTATGTTGATGTAGGTCTGTATAAGTTGTGACAATGCGATGTAGGGATTTTCTTTGTGTTTTAATGAGGTGCTTATGAAGTGTAAGTTGTATTGTGGTATTTCAGATATGATGATTATAATGATGTTACTATGTGTTAAGGAACTTCATTCTGTACTGTATTGGGTGATGATCAGTTGTAACATGTAGTATATATTTGTATATGGAAATTAGATGAAGGTTTGCTATGGATTTACACATCTACTGTACTAACAAGGAATGAGTTACATATATAAGGCCATATAATCCTAATTTCAATCTGCAAGCTTATTGCAATAATATTGAGAGCATTGCTACTTTTTTTTGCTGTATTCTGATGGTACCTGAATAAGAAGTAATGAGGAAAGATAGTATAATGCAGTGTCAAGCATTTGTGAAAAAGTACAGAAGTTTGATGTGTAATGTATGATACTAAAAGTAATTTGGAGGAGAAAGGATTTTTTCAAGCAGAGGAATATAGACGTATGAATTTTATTGTGAATTTATTGCTGGCAGATGTGAAAAAAACGTTGGGAATGTGTGTTGAAAACAACTGTTGCAGAATTTTCTGATTGCAACTATGAAAATAGGAGTTTTATTAGATATGTGTTATGACCTGGCTAACAGTATTGAGAGAATATGTCATGATTTGTAAGGTATGATTATTGTTATTTTATGAGGAAGAATACTGATAAAAATGGAGGGCAGAGAGTTAGATTTGATGAAGCTTGGTGAGAGATAGTCTTCTTCAGCAATTAAAGAGAACGTTGTGGAACATAGATGAGTAAATTGGAATGAAAGTAGTAAATGGAACGGTTGTTCTGGCATTCCCAGTGTAGTAAATCGTGTAATAGTTGCGAAATATGTAATTGTGGCTTTGAAGATCGACATTTTTTCTTGATTACTCTAATTCATATAGAACTTTGAAAAGGTGCTAATAATGAAAATGATTCATGGAATATTATTTTGGGCAGTATTTACCATTAAGCTTCAACAGCGAGTCTGAAAGTAGTGTACTGTAATTGATTAAGGATACATCATCTAATTTCATTCTTTCACTGTTACAACATTATATTACATTCAAATATTAAAATGTTATTAGATTAAGATAATGAATATGTACATGTGACTGACACCTGAGTGACTTTTCTCTCCAATGATAATATTTGTACATATAGTCTGTACACTCAGTAGCTACCAGTACTATGGTGTTCACATTTCCATTTCCATAAGCTTTAAGCTAATGTCCTGTATGTGTTGTAGTTTGGTGTTATAGCTTACTATATCTGTTAAGTTAGGTACACTGAACAGATGTGCCTTGTACATAATTCTTTTTTGTCTCTTTTGTGGTTATTCATAATAACTGAAATCTTAGCAGAGAGCAAATAGGAAATGTTTTGTTACACTTACGCAATTTCATGTCATTTGATGTCTTTATTATATAACTTAGGTATGCAGTCAAGATTTTACTGTATTAGATATATTTTGCTACACATAGATACTATGTTGATGTCATCACATACCTTCATTGTCTAAGATACACAAAACTTGGGATTTAACTGTATAATATGCTTAGAGATGTTACACATTTATATGTAACATACTCTATGTGTAGAGAACCGTATTTATATTTATCTAATTAATCTTCTATTGCAACATGGAATTCAGATGTGGTTAACATAGTATTTAATTTCTACTGATTCGTGTTTTACATATTCTGGGCAATTGCTGGAGGCACTCAGTACTATAAATATATATATATATATGCACACCTTGAGAGGAGCTCTTTTATGGATAGTGTGAACACTGAAGCTTCATGTCCAGTTCTGCTTCATTAAGTGGAGCACAAAATACGCTTAGTCATGGATGATATCAAGTGTCCTATTATGTAAACATTACCACATTACCATACTTTTGTTTTGCGAAAATCTCAGTGCCTGTCTTTTCGTGGAAAATGGACTACATGAAGTTTAAATGACAATGGATGATTAAAGAACTGACATTACTGTTATTCCGCCAATACTGAACCTTTGGGTTGTCAGTGGATAAAAGGAAGCAACTTTTTGCCTACCCTTATCAACACTGCTGTTATTTTTTCAAGATCTTCAAATTATCAGTGGAGAAACTGATCACTTTACTGTGCTCGCTGAGTCTGCACTTAGTCCACAAGTATGTACCTTTCTGCCAGTCGTTACTACATAATCAGGTAACAGTATGTCCTCTATAAAACAAGTATCTGTGTCTGATGTTTTGTAGGTAAAACATTTTCATCTCCCAGTGCATGACATTGTTCTACATGTAGTTTTAGAGACATTTAATATCTTATATCGAATAGTTAGCCATTCAGATTACTTTTTTGCTCAAGACGTACAATTTCTTACTGTTGTTACAGCTTTTTGCTCAAGACATACAATTTCCTTATCTTGCTCCATATATCATGTTGTCTTTTGTACATGTGATGATGTCTACACCACACAATTATCTATAGGATTTTTGCTTTCTGGGTCTGTATTTTTAATTTCCTCGTAAACACAGCTTCCTTAGTTATGTTTTCAGTTACTAGTGATGTTACAGCTCTTTAGCTGTTCATATTGCTTTACCACCACTCACAGTTACTAATTATGTTTCATATGCTTACTGTTTCAACTCATAATGATTTTTGTTCTGTTTTGTAGTCACTGAATGCCCAGATTTACGTAATTTTTACTGTTTCATTAAATATTCATGAATCAATACTTCTATTTCTTAATTTGAACGAATTTATTGAATATTCGTTGCTATATAATAGCGAGAAATATTCTGGAAAATTCCTGTTTGGCAGAGCTCAGATTTTGAAAGGTGGTTAGAGTATGAGGAGTAGAGTTTTGTGTGCTATATTGGCCACAGATAGCGCTTTCCCTTAGTTCATAAATGATGGGGCTTTCTGGATTCCAAAGTTTACGTTGTTGACAAATAATCAGTCCCCATGGGAGAGGGAGACAAGGTTATCAAGGGTGTATGGAAGAAATGTGTGCACTGCTGCAGAGGCCTAGTTTCTGATTTCTGTAGCTGTAAATTGCAATTTATCAAAAAAGTTAACACCCATTAACACCCAGCTACGAGTACTATATTTGAAGAAAGTGGGATGTCATGTTGCGGAAGCCTTTTCAGTTTTGCTTAACAAATTTTCATAATTCACATTCTTTGCCTCTTATGGTACTGTTGTTCCATTACCTCGTAAATGTATGAACTCAGGAAGAAATACATCATCTTTACCCCTTTTCATTTTTAAATGCTGAACGTAAAGTTTGTTTATAGAATTAAGTTTCATGAAAACTGTACCAAAGACTTAACTTTGTCAATTTAGTGCTTAGTTCCTAATTTCAATTACTTGTTAATAACAAAGTCCAATTTTGTAGGTTTGTTCATATTTGATTTGATGCGGAAATGAAGTGAAATTAGTTTCCAATAATTTGACATCAAGCAATCACGTCTCACTTGATTTCAAAAGTTTTAAGACAAAAGTATTTTGCTATCGTATTCCAGTTCACAGGTTCCATCTGTTAAATACATATTAAGGTAGTGCGTAACATACTTCATTGCACAGGACAAGATTATTTGAATAATGTCAAAGCGGCGTGATTTATTTCAGGCAGGGAGTTGCAAGACACAGGTGTTGATCCAATGTTGGACACGTAACCCAGAGTAATTATTAGTACTAGAGTTTGCCATTGTTTATGCAGTTGGAGTATAGGGATTTTCCCCTCAGATCTCACAGGATATACAAAAAAACTGTTGAATATTTTGAGAGGTGGTAGTACTCATCGAAACAAGAAAGTAAGTCCAATAAGCGTAGGTCTGGAAATGCATACCTACCGAGATAAAGACGTATTTTTTAGGAAGGGATGTTCGACGTTTGGTTGTAGATATTAGCACAGTCGTTGCATTAGCGCTCCGTCAAATGTGTCGTCAGACGCGGTGTACTGCTGTCTCAATGCTTAAGCTTCCAATCAAAAAGATTACACAACCAGTGAACTAAATAGCATTATAATGTGAATACAGGGTGTTCAAAAAGACGCGGTCTGACATCAGTTGTGTGGTTCAAATCGTATTGAAGGCTATGTTAGTTTCTGTCGCGTTTGTGTGCCTTATTATACAGTACAGTCAACATGGGAACGTATCATGGTGTTTTACCTTCTTCCAAATGCGGATTCACTTCTGTGTTTACTGTTATTACGCTGTTTGTACGTACAAACGGTGTAGTACATTCATTTTTTTCTCTCTTCCTCCACTTGTTAGCAATGGAGCCTACTACTCGACAAGTGAAATGGCGGATATGTTATTCTGCTATGGTTTGGCAAATGAAAGTAGCGTGCGAGTCCGTGTCTTCTCCGCTGAAAAATATCTCCTGCACGGAGTGCCTTCTGATGAAGCCGTTCGGCAGAGTTTTCCAGCGTACGAGGGACACAGGTGCCCTTGCACCTCGGGGACTGACAGTGGAAAGCCCGGCACAGTCCGCACGCCTGACATGGGGGAGCATGTGCTATCTTCAGTGAGAACGCAGCAGAAGGTGCGTCCCACTCTCTTTTCTGTTGGATACTTCATGAAGAATTGCTGTACCCATATCATCTACAGCGCGTTCAGGCCTAAGGCCACAACATCATCATGGCAGACGGTGGTTCTGTCAATGACTGTTGCAGTAGTGTGTCGCAGATCCACTGTTCACATTTTATTTACCGATGAGGTAGGTTTCAGAAAATTTGATGTGAATTTCCATAACCAGTATGTGTGGGCAGATGTAAATCTCCAAGGAATTCAGGACAGAGGGCATCAACATCGATTCTCAATCAAAATATAGACAACCGTACCTGACGATAGCCACAAAGGTTAATTGGGGCCCATTATCTCGGCTTTCGCTATAGTGAATCGCATGCCCTGCTGGAGGCTGTGCCACTGCAGCGATGATTACAAATATGGCTCAAGCACGATCGCACACCAACACAATTTCGTCACAATGTGCACTAACTTCTGACGCAGACATTTCAGCACCTTTGGATTGTTCGGGGGGGCCCACCTTGGCCTGCTCGTTCCCCAGACCTCAATCATATAGGATTTTGGTTATGAGGATACTCGAAGGAATTTGTCTGCGCCACACCAATCAGTGGTGTGCGGACACTACAGGGTCGCATCTGCAATGCGCGCCAGCATGTACAACAAGAACTGGGTGTACTTCAAAGTGTGCACCATTCCTTTTGGCAGAGGGCAGAGGGATGTATTGTTATGAATGGACGCCACGTTGAACACTTGTTTATCGCAGAAAGCATACATTTCCGGACCAATCTTTATTGGGCTCATGTCAGAAAGTATAAATTTTCAGACCCATGTTTATTGGACCTATTTTTCTTGTTTCGATGAGTACTGCCACTTATCAACGTATTGACACTTTTTGAACACCCTGTATTCACATTATAATGCTATTTAGTTCACTGGTCGTGTAATCTTTTTGATTGGAAGCTTAAGCATTGAGACAGCAGTACAGTTATCACAGCCCACCTAGGTAGCCTCGCGGTCTAACGCGCTGCTTCCCGACCGGGAAGGCTTTCCGGTGCCCGGTACGAATCCTCCCAGCGGATCAATGTCGAGGTCCAGTGTGCTGGCCAGCCTGTGGATGATTTTTAAGGCGGTTTTCCATCTGCCTCGGCGAATGCGGGCTGGTTACCCTTATTCCACCTCAGTTACACTATGTCGGCAATGTCTGAACAGACACTGTCTCCACATACACGTACACCATAATTGCTCTACCACGCAAACACTTGGGGATACACTCATCTGGCATGACCTGTTGTGTAGTTGTGAACCACTGAGGGCTACAATGGGAGGAAGCTTTTCCATCGTTTCTAGGTCCCCCGTTCGTACACAATACACACAGTTACCACATGTGGTAGGTCAAATGTGTATTGCTCATGAGGACTGCATACAATGCCCGTAATTATGCACTTACATACTTTCAACACAGAAGCTTCACATTCAGTATAAGTAATGTTTACATTCAGCGACTAGTGAGCATAAAGTTACTTCACATACACTGTCATAGTGTGCAACATTCCTTTTGGCGGAGGGCAGAGGGATGCATTGATATGAATGGTCGTCGTGTTGAACATTTGTTTATCGCAGAAAGGATACATTTTCAGACTCATCTTTATTGGACTTATATCAGAAAGTATACATTTCCAGACCCATGTTTATTGGACCTATTTAACGTCTAAGTAAAAAACCTGCTTTGAGAAGTTGCTGTTAGACATTCTCGCTGGTAAGAAAGTTACATCATGTAACCTGCAATGCATATTAGTGACTTTAGAAACTTATACTAAGATCACGCCGTTTGCACCATTTGGCATAATTTTTTTCTCCTACAGATGGCTCTAAAAATCCAGTATGCACTTGGGCATACCAATCAATATTTGGCGGGAACATGTAGCCTTGAACCGCTTCGCTCTTAGCTTGGCTTATGGTGATAGTCGAACTATACTGAGCGGACGACTTGTATGGGATTCGGTTAATGAAAAGGGGACATACAATTCAAGGTTTATTTCCCCAAAACAATTAATTAATTGTAATAAATTACACTGTGGCTTACAAATTACAGTGACACAAACAAATCAGCTGCTTACAATATAATGTTATATTCCACAGGTGAACAGAGAAGCTTCAAAATTGTTCACAGTTTGATACATTAACAAATAAACATTGTGCATTGAACTACATACTTTAACCTAATACAGTTGAATTTTATAATGTGAAGTACAAATATATAATTTACAAATAAATTTTCATTTGAATTTACTCCTTCCTATACCTTCTTTAAAAGAGTAATAAAATTTCCAAAAGGTACCTCAACTGGAAATGCCCTAAAACCCTTAACACAACAACACGTACATGACTAGCTCAAATAATAAATATATGTACGGCAAAGCCCAACATTTGCTTCCTTACAGAAGGTTTGCTGATTTCAACAGCGCAGACCACATTCAAACTCTAGCCAACATGGGCCGCTTGCCAGTCAAAACACGTTACGACTGCGGCAGCGGGCGAATTTACATAGGCAATAAAAGAACACAGGCCACCTAGCAATCTTACCAAGATCAGTTTACACGAAGGAGGAAGAGGGGGGGGGGGGGGGGGGGACATAATAAATATCATACGCAAGTGCACTTGCCAAACCTACTACTAAAAATACAGTATAAAAGGATCTCCATTAATGACAAAATCCGAAATGTGCCCGGCAATATTGCACCTGAGCCCTAGTAGCCAAAATAAGATACCAAGGTCTGACATAATCTTAGGGCTAACTGGCACAACAAATAAATAAGAGTAAAAGAACAAGCAAATGGGAATGCCTAAGAATTTAAATAGGATTAAGTACACACGAGACTAAAATCAATTGCTAGCACCTTGGACATCGTCTTAGGCTTAATTGACACTACAAATAAATAAAGGTAAGAGAACAGGCAAATGACAATGCCCAGCAATTTGAATAAAAATAAGTAAGCACAAGGCTAAAAGCTTTTGCTAGCAACTTAACAAGCACACATAAAAATATCAGACTGCTGCCACATCGCAAAACGGAACAGGCGCGCGCGCAGTCCCCAGCAAGCCAGAAAACCAATAACACAAACTCCAGCAACCGAGTCAGCCTCACCACAGTAATTTCAACTCAGAATCAGGGCGCGGGAGCACATCGGGTCCACGCAAAACACACACTGCTAAATAATACCCACCAACAGATACGGCTGCCCCCCTGGTGGGAAACCGGGGGCGACGACTAGGTACACACCAGCGGAAAACTCGACACCTAGACTCCAGCCAAAACGGAATCACGCAGAAAATATAAACAACAGCTGAAGTAAGGTGAAACGAACCCCGCCACGCAGACCGGACAGAGCAAACACACAGAAAGCCTGCCCTGCAGTCCTTACAACTCCTGGGTGCGGAAACCCGAGCGATATCGTGGCATCCTTTTCAGAGGCGGAGAACCTCGAGCGATCGCGTGCGGGGATCCATCAGTTGTCCACTACAGCACGTCACCAACACGCCACACCGCCCAACGGCCAAATCAACGAGGCCCGCCAACAACGAGACCACAGCTCAGTGCCGGGGCGGGAGGCAAAGTACCGCCAGCTCGGTGCGAATCCAAGTGCCGAACCGAGAGCGCGGCCCCCCGCGAAAAACGCTCCAGAGGGCAGCAGCCGCCTCAGCGCCTGCGCAGGCCGAACCAGACGGAAACAGAAATACAAGTCGCTGTCGATAGTGCCGGATACGCAACGCGCCAGAGAAATGGCACATATACTGCCACACGTGTCTGTTACGGAGGCCACTTGTCTCACAAAGGAGACTGCGCCATTGTTATCTATACGTGTAATGCTCTTGACCTTTTCCCGTCTAAGCAACCTTTTCCGTAATAAGTAGATATGAAGCACAATGAAACACAAGCAGAAACAAACCGTGACCTATAAATCTGCCCACAGTCAGCCTCGAATGCGACACGTGTAGACGTGTAGTCGTCTTCCCCTCCCCCTCCCCCCCCCCAACCCCCCACACACACACTATGTTTGACTAGCCAGAGACAGTCTATGTAGAAGACTGCACTTTCGATGTTGAGGAAACGTTCTACCTCAAAAATCACTGGAAACGCCTGCCGCCCAATATTT
Organism: Schistocerca cancellata; assembly: GCF_023864275.1. Lineage (NCBI taxonomy): Eukaryota > Metazoa > Arthropoda > Insecta > Orthoptera > Acrididae > Schistocerca > Schistocerca cancellata. Next base: position 512,160,779 of record NC_064634.1, read on the forward strand.
GCTTCATCCGAGGACATGGCAAAAAGTGACTGTGTACGATGTCAGGAGAATACGGTGCGTGAGGCCAAATTTGACAACCTAAGAGGGCAGCAGTAGCGGCTGTGCTGAGCGGGAGAAGGTGAGGCGTCGTCGCGCAGCAGAAACAGCCCACTGGAGATTTCCGCGACACTCCGCGGCAAACTAGTCAGGAGACTTCAGCAGCCCGCTGCTGTGACTGTGCCCCTTACGAGCATAGCGTGTTAGCAGCACGCCGTGGCAGTCGTAAGCCAATCGCAGCATCACGTTGCACGGTGACGGTTGGATCCTCGACTTTTTCGGCAGCTCTGGATCCGCGCGTCCTCGTGTTTACATTGCTCCTTTGTCTAGCGATAACAGCGGTTCACCCAGCACGTGTCCGTGTTGCTGAGGCGGCTAAAGACGCCTCCTGGATCGCCGTGACACAGCTACAACATTCGCGCAGGGGAGGGGCGTCATTGAATGTGTGCGAGCAATCGCAGAATTATTCATAATGTGCCAGTGACTGAAAACTGATGAAATATGATTTTTCCCTTCTCGATTGCGATACACCAGTGTTTGAGAACCGGAATCTCCACATCTCTTGCGATTCCTGGTTCTACACGGACGTATGGTCTGCCTCTTCCTTCTTCGCCCTTCAGATTTGTTTGACCAGACCACAGGCGCCTCGCTTCGCTACCACTGTGTCATATGACGGTGCGTTGTTGGCGTACACTTTCATCATCTACAGGGTGGCTGCAATCAGACGGACACCAACTGATACGGTCAGTCTCCAGCCGGAGTGCGGCTCCCTTCTGTATGTTGCCGCAGATGGCTCGCGACTCTCTGTACCTGTACTGGAGTAGTAGGACATGAGAGGGTCCTGCAGTGTCGAACCAAAAGACAAAGTTTCAAAAATGTCCGGCGGCCTAGGTTCTTCGAGTGATGTCGCCTCCCAGCCCAGTACAGAGGTAACACGTAGATATCGGGTCTCGTCCTTCTGCTGTGAGGCTCTAATTGTTGTATTGGCTGAAGAGCCAACACCGTGTTACTAGAGGAGGCCGAAATGCACGCGTTTTAGCTCACGCAGGCTGGCGTGAGGAGGGAAGAACTATACTGACGTGAGGTCTGGAACATGACAAGGAATTAGAATTCAGAAAGCGGACTTAATTTGTTTGATACTTTACTCCATTAATGATGAACGTCGCTCTTGACGGTACATGATTCACAATATTATCTGTTCAGAATAGTAAATGAATATGACGCCTTGCTAGGTCATAGCAAATGACGTAGCTGAAGGCTATCCTAAACTGTCGTCTCGGCAAATGAGAGCGTATGTAGACACTGAACCCTCGCTAGCAAAGTCGGCTGTACAACTGGGGCGAGTGCTAGGGGTCTCTCTAGACTAGACCTGCCGTGTGGCGGCGCTCGGTCTGCAATCACTGATAGTGGCGACACGCCGGTCCGACGTATACTAACGGACCGCGGCCGATTTAAAGGCTACCACCTAGCAAGTGTGGTGTCTGGCGGTGACACCACACTAATGGAACTACCAAGAAACACGCTAACGCTCTCTCTTACTGGAGTAATTAATCCTACGAATTACATGGATTCCATATATGTTTTATTACGCAAATTTCTTCAGATAATACAGCAAACTGAACAATGATGTTGTGTAGTAACATATACTCCTCAAGCAATCATATGCAAAGTTACAAATCATTCTTATTAGTCAAAATACAATTCTTTCATGTTTCAAACTCAGTAGCAAATATTGTTAACATTTTACAGGGTAAATTACAATTACGTGACAAAAGGTCATGGATAGCGATATGCATATATGTATATACAGGGTGTTTCAAAAATGACCGGTATATTTGAAACGGCAATAAAAACTAAACGAGCAGCGATAGAAATACACCGTTTGTTGCAATATGCTTGGGACAACAGTACATTTTCAGGCGGACAAACTTTCGAAATTACAGTAGATACAATTTTCAACAACAGATGGCGCTGCAAGTGATGTGAAAGATATAGAAGACAACGCAGTCTGTGGGTGCGCCATTCTGTACGTCGTCTTTCTGCTGTAAGCGTGTGCTGTTCACAACGTGCAAGTGTGCTGTAGACAACATGGTTTATTCCTTAGAACAGAGGATATTTCTGGTGTTGGAATTCCACCGCCTAGAACACAGTGTTGTTGCAACAAGACGAAGTTTTCAACGGAGGTTTAATGTAACCAAAGGACCGAAAAGCGATACAATAAAGGATCTGTTTGAAAAATTTCAACGGACTGGGAACGTGACGGATGAACGTGCTGGAAAGGTAGGGCGACCGCGTACGGCAACCACAGAGGGCAACGCGCAGCTAGTGCAGCAGGTGATCCCACAGCGGCCTCGGGTTTCCGTTCGCCGTGTTGCAGCTGCGGTCCAAATGACGCCAACGTCCACGTATCGTCTCATGCGCCAGAGTTTACACCTCTATCCGTACAAAATTCAAACGCGGCAACCCTTCAGCGCCGCTACCGTTGCTGCACGACAGACATTCGCTAACGATATAGTGCACAGGATTGATGACGGCGATATGCATGTGGGCAGCATTTAGTTTACTGACGAAGCTTATTTTTACCTGGACAGCTTCGTCAACAAACAGAACTGGCGCATATGGGGAACCGAAAAGCCCCATGTTGCAGTCACATCGTCCCTGAATCCTCAAAAAGTACTGGTCTGGGCCGCCATTTCTTCCAAAGGAATCATTGGCCCATTTTTCAGATCCGAAACGATTACTGCATCACGCTATCTGGACATTCCTTGTGAATTTGTGGCGGTATGGGGGGTGGTAACATGTACACAATGGCATGAAAGGACAGTGCATTACGCAGAGGTGTCATTTTTGCTCGGGTGATTCATATGAAACGATTTCCGACGTGATTATGGCCGCACGATGGGAATTAACAGATGCTGAATGTACAATGGTAGTTAGAGCTAGATGCATGGAACTTTCCATTTAGGGAATCGTTAGAGAATTCAGTATTATGTGATCCACAGTGTCAAGAGTGTGCCGAGATATTTCAAAAATGGTTCAAATGGCTCTGAGCACTACGGGACTTAACTTCTGAGGTCATCAGTCCCCTAGAAGTTAGAGCTACTTAAACCTAACTAACCTAAGGACATCACACACATCCATGCTCAAGGCAGGATTCGAACCTGCGATTTAGCGGTCTCGCGGTTCCGGACCGTAGCGCCTAGAACCGCTCGGCCACACAGTCCGGGTATCAAATTTCAGGCATTACCTGTCACCATGGATAATGCAGGTGCTGACAGCCTTCATTTAAAGACCGAGAGCATCAGCGTTTGTGTAGAGTTACCACTGCTTACAAGCAACACTGCGTGTCAAATATCCTCAGAAATCAATGTGGGAAGTGCGACAAACGTATCCGTTAGGACAGTGCGGCGAAATTTAGGATGGACTACGGCAGCAAACGACTACGCGAGTGCTTTTGTTAATAGCACGACATCACCTGCAACCCCTCTCATGAGGCTCCTGACAATATCAGTTGAACGGCCGCGGTGGTCTAGCGGTTCTGGCGCTGCAGTCCGGAACCGCGGGACTGCTACGGTCGCAGGTTCGAATCCTGCCTCGGGCATGGATGTGTGTGATGTCCTTAGGTTAGTTAGGTTTAAGTAGTTCTAAGTTCTAGGGGACTTATGACTTAAGATGTTGAGTCCCATAGTGCTCAGAGCCATTTAATATCAGTTGAACACGAGATGACTGGAAATCTGTGGCCTGATCAGATTTGTTCGAGTTTCATTTGGTAAGAGTTGATGGTAGGGTTCATGACTTCACGAAGTCATGGACCCAGGTTGTCAACAAGGCACTGCGCAATCTGGTAGTGTCTCTCTAATGATGTGGGCTGTGTTTAAATGGAATGGACTGCGTCTTCTGGCCCAACTGAATCGATCATTGACTAGATGTGATTGCATTCCGCTACTTGGAGACAATTTGCAGACTTTAATGGACTTCATGGTCCCAAACTACGATGGAGCGTTGATAGATGACAATGTGCAATTTCACTAGAACATAATTGATCGCGATTGGTTCGAAGAACATTCTGGACCAATTGAGCCGTCCAGATCGCATCACATGAATCCCACTAAGTATTTATGGGACATAATCGAGAGGTCAGTACATACGAAAATCCTGCACCGTCAACACTTTTGCTGTTATGCATGGCTGTAGAGGCATCATGGATCAATACTTCTAAAAGGGACTTCCCTATATTAGGAGGTATAGTCAATTGTGACCTCAGTGTACACTGCCGTAAACTCAGTGATAGTCTGTATTGCTTCCAGATTCTCATAGACACGCACTGCAGTCCATCCATGTTACCTGACTAACACCGACTTGTAACTCTTCAGGCTTTCCCAGCGAGATCATGACATGTGGAATAATCGGGTCTACTGCCGGATGTTTGTGTCGCTCTGGCACAATATTTCGGCCACGTAACTATTTGCCTTCTTCAGGTGCTACCTGAGACTGCTGTATTGGAGGATCTTGTCCAGTATTTATGCTCAGAGGGCGCTGGGTGCTCTCTCTGCCGTCCGCGCTCGCCTGGCGCTGCCTGTAATGTGTCGCCTCTTCCCCGGTGCTCCCTCGGACGTCCGTGCCCGACTTGGTCGCCATCTGTGGCAGCTCTCTGAGGCCCGTCCTGTGTGGGGAGTTCTGTTCGCGGTCCGCGCCCGCCTGGTGCTGCTCCTGAGGTTCTGGCCCTTCCCTGGTGCTCCCACGGACGTCAGCGCCCGGCTTGTCCACCATCTGTGGTCGTGGCAGTTGTCTGGGGCCGGACCCGTGTTTGGCGTTCCGTTCGTGGCCCGCTAGGCGCTGCTCCTGAGGTGTTGGCACTTCCCTGGTGCTCCCACACTGACTTATACCTTCAAGCCAGCAGCTGCCACCACCCGCAGCAGAAGAATGGAGTCTTGAAAACATTAGTTCACAGGGCTCGGGCTCTGTCGGATCGGAAAGTCTGGCCACAGAGATATAGCATCTACAGCTGGTGTTCAGTAGAAATGGGTACTCCTCCACAGACATCCAAAGGGCACCTCGTGCTACCAGCCAACCACAGGGTACAGAAGAGGAGCCAGAGGATGCGAAGAAAGTGGCGTACGTGCCATATGCTGGACCTGTTTCTGCAAAGATCAGCAGAATTCTCTCAAAATACGATATAAAGAGTATCTTCTGTCCACCCTCCAAAATTGGGACAATGCTAGGGAGTGTGAAGGACGACCTGGGGCTACGTAAACCAGGCATTTACAACATCCCGTGCCAGTGTGGAAAATCATACATTGGCCAGACAACCAGGACGGTGAATGTCAGCTGCAAAGAACACCAGAGGCACGCCAGACTCGGACAGGCAACCAAATCTGCCATAGCGGAGCACTGTCTGGAGATCGGTCACTCGATGGACTACAACAACATCCAAATTGTGACACAGACTCCAAGATTTTGGGACAGTGTCATAAAGGAGGCCATCGAGATCAAGGTCACAGACAACCTAATAAATCGAGACAGCGGTTAGCAGCTCAGCTTGGCGTGGAGTCCGGCTCTGGACCTTATCAGGGCCCAACGAAAGGAAACAAGAAACTCCTCAAGAAGTAGTAACACCGCAGCAGGAGCAGCGCCAGGCGGGCGCGGACGGCAAACAGAGCACCCAGCGCTCTCTGAGCATAAATACTGGACAAGATCCTCCAATACGGCAGTCTCAGGTAGCACCTGAAGAAGGCAACGAGTTACATGGTCGAAATATTGTGCCAGAGCGACACAAACATCCTGCAGTAGACCCGATTATTCCACATGTTCACGCCGATTTGTTTGGCATTAGTCAGTCATTCGGCCGGAAGCCGATGATATACAAAGTGATATAAGTCTTTCGAGTTATTGAAATGTATTTTAAAAGTTGACAATAAAATGATGTATTGCTTACATAATGATAGTGTAGTATGGAAAGGTTCTCCAATATTATTACAAGCAAGACGGAATGTTAACTTAGCAGTAGTTAATAAACGAAAATAATATTTGGTGCGTAGTCCAGACAGTAATCTCTCCATCTTTTATTGCAGCAGCCAGGCAGAACACAAGCCGACTGAGTTTGCTCAGTTTCCCACAATTATTATAGCGTGTTGTAGCAGCTACTGTATCTTTGCTGCACTCAGATATGATACCCACGCAAATTCTAAAAAGTGTGTATATGTGAATGTATGAATGTTACACATCTCCTCCTAACAACTGGCCCAATTTCCATCAAACCTGGTATACATATCATTTACGGGCTGCAAAGGATCACTGTGGTTATAAGAACCTCCCACCTGTCAAAGCGGTGGAGATGGGGGTGAAAAAGCAGTGTAACCCACGACACGAGAATATCCATATTTTAGTAATCCATTGAATGCCTCTATGAGGGGGAAGATTTGTCTAATGTGATCGAAGAAGAAACAAGAGTCCACATAGAAGAGATACGAGATTAAGTATTAGATTACCCTCCATTCAGAGGCTGTTGCTCGCAGTGACTGTTATTTTGATTTGTAAATAATAGATTTCAGCTATCAGTAGTCCTTTGGAATATTTATTCGCAGATCTAGATTTCGGCTGCCAACTAGTCATTCTCAGAGCACTGTCCTTTTTTGGTCAATGCATGTAATACCTGTTGGTCTGGCTTTGTACACAGTTCATGAACTGTGTAAATATTCCAAAGGACGACTGATAGCTGAAATCTATTATTTACAAATTAAAGTATTAGAATCAGAATTTAATACAGCTTTGGAGGACTTAAGGTCAAATAAGGCAGAATGGGTAGATAACATTCCATCAGAATTTCTAAAATCATTAAGGGAAATGGTAACAAAACGACTATTCACGTTGGCGTGTAGAATGTATGAGTTTGGCGGCAAACCATTTGACTTTCGGAAAAGCATGACCCACATCATTCCGAAGACGGCAAGAGCTGACAAGTGCGAGAATTATCGCACGATCAGCTTAGCAGCTCATGCATCCAAGTTGATTACAAGAATAATACACAGAAGAATCATAAAGAAAATTGAGGATGCGCTAGATGACGATCAGTTTGGCTCGGTGAAAGGTAAAGGTAGGAGAGAGGCAATTCTGACGTTGCGGTTGATAATGGAAGGAAGACTAAAGAAAAATCGAGACACGTTCATAGGATTTGTCGACCTGGAGAAAGCGCTCGACAATGTAAAATTGTGAAAGATTTTCGAAATTCTGAGAAGAATATGGGGAAGCTATAGAGAGAGATGGGTCATACACAACAGCCAAGAGGGATTAATTAGAGTGGACGACCAAGAATGAAGTGCCTGTATTAAAAAGGGTGCAAGACAAGGATGTAGTCTTTCTCCCCTACCGTTCTATCTGTACATCGAGATAGCAATGTTGGAAATAAAACAAACATTCAGGAGTCGAATTCAAGGTGAAAGAATATCAACGATACGATTCGCTGACATTGCTATCCTGTGTGAAGGTGAAGAAGAATTGCATGGCCTGCTGAACGGAATGAACAGTCTAATGATTACAGAATACACAGTATGGTCTGAGAGTAAATCGAAGAAAGACGAAGGCAAAGAGAAGTAGTAGAAATGAGAACAGCGAGAAACTTAACATCAAGATTGATGGTCACGAAGTAGATGAAGTTAAGGAATTCTGCTACCTAGGCAGTAAAATAACCAATGACGGAAGGAGCAAGGAGGACATCAAAAGCAGACTAGCTATGGAAAAAACCGCATTTCTGGCCGAGAAAAGGCTACTAATATCAAATATCGGTCTTAATTTGAGGAAGAATCTTCTGAGAATGTACGTCTGGAGTCCAGCATGGTATGGTAGTGAAACATGGACTGTGGGTAAAACGGAACAGAAGAGAATCAAAGCATTTGGGATATGGTGCTACAGACGAATGTAGAAAATTTGGTGAACTGATAAGATAAGGAACGAAGAAGTTCTACGCAGAATCGGAGAGGAAAGTGATATTTGAAAAGCACTGATAAGGAGAAGGGAGGAGATGATAGGACATCTGTTAAGACATGAGGGAATGACTTCCATGGTACTAGAGGGAGCTGTAGAGGGCAAAAACTGTAGAGGAAGACAGAGATTGAAATACAGCCAGCAAGTAATTGAGGACGTAGGTTGCAAGTGCTACTCTGAGATGAAGAGGTTGGCACAGAAGAGGAATTCGTGACGGGCCGCATCAACCCAGTCAGAAGACTGATGACAAAAAAGGTGATACATTATTTGAGAATGGGAACTCCTAGAGACATGTAGCAAAATTTACACATAATTCGAACCTTTGCGAAACTTTCTCTCGCTAACAAAATCCAACAAAATGGTGATTCAAATACACCACTGAAGGTACGAGAGGAACTATATGATTGTACGATTCTTACTACAGGACATACGATCTTATGAACACTGGGCGCGTGTAAAACTACCGCATCATGCAAGACATTTAAATATATTGTTTCCTTTCTACCAACTCTATTTGCAACACGTTTCACAGACAATATCCTGATCTGCTACTGAATGCACATACAAAAATATGTCATAGTAGTTCAGGAGACATGTTGTCTTAAACACTAAAATGCCGTCCGCAGCTCGTGGTCGTGAGGTAGCGTTCTCACTTCCCGCGCCCGGGTTCCCGGGTTCGATTCCCGGCGGGGTCAGGGATTTTCTCTGCCTCGTGATGACTGGGTGTTGTGTGATGTCCTTAGGTTAGTTAGGTTTAAGTAGTTCTAAGTTCTAGGGGACTGATGACTATAGGTGTTAAGTCCATAGTGCTCATAGCCATTTGAACCATTTTGAACCTGGAAACGCGATGTCATAAACAATGAGCTGCATGAAAATGAAACTGCTGCGCAAAATTCCACAGGGGTGCAGGTGAATTATGTGTACAAATACCAGTGATATTTGTTAGATAGGTATTAAATGTATTTAATATGTGTGTCTGCGGGTAAAATCATCTGTAGAGAGCTAATGCTCAACCCCTGGAACGATTTCAATGAAATTTGGTAGATAGATAGTTACAATACGGAGAGAAAGACTGTAGGGGTAGGAACCACAAGCCTCATATTGGGATGAGTGTGATCACGTGGAGAGAGAACGGAGGACGAGATGACGGACAGTGAGGGGAAGAAGGAGATGGGTACAGATAGGGGCGTTAGATGGAGAGATACAGGGGAGAGGGAAAAGTTCAGAGAGAGGAGAGTGGAGGAAGTGGACGGAGAAAGGAAAGAGGAGGAGATGGACAGACTGGGGGAGGGGGTGACATGCAAGAAGAGGGGGGTGGAAGACATCAATAGACACGGGGGAGGATATGGACAGAGAAAGGGAGGAAGAAGGCATCGACAGAGAGAGAGAGAGAGGAACAGAGGAGATGGACACAGGGAAAAGGAGGAGACGAACAGAGTGAGGTGGATGTTGAGATGTACAGTGAGGTGGGGAGGAGGGGACTGACAAAAAGAGGTGGAGGAGGAGATGAATAGAGTGAAAAGGATCAGATGGGAAGACGCAGATTGTCAGGGAGAGGGGAGAAGGGATGGACAGAGAGAGGGGCAAAAGGAGATATACAGGCAATGGGGGATGGTGCAGATGGACAGAGAGATGAGGTAGGAGGAGATAAACTGACTGAAGATTGAAATAGATGCTGCGTACTCAGCTAGTGTAGGAATAGAGTTATCGCTCCATGTGCCAGTGATGTTACAACACTCATCATTTGGAGCTCTGTTACACTTCAAGTTACGAAAATTAATTAATAAGAGTTCCACAGTATGAAGCGGCTGTGGCATTTGGTTTTGGCTTCTGTGGCGACGTGGTATTGTTCTGTGGCGTGCAGATTTCCGAGTATACTTGTACTGCAGACGTGTAAAAAAGAAAAAAAAAACAGCTCTGTAAATTAGTTTTCTCGAGATGACAATTAAAACCATATGACCGGTCTGCAAATGACCTGTGCCATTCTGCTTTGGCTACTCAGGTGGCGTGGAGCTGTATTATGGTGCGGGTATTTTCGTGTATGTCAGGACCTTCTAACATGAAAAGGTCAACAACTTTTCATTCTGGAGATGATTGAAACTTGATGACTACCCTGCGCGCGTCCGTCCACCGACATATGGTCGTGAGCGGTACACACATTACTTGCACACACTCTCCCCATTGTCGGCTGACGAGTATGTCTGACGAATACAGTTGCAGTGGATGTCCGTGAGCCGTTTGTGTGTCGTTTTTATCAGTGCGATGCGAACTTTTTCTGTCAGGTACTGAGATGCGGCACCCAGAGCTTCCGCTAGTTGCTGCGGTGTGAGGTGTGAGGGGTGTCTGCTATTTATGCGAGGCGGTCTCACCTGTGGGCAAGGCCGCACGGGCGCAGGCGTTCACCCGCCGGCTGCAAATACTGCGCGCTGGTATTTCAGAACTCGCCTGCCGGCGCTTTGCCTGCGGCCGGGCAGCGGGCAGAGCGAGCTCCGCTAAAGTCCGCCGGCAGCCACCGCTCCCACCGCACGCTAGTCTCCATCTCCACAATGACACCGGCACTAACGAGGCAGTGCAGACATCTGCAGACGAATAAATGCAACACATTCAAGACTTTATTTTTCACACGTAGATAGCTATGTACAGGGTTATTACAAATGATTGAAGCGATTTCACAGCTCTACAATAACTTTATTATTTGAGATATTTTCACAATGCTTTGCACACACATACAAAAACTCAAAAAGTTTTTTTAGGCATTCACAAATATTCGATATGTGCCCCTTTAGTGATTCGGCAGACATCAAGCAGATAATCAAGTTCCTCCCACACTCGGCGCAGCATGTCCCCATCAATGAGTTCGAAAGCATCGTTGACGCGAGTTCGCAGTTCTGGCACGTTTCTTGGTAGAGGAGGTTTAAACACTGAATCTTTCACATAACCCCACACAAAGAAATCGCATGGGGTTAAGTCGGGAGAGCGTGGAGGCCGTGACATGAATTGCTGATCATGATCTCCGCCATGACCGATCCATCGGTTTTCCAATCTCCTGTTTAAGAAATGCCGAACATCATGATGGACGTGCGGTGGAGCACCATCCTGTTGAAAGATGAAGTCGGCGCTGTCGGTCTCCAGTTCTGGCATGAGCCAATTTTCCGCGGGCTACGCGTGAAACTTGCCCGCACGCGTTCAACCGTTTTTTTGCTCACTGCAGGCCGACCCGTTGATTTCCCCTTACAGAGGCATCCAGAAGCTTTAAACTGCGCATGCCATCGCCGAATGGAGTTAGTAGTTGTGGATCTTTGTTGAACTTCGTCCTGAAGTGTCGTTGCACTGTTATGACTGACTGATGTGAGTGCATTTCAAGCACGACATACACTTTCTCGGTTCCTGTCGCCACTTTGTCTCACTGCGCTGTCGAGCGCTCTGACAGCAGAAACCTGAAGTGCGGCTTCAGCCGAACAAAACTTTATGAGTTTTTCTACGTATCTCTAGTGTGTCGTGACCATATGTCAATGAATGGAGCTACAGTGAATTTATGAAATCGCTTCAATCATTTGTAATAGCCCTGTATAATGTGATTTAAATTGTTTCAGTAACAAATAGAAACTTTTTGTAATGTTTCTATATTGCTTCTGATCACAAAAGAAAACCATTGCCCCACATCAATATGACCAACGAGAACGTTACCTCTGAGCCGTGGTAAAATTTGCTGTTTTGAAGACCGCGCCGCAGCGCGTAGTGTAAAGGCCGGTTCCCACTAGGGCTGCCGCGCGTCAAAACCGCGCGTCAGCGGCGTGGTTGCCATGGAAACGGCGTCAGCGGCAAGGCGCGGCGGGCTCTGCGTCGCGGTTTGACCATGTCGAACCGCTTCCGCTGCCGCGTGACGCGCCCCAGGTGCGCGCCGCCAATCACAGAACGCGCTGAGCGTGACGTCAGGTACGCAACCCCGGGCCACAAGAACTTTCGCCGAACCGCTGGCGCGGGCGCGGCGGCAGCTATGAAATACTTATCATCCGATTCCAAGGAAACTATTCGGTAGAAAAATTTGATTCTTGGGCATGTTACAGCCTGATATCTTCTCTCGATAAAGGGCCGAATTTCTTTCCGATATTCGTCGTGGTTACTTGCTGTATCGCATTTACGTAAACCTTTACACGAAATTTTAATGAGTGTGCAGAGGTAAAAACGCATTGCATGGACTTTGCGTACAGTTCATTTTAGGTAATACATTATTGCATATGAAATTTAGTCAACATATCGAAATTGTTTTTGAAGCTGAGAGCAGATCGATAGCTATCACCGTTCTCGAGATATTGAATGATATGTCGGCGGACGGGCTGTGCGGTGACCGCGCGTGGGTCGCTCACGACGCGACCGATACTTCGTCCTGCTCGTTTTAAACCATGTGGTTGTATCAACTGCAAATTTCGTAAACGGTTCAAGAAATCTAAAAGCGTTTTTTTGCAAACGATAACTTGTAAAAAGTCATGTATTTCGTCACATGATAAATATCCAAAATCTGTTTATCTACCGAGATATGAAAGAAACTACAGTTTTTCAGAAGGGATAGATGATTTATTTTAAACAGCATTTAATAACGTGTGGAATGAGAAGTTAAACAGAAACTAATTTGCTGGTATGTCATAAGATGTAATTTGCTAAGTATCTACAGCTATTGATTATTTCCTTTGGTAAGTAACAAACGTTTTTTTTTCTTTATCGAGTGTACTTTATTGGTTCAAGACGCGTTTCGCCTTTTACTTTAAGGCATTTTCGGTGGAATCTAGAATGATTCAGTTTTGTTTTAAATGCATAACTGATTACTTACAGTGAATCGAGTTTTTGGCGGACATATACGTTTCCCCTCACCTGGTCACATGCTGGAGGTTGAACTAAAACTTAGATTATGGAACATAAGCACATTTTCATGTTCACTCTTTCTTCTTCTGTCACTAGCTGTAGACATTTTACCGAAAACACTGATTTGAAGTCGTAACTACAGTGTGTTCACCTCATGCCCCTTCCTGTTTGGTTTGTTTATGTACATGTTGCCAACCTAAAGAATTATATGCTGAAATTGTTTGTTTATTTCTGTTCCCCTTATATCTGTATATGTGTGGGGCTAGCCTGTGATAGTTATAGAAAGTTGAAAGTGAATGCAGTAGTTGTCAGACAGTGGTTGAAAGGTTTGGTGTTCAGCTGATTTCAGTTTTGGTTTAAATGTTTTGTGGAGGAGTGCATGGAAGACTAAATTCACTGCTTACATTAACAGATAAAATAGTAGAATAGCGTTTGAACAAATGATTATTGTCAGAATACTATCACCCAACCCCTTTGTCGTCACTCTTTGACGCCTCATAATATGACCTGTCAACTTACCCCTCTTGTAGTCAAAGTTGTGCCGTAATTTCCTCTTCCTATTCTATTTAATTCCGTACCTCTTCTTTAGTTACACGATCCTCATATCTAATCCTCAGCATTCTTATTGATCACGACGTTTTGAAAGCGTCCATTGTCTTCCCGATAGAACTGTTCATCGCCCACGTTTCACTTACAAGGCTGCACTCCACACAAATACCTTCGTAAAATAGTACCCAATCATTACAATTTATATTCCATGTGAACAAATTTTCTTTTTCAGAACGCTTTTCTTGTTATTCACAGTCTTCATTTTATATCCTCTCTACTTCTGCCTTCTCAATTACTGCTTCCCTTTCAAGTCATTGAAGTCTTAGAAATGCAGTTTGGTTTCTGTACAAGTTGTAGATAATCTTGTGTCCCTGTGTTTTATCGATGACATCTCCAGAGCTTCAAAGAATGTTTTAATTAAAATTGTCAAAACCTTTCTCTAAACATGCAAATGCTATAAACACAGTTTCGCTGTTCTTCAGTGTGTCTACTTAGTTAAGTGGTAGGATCAGAATTGCCTTGCGTGTTCAGACATCTCACAGGAATCTAACATTGTACTTATGTTAGTTTGTACAACCCCTCCCCCTCTCCTGTCTACATATTCCTTCCACTATGTAGCCTTCTCTTATTTGCTTAGTTCTGGCTTGCCAAATGGGTTCTTGACAGTTGTTTCTCCTTTGAGCAAAGTTTTCTTTGTTCTTTCTCATTTTCATTCCCTTATGTTTTCCAAGTGCAAAATCACGTTGCAGTTTTGGACTTTCTGTCAACGTCATGTTTAGACATTTCTATTTCCAATGGCCTACTTTATTTGCTGCATTTTTATATTTTTCCCTCTTGTCAGATTTAATATTTCACGTTTTATCTAACGATTTCTACTGTACCTTCTTCCCGTTCTCATACTCTGCTGCATTCACCACTTCTTCTCTCAAAGATATCCATTCGTATTCTAGCGGATTCCTTCCTCTGTTTCAGTCAGTCGTTGCATTACGCTAACTTTAAGATTATCGAAAAACTGTGGGTATTGACTTATTCAAGTTCCATTCCCTTAATTTGCTACCGTTTACTGTCTCTTTAGTTGTAAACTGCAGCTCGTAACTAATAAAGTACTGTAGGTTTGCGTCTGCACCGGGAAATGTCTTATAATTTCAAATCTGGTTTCGAAAACTTTGTTTCAAATATGTATTATTCTTTCATGATTCTTAAGCAATGTGCTAGATCGTGAACAACGATGAACGGTAGTCATGAAATCTGTTTATGGTGAAATGAGAAAACATGCATCATGGAATATGTGAAAGAGTACATTGTACAGAAAATGAAAAATTGGTATGTCTTCACCCAACTAGATATAGTTTTTCAAACGCACCGCGCGTTTCAGTGGGTCCTGCCCCGTACCTCAGTGGCTGTCCGTCATTGGCTACCGCTAACGTCTGCCGCTTCCAGATGGGAACGCCAATTCCGCGAGCCGCCGCGTCAACGCGGAAAACGCTTGCCGCTGCCGTTTCCGCACGCCGCGCTGCCGCGCTCTAGTGGGCACCGGCCTTAAAGCGGTCGCCTTCCGTTTCTGGCGCTGGCGCCGCTGTGGCAGTCGCAGCTTTGGTGTCTCCCTCTGGTGGGAAAGGGGAAAAGTTGCCTGTTCACGTGCATTTAAGGGGCGCTGTGAGCTCGGCAGTGGTAGAGAGCCTGTATAGGGAGAGAGTGGCCAACCGGACGATACGGCGGCCATTTTTCTGCCAAACTGCGGGCGGGACTTTAGAATGGCCAGTAGTGGAGTACACACTCACCGAATCAAAAGCACAAGACAATACGGCGAAGTCATTCGTTAAATGCTTTTATTTATAAGAATAATGTGTTGTAATATTTTCACACAGCCGATTTACAGGTCTGTTTTCAAATTTAACTATATATATTGCAAGTTGTTTTATATGTAGTAAAAAGCAAAAACGACTTACTTCGCATAGATAAGAGTACTTGGTTGGTTTCCACAAAGCTCCTGTTTGATTGATGTGAGCCCTGTTGACTGCGACTGCCCACTGCTTTCGTCTTTCTTCATTGCGTGGAAATGCTAACATGCGAAATCCACTTTCGCCTCTATTGGAACAACCAAATGCAGCACAACCTGGCATCGTTTACGAACGTCTGCAGAACGAATTACAGATGTCATAAACAATACTGTACAATTACTGACGTGTTCACTTCAAACATATAGGCCTACCGACTTCATCACAAAACGGTTCATTATTTCAACTCGTATTTAAGATCGCAAACGCTAATTACGTACTAAAAACGATATACAACTAAATCGAACACGCATGCACAACGCATAACAAGTCTCTCAATAATTCAGATACCTTTTAATCGCTTCCAAAAGTCCTCTGAACTTCAGTTCAAGTCAAAAGCACGGTGAACATAGGAAGTGCGAGAGACGTTTCGCGCCATTTTTCTGCCAAAGCTAATCAACCAATCACGGGCAACTTCACCTATGGCCACACTCTCTGTATTCAGGCTCTCTAAGCAGTGGACGGTCGGTCAGTCTGACTCGGTCAGTCTGGGTGAGGCTAGGTCAGTCTCGCGTCACCAGTTGCTGGTCTGTCTCTCGTTCCCATTTGTGCGGCAGTTAGTGTCTGTCGTCGGAGTGCGAGTATGTCTGTCGTTTGGATCAAACTTTAAGCCAGAAAATGAGAGTCTTGCAACTGCACCAGTAACAGAACTCAGCTAGTGGTCGCCCGGTCGGGGCTGAGTTCGTGCATCTGAGTCTGCGCGTTACGTCGCCAGTCTGCTCGAGTTGCTCGGGCAACCGTCATTGGCGATTGGATCTGTCGGTTAGTCGCTCGCGCACTGAGACACGAGGTGACTTGTCCGCCTTGAGCGTCGGCGCATGTGAGGTCTCCACGTTGAGTCCAGTGGGCCGCGCCGTATAGAAAGGGGTAGTGGCTACGCGGTTGACACGAGACAACGGGAGTGAAACGACGACGTCGGGCTGGCCGGGGCGAGCTGCGACGCCGTGAGACGGGAGATCGGCGCCCCTTCCTGCGTCCGTTGAAGCGGCTGGCAGCGGACGATTCGGGAGAGCGTTGGGGGTGCTGCGCCAGGTCTTCGCCAGAACTCGCAGTTTATTAGAAGTTAAGTTATTGGTGATATGTTGTTTCATTTACTTGTTAATTTCTACTTGTTTTCTTGGTGAGGTCACCAGCCGCTTTGTTTTCGGGTCGTCCCACCATTCTTCTCCGTTTGCCCACCCGCAGGAAGGTGGTTATTTGTGAATTGGGTGGTCCGTTTTTCCCTTGTGGAGTTGGGAAGGGTTAGAGCAATCTGCGGTTCGGGTTGTGCAGTAATCCCCCCGTGAATCTGCCATACGTTAATAGCTGCCTCTGTCATGTTTGTCGGTTCAGTGTTAACGAATTTATTGAATTAAGATGTAAAGGCCGAATTCCTGAAATATGTTTTTACCTTGCCTATCATCTTGCGAGGCGGTATATGTGTAACGTACAGCATGTTGTACATTTTATGTAAGTCTGAATTTCATGGGTTTTATTTAGATAGTCATTTTTATAAGGTTGGTACCCTTCCACCGTAAGAGTCCTTTTAAAAACAAATTGCACTTTCGGTGGCAAATAATTTTTAGTGTGAGTGTTTCTACCATTTACATCCCTCTTACGGGATGCGTAGTTAATGTGTTTGTGTGAGTTGTTAAAATTTTTAGTTTAAAGTAATCTGGTGTGTTGCAGATTTGCACCAGTGTAGTCTTCCAGAGCTTGTTGTGAGCGGTCGCGACTAGTGTCGTGTTGAAAGGGAGCGGCATGCTTCTCAGCCCGAAGGCTCGCACAATCAATATTGTTCTTTCTGCCTCTGAATAAAATTGTAACTTGATATTTCGAGGCTGCTTTTCTGCTTGTAAATTTTAAATCTGTTTTTGAAAAGACTTTTATAAATAAAATTTCCATTTGTTAAAGGTAATTTCATTTTCATCAGTTACTCCCTGACAACTACTTCCACGCTCACATAGTGTGACTAAATGTGTTAGTGTTCTTGATGACTCGCTAGTAAATAAAGTAATATAAAGATAAGATTTTGAAAGTAATTCACGGTTCAACCTCCACACCATGTGTGAGGGACGTTCAGTGAGTAATGCAACACTTTTGTCTTTCTTTTATTCAGGATTCCAATACACCTTATTATTCCCCACTCTTTTGGCTAAAAAACCCTGGTTCTCCACATAATCCCTGTTCAGTGCGACAGCCTTTCGCCACATTGCTGTGAGGGCCTCTACGCCCGCATGGTACCAATCTACCGGTCGACGTCGGAGCAACGTCTTGGTGCACCAACAACCTCCACATCATCATCCACTTAATGCTTCCGTGTAGTTAATCCTTCATTGAGCCAAACAGATGGAAGCCAGAAGATGAGAGATCCGGCTTGTAGGGTGAGTGAGGAAGAGCAGGGCGATGAAGTTTTGTGAACTGCTCTCCGTGCCACAGACTTTTGTCAGGCCTTGCGCGCAGCTGAGCTGCGATGTGTTGGTTTGTGATCTATCGATCACTTCTAGTGAGAGTGTCCGCACGTTCCAACACTGCAGGAGTCACAGCTGTCTGCGGCAGGCCGGCATGAGGGAGCTCGGACTGGTTTGCGCGACCTTTTTGTGATCATGACAGACGCCACGCAAGATGACTCACTCTGCTTTTATTCAGCGCCAGGCCCTCAGACATTTATGGAGGAACGTAGGTCGAAGTACCACAAGGAAAGTTTATAAACTTCTTCCGTACCAGCTGTAGATGTCACGGACGCTTAATTTTCACACCCTCGTTGCTCTAAACTGTTCGAAATGAGTTGACATTTTTGGAGACAAACTCTTTCGTTGCTTCACGATTCACTTCCTTATACTTATGAATCGAAGGTTCGTATGCTTGGCTTTTCTTATCTCGGTTGCTGTTATCCTTAGTATTTCTTCTCAGAGGCAAGGGAAAGTTTTTACAGCTGTCAACTTCACAAAAAATCCGTACGTCCAGTGTCCTACCAATTTATTAAGTCACTACGCGCACTAAAATGACGTTCGGAACCGCCAGCGTCACCGAGAGTTCAAAAATGGTTCAAATGGCTCTGAGCACCATGGGACTTAACTTCTGACGTCATCAGTCCCCTAGAACTTAGAACTACTTAAACCTAACTAACCTAAGGACATCACACACATCCACGCCCGAGGCAGGATTCGAACCTGCGACCGTAGCGGTCGCGCGGTTGCAGACTGAAGCGACTAGAACCGCTCGGCCATTCCGGCCGGCGTCACCGAGAGTAGACTGGCAGCTGAGCTAACTGTGAATTACAAGACTAACGTGCGTCTACACGCACAGACGTCTCAGCTGTCTTGCTTGTACACAGTGCTGCATATCTTCAGTCTTTTGCGACTTTGTCAAACTTCAGTTAGTTCACGCAAGACTGTCAAATTTCTGTCCTTACGTAGTCTTTTATTTGACGAGCATGGCATGCTTATGCAAGACGACGACAAGACGTTATGCATAGACTAGACTGCAGATGACCTTGCTATAGTCTGCCTCATGTACCTAGGTGGCCCAGTTTTCGACAATTCTGCACGCCCCCCTCCACTAACCGCTGACAGCCAATCAGATTCATTTTCTTTCAGAGTGACTAGCCGTGAGTTACGGGGATCTCTGCCCTGCAAGTTCCGCTGTTGCTATATTTCACAACAATGCAGTATTATTGGTAGACTGATCAAATTACTGATTCAACTGTCGATCTCATTTTCCTGCACCAGTCTAGCTGTGAATGTGTAGCTGCAAAGCTACACAGCCTGCAGGACTCTGTCCTGAGTGTCTCACCCCTTTTAACTGCCGTTAACGGTTTGGTACTAGCGGTAGGGTCCTCAGCGTCACCCCTCCCATATTATGAAGACTTTTGTATTTCCTTCTGCTCGTCTTCTATTGGTGCGGCTGAACGCTGGCTCCAGGGCGCCATACATAAGGCGTTATCGTGGGCACACTCTCGTGGGTTTCAAGACTAGCATCATGCACTTCTGTCGCCGTCGTACTGTCCACCCCCAACCAGAACTTTACCTCTATGACCAACTATTTTATGTAGTGGACACTTCTCGCTGTTGGAGGCTAGTCATCGACGCCCACTTAACTTGGCTTCCCCATCTTCGTCAGCTTAAGGAAAATTCCTGGCAGCATGATCCGATACCTGAGCCACACCGACTGGGGTCTGATCGCCCTACACTGCTGCAGCTCTATATAATAACTATGGGAGCCTGGTGTTTGGCTCAGCATCGGCCTTCGTACTGTGTCTGCTGGAGTTCATGTCGCAATGGGAGCTACCCGAAAGAGCCCAGTGAATGGCCTCCTCATGGAAGCTGGCGTTCCTCCATTGCGGCTCTGGAAGCAACTACTGCTTGCAAATTACATCGGCCACATTCATAATTGGTCTCACCATCGGAATTACCGTCTCCTTTTCATCAACATGCTGATGCATCTCCAAAGGCGGCACAGAATTGAGAATACCCTTGCAGTCCGTGCCCAATCGCTTCTTACTGAACTCGATGCTTTACCTCTACCAACTTTCCTGCAGGTCCACGCGGCCACGCGGCCACAGCTTCATCTGGACCTATCGCAAGGCCTAAAAGGCAGAGTTCCACCTGAGGCCATCCACCAGCGAGTTTCCTCCATTCTCGGCGAGTTCCAGGGCTCAGAGATAGTTTACATCCATCAATGTTTTGGACACACTGAACAGTGCTCGTTGCCAGATGGCTCCAGTGCTTTCATTGCAGGTTTGGTGGCCACCTATCGCGCTCCTCACCGTATCTACTCCTTGACCGGTGAGTCCTTCGTCAGCTGTAGTGACTCTTTAGCAGCCTACAAGCTCTCGACTAGCGCTTCCTGCGCCATCTTTGGTAACGATAATTCAGGAGTCCGTTTACGCCCTTGGCAACAGTGGACGTTCAAAGACCTTCATTTTCATCCCAGGACATATCGGGAATCCCAGAAATAAACTTTCAGAAAGCCTGGCCAATCAGGCTATCAGTAAATCAACACTGGAGATCGGCCTTGCCAGAGACTGATCTCCGATCACTCTTCCGCCGTTAAGTTTTCGCGATCTGTAATACTGAATGGCGCATCCTCATAAATTATGTTACAAAGGACACAACGAATCTGTGGCGGTCAATAATGTGGGCCGCTCGTAAGGACTCGGTTGTCCTTCGTCAGTTCCGTCTCGGTGATACTTACCAAACACATGGTCACATCTTCCGAAATTAATAGCACCTGCTGTACAAAGTTGTGTCCATCGATATTTTTATACAGCTTCAGTTGCTGCCAGTAATAATAATAATAATAATAATAATACGCATGATACGCATAACCTGTCTGAAAAGAGGGACAATTGTTTTTGTGGATTTTTGTTCTTTTGCAGATTATTAAGTTTAGTTTATGGCAAGAACGAAATAATGTTTAAGCTTTCGCTACTCTTATTTTCGCATTTTTGTGTACAAGACCCATAATATATGTATTAGTTAACAAATTAACCTCCAGCTTGAAAACCAGACATTCTTACGTTGCACCTACACGGCGACTTACGCTTGTTACAAACTTCGTTGTTAAATGTCAGTAGTCACGCTTACTTGATTTCGTCACTTTCAGAAACAATGGATCTTGTCTGGGAGGCCCTCTCCCTTCGCAACTAATTTTTCCTGGTAATATTATTGTCTGTTAGCTCTTATTACAGGTTCAACAGAGTTCATGTTGACACTGCAAAGGAGAGCCGATTCCTGCACAGTAAAGAACCGCTTCCAAACACAAACTGCTTTTTGCATAAACTATTAAATTCGACTACTACTATCTACCAACGAGGTCACTTGACTAGAATACAAATGAGTATCGGAGAGCAATAAGGTTCAACAGCACACTGTCTTCGAGCACCCCCCCCCCCCCCAAATCAAATTTAAGTGAATGTCAGTGAAATCCCTGAGACATTCACTCGTGAATGTTCAGATATACACTATGTGAACAAAAGTATCCGAACGCCCCAAAAAACATACGTTTTTCATATTAGGTGCATTTTGCTGCCACCTAATGCCAGGTACTCTATATCAACGACCTCAATAATCATTAGACATAGTGAGGGAGCAGAATGGGCCGCTCCGCGGAACTCAGGGACTTCGAACTTCGTCAGGTGATTGGGTGTCACTTGTGTCATACATCTGTACGCTAGATTCCCACACTCCTAAACATCCCATGGGCCACTGTTCCCGATGTAATAGTTAAGTGGAAATGTGAAGGAACACGTGCAGCACAAAAGCGTACAGGCCGACCTCGTCTGTTGGCTGACAGAGACCGCCGACTGTTGATGAGTGTCGTAATCTGTAGAAGGCAGACGTCTATCCAGACCATCACACAGGAATTCCAATCTGCTTCAGGATCCTCTGCAAGTACTATGACAGTTAGGCGAGAGGTGCGAAAACTTGGATTTCATGGTCGAGCGGCTGCTCTGACGTCGATCTGTTGTAGAATTTTAGAACATGTCTTTTGCTCGAGTATCATGTCGTTTTTGGAAACTCAGAATCTACTATGTAGGAATCAACATGGATTCCGGAAACAGCGATCGTGTGAAACCCAACTCGCATTATTTGTTCATGAAACCCAGAAAATATTAGATACAGGCTCCCAGGTAGATGCCATTTTCCTTGACTTCCGGAAGGCGTTCGATACAGTTCCGCACTGTCGCCTGATAAACAAAGTAAGAGCCTACGGAATATCAGACCAGCTGTGTGACTGGATTGAAGAGTTTTTAGCAAACAGAACACAGCATGTTGTTCTCAATGGAGAGACATCTACAGACGTTAAAGTAACCTCTGGCGTGCCACAGGGGAGTGTTATGGGACCATTGCTTTTCACAATATATATAAATTACCTAGTAGATAGTGTCGGAAGTTCCATGCGGCTTTTCGCGGATGATGCTGTAGTATACAGAGAAGTTGCAGCATTAGAAAATTGTAGCGAAATGCAGGAAGATCTGCAGCGGATAGGCACTTGGTGCAGGGAGTGGCAACTGACCCTTAACATAGACAAATGTAATGTATTGCGAATACATAGAAAGAAGGATCCTTTATTGTATGATTATATGATAGCGGAACAAACACTGGTAGCAGTTACTTCTGTAAAATATCTGGGAGTATGCGTGCGGAACGATTTGAAGTGGAATGATCATATAAAATTAATTGTTGGTAAGTCGGGTACCAGGTTGAGATTCATTGGGAGAGTCCTTAGAAAATGTAGTCCATCAACAAAGGAGGTGGCTTACAAAACACTCGTTCGACCTATACTTGAGTATTGCTCATCAGTGTGGGATCCGTACCAGATCGGGTTGACGGAGGAGATAGAGAAGATCCAAAGAAGAGCGGCGCGTTTCGTCACAGGGTTATTTGGTAACCGTGATAGCGTTACGGAGATGTTTAACAAACTCAAGTGGCAGACTCTGCAAGAGAGGCGCTCTGCATCGCGGTGTAGCTTGCTCGCCAGGTTTCGAGAGGGTGCGTTTCTGGATGAGGTATCGAATATATTGCTTCCCCCTACTTCATCTACATCTACATTTATACTCCCGAGGAGATCACGAATGTAAAATTAGAGAGATTAGAGCGCGCACAGAGGCTTTCAGACAGTCGTTCTTCCCGCGAACCATACGCGACTGGAACAGGAAAGGGAGATAATGACAGTGGCACGTAAAGTGCCCTCCGCCACACACCGTTGGGTGGCTTGCGGAGTATAAATGTAGATGTAGATGTAGATGCTCATAAGCCACACATCACACCGGTAAATGCCAAACAACGCCTCTACTGGTGTAAGGAGCGTAAACACTGGACGATTAAACAGTGGAAAACGTTGTGTGGAGTGACGAATCACGTACACAGTGTGGCGATCCGATAGCAGGGTGTGGGTACGGCGAATGCCCGGTGAACGCCATCTGCCAGCGTGTGTAGTGCCAACAGTAAAATTCGGAGGTGGTGGTATTATGGTGTTTGTAATGGAGGGGGCTTGCACCCCTTGTTGTTTTGAGTGGCACTGTCACAGCACAGGCCTACACTGATGTTTTAAGCCCGTTCTTACTTCCCACTGTTGAAGAGCAATTCGGGGATGGCGATTGCATGTTTCAACACGATCGAGCACCTGTTCACAATGCACAGCCTGTGGCGGAGTGGTTACACGACAATAACGTCCCTGTAATGGAATGGCCTGCACAGACCCTTGACCTGAATCCTATAGAACACCTTTGCGATGTTTTGGAAAGCCGATTTCGTGCCAGGCCTCAACGACCGACATCGATACCTCTCCTCAGTGCAGCAATGGTCTGCCATTCCCCAAGAAACCTTCCAGAACGTGATTGAACATATGTCTGCGAAAGTGGAATCTGCCCTGTAAGTAATTACGTTATGCCAGCACTGAATGCGCAAAAGCTCCTTGGAACGTGAACAAGTGAAGGTGTGTCAAGTTCCACTGAGTCTAAAGGAGCAGTGTTGCACAGCGCGGTAGATTTGATGTGGTGTATTTCAGATTACCGTAGCTACATTACGTTTCAAACGCTCCTCGTCTGACACACTGATGTGAGGCATTTTCCACCTTATCTTGCTGATTCTGTTCATATTCTCCTCTTGAGCTCCTTGAATGTATGAGTTTTTATCCGTCGCACTCAGTGCCAGAACGAGCTCTTATTTATCATTCATAATAATCTGTCTCATGTCCTCAAAGTAGCCCATAAGCATTTTTAAAGGTATGCATGCAGTAAGTCAGTTGTAGTCTGCAACTGCTTTATCCGAAGGATCGTCTATGAACCACCCCGCATTTTCTAAACCATTCAAATCCGTGAGCGATGCTGAGAAGTATGTTTTAAGGGTTGATGTTATGCCGACATCGAGTGTACAGTCGATCTCAGACCCATTGAGTTCATAGCGTATCTCTCGAAACAGGAATGCTAAAGCGTTACGAGTAAGACGGTAGCGTTGCTGTCGGTTTTATTGAACGATCCCTGCAAATATATAAAATTCTAGCGTGGAAGTGTCAGGTTGACTTGGTGCTGGATGACAATGCTAATCCCATCATTCCTGTTAAATGTGGTTGAAGTTTAAGTTTTATACGAGAAGTATTCCTCACGTATAATTCGCTCAACATCATTTACTAGAATAGTTATATTGAGAGAGGACGTAATCACGACGTTTCAAGCCAACAGATTTAAGAAACTCCTAGTTTGCACGTGTTATCACTTCGCGGTTCGGCAGCGAAGTGTCATGCTGTGGACTGCATGCACTGGTTTTATATCGTACACGCATCGTGCCTTAGATGTAATTGTACAATGATTTACTCACCACAAAACTCAGCAAGTTTATTATTCTGGTCCACAATGCGAAATTCAAAATAGTCCAGTGTCTGAACTGTTACTGGAAAGTGTATTACATTGGTATGAGTCTCAACAATCTTATACCCTGTTGCAACTGAGGGGAGAATCCGCAAATAGCATAAAGCAGACTGTCGTTGAGATAGGAGTTCGTTGCAATGTCACATGGGACTCGGATTGCGCTAAGGGGCAGTACGTCCACAGCCTGATCTGACTTGTCAAATTTACTAGGATCGTTATTCAAAACCTGCCCTTTTGTGAAGCCCAGTAGGCGTCCTATTGAACCTTTCTGATTAAAGTCAATCGTTGCATTTACAGTCCTTATGTCAGATTTAAGTGTACTGATGTTTGAACGTAGCTAAGTACCTTTTCCAGCCTGTTTTAAGACTTCGTTTAAATCGTCAATATCGTAAACAGCAGGTTCTACACTGAAGCGCGAAAGGAACTGGTATGGGCATGCGTATTCAAATAGCGAGATACGTAAACAGGCAGAATACGGCACTGCGGTCGGCAACGCCTATATAAGACAACAAGTGTCTGGCGCAGTTGTTAAATCGGTTACTGCTGCTACAATGGCAAGTTATCAAGATTTCAGTGAGTTTGAAGTGGTGTTATAGTCGGGC
Organism: Schistocerca cancellata; assembly: GCF_023864275.1. NCBI lineage: Eukaryota > Metazoa > Arthropoda > Insecta > Orthoptera > Acrididae > Schistocerca > Schistocerca cancellata. The sequence goes on from NC_064634.1 coordinate 512,186,215, forward strand.
GATGGGACACAGGATCTCCTAGGTAGCGATGAAGTGGGGATTTTCTCACTAGTGTACCGTGAATATCAGGAATCCGGTAAAACATCAAATCTCCAACATCGCCGCGGCCGGAAAAAGATCTTGTAAGAACAGGACCAACGAGGACTGAGAGGAATCTTTCAACTTGACGGAAGTGCAGCCCTTCCGCAAATTGCTGCAGATTTCAATTCTGGGCCATCAACAAGTGTCAGCGTGCGAACAGTTGAACGAAACATCATCGACATGGGTTTTGGAGACGAAGTCCCACTCGTGTACCCCTGATGACCGAACGATAAAAAGTTTAACGCCTCGCCTGGCTCCGTCAACATCGACACTGGACTGTTGATGACTGGAAACGTGTTGCCTGGTCGGACGAGTCCCGTTTCAAATTGTATCGAGCGGATGGACGTGTACAGGTAGGGAGACAACCTCATGAATCCATGGACCGTGCATGTCAGCAGGAGACTGTTCAAGCTGGTAGAGGTTCCATAAGGGTGTGGGGCGTGTGCAGTTGGAGTGATATGAGACCCCTCATACGTCTATATACGACTCTCACACGTAACACGTACGTAACCATCCTATCTGATCACCTGCATCCATTCACATCCATTGTGCAATCCAGTGGGGAAACGCGCCACCCCACACGTCCAATAATGCTACAGAGTGGCTCCAGGCCGGCCGGAGTGGCCGTGCGGTTCTAGGCGCTACACTCTGGAGCAGAGCGACCGCTACGGTCGCAGGTTCGAATCCTGCCTCGGGCATGGATGTGTGTGATGCCCTTAGGTTAGTTGGGTTTAATTAGTTCTAAGTTCTGGGCGACAGATGGCCTCAGAAGTTAAGTCGTATAGTGCTCAGAGCCATTTGAACCAGTGGCTCCAGGAACTCTGCGGAGTTGAAACGCTTCCACTGGCCACCAAACTCCCCAGGCATGAATATTACTGAGCACATCTGGGATGCCTTGCAGTGTCCTGTTCAGAGGAGATCTCCACCCCCTCGTACTCTTATGGATTTATGGACAGCCCTGCAGGCTGCATGGTGTCAGTTCCCTCCAGCACTACGTCAGACAATGGTCGAGTCCATGCCACGTTGTGTTGCTGCACTTCTGCGTGCTGTCGTGGGCTCTATACGTTATTAGCCAGGTGCAGCAGTTTCTTTGGCTCTTCAGTCTATTTTTACAATGTCTTTTCCACCATTAATATGCAGATGTAGTTTGTTGTTAGTCTCGGTGATATTCGGGATGCTGTCGTACGTCTCCATTCCAATCAGTACAATACTCCATTCACCAATGTTCAAATCAATCGGCGGGGAGTAATTCTCACGCAATACAGATGGTCGATCTTTTAAAGTCAAATTGTACTACGCTACCTCTGAACCTCATCTAATGAAGAAATGTTTAAAGCTCCCCCTTATATATTCTGCTTCTTCTTCTTTTTTGTGAAAGTCAAGAGAAACATGATGCTTAGATGTCTCCATAGGTGTGTATTAAAGCCCTGACTGTAGAACACCCGTCTTGTGCGAGTGAAGTATGTTGTAATTCTTCTGGAGGTTGCAGATCACCAAATGAAATAATAGACGGTATCCGCGTTTTTCATGGCACATGACACCCAGTGGGCGCTGCGACATCTAAATTCATAATACCACATTCACCAGTTCTCCACATCTTAAGAAGATTAGTATTTGTGAGTGGACGATCTTGTCTAATGGGCCCTTTTATTTATGAATAGACCAAGCCCTTTCCTGTACAATTTAAAGCATAGTCCTTTCCCAGTACCTGCAGCTCCCATCATGTGGTTATGTCGTTTGCCTCTTCTAACTGCGCTTGGGAGTTTGGCGCGTTCTTGACTGTTCAAGCAAGGGACCCTACTGCCAAGAGAGCGGAGAGGACTAGGGCGACGAATGGAAGAAAACCACCAGACGTCTAGGATACTCGTAGAACCTCTTCTTCCCACACCTTTCTGCTTCAGAGCGTTTTGAAGATACAAACATCGCTGTCAGGATACAGTTCTTCAAATAGCTCTTCTTCACACCCTTCTTCTTCTTCTTTAGTGGACAACGTGTAGCATTCATAACTCGCTTGAAATTCGTCACTCCTAAACCGAACATGGTTTTATCAACAGCAAATGCTGCAATGCGTTGACCTATACCAATGTCCTTTTCTCTGTGTATCGCCTTATCCTTGTCAACTAAAATACTATCTGTAATGTAACGACTTGAGGGGCCTTTATTGGCAGTGTCTGCAATGTTGTGTTCCATAGACGCTTCGTCGAGCAGATTAACACCCTTATCACCTCATGCCATGCATTGCTGATGCTTTGTTACAGGTCTACAGTAGTTATATCCCATAATGTGTAATTCCACTGGCAGTGTGTCTAGAATACCACCACCTCCTCTAATGGGTCTCGTAGCATGCAAGTTATGCTACTGCGGTGGTTGTGGATGTGCACCCCATTAGTATGAATCCAATTGTTTTGTGCTGCAGGAAAACCAAGTCATTTGACTAGTGTCCTATTTCCCTGGCGTCTTATGACTCTCTTCACGAGAAACGCATCCGGTCTAGAAGCAACCTGCAATTTCTTCGCCTTTACTATCCTTCAAGATATAACTTCTAGATTCCTTTCGTTGCACCTTTGAAACTGTAAATATCTCTGTTGAACAGATCGGTAGATACGATTTCACAAATGCTACTAAGGATGATAATAATATGTGTAGCCAATATAGCTCCATCCCTTTACCAACTGAGCTGTACTGACTGCACAGAAAAATCAGCTATATATTTTTCCCATGACAAGTAACGTCATCATTCATTTTGTCAATAACTAGATGTTATATTTGAGGCAATTGGCTGCTGCTGCATGATTATAGATGTAACATTGAAAATAATGATATTAATAAATGTAATGCTTGGCCTATAATTAGAGAGGTATGAAATAAAACACTAACACAGCTTCAGAGTATATACAGGGTGTTACAAAAAGCTACGGCCAAACTTTCAGGAAACATTCCCCACACACAAATAAAGAAAAGATGTTATGTGGACATGTGTCCAGAAACGCTTAATTTCCATGTTAGAGCTCATTTTAGTTTCGTTCTTCCACCTACGCTCAATGGAGCATGTTATCATGATTTCATACGGGATAGTCTACCTGTGCTGCTAGAATATGTGCCTTTTCATGCACAATGGAGCTCCTGCACATTTCAGTCGAAGTGTTCGTACGGTTCTCAACAACAGATTCGGTGACCGAGGGATTGGTAGAGGCGGACCAATTCCATGGCCTCCACGCTCTCCTGACCTCAACCCTCTTGACTTTCGTTTATGGGGGAATTTGAAAGCTCTTGTCTACGCAACCCCGGTACCAAATTAGAGACTCTTCGTGCTCGTATTGTGGACGACTGTGATACAATACGTCATTCTCCAGGGCTGCATCAGCGCATCAGGGATTCCATGCGACAGAGGGTGGATGCATGTATCCTCGCTAACGGAGGACATTTTGAAGATTTCCTGTAACAAAGTGTTTGAATTCACTCTGGTACGTTCTGTTGCTGTGTGTTTCCATTCCATGATTAATGTGATTTGGAGAGAAGTAATAAAATGAGCTCTAACATGGAAAGTAAGCGTTTCCGGACACATGTCCACTTAACATATTTTCTTTCTTTGTGTGTGTGAGGAATGTTTCCTGAAAGTTTGGCCGTACCTTTTTGTAACACCCTGTATACATACATTATTTATTTAAATGTCATACAATGGATAGAGTATTTACAAAAATCATCATATTATTTCTTTATCTTCTTCTTCGCACCGTACATTTTTCCGAAAGAAAGTTCTTTAATATGCAATAATTCCTCGCATATGTCCTTCAGGCCAATGGGTACCTCACAATACCCAGGTTTTACACATACATATTTAACTTGTTTCTCTTTTTGTTCCGCGTTCATGTGCAAAACAAAGCTACTGCCACAAATCATCAACATGTACACTATGCTTACATAAAAAGTTTACCTCATTTTATGCGGTGTCTATGCTCAGCATCTAATGACTCAGTCTCTCCAATGCAAGGCATAGCACAGTCTCTAGATCGTACAAGTTCATAACTGAGTTGTGTATTAGATAATGACACTTGTCACCTGATTCCACACATATTGCAGATTAATCATACTCTGTTGTAATAGATAGTGTCACACCAGTAAGGTGTCTGTCGCCCTTTGCTTGCTACACATCTGTGTAAATACAAAGTAAAGTATTGTAATCATTTCATTATGTAATAAAATTCATAAATAAGATTTGTTTGAATGTTGTCAAGCGATCCGAGACAGCAGGTTTCTTTGGCAACCCACATTCGACGACTAGGCAGGATTCCACAACGATAGTACCAGAAATGACTTTGGCAGACGGGATACGAATCCTGTAGTAAGAAAGTTAAAATGTGCTGCGTGGCACAGCGGGAACGTCGACGCTGGGAGTTGTCGACTGCAAACAGGAGCTCTTCGACTCCGGGCGTTGGCGCACGCGAGCCCTGGTCCGCCCGTCACGCGAGCCCCCTGCTGCCGTCAGCCGCCAGCACAGTGGGAAACGCCCACCGGGCTCCGCTCATCGCGAAACACGCCAGCCCCCTGTGACACCACGGATTACTTGTGGGATCCTGCCCACTCGTCTACTGTAGTGTGCCTAGGAAGCTGTTTCTCAGATAGCTAGACAAAAAAAAAAAAGGGTTCAAATGGCTCTGAGCACTATGGGACTTAACATCTATGGTCATCAGTCCCCTAGAACTTAGAACTACTGAAACCTAACTAACCTAAGGACATCCATGCCCGAGGCAGGATTCGAACCTGCGACCGTAGCAGTCGCACGGTTCCGGACTGAGCGCCTAGAACCGCTAGACCACCGCGGCCGGCGTATTTCCTACGGTTTTCCCAGAAAAAAGCAGTTCGTCTCAGGATAATGGTTTTGGAAAAGTAGATACTTGGCCGTGCAAGTACGTAAGAAATCGGTTCCTGTTATTGCCGCTGCGCTTATTGACATCGCGAGCGTAAATCGTAAACACATAGGCAACTGCGGCCTGAGTGGCTGCGTTATTGTAATACACCGAGCGACGACAGTAGGCGAGTAACCGGTACAGATGTTATTGCAACTCTGTTAACTGTTAGGATGGGGAGGAGATTTACTATAGCTGAACTATGCGATATGCATTGAATTTATGGCGAGGCAAAAGGTGTTGCGAGGGCAGCTGTACGAATTTATCGAGAACGCTTCCCACAACGACGACTTCCTGCACGAAAGACATTTGCTGCTGTTTGTGTCATTGTAATTCTGTACTTGTATGCGATTATTATGCATTTACATCTTAATAAAGTACAGTAGTTATCTGCACCTTTGTAAATTTTCGTCCGTATGCGAAACGTATCTTCTGTTCTGATATGCATCATCATGACAGAATACAACTGACGAGTACGTATTTAATTTCCTTAGATTGAGAGATACTGGCTCTTTACTGCCCCGCGCAGAAGGCAGAGGCCCACAACTCGCCGGCCGTACATTGGAAGCTGAGGAAAGAATTCTGGACCACATCCAGGAGGATCCTTCTCAGAGTACTAGAAGCATCGCCCGCCACGTGGGTATATCGCACACTGTCGTTCATCGCACTTTGCAAGAGGAGCGCCTGCAGCCTTACCACGTTCAACGCGTACGAGCATTGGAAGAACAAGATTTCCCTCCACGACGTGAATTCTCAGAGTGGTTTTTGTTACACAGTGCGCAGCATGATTTTGTCAACAAAATACTCGTCACAGATGAAGCGTGTTTCACTCGCGACGGAATAACTAATTTCCATAACATGCACACGTGGAGCGTACACAATCCTCGCCACGTAGTGGCAACACATTTTCGGCAACGATTTTCCGTAAATGTGTGGGCGGGTATGCTCGATAATTACATTATTGGGCCCTATGTTTTACCTGCACGTTTGACTGGTAACTATTACCCAACGTTTCTAGAAAAAAAAAATGGTTCAAATGGCTCTGAGCACTATGGGCTTAACTTCCGAGGTCATCAGTCCCCTAGAACATAGAACTACTTAAACCTAACTAACCTAAGGACATCACACACATCCATGCCCGAGGCAGGATTCGAACCTGCGACCGTAGCGGTCGCGCCGTTCCGGACTGTAGCGCCTAGGAACGTTTCTAGAGGAAACATTGTTACCAACGTTGTTAGAAGACATTCCGTTAGGCATATGTCATAACATGTGGTTCATCCACAATGGTGCTCCACCCCACATTGGTCACAGAGTAATCAGATTTTTGGATAGTCGATTTCCAGGACGATGGATCGGGCGTTCGGGTACACGTCGATGGCCAGCACGCAGCCCTGATTTAAATCCATTGGATTTTTACTTTTGGGGCCATATGAAGGAACTTGTTTATGCTGAGCCAGTAAATAATGTGGACGAATAGACGCAGAAGATTTTAGATGCTGCCAATACCATAAAGGCCAATGTGCATGCGTGTGAACGAGTACGACGAAACTGGGTTTGCCGTAATGAAGCATGTGTAGAAGCGAATGGTGGTCATTTCGAACATTTATTGTAGTATTGGCGTAAGAGGAAACGAAGTTAAAAAAAATGGTTCAAATGGCTCTGAGCACTATGGAACTTAACTGCTGTGGTCATCAGTCCCCTAGAACTTAGAACTACTTAAACCTAACTAACCTAAGGACAGCACACACATCCATGCCCGAGGCAGGATTCGAACCTGCGACCGTAGCAGTCGCCCGGTTCCGGACTGAGCGCCTAGAACCGCGAGACCACCGCGACCGGCTAGGAAACGAAGTAATGGGCTTTCTTTTCGTTACGATGTCGTTGTACAGAAAGAAAATAATGTGAATTTAGTATTCGTTATGGCATTGCCGTAAAAAGGTGAAACAGTTGATTGTAATTAATGCACAACTATCTACTTGGTGATTGATTGACTATATGCTAATGGAAATACATTTTGTTTGATATTAGCTTGTAATTACTACTACGACCTTCGTTATCGACTTGTTGAGAAACAGACTGGTTGTATTCAATTCACGTAAAGCGAATTACACATTCTTGACAACTCCAAAACCGTTTACATTCCTTTTTTCGGTACCACCTGATTATCACACCACGTCGTTGTACACGTCTAATGATTTCAATCCTCTGGTCGGCTCGTTGCCTTTCTCTGGCCGCCCCGTCATTGTAGGCAATAAGCTCGGTACGTCGTGTACTGTCGGTTGACTACGTAAACAGAAATGCGTATACTATCTATCCTACGAACATTGGGTTTTAATAATTTAAAAATAAAGCACATGATACAAGAAAATGTCATTTGCCTTTTTTGTCAAGCACACCGAGATGTACCATCTGTATAATTTTAGCGACTTATACCGTTTACACCCAGTATATTGCCTGCTGAAGCCGAGCAATGGCTCTCTCCTTATGCGGTTGATGTCCCCGTCACCAGGGACGCTACGCAGGGCACTCGCTGCCCCCCCCCCCCCCTCGCCGTTTATTTACGCTCTTTCTCACACAATCCAGTGGCAACATATTGCCCAACATTGCAGAACCCTAGGTATCGCTCACTGAGTGCCCCCTATTAACGAAACCATTATAGTCGGCTGAATCCATCAGCTGGAATCGTTTATCTACAGTTTGGCAACATGACACAAGATAATTTTCAGACTGAAATTAAGTAGCAGTGTTATCAAAAACTAGTTACAAGTCAAATACATTTTAAAATAAAAGCTACTGGCTACCAATTATGTGCTCTGATTCATTTGGTAGGAAGTAAGACAAGTAATGAAGTTATTGAAAAACCACATCAAAAACTCAGTTACAGCATCTGATACGACGGTAAAAAAAAATTATGAGAAAAGAAATCGTGCCCAAGGTACAAGCCCTTCCTCTACGAATTTATACATATCTTTATCTACCTGAAAGAAAGAAATAAACTTTAAAAAGATAAAAAATATTTACGAGTTAATTACACATTCCTGCAAGAGTTAAACCAGAGTGAAAATATTTTGTAATTACAAAGGAGGTAGAAAATATGGCGATTACAGGAAACACCTTCCCTAGCCTTGATAATGCCCTGAATTCGGTGAGAACGAAAGTCCACAAGTTTATTGAGGTGTCCCATATACATCAGCATTGATTCAGAGAATAGTGGATTCCCCTGAGCAAAGAACCTGCAGGCGCCAAATCCAGCGGGACGTCTGGTAACACTGCAGTTGGACGCCACCTCGACGACTTGCGCGTCAGTGAGCCAGTGGAACCCGGCAGTCCCAGGCGGTCACCTGTAGAAGTACTGACCAGCCTCCGAGCTGCTTAGCTGCGTTGACCAGGCGAAAACCGCTGTCCCCAACATGGCGAGGCCGGAGGCACTGCTTCGATCTCTTTCCTGACTTCGTTTAATCGTAGCTGTTGGGGAGAGAATGTGTTGCACTATGTGCTGTCTTCTTCATAGATCAGCTACTCTTTCCCAGAATTCTTCCAATAAACCAAATATGATCATTCGTCTCCCTACTACTGATCTTACGTGTCTGTTCCATTTCATATCGCTCTGCAATGTTATACGCACATACTGTATTTACTCAACGCGACTGGCAAGAAGAGTCGATTAGTTCCCTTCATTCACTTTAGAGCCTGAGTTTAGAATCACAAGCAGGAAGGAGCACAAGAAACCGCCATAAGCAGTTTTTCTTGTTGTGAGAAATAAGGTTGTGGTTTAAACAGCGCTTTTAAATATCACTCATTATACATTTATAATTGTTTTGCAATATGCCAAAATTATTTGGAGAATATTGTTAATTGTTCAATTACAGAATTTGATGACAGGGAAAACTCAAGTGTATTTTCGAAATTAGTTAAATAATCTATGGATGGTTAAATTATGCTTCGTCTGTAGTGCATCACTTTGTACCTTGAAATGGAAACAGCTCTCCTACCATACAGCAAATGATATTTGTAAATGAAGTAAGTTTATTTTAAAGTGTTGAAGTTATCCATATCTTGAAGATGTAAATTTGTTGTGCCTACAATGACGGGGCGGCCAGAGAAAGGCAACGAGCCGACCAGAGGATTGCAATCATTAGACGTGTACAACGACGTGGTGTGATAATCAGGTGGTACCGAAAAAAGGAATGTAAACGGTTTTGGAGTTGTCAAGAATGTGTAATTCGCTTTACGTGAATTGAATACAACCAGTCTGTTTCTCAACAAGTCGATAACGAAAGTCGTAGTAGTAATTACAAGCACATAATAAATCAGAGCACATAATAAATTTATAAAAACGGTGTATCATTGAGACAGTTTTTGGAAACCTCTCGTTTGGGTCAAGGTACAACGTGAACTTGCACGATGAGCCACACCTTAGAGTAAGTGGACAGGTCACACATTATGGACGGACTTTACTGAACATAAACACAGCGCTAATAAACTGAACATCCAAGTAAACGCACATAAAATTATTTTTTCAGGTTAATAAATTTGGCCTAAAAATTCGTGTTACTAAACATTTAAAAACAACAAATTACTTTTATTACTTTAAGCCTATGTAGCAGTTCAATATAGTTAATATCTATTCGTATATTGTAAACGTCTATTATAGACTACGTAATGCAATAATCATAGTGCAATGTCACCAACTAGCTCAAGATGCAATTTTCCTCCCACCTCAATAAATGGTTAACATAACCTAATAATAAAATGGTGGGCAAATTAACAGGCTGGTTATTAAGATAAATGTCTACCATTAGTATGAAATTGAAAGAATAGCTCCTTGCTCTTGTAACAGCAGTTGGATATACTCCTATCACAGTAGGGAATCTTTGGTGTGAAAAAGAGTAAAGTTAGAGAGTAAAGATCAGAAATATAAGATTAGCCCAAGGTACATGCCGACTCAAGTACAGGCCCCTCCCCCAAAGAGAAATGTTATTCTTTCAATGGAATTATATCTCACTCCTATGTATCTTTAGGAGCTTTAGTTTGATAGGAAATGTTTTACTTCTGCAAAATGAAAAATTATTAGCACAGAGTTAACAGTTGAAGAGCAGTTGTCCACGACGAAATAAATGGTTGCGGCACGTCTGATAATTAGTAGAAACTTCATTTGGTGGAAGACGGAACAGTTTTAGTAGCAGAGTAAAGTTCAGAAGCGTGACAACTTTCAGGGACATAATGTTGAGACAGAGAGCAGAGCGAGACGATAAGATCTCAGAACCTTCTGGAAAGTGACTCCTCCGCTACTTATACAGCAAGTTACCAATATTTGAAGACGATAATTTATTCTGAAACTCGACGCAGAAGAGAATTTTGCAGAAGTGGAGGAACCTTGAAGAAAGAAAGGAGGAATTGCAAGAGAGAAGATTTATTTCAAGATCATCGCAGAAGACGTCGAGAAGAAGAATCAGACCATAGATAGAACGACCTAGAACCAGAACCAATCACTTCAAGCGTACGCAAATGCACAATAATTTCTTCGAGTAAAGCACCTTGGTTTTAGTACTATTTTTGGACAAAACAGAGACTGTTAGTTTTACCCCAATATATGGACTGTTTTACGAGTTGCGACTGACAGTCATTGTCCTCTGAGTCGAAATGAGAATTATGTGAAAAAAGGGCTTAAGCAGTGTAAGGGCAAAACATTGAGATGTTCAAAGTGATATTCATAAAACAAATGATCTGCCATTTAAGCACATAGTAGTGCAGTCATCATTGGTGAAAATGCAAAAATCTGTGTCTGCAATACTTAGACCAGTACGACATAATCCAATCTCACCGTTTCATTCGGAACTAGTTTACAAATTTTACAGTGTGGTCAATCACAGAACGACGTACTGGAACAACCGGGGACGTTTTACTTGTACATTGTCAATTAATTTTCCAATTCACAAGGAAGCAACTAACATCTGGAAAAAAAAACAGCAGTATTGCGATGATAGCAAATAACTTCCTTCACTATTGTAGAACCCATGTTTAGCCATATCAGCGTTTCAGCGATTATCGCCCAGCCACAATCTGTAACGATGTAACCTAGCTTTGATTAAGCTTTGATCATCCATATGCAATCGACATCAGTAGTTAGGATTCTGTCTTTGTTTCAGATATGAATATTTCCAGCAATACAGAAGAGTCAGTAACGTAGCAGCTAAAACTATATTCTATCTATGCTCGATGTTAACAAATTTCTGTTGTTCAGAAACACTTTTCTTTCCAATTCCAGTCTACGTTTTACGTCCTCTCTACTTCGGCCATCATCAGTTATTTTGCTGCCCAAATAGCAAAACTCATCTACTCTGTTCAGTGGTTTGATTTCGTAATCTAATTCCCTCAGCATCACATGACTTAACTCGACTACATTCCAGTATCCTCGTTTCGCTTTTCCCGTTCAACTGCTCTTCCAAGTCATTTGTTGTCAATGAAATAATTGTATTAACATCAGTAAACCTCAAATCTTTTATTTCTTCTCCCTATACTTTAATTCCTACTTCAAATTTTTTTTCTTATTTCCCTCACTGCTTGATCAATGTACAGTTTGAATAACATCGTTGATAGACTACAACCCTGTCTCACTCCCTTCTCAACCTTTGCTTCTCTTCCATGCCCCTCCACTCGTACAACAGCCATTTTGTTTTTGTACAAATTGTATACAGCCTTTCGCTCCCTGTGTTTTACCCCTACTGCCTGTCCTAAACCTATCCTCTGTGAGAAGTCGTAGAATCAGTATTGCTTCTTGTGTTCCTACGTTTTTCCGGAATCCAAACTGATCTTCCCCGAGGTCGTCTGCAACCATTTTCTCCATTCTTCTGTGAAGAATTCGTGTTAGTATTTTGCTACCATGACTTATTAAACTGATATTTGGGTATTTTCACTCCTGTCAGCACCTGATTTCTTTGGAACTCAAATGATTGAAGTCTGAGGGTTTTTCACCTGTCTGTACAGCTGGCTCACAGATAAGAGTTTTGTCATGGCTGGCTCTCCAAAGGCGATCAGGAGTTTTAATGGAATGTTGACTACTCGCATGGCCTTGTTTCGGCCTAAGTCTTTCATTGCTCTGTCAATTCTTCAGTCAGTATCTTATCTCCTAGCTGATCTTCATCTATGTCTTCTTCCATTTCTAAGATATTGCTCTCAAGCTCACCTCCCTTGTACAGACCCTCCATATACTCCTTCCACCTTTCAGCTTTCCCTTCATTGCCTAAGAGTGGTTTTCCATCTGAGCTCCTGATATTCATGCAGGGTGTTCTCTTTTCTGTAAAGTTCTCTTTAATTTTCCTGTAGGTAGTATCTATTTTTCCCCTAGTAATATATGCTTCTAAGTCCTTACATTTGTGATCTAGCCATTCCTGCATAACAATTTTGCACGTCTTGCCAGTCCAATTTTTAGGTGTATGCATTCCCTTTCTCCTGCTTCATTTACTGCATTATTATATTTTCTCTTTTTATCGTTTAAATTCAGTATCTCTTGCGTTACACACGTCTTTTTACCTACTTGATCCTCTACTGCCTTCACTACTTCCTCTCTCAAAGCTACCCATTCTCCTTCTACTGTATTCCTTTGCCGTGTGCTTGTAAATCGTTCCCTAAAGCTCTCTTTGAAACTCTCAACACCCTCAGTTTTCCAGGTGCCAGCTCATTAAATTCCTACTGTTTTGCAATGTCTTCAGTTTTAATCCACAGTTCATAACCAACAGATTGTGGTCGAATTCACATCTTCAAATGGAAATGGCTTACAATTTAAAATCTGTTTCCAAAATCTGTGTCTTACCATTATGTTTTCAATCTCAAACTTTCCAGTATCTCCAGGTCTCTTCCACGTATACAGCCTTCTTTCATGATTCTAAAACGAAGCGTTGGCTACGATTACGTTACACTCTGTGCAAAATTCTACCAAGCGATTTCCTCTTTCATTTCTTTCCCCAGTCCATATTCACCTACTATTTTTCCTTCTCTTACTTTTCCTACTATCGAATCCCAGTCCCCCATGACTATTACATTTTCGTCTCCCTTAACTATCTGAGTAATTTCTTTTATCTCGTCATACAGTTTTTCAATCTCTTCATCATCTGCGGAGCTAGCTGGTATATAAGCTCTACATCTACATCTACATGGTTACTCTGCAATGCACACTTAAGTGCCTGGCAGAGGGTTCATCCCACCATTTTCATACTACTTCTCTACCATTCCACTCTCCAATGACACGTGGGAGAAAGGAATACCTAAATCTTTCCGTTCGAGCTCTGATTTCTCTTATTTTATAATGATAATCATTTCTCCCTAGTAGATGGGTGTCAGCAAAATATTTTCGTATTCGGAAGAGAAAGATAGTGATTCAAATTTCGTAAATAGATCTTACCGCAAAGAAAACCGCCTTTGCTTCAGTGACTGCCACAACAACTCGCGTATCATATCAGTGACACTCTCACCCCTATTGCGCGATAAAACGAAACGAGCTGCCCTTCTTTGCACTTTGTCGATGTCCTCCGTCAATCCTACCTGGGAAGGATCCCACACCGCGCAGCAATATTCTATCAGAAGACGGACAAGTGTAATGTAGGCTGTCTTTTTAGTAGGTTTGTCGTATCTTCTAAGGGTTCTACCCACAAAGCGCAGTCTTTGTTTCGCCTTCCCCTCAGTATTATCTATGTCGTCTTTCCAATTTAAGTTGCTCGTAATCGTAATTCCTAGGCATTTAGTTGAATTGACAGCCCTTAAATTTGTGCAATTTATAGTGTACCAAAAATTTATCGGATTTCTTTTAGTACCCATGTGGATGACCTCCCACTTTTCTTTGTTTAGTGCAAATTGCCACTTTTTGTTCCATACGGATATTCTCTCTAGATCATGTTGTAATTGGAATTGATCGTCTGATGATTTTACTAGATAGTAAATTACAGCGTCGACTGCAAACAAACTAAGGGGGCTGCTCAGATTATCACCTAGGTCAATTATGTAAATCAGGAACAGCAGAGGGCCTACGACACTACCCTGCGGAACGGCAGATATCAGTTCTGTTCTACTCTATGATTTACCGTCTTTCACTACGAGCTGTGACACCTCTGAGAGGAAGTCAAGAATCAAGTCACACAACTGAGACGATACTCCATATGCACGCAATTTGATTAATAGTCGCTTATGAGGAACGGTATAAAAAGCCTTCTGGAAATCTAGGAATATGGAATCGATCTGGGATCTCTTGTCGACAGCACTCATTACATCATGGGAATAAAGCGCTAGCTGCGTTGCACAAGAACGATATTTTCTGAATACGTGTTGGTTATGTATCAATAGTCATTTTCTTCAGCCGTTCGGGGTGGCCGAGCGGTTCTAGGCGCTACAGTCTGGAACCACGCGACCGCTGCGGTCGCAGGTTCGAGTCCTGCTTCGGGCATGGATATATGTGATGTCCATAGGCTAGTTAGGTTTAAGTAGTTCTAAGTCCTAGGGGACTGATGAGCTCAGAAGTTAAGCCCCATAGTGCTCAGAGCCATTTGAATATGAAATTAGAAACAGACAAAAGGGGATATGTTGCCCAGTGGATCCTTTATCGCGGCGTTTCGTCTCGACAGCCCATTTCAGCCCCGCCAGGAGATTTCAGCAGTATTCTCGTGCGACTGTTTCCCCTGCAAGTTTAACATCAGCGCCAGAGCGCGGCATCGCACTGCACCACCTAGGGCCTGGTGCCTGGACTGTTCTGATTCGGCTGCCAGGTTTCCACTGCTGCCTCATTCGGTGGGCGTTTTGAGTGGCTGTGGCAGCCACAGTTCACAGCGGTTGCCGAACATCGTCTTGTCGAAAACGTGCCAGTTGTCGAAAACCGACCCGTGGCTGTAAAACATGACTTTTTCTCGGCATGTCAAATGTTCGAACAACTCATGTGTACGCAGCCAGGTGACGCTTTTGACAACCATCGATATTTTCACGAGTGTGACTTGTATAATCAGCCAATCGTTTGCAACAAGATTTAGCTCGACCAGATGTCGACAGTGATTAGGGTATCTTCATCAGAAAAGCCAAAACAGATGAAAAGATTTACGAGCAAAATGCTCTCGTCATATAAATAAGATAACTTCTTAAAACCTAAAGAAATTGCAGGTATTGGAACTGACGTAATAACGGTACTCGTCAGTAAAAATTACAGCAACCTGACGTCGCACATTTTGGCCCGTTAGGGCTGTAAGAGGAGACAGGCGCTGGAGGCGGCGTCACGCTCCCACATATGAACACCCCAACACTTTCAAGGAACAAATGCACTCATTCGGATGACGTCACATTTTTCATTATTTGCTGTCAATGGGCACTTTTAGCACCATATACGAGTGGATAACCTGTCTAAATCATTTGCAATTGGTTTTGATCTTCTGATGACTTTACTACCCGGTAACTGACAGCATAATCTGCAAGTAGTGTAAGAGGTCTGCCCAGATTGTCTCCTAAGCCGTTTGTGTAGATTAGGAACAGCAGAAGGCCCACAACTCTTTGTCGTGGTACGCCAGGTATCACTTCTGCTTTTTCCAATGACTTTTCGTCAACTACTACAGACCGCGGTCTTTCTAACACGAAATCACCAATCCAGTTGCAAAACTAAGAAGATACTCTAGAGCTACGCAATTTGAGTAGAAGCCGCGTGCGAGGAATGGTATCGAAAGCCTTCTGAAAATCTAGAAATATGGATACAATCAGAGAACCCCTGTCGATAGCGCTTATTACTTCACAAGAATAAAGAGCTAATTTCTGAATCCGTGGTGACTATGCGGCAATAAACTGTTTTCTTCAAGATAACTAGTTGTGTTCCAACACAATATATGTTCCAAAATCCTACTGGAAATCGACGTCAGTGATAGGGGGCCAGAATTCAACGCATTACTCATGTTTCTCTTCTTGGGTACTGGTGTGATCTGTGCCATTTTCCAGTCTTTAGGTACGGATCTCCTGTCGAACGAGCGGTTGGATTCTTAATAACAGTATCCCAGTAGGTGAACGTCCACGTCAGAATATCTGTGTTGTTATATTCCATAAGAAGACTAGTACCAAGATAATGTTCTACAATAGCAGATTTGCTCGGTTGTTGTAAGCGTGTATGTCACTTACGATCTATACAGTGGTCCTCGGCTCTTCTGATGATATGAGCATTGCACGACATGCGACGGCTGCATGGGGTACAGCAAACACCCGTGTTACGAACAGCAAACCAAGATCATCAATGAAAGATCACTAATCTTGGATGGTGGTCGAAAAGCCAGGATATGAGCGATCTTGTTGAAATTTCGTCCTGCGTAAGGCAGAAAGGCCATGGGCTTACATATCACCTCGCTATTTTCGAAGCACGAGCCACGTGTCATTCGTGTGTCACTATAATCACTCCGGTGGAAGGTGACTTCGACGTGGGGTAACTCACTCAGCTGAAAAACTTTCAGGGTCTGTGAAGATGTTGACCTTGTGAACCAAGGTACGAACTGTACCTATACACTGAGATGGGTATGACAACTATGAGCCTGAGGATAGAAATCAGGGGGAGATGGTTTGCTATGACGGGCATCTTCCAACGTACCATCAACCTACCTGCTTTCTGACACCTCTGAGAAAGAAAGGCAGCCATCGTTTTCCGCTCTCATAGTAAAGTGAATTTTGCAGTCGACCGAATTCAGATGTTCCAGAAAGCTGTGCAAATTCTCACTGCCAAGAGGCTAAACAACAAAGGTGTCGACCAAGACTGTTTTAATTTTAATTTTAAAGCGTTTCGAAATAGGTCTGATGAAGAAATAACAAACGTAATCTTGATTAACTGCAATGCAGCAGAGAGAGGAATGCGAGTGAAGAGAGCACACAAAAACTTACTAAAAATCCCTGTAATAGACGTAAGAACATCGAGTTCTTAATGTGATGTCAACATCAGGTGATCATTCAACAGTTAAAAGTCTCTGTGTTGGTCAAACACGGCGGAAGAGCGTTTTGATTTCGGTCCTTACAGTATTTCCTTCAGTATGACGACGGAGACGATTTGCTTCTCGCAACAGGGGTTTCAATCTTCTCGCACAGCGCTGTGTTGTTGCGTTCGTGCCTTGTTGTTCACCTGAAATATTGGTAGATTTTGAAGACGACATCCGGCTGCATTAACGCAAGCTCTTTGGTCCGTGATTGATTTATCGTTTTTCTGCTGTCGCCTCGTTTGTAATATGAAGGTCCTTGAGCACGGCATCTATTAAGGCCACCTTGCTGGGGACAGCGTGCGTTTCGTTATTTCCCTTCAGTTAGTACTAGCGAATCGGCCGGTATTTTAGCCGCACTGTTCCCCTTCAAATGCCGAAAACGAATTACCGCAAGATTGTCCATTTCAGTGGTGTGATTCCCCATTATCACTCATCTCTACTGGCAGTTCCTTACGCTACTCTGTGCGGAGCGCATTCACTACAAATTAGCGAGAGTCACTCCTCGATCATTTACTGGTTTCGGATGTAAACTACATCATGAGAAGTATCCAGACACTCCTGTGTAAAGCGTAATTGACGAGGTGAAGCGCACCCACCAGTATAAAAGAAGGTGTGCACTATAGTGTTCTCATGGCCGTGCGGTTCCAGGCGCTTCAGTCTGGAACCGCGTGACCGCTACGGTCGCAGGTTCGAACCCTGCCTCGGGCATGGATGTGTGTGATGTCCTTAGGTTAGTTATGTTTAAGCAGTTCTAAGTTCTAGGGGACTGATGACCACAGATGTTAAGTCCCATAGTGCTCAGAGCCATTTGAACCATATAGTGTTGTCAGTAGAGAAGCATTGAGAGCAGAAGGGGACTGATGACCACAGATGTTAAGTCCCATAGTGCTCAGAGGCATTTGAACCATATAGTGTTGTCAGTGCAGAAGCATTGAGAGCAGAACGGGTCGGACAGAAGAGCTCACTTGGAACGTCGTCCTGGCTGTCATTTCCTATCAGCAGCATGTACCAACGTGAAGTTGCCCAAGTCGGCTGCTCGCTATTGAAGCGAGAAGGAACAACCACAGCTAAAGCAAGACCAGAAGTAACCACGTGTACTGATGGAGGGGGCCGTCGAGCGTTGCGGAGGGCTGCGTGGAGCCGGCGCAGGGAGCCACTCGCGAACTACAGAGTGCTGCCAGCAGTCTAGCAGTCCAGCGCAGCGACTTTGTGTGGACTTAAAAAGTATGGGATGCAACGGACGACCAGCGCCTCAAACGCCACACAGTTCTGAAGTGATGGCCAGGCGACGCTCGAGGTGGTGCAAAAAGCGACGTCACTACCAGATGTACAAGTACGAAACCAGAATGTGGTTGCAATAGTTACACGTCTGTTGTTTGAGACTGATAAAGAATGTGAAACGTCCGCTAAATCCGCTGGGCATAACAGGTAACAGGTTTGTGGAAAGGGCCAAGGGTTGAGGTCAGTTTCTGCTTATAATTGTCATTTATTCTAATTTAGCAACTCTTTCACGGCAGAAGGCATCCAACAAGAAATCTTAAAAAGATGAAATTCCAGTTAAGATAGAAATAAAATAATTCAAAAAAACAACATACGCAAAGTGCCGTACAAATGGGTAAGGGCCACAATTAATTTCCAAAATTCTAGAATATATTACCATAGACTTTTAAAGGCAGAAGGCCGCGGTGTTTAAGCTTGAAAGGTAAATTTAATAATTAATTTTGCAAAAGTTTAAGAAACAAACAATAACCATAAGCCTAAAATTTAAAATAGCTGACGACACATAATTAAACACCGGTGGCACTCAGAAGGTTACCTGGGAGGTCGGTCTGCACTCGTTCACTTAGGTGAGACAGGTGGTGAGCCCAGCTACACTTGATTCGTCGGAACCCAACCAGGTGGCAGCCACGAACCGACCGACACAACAACTTGCTTCCCGTCAATCAGTACACGAAAACGCAAACCGGAAATGTTACAAACGTGATTATCCACAATGGAGTATGTATTAGCTGTCAAAATTACACACCATGTTGGATAGCGATAACAGGTGAAGAAAGGACGCTGCCTGAAATTACGTTAGTGGCCAGGGCAGGTAACCGGAACACTAAAGGCCACCAGGCAGAAAATTCCGCTGGTACACTCAAATTTTAGTCGACCAAAATAGTTAATTGCATCGCATGACGGCTAAATCTCAGCAGTAGAACGACTCGGTGTTGCTCACCGGAAAACCTCCCCACCAGCAAACCACCGAAGCGAACCACCACAATATCAATAGACGTGGCTAGGGTAGTTGAAACCACCACTCAACTTTGAGGTTCTGGGTCGGCGAACCACGAAGCTCGTAGCGATCGGACAGCTCCACACACGCTCCGACACTGCGCAGGGACTGCTAGCGGCTGCAACCGCCTGCACAAGGCGGAAAACTTACCTCGTCCGCAACAGTCGACCGACTCACCCCAGACCCCCTTGCCGGGAACTACATGCACCAAACCACAGATGGTACACGGCGCAAATATCGATACACATCACTGCTGCCACAGGTAGAAGGAAAAAGAACCACGACGTAACCGCGACGAGGGCGGGAAACCAAATACAGATAGACAGCGAAGTTCACGAAAACGCATATGTAGGAGAGAGCACCTCTCACAATGTTTCATTCAAAATAATTTCCGTTGCTGTTTATACATTTCTCCCACATCTCCGGCTGACTATGAATGCCACGCCAAAAAAAATTTCTTCTTTTGAAGCGAACCAGTCAGCGAGCCATTTTCGTAAATTAGGAATTGAAGCGTTGTTGTGAGAGAGCGTGTCCCAGTGATGCAAATAGTTGATTATCGGACAGAGCCAAGTCTGGAGAATAAGCCGCATGTCCTAATAATTCCGAACTGAACGCCTCGATCGTTTCCCTGACCCGTTTTGCTGTGTGTGGTGGCGCGTTATCATGGAGCGATATGACTCTGTGTTGGTTTTCCCATATTCCGATCGTTTTTCTCGTAATGCTCGATTTAAATGATCATTTGCTGTTCGCAGCGATCAGTGTCAACGGTTCACCAGGTTTTAGTAGTGCATAATAGATGACACCCTTCTAATCCCACCAAACACAGAGGATTGTCTGCTTTCCAAAGCGACTTCGTCTTGCAGTGGATGGCGATGGCCAGCATGTATTCGCCGGCCGGTGTGGCGTGCGGTTCTAAGCGCGTCAGTTTGGAACCGCGTGATCGCTACGGTCGCAGGTTCGAATCCTGCCTCTTGCATGGATGTGTGTGATGTCCTTAGGTTAGTTACGTTTAAGTAGTTCTAAGTTCTAGGGGACTGATGACCTCAGTAGTTAAGTCCCATAGTGCTCAGAGCCGTTTTTTTGAACCTGCCTGTATTCACCCATGATTGCGACGCCTAGGATTCTCAAGATATATCCCTTTTTCATCACGTGTCACTATTCGATGAAAAAATGACTTTCTTTCGTATCTGGCGGCAAGCATTTCACAAGTGGTCTTTCGATTTGCTTCCTGTCTTTTACTCAGTTCATTCAGAACCCGTACCTTTCGCATTGCTTTCAATCGTAGAAAAACGGCTTTCTGTGTCAGATTCAATTGTTCCGCGAGTCCCTGTTGAGTTTGAGTACCATCTCCATCCAATAAGGCCTGCAATTCGTTGTCTGTGAACTTTTCCGGTCGCTTCCCGCGCTCGTCGTTTCTCACGTCAAGATCACCGCTTTTGAACTTTTTGAACTATTCAAAACACTGTGTTTGCCCAAGGTCATGTTCAGCGAAAGCTCCGACGAGCATTCGATGCGACTCTGCAGCAGTTTTCTTCAAATGCTAACAGAAAACCAACACTGTCCGCAAATAATAGTTCGTAGGCACAGAAATCGACATATTTGCGGGTTTGAAACAGATACCGATGTATGGAACTTGGATTACTGTGTGTTGACATTCGTCGTCAGCCGTTACAGGAAGCAGACGGCGCTGCAGACGCGCTCTCGTGGGCCCTAGACGGCTAGCACCATCCTCAGGGAAATTCCGGCTTCATACTTCTACACCTGGTATACAGTGAACGGATAGAAACGAGGGATTTGGAATGGTGCATTACGCTATTCCCAGTGGTAGTCCGATGGAAAGGTTTAGTTTTGGTGAAAGCCTGGAGATTTTTATTTGCTACCATGTGTAGTTCTAACAGTGAACTGAAGAGCGATGATGTTACTGTGTACGAGCATTTTTCCAAATCAGGGCGTGGTGCCCTTAACTGCCCTTAAGAAAACGCCCAATGTGGAAGGATACGCACACGTTCTGCGCTGCTTGCAGTAGAGCAAGACTTGGGAAACGATCACTGATTGTATCACCTAGAAAAGGCAGCCTGTCATAACGCAGTGTGTGTAAGGCAATGGTTTGTGAACAATAACGTTCCTGAAATGTAATGACCTGCATCAGGTCCAAACTAGGGACGGGAAAAAGCGACTGGCTAAAACTGCTACCGATATTTTAGTTCTGAATTACCAGTATTTCTCTGTGTTTGTTTGGTCTTAGTTATAACAACTGTTTATCTTTGTTTTTACTTTTTTTAATGGTAGACTTTCCGTCGCTTTGGAATATTCTGTTATTATAGAAAATGGGAAATGTGATCAATGCTATTTTAATAACACTGGCGACAGAAACGAGCAACAAACACAAGACACAATAATTGGTAAGGATTGCTGAGACAGTAATCTAGCTGTTACCATATGGCGTGGCCTACTGGACGATACGAATACACGTGCAATGTGCGAAACTTGATCCATGTGATAATTTCTCCCTGTCGGCGTAGGACATTACTTGTATCGCAGAAAGGCTGCCGTCCTACACTGCAAGTATTTTGCAAAGTGCGGTATCAGTGATGTACAATGCTCCATTTGCTTCAAAAGATTAAGAATGGGAGGAGTCGCAACAAACTTGCGACATCACATAGCGAGAAAACTTAAAACTTAATATTTCATTCATAGTTTACAATAAAATTAGAGTAATCATCTCTTGCTTCTGTCTGCATTGTATACGTTTATCTGCTTTAAGTCCTTGAAAACGGACAAATTAAGACAAAAAATAGGCCTCTCCAAGCTCAGCTTTCACCCTTTACGACTAACTATTCGTAATTACCATACAGTGGTACGATCCTCGATTAGAAGATTTTTGAGCAGAGTATCAAATAATTAGAAACAGTAGGAGAATACTGGCGATTTTTGTAGTATTCAACCACTTATCAGTTCCCAAGAAAAAAAAGGAAACGATGGACGGTATAATTTTTTGTAATTTGTCTATTTAATACTTTGATTCTGTGTGTCTTGAAATTGACCGAGTAAAAATTTGTCAGCCTTTGTTCGATTTGTACGTTTATTACAGAAAATAATACGAATAAGAAGACAAGAAGAGAATAGAAGCTTTCGAAATGTGGTGCTACAGAAGGATGCTGAAGATTAGATGGGTAGATCACATAACTAATGAGGAAGTATTGAATAGGATTGGGGAGAAGAGAAGTTTGTGGCACAACTTGACCAGAAGAAGGGATCGGTTGGTAGGACATGTTCTGAGGCATCAAGGGATCACCAATTTAGTATTGGAGGGCAGCGTGGAGGGTAAAAATCGTAGGGGGAGACCAAGAGATGAATACACTAAGCAGATTCAGAAGGATGTAGGCTGCAGTACGTACTGGGAGATGAAGAAGCTTGCACAGGATAGAGTAGCATGGAGAGCTGCATCAAACCAGTCTCAGGACTGAAGACCACAACAACAACAACAAGAAAACCGAAATCGGTTATTTGAGGAACCGGTCATTTTGAGCGGTTTCAGCGCTGAGGTTATTCTGGCGTCGAAAACTGCGATGCAACCGAAAACTGGTTGTTCCAGCGATAACTGCCATTCCTAGTCCCCACCCGAGCCCAATGAAACACATTTGGGCTGAGTTACAATGTGGACTTCAGTCCAGACAGCAGCGTCTGACATCACTACGTTATCTGGTTCCGCCCCATGAGAAAGAATGAGTTGCCGCTCCTCCACAGACATTCAGATACCTCACTGCAAGCACGCGGGGTACCCGCGCCGTCTGGGCGCATTGGCACGGTTCGCGCGGCTCCCCTCATCGGAGGTTCGAGTCCTCTCTCAGGCATGGATGTGAGTTGTCATTAGCGTAAGTCTGTTAAAGTTTGATGAAGTAGTGTGTGAGCCTAGCGACCGATGCCCACAGTAGTTTGATCCCACAGGAACGTACCACAAAGATCCAAAATTTTTACCTCATTGGAAGTGTCCCTTGGAATGTTCGAGCCGTCACGAAGGCGAAACTGCACACACAGCACATATTACTGTGCAGCAACAGGAGATAATAGAAGGTATCAGATAGATCATATAATGGTAAGACAGAGATTTAGTAATCAGGTTTTAAATTGTAAGATATTTCCAGGGGCTGATGTGGACTCTGACCACAATCTATTGGTTATGAGCTGTAGATTAAAACTGAAGAAACTGCAAAAAGGTGGGAATTTAAGGAGATGGTACCTGGATAAACTGACTAAACCAGAGGTTGTACAGAGTTTCAGGGAGAGCATAAGGGAACAATTGACAGTAATGGGGGAAAGAAATACAGTAGAAGAAGAATGGCTAGCTCTGAGGGATGAAGTAGTGAAGGCAGCACAGGATCAAGTAGGTAAAAAGATGATGGCTAGTAGAAATCCTTGGGTAACAGAAGAAATATTGAATTTAATTGATGAAAGGAGAAAATATAAAAACGCTGTAGATGAAGCAGGCAAAAGGGAATACAAACGTCTCAAAAATGAGATCGACAGGAAGTGCAAAATGGCTAAGCAGGGATGGATAGAGGACAAATGTAAGGATGTAGAGGCTTATCTCACTAGGGGTAAGATAGATACAGCCTACAGGAAAATTAAAGAGACCTTTGGAGAAAAGAGAGCCACTTGTATGAATATCAAGAGCTCAGATGGAAACCCAGATCTAAGCAAAGAAGGGAAAGCAAAATGGTGGAAAGAGTATATAGAGAGTCTATACAAGGGCGATGTACTTGAGGACAATATTATGGAAATGGGAGAGGATCTAGATGAAGATGAAATGGGACATACGATACTGCGTGAAGAGTTTGACAGAGCACTGAAAGACCTGAGTCGAAACAAGACTCCGGGAGTAGACAACATTCCACTGGAACTACTGACGGCCTTGGGAGAGCCAGTCCTGACAAAACTCTAGGATCTGGTGAGCAAGATGTATGAGACAGGCGAAATACCCTCAGACATCAAGAAGAATATAATAATTCCAATCCCAAAGAAAGCAGGTGTTGACAGATGTGAAAATTACCGAATTATCGGTTTAATAAGCCACAGCTGCAAAATAGTAACGCGAATTCTTTACAGACGAATGGAAAAACTGGTAGAAGCCGACCTCGGCGAAGATCAGTTTGGATTCCGCAGAAATATTGGAACACGTGAGGCAATACTGACCCTACGACTTATCTTAGAAGAAACATTAAGGAAAGGCAAACCTACGTTTCTAGCATTTGTAGACCTAGAGAAAGCTTTTGACAATGTTGACTGGAATACTCTCTTTCAAATTCTGAAGGTGGCAGGGGTGAAATACAGGGAGCGAAAGACTATTTGCAATTTGTACAGCAAGCAGATGGCACTCATATGTGTCGAGGGGCATGAAAGGGAAGCAGCGGTTGGGAAGGGAGTGAGACAGGGTTGTAACCTGTCCCCAATGTTATTCAATCTGTATATTGAGCAAGCAGTAAAGGAAACAAAAGAAAAATTCGGAGTAGTATTAAAATCCATGGAGAAGAAATAAAAACATTGAGGTTCGCCGATGACATTGTAATTCTGTCAGAAACACCAAAGGACTTGGAAGAGCAGTTGAACGGAATGGACAGTGTCTTGAAGGGAGGATATAAGATGAACATCAACAAAAGCAAAACGAGGATAATGGAATGTAGTCGAATTAAGTCGGGTGATGTTGAGGGTATTAGATTAGGAAATGAGACACTTAAAGTAGTAAAGGAGTTTTGCTATTTGGAGAGCAAAATAACTGATGATGGTCGAAGTAGTGAAGATATAAAATGTAGACTGGCAATGGCAAGGAAAGCGTTTCTGAAGAAGAGAAATTTGTTATAATCGAGTATAGATTTAAGTGTCAGGAAGTCGTTTCTGAAAGTATTTGTATGGAGTGTAGCCATGTATGGAAGTGAAACATGGACAATAAGTAGTTTGGACAAGAAGAGAATAGAAGCTTTCGAAATGTGGTGCTACAGAAGAATGTTGAGTATTAGGTGGGTAGATCACGTAACTAATGAGGAAGTATTGAATAGGATTGGGGAGAAGAGAAGTTTGTGGCACAACTTGACTAGAAGAAGGGATCGGTTGGTACGACATGTCCTGAGGCATCAAGGGATCACAAATTTAGCATTGGAGGGCAGCGTGGAGGGTAAAAATCGTAGAGGGAGACCGAGAGATGAATACACTAAGCAGATTCAGAAGGATGTAGGTTGCATTAGATACTGGGAGATGAAGAAGCTTGCACAGGATAGAGTAGCATGGAGAGCTGCATCAAACCAGTCTCAGGACTGAAGACAACAACAGGTGTCACGGTATATACGGTCGGACTATACGTTGGGCGGGGCTGGCCTGCGTTAGCCGGCTGACCGCGCAGCAGCGGCGGCCACCTGGGCAGAGCGTGTGAGCCGCGGTGCGGCGTCGGAATGCGGGGGCGGCGCGCGGCGCACGTGGCGGCCGTTGCGCAAAGAGAGCGGCCGCCCTGTCCACCTGCCAGCGGCCGCCCCTACCTGCCGCCTTGTTTGGCGCGCGACGCGGCTGACGGCGACAAACGCTCGCCGTTTCAGTCACACCTCCGGCCTCAGCCCGTCCCTCCTGGCCTTCTCCGCTCCGCAGCTAAACTCGGCGCATTTCCCAACCGCCCTGGAGCAACCCGACTGTCGCTGCGCAGTTCGCGGTCCATCTTCGCGACAAATACGACTGAGAAAAAGTTACTGTATCACGTGTTACTAACTAAACTTGGAGGTTTGCCGATGACATTATCATTCTGTCAGAGACAGCAAATGAACGGAATATAACACCAATGAAAGCAAAACATGGATAATGCAATGTAGTCGAAGTAATTCAGTAGATGCTGATCGAATTAGATTAGGGATAACGGTTATCGCTCAAACAAACGGTTTTCGTTTACTTCGGGTCTTTTCAATGCCAGTTTCCCCTGCCTATTAAAATCACTCAAAAAACAGGTTTCTGGAATAACCGATTTCTTTTTTTTTCTTACTATTTTTTGTAGTAAACGTAGAATTCGTAGAAACATTGAATGGTTTTGACTCCCTCAGTTACAAGATCCACAGAATCAAAATATTAAATCAATCAGGCAAATAGAAGGAAAACTTAGTCCGTCGACCATTCGCTGCTTTTCTCGAACAGTGGTAAGTAGGTGACTCCTCTTGATACTAATTTATTGAAACACTGCTCAAAAACCATATTGTAATCGGGGACCATACCATTACTTCGACATTTAGAATAGTCTGCCATAAAGCATGAAAACCGAGCTTGAAGAAGGTTTTTTTAGTGTTAATTTGTCTGTTTTCAAGGGCTAAAAGCAGATAAAGGCGTAGACACATGCAACAAATCAGCTGCTTTCTATTTTCCCTGCAAGTTTGTTGTGGATCCTCCTTGTTTTAAAGTCTTAAAAGCAGATGGAGCACTGCACTTCATTGATACCGCACTTAGTTAAATACTTGCAGACTAGGGACGGTGCCGTTGTGTAGGACCACTGCTGTCTGACGACGACAGTGGGAAACTACCGTACAGCCCAGGCAGGGCAAGACCCGCGCACGGCGTGTACACGAGTCCTGCGTAGTATGCCACGACACGTCGTTAGCAGGTACATTACTGTCTCAGCGATGCCTGTCAATTCTTATGCCATTGTTTGTTCCTTGTTTCTGTCCGCGTTTTATTGAGATGGTACTTATCGCTTTTCTTAATTTTCTGTAATAACGCAATATTTAATGCAATACAAATTTTATGAATAAAAATTACTCGTTCTTTAAAAAATTTTGTTTATAAACGAAAAATGTCAGCACTACTGCTATGGCTAACTGATATTTCGTTCCTTTATCCGGTTATCAGTAAAAAAAAACTATTATGACGTGCACCAACCAATCCGCAAAAAAGGAAAAGAAACAGTTATTCAGAACTAAAACAGTGATATTTATTTTAGCCAGGCGGTTTTCCCCGTCCCTAAATTAGGTTATGAAGAGAGACAAAGTAGTAGATGAGTTTTGCTATTTGGTCACAGTAGAGATGATATAAAATGTAGACTGGCAACGACAAGAAGAGAATTTTGTTAGCATCGAATATGATTTAAGTGTCAGGAAGTCTTTCTTGAAACCATTTGCATGGACTGTAGCCATGTATGGAAGTGAAACACGGAAGGATAAACCGTTTAGATAAAAAGAGAATATAAACTTTTGAAATGTGGTGCTACAGAAGAGTGTTGAAGATCACGTATGTCGTAGGCTGATACTCGTATCCGAGTTTTCAATTCTCTCCTGAGATTTCCTTTGTCACGGTTCAGGCGTGGAAGTGCCTTTGATGGTTTAGTATGGAACATGCGACCACAGAAATTACAAATGATGGAAAGTGGGGGACGTGGCTGGTCCTGCAGGAGTCTACGTCATTCTTCAGTCTTCGACGTTCCCGCTCAAAGTTCTGAAGAGCATTTGAGGTGGTTGAGCGCCAGAGACTACGATCTTCTGGTATGATGGATCAGTTACTCGCATCGATGTTCAACGTTTTTAGATTTTTCTTGTACTGATCCTTATAGCGTTTAAGATGGGCACCTCGCGGCCTTTTACCTGTGCTCACTTCACTATACAGCATTTGATGTGGCTGTCTGTCATCTCTCATTCGCTGGACATGCCCAACCCATTTTAATTGGCGTCAAATAATGAGAGCTTCTATACTGTTCATTTTCACTTTCTCAAGAACGGTGGTATTCGATATAAAGTCATCCCATTTCACGTTTATGATGTATCTTAGCTCATGTTGGCTCAAGTATTCTAGATTCTTCGGATCGCTGCGGTATAATATCCAGGTTTCACAACCATAGAGCAGCGTTGAGATGACAACAGCTTTGTTCACCATCAGTTTGGTGTATAGTGTTAGGTCTTTATTCAGGAAGACACGTTTTCTGAGACGACCAAATGTTACATGGGCAGCACGTATTCTGTTCTCCACGTCTTTTTCAGATTAGCAATTAGATGATAATAGCTTCGTAGACGAAGGAAATACTCCACTTGTTCCAAGGGTGTATCAGAAGTGGACATACTGAAATCGGGAACAGAAGAGCCAGGAGCTGGCTGTGTGAGGACATTTGTCTGTTGAATATTGATGGAAAGACCAAATCGTTTGTATGCCTTGCTGAAACAATTAACAGACTGCCGCATCCCGGCAGGTGAATGAACTGGAAAACATTGTCGTCAGAATACTGCAGCTGTGTTACACGAGTGGTACTTGTGAACTTTTTTGAGTGGAGTCTGGATTGGTTACATAATCCTCCGTCGAACCTGTACTTTAGTTCTACCCCAGCGTTGTTCACATATGTCTCATAAAGCATAGCCGCCAGGTACAAGGCAAATAATGTTGGTGCAAGAACGCATCCTTGTTTGAGCCCACTCGTTATTGGCAATTTCCATAACGAGTGGGCTCAAACAAGGATGCGTTCTGGCACCAACATTATTTGCCTTGTACCTGGCAGCACGATTTCGTAAAAGTGCAGTGCCGAGCGACCATAGGTCACGAAGCAAGCCTATTTACATCGCCAACAACACAGGAGGAACGCACCACAACTTCAAAACTATGATAAGTTGTATATTTTGTAGCAGAATAGCTACCAAAATAAATGGACAATAACATCACCTGGACGGTAAGATTAATTGTACTGCGTTTCGTTCACCCAACGGCGGATAATTTTAATTCGTTTGTTGTTATTTTGAATCAGTCATTTCGTAGCGGTTTGTAGCTGCTGTGGTGTTGCAAGAGCGAGAACTAGAAAGATATTATATGGCTTCGATCTTTCTTCACTGTCTTACAACGATGGTGTGAGATATTATCACACACGTGTGTAGGAGGAGACTACGTGTTTGCGTTAAATGTGTAAGCGACGGCGCGATGCTTTCAAAGCGGCGAGTAGCTGGTGCTGAGAGGCCGTTGACCTCGCGAGGGAGCAGGATCCTGACGACGGGGCCGTCGCCAGGAGGCGTCAATGACGGCCGGCTGACAGGTGACGCGTGGCGCGGGGAGCGGGCCGTCGACCCGGGAGGACGCTGCTGCCAGCAGCGTCGTCACCTACTGCCGCACACTTCCTCCTGCGGCCGAGCATAGGACAGGCCCTTATCTACCGCAAGCCGTCGCCGCCTACGCCGAGCCAGCAGGCTGAAGGACGCGGAAGTCAGACTCTCGCTCGGACAAAAATACTGCGACGGGAAAGAGAAATACTCCGGCGGAAAAAAAAAATCACAGCCGCAAGAACGAGTTGTCCGACATAAACGAAAGTTGTTAGGTGTGTCTCTAGACCTTGAAACGTCCCCTTAGAAAAATTATACAAGACTATGCTTAAACTGACACACAATATTTTTAGCGCGACTAATGCCAATTATATTTGAGGATAACAGTATTCCTCATCATAGTGAATGTAGCTTAGTTTTAGAAGAAGAAAAATTCTATGAAACTACACAGAGACAGGAAGAAAACAAATACACAAGGGTACACAAACACATAGTGGGATAACACAAAAGGAAAGGACAGGGTTTGTTTTCAGTGTAACATTTGGTACTGCAGTCCAACCCAAAACTTCATTCCATATATCGTCCCTCTTATTTCAACATTTGCTCCAGCCAAAAAAACATCCTATCCAAGCATGCTTTCTGTATTCTGTTCACATCCTCTTTCAAAAATAGTTTTTCTCCACTGTGCACTACTTTTTTGACCAAACTATTTTCTTATAGCTTCTTAATGCATTTCTTCCAATTCATCATAGTTAGTTTCTTATATAGTCTACCCCCTCTTAAGCTAACTTAAATCTACTGAGCTCAGATGCTAAACTAAGGGACGAGGCAATGCAGCAGCACAAAACAATTAACACAAACATCAATGACAAAAAAATTCAAATTGGCAAAGCAATTGCAATATTACAACTAATATAAGGCACTGTGCAGCAAACAAGAAAACTAAATCCGTAGTAAAACTGGCTTAACAGCGTAATACAAAGTCAAATTCTGTAACATTATGCCTGGCAAACAGCAGCACCAAATAACAAAACTTATATCTAAACATGACATAGCTCAAGCAGAAAAAATATTACACTAAAATGGCCATGTCTAATACCTATGTCACATCTTAACACTAGAGTGATGCATCACGAGAACTTACACTAGCAGTGCACACAGCACAGCCAGTGATTTTCATACCGAGCGCTACGTAACGTTGCCGATAAGAAAACATAAACAGCCTAGTTACAACCTGAAAGATGATGTCTGCTCAGATTTCTCCGGCAATCCCGAAAGAGTGGCTGTAGTACGACAATATGAGGCTGCAAGTAAGGTTTGCTTTAAATACACGCTGCTAAGGTCGTGAGCGTTAGTTGCCTTTGAGAGTGGACGTGGTGAGCTTATGTTAGTCAAGAATGCCTTTAAGGCGACAATGACGCCACTATCAACAGCTCACTGAGTTCAAGCGAGGTCGTTGTTGTTGTTTTATGGGGAGGAGACCAGACAGCGACGTCATCGGTCTCGTCGGATTAGGGAAGGAACAGGAAGGAAGTCTGCCGTGCCCTTTCAAAGGAAGCATCCCGGAATTTGCCTGGAGCGATTTAGGGAAATCACGGAAAACCCAAATCAGGATGGGCGGACACGGGATTGAACCGTCGTCCTCCCGAATGCGAGTCCAGTGTGCTAGCCACTAGCGAGGTCGTGTAGTAGGGCTACGAGAAGTTCGACGATCTCTCTGCGATACTTCAGAATGCTCGGCAGGAGCGTACCCGATGTACATGACTGCTGGTAGCGATGACCACGCGAATGTACGATAGCAACAAAACTGGGCTCCGCACGACCACGAGGCACTAACAAGAGGAAACACCGTCTTGTTCGACGTATGGCTCTGAGCTTCGTACTGCATCTGCAGCAGCAATAAGAGCAGCAGCTAGCGTCGCTGTGACGCAACGAACTGTTACAAAGCGGTTACTGCGAGGACAGCTCCGAGCATGACGTCCTGTAGCGTACATTCCATTGACCTCAAACCACCACCATTTGCGACTTCAATGGCGTCATGCGAGAGCTCACTGAAGAACAGGGTTGAGGTACGTTGCGTTTTCTGGTCAAAACCCGTTCGGCAGTGACAGTGCTCACCGTGCGTTGGTTAGGACACCAGCCAGTGGCCTGCAACCAACCTGTCTGTGTGATAGGCACGGTGTTCAAAAAATTGTTCAAATGGTTCTGAGCGCTATGGGACTTTACTTCTGAGGTCATCAGTCGCCTAGAACCTGTTGTTGTTGTTGTGGTCTTCAGTCCTGAGACTGGGTTGATGCAGCTCTCCATGCTACTCTATCCTGTGCAAGCTTCTTCATCTCCCAGTACCTACTGCAACCTACATCCTTCTGAATCTGCTTAGTGTATTGATCTCTTGGTCTCCCTCTACGATTTTTACCCTCCACGCTGCCCTCCAATGCTAAATTTGTGATCCCTTGATGCCTCAGAACATTTCCTACCAACCGATCCCTTCTTCTAGTCAAGTTGTGCCACAAACTTCTCTTCTCCCCAATCCTATTCAATACCTCCTCATTAGTTAGCATTCTTCTGTAGCACCACATTTCGAAAGCTTCTATTCTCTTCTTGTCCAAACTGGTTATCGTCCATGTTTCACTTCCATACATGGCTACACTCCATACAAATACTTTCAGAAACGACTTCCTGACACTTAAATCTATACTCGATGTTAACAAATTTCTCTTCTTCAGAAACGCTTTCCTTGCCATTGCTAGTCTACATTTTATATCCTCTCTACTTCGACCATCATCAGTTATTTTACTCCCTAAATAGCAAAACTTCTTTACTACTTTAAGTGTCTCATTTCCTAATCTAATCCCCTCAGCATCACCCGATTTAATTTGACTACATTCCATTATCCTCGTTTTGCTTTTGTTGATGTTCATCTTATATCCTCCTTTCAAGACACTGTCCATTCAGTTGAACTGCTCTTCCAAGTCCTTTGCTGTCTCTGACAGAATTACCCTAGAACCTAGAACTACTTAAACCTAACTAACCTAAGGACATCACATACATACAAGCCCGAGGCAGGATTCGAACCTGCGATCGTAGCAGTCGCGCGGTTCCAGACTGTAGCGCGTAGAACCGCTCGGCCACTCCGGCCGGCAGGCACAGTCTACCTCCGCCTGGAGTTAAGGCCTGAGGTGCGATTTCGTATGCCAGCAGGCGCACTCTCGTGGTTATCCCAGGCACCTCGACTGCAGATCTGTAATTCGGCCTATCGTGCTGCCATTCACGATCAGCATTCCTGGTGGTATATTCCAACAGGATAATGGTCACCCACATACTGCTGCTGCATCCCAACATACTCTACTGAGTGTGGACATGTTGCCTTTTCTTGGTTTGTTACCAAATCTGTCTCCAATCGAGCACATACCGGACATCACTGGACAACTCCAGCGTCATCCACAAACGGGATTGACTGTCGCTGAATTGACGTACCAAGGGCGATGGGCATGGAACTCCTGACACAAACTGACAACCGGCACCTATACAACACAATACAGTCACGTTTGAATCCTTGGATTCAACATTCTGGCGATTCCACCGGTTATTAACGTACCAGCATTTCACTTTTGGAATGGCTTATCTCGCACTTGTATCTTGTAATGTTAATCACTTAAATATGTTGCCTAAACAAATGTAACTCCAGAATGTCATTCCTCTACACTAGTAACTGTAATATGCCTGTAAAGTATAACACTGTACTGATGAACTACACTATGTGATCAGAAGTACCCAGACACCAGGCTGAAAATGACATACAGTCTGTGGCGCCCTCCATCGTTAATGCTGGAATTCAGTACGGTGTTGGCTCACCCTTAGCCTTGATGACAGCTTCCACTCTCGCAGACATACGTTCAATCAGGTATTCAGATGAGCGGCGCTAGCATGACGAGCTGTTCGAGATAACACTGGACAAAAGGAGCCAGCTGCTGGGGTGGCCGAACTGCTGGTTCGGAAGCAGACGGTAAAGCCGCTGCTGGCGTGCGCATACCGGACAAAAGGTGGCGGGACATCGGACACACGCCGTCGCACTCACAGGTGTCAATTGGGGCCCACGCTAATGATCTATAGAATGGTGGCATGTTCAACAAGTTAATGGTTGAAATTAATGGCTGAAGCTGAAACACACGAAGAGTGAAATAGGGACGGCTACACATACTCTTAGTCAACGCAGAAGAAGTATAGGTTTCCTAATAGCCACTGCCTGCACCACATAAAACCTGTGTGCCTTCCTATCAAACAATTATCTCTGTCGGCGAAGAACACCAGATGAGACTGCCCGTCAATGCAACTCTCTACCTTGCTGCGCACCTTGTGAACAGACATGCCATGCACAGACGTCACTGTACCTCGGCGATCAGTGCCAACCGACGAGAAAGCTGAACGCCCATGGATCTTATTGCAAACGCACTCGAGTTAATTCACACCACAGACGCGCGTCAGTTCACACCACATACCACCACACACAGATTACAGTGTTCTCCTGTAGCCGGCCGCGGTGGTCTAGCGGTTCTGGCGCTGCAGTCCGGAACCGCGGGACTGCTACGGTCGCAGGTTCGAATCCTGCTTCGGGCGTGGGTGTGTGTGCTGTCCTTAGGTTAGTTAGGTTTAAGTAGTTCTAAGTTATAGGGGACTTATGACCTAAGATGTTGAGTCCCATAGTGCTCAGAGTCATTTGAACCATT
Source organism: Schistocerca cancellata (assembly GCF_023864275.1). NCBI lineage: Eukaryota > Metazoa > Arthropoda > Insecta > Orthoptera > Acrididae > Schistocerca > Schistocerca cancellata. The sequence continues at coordinate 512,220,214 of NC_064634.1, forward strand.
TTTTTTTGTTCTCCTGTAAATAAACTATCATCAATAGTGTCAATAAAGTGTCAATCAGTGAAAAGTGTTAGGATCATACAAACAGTGGTGCCACATCTGATAGACTCTTATCAACACCCACAGACAAAATTGTTCACTTATCGACGTTTTTCCGCAACATTTTTTGTAAAATGTATCAGTTTAAAATCTATCATACTAATCTTGTTTCTACATGTTTCTTGTAAGCGAACACATGGAATATTTTTGCATTGCCCTTTGTTACTCTAACCTCGAAAGGTCGATCCGGAAACGAACATTAGTAATTTTCCTTTAAATGCAGCGGGCCGGACTGGCCGAGCGGTTCTATGCGCTGCAGTCTGGAACCGCACGACCGCTACGGTCGCAGGATCGAATCCTGCCTCGGGCGTGGATGTGTGTGATATCCTTAGGTTAGTTAGATTTAACTAGTTCTAAGTTCTAGGGGACTGATGACCTCAGAAGTTAAGTCCCATAGTGTTCAGAGCCATTTAAACCATTTTTTTAAACGCAGATCGTCAAAGTAAGCAATATGATTACAACCATGCCTCTATTGAATTTACAGAATGTACCGTACACTAAAAGTAAACACTTGACTTACCCACACCGTTTATAAATTATGTAAAGCTAACTGACTCATTCACCAGGGACAGAAACACTTCCAGATACAACTACACCAGAAAATAGTTATACGTAACGGATATTAATTCATTAAAATGATAAAATGACAACGTCCTATTTGTTGAAATTATAAAGAAATATAAGAAATTTTTATGATGGACGACCATACGTATCAAATATACTTTTTCTTGTGTGTTCTATTCCTATAGATCAGTTAGGGAAGCATGAGAGATTGCATGAAAAGAGCTTAAATTAAATAGAGAGACTACCGTTTATCATAATTAACTAGATAAATTATATTGTTCCTTCACATTTTTCTTTGGCTGACATGCTTTATTTTGCACATCAACATTGTAATAGTCATACTACAAACCAAAAATAATTTAGACTACAAGGCATCGACGAACAAAGAAGTAAATAATGACCACGTCAATAAAAATAAAGTTGGTGACATGCCAGGAGAGAATGTTTCGTGAATGGATAAAGGTATATTGGTGTTTATCTGTCCCTCTGCTGTCGATAGATTTGGTAAATTGATAAGTGCACAACATAATTTTGTACTGTATGAGACAACACTATAAGAGTCGTCTCAGAATAGCACAAAATTGATAGGAATGCATTGTAAGGTGGTGTTATTTTACAACTTAGAAACCGCGCTTACATCCAGTATGACATAAGTAAGCCCCTTCAATGATAGAAAATACAGGTTTGTGTTTGTTCATTAAAACATGTATGTGAATGACATCGTGTAGCACACTTAATTTATTGCACAATGTCTGCATGTTGGGTGACTGGGGAACAAGAAGAGCTGTGATACCCGAGGTAGAACGGAAGGACACAGGAAGCTCACACATTCCCTCGGACAATAGGACAGCACATCCGCTTCTGGCGCGAATCCCGGGATCCACCCGTGAGCTGGACCACCTGCAACACGGGAACGCGTGAGAGGGCGGCCTGGTCGGCCGAAAACACACGTCACCATGTGTTCGCGTTCATTCCTACGGACATAGAAAGAACATCCAGAAACTTTGATCTGGATTCTAAACTGCGATTGGTCGGCGTTCGGAACAGAGTGCCTTCCGGAAAGATGATTCGCCATCCAAATGTAAGGGGGAGAAAAGACTTTGAGAGCGAAAAGAGGAGAGAAGAATAAAGGAGAGAGTCGTTAGGGGGTCGTGGAGCAGAAGGGGAGTCTTGGAGGTCCACGGCAGTCGACGGACGTCTTCGGCTGCAATTTGGTGAAGAACAATTTTGCTGTTATCTCACTGAGACGAGAAGTCCTGCGGTTATAGCTTCTGATCATGACGCTGATGTTGCTTATGCACCAGCATGTGGGAAACTGAATTTACATTGGTAAATAACTTGTTCTACTCCGTTCTGCACTGAGGTTTCACACTGCTCATTGAGATAGTAGTTTCTTCTTGCTATTTAGTACACGGGCGATGTCAGTTACTCCGCGCCTAACCACAGATCGCGAGTACATTATAGGAGAGGGACAGACGGTTTAAGGCCTTGTATTAACACAGGGAGAACCTGAGATTTGTAATCCTTACTTAGTTTCTTTAAATTGTTTTTAATTATGAATAAATGTATTAAAATCACGGCATTTATCCTTTAGTACACAGCATTTTCCTGTCTCTGTGTAGTATTTTCTTGTGTCTTGTGTACATTTTATAACTTATTCGTTAAAAGGGGGACTGGATTTTGTCGGCTTATCCTGACATTCTATCGTATCCATACGATAATATTAGGAAACGGGGAGGCTATCACATGACAATTTACATAATTAATGAGAATAACGTACTCCTACTTGGGGACGTATATATGTCAGGGCGGCTTCAGTAGCGTTAAAATATCCATCGCGCAAATTATCACTTGTATGTACTCATCGCACGTCTCTGCCATCAATAGCCAGTAGAAGTGGAGGTACGTTAGACAGTAAAGCATCTGACGCCGTCCCACATTGCCGTTTAATGAAAAAATACGAGCTTACGGAGTATCGCAGTAGACTTGCGACTGGATTCAAGCCTCTTACAGACATTACTCAACACGTCGCTCTTAACGGAAAATATCGACAGATGTAAAGGTGATATCCGGAGTTCGACAGGGAAGTGTGATAGGACCGTTGCTGTTCACAATATACATAAATGATCTAATAGAAAGCGTCGGATGCTCTTGAAGGCTTTTCGCAGATGATGCGATTGTCTATACCAAAGTAGCAACACCAGAAGATAGTAAGAATTTGCAGAATGACCTGCACAGAATTGATGATTGGTGCAGGCTCTGGCAGTTGGCCCAGAACGTAAATAAATGTAACATATTGCGCATACACTGGAAAAGAAATTCACTACTGTACAGTTACGCTATTGATGAGAAAGAACTGGAGACAGAGTCTGACCATGTTCGTCTAATTGGGATCCCTATCAGGTAGGACTGATAGAGGAGATAAAGAAGATCCAACGAAGAGCGGCGCGTTTCGTCACGGGATCGTTTAGGTGGCGAGAGAGCGTTACGAAGATACTAAACAAACTCTACTGGCAGACGTTACAAGAAAGGCGTTGTGCATCAGGGAGAAATTTACTATTGAAATTTCGGTACAGCACTTTTCCGGAGGAGTCGGACAACATATTACTTCCCCCCACTACATCTCGCGTATTGACCACGAAGAGAAAATTCGAGACATTAGAGCCAATACAGAGGCTTACCCACAATCATTCTTCCCACGCACTATTCGCGAGTGGAACAGGGTGGGAGGGATCAGATAATGGTACCGAAAGAACCCTCCGCCACACTCAAGGCGGCTTATGGTGTATGATGTAGATGTAGATTTGCCATCGTATGTAGCGCTAACAGGAACTACGGAAGTGGTGGTGTTACGGTGTTGGGGCGTCTTTCGTGGCTGGCACGTGGTCCCCTTAGTGTGCTTAAGAAAAGGCTAACTGCAGAAGGACGTGAACACATGTTACATCACTGTGTAGTCCGCGGCTCGTGCTCTTGCGGTAGCGTTCTCGTTTCCCGCGCTCGGGGTCCCGGGTTCGATTCCGGCGGGGTCAAGGATTTTCTCTCCCTCGAGATGAGTGGGTGTTGTGTTTCTTTCATTATCATTTCATCCTCATTCACTCGCAAGTCGCCGTAGTGGCGTTAAGGAACTTGTGGAGCGGCGGCCGAACCGACCCGCGAGGGGTCTCCCGGCCACCAATGCCATACGCTCATCATTATTATCAGTGTGTACTGCGTACGGTAGAGGAAGAGTTCGGGGGCCATTACTGTATCAGCAAGGCGATGCACTCTGTCATCACGCAGCATCTGTTAGGCAGTGGTTTGTGTTGAGTAACATTTCTTAAACTGACAGTCCCATCCAGTGTCCTGACGTGAACCCAACATTTGGGATTAGTTACGACGTCAAATTCGCTCCAAACCACAGTGTCTGACATCACTAGCTTCTCTGGTTTTGGCTCTTGAGGAATTATGGGCAGCTATTCCTCCACAGAGATTCAAACACTTCTTTTCCGTGTTCCCAGCAAAGTGCAAGGCGTTGTAAAGGCGAAGGATGGACACACCTCATATTAATGTGCAGTAATGGTTGTCCGATTGCTTTTGATCAGGTAATATACTTGCAGACTTCAAGAAAAATGTGATAATTCGAGATTCTGGCAGATGTGAATATTATCAAACCATCAGTTTAGTAAGTCATGGTTGCAAAATAATCACACAAATCGTTTACGGAAAAAATCGAAGAATTGGTGGAAGACGACTTCTAAAAATGTCTGTTTTGGTTCTGGAGAAATGTAGGAACACGTGAGGCAATACTGATTCTATGACTTGTCTTAGAATATAAGCTGAAGAAAGAGAAAACCACACCTACAGCATTTGTAGATGTAAAGAACGCTTTTGACAATGTTGACTGGAATACAATCCTTGGAGGGTACGAGGTTATTTGCAACTTGTACATCGACCAGACCGCAATTATAAGAGTTGAAAGGCCCGAAAGAGAAGCAGAGGTCGTGAAGTGAGGGAGACTGGGTAGCAGCGTTTCCCCGATGTTATTCCATCTCTACACTGAGCATGTGGTAAGGAAAGCAAGGAGTTATTTGGAAAAGGAATAAAAATTCAGGAACTAGAAATGTTATCTTTGCGATTTTCTTTGTAGTAGAAGAGGAAGGCTGCTATCGATGTGGCAGCTCATCGTCTCAGCGGATAACGAGAATAGGAGCATTGCAACGATAATTAAGTGTACCCCGCGTTACCAAGGTTCGCCATGTGATCACTGAGTTGGTCTGCCAGGACAAAAATCAACAGTGAAAGAAGATATGGTTTTCATTACGTTCTTGTAAATGACCAGTAGTAACGTTTGAAACTGCTTATTGATAAGGTGACAGTGATCAAATTTCTTCAGCCGTCATCCGAAAGTACGAGCTATTCACACCATTTTCTCATATTCACAATTTGCAGTACTCGTATAGTTATGTGCGTGGACAAAGGCAACGCCTTGTTAGGGGGGATAGAACGTGAAACGGGTCGACTTGGAGAAGCACCACAAGGCATTTTCATTTCCACTGACTATACTTTTACAAATAAATTCATAAAACTTCGTGAGCGTGACCAGTAAAAATTCAAGATTCACACTCATAGCAGTGGAAGCTCAAAAACATAACTAAATAAATTCTTTTTACATGTGTGTGGGGTGCTGGTCCCCCATCGGGTGGCGGATGGGGGAATGCTAACCAGATATGGTGGGTACCGGGGAAATAAAATACCCGGGGTGGACCAAAACCAGTGAAGAGGAAGTCAACGGCTCGGATGCTGGAAGAGAATGTTTTTTATAGCATTCCAACAGTAGAAGAGGCGGAAGGCATCTCTACGGGGCAGGCAGACCTCGGAACCTGGGAAAGGCAATCTGCCTAGGAAATGGTAATCCAAAATATTACTCAGCAAGCTTGGAAGCTGTGAAGTGGCAGCTCCATCACCAAGCTCGTAACGTGGCCAGGGGATTCTATACCTGCTGGTTCACGTCAACGATTTGCCTTGGATAATGGCTTCTGTGCATTTCTTTATGTGTTTCAACACTGATTGATCAACTAAAAGGCACCAGGCACGCGAAACACTATCATTTGAGACGTGCCGCTTTGCGTGTGGAGTAGGTCCCCTTGTTTCTTTCATATATTCTGTTGACCTATCCTTCCTCGAGTAGCAACACCGAAGTCTGCAACAGTCCACTCCGTGACCCCGTCCTTCCCCAGGAGTTTTGAGCCAGGTTCTGGAAGTGAACCCTCACTTCGTTCTCCTTTTCTACGTAGATTCTGTATTGGTCCACTTACAGGAGGTGCAGTTCTTTTTTTACCCAGGGTAGGTACTTCTCTAGCATTGTTTATATGTCTTCTTGGTCCTGGTTCAGCAACTGCTTGAGGAAAGAGACAATTGGAAAGCTACAACTCATTATAAAGATAACATACCACACAATAAAATAACAGTAACAGAAGTAGCAGTAGAAGTGTCAGCTCTATTATAATAGTGATCTTTATTCATATAGTAACAACAACAATAATAATAATAATAATAATAATAATAATAATATAGGTGAATGTAAATTACCTTCATCTTCAGTCTCGGAGCTGTCACTCTCCATACTAGCGACAGGTTGGTAATCTTAATCTGTAGACTCTTCCACAAGGTCCTCAACTTCAGGATAATTTTCAGCATCTGACTGATACAAAAGTGTGACAATTTCTTCATGTGAAAGTGGCCGTGGCCGTGGTTTCTATCGCTGTGACATCTGAGCCATGCCTACTGCTCGGAGACCAGTACTCAAATAATCAGTCTCGTTTATACGAAACCCAGTACCAAACAATAAATGACATATTGCATTGCTGAGCTTTTAAATTCAAACAATGCGAATAAACTTCAGTAACCAACATATTTAGTACATTGTTGACGAGTGCTAAGAATAAATCCGTGGAGTGACGCACAACCATGTATAAATAATCTTTCTTCAAATATACATGTAATGTGGTCAAAGTGACCACTCGGCGCTTTTAAGTATAAGTGGTCATTCAAAGAAAACTAATGAAGATAAAATAAATATTGTACTATTCATATGATCAACATAAACATTTAAGAAAAGTCATTAACTCACAACAGCATAGATTAGAAATTGACCGAATAATAACATGTTAAAATATAAAAAGTGGTCAAACTGACCACTCGGCGGACCTAGTGTTAAAACACAATCCCAGTAACGCGAGGCGTTTGCAGCCACTTGTGTCTCATTGTATTGCATCCTATGTCCCTCTGTAAGACAAGTGTTCAGCCACCGTAGATTTGTCAGGTTGTAATAATCGCGTATGGCGTCATGTAAAAACCAGTGAATGACGTTTCTGTTTTCAGTACTTCAGATAGATTTGGAGGAAACTGTGCAAGAATTTCTCCGCGGCAGCGCCGTTGGCACAGACAGCCGCTAAAAAAAAAACACGGGCGACGCAGCTCGCGTGCTGCTGATGCGCTCACTACGACCACGCGAATTCCTGAGCCCCAGGAGTGTGCGAGTTTGTCACACGGCGGAGAGAGAGAGAGCAGCAGAGAGAGAGAGAGAGAGAGATCGAGCCTGAGCGAGGGATTCGGTTAGCGACGCCAGAAGGCGGTGGCGGTCATGGCCATTTTCCCGACAAAACAAGTCTCATTGTCGTAATCGCGCCCCCCCCCCTTTCCCCCGCATGCCGCGGATGCTTTTAGCCGTGCACTGTCCACGTGTGCGCCAGGTTGCCAGGTTGGCATTGTTTCTCGCGGCTGTGTGGCTAATAGTGGGACCTTCGCCGACCACGCATCGGTCGAAAGTGGTTCCATTTATAGCCAAATTCCTTCGACGTCGCTTCGTGCCACCAGTATTACACAACGTAACTCGTTTAGGGCGATAGAAAACGCTGAAATAAGAGAGATGCTTTACATTTCACACTCATTACTCGAACCACCCGCACACGGGGTGAGGCAGCTACCGCTGACGTGGACGCGGGCGAGACGTACGACCTCACCAGAGACAGCTCCGCCGGCACACGGGACGCCATCTGCTCTCTCAGCGCCCTCCAGCGGCTGTCGGCCTTATTTGGCTCGCAGACCACAAGGTTTCTTTTCGAAAATGGACGCGTTTGAGGTACTTGCGTTCACTCTCTTAGCGACTGTCGAAGAAGATAGAAAAAAATCGCGAAGAACATTGTGGACCCATCGATGGCTTGAATAGTCAATTATTGGTAGGGCCTCACTACCTAATGCTGTACAACGATATGACACACACAGTACTAAAAGTTATTCGTCAATTCAATTGAATTTTCACTACATTTTCAGTTTTGAATTGAATATAGCTGAGGTACAGTGTCTGATGTCAGTTTTCACATGCACAATCTCCATATTCTCGATGTTGCATTGACTACCGACACTCTGAAATAACGTAATTCATCGTATAGATTTCAAGATCTAGATTCGTTTAGTAATTTTATGCGAATGTAAGAGACAAGTTTTTCGAAACAGCTCACCATTATTGAAAAAAGCACTTTCAGACGAGATATAAATGAGAGCGATCCATAAACCCAGAGATCGGTATATATATGTTACAAGAAGTTTCAAAATAGCAAAAACGTCTAGTAGGCAACTTGCTTTTACTGTCAGACGTAGATTAGCAGTGTCGTTAACATTTCTGGCCACTGAGAAAACCTTCCAGTCGTTGGCCTTTGCACCAAATACGCTATTTATAACAAATAACATTGACGTTTGTGATAATATTTCTACTAAATAAATAAGAAAGAACCAGAATATCTTATAGAACAAAAGGCGAGGGAAGAAATGGTATTCGGTACCAGAGGAGAGCGAACTCCCCACCTTTAACTTCATTTCACAAGAGAGCACGACACCCGATTTCCACCACACCTTCGACAGTTATGCACTTGGCAAAACGAAAAAACATGCTATCCTGTAAGTATAATATCAATGAATCGGCCGACTCATACGAATACCTGGGTGTAGCATTTTGTAGGGTTACGAAACGGAATGACGACATAGGTTCAGTCGTGGGTGAAGCAGGTGGTAGACTTCGCTTTATTATTAGAATACTGGGGAAATGCAATCAGTCTACAAAGGAGATTCCTTACAAACCACTCGTGCGACCGGTTCTAGAATATTGCAAAGGAGTGTGGGGCCTGCAACAAATAGGACGATACGGCATAGCGAACGTATGCAGAGAAGGGCAGCAGGAATGGTGATACGTTTGTTTGAGCCTTGGGAGAGCGTCACAGTGATTACAGGATAGTCGAAGATTTGAAGGGAGTTTGGTGTAGGAAAAATAATGTGGAAGTAACACCGAACCCAACTCGGGAACCGGCGGACGTCACTCCGCCCGTTGAGACAGAACGTCGACGCCCCTGGGGGTTTTGTACATATCGTTTTACATCCTTAACATTATACATTCTCTTTTCCCGTCACAGGATCTACTAAATATAGGGTTTTTTGGTGTACTATTGATTGAGTACGATAAGGTCCTACGTATTTCAGAAAAAAAATTGTGTGTTTCTTTTTTCAGTGCTGAACTTCTAAGGTGTTGTTTTACTAATACTAAGTCATCTACGTGGTATTCTGGGTCAGTTGCGGTTGCATTGTATTTATCTACCCTTTGTTGGGTACTCCTATGTAAGTCTCCACCAACTCTTTCCTGAATTGCTTGGTGATCAATAGCTTTTTGCTCCGGCCACGAAAAACACTTAATTAGAGGTTCTCCTATAAATGGCTTGCCAATGGCTTTTACGGGCGTCATTCCTGTAGAGAAATGCGGTAGTTCATTTGGAATAAGCTCAAAATCTTTAATTCTTTCCGCCCATGAGGTATGAGTGTCGTGGCAATAAGTGCGGCACAACCTACCAATCTCTTTCATTACTCTTTCACAAGGGTTTGCGCATTAGCTTTCTTAATAGGATCTAGTCTTACGTATTTCGATCAACATTCTATAAGAACTAATATATAAGCCACGCGTCCCTTCCCTTTGGGTATGGGTACAAAAAAATCGGCAGCTGTGAGGTCATGTAATGCTTTAGGAATAATCGGATACATCTTATACTTTACATGGGTATTGTTCTCCTTAGCTTTCTGACAGATGTCACACGTTTCAATAGTAGCAGTTACCTTACGTCCTAATCGCTTAAAATAATAAAACTTATTCATGTGAGCTATACACTTTTTCACTCCAAAGTGACCATATCTACTATGAATGTACTTTATCAATTTAGACTCTGCTATTTGTGGTATACACAGCCGCCAATAGCTTGACTCTTTGGTGTTCCTCCAGAACAAGTTGTGATTTGTTACCTTCCACTTTTCCCTTTCGTTTACCGGTAATGACTCTCTTATACACATGGCATAGATCTCTGTAAAATAAGGGTCATGTTTAATATTTTCCGTTATCGTTTGGGCTAACTCGTGTCGTTCCCTTGTTGGATATTCTGTTGTTATAAAATTGATGCGAAAACTATCCCAGGTCCTTCTGGACATTGTAGATCTTTCATGTTTTGAGGTAGTCGCGACAAAGCATTGGGTACTATATCTCTGATCCTTTTATATATTGTATTTTAATATCATATTCTTGTAAAAACAACATCCACCTCATTAGTATACTGTGTAATAATCTACTTCTCATTAGGAATGACAAAGCCTGGTGGTCGGTATAAAAGTAGATTTTCGAACCCCATATCAAAGTTTGGAACTTTTGTATACTCCACACTACCGCTAGCAATTCTTTCTCGGTAGCAGTATAATTTCGTTCATGCTTATATAAGTTTCGTCTAATAAACGCTATAGATCTATGATCATAGGTTTCTATCCCCCATTCCCCTTGGAATAATTCTGCTGCAATACCGTTATCTGAGGCATCAGTTGCTATCTTAAAAGGTTCATCCATTACGGGATGTTGTAAGATAGGTGCATTTACTAAAGCTTGTTTTAGTTTGTCAAAGGCTTCTTGGGTTCCTTGGTCCCAATTCCATGATATACCTTTACGTAATAATCTTAATAGTCTAGGGTCGTTCATTTCTTGGCTTTGCACATACTGTCGATAATAACCTGCCATTCCCAGAAACCCTTTTAGTTGTTTAACGTTTCGACGAGATGGACCGTTTTTAATAGCCTCGATTCTCTTGGGGTCTGGTTTAATGCCTTTTACTCCCACGATGTGTCCTAAAAACTTTAATTCCTGCCTCGCAAATAAGATTTGCTTAAGTTTAAGGTGATACCCTGTAAGTAGGCTGTTTATGTTTTCTTTATGTAGGTAGGCTGTTTATGTTTTCTTTATGTAAGTAGGCTGTTTATGTTTTCTTTATGTAAGTAGGCTGTTTAGGTTCTTATATTGGTAACGCCGCCGCCACGTAGCGCTCTCTGTATGAAAATCACTGGCTGTGCTGTGTGCAGTCTGTGGCTAGTTTGCATTGTTGTCTGCCATTGTAGAGGGGCAGCTGGATGTTAACAGCGTGTAGCGTTGCGCAGTTGGAGGTGAGCCGCCAGCAGTGGTGGATGTGAGGAGAGAGATGGCGGAGTTTTGTAATTTGTCATGAACTGATATATATTATGACTATTAAGGTAAATACATTGTTTGTTCTCTATTAAAATCTTTCATTTGCTAACTATCCCTATCAGTAGTTAGTGCCGTCAGTAGTTTGAATCTTTTATTTAGCTGGCAGTAGTGGCGCTTGCTGTATTGCAGTAGTTCGAGTAACCAAGATGTTTGTGAGGTAAGCGATTTGTGAAACGTATAGTTTAATGTTACTCAGGGCCATTCTTTTGCAGGGATCTTTGAAAGTCAGATTGCGTTGCGCTAAATAATATTGTGTGTCAGGTTAAGCACAGTCGTGTATAAATATGTTCAAAGGGGACGTTTCATATGTCGACCCTTAGCATAGGATACCTCACTGGAATCTTCTGATTTTTTCTTGTAGTTTGTGTATTTAGTGTAGCTTTTGTTTATTGCTAGTGCGTAATTGTAGAGAGAATCTCCTTTGTTGTTGCAGTCTTTTATTGTTGTACTGTAAAACAGTTGTGGCATGCATGTAGATTTGCACCAAGTATTTCGCAGCTGCGCTTGTAATTAACTACATATTATTTTCAGTGCTTTGTTAATGTGTTCTCTTATTTTTGCTATTCAAATTGTGCTTTTCTGTGTTATCGTGTGAAATATTGTGACAATAATGGCGTGTGAAAAACGTAACACTCGGCTCCAAAGTAAACTGAGAAATGACAGTGAAGACGAAAGCAGTGTGTTGGCCCCACCATGTAATGAATTAACTAATATTCAAAGTAGTAATTTGGTAACTGTGCATAGGGAAATGGAGCGGGCGTCAAACAATGGCGTAAGCAGTGAAACAGGTAGTGAACAGGGAAGCATTATCGATCGATCGGTCGGCAACAGCTCGCCTCAGGAATCCGAAATGATAGGACACAATTTTGCAAATACTGTAGATTCAGGTTTTGCGTCCTCACCGTTTTCTCAAATGAGTCAAGACACATTTTCCGCTTGTCAAAATGTGAATGTTGCCGGTGCAAATTCACTGCCGAAAAGCACTGAGGAACATGTTTCAGACACCAGTGTATTGTTATTACAGTTAATGCAACAAATGGGACAAAATCTTCAAAAGTTAGACACAATGGAACAAAATCAGAGACAAACACAGCAAAAGCTTCAGAAGTTAGACACAATGGAACAAAATCTTCAAAAGTTAGACACAATGGAACAAAATCTTCAAAAGTTAGACACCACACTTGAACAAACATGTGAAGATTTAACTACTGAGTTACATAACATCGAATCGAAATGTCAAAAGGTCTGTAATGACGTAAAAACACAAATATGTGAGCATTTCCAACCTATTTTTTCGCGTCATGAGAATGCGTTACAGAATCACGAAGCAGCCATAGAAGAACTGCAGACTACTGTTCATGAAAATCATGAGACCTTGCAAGCTAAAATGGACTCAGTTGCATCTACCGATTCGGTTACGCAACTTGCAAAAACTCAGGAAAACTTAAAGGACACAGTAGAAAGACAGATGGGGGAAATTAGTTCATTATCAGAGAAAGTAGTTGAACTTTCGGATCAGCTAAATAATTTATCTACGAAGGTAGTTGATAATCTGAATGACACAAAACCAGTAGTCTTTAATGACACAGAAGAGTGCGAACAAATTAGGAAATTCAAACAAAATCAGAATAAAATTAATACGCAACACCAAAGAGAAATCCTGGAAGTACAAGATCAGCTGACACAGGTAATACAAGAATTATGTATTTCAGAGGACACTCGCGCTCCAACACGGGAAGAGGAACTTAGAAATACGCAAAAGCCACAAAATAATAACACAGGGCATTTCGGTAATTATGAAAGAAATTGGCAAGGTACACCGAATTTTGAGATGGAACCGCCGACACGACGTAACAATGATCGATATGCTACTCGCCGACACGATGATTTTGACTATAAGCTGTTCATTACTACATGTAAATTCAAAACGTTTAAGAATTCTGCCAACGACATTCATCCACAAGCGTGGCTCCATCAATTCTCTCATTGTTTCCCTCCCAACTGGTCATTGGAGCACAGGTTAGAATTTATGTGTGGCTACTTAGAGAATGAACCAGGTGTAAGAATGCGATCGGTCATTCACGATTGTCACAGTGAAGGAGATTTTTATCATGCCTTCCTCTCAGCATATTGGTCTCAAGCTACACAAGACTGAGTAAAACATAGCATCATAATGATGAAACACTTCGAACAATCTGAATTTTCCAGTCTTGTGAAATATTTTGAAGACATGTTGCACAAGAATCAATACCTGTCAAACCCATACAGCCCCTCAGAACTCATCCGCATTTGCTTAATCAAACTGCCTGAACATTTACGTTATATTATTTTAGCAGGACGTTGCAAAGACGACATTGAAGCTTTTCAGGGACTCTTACAAGAATTAGAAATTGACACAGACAGTCGCGAGATGCGAAAACGTGAAAACAATCACTACAGGTCACATCCGTCACAATTCCGTGACGACAGAAACAATAAATGGCCACGACAAGCCTATTTTTACAACGTAAATCGTGACCAAAACAGACACCACCCATATGACAACCACTGGCAGAGTAATAGTTTCAGGGAAAGATCACATTTCCGCAGTAATGACTATGACAGAGACAATCATAGAAACAGACAATTTGGCAACCAGAACTATTATTATCACGGGAGACAGAATAACTTCAGACGCAACAGTTCAGCGCGCAGTTACGATTCAGGGAGAAATTCTCCACCACTTAACCGACAAGAAAGAAACTACAGGAACTATCGACATGATGATAGACGATGTGATCGTAACGACAGACCTGAGTTGCATCAGAACTGGCGGGATTTAAACAGAGCAGAGCCCTCTCGGCAAGGCGAATTTGTAGAAATTAGGTCTCCAAATCCCAATAACGACGCGCGCCAACAAAGGAACAGACAATGACTCGCACCTCAGGCAGCCACTTGCGCCTGCTGGCTCAGGGAAAAATAACATTGACGCTAACCTTGAGCAAAATTCCACAATTCTTTACGGACGAATACTGCATGATAATTGCATTAAAGTTGAAACTCTGCGTACTAGGAAGAGCAAGGGGCTACACCACATTTCACATGTGAAACCATTTATTGACAGATAATCTGCTTTTTAACTTAGTCTTTGCAATTTTCACTTCACGCTACTTGTACAATTTGTCACACTGAGAAACTGTTAACATGCAACAATGTTTTGAAGTTCAATATCCACTCAAGAACGAAGAGAACTTATTTAAACAGAAATTACGACTGCATTGTTATTGTAAATAGACAACACAGTGTTATTGTGTGTGTACATTCTTGCTTGTTAGTTGCACGATTACGTAACGACTATAAGGCTCACATTCTTAGAACATTTACCAGTACTGCTAATGAGATTTTAGTGCAACATTTTGGTGTACTTGAAAATACATTCTGAATTAAAGTACTTTCTGTGAGATTAAAGATGACTTAGTATTTAGTTTATGTGACAGCTACAAGATTTTATCACGACGCTACTAATGAGCGACAATTTACAATGTTGCTTTTGCGGTGTATCTGTTTGATATCTGCACAGTTTTTCTGAATTCTTCTGTAAAGTAAAACATGATTTAGTAGTAAATTTTGTGCTATTGCTACAAGGAGACAGCCTTTTCTTTAGGACAACAATACGTTACAGCACAGTACTTTCCTCATCACGGCAATAAGCGTAATAACTAAGTTATCTATACGCAAAGCATTTCACTTTTGTGTATCATGAGGTAAGTACATTGACTTCTGCAGAACTTAGCTTTCGGAGGACAATAACTACGACACTTCCCAGAGATTATCTTACAGCAAGACGCATATTTAGCGCTACAGGACACGTATTTGAGTGATTAATTTTGTACTAAAAACACTTATTTTCAAAGATATTTGAAATACAATGATACAAAGGTTTTCCATAATACATTTCATTCCATTCTTGTAATCTGTAACACCTGAGGGTATAATTACAATAATCCTCAGGGGGGTACACGCTTACTTTGTGTACCATGTGTTTGGCAAGCACAAGGAGCCCTCGCTAATATGGTATTTGCTTATACAACTTTACACATCGGTACCATATTCCTCTAACACACAAATTACACAGCTATCTGATCATTTAACTGAGAGATAAACATTTTTTTTACTACGTCAGTGACACATGTTTACGTAATTACACCGTTGGATAACTTCACACTTATGAAATTGTATTTTGTCTGTACTTTGTGAATTGTTCATATTTTTTCAGAACCATTGTGATACTATGAGAGCTTTGAATGATGTATTTGGTAAGGGAGAATGATTTTTAAAGTACGTTTGAGGCAGATGAGAATATTGAAATGAGCAGAGAATATTTTTTATGGTTTGAAATTATTGGAGGAAGCTACGACGATTTTGAGATTTGACTGAGGTTTTATGATGTTATTTTTACGACGACGATGTGTATTATGCTGTTGAGGTATGTTTATGTCAATAAAATGATGCTACTATATATGAGGAATGTGATTACATGTTTATATGTATATGAATAATGAAAGAAGTTAAGGACTCTTGACTTGTGAAAAAGGTTGTTGGAAACCGAGAATCGTACTTTAAGAGTTATGAAATGTGTGTGTAAATGCGTGAATGTATCACAATGCCGGCGAAAATTTTTTTGGACACTGTTATATTGATAGGATTTTGTTTCTACACACTTGTGACGTAAATTTTCGACCTGTGAAATTTTCATATGAGACTGTCACTGTAGCGGAAACTGGTGTCGTAAATATTTCCGTAAGAAAGTTAAGTGACCACCTGCACGTAATGCGTCGTGGGCACACAGCTGTGTCAAACACCTGGAGAACAAGCCATTAGGGTGTGCCTTTCCGGAAGCACAGGTAGAAAAAAAAGGAAAAAAGGCAGGCCTTTAACCTCGCCATTGACATTCCTTTAGAGAAAACATTGCAAATGCGACACCCTCATTACTTCCATTAACCTTGCTATTGACATTCCTTTGTAGAAAGCATCGCAAATATTACATGCTCATTACCTGAAAACATACGATTACTCGTACTTTGTGCTAATTACTGAAATGCTTATGAATTGATGGGAAATATTCGTACATCTGCACACCTGATTATGACAAGTGTCTTTCTACGAGAGTTGAGAGCTACTGACTTACGAAATGCCACATGACTATTGAATGATATTTTTATGCTTTGGTTTGTGTAATTGCTTATTTCATTTGATATCTGGTTTCCAGCTGTGTTGCAGCATTGCTTTTATAAAATAAAATGCATTTGCTAATGTGAACACTTTCTGTCAACAGATCTATTAAATAATTATTTTATGATCCACATTCTTTAAAAAGGGAGCACTTGGAAAGGAAAGAATAATAAGAAGGAACTAGGAACAGTAACACATGATTTTCTTTTCAAGTACATGGTAATATTTCTTTTTACAATAAGTTGTTGTGGTGAACCACTTTAATTACATAGACATTAAGATGTGAACAGACATTTCCCTTGTCTGCATTGTTGCTTTTACTGTAATATTTTTTCTGCTTGAGCTATGTCATGTTTAGGTATAAGTTGCTGCTGTTTGCCAGGCATAGTGTTATTGAATTTAATTTTGTATTACTCTGTTAAGCTTTTCTTGTTGCTGCACATGGGCTCATATTAGTTGTAATTTTGCATTTTATCTGTTAATTTAGATTTACTGCTGCTTGCTTTGCAAATTTTTTGTCATTGCTGTTTGTGTTGATTTGTTGTATGCTGCTGCATTGCCTCGTCCCTTAGTTTAGCATCTGAGCTCAGTAGATTTAAGTTAGCTTAAGAGGGGGTAGACTATAGAAGAAACTAACTATGATGACTTGGAAGAAATGCATTGAGAAGCTATACGAAAAAGGTTTGGCAAGACAAAAGTAGTGTACAGTGGAGAAAAACTATTTTTGAAAGAGGATGTGAACAGATTACAGAAAGCAGGCTTAGATAGTACTTTTGGCAATAATGATGAACAAAGGGAGATCTCCATGCAAAATACTGCAGTAAAACAAACCCTGTCCTTTCCTTTTGTGTCATCCCTCTATATGTTTGTGTACCCTTGTGTATTTGTGTTTTTCCTGTCTTTATATGTTTATCTGATAAGACTTATGTTGTAGAATTTTTCTAATACTCCACTACATGAACTATGATGAGGAATACTGTTATCCTCAAATATAATTTGCATTAATAATATGTTATTTACCTTGTAAAGATGCTTAGACATTATTTATTATGTTTTGTTTTAATGCTAATGTGTAAAGTTGATGTTTCAAACGTTATTCTGATCTTTTATGTATTTACTTATGTCATAATTCCTGTAACACTGATGTATATGTTTATTTCTATTGTTTTGTAAAGCCTATATTACTACAAATGTTATCTGTATTGTTATGTTTTAATGATGTATTTTGTACCTTTGTAATTGTATTCTCATGTTATAATATTGTAATTGACTCCAGTTTATCACATTAAGTAACTTGTATGTTACATTTCACTGCACACATTTCTGTTGGTCATAGTATATGGACAATATGTGAGAAATAGGGACTGTTAGTGTTTGCACATGTGTTACTAATTCAGCAAGGGACTGGATAACAGCATTGCTGGTTCTAAGGACAACTCCAGAAAGTTTGTGAGTGCACAAGTGGTGGTTATGGACTTGCTATATTAACTGCAAGGCTCTTCAATGGTGATTGTGCACCCACACAGGCACAATAGATGGCTGCTGGCCATCTCTACAAGGACTACAGTGGGTCTACACCTTTGCTGACTCACCAATACCGTAATCTCTACAAGGACTGCAGTGGGTCTACACCTCTGGTGACTCACCAATACCGTAATCTCTACCAGGACTATAGTGGGTCTACTCTGTGATGACCTACCTACCAATCTTCTTCAAAACGTCGAATGACTCTGCTGTGGGTTTGCTCTGTTGTGGCCCATTACCTGTCAGCATGTCAAGAGTCAGCACTGTCTTTCCGTTGGAAGGACAACACTACTTCTTCAAGACTGCATGAAAATCCACTACTTCTGTGTGCAATTTCTTTTACTAATGAGAAACTGCAATTACTATTATGATGAATGATCAGGACTATCTTTATGGACTGTGAGCAAATTTTAGCTTTTGACCAACATTGTATCAATAAGTGTGTGCATTTTATATCTTTGTTACTGTAATTGTGAAAAATGTTTGTCAAATCTGTATTGGCCAGTGCCCAACACCATTTGTAAAAATTTTTTGTGGGGAGCATGGGGGCTATGTAAGTAGGCTGTTTATGTTTTCTTTATGTAAGTAGGCTGTTTATGTTTTCTTTATGTAAGTAGGCTGTTTATGTTTTCTTTATGTAAGTAGGCTGTTTAGGTTCTTATATTGGTAACGCCGCCGCCACGTAGCGCTCTCTGTATGAAAATCACTGGCTGTGCTGTGTGCAGTCTGTGGCTAGTTTGCATTGTTGTCTGCTATTGTAGAGGGGCAGCTGGATGTTAACAGCGCGTAGCGTTGCGCAGTTGGAGGTGAGCCGCCAGCAGTGGTGGATGTGAGGAGAAGGATGGCGGAGTTTTGTAATTTGTCATGAACTGATATATATTATGACTATTAAGGTAAATACATTGTTTGCTCTCTATTAAAATCTTTCATTTGCTAACTATCCCTATCAGTAGTTAGTGCCTTCAGTAGTTTAAATCATTTATTTAGCTGGCAGTAGTGGCGCTTGCTGTATTGCAGTAGTTCGAGTAACCAAGATGTTTGTGAGGTAAGCGATTTGTGAAACGTATAGTTTAATGTTACTCAGGGCCATTCTTTTGCAGGGATCTTTTAAAGTCAGATTGCGTTGCGCTAAATAATATTGTGTGTCAGGTTAAGCACAGTCGTGTATAAATTGTTCTAAGGGGACGTTTCAACTCTTTTCCTTAAATCGCTCCAAAGGTTTTTTCAAGTAAGTGAAATAATCAAGATGTCATCCACGTAAATAACTTGTTCTTTCAATAACTCACGTCCAGTAGACTTATCAAGTGCTCTTATAAATACCGATACTGGTATATTTAGTCCAAAACGTGGTACATTAAAGTGGTAAGATTTTCCATCGAACAAAAAAGCAGTATACGTTTTTGAATCGGGATGTAACCATACTTGCCAGTACCCAGCCGTCAGATCAACGGAGCTAAAATACTGGGCATACTTAAATTTAGTTAATAATTCATCTATATTAACCGGACGATCTCTTTCGGTTTGAATATGACGGCTGAGAGTGCGTGCATCTAGCACCAATCTCACTCCACCTGCAGTTGTTTTACTACTACTAAGGGATTATTATAGACGCTCATACTCCTTTCTATTATATCTTGATCAATCATTTTATTAATCTCCTCCCTAACCGCTTCTTTAAGCCTTATAGGTATAGGGTATGGTTTGCAAAAAAACGGAGTCTCGTCCCTAATCTTAAATTTGCAAACATAATCGCTAACGGTACCCGGATTCTCTGAAAATACTAAATGGTGTTTAGACAAAATTCTCACTAAATCCGTTTGCAGTTCAAAATTTAACACTTCAAATTCACTTACCTTTTTGTGAAAGTCGTCTTGTGGACATGCAGTATTAGTTAACTGTACCTCTAGAGTTGACGCGGTTAATTGTAATCTTTGGTGTTCAGATGTTTGTTTATACATATCGCTGTCCATCACAAACTTAATGCAGTGTTTATTCTCGGGTTCCCCCACATACATATAGTTCTCGTCGAAATTTAATATAACATTAAAATCGGTTAACCAGTCTAAACCAAACAATACGTCTCTATTTATATCTTCCACTACTAGCAAAGGTTGTCGAAACGTCATATCACTTATACGGCAGTGTGCAAAGGTCTCGTATTTAACAGCCTTGCTCTTCTTTCCAGTTATACCAAACATGTATACCCCAGTTACTGATAAAAGAGGTAAATTACTTGTAGTTTTTAATGTATTAAAGTATTCCTTAGAAATAATTTATACTTCACTACCAGAATCGATGAATATGTCTAGTTTGCGGTTTTCTATCTCTCCTGTTGTAATAGGTTGTGGTGGCGTAGTTATTTTGTTCGTTTCCTCCAGCAGTAGCCACTCCTTGGTAGGTACTTTACGCATAAAGGAAACCTGTATCCTCTTATTTAGGCCTGTCAATGTATTTCGACGACCTGGGCCCCGGCCCTGGGTCCACATCGCTCCACGTTTTCCTCATGGGTAGCAACCATGGAACGATTTCCAAACGTTGGAACTGCGTTACTCCTTGTTCCACAGCTGTTACTGGGCACGAATTCCTGCGTAGTTACCGGACCGAGGTTGGACGTTACTGGTCCTCGTGAGCAACCCTCTCTATTTACTTTCCTGCTAGGTCGGTGGACTCGGGCAAGATTGGATTCATAATGCTTTGACTGGTTATTATGATTCATATTATTCCTCCTAAAATTCGGATTTTCTTGCACATGCAAGTTCTCGTTCCTGTCTTTATTGATTGCATCGAGCGCATCTACAAAGAATAACAGTTCCTCCACCGTTTTCCACCCACTGCATAGAATATCTTCTCTAGCATTAGTAGGTAGACGTCTTATTAAAATTCTAACTAATCCCTCTTCTTCCGTGGTCGATCTAAATATTTCGCCCTTGTCAACTGCCAGTCAAAGTACTTGCGCATTGTACCCCAGGCATTGCTATAGTATTTAGCATCCCACAAATGTGAGATCAACTTCTCTTGTGCAATTGAAGACCAATATTTTTCCTTACACTTTCTCTGAAAATCTTCCCAGGATGTGATGTTTTCTATATTTACTGTGCTTTCTGAAGCTTCACCCTCCAAATAACCTACCGTAAACTCTATTTTCTTAGCATCCTCCCAACTTTTAGGTATGGCTTGGTTAAACCGTTTTAAGAAATGGGTGGGGTGTACTTCCCCGCCTGGTTTGAAAGTAGGAAACTATCTTGACAAGCCTGAATTAGATCCCCACTGCCAAAATCAGTTATCATGTCCTTATTTAATATAATATTTTGGGAAACTGTGCCATTCTCTAGTTTCTCCTACATAACCTTGAATTCTTTCCTCAAAGTTTCTAAGTCTCCTTGGAGTTATCTAAATTGGAAGTTACTGTAGGCTAAGAGATATCAACACTTAGTTTCTCTGCAACCTTTCGTCCTATTAATTCTTTAACTTCTTCTTCCAAGCCATTCAAATTTATGAGCTCTGCAGTCATTAACTTTTCTTTGAAGTTCTTTTCTAAGGTGATTTGACCCCTGAAATTTGCGCCTGTACTAGGGGGAGCAACTTATCTTGTTTCTGGACATTGGTTTTTAGCGTAGTTAATTCTCGTTCGATAACTTCAAATGTAACATTACATACATTTTTCAAGTTGTTGTTGTTGTGGTCTTCAGTCCTGAGACTGGTTTGATGCAGCTCTCCATGCTACTCTATCCCGTGCAAGCTTCTTCAACTACCAGTACCTACTGCAACCTACATCCTTCTGAATCTGCTTAGTGTATTCGTCTCTTGGTCTCCCTCTACGATTTTTACCCTCCACACTGCCCTCCAATACTAAATTGGTGATCCCTTGATGCCTCAGAACATGTCCTACCAACCGATCCCTTCTTTTGGTCAAGTTGTGCCACAAATCCTCTTCTCCACAATTCTATTCAATGCCTCCTCATTAGTTATGTGTGTAATCTTCAGCATTCATCTGTAGCACCACATTTCGAAAGATTCTACTCTCTTCTTGTCCAAAATATTTATCGTCCATGTTTCACTTCCATACATGGCTACACTCCATACAAATACTTTCAGAAACGACTTCCTGACACTTAAATCTATACTCGATGTTAACAAATTTCTCTTCTTCAGAAATGCTTTCCTTGCCATTGTCAATCTACATTTAATATCCTCTCTACTTAGATCATCCTCAGTTATTTTGCTCCTCAAATAGCAAAACTAATTTACTACTTTAAGTGTCTCATTTTCTAATCTAATTCCCTCAGCATCACCTGACTTAATTCGACTACATTCCATTATCCTCGTTTTGCTTTTGTTGATGTTCATGTTATATCCTTCTTTCAAGACACTGTCGATTCCGTTCAACTGCTCTTCCAAGTCCTTTGCTGTCTCTGACAGAATTACAATGTCATCGGCGAACCTCAAAGTTTTTATTTCTGCTCCATTTCCTACTACGAATTTTTCTTTTGTTTCCTTCACTGCTTGCTCAATATACAGATTGAATAACATCGGGGAGAGGCTACAACCCTGTCTTACTCCCTTCCCAACCACTGCTTCCCTTTCATGTCCCTCGACTCTTACAACTGCAATCTGGTTTCTGTACAAATTGTAAATAGCTTTTCGCTCCCTGTATTTTACCCCTGCGACCTTCAGAATTTGAAAGAGAGTATTCCAGTCAACATTGTCAAAAACTTCCTCTAAGTCTACAAATGCTAGAAACGTAGGTTTGCCTTTCCTTAATCTACCTTATAAGATGAGTCGTAGGGTCAGTATTGCCTCACGTGTTCCGATATTTCTACGGAATCCAAACTGATCTTCCCCGATGTCGGCTTCTATTAGTTTTTCGATTCGTCTGTAAAGAATTCGCGTTAGTATTTTGCAGCTGTGACTTATTAAACTGATAGTTCGATAATTTTCACATCTGTAAACACCTGCTTTCTTTGGGATTGGAAATATTGTATTCTTCTTGAAGTCTGAGGGTATTTCGCCTGTATAGACCATCTATATACTACTTCCACCTTTCTGCTTTCCCTTCTTTGCTTAGCACTGGGTTTGCATCTGAGCTCTTGATATTCATACAATTGGTTCTCTTTTCTCCAAAGGTCTCTTTAATTTTCCTGTATTCAGTATCTATCTTACCCCTTACATTTGTCACCTAGCCATCGCTGGTTAGCCATTTTGCACTTCCTGTCTATCTCATTTTTGAGACGTTTGTATTCCTTTTTGCCTGCTTCATTTACTGCATTTTTATATTTTCTCCTTTCATAAATTAAATTCAATATTTCTTCGATTTCTACTAGCCCTCGTCTTTTCTTCCTACTTGATCCTCTGCTGCCTTCACTATTTCATCCCTCAAAGCTACCCATTCTTCTTTTACTGTATTTCTTTCCCCCTTTCTTGTCAATTGTTCCCTTATGCTCTCCCTGAAACTCTGTACAACCTCTGGTTCTTTCAGTTTATCCAGGTCCCATCTCCTTAAATTCCCGCCTTTTTGCAGTTTCTTCAGTTTTAATCTACAGTTCATAACCAATAGATTGTGGCCAGAGTCCACATCTGCCCCTGGAAATGTCTTACAATTTAAAACCTGTTCCCTAAATCTCTGTCTTACCATTAAATAATCTATCTGAAACCTGTCATTTTTCTAAGAGTCGTATTTTTCGTTATATTGTGTTTCCAAATTACTACATTTACAGTCTAAATGATATTCTAATTTTTGAACTAACACTTTTAGATGAGCTTCTTTTCTTTGTTTTAAATCCTTAAATAAAATATTTGTCTGGTCACTCAGGGAATCGAACAATTCTTTTTTCAATTCTTTTTTTCCATTCTTGCATCTGATTACTTAGGATATTAACTTGAGCCTCTAGTTTTGTGTTTTGGAAATCTAACTTAGAGTTTAATTCTGCCTTCAGTTCGTCCTGTTTTGTGATTCAAACTGCGCTTTGATAAACCTCATTAATTCGCCTAAATCTGGCCCCTGTTTTTCAATTCCCATAGCCCCAACACCCTCTAGGGGTTGATGTTCTTTTTCCATTTTGTTTTGTTTTGCCTCTAATCTAGTTATCATTAAAAGTACACTCGCTTATTTCCACAACCCCAGACACTTGAGAAACAATCAAAGGTCAGCAGTAGCTCAGCCGGCGTCGGTGGAAGGCGGCGTCGGCGTCGGTGGAAGGCGGCGTCGGCACCGGTGTACGGCGGCGTCAGCGTCAGCGTCGATGGACGGTGGCGTCGGCTTTGGTGTGCGGCGGCGTCAGCATTTGTAGACGGCGGCGTCGGCGGTTGAGATTAACTGCAGCGTTGTGCGATTTTTTTGATTCCCTTAATCATTTCACCATTCATCAACACGATATTTCTGGATAAGTATCGCGGAATCGCTCTTCAGCCTCGCTGTTATCGGTTGCTATGGCAACTCTCAATGGTTTTTTTTTCTTATAGCTTCTCCTTTAATATTTCCCCTTCTTTCTCAGGTCCTTTCTTGACGGTCGCCACGTTCTTGCGGTGGCCCGGTGTAATTTCGAGCTCTCTTTATACAGCTTAGGCGTTTTCGTGTACTTACTTGTTGAAGAATGCTGGTTCTGCTTTCTTGCAGCGCCAATGTCTTCTGCTAGCACCGGACGCTTCTCCGAAGATTTCACCGCTAGGAAGGGGAAATTTTCACTCTCTCTCTCTCTCTCTTCTTATTTAAAAAATACGCTACTCTTGGAATATCATTCAATGCACCAGAAGATATTTATTTCCACTTTGTACAAAAAAAACAACTAAACTTTATAACGTAAGCCCACACATTACTGGGCACCCAGAATCAGTTAATTACACATTTGTGGACACAATTAATATATAAGCTTTTACCGTGGCTGACTGTCCACGTCCAGTAGACGTACTATCAACAGCAGTTCAACGTCTAATAAACAGTCACTATTTCGAGTCTCTCCATTTGTGTTTTAACAATACAATGCTACATTACTCTTTGCAGCCGGCCACGGAGCTTCCGGGCCGTATTTGCTTATTCTTGGCAGGTCGCGCTGAACACTTGCCAGCGCCGACGAATTATCTCCCTTCCAGTTTCGCCTGCACAAACAATAAATGGGTGCAGTATCCCATGCTCATCCTTACACCCAGGTTTAAAATAAGGCGTGTTCGAAACCGCTGGAACACAAGTGTCTCCAGACTTTCGTAAAATTCTGGGGGCACTACAGTGATTCACCCATAAAGTGGCTCCACGGGCATCTGTTTCCCCATGGCCTGCCCTCCAGTGCCTCTTGAACGGTATTCATGCTTATTATTATTATTATCGTATGCATCAGTTACAGTAATACACATTTAACAAAACAAATGTATATATATATATATATATATATATATATATATATATATATATATATATATATACTCCTGGAAATGGAAAAAAGAACACATTGACACCGGTGTGTCAGACCCACCATACTTGCTCCGGACACTGCGAGAGGGCTGTACAAGCAATGATCACACGCACGGCACAGCGGACACACCAGGAACCGCGGTGTTGGCCGTCGAATGGCGCTAGCTGCGCAGCATTTGTGCACCGCCGCCGTCAGTGTCAGCCAGTTTGCCGTGGCATACGGAGCTCCATCGCAGTCTTTAACACTGGTAGCATGCCGCGACAGCGTGGACGTCAACCGTATGTGCAGTTCACGGACTTTGAGCGAGGGCGTATAGTGGGCATGCGGGAGGCCGGGTGGACGTACCGACGCATTGCTCAACACGTGGGGCGTGAGGTCTCCACAGTACATCGATGTCGTCGCCAGTGGTCGGCGGAAGGTGCACGTGCCCGTCGACCTGGGACCGGACCGCAGCGACGCACGGATGCACGCCAAGACCGTAGGATCCTACGCAGTCCCGTAGGGGACCGCACCGCCACTTCCCAGCAAATTAGGGACACTGTTGCTCCTGGGGTATCGGCGAGGACCATTCGCAACCGTCTCCATGAAGCTGGGCTACGGTCCCGCACACCGTTAGGCCGTCTTCCGCTCACGCCCCAACATCGTGCAGCCCGCCTCCAGGCGTGAATGGAGGGACGAATGGAGACGTGTCGTCTTCAGCGATGAGAGTCGCTTCTGCCTTGGTGCCAATGATGGTCGTATGCGTGTTTGGCGCCGTGCAGGTGAGCGCCACAATCAGGACTGCATACGACCGAGGCACACAGGGCCAACACCCGGCATCATGGTGTGGGGAGCGATCTCCTACACTGGCCGTACACCACTGGTGATCGTCGAGGGGACACTGAATAGTGCGCGGTACATCCAAACCGTCATCGAACCCATCGTTCTACCATTCCTAGACCAGCAAGGGAACTTGCTGTTCTAACAGGACAATGCACGTCCGCATGCATCCCGTGCCACCCAACGTGCTCTAGAAGGTGTAAGTCAACTACCCTGGCCAGCAAGATCTCCGGATCTGTCCCCCATTGAGCATGTTTGGGACTGGATGAAGCGTCGTCTCACGCGGTCTGCACGTCCAGCACGAACGCTGGTCCAACTGAGGCGCCAGGTGCAAATGGCATGGCAAGCCGTTCCACAGGACTACATCCAACATCTCTACGATCGTCTCCATGGGAGAATAGCAGCCTGCATTGCTGCGAAAGGTGGATATACACTGTACTAGTGCCGACATTGTGCATGCTCTGTTGCCTGTGTCTATGTGCCTGTGGTTCTTTCAGTGTGATCATGTGATGTATCTGACCCCAGGAATGTGTCAATAAAGTTTCCCCTTCCTGGGACAATGAATTCACGGTGTTCTTATTTCAATTTCCAGGAGTATATATATATATATATATATATATATATATATATATATATATATATATATATATATATATAAATGAACATATGAAATGATATACAGTACAAAAGTATTAAAACGGCTCACACTACACTCGAATGTTGATGGATCGATCCAGCGGAGTGCCTCGTAGGATGGTTGATGGAGCTTCTCAGTGCCACCACAGAAGCGTCTGATTGGACATTCATTCACAATGTGGTTCATTGTTTTGGTGTCACCACAGTCACACACACTGTCACTTGAAAAGCCCCACTTGTTCATGGTGTATTTGCACCTACCCTCTTCAGTCCGATATCTGTTTATCTGCACCCACACCTCTCTTGGTTGGTGGAAGCCTGGAACTGGAACTGTTGGACTGTCTACAAGTTCGTGGTTTACGGGTTCTTGTAGCTTGTCACTCACGTTTCCACTGCGTCCCGGTCGAAACCTGTGGATAGCATTTGGACTCCCATTTCATATGCTGGTCTTCTAGATTTGAGGCGTTTCCTGGGCAGTGTCAGCAAATCGTCAGGATAAGGGATGGAGCTGTTTTCAGAAACTTTCTGACAGAGCTTGTAAAGAGCAGGCTTTCGACGGAGGTCGGGTGGACAGATATTTTAAAGCACTGGTAGCCAGCAAGTAGGTGTAGACCGGACTGTACCACTAATTACTCTCATAACTGAGTGCAGTTGGACGTCTACTTTCACTATGTGGGCTCTTCGGAGCCAAACTGGTGCACAGTATTCTGCTGCAGAGTATACTAGTGCAAGGGATGCTTCTCTGAGGACTAATGTGGTTGCTCCCCATGTACTGCCTGTCAGCTTTCTCACAAAGTTCATTCGTGTTTGTATCTTCTTCGACAAGTTGGAAAGGTGTTTTTTGTATGTTAAAGTTCTGTCCAGAGTGACTCCAAGGTATCTTGGATTTTCGTTATATCTGACTGTACCAAAAGGGCCGAACTGTGGACTGATCTTTGCTGATGAAAGGCGATTAGAGAAGTGGAAAAGGCTTACCTCGGTTATAGAAACATTTCGTATCAGTCGCCGTATCAAAATATTCATAAAGTTTAGTAAGTCTGGTCCTTAGGAGTTCTTCCCATTCAGAAAGATCTTCACTCTGATATGAAATTTCCAGCTCATTTGCATATTCAAATTTTCGGCAGGTCAAATTCGGCAGGTCTGCTGTGTAGAGGTTGAGTAATACAGGAGCAAGAACAGAGCCCTGAGGTAATCCGTCGTTAAGTACATGCCATCTGCTTTTCTCTTCTTCTTGATGTACTTTAAACCGCCTATTCCTTAACATGTTACTTAAGAAGTTGCCTAGAGTTTTTCAAGGTACTGTTCTCAACAATTTCAATAATAGTGCCACACCATGTCATAAGATGCTGACAGGTCAATGAACACTACTCCAGTTTTAAGTTTCTTTTGGTATCCAGATTCTTTATGAGTAGTCAAGGAGAGCACTTGTTCACAGCAGCTTCTATATGGTCGAATCCAGATTGTTCAGTTGGTATCATAGCATTAATTTGACCTTGGATTCGGTTTAGAATCATTCTTTCCAATAGCGTGTAAGCACAGCTAAGTAGAGATATTTGGCGGAAGTTTTCTCCAGCTGTTCCCTCTTTCCCTGGCTTTTTGATAGTGATAATTTTCGTTCTTTTAAATTTTTTTGGGTAATGTCCCTGTACGATAAATTTCGTTTAAAATGCAAACTAACCTCTTGAAGGGAATTCATGCTGATATTGTGGGTCGGTTTCTTAACTGCTTTTGGCTTGTAGAAGTTGATTCTTTCTTAATATTGCTTCATATGGTTTGTTGACCATTCACATCCATGTTGGCTATGGTCATGCCTTCTCAAAGAGTTTTTCCTTAGAAGGATTGCCATATACACTTTTTATGGACAATGGCCCACTGGTTATGTCTCAAGATTTGTAAGATTTTTGTACAACGAGTGGCATCTGGCATGTTACGATCCCTCCCTTTCATCCCCAGTCCAATGGAGAAGTGGAGCAGCTGATCCATACATTGAAAACCAAGATGAAAATATATATCACACAATCTTATCCCGAGGAAGCCCTTGATAGATTCTCGAGTTCATACAGGTTCACTCCAGTCAGCAAAAGGAAGCTGTTTCATGGATGCAGGCCCCGTACGCTGCTTCATCTGCTCTGGACGATGCTCAGTCACCCACTGCCGCCCATCTCACAATGGTTCCACCTGCACTCCACCGTATGGCCTTGCAAGATTGGCCAACGCCCTAAGGAGATACCAATAGTCGTCTGTAGAAATAGTGGCCCGCTACCTCTGCATCATGTGCACATACAATTGCTTGGTGTGAGGAAACTATGACCAGCTCTACTACATACATCCACATATGATCGACAGCACACTGGAGAGTCCTCTGACCCACAGCCACCTCTATTAAGGGTGCTGGCCCTGCAGCACAGTGACAGCCTAATTTCATTTCTGCACTGTCTTTGCTCTAGGTGCTGTTGCTGCCGGGCAGAATAGTCAGTGCTGGACCACTTCTATCTCTGCAGCCCCTGATGCTGCCATCCCTTACATGGATACAGCAGAGTTGTCGCGAGTGCTCCCTTACAGCCTCTCACTGGTAAGTGGACACAGCACCTGTCTGCAGCTGCACCTGCATCACTATTTCTTGATCTCTATAATGCAAGTTTATTCTCTTCATCAAGTATGTAACCTAGACAATCAGTTTAATTCAAGTAAGTTTTGATCCTTTACTTATATTATGTCCTCAATAACAGTGGAATATAACTAAAGAAATTGCTGTATGCGCTATTTCTCTGTCATGTGGCATTTGGTATAACTTATATTCGCTTATACACAAGCACACATGATATAGTCTTATGTTACCTTCCTTACCTCTCTTACTCTCCCCTCTACTTTCCTCCCCCACATCCTGAATAGAGTGTTGTGCTTATCCAATAATTCAACCTCCCGTAATTACAGTAATTACAGCCCGTGGCGCTTTTGGGCACCCCTATCCCCCCACTTCAACTCCTCCACCCGCCTCCCCCGATGCTAGGTTCCGTTACTGTGACAGCTTTTCCAATACTTACCTGGTATCTTCTCCACCACTTCATTGATTCCATGTCACCCCCTTACCACGTCCCACTTCCTCCTTTTAATTGTTATAGTTATCCTTGACAACTTTTCCAGCAACTACCTGGCACAAGTCCCACATGCTTTATTCCTGATTCCATTCCACCCCATTCCCTGCCCACCTTGCCACACAACCCTGCTCCACATTACAAACATCCAATCATTATTTCAATTGTGCATTTAATACCTTATATTTCATGCTGTATGTATCTTCTACAACATATTGGATGTTGTTGTTGTTGCGTTTTTCAGTCCTGATGCAGCTCTCCATGCTAATCTATCCTGTGCAGCTTCTTCATCTTCCAGTACCTACTGCAACCTACATCCTTCTGAATCTGCTTAGTATATTCGTCTCTTGGTCTCCCTCTACGATTTTTACCCTCCACACTGCCCTCCAACTCTAAACTCGTGATCCCTTGATGCCTCAGATCATGTCCTACCAACCGATCCCTTCTTTTGGTCAAGTTGTGCCACAAATCCTCTTCTACACAATTCTATTCAATACCTCCTCATTAGTTATGTGTGTAATCTTCAGCATTCATCTGTAGCACCACATTTCGAAAGATTCTACTCTCTTCTTGTCCAAAATATTTATTGTCCATGTTTCACTTCCATACATGGCTACACTCCATACAAATACTTTCAGAAGCGACTTCCTGACACTTAAATCTATACTCGATGTTAACAAATTTCTCTTCTTCAGAAATGCTTTCCTTGCCATTGTCAGTCTACATTTTATATCCTCTCTACTTCGACCATCATCAGTTACTTTGCTCCCCAAATAGCAAAACGTATTTACTACTTTAAGTGTCTCATTTCCTAACCTAATTCACTCAGCATCACCTGACTTCATTCGACTACATTCCATTATCCTCGTTTTACTTTTGTTGATGTTCATCTTATATCCTCCTTTCAAGATACTGTCCAGTCCGTTCAACTGCTCTTCCAAGTACTTTGCTGTCTCTGACATGTCATCGGCGAACCTCAAAGTTTTTATTTCTTCTCCCTGGATTCTAAGACCAACTCCGAATTTTTCTTTTGTTTCCTTTACTGCTTGCTCAATATACAGATTGAATAACATTGGAGAGAGGCTACAACTCTGTCTCACTCCCTTCCCAACCACTGCTTCCCTTTCATGCCCCTGACTCTATAACTGCCATCTGGTTTCTGTACAAATTGTAAATAGCCTTTCGCTCCCTGTATTTTACCCCTGCCACCTTTAGAATTTGTAAGAGAGTATTCCAGTCAACACTGTCAAAATCTTTCTCTAAGTCTACAAATGCTAGAAACGTAGGTTTGCCTTTCCTTAATCTTTCTTCTAAGATAAGTCGTAAGGTCAGTATTGCCTCACGTGTTCCAACATTTCTACGGAATCCAAACTGATCTTCGCCGAGGTCAGCTTCTACCAGTTTTTCCATTCGTCTGTAAAGAATTCGCGTTAGTATTTTGCAGCTGTGGCTTATTAAACTGATAGTTCGGTAATTTTCACATCTGCCAACACCTGCTTTCTTTGGGACTGGAATTATTATATTCTTCTTGAAGTCTGAGGGTATTCCGCCTGTCTCGTACATCTTGCTCACCAGATGGTAGAGTTTTGTCAGGACTGGTTCTCCCAAGGTCGTCAGTAGTTCTAATGGAATGTTGTCTACTCCCGGGGCCTTGTTTCGACTCAGGTCTTTCAGTGCTCTGTCAAACTCTTCACGCAGTATCGAACTCCCATTTCATCTTCATCTGCATTCTCTTCCATTTCCATAATATTTTCCTCAAGTACATCGCCCTTCTATAGACCTATATACTCTTTCCACCTTTTTGCTTTCCCCTCTTTGCTTACAACTGGGTTTCCATCTGAGCTCTTGATATTCATACAAGTGGCTCTCTTTTCTCCAAAGGTCTCTTTAATTTTCCTGTAGGCTGTATCTATCTTACCCCTAGTGATATGCGCCTCTACACCCTTACATTTGTCCTCTAGCCATCCCTGCTTAGCCATTTTGCACTTCCTATCGATCTCATTTTTGAGACGTTTGTATTCCTTTTTCCCTGCTTCATTTTCTGCATATTTGTATTTTCTCCTTTCATCAATTAAATTCAGTATCTCTTCTTTTACCCATTGATTTCTACTGGCGACCGCCTTTTTACCAACTTGATCCTCTGCTGCCTGCACTATTTCATTCCTCAAAGCTACCCATTCTTCTTTCCCCCATTCCTGTCAATTGTTCCCTTATGCTGTCCCTGAAACTTTGTACAGCCTCTGGTTTAATCAGTTTATCCAGGTCCCATCTCCTTAAATTCCCACATTTTTGCAATTTCTTCGGTTTTAATCTGCAGTTCATAACCAATAGATTGTGGTCAGAGTCCACATCTGCCCCTGGAAATGTCCTACAATTTAAAACCTGGTTCCTAAATCTCTGTCTTACCATTATATAATCTACAATTGTTCTGAAATTCTTTGATGTCTGGGTATTTCTCGTTTAACATTGATATTTTGGCTCTCTGAGCAGTATGGGACTCAACTGCTGATGTCACCAGTCCCCTAGAACTTAGAACTCGTTCAACCTAACTAACCTAAGGACATCACAAACATCCATGCCCGAGGCAGGACTCGAACCTGCGACCGTAGCGGCCTTGCGGTTCCAGACTGCAGCGCCTTTAACCGCACGGCCAATTCGGCCGGCCATTGATATTTTATGATGACCTCAAATTTTCGTGCTATAAGCATATTGTGTACATCTTGTATTCACAGATAACTCAGTTCTGTACCTACTATCTTTCCATAATCATGGATTATGCAACGCAGACTTACAACTTACGCTGTTAATCTTTGACCATCAGTCACCGAGTAGCTTCCAAAGTACATTTTCAGACCATGTTTACTGTGCATATAACGCTTATATTGATGTTCATTCTGTGACTCAGTTGTTCTATGGCTGAAAAACAAGTTTGCTATATTTCTGCGATACATTTTGGTTCAAATGGCTCTGAGCACTATGGGACTCAACTGATGTGGTCATAAGTCCCCTAGAACTTAGAACTACTGAAACCTAACTAACCTAAGGACAGCATACAACACCCAGCCATCACGAGGCAGAGAAAATCCCTGACCCCGCCGGGAATCGAACCCGGGAACACGGGCGTGGGAAGCGAGAACGCTACAGCACGACCACGAGATGCGGGCCTCTACAATTTGGTGATTTTGCGCTTATTTACATACTGGGAGACCCGGTTCAATAGATCTGGACGATGACTTGAGGGGCTCCAGAAAGCCCTATCTTTCGAACGTTAAAATAGCCCTTATAAATGACATGTTTTTCAGAAAGTATTTGAGTTAGGAATTTGACATTTTTCAGGTTATATATTGGAGTATTAGCCACAACGTATCACAGGGATTTTTAAAAAATGGATTGCACTTGTTAGACATTCCGATTGTAATGAAAATTCACTACTTTTTTGTGCCTTTTTGCTTGTAAATTTAACAATATACAGGGTTTTGGAAAAAGGTCTTGTTAATTTACGCAGAAGGGACTGCATAGCATTTCCTGAAATTCTGAAGCAAATTGATTTGGTAGATACTGAGAAAACATGTAATTTGTTTGAAAAAATAAAACTTTTGGGAATCGAGTGACAAACTTTGGGTTACCTTCTTAGTGCATTCCAGGTCCATAAGACGGATTATCTTCATTTTCTGCAAACTCCTCCTCCAGATTCCTCTTTTTCGTCCTCCTGTGTACTCAGGCTTGTATTTCTAGGATATTTACAGCCCTGTCAGCAACACGAAGACATTCCTTGTCTAAACCAAGAATAGTTTGTACCATGTTGAAACCTATCTTCATTTCCATATTTCTAAATACTTTGCACTTTATAACGTTGCCATCATTGAAAGTAGCAATACCAAAGCGAGTGAAGTGTTTCTATTCCAACAAACACAGTCTTGGGGATTCTTGACCATGTAACATTATTTACACATTCATTGAGGTTTTGAGTTTTCCCATGAACACAATTTTTCGACAGTTCAGATGCTGCTAAGTCTCTGAAAATAGGTTTTATCATCTCCATAACCATATCAGGCAGACTGACCCCAGGCAAATTAGTAAGAAAATCAGCAAATGGGGGAAAATGTATAAAGGTTTGAAACTTTGGGAAAATACTCGTATGTGGTGTAATAATAAGAAACAGAAAAGTTCCCCTTCCTAAGGGGGACGCGTCCCCACTCTATCCCCTCCAAAAGTTAATTTGTACCAAATTTGGCATTTATACACAAAAAGGCTCATTTTTCGAACAGACCACTTATTAGTAAGTATATTCATCACAAAATTGTACACGAAAAGGATCTTGTCCATCTTTTCATTTATATGAGTGGTATTTGAAGTATAAGAATTGGAACAGAATTATGTTAACGTAATGGTTTGCACTTTTAATTATTTAGCAAAGTATTTAAATGAAAAGCGTAATTAAGTGTATGGAAATATTCCGTAGCCTATATAGTCTACTTAATGATATTTCTTTTGCGATCAGTATTTTTGAAATCAGGAGTAAGTGCCAACAACGAAATTGTCAAGTTTCCTTTCCCATTCACTCAGCTATCCCCTACCATTATTGTCGCTGCCGTTTCTTCCTACCCAGAGCCGAGTTCAGTTGAGTTAATTTTCTGAACTGTCAAATTAGTGCCAGAAAGTTCTGTTTTTGTGACAGTATTTACCAGTTTGTGGTTTTATGAAGTGCTTCTTCTTAGTCTCATTTCTTTTGTCTGGACTGGGAAAACAATAGTGCTGGACCCTACTACCCGTTTTATTCGTGGTAAATTAGTTTTGGAAGGAGAGACGCTAATAGTGACGAAGGTCTTTAAAACTCTGATACTCGTAAGCAAGGATAAGGAACGTAATATAAGGAAACTAATTAATCAGAATGTTGCACAAGCAGTTGATAAAAGTTTGAGATCCTCTTCCTCTTATCCATTCAGTTTAAAAAAAGACTGTTTCTTATCAGCTGAAAAGTGTGACATGGAGGTGGAAACAAAAAAAAAAAACACTCCACAAACGCCATGCAGTGTTTGAAGTTCGCTTCTTAACTGTTAAATAAACGCAGCTTGAGAAAGCAGAGACACGTGATGGTGATTTGATTAGAAAGGCTACCGAACGCATCAACATTGTTTTGTGCTTAGTAGCTGCAGAAGCCTGTTACTATCAAGATTGCTATGCTAAATTAGTGTCGAACTCCTCCTCTGTTCGAAAAAGAAGCCGCCTTCAAGATATCTACTTTGATGATGCTTTTCAAGGATCATGCACGTTTCATTCGCCGGATGATTTAAAGGATTGCTTCATGTACGAATTATCGAGTATACCAATGTCTCTGTTTCATTACTAGATGGGCATTCTGTTAGTAAAAGGGTGAACGGCCTTTCAGACCATG
Source organism: Schistocerca cancellata (assembly GCF_023864275.1). Taxonomy (NCBI): domain Eukaryota; kingdom Metazoa; phylum Arthropoda; class Insecta; order Orthoptera; family Acrididae; genus Schistocerca; species Schistocerca cancellata. Next base: position 512,255,533 of record NC_064634.1, read on the forward strand.
ATGCACAAATTTTAACAGTAAAAGGCTTCTTACCCAAACAAATGTCACATATAATTACAAACTATACAGGAAAGTTAATCCAACAGCAACAGAGAGTTTTTTTAAATCTTGTCAAGGAACAAGACTGGCAGGATGTTTATAGTGCTGATAACATAGGTGATAAATATAAATATAATGCTTTCCTCAACATATTTCTCATGTTCTTTGAGAGTAGCTTTCCGTTAGAACGTTCTAAACAGGGTACTATCAGCAACAGGAAGCCTCTGTGGCTGACCAATGATATCATGTTGAACAAACCAGGGATTATATCAAAATGTTAGAAGTTGTCACAATCAAGCTACAGTAGCCCATTACAAACAGTATTGTAAGGTGCTTAAAATGTTATGAGGAAGGCAAAGAGTATGTGGTACGCAAATAAACAGCTAATTCACAGGGGCAAAATTAAAACCATATGGTCAGTTTTGAAGGAAGTGTCTGGTCAGCAGCACAAGGTCGTCGATATTATGTCAGTTCGTAGTAAAAATATTTCTGTTACTGACAGATCAGATATATGTGCAGTGTTTAACAATCATTTTCTGAGCATTGCTGGTGAATTAAATAAAAATTTAGTCTCTGCAAGGAATCATATAACATTCTTGGCAAATACTTTTCCGAGATTGGTGTCAAATGGCTCAGAGCACTATGGGACTTAACTGCTGTGGTCATCAGTCTCTTAGAACTAATTAAACCTAACTAACCTAAGGACATTACACACATCCATGCCCGCGGCAGGATTCGAACCTGCGACAAGACGGCCGCGCGGCTCCAGACTGTAGTGCCCAAAACCGCTCGGCCACTTCGGCCGGCTGATTGGTGTCTGTAATACTCCTCTGTGATACAGACAAGAGGGAGATTGAGTCAGTAATTAACTCACTAAGGACTAAGGTCTCTCATGGTTATGATGGGGTGCCTACCAGAATATTAAAATACTGTGCTGCACATGTCAGCTCTGTATTTAACCATATTTGTAATTTTTCCCATAGGAATATTAAGTTTGGTTGGTTTGGGGAATTAGACCACACAGCGTGGTCATCGGTCTCATCGGATTAGGGAAGGATTGGGATGGAAGTCGGCCGTGCCCTTTCAGAGGAACCATCCCGGCATTTGCCTGGAGCGATTTAGGGAAATCACGGAAAACCTAAATCAGGATGGCCGGACGCGGGATTGAACCGTCGTCCTCCCGAATGCGAGTCCAGTATCTAACCACTGCGCCACCCCGCTCGGTAATAGTAAGTTTCCTGAACGATTAAAGTACTCATTAGTAAAGCCGCTTTATAATAAGGGAGAAAGGGATAATTTAGATAACTTTAGACCTATTTCTTTGCCATTAATGTTTGCTAAAGTTATTGAAAAGGCTGAGTATGTAAGGAAATTTTATCATTTTATTTCACACGTTTTGCTTTCAAATGTACAGTTAGGCTGTAGTAGTCGTTTGACAACTAAAATGCTATATTCTCTTTTCTCTTCGAGGTGCTGGATGGATTAAACAAAAGGTTTCGAACGCTAGGCATATTTTTTGATTTAACTAGGGTGTTTGATTGTGTTGATCACAAAATACTGCTTCAGAAGTTGGACCATTACGGAATACAGGGAGTTGCTCACAATTGACTCACATCTGACTTTAGCAGCAGACAGCAAAGGGTCATTATTCACAATGTTGAGAATGACCGCGATTATGGAGTCTGAGTGGGGTACAGTCAATTGGGGGGAGGGATCAGTGTTCGGGCCACTCTTGCTCTTTATTTATATAAATGATACGCCCTCTAGCATTACGAGTAACTCTAAAATATTTCTGTTTGCTGATGACGCTAGCTTGGTAGTAAAGGATGTTGTGTGCAACATTGGTTCGGTTTCAAATAGTGCAGTTCATGACCTAAGTTCATGGATTGTCGAAAATAAACTAATTCTAAATCACAGTAAGACTCAGTTTTTACATTTTCTAAAACACAGTTGAACAAAACCTGTCGTTATAATTTCACAGACTGGGCCTATGATTAGTGAAACTGAACAGTTCAAATTTCTAGGTGTTCAGATAGATGGTAAACTTTCGTGGAAAGGCCACGTTCAGTATTTTGTTCAAAGACTTAATGCTGCTATTTTTACTATTCGAACGGTATCTGAAGTGAATGATCGTTCGACAAGAAAATTAGTCTACTTTGCTTATTTTCATTCGCTTATGTCTTTTGGTGTTATATTTTGGGGTAACTCTTCCCATTGTAAAAGGATATTTTTGGCTCAGAAACGGTCGGTTCGGGCAATAAGTGGTGTAAGTTCACGAACCTCTTGTCGACCCCTGTTCACGAGTCTCGGTATTTTGGCATTGGCATTTGAATATATATATTCCTCACAGTCATTTCTTGTTAACAATATTAGCTTATTCCCAAGAATACGCGGCTTTCACTCAGTTAATACTCGGCAGAAATCAAACCTGCAGTTGGATCGGACTTCTTTACGTCTTGTGCAGGAAGATGTGCGGTATACTGCTGCATCCATTTTCAATAAGCTACCACTCGAATTGAAATATGTTAGCAGCAATCCACGTACTTTCAAATCGAAACGGAAGAGTTTCCTCATGGGTCACTCCTTCGATTCTGTCGAAGAATGCCTTGAAAAATTAATTGATTTTTTTTTGTATTGTTGACTGCGTTTACTTAAACTTATGTATTGACTTTTTCCGGGTTCATAAGAATTTTATGTAATTTCATGTACTGACACGTTCCATGGCCTTGGAGATTTGCTCCTCCATTTGGTCCTACGGAACTTGACGTGTAAACAAATAAAAAAAGAGTGTATTACAACCTAATTAGTACTTGTCTTCTGTTCGCCACAGCACCACCCGTTCATTAACTGGCTGTTTACCTTTTATGTACTTCTCTACAACATATGGTCTGTCGAGCCTATTTCTAAACAAGGAAATTTGTATTTCTGAATAAGTAGTCTTAATATTAACTGTTGCGACCGAACCGCCGAATCTTTCCTTCAGTAAATGGGGTATGTTCTCAACTGACTCGGTTGTTTTAACCCCCTCCACTGACTAATTCCGTACGTATAAAACCAATACGGACTTGTAGCTGTCACGCCTTTGCGCTTACTGCTACGTATTTTAACCGTAAATAGTTCAGTCCTAATGGTAAGAGGTAGTAGTGAATTCACGTTGTTAATATTTGAATACAGCACAGCTGCCACAAGCTCAGCTCACTTTTACTCCACTCCTACCCTCGCCATTGCACCACATTAACTAGGTGCTACGTGGACCTTGCTAAATTCACTTGTGTATACATTTTTGACCGTTATTCGCCAGTATTATCTAATGATTAGTACACTCCTAACCGGACTATTTCCCTAAGAGCTGTGATGATTGAACGGTTTCGATGTACGGCCTATAGTGCTCTACAGTTCACACGGTAACACTGCCTACCTGACCCACTTAACTTGGTAGTGAGCTTATGTATCCAATCACCACTGCTAGCAGCAGTGGATAATCCTATCAGCACGACGAGAGCAGCAGACTTACCGTCGAATCCTCCTGAAAATACTTATAACTACGGTCGCCAGCTCTGAAGGAGCAAAAGAATAAATCAATTTTTGGCTCGTTTCAAAGTGAAATGGCTTGAGTTGAATTTAAACTTAATTCTGAATATTACTATTTCTGATCATTCTAGATGATTCTACAAAGCAAATACTCTCTCAATTTCTGTGAGTTGGCTTGGTAATTACTACCAAGACAGTTTATGCAACTTGGGTTGACAAAATTCTATCCTTCAACTTATTTAATGATTTTGGATATTACTCTTTGGACAATTGATACAGAATTAGTTAAATGACTTTGCTTGAAAGGTTACTCAGAAAAATTTAAGTAACTATAAATAGGCGGCTCATTCTGGTGTGACCATTGCTCTTTTCAACATTCTTATACGCTAAAAACAAAAAGAATTGTAAATGAAAGAGGCGATGGTGGCCTCAGTCTGATTTTACTATACTATGTTTGAGGTTACTACACTTTACAATGAACAACATGCGTCGTAATTTTACTCATTACTATATTCTGTCCTCTGCACTTGCATAAAAGAAAACTGGTATTCTCCTTTTACATGTATACAAAGTTCGACTTAACAATTGCAAGCAGTCTTGCCTTGGGTAGACGTGTCGGTGCTGGTGGTGAAATGCATGTGGCTAACGCAGCTCTTCACGCCTCATGCCCTTAATGGCGGCTGGAACTACGAGCTGTAGCACTCGTATAAGCTACTGCACGTCCGCCATAAAATCTGGGCGCAGGAACTCTTACAATCAGCCCCAGTGGCATAGAGGCGGCTTCAACAATCATTCGTCGCGTTTTACTCCAAAAACGGCGACGATATTCGCCTCTTCTCTGTTGCACAATAACTTTTGCGTGAGCACAGTTACGCATGTTCGACCACGTCAACACTCCCCAGGCCATTCCATTGTTCAGTCCCTGTGTCTCCAGCTACCTCTAGCTACACTCGTATCACCAAGAGTGGGGACGTTCCCCTAACACCTTTTTACCGAAATCATTTAGTATTTAAGAATATTTATATTTATTACCCTGGAGTTCATACCAGTCATAATGATTTACTACTAGCGCTTTACAACATTAAATTATACAGTAATAACTTATAATTACCAAGAAAAAGAATACATTTGACTCCGAGAGCTTAGTGCATTGTCTGACAGGTAGCGCTAATTCCCAGTTTCGCCAATAGATGACATCAGGGTGCACTCCCTGGCAGTCTCACACAAGCGCGCCCGTTTCCGACGCGCGGGCTCCAAATTACTGTCAGTCCACCATCATTTCAGTTCTGTTACACTGTCTTGATCGCTTTTTATGGATCCAAATTTCTTGTACGTCCCCATTCACTTCTTTTACCTATTTACACGAGTACGGCAAGGTTTAAAATTACCTTCATGAATGTGTTCTTGTCAATTAAATACGATAGGGTGCAAAATTGTAATCGTCGTTATCTGATTTATTGCCCGATATGTTTTGTCAACAATCAGTATATCAGATAACTCTAATATCACTCTCCAGTCTTTCGGTTTGTTTGCTATTTGTTAGCGACTGCCAAACTTTCAGAGATGTAAAACGTTTGTTACACAACTACATAATAATATTACACGTTTTTTTCGTTTAGTGTTAGTTCTAATTGTTGTATCTGCTCCAGGTAAGTGTTTACGAGGGTGAATAGAAAGCCTTTTGGTTCTATCTTTTACTAGCCGAAATACGACTCGTACAGGTAATTAGGAATGTACTTATTATTTTACTTACCTTTCACTATTATTCCATATACGGCCAGCACCGGTTCAGACATTTGTCCCATATCAGCGCTAAATTTGAAATCCCCCTATGGTGAAATTAGTCCGGCTGACAGCGGAACGTCCGTCGGACTGCTGTTTTGCACATGAATCGCTGTCCTGCTAGGAACTTTTTCAGCAGAGCGAAAACGTGAAAACCAGTAGAAGCGAGCTCCGGACCGTATGGTAGGTGATCCGGACTCTCCCAGTGAAATGACCAGAGCTTTTAGGCGTTTCCGATAGTCACATGCGGCCTTGTATTGTCGTGGGAGACAACGATGTTGTCCAGGCAAACATTTGCTTGCCTTTCACAATGTCATCCAACTGTTCAGGGACTCACCGACACGAAATTTTCAGGTATCTTCAGGACCCGTGAACGAAGTCGTAAACACACGTACATGAAATACCAGGCTCCCAGGAAATATCAAAACTAGACATAGTTGTCTCACTGGGAATTCCGCGATCGTTCAATAAGTAAAATATGGAGTTTCAGTCTTCGATCGCTATTCTTTATTTTCAATTACCGGTTTCGGGCTAGCTGCCCATCTTCAGATCATATGACAGTGAACAGTGTGTTCTGTACGGACAAGTTACTCTGTAACTACAACATATGATCTGAAGATGGGCAGCTAGCCCGAAACCGGTAATTGAAAATAAAGAATAGCGATCGAAGACTGAAACTCCATATTTTATTTTTTATTTCCCAGGAAATATGCCTGCGGTGCACACGCCGATCCGGTTACACCATTGCAGCAATGCGGGAAATGGTGTTGTCATGCTGCTGCAAACGCAGCCTGCCCGAATCATTGACATGTAGCCTAAGTCTACACGGCCTTTTGCGAGCCGGCCGTTGTGGCCGAGCGGTTCTAGGCGCTTCAGTCCTGAACCGCGCGATCGCTACGGTCGCAGGTTCGAATCCTGCTTCGGGCATGGATGTGAGTGATGTCCTTAGGTTAGTTAGGTTTAAGTAGTTCTAAGTTCTAGGGGACTGATGACCTCAGATGTTGTCCCATAGTGCTCAGAGCCATTTGAACCATTTGAACCTTTTGCGAACTCACAACACCAGCACTGCCACAACCTTCTCCTTCTCCTTTTCCTCCTCCTCCTCCTCCTCCATCTTCTACTACTACTCCTCCCACATCTCAAAGCGAGAGACTTTTCCGATACGTGAGCTGAGATGCTTCCAGTATGAGAAAACAAGTCTAACTGAAAAAGGGTGAAGTGTAGAACACCTCTTTGTGAAAGATTGAGAAACGCAAGAAAAATGTCGGTTCTGTGGCGCATCGCATTCGGGTCGACATTTAGAAAATATGAAAATTAGAGACGGGTCGATTGTCCACATCTTGCACGACATTCTGAACACGACAAATTCGCCGCCCGCTTGGTTTCGCGACTGCTCACATACATTCAGGAAGCCCAAGAAACCGAAACATCAGCGAAAATGTTGCAGCTGTATCAGACCAATACGGATAATTTCATTAACCGCCTAATGACTATGGAAGAGTGCGTGTGTCACCGTGATCCATTCGTTGAGGGCAAAACAAGCAGCGGAAAGACGATGATTCACCACCGCCGAAAAAGACGGAGCCACGATCATCATCAGGCGAGACGGTCCTGTTTAGGGACTGCCACTGTCTAGTGTTCACAGACACAGAAGCCGTAAGGTCTTGACGAGGTTGCCAGCGGCTCCCAAGGCAAGTGTCGCAGTGCGCAGTTCAAGGGCGTGTTTCCGCCCCACTGACAAACCCCCGCCTCATTTTGTACACCACACAATCAAACATACTGCTTCTATGAGTTACCAAATTTTGCCTCACCCTCTGTACTAACCTAACAGGGTACGCAGTGCCATCTTCGTCTCTCTTTGGATGAAGGAAAGATTGCATAGCGGGAATTTCCAAAATGACGAGGTAGAGAGATTCGAGAACCGCCAAAATGCAGACTTCCACGGGCAATGTCAACAGCAAGTTATCGGGAAAGTGTGTCGCATTGAAGATTCACTATATAAAGGATGGACAGCACAATCACCAACTTCCACGGTCGCAGCTTGATGTTTTGCGTCATTGATGAAAAGTGTATCGCTGCCTCTCGCCAAGTACTTAAACCTATATAGCCGGGACTTTTTTCCGGACCGGATGATGAAATGTTGATTTCCGAATTCTGCGATCACCGTTCCACACAGAAAATTGGGTTTTTGCTGCAGTTTTCTGCTTTCTGTATTGGTTTCTTTGTTTTGCATAGTTGGAGAAAATTTCAGTGTCACGTTCAAAAGTAACCAAGCTGTATTGATTTGGAATGAGCTGTGATTGTTCCCAACTTTAATTTCGGATTCCTTTTAATCTCCCAGTAAGTTGCGTGAATATAAACAACGATGTAAGTTCAAGGTTTTCTCTGATCATGATCTCTCTGTCTGGCTCTCTACTTTTCCATCTGGATGAAATGCTGAACAGGAATCGTGCGTAACTTATTTATTTAATGCCAGTTCATTGTGTATACATTTACTAGGATAGATTAAGTATAAATTGCTAATTAAGATGAACAAAATTAATATGGTGGACACTTACTGTTAAATTTTTGTAGGCGCCACATATATATATATATGTTACTGTCATTTGAACTGATATTCTGACTTCGCACCTACAGAAGTATCGTCAATAAATGTAATTAAAGGCTTTCTACGATATTTTTATATGTGTGGCACAAGAAAAATGTAAGGAAACATAGCAGGGCATTCCTCAGTGGCGACGTCTCTCTGTTAGAACATGTACTATTCAGGCAAGCTTTCGAGGAAAGTTGGCAGTTGACGCATTGCCGTGCTTCAGAAGCTCTGAGAAGATTTAAATTTGATGGGGTAAATCTCACGGATGTTTAGTGTAATGTATACTTTTTAATATGACTTTCGTCATTATTACAAGGTCTGATGATTACAGGAGCAGAAACACATTATGAAATAATGTAACAGAAGAGAAATGATTAAGTGACCTGGTCTCTATTATCTGTAAAAGATGAATAAGTGGTCGATATTGATATCATTACTGGACGAGCAATTTCTCAGCTGGACCAGGAAGAAAGGAGAACGACGGATTTTTTATTTTTTCGAGGAAGTGTCTCAGCATCAGTTTGCCTGCTGTTTAGCCAAGACACTGACCAGACTGGTATCTGATATTTGTTCTTTCTGTACATAACCCTGCGCATCAAACACCGCCCCATCAAGCTAAAAAAAAAGTAATTACATATCTCTTACGTTACAACATTGCATTCGTTTTTATGAAGGGTAATGAAGCACCAAAGAGTGCCCGCATGCGACTTCACAATGTGCTGCCCCTGTACGTGCAGCAACCTCGGTGTCTAGATGTAGGATCATACATCGGAGGGAGGTGGTGTGGCTAAGGTTGAGGAACACAGACCTGTGATCTCTGAAACAAACGACACGGCTGTATCGATCCTCTTTACGGCTGCTGAGGCGGAGGAAGTGGCTCCTTATAGTTATAGGCTCCTATCCCCCTGTTCCCTGACGCGAGGGGACCCACCAGTGGGCAACAATTACTGTGTGCTGCACATCTTAATAGGGTATGTTAAGGTATAAGGGCTGTAACTGGCTTACCAGTTGATCAGTCCTCTATATTAGGAGGTGGTTAAACGAATGTCTGTTCTTCTGCGTAGTTTATGAGGTAGAAGATTTCACTGTGTCTTCAGTGTCGCTGTCGCATCTTATTTTTTTGTCTGTAATTAACGACTTAGTTGTCCGCCTCCCGGTAGCTGACTGGTCAGCGTGACGGATAGTCAATCCTCTGGGGCCGGATTCGATTCCCGGCTGGATGGGGAAATTTTCTCAGCCCAGGGACTGGGTGTTGTGCTGTCCTCATCATCAACCTACCATCCTCATCGACTGCAGGTCGCCGAAGTGGCGTCAAATTGAAAGACGGGCACCTGGTGAAAGGTCTGCCCGACGGGGGACCCTAGCCATACGATTAAATAAATAAATGACTTAGTTCCCTGTTAGATTATTTTAGCTATTGTGTAGTTATAGTCTGTATATTTTAACATTAGATTTTTCAGAATTCTTACGTAGTAAATCTTATGTGTTGTATTTTCCTGTGGGGAAGTACGAGTGTAAGTAGTGAAAAAAGAAATGAGCGTCAGATCTCCATATTTTCCTTTTTTGTTTATCCACATTTAGTCTCAAATCACCTTAGTATTATCGCTGATGATCTCTGTGACGAGAGTCCTTATACTGATAACCACCAACCAAGAAAGGAAAGTTAATGTTTGTTTTCATTATCTGAAACTATATACCATTACCGTATCATCACTGTCTCATTGAGAATGTTAGAAATTTAATAGTAATTCAGTATACAACATTATTTCACTAAAAGAAAATGTCCACATATTTCGTGAGCTACATTCTGTCTTCTGAAATTACACATCACGAAAATTTGAGGCTGGGTATTTTTATTCATTCGCCATTCTCGTTTCTGGGATCACTAACTATTGTGTAGTGCATCAAGGAACAGCAGAATCTTCAGTGTTTCTGGAGGTTTCTTGCATAAATAAATGAACACCGTGACAATAAGTACCTTGAAGGAAGTATTAATTTATTGTAATTTACATCATTTATAAACTAAACAGAAATTAATTTGTATTTTTTGTTAGAATACAAACAAATGTGAAAAAACTTCTACAACTGGAATACCAAATATTATTAGTATCTTATAATAACTACATCATGAAGTAGATACCTCGGAATGTGCTTCTGCCAAATATTGGCAAATCACCTGTATAAGATTAAAAAGCTACAGTATGCCCACTAAGGCCATTAGTGAAAGAATTTCAGAAAATCTGTGAAGGAACACCTCTGAAATTCTTTTGAGTTATAAAAATAACACACCACTCTTGCTTACTGGAGTGCAGATACTTCACTAAAGCCAGTTTTAGTTTCGCTCAAGTATTCACTCAAGGTCAATCGTTCATGAGAGTATCCTTGACTACTCCCATCACAGGCAGAAATGTTTCGCTAAAGATGGTTGCCCATCAGATAAAGTACTAGCAAATGAATCAGTCTGCTTTGCACAGACACAAAAAGATTCTGTCGTTGAGTTACTCTGGCAAAATGATATAAAAATGCTTTATGTAGATCACCTAAAAATGTGTAAGGTAACAGGAGATTTATTATATTTCTCTTTCGAAATTTTGTATTTTGTTACTGTCAATCTTTAGACGCATGTTTATGTCGACAGAACTCACTGTCTTTTACATCCAATGGTGTTAACTAGGCTGAATTTCACGTCATACATTCTAAACGCTATTAATGACTTGGCTCAACCAATTAAAAATATTGGACATTGTGAATCTACATTCAGTTCGATCAAAACATTTGCCAATGATTCAACAACACATTTCACAGAAATTTTGTAAACTTTATGCAGTGTTAATAAAGTCTTCTCATCAGCTATATATTTCTTAGTTCATATTAAAAATTCGAACAAGCAGAAAAATGAAGGCACATTCTGCTACAAAAAATGGACATTATAACTGTCATTTGGTTGATAAAACCGATTGCCTAATAATGCGGATCAGGAGAGACAATGCCTCTCAGGTGTTACACTGAAAATGGTGACACACTTCGCTAGAAATGTCTTTTACGTGACTAATCTTTTTTCACTGTCTTCATAGCATTTTAATATTGGTGTGGTAGTTTAGTTGTTGTAAATAGGAGGCCTAGCATCAGTCTAGGCGAACAAAAGCTGAAGAAATGAGTACAAGGTATAGCTCAACGGGTATATTGCTGTGGGTAGCGTCTGTAATCAGTGCTAACTGCTGACATTAATTCAGTCATCTAAAATGAAGTGTTTATTTTAACAAGATCTTATGACTAATTTGCGTAGTATTTCTCTGTCACACGACTCTGATGTACGTGGTTGACGGTGATCCTGTAAGATGGATCAGACGACCATATTATTTTACGCCTTTCCCCGTGATTTCGTCGATGGTTTCTGACATGTAGTATTTCACTTTCCAGTGAATTTTACGGGATGCAAAGGTCTAAAAGACATTCACTGAACCTCGTGGGACGGAATGAAAGCTTTTTGCATATACAGGGTGTAATGAGTATATAAGTGCCGATTGTTTACATGTGGCGTCGTAATATGTACACACATCAGTGTGTCGGCTGTTTTTTCTTTGCATCGATCAGTCTTCCCACAAACATGTTACAAACTTTACGACCTGATGTTTTCTGCACGGTCGTAACGGCACTTGTAAGTGGATTACGGCTGTGAGTATAGACTAACCATTTTGCGTTCACCGCGCATGGAAAAGTAAGAGTTAATGGTTTCCTCTTGCCACACCTACACGGTGGTACTAACGAAACTAAAAACACACGACTTGTAATGTTTATAACTGTAAGAATTCAAATGAGGTCAATACAGATATTTGCCTCAGTAACAAACAGAAATATCTGCACTTATTCCCGCTGCCCCTGTATTACAAGCACACAAATCACCAAGTTAGTACTAAGTCGAAAGGATTTCACCTGGCTGGGATGAACACAACATTAAATTAACAGGCATTATGGACAGAGAAAGCACTTCCTCTCAATTGATTCGAGTACTGGAGTTTGCCACTATTCTGGTGTTACTTGACCGAGAGGACATTGTAGATATCATCGGTAGCCAGAATAATCCCATTGTTGGTAATACTTTGGTGAGTGTGCTGGCGGAGCCGTGGCAGACCCAGTGATAGACAGAATAAGAGTTTGCATCCCAACCGGATTCATCGTGCACAGTCAATCGTTCACTAGTGCGACTGGATTATGGGAACATATTACATTGCCGTGAATAGTGAACATAAGTAGCACGTTCTCATGAATACCCATTGCTCGTGGTGCCAAACACGGCAACGAACAGGCGTCTGCTGTAAATGTTAGGTACTACGGATGGTCAGAATAAACGCTGCCTCGGGAACAGACTTGACTTTTCAGTGGCTAGTAGAGTACTCTGAATAGTAACAATGTGTTAGGTACACTGAGCATATAGAATAAATACAACGAGTTAAACTGTGCACATTGTACGTTGGTAGCATAGTACCAGTATTCCTGGGCAATTCAGTTAAGGTGCGGTCTCCAACGATTTCATTGTACTTCGTTGGCACTGCACCGCTGATCCTCGATCAGGAAACTGCTGTAGATCCCTCAGATATTGAATAAGTCCTCCCTGACGGAAAGTAATGTTTAAGGTAGTCACAGGCCCAGTCATGGCGGGTACTGCAGGTACAGACAGGTAGCCCTCAGTCCTCGACACACCCTCCGGGTATTGTCGTTGGGCACTGCTGCAGCTGACGACAACACTAGGCATCTCGGACAGTCAGAGTGAAGGCTCCAGCGACACCTGGAAGTGTCTGCCACGTCCGCCGAGAGGCTACGGCGCGGCTGTGCTGCGTGCTCGGCGTCAGTGCCTGCCGAAAGCGCGGCCGGCGCAGTGCTGCTGGAACCAGACGGTGTGGCGGTAGTCGGGCTCGTAGACGTCGGGGATGAGGGCGCCGGGCGCGGCCGGGTGGCGCACCATGGAGACGGAGGCGGCGCCCAGCGCGGCGCGCTCGAAGTCGATGAGCTGGCGGAAGAAGGCGGCGCTGGGCCGCGCGGCGGGGCGGCGGGCGCGCAGGTGCGCGAAGGCGGCGCGCAGCGGCAGCCCGCAGTGCTTGACCAGGTGCGCCAGGCACAGCGCCGCCGACCGGCTGACGCCCGCCACGCAGTGCACCAGCGTGCGGCCGCCCGACAGCCGCTCCTGCGGGCACCAGACCGGCGCGTCCAACAAAACCACTCTGCAAGCCACCTCATCACGTGTCGCCGAGGGTACTCCCGGTACCACATTCCCGATATTTCAATATCAAATACACTACTGGCCATTAAAATTGCTACACCAAGAAGAAATGCAGATGATAAACGGGTATTCATTGGACAAATATACAGGGTGATTCAAAAAGAATACCACAATTTTAGGAATTTAAAACTCTGCAACGACAAAAGGAAGAGCTAAGCACTATCAGTCGGCGAATTAAGGGAACTATAAAGTTTCATTTAGTTGTACATTTGTTCGCTTGAGGCGCTGTTGACTAGGCGTCAGCATCAGTTGATGCTAAGATGGCGACCGCTCAACAGAAAGCTTTTTGTGTTATTGAGTACGGCAGAAGTGAATCGACGAGAATCCGCGGGAAACAACTCAGTATGAACGTGACTCGCCTAAGGTGAACGTTTTCTGTGCCATTTCAGCCAATAAAGTTTTTGGTCCCTTTTTCTTCGAAGGTGCTACTGTAACTGGACTACAGTATCTGGAGATGTTAGAGAATTGGCTGTTCCCTCAGCTCGAACAAGAAGCACAACAATTCATATTTCAGCAGGATGGAGCGCCACCACATTGGCACTTATCCGTCCGTAACTACCTGAACGTCACCTACCCGAGGCGATGGATTGGCCGCCAGGCAGCCCGTGACAGAGCACTTCATCACTGGCCTCCAAGAAGCCCTGATCTTACCCCCTGCGATTTTTTCTTATGGGGGTATGTTAAGGATATGGTGTTTCGGCCACCTCTCCCAGCCACCATTGATGATTTGAAACGAGAAATAACAGCAGCTATCCAAACTGTTACGCCTGATATGCTACAGAGAGTGTGGAACGAGTTGGAGTATCGGGTTGATGTTGCTCGAGTGTCTGGAGGGGGCCATATTGAACATCTCTGAACTTGTTTTTGAGTGAAAAAAACCTTTTTAAATACTCTTTGTAATGATGTATAACAGAGGGTTATATTATGTTTCTTTCATTAAATACACATTTTTAAAGTTGTGGTATTCTTTTTGAATCACCCTGTATTATACTATAGTTCAATTCTTATATGTTGGCGGCTCGCGCATGCCCGCCCAAACGCGGGAGATTACTGCGTTGCCAGTTTGCAAACGACGCACGCGCCAAGAGAAGCAGCGCCGTATTATACACTCCTGGAAATTGAAATAAGAACACCGTGAATTCATTGTCCCAGGAAGGGGAAACTTTATTGACACATTCCTGGGGTCAGATACATCACATGATCACACTGACAGAACCACAGGCACATAGACACAGGCAACAGAGCATGCACAATGTCGGCACTAGTACAGTGTATATCCACCTTTCGCAGCAATGCAGGCTGCTATTCTCCCATGGAGACGATCGTAGAGATGCTGGATGTAGTCCTGTGGAACGGCTTGCCATGCCATTTCCACATGGCGCCTCAGTTGGACCAGCGTTCGTGCTGGACGTGCAGACCGCGTGAGACGACGCTTCATCCAGTCCCAAACATGCTCAATGGGGGACAGATCCGGAGATCTTTCTGGCCAGGGTAGTTGACGTACACCTTCTAGAGCACGTTGGGTGGCACGGGATACATGCGGACGTGCATTGTCCTGTTGGAACAGCAAGTTCCCTTGCCGGTCTAGGAATGGTAGAACGATGGGTTCGATGACGGTTTGGATGTACCGTGCACTATTCACTGTCCCCTCGACGATCACCAGTGGTGTACGGCCAGTGTAGGAGATCGCTCCCCACACCATGATGCCGGGTGTTGGCCCTGTGTGCCTCGGTCGTATGCATCCTGATTGTGGCGCTCACCTGCACGGCGCCAAACACGCATACGACCATCATTGGCACCAAGGCAGAAGCGACTCTCATCGCTGAAGACGACACGTCTCCATTCGTCCCTCCATTCACGCCTGTCGCGACACCACTGGAGGCGGGCTGCACGATGTTGGGGCGTGAGCGGAAGACGGCCTAACGGTGTGCGGGACCGTAGCCCAGCTTCATGGAGACGGTTGCGAATGGTCCTCGCCGATACCCCAGGAGCAACAGTGTCCCTAATTTGCTGGGAAGTGGCGGTGCGGTCCCCTACGGCACTGCGTAGGATCCTACGGTCTTGGCGTGCATCCGTGCGTCGCTGCGGTCCGGTCCCAGGTCGACGGGCACGTGCACCTTCCGCCGACCACTGGCGACAACATCGATGTACTGTGGAGACTTCACGCCCCACGTGTTGAGCAATTCGGCGGTACGTCCACCCGGCCTCCCGCATGCCCACTATACGCCCTCGCTCAAAGTCCGTCAACTGCACATACGGTTCACGTTCACGCTGTCGCGGCATGCTACCAGTGTTAAAGACTGCGATGGAGCTCCGTATGCCACGGCAAACTGGCTGACACTGACGGCGGCGGTGCACAAATGCTGCGCAGCTAGCGCCATTCGACGGCCAACACCGCGGTTCCTGGTGTGTCCGCTGTGCCGTGCGTGTGATCATTGCTTGTACAGCCTTCTCGCAGTGTCCGGAGCAAGTATGGTGGGTCTGACACACCGGTGTCAATGTGTTCTTTTTTCCATTTCCAGGAGTGTAGTATAGTTCGGAAACTTGCGTTTAGGGGGGAGCGCTCAGTTTATGAAGTAAAGCCACCACGGCCGCATTAACCTTTACGCTGCTACAGAGACGTGCTCCCCGCATTTTGTCATCACTGTACTGCTCGCCTGTGGAGACACATGGTGTTCCGACTGCTTTGACACACTTATCATTCGATTTCACAAAAACTATTTGGCCCAAAAATTTTATTTTTACACATATTCTTGACTGATACCCCCCCCCCCCCAACAAATGACTCAATTTTGTTTCGATGTTCAACGCAGTTATTGTACACCATTAAATGTAGTAAACCATTGCACGAAATTTGGAAGAGTTTGCAGAGGTAAAAGTCCATAGCGTATACTTTCCACATGGTCGATTTTAGTTGCCACAATGTTGAGAATGAAATGTGGACAAGATACCTAAATTTCGTATAAAATCTACTATATAAGAATATCTCATTTAATTTAAATACCAGATAGCTGTTGTATGCAATACTGAGAAATATTCCGTCTTTCGCGACTGTAATAAAAGTTTCATTTACTCCAGGCGCGTTTGGCTTTATTTTAAATTCAATCAAAAAGAAGTAGACAAAATACATTAAACAAAACTGTGGACATACAAAAACATTAGGAGTTGAATATACTGTGTATCAGTGAAGTGCTCTGAGCTATGCCAAATATAATTTTTGTGTGTGGCACAAATGTTGTGTGTGACACAAACGTTGAATATTGTGTTACCGCAGCACAAAACTACGAAAAGTGACATGGCAATGGAGCAGACAAAATACTGAAGATTATAATGAAGAGACAAAACACTAGAAATTTCAAAAATATACATTCAAACAAATAAATTCATGAAGTAAGACACTTCGATATTGTTTTTAAATAAAGAAAATCTAAAGCACTGAACAAGGTTTGAACTCAGAACTTTTCGCTTGACAGCCAGACACTTTTTTTTTTTCCCTTAAGTGACCTCATTTTTTGTTCGTTGTATCTGCTCGGGGCGGATGTTGCAAGACACCTGTTTCAGTTCGTTGTTGATCTGTTAACTCAGTTTTTTTATTACAGAGGGCAGCTAACCCTCTGACCGAACACGCTGAGTTACCGTGCCGGCAACACCTTAACCATTACGCTAACGCAGCTCGCAATTGAACAGTGCTCCCGGAGGACTTTAAAAAATTACGCAAAACACCGACAAACACTGTTGTTATGTAACTCTTCAGGCTTTCCCGGCGATCTAATGACATCTTGGGTTGTCGGGTGTTCTGCCGGATATCAGCGTCGTACTTGCACGATATTTCGGTCACGTAGCTCGAGACCTTCATCAGGTGCGACCTGAGACTGCTCCTCGAGTGGACCTGGTCCAGTATTTATGCCTATGGCCTTCCCCCTCCACCAACGGCTGCAGGCGCTTCCTCTGTGGTCCGCGCCCATTCCCTGCGACCTGTTGGAGCGTTGCTGCTCCGTTTTTTTACTCAACGCAAAACACCCGGAGTGGAACTCCAGGGTCACCACCATCAGCGGCAGACGGCTTCTTCGGGTCGTTAACAACCACGACGCCGTGGTGCTGGGTCCCTTCGACCCGACGCACTACCCGGCGCGCGGCCGTCCCGACGTGCTCGACATCGCGATTGTGAAAGGGGCAGCTCACAACGCGATCGCGAGCACTCGCTGTGCCCTATCGTCTGATCACCTGCCAGTAATTTTCGACCTGGACACAGACGGCATGGCGCCTCCTGAGCACCGCAGCGCCCGCCTCAACACCGACTGGGCGCACTTCCAGCAGCACCTGGCGGAGACGGTCGCAGCCACACCAGATCCTGACGAGGAGGGGGTGGATGCAGCACTAGCAGCATTCACCCACTACACACTTGCAGCGGCAGATGCCGCGAGGACAGCGGAAGCCGAAGGACAACTCCAAACAGCTTCCGCCGGACATCTTAGCGTCGATCAGGGAGAAGAACCGGGTTTTTCGTGAGTGGCAGATCACGAGAAACCCCGCCACCAAGCGGCTGCTAAACCGCTTGCGCCGGGAGATTTCGGCGGCCGTCGGCCACCACCGTAATCGGGACTGGGCTGGCAAAATAGCCACGCTCAGGATCGACGACGGAAGCGCCTGGGCCATGACCAGGAGCTTTCTGCGCAATGGGCAGCGCATCCCGCCGCTTCAAGTTGGCCGCGAAGTTGCCGCAGAGCCGGACATGAAGGCCAGCGTGCTCGCGGACACCTTCGCCGAGAACTTCTCCACGGTGGACGATGTGGTCGACGAAGAGACTATCCAGGAGGTGCAAGAGCGTCTTCCGCTGTACCTGACCCATCAGGAGGCGGACGACGTCATCGAACCAACCACCGCAGAGGAAGTCCAACACCACCTCAACGTCCTACAGCCCAGGAAGGCGGGGGGTTGCGACAAGATCGACAACGCACTGCTGAAGAAGCTGCCACCGGAAGCAGTGCGTATCGTCACAGCTATCTTCAACGCCATCCTCCGCACCGGCACCTACCCCGACGCGTGGAAACACGCAGAGGTGGTCGCCATTCCGAAGGCTGGCAAGGACCCCAGGCTGGCGCAGAACTATCGCCCGATAAGCCTACTGCCCTCCCTCTCGAAGACCTTCGAGAGGATACTCGCCAAACGGCTACAGCGCCACGTCAGAGAAGAAGGCCTGCTTCCTGACGAGCAGTTTGGCTTTCGCAGCGGGCATTCGACGCAGCACCAACTACTGCGACTGGTGGAGCAGGCGATGGGGGCCCTGGAGCGTCGCGAGTACCTTGGGGCGGTACTCCTCGACGTCTCCAAAGCCTTTGATAGCGTGTGGCACGACGGCCTCCTGTATAAGCTGCTGGAACAGGGGGTGCCCGTGCCGCACGTCCGCCTTCTCCAGTCCTACCTGCGAGGGCGCACGTTCCATGTGCGTGCAGACGGCGGCATGTCGACGGCGCGCCACATACGTGCTGGAGTGCCACAGGGGTCCGTCCTTGGCCCCCTGCTGTACTCCCTCTTCACCGCAGACGTCCCGAAGACGACGCCGAGGGTTCATCTGGCGCTCTACGCCGATGACACCGCGCTGTACACGCGCAGCATGAGCGCGCAGCTGATGCGCCGCCGCCTGCAGCTCGCCTGCAACGAGATTGGAGCCTGGGCCACCAAACGGCGGCTCAAGTTCAACGCCGGGAAGAGCCAGGCGGTGGTGTTTACCCGCCGCCGCATACCCGACGCGCTGCCGCAAGTGCGGATCATGGGAGGCCCCATCCCGTGGTCACGTACTGGAAAATACCTCGGCGTCACCTTGGACAGACGCCTGACCTGGGTTCCACACATCAGGGAGCTGAGGGGCCGGGCGCTTGGACGGATGCGCTCGCTTTACCCCCTCCTCAACCCCACGACGACACTGCCAACCCACTGCGGCCTCACGCTGTACCTAGCACTAATCAGGCCAGTGCTGGAGTACGCGGCCGTGGTGTGGGGTAATGCCGCCGACACTCACGTCCAGACGCTGCAGCGGGTGCAGAACAAAGCCCTTCGGCTGGCGCTACACCTGCCAAGGGACTACGACACCCGTATGCTTCACGACATCGCGGGAGTTCCGATGCTGAAGCGCCGCTTCCGCGCGCTCGCACGGACCTTCTACGAGTCGGCGAGGACATCCAGGAACCCACTGGTCAGTGGACTGGGAAACCAACTCCACTGGCGTCCAGCGACCAGATGGCCAGACCGGTTGCTGGAATAATTCCAGGCAGCCACAGAGGACGAACAACATTGTGAATAAGAGAAGACGAACAACAAGTGAGGACCACATCCATCCAGAGATTATAACACGCAGGAACAGCAGTTGACCTGCTTAACCTGCTTTAAATCGTGCATGGAATTGCACGTGAGTCTCACACGGCTGCTCCGTTTTCCGTCCGATGCGGTTCTAGGTGTTCCCTCTGCGGTCCGCGCCCACTAAACCCGCTCCTGGGGCTTTCATCTACGGTCTGGAGTACCAAGCGTTCCCCCTGCGGTCCGCGCCCGCTCACCACGACGCTCCAATTGAAATTCAATAAAGCAAAAAAAAAAAAAAAAAAAAAACACTCGAGGAGCAGTCTCAGGTCGCACCTGATGAAGGTCTCGAGCTACGTGACCGAAATATCGTGCAAGTACGACGCTGATATCCGGCAGAACACCCGACAACCCAAGATGTCACTGTTGTTATGATTACGAATTACTCACGTTTCGTCGATGTACAATACGAAATAAACAATTACAGCTGTTCTTTATTGCGAAAAAGCGGTTCGTAAGAATGATACAAACACCTTTCCTTGCTATTGCCTGAATTAGGAGGCTTATTGCTTGTTTGGTTTCATTAATTAATAGAATATGAAGCAATTGGTATAAAGAATGCCTTTTCCAACCATCCTATAAAATAAAGTCTGCTATCAAGACATTGCTTTTATTCAATTACTTTATTTATGACCGAATGTTTCTAAAACTGAAGACACTCGTCCGCGCTCTGCACTGCAGTCGAGCTCTGGCAATGTCGATCTCTGTTCATTGGCTGACTGTGTTTTGTGACGTCAGATGCGCAGAACGAACCTAAACTCGGCCGCCGTCGTAAATGACGCGCGCTATAGAACTGACATGTGATAACATTTTCACGGCATTTGGGTGCATAGATCCTGATAAATCAGCACCCAGAACAACCACCTCTGGCCGTAATAACGGCCTTGATACGCCTGGGCATTGAGTCTAACAGAGCTTGCATGGCGTGTACAGGTACAGCTGCCCATGCAGCTTCAACACGATACCACAGTTCATCAAGAGTAGTGACTGGCGTATTGTGACGAGCTAGTTGCTCGGCCACCATTGACCAGACGTTTTCAATTGCTGAGAGATATGGAGAATGTGCTGTCCAGGGCAGCAGTCGAACATTTTCTGTATCCAAAAAGGCCTGTACAGGACCTGCAACATGCGGTCGTGCATTATCCTGCTGAAATGTAGGGTTTCTCAGGGATCGAATGAAAGGTAGAGCCACGGGTCGTAACACATCTGAAATGTAACGTCCACTGTTCAAAGTGCCGTCAATGCGAACAAGAGGTGACCGAGACGTGTAACCAATGTCACCCCATAACATCACGCCGGGTGAGTCGCCAGTATAGCGATGACGAATACACGCTTCAATGTGCGTTCACCGCGATGTCGCCGAACACGGATGCGGCCATCATAATGCTGTAAACAGAACCTGAATTCATTCGAGAAAATGACGTTTTGCCATTCGTGCACCCAGGTTCGACGTTGAGTATACCATCGCAGGCGCTCCTGCTGTGATGCAGCGTCAATGGTAACCGCAGCCGTGGTCTCTGAGCTGATCGTCCATATTGCTGCAAACGTCGTCGAACTGTTCGTGCAGATGGTTGTTATCTTGCAAATGTTCCCATCTGTTGACTCAGGGATCGAGACGTGGCTGCACGATCCGTTACAACCATGCGGATAAGATGCCTGTCATCTCGACTGCTAGTGATACGAGGCCATTGGGATCCAGTACTGTGTTCCGTATTACCCTTCTGAACCCACCGATTCCATATTCTGCTAACAGTCATTGGATCTCGACCAACGCGAGCAGCAACATCGCGATACGATAAACCGCAATCGCGATAGGCTACAATCCGACCTTTATCAATGTCGTAAACGTGACGGTACGCATTTCTTCTCCTTACACGAGGCATCACAACAACGTTTCACCAGGCAACGTCGGTCAACTGTTCGTGTATGATAAATCGGTTGGAAACTTTCCCCATGTCAGCAAGTTGTTTGTGTCGCGACCGGCGCCAACGTTGTGTGAAAGCTCTGAAAAGCGAACCATTTGCATATCACAGCATCTTCTTCCTGTCGGTTAAATTTCGCGTCTGTAGCACGTCATCCTCGTGGTGTAGCAATTTTAATGACCAGTACAGTAATGATTCAAATGGCTCTCAGCACTATGGGACTTAACGTCTAAGGTCATCAATCCCCTAGAACTTAGAACTGCTTAAACCTAACTAACCTAAGGACATCACACACATCCATGCCCGAGGCAGGTTTTGAACCTGCGACCGCAGTGGTCGCGCGGATCCAGACTGCAGCGCCTAGAACCGCTCGGCCACCCCGGCCGGCAGTAGTGTATCTCCGCGATTTAAAACTCTTCTCTTGTAATGTCTGCCAGTGGAGTTTGTTTAGCACCTCCGTAACGCTCTCTCGGCAGCTAAACGATCCCGTGACGAAACGCGCCGCTCTTCGTTGGATCTTCTGTCTCCCCTCTATCAGTCCTATCTGATAGGAATCCCAGATACATGATCAATACTCAAGAATCGGGCGAAAAAGCGCCTTACAAACCACTTCTATCGGAACTGCTTGGTTCGCTACTCGGAGAGACAACAGTTAAATAGTAAGATAATTGGGTGTTAAAGCACATTTAAAAAACGTATAACATGAAAGACTTAAGAAAACGATACTTAAAGTTAAATATAAGGGACAAGCATCTCACCCATTTGAAATAAAAACGCGTTAAACGATCGTTCAGTATAGAGGACGTCCATTAATTACGCTAGCTGAGAATGCGGGGGAAGGAGGTGGTATAAGGCAAAATCTCACCAAATCTCATTTAAAACGGGAAGTGGACAATGAAAATCTCACATCAACTTTTTAGTTCACGGAATACAGGATACAGCATATCACTTGGTTTTATGTAATTAATCCCGAGCATACACAGTATGGAACTCTTTATGGCCTCTCTGGACTGAACCGAGCGCTTCACAAACGGGCATGCCTCAGATTCCCCGATTTGAAACAAGCATATTTCGAATTCACTCGTGGAATTCTATCCCGCACTGATTGAACTCAGCCGGCCGGAGTGGCCGTGCGGTTCTAGGCGCTACAGTCTGGAGCCGGGCGACCGCTACAGGCGCAGGTTCGAATCCTGCCTCGTGCATGGATGTGTGTGATGTCCTTAGGTTAGTTAGGTTTAATTAGTTCTAAGTTCTAGGCGACTGATGACCTTAGAAGTTAAGTCGCATAGTGCTCAGAGCCATTTTTGATTGAACTCAGTGCGTGTCAGTCAACCAGCTATTCGTGACATTCTGCAAAGCATGTAATGCCGATGTTATAATGTTCAACACCAATTTGTGTCAAAACTTTCACAACGCTTGTGTTAAGCCGCTTGGAGCGCACACGTGCAAACAAAAGCTTCGTCATTTGTGGAAAGAAGCGAAGTGAAGTTCACCCACAAGAATCCTCTTAATCATTATTCAAATTAAGAGACGGGAAAGCAACATAATCATACAGTTCAAAGTAAGATAGAAACAGTGTTGTCTTTCTTCTGTAAAGTAAGTAAAGAATCAATGACATGTAACGTACATAATATACCAATAAAAGCTCAACTGTTTAAGGGATCCGTCGAAAGGTTAATACTATTTTCGTACAGCCTTCTTGACTGTCTATCCGCCTCTCTGTATGAATATTACTCAGGACTGGCATGTTTAAAATACTATTTTGAATCACGTGTTGAAAACACTGATAATACACTGCGTAGTTTTATTAAAGTGTCTTAATAAATGCTTGGAACTAATTTTAAAAATTTTATTTTTACGTGTCTTTACCCACCTACGGGTATACCTCACATGAAGGGGATGGGTGGGGAGTACCACCACACCTCATCAACGGGGGAAGGGCACTCCAGATTTTAAGAAAACCTCTCACATAGTTAATGGACGTCTCATTACCGTCTTTACTCTTTAATACTGCTTTAAAAAAAACTTTGTATTTACTATTTAACTGTGTTTTATAAAGATATTGCATGCATTTGACATTTGGAGCTAAGACGTTACAGAACTGCACCAGTAACTCAGGCGAGGAAACCAAATGAAACTAATGTAAACTGCGTCGCTTTTTCAGGCGATTTTGCGGTACTTTCAGATAATACTCCAGAAATAGTTACTCAAAGAAATCTTCAAGAAAAACAACAAAAACAACTGTTCTTAAAACTTCAGCTGAAAAAGTAAAATTCGTGACAAATATAAAAAAATGCTCAAAATTCACAGAAACACAAATAAACAAACTGGAATGAGTTAGTTAATTTGCACCTTGGTGAAACTAGACGGAACAGGAAAATTAGCAATAGATGCAAGAGTTTATACAGCAGGAAGAGCATATAGTTTGATAAAAAATATCTGCAGCAAGAAATGCGTATCCCGAAAACAGAACTAAAATATTAGGACACTGTGCTAAGACCAGGATTTTTTAAATGGTGTGATACTTAACGATGAACTATATGCCGGACATAATAGAGGTGCTTTAGTGACGGATTATTAGAAAATTACTGGCGCAATATAAACGACAGGTAGTTTGAAAATGAGAAATTTAGAGGAGGTCTGCGAAAATATAGAGAAAATACCAGAAGAAATGACAAAGCGAAGATTAATGGTCTTTGGTTAATTCTAACGGTGAATGTCAGCAGGCTAACGATACAAATATTTCTGTATTCCTGGGATAAGAAATCGAAAATAGCATGGATTAAAGAAATAAGAACTAGAAAGAAACAACAACGTAGAATCAGACACAAGCAACCATTTTAAGACTAAAACACTAAACTTGTAAGGCTTTTAAGATAGACGAGATAAGAAATCGGAAAGAACAAGGACACAAGAAAGAGAAACACAACATGGTGAGAAAGTGAGAGAGTGCAGGGAAAGAACAAAAATTGAAGCTGTTGCGTGAACCCAGTTGGTCAGAACGAGGATAGAAGATTAACACGCTATTCAGAGTCCTTCAATATTAAACAAATTGTAGATGACCCACACGTTGTAGTGAGAAGTCAAGATTTAGTTTCTTATTGACTCAAACAACTTACGTCTTATAACAACTCAAATGTCTCTATTTTATTTCATCATCTTCAGTAATCTTTAGACTCCATTCATTTTCTGTTTTTAATATGACTGTTGTCTGTCTCTCACCTGCATTGGGTAAGTGTTATATAAGCTGTGGCCGTGAAGATCTTTAACAACCACAAGTCACATTATAACTAGATAATCTCTGGCAGATTTCCCACGAGCGCAGGATGGGAACGCCAAACTTTGACTGAACGGAATGTGTTATCTGTATCGATCTACAGCTAGCGGTGATCATTCCGTGGTGGCAATGCATTGATGCAGCCTCTACTATTATTTATTTCCAACGGTTCTTGTTATTTTTTAAAATTTATCTTTATTTGACCGGATATTTAATTTGGTAAACTAGTAACGATCTGTTCATTTATGAACATTAACAACTAGTGATATAGCTTGTGATAATACGTCATTTAATTGCATTTAGTTCAAGTGTTTTGCATTATCTCACGACAAACTACTATACTATTTGAAGTGATATTTTTCAGGTGTATTGCGACTGTTTTGCTTTTCGTTTCTGGAAATTTACTTTCCTAACACCGATCGGATCAGCATCTGGTACATTGTATAAGGAAGACAAATGGTTCAAAAATGATTCAAATGCCTCTGAGCACTATGCGACTTAACTTCTGAGGTCATTATTCGCCTAGAACTTGGAACTAATTAAACCTAACTAACCTAAGGAAATCACATACATCCATGCCCGAGGCAGGATTCGAACCTGCGACCGTAGCGGTCGCTCGGCTCCAGATTGTAGCGCCTAGAACCGCTCGACCACTCCGGAAGAGAATGTATTTTCATTAACACATCTGGAGCTACAACTTGTTGTGCTGATATATGGGATTTAGAAGTAACCTAGGAAAGAAGCCCAAGGAAACCGATGCACCATTTAGCACTTTAGGCTGCTTCGTCTGTTCACAGAGCTGCACCCAAACTCAGATTGAAACCTTGCTAACTAACGTTTAAGGAATGGGCTAGATTGCGCCCAGCAAACGGAACCTTCACAGTCAGCTACAACACCTGTGTTACGTACGAAACACCGTGTCAGTATAGAGGGTGTCCCAGAAATACTGTGGTAAATTTCGAGTAGTTGTAGGGGATGTCTTGAGGACCAAAATGAGGATAGGAACCGGTGTCCGGAAACATCATGTGACGACGCTACAGAACGTCGAAGTTACATGCGCCTGCGCCTGCCACCAGGCTATACATTTATCAGCAAACGTATTCATGGGAGACGAGAGCTTTCTACACAGCAGCTAGCTCCATCGTGGCAATCGGTAGAGATCACTGAATAACAAACAACATTGCGAGACGTTCCGTCTACGGTCCGTAAGCGTACAAAGTCACGTTTGCTGCGGAATGGGCGGCCTAGCTGCAATCGCCAGCGCCTATGACGTCGATGCTCTATACTATCTTGCATGGCATGAGTTCCTATCCTCTATTTGTTCCTCAAGACACCCTCTAAAACCTCTCGAAGTGTGTCGCAACGTTTCTGGGACATCCAGTAGGTATGTTAATTAGCAGAGTGGGCGTAACAACCTTGTCTCCGGAAACGAATCGAAGTTTCCATTTATTCTGACGAGCCCTCATCAGTGAGGTCTACTCAGTTTGGTTCTCCCTCCACAGAACGCTCTTCCGCCCTGCTTCCACCAGTAGTGTACCTTATGTGCTTTGAAATCGGCGTCATTAAAAATGAGCTGTAGGCCCACTATTTTGCAATTGAAATATATTTATGGCTGCCAAAGGAGATGACTGCGGGTGGTCAAAAAGGACAGAGAAGCAATTCCGCGAAAACAGAGTGACAGAGAGTTAAATAACAAGAGCTTTGCTCGACAGTGAAGTGCAGGCAACACAGTTGTTTCGATACTTCCAGTGAGTGGCGTCATCAGAGGCGACGTAACGCAGTGCCGCTGCCACAAAGCGGCGGGTTGCGTCAGCGGGGCGGCCGGCGGCCTTTCAGTAATTTGTCCTCAGTCATTTATCTGGCCTGGCGCTGCCCTTAAACGGCTGCTTCTGGTCCAGCAGGGCCGTCGCCGATGGCATTTCCCCGCACTCGTACCAACACTCTGGAAGGAACTGTTGGCATACGAATCTGTTCACTTTGGTTATTTGCCTTTTCTACACACCATAAATGAAATGGACTCCCTCAGATTACTCGTACTACTATGTTACACTTCCTCAATAGAAAATATGCCAACCGTCAATTAGATAATTTCATTAAATGTGTGCATGTCCGAAGGAACATTTCATCATATTCAGAGTAACTCTGGTACTGTAATATCGTAATTGTGTGACTGTGTTTTGACCTTCAGCTACGTTTAATTTTCTTTTTCCGGATGGTGATTTATGCTACGGGGGGTTGACTGAAAAGTAATGCCTCCTCATTCGTAACTGTTCGCATTGGTATGCGCCAGGTACTGACTTCTTCCGTAGCCTCTTCTCTACAGCTCCAGTTGGCGAGAAGCCATAGCATTGAACGGCTGTGTTGTTACAGTGTAAAGTATGGTACCCTGCGCAAACGGTCGGTCAATGCGATTATAGCAACGTGCAGTCATTGTATTCTTTAGGTCAGAATGTGTCACCCCAAAGGAGATTCATCAGAGAATGAAAGCAGTTTATGGTGATTGTGTTGACGTGAGTACTGTGCGTCTTCATTCTCGTAACGCAAGAGGAGTTCCTGGCAAATTTCAAGCCCGTGCGCTTTCATTTCAGGAGTCAGCATACAGGGTACGCATAGTACTCCTGCGCAGAGTTCCATATTTCACAGTGTATCAACACAACCGTTCAATGCTAAGGCTTCTCGCAAACTGGAGCTGTAGAGAAGAGGCTGCGGAACAGCCAGTACCTGCCGCATACCAATGCTGCCAACTGTTGAAGAGTTACGAATGTGGAGGCATTACTTTTCAGCCAACCCTCGTATATCCAATTGCTTCTGTCTCTCTCGCTTTCTCTCTCTCTCTCACCCACTAAAACACATACACGCATGCGCGCACCCCCCCCCCCCCCACACACACACACACACGTACTATAAACGTGTTTAAAACAGTGTCACATATTCCTACAGGAGATAGCAGTGGTCAAACTAGAAGAAATGTTCCTTTAATGACCTGTTGAGCTATGGCCGAATCCGTCCTCTTACACCTAACTGTCTGCCACACAAAAGTAGACACTATAGGCAGTGATACATGTGGCTACCACCCATCCTGCCACATGCTTCAGCCTTTCTTAGCAGTGAATCGCGCTCTCTGTCAAATACACCCGGCTCTATTCGGACTGCGTTGCATACATTACTCACACGTCCCTCCAACATGCGCATACTGCCTATGGGCTTAGAATATACCAGCGCCTTTAAACATAACCATAGCTATAAATCCAACGGGTTCAGCTCTAATGAAGGGGGGCGGCTGCGCTACAGGACATCTTCGGCCAATCCATCGCCCGCCAAACTTTTCGGTGAGGTTCTGTACCGCCGCAGGGTGTGGGTGGGGTAGCGGCCCGTCGTGCCCAAAGCACAGTCGTTGTCTCTCTGCCAGGGAAACACTCTCCAGCTGCGCTGACAATTCATCGCGCACGAATCATGGTACACAGCACCTCTTAATCTGTTTGGTGAAGTGTATGGCACTATGAATCTGCCATCGACAGTTCCAACCCGTATACTGGTAGTCAAGCGAACCTGATGTCTCATCTCTGTGACTGCTCAATGACTTGCATGGGCCCACACGTGCGTGTTGTGGAAGTTTACTATGCCGGCTCTTGTGAATGCTGCCTACGACGCCGAATACTACACATTTCTTGTCGCAAGTAAGACAGGTACTGTTTTCCGGGCGTATCACAACAGAAACTTCCCTTCCAGGTTTGATTAATACTACATTTTGGAAGAATATGTGACACTTTTTAAACAGCGTGTATAGTTTGTAATTACTGTAATGATGGTTGTGTATTGTATATATTGGCAGGTTATGAGACATGTAACTAACGAATGTTATCTGTTCCATATTTAATTGGCACTTGGAGTGAAATCTCGTGGCAATCATGGGAAAGCACGAAACTAAACAGCCGCCTCAGCTCCAAACAGCAACCAAACAAGACCAGCATCTACTCATATCTTCTCTACACATAAATTAAAGCCTCTGCCGCATTTTTTGTCGGTATGTGGAAGATTACAGTAGGAACTACTGTAGGTATTTTGACACGGTTACACTAATGGACAGAATGATCCACGAGGAAGGTACGTGTGTGTAACACAATTCCGGGCTACCCCCAGACAAGACGTTCTGTCACAGATACGAAGCGTCGCCACCATATTGACATATTTTTTGGAGTTCCGTATTTGAATTGGTAAAAACGCAACCCTTATAGGATCATTGTGAGCGTGTCACCTTACTAACTAATTTTTCGCCAAAAGCTACCGAACTAATTTAGGGCATTGCTCATTATAAGCGGTATCTATTTTATACAAAAGTCACGCATTTGTTGTAAATTACTTACAGTGTATATTGAACGTTGTGATTTTTCAGTTCAATGTAATTCGACCTGCCTTACAGGTAACGTTCTCTAGCGTACGCCAATGACTTCGTAATGTAATACGATTACATGGCTATATATCAGCATAAGGAACTTTTAGTAAATACACTCCTGGAAATTGAAATAAGAACACCGTGAATTCATTGTCCCAGGAAGGGGAAACTTTATTGACACATTCCTGGGGTCAGATACATCACATGATCACACTGACAGAACCACAGGCACATAGACACAGGCAACAGAGCATGCACAATGTCGGCACTAGTACAGTGTATATCCACCTTTCGCAGCAATGCAGGCTGCTATTCTCCCATGGAGACGATCGTAGAGATGCTGGATGTAGTCCTGTGGAACGGCTTGCCATGCCATTTCCACCTGGCGCCTTAGTTGGACCAGCGTTCGTGCTGGACGTGCAGACCGCGTGAGACGACGCTTCATCCAGTCCCAAACATGCTCAATGGGGGACAGATCCGGAGATCTTGCTGGCCAGGGTAGTTGACTTACACCTTCTAGAGCACGTTGGGTGGCACGGGATACATGCGGACGTGCATTGTCCTGTTGGAACAGCAAGTTCCCTTGCCGGTCTAGGAATGGTCGAACGATGGGTTCGATGACGGTTTGGATGTACCGTGCACTATTCAGTGTCCCCTCGACGATCACCAGTGGTGTACGGCCAGTGTAGGAGATCGCTCCCCACACCATGATGCCGGGTGTTGGCCCTGTGTGCCTCGGTCGTATGCAGTCCTGATTGTGGCGCTCACCTGCACGGTGCCAAACACGCATACGACCATCATTGGCACCAAGGCAGAAGCGACTCTCATCGCTGAAGACGACACGTCTCCATTCGTCCCTCCATTCACGCCTGTCGCGACACCACTGGAGGCGGGCTGCACGATGTTGGGGCGTGAGCGGAAGACACCCTAACGGTGTGCGGGACCGTAGCCCAGCTTCATGGAGACGGTTGCGAATGGTCCTCGCCGATACCCCAGGAGCAACAGTGTCCCTAATTTGCTGGGAAGTGGCGGTGCGGTCCCCTACGGCACTGCATAGGATCCTACGGTCTTGGCGTGCATCCGTGCGTCGCTGCGGTCCGGTCCCAGGTCGACGGGCACGTGCACCTTCCGCCGACCACTGGCGACAACATCGATGTACTGTGGAGACCTCACGCCCCACGTGTTGAGCAATTCGGCGGTACGTCCACCCGGCCTCCCGCATGCCCACTATACGCCCTCGCTCAAAGTCCGTCAACTGCACATACGGTTCACGTCCACGCTGTCGCGGCATGCTACCAGTGTTAAAGACTGCGATGGAGCTCCGTATGCCACGGCAAACTGGCTGACACTGACGGCGGCGGTGCTCAAATGCTGCGCAGCTAGCGCCATTCGACGGCCAACACCGCGGTTCCTGGTGTGTCCGCTGTGCCGTCCGTGTGATCATTGCTTGTACAGCCCTCTCGCAGTGTCCGGAGCAAGTATGGTGGGTCTGACACACCGGTGTCAATGTGTTCTTTTTTCCATTTCCAGGAGTGTATATGCAATTATCATTGGCAATCTGAAACATCACAGAAATATAAAATTCTACAGTATATACTGTGAATAACTTATTATAAGGAATATGCGTCTTTTGTGTGATACGGATGCCGTTAATGAGGGGAAATGCCCGGAACTTGTCCAGTGAAGAAAAACACTGCAACAAGGCAGTTCTGGTAGAAAATTTAGATAATCAAGTGACATATTGACAAATGGTACACGCTGAAGAGCACAAGACACCCTTACACGATCACTTTGTTGTCCGTCCGTGTGTTACGACCCCTTTTTCTGAGAAACAGGCAGGGAGAGAGATAGAGATGGAAGGAAAGTGTAAACATTAGTAAAACCGACAAATTGCAGGGACGGATTCTGGACTGCCAATGGGGGAAAAAAGGTTCTATGAACATGTGTATACGTGCCCGAAAATGCTTCGTTGCCACGATAGACGGTGCTGACGTTCCTATGACCCTGTGCCATTTGTTTCTTGTGTGTTGCAGGCTGTGTGATTGACACATCGTACTGTAAGAAGCACAATTGTCCGGTATTGATGTCGGCACCAAGTCGAGATGATGTTTGTGTAGGGCAAAGCAGATGGGAAAGGTCGAGAGGTGGCACGGCTATACCAAAATAAGTGCCCTCCCGGACAGCAAGCACATCACTCGACATTGCAAGCCCTTTTTTGGCGTTGTGTGCTCGTGGGTCCTCTCAGACAGGCGAACGTGCACGGATGCGGCGGACTACGAGTACACCAGATATGGAGGACCTGGTTCGACAGCATATTGAGACGAACCTTAGTACAAGCTCCAGGTAAGTGGACCGCTAACGTGGTATAAGTCGAATTACGACTACGTGTATCCTGCACGACAATCGCATCCAATGGAGGTCGCCTTGATCATCTGTTGAGACGTGGATGGGATGCAGCTCTGTACCGCGTGCAGGGAAGATTTGTTGTCATTGCACACATTTCCGGTCACAAGTCCATAGGACCATTTTTCCTCATTTTCCAGTCAGGAATTCTTCCCTGCAGTTTTTCGGTTTTATTAATGTTCACTCCGTGTATTATTGCTATTAAAATACATTTTTACCCATCAGACAGTGACTGGAGTTGAATATTACATGTTTATTCAATTTTCCCCTTTTTACGCATTCTTCTTCTTTTTATCTTCCGAAAACCTCTTCATTCTTTGACTGCGTTTGTGTTTCCTTTGTTCTGTCCATATTTTCCCTGGTCTCTTCCTTTCTTTTACTTCAAATTTAGTGTTCATAATTTTGTTTCTGAGTTTATCTCTTTAATCTATCATTTCTTTATTGACTCCTGCTTGTTTTAGGTCTTGTATTTCATGAAACCAGTTGGTTTTTTGATTGAGCTGTTGACTACATCAAAAATTCCTCTTTTTGAGTCTGGTGTTAATCATTCTGTCTATGTGCCCAAAAAGTGTTAATCGATGTGTTCTGATTATGTCTCTGAGGCTGTCTGTATGTTCATATAGTTCTTTGGTTGGCCTCTTCATCGATATGCCATCTCTATGTATTGCTCTAAAACATTTTCGAAGAATTTTACGTTCTATCTTGTCTGTTTCTGTCATGCCTTGAGGTAGTACAACTGTATTGTACTGCCTGAGTTTTGCCTGTCTTGAGATGCTTGTTTTATTGTGGCCCGGCCGAAGTGGCCGTGCGGTTAAAGGCGCTGCAGTCTGGAACCGCAAGACCGCTACGGTCGCAGGTTCGAATCCTGCCTCGGGCATGGATGTTTGTGATGTCCTTAGGTTAGTTAGGTTTAACTAGTTCTAAGTTCTAGGGGACTAATGACCTCAGCAGTTGAGTCCCATAGTGCTCAGAGCCATTTGAACCATTTTTATTGTGGTGCGTCCATGTAAATTTTGTACGGTTTCTGACGTTTTTCTGTTCGTTCTGTATTGGATGCCTTATTTGATCCTCCTGTTTGTATGTATTATCCAAGATACTTGCATTTTTCCACTCTGTTAACCAATCCGTTTTTTGTGTGCTTGTCTATTTTACTGTTGTTCTTTTTTTCCACACAATGTGTTTTCTCGTATGATATCTGTAACCCCGTTTTAGCAGAGACTTCATGAAAATATTCCAGGGCTTCTTCTCCATTGTTGCTGTCTATTGCCAAGTCATCTGCAAATGATATGCGTTTTATGATTGTCTTCGTTGCACATGTCCTTCGTAACTGAATTACTTTTGCACTTTCTTCCCACTGCTCGATAATTTTGTCTAGGACCATGTTGATTAGAAGTGGTGAGAGACCATCTCCTTGACTGAACCCTGTATGTATCTCAAATGGCTCTGAGATTTCTCCCATAAATTTTATTTTGGATGTGGTGTCTGTGAGCGCCTATCCTATGTCAAAGAGAATCTGCCTATCAATGGAGTCATAGGCATTCCTGAAGCCTACAAGTGTAACTACAGTGTTGTTCACCTGTCTGACTTCCACGGGTGTTCGTAGGTTCCAAATTTCTTGAATACAGAATATTGCCTTTCGGAACCCTGCCTGGTATTCACCTATGTTTGTATCCACTTGTGGTTCCAGTCTGTTCAGTAACACCTTGGACAGAATTTTGTAAGTGACCGGTAATAATGAGATCCCTCTTTAATTATTAGGGTTGCCCCGTCTCCCTTTTTGTGGAGTGGGTGAATCAGTGCGCATCTCCATTCCTGTGGAGTTTTCTCTGTACTCCATATTTCCAAGAGAATTTTATGATGTATCCAAGGTTCTCGGGTGTCCAACCGGATCCGATCGTCGAAATTCCACGATATTTCGGCGAATAACCGTTCCTCCATCGTCGGGTGGTGCCGATGGAATGATATGTCAGCTGCCTTCATCCGGCGCAGCTTAATGGAATGCTCAACAACTTGGTACGTAGAGCACACTCGATCTCTGATGAACAGAACTTGACAACGGAACTCAAACACCTGGAGACCGTGTTCCGCAAGAATGGGTATGGCAATCGACAAATCCAAAGGGCCCTCCGACAACAGAAGTGCAGCAAGAACCGAGATGAAGAACAACCCGAAGAAGAGAAGCAAGCTCTGGCCTTTCTGCCGTTTGCTGGCAACGTGTAGAGAAAAATAGGTAGACTGTTAAGGCGACACAAGATTGACACAGTCTTCCGGCTACCAGCAAAGATTAGTGACCTACTAGGAACGGCAAAAGATGACGTAGGGCTTAAGAAAGCGGGCGTATACAAAATCCCGTGCTGCTGTGGCAAATCCTACATCGGCCAAACAGTTCGCACGGTCCAGGACCGATGCAAAGAACTCGAACGTCACACCCGCTTACGCCAACCCAGCCATTCGGCCCTAACAGAACACTGCATTGAAACCGGACACACTGCGAATTTCGAAACGACAAAAATCCTGACGGCCACAAGTGCCCACTGGGACAGTATCTACAAGGAGGCCATAGAAATTCGAGTAACAGATAACCTCATCAACAGGGACACCGGGTTTCCACTTAGCAAGGCCTGGAAACCATTATTAAACACCATCAAGGAGCTACGGCTTGAGCGGACGCGAGATCCTTCCGCCACGGCAGATGAACTGTGGCTACCAACGGCATGGCTGCAGCTACCCCCATCCCTCCCACCACGCGGCGACCCTCGGCCGTCCGCGCCGGGATACGACTCGGGACCCCGCGGACATAAATACCACGGACACAACGCAGACAGATCATTCCATCAGCACCACCTGATGATGGCGGAACGGTTATTCGCCGAGATATCGTGGAACGTCGACGACCGGATCCGGCTGGAGACCCGAGAACCTAGGATACAGCACATTCGCCGGGAAAGCCTCAGACCATAGAATTTTATGAATTTACATACATATGTACGGAGCCAGATCTACTCCAACTTCTCCATTTGGCCCGCATCTCGTGGTCGTGCGGTAGCGTTCTCGCTTCCCACGCCCGGGTTCCCCGGTTCGATTCCCGGCGGGGTCAGGGATTTTCTCTGCCTCGTGATGGCTGGGTGTTGTGTGCTGTCCTTAGGTTAGTTAGGTTTAAGTAGTTCTAAGTTCTAGGGGACTGATGACCATAGATGTTAAGTCCCATAGTGCTCAGAGCCATTTTTTTTCCGTTGGTCTCCCCCTTGAAACTACTGTAAGTTTTGGTATTGTGGTATTGTTTTTACCACAAGGTAGCTTGACCAATGCGAAGATGGCGCAACTTGCTAATCGCTAAGTTGTGTAGTAAGGTACGTTCCTCCCCCCCCCTCCCCCTCCCCTGGCCGGCTGTCGGCAGCAGGTGCGCGATGCAGCCCCGCCCACTGCACAGTGCTGCTCCACAGCCGCGGGCGGGCTGGACGGGCAGGCAGGCGTGTGTTTGGCCGCGCCGTCCGTCAGCCGCGACCTCGGCCAACCTGGATGCATCAGCGGCTCCGAAATAGCCGCGCGCCGCGTCGCTCCACTGCACCCCTCATTCTCTGCGCCCGCTACCCGAGCAGTTGGTCGGCTTCCAGGTCGTTAAACCGCCGACCGGAAGCGCCCGCCGTTTCTGCAAACAGTCCTACTCATCAGCTGTCTCCCATCGGTATTCAAATCTGAAACAGTTTACCCATCTGCGTTCGGCATCTAGATGTGCAGCACGGCGGTGGCACGGTTCTCGTTTTTGTCCAGTGAGTCACCCGCCGAGAAAAGCCCGCACGGAGTTTCAAAGTGAAACCGAGGTGGTTGTCACCGTCGCTGTACACAGAACCGACATTTGGCCGTCGATTCCGGGAGCGACGGCCTTGTCAGCAGCACGCAACTGCCTCTGAGCAAGTTTCGTTCAGAATAACGTTTCGTACTGACACTTGTACCAGTTGTTTAGAAAGTAACCACGCAGTACCATGTTGTGGTGTGCTAAGTAATGACTGAAATGATCGTCAATGTTTAACATATTTCGCGGGCCGCAGTGGCCGAGTGGTTCTAGGCGTTACAGTCTGGAACCGCGCGACCGCTACGGTCGCAGGCTCGATCCTGCCTCGGGGATGGATGTGTGTGGTGTCCTTAGGTTAGTTAGGTTTAAGTAGTTCTAAGTTCTAGGGGACTGATGACCTCAGAAGTTAAGTCCCATAGTGCTCAGAGCCATTTTAACCGTTCTTTTGTTTAACATATTTCAACCATATTTTACCACGTATTTGTATTTGTTCGCAAGTGCGGTTTGACAGACATAATTGGTGTCACTGTATTCCAGGTCGTCATGCTGACCATTGAACGAAGAGTGTCTCTTGAGGGGCATGTGTTCCTCAACGTAGACAAGTTCAGCTCAGCAGTAGAAGCTGCATTTGCAGCAGTGTTCCCAGGAGTGAAGATGCCAAACCGCAATGCTGTACCGAATCTCAGTACCAGGTTTTGAAAGAGCGGAAGTGTTTATAATGGTCCAAAATCAGGCAGGCCATCCACACCCAATGAGAAGGTGGCGGAGGTGCAAGACATGATGCTGCGAAGTCCAAAGAAATCGGTCAGACGACTAGAAAAGCAGGACCACGTGTCCGTCGGTTCTGCTCGCAAGGTTCTCCGGAAGTCACAGGCTATGTATCCGTACAAAACTTCGGTCTTGCTTGAAATTAGACACACCGATCGCTCGGCGCGTGTGAACTTTTGCAACTGGTTTCTGTCCTTCCTGCAGGACAATGGTGAGGGTATTCTCGACACAACGTTTTCCACGCATGCGGTATGGTTTCACCTCTCCGTTTACGTGAATAGCCAAAGTAGTCGTGTATTGACTACGGACAATCTGCATAAATTCAAGGTGTTTCCACTGCATGATCAAAAGGTTCGTGTTTGGTGAGCCGTGACTCGTAAACACATCATTGGGCAAATCTAAGACACCATCAATGGGGGACGGTACCGCACCTGCATTCTGGAGCCCTTCCTAGGTGAACCGAATGAGGCCAAAATTGAGAATGCCTGGTTCAAGGAGGATGGAGCAACTGCAAATACCGCCCCCAAGGCGATCAACCTTCGAAAGGACATCTTTCGTGACCGCATCATCTCTCGACGACTCTGGCCTCCGCGTTCGTCCGACTTGTCACCGCCGGATCACTTTGTATGGGGTATGTTGAAGGGAAAGGCCTATGAAGGCAATCTGCACACCATACAAGAACTCTAGACTGCATTGACACTTCACGCTCGGGACATTACTCCCGATGTTCTGCACAATGTCTCCAAGAACATGCAGAAGCTTGTGCAGCTATGTCTTCAAGTTCAAGGGGATCAGTTCCATGACTTTAATATGGCAAGTTATGAACTACATAGTTACTTATTCAACATCCTGCAGTATGATGAGAAGTTAGCAGACTCTCACAGCAGATTCTCTTCACGGGTGATCTGTTACGGCACAAATGGCGGCATCTTTTATGAAACCATATCAGTACGCTTACCAAACTAAAATAGTAAGTGATATTGAAGGGAAAATGGAAATATTTCAAGCTGCCGTCACCGTATGAGAACCAGAAAATATGTTTAAGTTTAGTGCTCACTTAACCTTTGTTTGAGACGCTTATTTTGAGGTCAAGAAACGTCACTGACATATTCCCAAAGTCTCCCATGTGGTTTATATTTTAATGCCGCTATAAACTGAATTTCTCGATATGCTTTAGTATTTTATGGGACATAAAAAAACGTTGAGATAAAAATATCACAATCGGCGAAAATAAACAGACCTTCTCATGTGGCATTAATAACAGTTGGGTCTGGCGGTCTCCTTAACGGAGTTGCTCGCTTAACCGTCTGTTATTTGATACCATGTTCCATAGACCGTGTGAATGATTCTTTTATACAATCGTTAAGGAACAAGTCAGTTTACGGGATTCGTATATATCATTGTTATTACCGTCAGAGAACGTATTATTTTTTAGTGCTACTCATGGAACTACCCATAAAAACTAGCGATTTGTTTTCACACGTATCCTGTCTTGAAATACAAATTTGTCCACAGTTTATAAAGATCTGTCAAATGAAATGATTTGAGGTTAGATTTAAAACTTGTTTTTCTACCTAGCAGTTACTTTACTCTACTGGGCATATGGTCAGAAATTTTTGTTGCTATACACTGAACTCCTTTCTAAGCCGCCGACAGAGGGGTTATAAAGGACAACTTTTCCCACTAGTTTTGTGGATATGGACATCATTATTTTTCTTTAAATTGTGATGGATTATTTATGACGAATTTTACAGCGAAGATGTGTATTGTGATGAGGCAATTAAAATGCCCAACACCAGAAGAGGGATCTACATTTCGTACGCAACTGATCACTACGTATCTGAAAGGTGCCAAGCCGTATGGCTTCTCTCTTCTCACAAAATATTTATAGTTATGCAGATTCATTGCGAAACTGGTAAGCAGTATGTTGCACAGGTGGTGACTTTTTAGGAAGCAGAGAAATTATTTATTCGCATTACTCTGGTCGGACATCTCACTTTTATTGCTTCTAATTAACACACTAGAACTTCGTTCTAGAATTTTATTTGTAGAGGCGAGTGCTGGACTCGCGGTGAGTTCCGAGGAGAGTTAACGAGAAAGGGCCTCGCTGGTGCGTGGAGGAGGAGACTGCCTGGCCAGCCTCGGCCTGCAGGGCGGTCAGTGCTAGCCAGCCAGGTGTGCAGACCCCAGCGCGGCGCGCCGGCTTCGCTCGTATGAGGGTGACGATTAGTGCAGCATCTGCATCTTAAAGAAGGCAGGAATTATAGTTTCCTCAGACATCGTAGGATGCTAATTTCAGTGTATCAGCACTGACTCAAACCCATGGGCTCATTTATAGCTTTTTATAGCGGTCTTCCAACCACTGTAACAATGTGTAGGGGACAATAGCAATGTTCACATTTTAAATTCGTAATGAGCAGCAAAGTTAGAACAGGTGGACGGTTTCAAGTACTTAGGATGCATATTCTCACAGGATGGCAACATAGTGAAAGAACTGGAAGCGAGGTGTAGCAAAGCTAATGCAGTGTGCGCTCAGCTACGATCTACTCTCTTCTGCAAGAGGGAAGTCAGTACCAAGACAAAGTTATCTGTGCACCGTTCAATCTTTCGACCAACTTTGTTGTATGGGAGCGAAAGCTGGGTGGATTCAGGTTACCTTATCAACAAGGTTGAGGTTACGGATATGAAAGTAGCTAGGATGATTGCAGGTACTAGTAGATGGGAACAATGGCAGCAGGGTGTCCACAATGAGGAAACCAAAGAAAAACTGGGAATGAACACTATAGATGTAGCAGTCAGGGCGAACAGGCTTAGATGGTGGGGTCATGTTACACGCATGGGAGAAGCAAGGTTACCCAAGAGACTCATGGATTCAGCAGTAGAGGGTAGGAGGAGTCGAGGCAGACCGAGTAGAAGGTACCTGGATTCGGTTAA
Organism: Schistocerca cancellata; assembly: GCF_023864275.1. Taxonomy (NCBI): domain Eukaryota; kingdom Metazoa; phylum Arthropoda; class Insecta; order Orthoptera; family Acrididae; genus Schistocerca; species Schistocerca cancellata. The sequence continues at coordinate 512,294,600 of NC_064634.1, forward strand.
GAATGATTTGGAAGTAATAGGTTTAACATCAGAAGAGGCACCAATGTTAGCACTGAATAGGGGATCATGGAGGAACTGTATAAGGGGGGCTGTGCTCCAGACTGAACGCTGAAAGGCATAATCAGTCTTAAATGATGATGATGATGATGATGAATGAGCAGTAAAATTCCAATTCCCTCCCATTACTTTGTCAATTGGTAGCTTCATCAATGATTTCAGGTGATTGTTTTGCAGATCAACATTACTCGAATGTTATGTTGATTTGCAAGTTGTTTTATGTGATGCAGATTTTGTGCTAAACCAGCTACTTCATTTAACTTGGTTTTGAAATGATGTGGATAGCCACCTCCTCACTTCTATTTTATGCTTTTGTTTAGTAACAACGTTTTTCCCCATCTAAAGGCTCACTGCTAGGGATGCGACTTTCACAGCGTTTAATTCCACTGCGCGCCTTTTTGGCAGCACTTAATTATATGGGTCTGTCTGCGTTATGATAAGGTCTAGTTCAGTTCACTTCTCTCAAACAAGGGGGATTTCGCATATTGTTCTTACTGTCGCTTTTTTGCAATCAGCACGTTCTGAAAAAGTGATTTATTATCCCAGAATATTATTACATAATATTGAAGGAGATTCATTCACTTTTTTCCAAGAATGGGAATTATACTAGGATTGTATTGTATTTTATTGTATGTTAACCGGGGGCCTAGAAACGACGGAGAGGCTCCGTCCCCGCCGCAGCCGCAGTGGTCCACAACCCCACGACGACTACCGCAGTCCACTTCACCCCTCCGCTGCCCCACACCGAACCCGGGGTATTTGTGCGGTTCGGCCCCCTGTGGACTCCCCAGGGAACCTCTCACACCAGACGAGTGTAACCCCTTTGTTAGCGTGGTTTACGCGTACGTGGAGAACTTGTTTGCACAGCAATCACTGACAATGTAACTGAGACGGAATAAGGGGAACCAGCCCGCATTCGCGGAGGCAGATGGAAAACCGCCTAAAAACCATCCACAGACTGGCCGGTTCACCGGACCTTGACACAAATCCGCCGGAAGGATTCGTGCCGGGGACCAGGCGCTCCTTCCCGCCCGGAAAGCCGTGCGCTAGACCGCACGGCCAACCGGGTGGGCCTATACGAGGATTAAAAGTAGCTTGCCGTAAATGTTCAGTAATATGCTTCTTCCAATTTTCTTCAGTATCGAAAACCAAGAAATTTACAGCAGTCGACTGTTTACTGGCTGCTGTCTATATGCTACATCAGTTATCGGTATAATTCTATTCTTTCGTACAGAACTGAAAATAGTGTATTTTCCCAAAATTTGGGGTTAGTCCCAGGGCTTTTATAAATTGTGGAAATGGTAATTTGTAACACCTTAACAGCGGCCGCACGTAAAGAATAAACTGAAATGCAGCTTAAGGTAATTTATTTAGTTGAAAGTTTTCGTTTATCCAAGATGACGTGGTAGGCAGAGGAAACAACGGGACGTTCAGGAAAACACCTCCAGGACGCTAAAGTCGCCACCTCTTCCGCGGCCGGATCTGCCGTTACCGGGAACTGGTCGGTTTAGTGTGGCACCACGGACCAGCTCCAGGGTCATGTACATACCCGTATTTCCTTACACGCATTACTTTACATCTCTACGTTGTGCTAACTAACCTATGCGAACTAATCTGACCTGACCTAAGCTAATATAACAGTAACCTAACCTAATCTGATCCAACCTGTTAATGTATGCTAAAATTTTATTCCAATACTTCAAGTACTAGCAGATGCTACGCTCTTCGTTTTTTGACCAATTAATCATCATATCAATGTAATAAATGTCATTCAAGACGAAAACGACTTGTTGCTACTGCTTTTTTAACCCTTTACACTTCAACCAAAACCACTGTTTAACTAGTACATAGTTAAATGTCGCCAGCCGGAGTGGCCGAGCGGTTCTAGGCGCTTCAGTTTGGAACCGCGCGACCGCTACGGTCGCAGGTTCGAATCCTGCCTCGGGCATGTGATGTCCTTAAGTCAGTTAGGTTTAAGTAGTTCTAAGTTCTATGGAACTGATGACCTCATAAGTTGAGTCCCATAGCGCTCAGAGCCATTCAGTTAAATGTCATTCGTACTGAGTGGCTGTTTTTAATAGGTGTTCCAAGAGATCTGATGACCGTCAGATCGTGGGGGCAAATTGCGTCTCGATTCTGTCACAGGTCACTCCAGTGTGCTGGTCTGCTGGTGAGGCACAAATCAGAATGTGGTTATCCGGTCTCATCTGGGCCCTTATGGGCTGGACTAGTGTTCCCATTTACTAACAATAGTATCATGAAAGCATTTAACACTAATCCATAGTTACATTTCAGCGCTCATACATCCACTCGATATGGAACAGAAGGTGATAGTTAGTGTAGAAAAAGATGAAACTGAAGTGTGGGGTATTGGAAGGGGTGTGAGAAAGTATTGCCGTATGTAACAAGCATTTTTCGTTATAAATGCTGAAAACGTAATCAGTTACGCCTTGCAAAAGTAAAGACGGCTTAAAATGGGAGGAGAAAGAATAAAAACTATCAAGTACGTTGATGATATGACTGTCCTAGCAGAAACGGGGAAAGAGCTGAAAGTAACAATGCTCCATATGCTGGATAAGTAACTAAACCGTATCATTCTTTTGGATTAGAAAGCACAAACAATTAATGTTACAAAAAGATTGGGCAATGGAGGTGTGGGGCTGTTGATAGCATGAGGCTATCAGTATGTGGTGCATGAGCTACATGGATAAATCACTGTTTAAACGTCCGAAACCATTCATTTGGACAACTAAAATGGTTTTCCCCAACAGGATACCAACTTAATACAATACGCCACATATCTGCCTCGAACAATCTGCGAAATCAAACATAGTAACAGTTCTATTAAAAAAAATAACTTAATGTTTTTCTGGCGCATTTCTAATTGAGTATTGTCAAATGTCCACCAGGGTCACTTCGTAAGCTGCTCACGATATCTCGGCAAGCACACTCATTGCCATGTTCTGGTGAGTCACTTTTGCCTCGGTTCACTCTTTCCGCTAAAGGAGGAAGGCAGGCTATTTCAGTGCTTCACTGCATTATTCACCCAATGGCTATAACTAGTTTACTCTGTTGGGATACAATTTGGTTAATGTGCTGGCAAGATGAAAAAAGAAGTTCTTTAAGTCCCAGTTGGCAATGGTTCCTGATGACTGCGTCCTATATACATGGAACACTAGCCCCCCGTCAGTCGGCTGCCGTGGCCGTGGGCGGTGGTGGGGGTGGAGAGCCCAGTCTCCTCGATATCGCCGGTGACCACGGACCTCAACTGCACGGGAACTCTTTTTCTCTTTCTCAGTTGCGTGAAGGGCTCCTGGTCTGGGTGCTTAGAAGGCCGCCGTCTTTCTTAGCTGCACCGTCATGGATCGAAATTTCAATGGCGTCTTTAATAATCACGGAATCCCAGAAGCTGCAAGACTGGCTAAGTCTTGTTTGTTGTACATGATAGTATGGCCAGTTTTCATTGGGGCTGCGCAAACGATACCCGCGTTCGAAATGGCCCAAGATTTCTCGAAACGTCTCTGCGTGTTCCAACAATCATCAGATGTTTGACTCGGGTTGTGCGTGTGCAAGGGATACGCAAGCAACTACGTACTAGCCACAACGATACGCTATGGCTCTGCATAACTTTGACGATTTGGTGAAACTGTCGAGGAAACAGCATTAAATCCTAACACTGCAAAAAGTGTTTCCTTTGAACAAATTTACGAGTTCTCACACTGTACCGTTATGTATCGATATACAAACATTTATCCTGAATTTCGTCCAAAGAGTATTGTTCACCTGAACTCAGTATAATATTTCGTTCGTTTATGACAGGCGTTAATGATTTACGGAGTAGGTTGTTAATGAACAATTCAATTCCTGCTCATATATTTGATAAAATCTTTGCCAGATTTCAATGTCTGAAAACAAGAAGGCAACATTCAAGTGAAACAGTTGAGACAATTTATCAAGAATTAAATGCTGAACATAGAAAATGCATCGTAATAAATTGACTACTTTTTGTCGAGAGAATAAATGGCAGCGGATTGACCCGTCTTCCACGTAGTACCATCACAAGTAAAAAGCCCGCGGAACGAGCGAAAACTCGAGCATCGCACAGAATAACGATTTACATCTTTTACTTATTTAGTAATTGCAATTGCTACGCGTAACCTGCACGCAAGAAGATATTTCAATCCGCGTTTCAGTTATTTTTATTGTTAAAGTCCACACTGCATTAAAAAGGCCGTTATCGTAGTACCAGACTACCCGATCTGTGATGTAAACTTTTGGAAGAGTTGGAATCTGTTCCGGCGTAAAAGTCCACCGCCGGCACGCCCGTCGGGAACGTTAGAGCAGAGAGGGCTGTGAAGAAGGCGTCAGCCAATTGCACACGTTCTGACCCCTCTCCAGGATGACAACGCAACAGCAGCACCCTCGACACGACATACGCTCTGGGCAGCCTGGTCGCCGCCCAGTTGAAGATTAGCAGTTCACCGACTTCCATAGCGGCATCAAGAATAGGCACTTGTATAGCAGTGGCTTAGGGACTGTATTACTTCTCTTGTATTACGAATTGTATACACTGGAGAGAGCTTTTATTTGTGTGTCACCATTTGCTGGCGACACATCGTTGTAAATTTTCCAAAATTATTGTCATTTATTTTCTGTAGGCATCCCATATTTGACGGGTGGGCAGGACACAACAATATCGTCTTCAGATACAGCCACGGTAGACGAGCGGTTCTAGGCGCTTCAGTCCGGAACCACGCGGCTGCTACGGTCGCAGGTTCGAATCTTGCCTCGTGCATGGATGTGTGTGGTGGCGTTAGGTTTAAGTAGTTCTAAGTCTAGGGGACTGATGACCTCAGATGTTAAGTCCCATAGTGCCTAGAGCCATTTGCACCATTTTTGAAATACAGCCCTAATTTTTTTTACTAAAGTCGGGCACGGCTGCTCTGACGTCTATTACTACGGCACCTCTACAATTCCACACTGTGCGCAATGGTCCAAGACGGTCTAATTAACAACGACGGCGGCCTACAGCTCAGTCAGTCGTGGAGTCCAGCTCGAAGCCTAGAGAACTAAAAGCGTTCCGTGCAGTGAGGTCCGCTCCCGATGGCGATAGAGCGGGTACTGGTGACCGCTATAGCGTCCCCAGTGCCATATTACGAAAAGACTTAAAAACAATCTTTATAAATAAGAGACATTCATAAAGTGAATAATATATTTTTTTTCATGTAGCCGTAAAACAATAATTTCTCTGTGTAGGTTTAGATTGCAAAGAAATAATTTATGACAAAATGATCTAAAGAGAACCAAGATACGCTCTTTTGTTAATTTTTAGTCGTCTTCACTTCCTCATTTGTCTTGAGTGTATATAGACGGACATCTTTCCAGTGCTGACAAATGTAAGCATATTTGTATGAGTTAAGCAGATAATATATTAACTGAATATTATTGTGCACTTTTAATTTGTAAGAGGTGATCCCTATTTCATGTCCGCCTTCCTTGAATTAACCTGCATTCAAGTAATTTACAGTTCAACAATCGCAGCGGCAGATGCAGCCAACGACGCCATTACGTGGCGATATTAACTTACGAAAATTAGCGGAAGCGAAATGCCCGCTATTAACATAATATTAATTTTTCTCCACAGCCGCCCCACGTTGCTGAAAATAATTAGCTTTAAGATTCTTATTTTCAGTACCATAACCGAGACCCAGACCCAGGACTCCGACTACAATACAATGGTTAACGGAGGTAAGAAAAATACTCTCGCGCGTGTGTGGGCCGCAATTGCAATTAATAACTAAAGATCTTTTGCTTTAAAGTGAATCGACTAGCCGAGGAAATTAATATGAAAAGTTTATTACATTGTTCAGCTTGTATGCTTATGTTTTAAGATGCAGCAAGTCTAACATTCATTAGCGTAACAAATAATTTGATATTAATATTGTTAAAAAACGAGAACTTCAGGAAAGCATTTAACCGTAAAATCAAAATTAAATGGAATATCATTTTTATTAAGGCCCACCACGTAAGTCGGCAACAATCAAAAAATAATAATAATAACAATAATAATATATTAAATTACGTCGGCCGACGGACGCGAGACTGCAGTTAGCAACCGGGCGTCGCCACACCCACCGACGCCAACACACATACACACACACACACACACACACACACAGCTGCCGCTGACAGTGGCAGGAGCGGAGCCACGGAGGGTGTAGAGCAGAGCGGCAGTCATCACGAAACACCTGAGGACGGCAACGAGTCTATTTGCCGCAACATCGGTACAGAGGAGTGTCGGTGCAGGTAGGAGCGGCAGCGGCAGCGGCACCGGCGCGCACCTGCTCGATGGCGTCGGCGGCGGCGTCGAGGTGCGGCGCCAGGTCCTCGGAGGGGGCGTCGAGCAGCGCGACGCGCTGGAAGGCGACGCCGGCGGGCAGCGGCGTGTCGGGCAGCTCGGGCGCGGCGCTGAGCACGCGCGTCACGGCCAGGGCGCGCACGCGCTCCGGCCGCACGGCCGCCGCCGCCGCCACCAGCAGCCAGGGCAGCACCTCGCTCACGCCCGCCGCCGCGCTGCGGACAACACGAGCGCGTCAGGCCGCCGCACGGTCTGTCGCTGCCGCACACACAGAGTGAAACACCCGGAAGGGAAATGGAGATTCCCACGCTCACGGTGTACGTAGCGGTATGTTTGTGATTACAAAACAGAATCAAATTTGCAAAGAGCTTGTCAGTGTGTGCCCAGTGCGATAAGTATCCTGGATACGAGCACTGATTCGGTCGCATCCTCTTCTCAGGCAAGTTGGAGCACAACTGTTGTGAACGGCCCTCGATATCGTGGTTACTAGCACTGATGTTTGACGTCCGAGCTGGTACCACACACCTCCTATCACGGACAGCTCTCAGGGTGAGATTTTCACTCTGCAGCGGAGTGTGCGCTGATATGAAACTTCCTGGCAGATTAAAACTGTGTGCCCGACCGAGACTCGAACTCGGGACCTTTGCCTTTCGCGGGCAAGTGCTCTACCATCTGAGCTACCGAAGCACGACTCACGCCCGGTACTCACAGCTTTACTTCTGCCAGTACCTCGTCTCCTACGTTCCAAACTTTACAGAAGCTCTCCTGCGAACCTTGCAGAACTAGCACTCCTGAAAGAAAGGATATTGCGGAGACATGGCTTAGCCACATCCTGGGGGATGTTTCCAGAATATACTTTCTTTCAGGAGTGCTAGTTCTGCAAGGTTCGCAGGAAAGCTTCTGTAAAGTTTGGAACGTAGGAGACGAGGTACTGGCAGAAGTAAAGCTGTGAGTACCGCGCGTGAGTCGTGCTTCGGTAGCTCAGATGGTATAGCACTTGCCCGCAAAAGGCAAAGGTCCCGAGTTCGAGTCTCGGTCGGGCACACAGTTTTAATCTGCCAGGAAGTTTCAGGTCTCTCGCACCGAGAGCACTTCAGCATCCCACGGACAGTTTGTACAGACACGGGTCACGTGTGGACGACAATTGTACTCTTGCAAAACGGCACCACAACGCTATCGTGTGTGACAAAATACACGAGGACACAGTATTTCAGTCACGTAATGTTGTTCCATCGTATACGTTTCCACTGCTACCAGCCGCGACCCAAGTTTTACCCGATGCTTTGTTTGTAAAGCCACAGCTTGAAAACACAATTTTCGCCGTTCATAATTACCAATTTCGGCTACTGCCATCTTCAGGTCTGTTACAAGTACAAAAATGGTGGTGTAACCAGCGAAGCCGGGCGGGTTAACCGAACGGTTCTAGGCGCTACAATCTGGAACCGTGACACAGCTACGGTCGCAGTTCGCAGGTTCGAATCCAGCCTCGGGAATGGATGTGTGTGGTGTCTTTGCTTAGTTAGGTTTAAGTAGTTCTAAGTTCTAGGGGACTGATGACCTCAGCACTTAAGTCCCATAGTGCTCAGAGCAATTCGAACCATTTTTTTAAACAGCGAAGTTCAATTAGCTCCAGTGAAACCTATAAAAGGCCTACCGATACGGAAGAAAAATAAAAAAAAGTATTTACATTATTTACACCCATGCATACTAGCCATACATACCATAAAATATTCTGATGTAGATATCGTCAAAATCCGTGCATATAGGTACATAGTCAGTGCTGGATGCATACATCTGCTGCCGGCCGCTGTGGCCGAGCAGTTCTAGGCACTTCAGTCCGGGACCGCGCACCTGCTAAGGTCGGAAGTTCGAATCCTTCCTCGGGCATGGATGTGTGTGCTGACCTTAGGTTAGTTAGGTATAAGTAATTCTAAGTCTAGGGGACTGAAGACCTCATATGTTAAGTTCCATAGTGCTTAGAGCCATTTGAATCATTTGATACATCTGCTATTTACACAAATAACTGAGGCCAGCAAAGTGCACTACAGCTGTGATACACGAGTAACCAGTATTCTAAATTTATACTTAAAATGCAGTATGAGTTATTAATTAAAGTTGCTTCGTATGGCACAATGACCGTCTGACAATAAAAGGTGAAATGGATACAATATGTAGAATTAGATCCATACTTACAACCTACATAAAAAGTGTAATGAGCAGTAATGGGAACCTCTTAGCCTGGCAAAGGTTGTGTAAAAGCGAGAATAAAAACTTTAAAAATAACATCACACATATTAATCAAAACTTTTCACCATGACAAAACAATTAAACCAAAACCTCAATTCTAAGGCAATTAATAAAACAGTGACTATTAATTAAAACCTCCGTAGTCGATAACACATCCTGAGTGGGATCTCAGTGGCGCAGCCTCGTGCTTCCTCTGTATGAATTTTTTGTTTTCCTGTGGCGGAGCTGGAAGAGGAAGCCCCACTTTCAAATGGTTCAAATGGCTCTGAGCACTATGGGACTTAACATCTCAGGTCATCAGTCCCCTAAACTTAGAACTACTAAGACCTAACTAACCTAAGGTCAGCACACACATCCATGCCCGAGGAAGGATTCGAACCTCCGACCTTAGCAGGTGCGCGGTCCCGGACTGAAGTGCATAGAGCTGCTCGGCCACAGCGGCCGGCAGCAGATGTATGCATCCAGCACTGACTATGTACCTATATGCACGGATTTTGACGATATCTACATCCTAACTAACCTAAGGACATCACACACACCCATGCCCAAGGCAGGATTCGAACCTGCGACCGTAGCGGTCTCGCGGTTTCAGAATGCAGCGCCAGAACCGCGCGGCCACTTCGGCCTTGGAAGAATGGGACCCGTCGTTAGGATGCCGGCACACTGACAGACGTCGACCATCCGGTGTAGTGCAGAACCGCGATTGATCGAGGATCACAATGCGTTGCTGTTCGTCAACTGTCCGCGCTCCCCGGTAACGGAGCCAGTTCAGACGCAGCCGTTTGGGGTTGTGGCATTAACGGCAGCCTCCGCATTGGTTGTATTTCAACTCAACTCGTGCTAGCCTAATCTCTGACCAGTGGTGAGGGATGATAGAGTGTCCCAGGGAGTTAGTTAGTTGTTCCGGTGAGAGAGGATCAGATGTGAAGGAGTGGTTAGGATGTGCTTCGGGCACAGTACGGCGCTCGTAGCGTATGGTGCTCATAGATGATTGACCTCAAGCACGACGACGACTATGACCACTCTCACTTTCCCATACGGTCCTGTCACATTAGGACGCACCACAAATCTCGATACTGGACGACATATGGAGACCCACAACGAGGCTTCTTTGAAACTCTGGCAGGTGCTGACATCGCTTTCTCAAACGAGTACGGGGCATCGCCGCGCCCGTCACCGACGTCACTGTACATGTGACCCTGCTCACGAGCCTTACGTACCCCACCAACCTGGTAACAACTCTAAAGCACTCTGATGAGCGTTCTACCCGTCACAGAGAATTTCAACACTAATCATATTCAGACCTGACGGTGCTGTATATGCGTATTAAGCTACATTCAGCCCGACCATGTCTTTCGGGTGCTTCACATTCTTTTGTAATTCAGTGGATCTTTATGAAACAAAATAATAGCAGATTCCATGTGAAATTTATAAATGACAAAGGGGAGCTGATATTTTTCCAGGAATAATTATTCAATTCATACAAAAGTGAGCCACAAGGAAATTGGCTTCTCCCCATTTTCTCTTAACGCTATGATACTGTCTTAAGCATTCCAGAAGTACAAGTATTATTAATTGTTAGGCAGTGGAAATAGAAAAATAATTAAGTTCAAGGAGAAATGAAAGTTAGTAACTCATAGTAAGAAATTTTGCTACCGTGATTCTGTGCTACACAATAAGCCTACATATTTTCATGTACTGTTGATTTTCACACGTTTAAGACGGTAGTAAAATTCATTACAGAACACCTACTAAAATTCTCTGCGTACAAGAGCCAGCAAATGCGATGCTAGAAGGCCGAGAGCATGGTTAAAGCTCTGGGATAATTAGGCAATTAGACGTGCAGTACAAAGAGGAAAACGTAGCGTGATTTACAACTACATTTTCACGTTGGCAGTCTGTGGAAATTTGTTGCTGCAATGTATACAAGTCCTGTTTACAATCCTGAAACCAGCTTAAACAGCAGGTGGACGGAGCCGTGAAAGAGCCGCGGTCGATGCTATCCGGGGGAAGATCTGGGCCAGTAGCCGTTGCCAGCATGGGACAGCTGCCGTCGCCACAAATCTCATTCCAATAGGCTGCTTCCCCGGTCTTATCGCTGGACATCAGCATCCATATCCGCTACACTGATGCAGCACTGTCCACCCAACAATTCGAAACATGTGTGATCGAATTCCGATAGTGCGAATGAAACACAGTTGTGAAAGACGTAAAACAGATGACCACGTACCTGCGTTTCCATCTTCTCACGTAACGCAGCACGAGACCCTAGAACAATATTCCTCAGGACCGATGCAAAAACAGAAATAAAGAGTTGTATATTTTGGCTGATTTCCTACTCCACTCCATTCTTTCAGATATGCACTGATTAATATATCTCTGACGCGCAAGGTGGACTGTTTCATTTTCTCCCATCCGCAATGATATTTTTGTTACGTGACCCTAATGTCCTTAAGTTGCTACTCATACTAATATATTACACTCCTCACACTGAAGATTAATAAATACCAAAATACTTATTTGCAGTGGGCGGTAGCGTCGTAGAGTGTTGAAGAAAATAGTTATGACGACTCCGCGCCGCGATGTTGAATGCGACCTGCTGGCGGTGCAGGCTCGCGCTGCTATAAAGGAGGAGTACAGCACTCCGTCTTCAGGCCACGAGTGGCCCATCGGGACCATCCGACCGTCGTATCGTCCTCATCTAAGGATGAGGATAGGTGGGGCGTGTGGTCAGCACACCGCTCTCCCAGTCGTTAAGATGGTTTTCTGTGACCGGAGCTGCTACTATTCGGTCTAGTAGCTCCTCAATTGGCATCACGAGGCTGAGTGCACCCCGAAAAGTGGCAACAGAGTATGGCGGCCCGAACGGTCACCCATCCAACGCCCAAAAGCACTGGGGTGCTCTGACGGGAACCGGTGTATCCACTGCGGCAAGGCCGTTGCTTAAAGAAGGTGTACAGGCTGTTTAAAGAAAGTGTCGAATATTTTGAGATATGGTGGTACCCACTAAACAACGAAAAAAGTTTTTAACACTATGAAATAGCGGAACGGTGCGAATGGGGAATCTTTTTAACGATGATAAGTCCAGCAAATGCGGAAATCCACTAATAGAGGGCACTTCGTTATGACACTTCATATGGGAACGAGCCTGTCTGAAACGGCGAAGTTAGTCGGGTGTTCGCGTACAACAGTCGTGAACAGGTGTGGAAAGTGGTTGAAGTGCGATGAAAGCACAAGTAGGCTACAATTTAAACAACGTGGAGATCGGGGGCATGCTGTGTATGACAGGATGGGCGACTATCTGTGGCAGATGCGACGACAAACGTCGGTGCAAGGATGACTCTTTCGGAGATGACCGATCAGTGCACAGTGTCGAACATGGAGCTCCACAGAAGTCGACTCGTACGTTGACCCATACATTATCGATTACAATAAGCATGGGGATCACCGGGATTGGAATGAGGGTGAATAGAATCGCATCACCTAGTCGAATGAATCATTTATTGTGCTGCACGGAGGCAGGATGGTGGGGGCAGTACTGTGCTACAGAGGGAATTCCACAGAGCATAAGGAACTAATCGAAGGCACACTGGCACCTATGTACTACTTGACTGTTATTTCAGGCCACCTTCGAGGCTAATTTGTGTAACGACGGCGATGGCATCTACCAACAGGATAACTGCCCATGTCACACAAGACTAGAATCGTGATACATTGGTTTGAAGAAAGTGGTAGTGGACTCACTCTGTCTTCGTCATCAGATTCGCCCGATAGGACCCCGATGGGCAAGTGGGACGCTGTTGGGGGCCGGCTCTACGCCCGCAAGCCACTGGCCCGTAATTTCCGCGAATTGTTTGGCCTGTAAGTAGTCGTGGCCAAGCACTGGGAGAATCCAGGTCATGCGGAATAGGCCCTCTATCGCGAGGGGCGCTCGTTAAGTAGTGCAACACTTTCTTATCTCGGCCAATTTCTGTTGGAAACGATGCGGAATTTGATCTGCGACGTCGTGGAACATTCCCGCTTCAGCCCAAAAGCATCGTGAAGTTCCGATAGGTGGCGGCGCTATAAGCAGCTTTTAAAATGACGTCTGAATTAGTTTTGGCGAAAAACCAGAGCATCACAAATATTCGTAGGCGCTTCCAGAATGTAGACGGAGAACTGGCGGTGAACAAAAGCACGGTGAGTCGTTGACCAATGAGTGTGTCATCATCGGAACCAGGTCGCGCAACTCTGTCCGATCTTCCGCGTGCCGGTCGGCCGCACACAGATGTGACCCTGTGGACACAGTCTCATGCGAGGTGGTCGACGGATCACAATCAAACAGCTCACTGCTCCACCTGATGTCTCTGTTGGTAGGGCTGACGCACTCGTCCACCAGTTGAGGCGCTCAAAGGTGGGTACCAGCTGGGTTCCTCGCCATTTAACAGAAGGCCACAGAGAGCAGCGAAGGGCTACCTGTGCGGCGTTCCTCGAGCGTTATGAGGCTGGTCATAACAGCTTATTATCCAACATCGTCACAGGTGATAGAACATGCGACCATCACTTCGAACGGCAGTCCTCCAAAGAAACAGTCAAATCTTCACCCTCAGCCGGTGAAATCATGGCGACGGTCTTCTGGGACTCTGAAGGGGTTGCTCTGTTTGATGTACTCCTCATGGCGCTACGATCAACTCTGAACAGGAAATTGCGTTCGTCGCCTTAGAAATGCATATGAACTTCTCCTTCTTCGTGACAGCCCAAGGCCTCTCGCCAGTATGTGCAGCCGAGAGGATAACACAAAATTGCATTGGACTCTTTCTTCCTCATTTACCTTAGAGCCCTCATTTCGCACTGTTCTGTTTGCTCCCACGAAGGATGCACATGCACTGGACGGGGAGCAGTACGTGCATGGCGCAGCAAGGCGTTGGCTCCACGTCGACCAGTAGAGTGGTGCCATGCGGACACACAGGGGGCGAAAAAAATATGAGCGGGGAACAGGGATTATGTCAAAAAATAGGATTTTTTTAGGGAAAATAGTAGGGAATGATTTGGTGTGCTGGAATCCTGAGTAAAAACAACACGGTTTCAGAAAAAAATGTATTGCATTACTTATCGCACAACCCTCGTTCCTTCTAAAGGTGGGTCAAAACGCGATTAAGCAGACTCTGGTAATGGTTTTGAGGCATCAGTGTAGTTCTTACGTATACAGCAATAGAAATTGCATTACTGCCACTATATTTCACTCAGCGCACCGCCATAATCCACGAATCGGTTGAGGTCGTAGAAGACGACTGGCAGACTTTAATGCAGCGGTGCGCTCGGCGTCCCCGTCCAGACTGCGCGTTCCTCGCCTGAATAGTGACAGAGGCGGACTGGACGGCGTCCAGGGACGGCCGTATCGGAGCGGCATCTCGCGGCACAGCCTCGCCGGCCCGCGAAACGTTGCCGTAGGCCAGCCGGAACGATGGCCGAGCTCCGACCGCACACTGCTGGAGCCGTCTGCCTGCTGACACCCGCACAGCGACGGCTGCACGTCGGATAACTTTGTCACAAAACTGCTACGTTCGTCAGCTGCACGTTGTCTGTCTAACAGCTTGCAGGGGCAATAAAAATTTGAGTCACTCTTTCACCTCAAATTACTTTTAAATCGTTAAGCACATTTGTAATCTAAAGGAACAGCAACCAGTAGCTCACGAAACAAGTAACAATGCATCTTGAACGTATTTTTGTTTCTGTCGTCGCACGTACAAAAATGTAAGCAACAATGCATTCTTGCAACTTCATTAATGACCTAGAAACAGGCATCCGGCTTTCTTTTATGGAACTACAGAGGGGTCCAGAGAAATGTAAACACTCTTTGAAACAAAATGACGTATCGTTGCAATTTCGTGCGGTAGCGTAATATGAAGGCTGCAACGTGGAAAATGTACATTTCAAGATCGTTGCACGGTACGAAAAAGAACGACCCGGAGCGAAGGACGGCGTACTGCGAGTGGCTTGAAAACGTGCTTCACGAGGATGGACGGTTTGTATGGATGCTTAGCTGGTCCGACGAGGCGCAATTCAAACTGAACGGCACTGTAAACCATCACAACTGCGTGTAATGGGCCCCTGAAAAACCTCACTTTCACGTGGACGAACGTATTTCTCTACCGAATGTTAATGTGTGGTGTAGTCTGTCATCGTGGCCCATTCTCCTTTTAAGGTGCTACAGCTGATGAGGTGTACCTTCATATACTGCAAACATCGATTTCACCTGCCATCCGAGATATCTTTTCAGACGAAAGATTTTATCTGCAACAAGATTGCACTTCGCCTCACTACCACATACATGTCACAGCCTACCTTGGCGATGGAGAGATCGCAGGGGGTCTGTTGAGCACCCACCACGGTCTCCAGACCTTACAACTTTTCACTTCTATCTATTCGGGACCCAGAAAAATGTTTATCAACAGCTAAACTGAACGTGCTACGAGAAACCACCGAGGCTGTGGGGCTATTGCACCGGCAAAACTCACTGCCGCAGTTCAGCGACATTTTTTCACTGGTAATGGGGGTCACTTTGAAAACATAAAATAACCTCCCCCCGTGCACGAATTGTAAAGGCATATCATTTTGTGCCATTAATTTTTACTATCACAGAGCTTCTACGCTCTTCTGGATGTCCGCAGCTCGTGGCGGTGCGGTAGCGTTCTCGCTTCCCACGCCCGGGTTCCCGGGTTCGATTCCCGGCGGGGTCAGGGATTTTCTCTGCCTCGTGATGACTGGGTGTTGTGTGATGTCCTTAGGTTAGTTAGGTTTAAGTAGTTCTAAGTTCTAGGGGACTGATGACCATAGATGTTAAGTCCCATAGTGCTCAGAGCCTCAGTGCTCTTCTGGACACCTGTCGATGGGACAAACACGTCGTAAAAGTACGCTGGACATTTGAATATTTGTCCTTTCGTCACATGTCTTTAATGGGTCAAAAATAATTTGAGGCGAGAAAACTTATAAGTTTATAATTCTAGTTGTATTTCACCAAACATAACACGTCTGTCTGTAGTGGTCGTTCAGTGAATATATCACTAGTGAAACGTTGTATCATTCTAACGGAGGTTTGTATCTCGCTGCATAGCAGAGGCTGCACGGTGTGATTCTCAGTTATGAACCTGATGGTCGACTATTTTGATCTGACCAATACTGTAATTTCCTGAACAGTTTATCTCAGGCTGTAGATTTACGGACTAACGCAGAAGCCTCAGAATAATCTATACTTGTGCCGGAATGAGCGTGTGGGACAAAGTTGAAATCTTGTCGTAAATTGTTATGGTTCTTCGTCTTAAGAGGTAAAATTATGGTCACCTAAAAGGCGTCTACTGTCTAAATGTGCAGGATGTGCGTAGGTCGTAATATGTTGTATTCCGTTTTGATGTGATCAGTTGAGGTTACAGCGTTGTTGAAATTTAGGACCCGGATTCCAAGGTAATGAAACAAGGTTTCCCTAAGTCAATTGTGTAGAACGTAGAGTGGTCCCAATCTTTCTTTTTTTCCCATCGTGATCACAGCTTCCTTCCTTGTACGGACATAGGTTACCCTGTATTGTCACGGCGTCGACGGGATGTTAAAGTCGATATATTTTGTTACTTGATGTCGAAATGTGCTATTGTAGGCACCACACGACATTCCTGAAGAATTGAGATAATATGGTAAACAGTGACATACCATTCTTAGGAATCTCATAAATGGCAATGAAGTCTTCGTTGCTAGTTATCTACTGGTGCAGCACTTACATTCAAGTTCCCTCCAACACAATCCTGACATCGGCTGTAAACTGTCAGCAGCCGCTTCTTGTGGAATCGCTCGGGGCCCGTCGTCACGCGCTGTTCGTACCCGCAACATCTACGTGCTCAACTTTCTCACTCAGCGCAAGTTGGGTGTTATTTAGCACTTTCCACATTCTACAGATTTGGCGCTGGAGACTTCCTTTTGTTTCCCCGCCTTAAATTAGCCCTGAGGGGCTCACAGTTCGCAGACATTACACGTGACGACAGTACTTGAGCGATTCCACAGGAGGCCGTTGCTGGCACTTTCCAGCATCTTTACAACCAATATCAGAACTGTGTTGCAGCTAATGCTGATTTCTGTGAAGGCCAGGAAAGGTATTTTTTTGTGTATCTTGTTCCCTGTATTCTGCGAGATCGTGCAATCAACTTTCCTGATGCACGTTTCAACAAATGCCTAAACTCCATCCGAACAGGCTTCGGAAAGCTCAACGGTACCGACCGATCGCCGTCTCATCCTCAGTTGATAGGCATCACTAGATGCGGATACGGGCTGCGCATGTGGACAGCATATCGCTCTCCCTGCCGTTGCCAGCTTTCGAGACCGGAGTTTCTACTTGTCAGTTAGATAGCTCCTCAATTGACAAGGGTTTAGTCCACTCCGCTCTGCAGACCAGCACGGTCACCCATCCAAGTGCTAGTCAGTCCCGACAGTACTGAATTTCGGCGATGTGGAGTGAATCGGTATTACCACTTCAGCAAGGTTGTTGGCTTAACAAATGCCTGGGGAATTCTTTCACATGTTAGAAAAAGCAGTGGACGTTTCATATATGGATGGTCTCAAGTAATCTATTTAACATTGATCAAAGGCTGAACACATTTATTAGTCTTACTAGTATTTTGCTTTTGGATACCTGACAACAACTGAGGACAGCGTCAGTATCTTTTTGAGGTCCGAAAGCAGCCGTAACATAACGCACAAATGTAGGGCAATTTTCCAGACCATCAGCTTACGCGCACCAAACAGACGAGCGCGTTCGATGTAGGACCCAGCAGGAGCCCGTTACAGCTTTACAACTATTCTACACTGATGAGAAGCCCACTTGTTTGTATTGATCCATCCGCAGAACAGAATACAGCACTTATTCTCCGTGGCATGGATTCGACAAGTCCTTGGTAGGTCTTCAGAAGCACATGGCAGGAGATGTCAAAACAGAAGTCGCGCAATTCCCATAGGTGATGGGCCGATAGTTTGTGGATGTGGAGCTGGTGGTGTCCGATAGCGCCACGAAATGTATTTCACTGGGTTCAGATCAGGCAAATTTCGTATCCAGGACATCAAAGTGAGTCCACTGTCATGCTCCTCAAATCACTTTAGTACGATTCCGGACCTGTGAAATGAACAGTTATCGTGCTGGAAGATGCCGTCGCCGTCGGTGAAAACATCAACCACGAAGCGACGCAGGTGGTCCGAAATAATGTTCACGTACTCAACAGTTCTCAATTTGCCTTAGATTACTACAAGAAACGTAATTCGTCTGAACTCGTGTTACTTTCCGTTGATCTGGTGTCCATTCACATTTATCCCGTGGCAACTGTAACGGTAACTGACGATGTCGTTGGGTCAACATGGGAATATGAACCGCACGTGCCGGCCGCAGTGGCCGAGCGGTTCTAGGCGCTACAGTCAGGAACCACGTGACCGCTACGGTCGCAGGTTCGAATCCTGCCTCGGGCATGGATGTGTGTGATGTCCTTAGGTTAGTCAGCTTGAAGTACTTCTAAGTTCTAGGGGACTCATGACCTCAGCAGTTAAATCCCATAGTGCTCAGAGCCATTTTTTTAACCCCACGTTCAAATATTGTGTGCTGAACGGAGTGCTGCGACACACTGCATCAGCACTGTACAGTGTCATCAGATATCACAGACCGCGGCCTGCCCTACTTTACAGAGGGCATAAAACTCCGGCCTCCACGGACCTTGACGTAGCGTGGACGTGCAACATCTTGTCGCCTATTCGTGGTTTCAGCCTCGTTTTGCCGCTTTCCGGGCATCCTCACGACAATAGTTCGCGAACAGCTTCGCCGTTTCGGAGATGCTGGTTCCCAGGCGCCACGCCAAAGCAATCTGCCCTTACTCAAAGTCGCTTATGCCAGTGGAATTCCCCCATCTGCAGTCCATATCGTGGCTAGAATGATTCCCCATTTGTCTCTGCTGCTATACTTCCCTTACTGTATCAACTGCCTGCAACGCCACCAGGTTGATCAAATTGGAGATCTTACTGAAATATGCCAAGGCCATTACGAAACAGTTTCCAGAAAGTAACGGGCTACAGAATGCGGTAACAAATTATAGACGAAGGCTGACGTTTCAGGAGAACTTCGGTTCCTGGTGAGTCATCCAGGTTAAAATTTTCCATGACTTCGATAAATCGCTGAAGATGAATGCTGGGCCGATTTCCTCTCATTCTGGTCTACTGCTAATGTGGTAGGAGGGACGTTAAGGGGCTCCGGAAAGGCTCAAAATCATGAAAAGTTCAATTTTTACTTTTTTGCGTTTTCTGAATCTGCAGACTATTACCTTTTAATAGATATATAATTTATTCAATTCCGAAGACTACAACTATTTTTAATTTTTTTTTGAAATGTGTTCTACATGGGCGTGACCCACTGTGGCGCTGTTAAACTGCTGTCAAATGGTGTTATTATTAACGTCCGTGTCCATCAGGTACATTTTAGTGATGTGAGATAAAGTATGTGTTGTGGCTAACCTGTGATGGTTCAATATATATCGCTGGTGTGATTGTCGATTGTTTCATGTTTATTTACTCTGTCGTTATCTCGAAAATATTCGTAATTAATTCTGTTTCTTGAGTCTCTGTTTTGTTGAAGTATAATAATGAGTAAAAGTAAAGTTATTAGAAATCCTCTGAAGGCTTTTAAGAAAAGGAGAAATGTTGGAAAGCCAAAGGTATGTGTTATTACTGTAAATAATAACATTCTAACATGGTACGAGCGATGCTTGCTTTAGACAAGGAACGCCTTCGGGCTGCAGACAGGGCTGTAAAGAGTCTAGAAATACAAGCAAGAGTAAACAGGAGGAGGAACAAGAGGAAGCTGGAGGAGGAGTTTGCAGAGGATGAAGATAATCAATCCTATGGACCTGGAATGCACTAAAAAGTTAATCCAATCTTTGTCGCTCGACTCCCAAAACTTTTATTTTCTCATACTAATTACATGTTTTCTAAGGATCTTCCAAACATATTTGTTTCAAACATTCAGTAAATGTTACACAGTACCTTCTGCATAATTTAACACAGCCTTTTTCCAAAAAACTGTATATTTTTGAATATATAAATAAAAAATTGCAAAAAAATGTTGTGAATTTTCATTACAATTGAAAAAAAAATCATCTTCAATAACTGAACTAAAATTTTGTAAAATCCCTGTGTTATGTTGTAGCCCATATTCCAATAAATAATCTGTAAAAAGTTCAACTTCCTACCTCAAATACTTTGTGAGGAAAGACGTAATTTATAAGCGTTATTTTAACATTGCAAGTATAGGGCGTTCCGGAGCCTCTTAAGTGCTACCCTGCTGTATCGTGGGCTTACGCCTATTCTACCTGCAACACGCATCGCATCCACGTTACACGGAGTGCTGGCTTCCCAGCAGACGAAACACAAGGACGCCGACCTAGCGGGGACAGAAGTATCTGGCCCCGCAGAGCTCTCTCCTAGACCAGGCACGTGACAGGAAGCAAGAGCCGTCTGTATCCGGGGCCCGTGGGTTGTCCTTAGGCTGGTGCACGGACCCTTGGAGGTCAGTTCACTCCGCGTCAGGCGCTGATGTACTCGCATTTCATCCATCAGGAACTTTCAGCAGGCCAGCACTCCACTACCAGCGCAGTCTGTACCAGTCTCCCCAACCCGGCACCTCCGACGTGGCATTTCCGACAGACACTATCGCCGTGACCGGCCTTTGGTCTCCGTAATATTTCCTCTTGTTAACCACTGAGATCACGCCATAACTTGCGTCCTCTAGGGTCGTTAGCCAAGTGCACGTTTCTTAGTGACAGTGGCAGTGTGATTTCCGTACTAGGATGCTTGTACCCGGCGTTCTAACTATCCAAGATACTGTGACAGTGTCAGTAGCAATGACCTAATTTGTGTTCTTTAATTATACAACAAGTCTCTTAGTTCCATAAGTGCTTCATCACAAACTTACGTGAAGATAGTTGCCGGCATTGAGCCTTATGTTGTTCTGTTTAGAGAACGTATGTAACTTATTGAAGTCAGTTTCTTCATTAACACTTAGCGTGCTCTGGCGTAATACTACTGTCCTTGCGAGAACTAGAAATGTGCGGCCCACGTTTCGTAGGCGTTAGCGGAAGTTCCCGTTCTCTTTGTTTCGTCCGTTTCATGTACTTTTGTGTTGATTTTGTGTTGAAAATGTGCAATGGAGAAACGCCTGGCCAGAATGATTCACAAATTTCTTTAAAAGTCTGCAGATGATGAGGACGAAATATTTGATGACGATGCAGATTAGACGTTTATCCTATCAATTTCGGAGTCTTTGTTGCTATGAAGCATTTTACTGCCGGTAAATCAGGAAATAAGTCCGAGAATATGATTTGTGTGAGCGTAATATTGGATTATGAATCTCTCCATGTTTCAATTTGCATCACGCTGTACTTCACAAAGAACGCTAAATTTTGCTTTGTTCTTGTGTTCTTTAGATCTAAATGAGTTTTAAAAGAAATTTAAACAGAAGGATCACTTGTTTTCTCTGAATACCAGAACACCTTGTAAATTTTTTTCTGCCACATTAAATTGAAGTTCCTTCTGCGGATTCAGATTTAACTCTAGCAACGCCAGAATACATATATTTAAAGCGCAAAGTCCAATAAACGTAAAACTAATTTGAAATGCCAATTACATATTTGTACCTCCCAAAAAAACGATATATTTTACCCAGTCCATAATTAATGGCAGCTACGTATATGAGCAGCTCTGTAAGTGTTAAATATCAAAGTTTTACAACAATGGAAGTCACAGTGTTTTTGTGTCACATAAATATTCGAGGCTTCGCCTTATTGAAGCACGTGTGTTCAGTATTCCCTCCTAATTTTTTGAGTTTACAAAATTTTTAAGCTTATTCTCCCTGGGTGTGATTTCTCTGTGCCGCCTTCGGTGGGTACTTAATAAACCTTGTCCTTATTCGAGAAGAGACCCTTACGTATCCAGTCCTGTAACGTACGCACTAAGCGCTGCAGCAGAGAGAACGTCCTCCTCCCCCACTTCCATACTCGTCTGGACACTGCTGTCTCTGGACTGTTAGTCCTGTCAGAAGAAGCCGAAATTACTCCATTACTCAGGCGCAACATTTCTAAAGGCAGCTGCAGAGCTCCTTTTAACCTGAGGAAATTGCCACAAGCTATGGGAGTATTTCGGGCAGCGCACCTGCCGCTGCCAGGAGAGAAGACGTTACGGCGGGTGAGCGGCCAGAACGTCACTCACAGCGAAGCCGCCCTATTGTCGTATACGGCTTAAAAAGTACCGCACAATGGACGGCACGGCACGCCACAGCTGTCCCGCTAATCTGCTGCTGCTAATTGCGGTCAATTACGCCCACCTGCGGCGGGACGGGATTTAGTGCACGTACACCTGCCAGCAGCGCCGCGCCGGCGTCTGCCCGGGGTGGGCGTCGAGCTGCGGCGCCTGCATTCCGGCCAGCGCCGCAGTGGCTGCCACTGAGGAGCCAGCCACTAGAGATGGGCGATCCGCTCTTGAACTAATTCATAGTGTTGAATCTTTCAAAGGAGTGAACAATCAGTGATTCAGAAAAAAAGAACGGTAGCTCCAAACGTTTCCCACGGCAGAGAGAGAGAGAGAGAGAGAGAGAGACGGGGCATATCAGCAGCGCCTCTGCTGGTCACAGCACAGTGCACGCCACACAACACAGCCAGCGCCAGCCTCTGCCCTGCTTCTACCTTGGCTGCCTGCATTGTGCAGTGCCCCATTGGATTTTGTGTTTCACATATGCCGTGCCGTCTCTGTGCGTCGTCTGCCGCTTGCAGTGTCTGGCGCAGCTTAACTTCACATCGCACTCTGTCGGTGATCGTTTCAGTCGCACGTCCTGTCCTCTGGGCAGTTGATGCGAGCAACAGGACAGAGAGCCACCTAGCGGATAACATAGGAACTACTTGCAACAACCTGCTCGCAAGGGAATGGACAATTTGTCTCGGAGCGGGTGAGTTCACCGCTCCCCCCACCCTCGGAACTCGCCCGCTCAATGCTCACCCCACCGTCTCGACTCTAGCCAGAGCATCGAGCAAAGCGACTCAGGTGTCACTCTAGTCTCTGCAGTCTTAGCCCACGCAGTAATACAGCTCGTGGCTCGACCTGCTCGACTCAGCGCCTCTGCATCGGAGTTCGTCCCTACTGGATATTGTTCTTCGTAGTAATACCGCTATGTATATTACATTATTATGTTATGTATACATCATTTGTTTTTATTTTATTTTTATTTGTTTAAACTGATTAGAATAGGTTCCTGATGACTCCTCTTACTATAGGATTTTTATTATGGGCACTCGAATTTACGCTTTAATTACAAGCGAACCGATAAACGTATCGCAAAATGTGATACACCAATATTTTCCTTGTTTTATTCTGCATATGGCTATATGCAGCACTTTCGTTTTACAGTCAAATTTATATTTTTTTTTCTTATTCTGGTACGGATTTTGCGATTTTAGGCGTCTTCGGAAGGAAACGTTCACTTTAAAAATATATGGCTTGGGATGTATTTGTATGAGGTTAATGAAACTTTAATACATTATAGCCAAATATATTGTTAATGTAAATCTCAAGTTACAACATTTTCCGATCACCCAGAAAACCACGATAGTGCAAAATAAATCAATAATCAAAAACTTTGTCATATCGTGGAAATTTCAATAAACAATACAATATTCTTACTCATTATCTGTGTTACTTCAAAATACGATGAAATAAGATCAAAATACAGGTATAGTACTGGAATAAACCAAGTTTAAAGGGTAATGTGCCTTCCATTTATTTTCTATTGTAAATGAGTGGTGAGTCACGAAAAAGGGCTAATTCATTTCAGGGAGTGAACAGTTCTGATCCGATCTCTGAAAAGAACAGTTTTGCCCATCTCTACCAGCCACCAGCCGACTGAGCACGAGCGCGCATGTGTGCGTGCCCCAGGACCGAGCCTCTGCACTGTTTACCACGTTTCACGGAAAGCAGACCACTTCACAGTGTCGCTCCGATACGACCGCCTCTTACAGTTAGCGCTGTTTCGAGTTAGTCGAGGGGAAGGTGACACAGTCAAGCGCTAACAGGTCTTGTCTGCTTTCCTGACTCTTGCTGTACGCAATACTTTCAACAACCAGGGTAAGTCTGGGTGAGCTGGACCACTGGCACAGACGGACTAATGGCGTTTTTCGCAAATGCATCGCTAGAGAGCAGCTCCCTCTACTTGCGAGGAAGCTCTCTCGTGAACAAACATATTACAGGAGTGTTGCTGTCATTTCCGTGTTAGTTCTGCAGAAAAGTCACGTTCTCTCTTCTGGTAAGCCAAAAAGTTTTATCGTGTAGTTTCATAATTTTAGTATTAACGCCTAGTTTGTACAACACTGATGCAGTATATTTACTACGAGCTTGACAAGTATGTAGGCATGAAACTAACGTAAAATGTCCACTGAGTTCGTTGTCTACGTACAGAAGTCGGAGTGGTCCATCTCTCCGAGACAATCGAGAGAGATGGACCACAATTGAATTTAACTTCAAGGCATGTGTGATAATCCCACTGAAGATGCTCGCACCCCCATACTATGCTTATTTGTTGGAAGATACGTCTATGCCAACAAAATAGAGAGCAGAATCTCAGACACTGGCCGAACAACCACTTCAAGCTCATCAAAAGTCCTACTGAGCACAAGCACATCAAACGACCAGAATTACCTGTACAAGTAAAATTCTGACTCCACTTCTTGTAAAACCTCCTGATTACCATCTCAAAACTAACTGCTCCTAATCCAATTTACCCAAAATTTTTGAATAAAATATCACCTGTTTCTTTTGTTGATAAGACCACAATTTTAAAAAGGAAGGCAGCAGTTGCATCTAAATGGCTACCCTCTGCTGAAAATACTGAGGCTATAAAGAAAAAGAGCCATAAGAGAAGACAGGAAACAAAAAGTGCACAAAAAGAGCACCAACGGGAAATATTAGTGAAGAGAAAAATAAACTGAAGAAGCTAAAAAAGAAAAATACTGCAAATACCTCACCGCATTCATCAGATGCAGACATTGTAGAAGATTACGAAATAATTTTGATGAATGGGATGAAGAGTGTAAACTTATTCATTACTCGCGACCTGCACAGGCACAGGCACTAGCTCATAGCTGTAAGTCGTTCACACCCATCCACCCAAGCAAGTTGCCCTTCCTCACACACTCATTCGGCCCCACTCATTGTAATTATCTCTCTGTCTCTTTCTGTCCTTGTCTCCTGTGTCACAACCACAGTCCCCTTCATCCTGACTTACTGCTATGGTCTCAGGTTCGAATCCTGCCTCGGGCATGGATGTGTATGATGTCCTTAGTTAGTTAGGTTTAAGTAGTTCTGGGGGACGGAAGACAGATGTTAAGTCCCATAGTGCTCAGAGCTATTTGAACCTGACTTACTACGTACTACAATCACCTGTCACTATCTCCCTCTTGCTCTCTCTTACTATTACTATCTCATTCCTCTCTTCCTAATACTGCTGTCTCTTCTCACTACCTCTTTCTTCCTCATTGTACTACATCTGTCGTTGTCAATGGCTCTGGCCTACTTCCACTTTCTCGTTCTCTCACTCTTTATTCCTCCTCCCGTCTCCTTCATCCTTTTCCTAGCACTATTCTGTCACTCTCAACTATGTTCCAGTGATACCGTGCTCCTCTTTTTTTCACTCATTGTTATTGTCTCCTTCTCTCTTTCCATAGCACAGACAATGTCTACTGTCTTCCAGTATTTTTACTTCTCCGTCTCTTTGATAGTACCATTATCTTTTTCTCTTTCTCTGCATAAAAAAGTGCACATACGCTCGCATGTCAAAATTTTTGGGAACAATTTTGAAGGAGCTGAGGAATCTGGTTCTCCACTTTTCAGTCATAACCTTTTAAAATAAACAGGGACATACTCGCATTTTTTATGCTCCGTTAGGAGCGTTTTTCCGTTGTTGTCTTCTTTTCCCTGGCAGAGCAGGGCATGTCACTAATACGAAAAGTACTTGATAGGTCAGTGAAATTTAGGTAGTTTAACTATGTGAAACTGAAATAACGCGAAAGTAATTTTACGCCTCACTGTATTTTAATAGAACATCGTCTTCCCAAATTATAAAGGAAACACTTTACGGCATATCTCTCCATACTGCTCCACTTCATAAACTACGTTTTCGTTTCACACCGGATTTTACGTGGCGAAGTAAGGTAGTTTTGAACTTCTAGATCTCGGAAACGAATAGGATATGAAAATATGTTTTCAAGATAGGTCGATGTCGCGAGCTTAGAAACACATATTGAAAAATACAGCCATTTGCTGTGCACAGCCATCTCGGAACCTGCGGTTGACCTTTGATACCAAAACAACATGTTTTTGGGGTGTTTCTAGATAAGGGTGAAGATATTTCAACATGGGGAAACGATTCTTCTAGATAAATGCCTAGAGAATATAACGTTTGAATTTGAGCAATTTGATGTGGTTATTTATTATTTAGATCTTGGCTCAGACCTGATTTTACGTGTAGAAGTGGGGGATTTTTGAACCTCTGTATCTTGGAAACAGATAAAGATATCAAGAAAATTTTCAGTTTAGTTCGAGATCGGAAACTTAGAAATACATCTATCTTAAAAATTCTATTCTTTTGCTGTGCGCAGCCGTCTTGGAATCTTCGGCTGTGTTCTGGTCCACTGCTGATGTCGAAATAATGGCAAAAAACGTTTTTATGAAGTTTTCTGAGGAACTGCCCATGAACTGATGGTACCCTATAGGATCTATCAAGACCACCATGAACCACATGAAAGGCAAAGAGAATCCACTGGTTTCCTACATTTGCCTAAGCAGGAGGAGGTGTGTAATCGTCATAACTTGACCATGTACTTTAGGGTAGGGACACAGAGACAATCGTTCTGTTGGATATGCAGATAGTCCGTAGTCCAAGGGCTATCCAAAACACCTAACCCTACCTGTTTATCACCAATAGAACCTGGAGTATGAGCACCGGAAAATGCCTTTCTTATGTGCGGTATTCTGGAGCATACACTGACGAAAAAAATCGCCACGCCAAGAAGTTGTGCGACATAAACGAATGCTAGTAGGCGTTTTTGTACATCTGAAAGATAACGGCTGTGTAAATTTCGCTCCAGCTGCATAAGAGTGGTCCTAGAAGTGCTAGTATGCGGATGAAAATCAGGTTTGCTTTAACTATACGTTGTAACGGCCGTGAGATTGAACGTGATGAGTTGCTGTTAGGAGTGCCTTTAAGGTGACAAAGACGCCATTATCAACATCTCACTGAGTTTTAACTTCGTCGTATAATAGGCGTAAGAGTAGCTGGACGTTCCTTCTGCGATACTGCAGAAAGATTTCCTAGGAATATAACCACTGTACATGACTGCTGGCGGCGGTAGTCACGAGAATGTATTGTCGCAAGAAGACTGGGCTCTGGAGGGCCACGTGGCAGTATCGAGAGGGAAGACCGCCGTGTTCGGCGTATGGCTCTGGCGCATCATACTCCATCTGCAGCAATTGAGCAGCAGTCGCAACCACAGTGACGCAACGAATTGTTACAAATCGGTTACTTCAAGGACAGCTTCGAGTCAGACGCTCTGTAGCATGCTTCCGGCGACCCCAAACTACTGCCATTTGCGACTTCAGTGGT
Organism: Schistocerca cancellata; assembly: GCF_023864275.1. NCBI lineage: Eukaryota > Metazoa > Arthropoda > Insecta > Orthoptera > Acrididae > Schistocerca > Schistocerca cancellata. The sequence goes on from NC_064634.1 coordinate 512,321,956, forward strand.
GTCAAGTGAGAGCTAATTGGAGGTATGTCGTGTTTTCTGAGGAAAGCTGGTTCTCCATCGGTCCCGGTGACGGCTTGTGTTGGTTTGTAGGAGGCCAGTTGAGGGCCAACAACCAACCTGTCTGTGTCCTAGGCACACTGAAACTACACCTGGAGTTACGGTCTGGGGTTCGTTTTCGTATGACAGCAGGAGGACTCTCTTGGTTATCCTAGGCACCGTATCTAAAAATTTGTACGTCGATCTGGTGATTCGACCCGTGCTGCCAATAGTGAACAGGGGGCGTTTCGCAGCAGGGTAACAGTCGCTCGCCTACGTACCGCTGTTGCAAACCAACGTGCTCTACAGAGTGTCGTCATTTTGCCTCGTCCAGTTCGATCACCAGGTCTGTCTCTAATTGGCCACTCGTGGGACATAGTTGGACGACATCTCCAGTGTCATCCACAAACGCCATTAAACGTTCCTGTACTGACTGACCAAGTTCAACAGGATGGAATTCCATCCTACAAGCTGACATCCAGCGCCTGTACAATGCATGCACGTTTGAGTTCTTGCAGTCAGCATTCTGGCGGTTAAGCCTATTATTGATGTAGCAGCTTTTCACTTTTGCAGTGGCCTATTTCACGCTTACATTAACCTGTAATCTTGCAATGTTACTGAGACAAATGTATTCCCGAAATTTCACTACTGTACGTTAATTGTTTTTCGGAGTTGCGATTTTTCCGTCAGTGTATTAGTGTTGTCGAAGGCATAAAAATACACAATTTAGCTACTCAGCTCGAATAATGTAGCAAACGCACCAGCAGTATTGAGACCTCGCGAAGGTTAGGTTAGTGCGGAGCAGCAGTGAGAGCCGGGGGCCCACCGACCTGCCACCGGCTGGCGGGCTGCGCGCTCATCGGCGGAGGTGCAGCAGCGACAGGTAGAGCAGCGAGAAGGCGGCGACGGCGAGCACCAGGCCGGCCGCCAGCCCGGCCGCGCTGAGGGCGGCGCTGTGCTGCTGCGGGCGGCGGCTCCTGGGGCACATGGCGGCGGCGCGCGCGTCGCCCGTCAACTGCCGCGGCCGCCACCCGCCGCCCTGGCGCGCCCGCTGTCGCTAATGTTAGCCCGGCCCAGCCGGGCGCCGCCCCTGAGCGGCGCCAGCTACAGCGCAGAGGCGGTGCGCCGACCCAGTACCGTGGGGGATCCTACCCCGCTAGTCCACCCGGAGTGAAGAACCATTATCCGTTCTGCCACTTTCCAGGTGTGTGGCGATTATTTCGCTAAATACAGGATCATTAAAAAATCCCTTAACGTTTCCTTGAAACCGCTAACCGATGCTTCTCATTTTTTTCAGATACTCCTGAAGAATGCTCACAATTGGTGAAAGAATAGCAGTTGTTTCGTCTCGACTAAGAGCGGTGACATACCGAGATCTCCAACAGGATTGCTGAGGAAGTTCAGAAGGTCAGGTCCATCTACATCTACATCTACATCTACATCCATACTCCGCAAGCCACCTGACGGTGTGTGGCGGAGGGTACCTTGAGTACCTCCTTCGGTTCTATTCCAGTCTCGTATTGTTCGTGGAAAGAAGGACTGTCGGTATGCCTCTAATCTCTCTGATTTTATCCTCATGGTCTCTTCGCGAGATATACGTAGGAGGGAGAAATATACTGCTTGACTCCTCGGTGAAGGTATGTTCTCGAAACTTCAACAAAAGCCTGTACCAAACTACTGAGCGTCTCTCCTGCAGAGTCTTCCACTGGAGTTTATCTATCATATCTGTAATGCTTTCGCGATTACTAAATGATCCTGTAACGAAGCGCGCTGCTCTCCGTTGGATCTTCTCTATCTCTTCTATCAACCCTATCTGTTATGGATCCCACACTGCTGAGCAGTATTCCAGCAGTGGGCGAACAAGCGTACTGTAACCTACTTCCTTTGTTTTTGGATTGCATTTCCTTAAGATTCTTCCAATGAGTCTCAGTCTGGCATCTGCTTTACCGACGATCAACTTTATATGATCATTCCATTTTAAATCACTCCTAATGCGTACTCCCACATAATTTATGGAATTACCTGCTTCCAGTTGCTGACCTGCTGTGTTGCAGCTAAATGATATGGGATCTTTCTTTCTATGTATTCGCAGTACATTACACTTGTCTACATTGAGATTCAATTGCCATTCCCTGCACCATGCGTCAATTCGCTGCAGATCTTCCCACATTTCAGTACAATTTTCCATTGTTACAACCTCTCGATATACCACAGCATCATCCGCAAAAAGCCTCAGTGAACTTCCGATGTCATCCACAAGGTCATTTGTGTATATTGTGAATAGCAACGGTCCTATGACACTCCCCTGCGGCACACCTGAAATCACTCTTACTACAGAAGACTTCTCTCCATTGAGAATGACATGCTACGTTCTGTTATCTAGGAACTCTTCAATCCAATCACACAATTGGTCCGATAGTCCATATGCTCTTACTTTGTTAATTAAACGACTGTGGGGAACTGTATCGAACGCCTTCCGGAAGTCAAGAAACATGGCATCTACCTGGGAACCCGTGTCTATGGCCCTCTTAGTCTCGTGGACGAATAGCGCGAGCTTGGTTTCACACGATCGTCTTTTTCGAAACCCATGCTGATTCCTACAGTGTAGATTTCTAGTTTCCAGAAAAGTCATTATACTCGAAGCTGTCAGAGATTTAGTGAATAAGTTCAAAAGAACAGGCACTGTTGCTGATGGAGTACGTTCTTGGAAGCCAGTAACATCAGAGTCCACAGATGCCATACAGAATCTTATCAACCACAGTTCAACCTCCTCAACAAGATGGATCAGTAGAGTGTTAAATGTCCCGCGAACGACTCTGTGGCAGACAGTGAAATCCACGTTGAATAGACGTGCGTGCTACACACATAACAGGCACCACCTTGACCCTGAAGACACTGCTGCTCGTGTTGCCATTAGTGCAGACCTGCTACAAGCAATCGGGGACAAAAATGTAATAAAAAATGTTCTATTCAGTGTGGAATTCACATTTCACACGTGTGGCAATGTGAATTTTGGGATGAACAGCCAAATGCAGTTCAGGACTGATAAAGTGAGACGCCTAAAGTGAATGTATGCATGGGAACACCAAAAGAAAGGTATACGGACCTCTCATGTTTGCCAAAAAGACAATTACAAGGACAAATTATCCAGACACTCTTGGACATTATCTGCAATCGGAACTGGAACAGGATGGGATAAAAGACTGTGTTGTTTTCCAACAAGATGGCTCGACTCCGCACTTCGCAATCATCGTTCGGGAATACTTGGAGGAATCATTTTCTGGTGGACAGATGGCCGCGCTATTCCTGCCCACTCTCCTGATGTCAGACTTTTTTGTTTGGGCTTTTATAAAGTCAAAGGTGTACCACGTAAAGATTAGTAGGCTAGACGAGTTGTTACCGCAGATACCCGATGAAGCAGAGGAAATAACACAACACATGTTCGCGACTCTGTTTGGTGCCACACAAGAGGGATAGGAGCTGTGCGTACATTTGCAGGGTCACCACATTGATATGTGTCCCAAATGTGGTGTGTAATGAAGCTGTAACTTGCATTTTGTGAATAAAAATATTTCCTCGAAATGTCAAAAGACTTTTGAATTATCCAGTATATCTACAGAACAGAAATGTTTTTCATGACACTTCTTGGAACATATTTCCGCGAAGTCCGGTCAGCAGCCAGTGGGAGAAAGCGCCGCAGTAGCCACATAAGTGGGGTGGTTACTCAATGGAAGCTTCTGTCTCCAGGTATGCATAACAGTACAATGAAGGAAGCTATCGAAGGAATATAATAATTGAACGTCTGTCAGAAAACTTGGAGCACCTAGAACGGAAGGAGGAAATGAAACAGACTTCGCAAGTTGGGAATGTATGTGACGTTATACGAGTGAACACAAAGCTGAGCCAATACAAAGAAATTGGCAGTATGAGCGCACTTATCAATACGTAGTCACACCCCTTCCGGCCTGAATGAGCGCACTGATTCGGTTGGGAAGTGCGTCAGAAAGCTGTTATATCCTCTCCCAGGCAAGCTCGGCCACAACTGGTCTTTGATATCCTGAATACCAGCACTGGGGCGGACTTTTCGTCCGAGCTGTCCCCACTTGTGTTCTCTCGGGCACAGATCTGGGAATCCTATTAGCCGCTGGAGGATCACAACGTTAACGCGTGTTCCGTCAGAATGTACTCAATCCCAGCCAGTCGTAGGGTGAAACTGGAAGGCGGAGACCCCTGCCAGGTCGCCGCGACTCTCTCCGACAGTGGCCAACCGTGTGGGGCGGACAGGAGAGCGGTTAACCTCTATGCTCAACGCTACGCCGCCCGTCGTCGTTCCATACTTCCCAGACGCAGCCAGTTGTGTTGTAATTTTAACGGTAGCCTACACATGCAGCGGTAATTCTTTAGTCTGGTTGCCGACAGTATCTGACTAGTGATGTGGAATGATACAGAATGTTTCAGGAGTACTTGTTCTCTGATGAAATGTCCAGATGCGAAATTTTGCGGCTTTCCGCTGTGACGGTAAGATGCGGTCGACTGGAACCTTGACGACGGACATCCCTCCTCTCGCGTTCCCATGCAGTCCACCATTTGGCTACTGTCACATCTGAATGGCGCGTAAATCTGGACAGTGAACGATTCGAGCATATGGCCAAATGAAAACGTGCAATGAGGTCCCTTTCAGACTCTGTCAGGTCCTGATAACAGTGTCTCGCACGAGTACACTGCATCTCTGTGTCATTCACACTGATCATTCAACATCTGAAGCTGTTCACGTCCCGCATGTAAGCTAGCAGACCTGGCAACAACACTAAAGGGACAAACCCTAATGTACTGCAGCCAATTCTACCTCACACACTGGACTGCAAGACTCCTTATTTACATATCCGTCGATGGTGCGTACGTGTAACATGTTATATTAACATCTGGCCATGTCTCGTAGGTGCTTCAATTTTTTTTTCAGGCAGTGCATTATGACCTAACATGACATGGAACTTTGTAGATATCGAGATATCTTACAGTATCGGGAAAGAAGGACGACAAACAATAGCAAGAAAATTTGCTAAAAATAATGCTGTTGATGGGATAAGGAATTTGAGATGTATAACGAGATGTAGGGACACACACACAGAGAAATAACCTCAGAATACTAGCAAAGAGTCGTACTACCAGCGGTGCAGAGCCGTACGTAAGGCAGCTCAGTGACTGCCGGGAGAACACGGGTGATGGCTGCTGCTGGCGCCAGAGAGCCGGCCCAGTCCAGGCTGCTGGCGCGCCAGAGAGCGCTGTCGATGCCCACGCAGTGCCGCAGCCGCCACTGGCTTGGCTTAACGTAACCACTTGCTGATAAACGTAATACACTGCAACACTCCCGTAGCTGTACAAAGGCGACCCTTATATGATTTTTAACACAGTGGCCAAATTACTGTTCATTTTTTTCTTTATATACTGAAAACCAGCATTATTTTTCTCTTGTAATTCTCTACCAGTATCATATGTCACAAAATCCCCTTTCCATTAGAAAATTACGATTTGTATCCAATATGGTGGCCTCCAAAATGGTCCCCATAATGCCAATCCTCCTCTCCTTTCCAGTCTCATACAGCTTCAAATTTCAGTTTTACAGTGGTGCTTTCACATCTATGTACCACGGTATACATGAACGATTTATCAGGCAGGGTCAGCAGTACTATCAGATTTTCACTAATATTTCGCCAAACGATCGTGAGCAAATGCAGACAGAATTGGATATAAATTACGGTTGGAATAATGAATGACAAATGGATGGAGGAATGTAAGCTTTAAAACAAAGAGAAATAAATCGAAAGAGTACGATTTCAATATTATCGGTGAATACCTGGAGGACATCATGTCGTTTCAATATTTAGGAGTATTTGACTTTGCAGACCTTGACGTAGTTCTGATTGCAGACAAAATTACTGGGTTTCAGGTTCGTCTGTTATACAAAATGTTTTAAGAGGAAGACCCGAAATCTAGTAGTTTGGCAGTATTAGTGAGAGGCGATGTGAAATGGGACGATGACATCAAATGTGTAGAAAGAAAGGTGAATGGAAGACATTGTTTGTCTGGGATTCTGGGAAGGCGGGAAGGCGTGAATCTGGACTGTACAGTAAAACACAAGGCGGGGGAGAACCAGTCACACAGTATAGCTCCAGTATCTGCAGTTCTTATCAAGAAGGCTTGAGAACAGATATCCAGCGAAGTGAGAGACCCGCCCTGTTGGTGTCGAAACGGATCACAGCAGCCTGTACGAAAGTGTAGCACAGATGCTCGGGGAGCCGAGATGGGAATCTTTGGAATAAACCTGAAGATGATGCTTATGAAACCCTGTTGGGTAAATTTCCAGAAACTACTCGTATATTCAAAAAAACACTGAGCGACGATTCTGATTGAGGATCATACATGTCACGAAAAATAGTGAAAATAAAATTAGATGGCCAGAGACTAATCCCTTACATCAATACGAGAATACAATAGGATAAAAAATAGTTAATACTGGTTCCAAGTGCTCTCCGCTACGCAATCTACAGTGACTTGCGTATTGCAGATGTTGATGTAGATACATGTTGTCCATTACAGCTATCAGTTCTTACTTTTCGCCGAAAGGAGTATACAGGGTGAGTCACCTAACGTTACCGCTGTATATATTTCGTAAACCACATCAAATACTAACGAACCGATTCCACAGACCGAACGTGAGGAGAGGGGCTAGTGTAATTGTTTAATACAAACCATACAAAGCTGCACGGAAGTATTTTTTTAACACAAACCTATGTTTTTTTTAAATGGAACCACGTTAGTTTTGTTAGCACATCTGAACATATAAACAAATACGTAATCAGTACCGTTTGTTGCATTGTAAAATGTTAATTACATCCGGAGATATTGTAACCTAAAGTTGACGCTTGAAACATTGTTCACACTTCATTGCAGGGGCCCAAACAGCTGCAACATACTTCGCGCTTCTACAGAATGATCTGCCAACGTTGCTCGAAAATGTCCCACTGGAAACGCGTCGAGGTATGTGGTATCAGCATGATAGTGCACCTGCACATTCCGCAAATAACACTAGGCTGACCCTTGACAGGATGTTCGACGGGCGTTTCATAGGACGTGGAGGACGCCTAAATTGGCCAGCCCGTTCTCCTGATCTTACACCTCTGGACTTCTTTCTGTGGTGTACGTCAAAGGAGAATGTGTACCGTGATGTGCCTACAACCCCAGAGGATATGAAACAACGTATTGTGGCAGCCTGCGGCGACATTACACCAGATGTTCTGCGGCGTGTACGACATTCATTAGCCGGCCGCGGTGGTCTAGCGGTTCTGGCGCTACAGTCCGGAACCGCGGGACTGCTACGGTTGCAGGTTCGAATCCTGCCTCGGGCATGGGTGTGTGTGATGTCCTTAGGTTAGTTAGGTTTAAGTAGTTCTAAGTTCTAGGGGACTTATGACCTAAGATGTTGAGTCCCATAGTGCTCAGAGCCATTTGAACCATCGACATTCATTACGCCAGAGATTGGAATTGTGTGCAGCAAATGATGGCCACCACATTGAACATCTATTGGCCTGACATGTCGGGACACACTCTATTCCACTCCGTAATTGAAAACGGAAACCATGTGTACGTGTACCTCACCCCTCATGGTAATGTACATGTGCGTCAGTGAAAAAGACCAATAAAAAGGTGTTAGCAAGTGGACGTAATGTGCTGTTCCAGTCTCTTCTGTACCTAAGGACCATCACCGCTGCCTTTGGATCCCTACGTAATTCGGTGCTCTCCGATAAACACGATCGAACAGCGGAGGAGTAAACTCAAGCGTCAACTTTAGGTTACAATATCTCCGGATGTAATTAACATTTTACAATGCAACAAACGGAACTGATTACGTATTTGTTTATATGTTCAGATGTGCTAGCAAAACTAACGGGGTTCCATTTAAAAAAACGTAGGTTTGTGTTAAAAAACATACTTCCGTGCATTTTTTTATGGTTTGTAGTAACCAATTCCACTAGCCCCTCTCCTCACGTTCGGTCTGTGGAATCGATTCGTCAGTATTTGATGTGGTTTACGAAATATATACAGCGGTAATGTTAGGTGACTCACCCTGTATTGTCTTCGAATCTCAAAAACTGGATGTATTACCCTCACATCACTATCTGCAAATTTCTTTCCTTTCTCGTACTTCTCCTTCAGCTCAAAATGTTGCCACAGATACCACCACAACGCCAACACAAGGTTGGCAGCCCGTCGTCTGCACTCTCGCGGGCTGTGCAGCTCGACGGGACTGGAGTGTGCCTCGTCCACTTATTAGCTAGATATCAACCTAGGCAGACGCACTTTCATAATCGGCCCTCAGCCAGTTCTGTAATGTTTGCATTGATTCTCTGAGAAGGGCCCATCCCTGACACTATGTTGTATTAGTTCCTGGTATTCCATGTTACGAGATTGTCAGTTCATAGCCGCAGCTGCAGTCCTACAAACTACTGAAGATAAGTAAGTTTCACTGTACTATGTGTTTCTTGAATAATAATCCGTCTCTCTAACAGTGTGCCGTACCGCATATTATTGCAACCTGGACTCCTTCAGCTCCTATCAACTCGGCCTCCTACTTATTTGCATTTAGTAACGAGCTGAAAACACCCACGCGTTTTGTGCCTCCAAACAATGAGACACAATACAAAATATAAATAAGCGTTACAACATCTGTAATCCTGTCTTTCATAGTTATTTTTATAAAATAAGCACATAATTTTTGCAGATAACTAATTCTATTTTTTATTTATGTAGCTGTTGCAGATTTCGTACCACTGTCGCTGTCATGTGCCGATTGTTTTAAGTGCAGAAAATTATATCATTCGACCTTTATCGAAGGCTTTAAATTTTTAAATTTATTCTTCTGGTAGCTGTACTTATTCAGAATTAAAGTGATGTTCTGTTTTTCTTTAAGTTTTTCTTTTTCTACTATTCTCTTTTTAGCTCGCAAATTTGAAGCTCGTTCATTCATTGTCTAAAACGGCCGCGTGTCCTCAAAGAGGCGTAGGTGTCCCCAGGACGCACGCGGCGATCTTCAGAATGAGCCATCACCGACTGTAACGCCTCATTCCACCAGTCTGCTCGCCACATTTGCCGAGCGAGGTGTCAGGAAATAACGGCTTGTAAGGCATTTTCATGTATTTACTTTAAAGTTTGAAAAACTATTAAAAACTGCGTTGACAAGATTTCGACTTGTCGTAATCGAACTCTTTTTGCGAATGAATACTACGAGACATAAAACAAAACTCTTTAGAGTAAGGAAGGGAGCAAGATTAGGTTTTAATAACCCCTTGAAAACAAAGTCATTAGAGGTGGATCAGAAGATGAAGTTGGGGAATGACGGGAAAGGAAATGACACTTCTTCAAAGGAAACAGCCGGCCGCGGTGGTCTCGCGGTTCTAGGCGCTCAGTCCGGAACTGCGCGACTGCTACGGTCGCAGGTTCGAATCCTGCCTCGGGCATGGATGTGTGTGATGTCCTTAGGTTAGTTAGGTTTAAGTAGTTCTAAGTTCTAGGGGACTGATGACCACAGATGTTAACTCCCATAGTGCTCAGAGCCCTTCAAAGGAAACATCCACACATTTGCCTTGTGTGATCTAACAAAACGACGAATAGCCAGTCCATTGTCTAACCATTGCCTCAGCCACCTAACACCTTACAAGTGTATCCACATGCTGTCGACTACAGAGAAGTAAAATTATTGAAGAACAGGAGAGTGTCACGCAGAATTACTGTAACTATTTGTGCTATACCGAGCGAGGTGTACAAACTGATCAGATGTCACTTGAGCATTACTCTTCGCAACTCTTTTTTTCCCACCGAAAAATTTACGGAACGTATTCGATAATCGAGTCATGTGCTTTATGCAGGGTGAACATTAATACGACCGACTGCAGCCGGCCGCGGTGGCCGTGCGGTTCTGGCGCTGCAGTCCGGAACCGCGGGACTGCTACGGTCGCAGGTTCGAATCCTGCCTCGGGCATGGGTGTGTGTGATGTCCATAGGTTAGTTAGGTTTAAGTAGTTCTAAGTTTTAGGGGACTGATGTTTAAGATGTTGAGTGCCATAGTGCTCAGAGTCATTTGAACCATTTGACAAACTGCAGAGAGGGATTCCGGACTGGAAATGGAGCAAAAAAAGTTCTATGAGCATATGTCTGGAAATGCATCCTTGCCTACCGTGGCGCTGGCGAATGAAAGTTCCTCAGACAATGTGCCGTGTCTGTAGCACACAGATGACGATTATGCAAACTGATGGTGCCATTTCTGGTAAAGGTTACTTTTCGGTGAAGAAGACAAATGATAGAAATCTCATAAATGTGTTGGTTTGGTGCGAAAGCTTCGACAAAATTCTTCCCGTAGAGGGAAATCCACTGTTGGTAATCCTTTCCCTTGTTGCTGGTGAAAGGAATAGTAGCGGTTGCCATGCTGGATGCACATAATCCTACTTTGACACACACCGTGCTGGCGGTCCACCTTCCCAGGGCTTATACTAGTGTTGGTCTCAATATGCTGTGGACCCTGTCCTCCAGATCTGGTGTACGCAGTCTGTCTATCTGAAAGGATGCATGACCGCACACTACGCCCAAAAAGGGCTCTAAATGTGTTGGTTGGAGTCTGTGACGGACCTTGTTTTTGTATAGCCGTGCTGCTTCTCGAACGTTTCCTTCTGCTTGGCCACACACAAACACCATCTCGGCTTGTTCCGGCCATGAACACCGGACCTTCTTGCTGCTTACAGTACACTGTGTCAGTTACACAGCCTGTAGCAAACAAAGAACACACGGCACTTGGTCACAGGAACTTTCATTCCTGAGCGCCGTCTACTGCGGCAATGGTGCATTTCCAGACGACCGTAGGACCTTTTTTCTTACATTTCCAGTCATGAATCCGTCCCTGGGGGTGTCGGTTTTATTAATGTTCACCCTACATATGTTTCAGAGTTATTGCTGCTTTGTGATTTTTCTCTACACCTTGGAAAACTGTGCGGGTATTGTTAATATAATGACTGACTGGGACTGGAGAACTATATGTTAATAGATTTTGGGTGTCTGTATGGAATGACAACAATCAAGAGACGTATGTTCGAGAAAAATTGCATTAGCTGCAAGCAAAGAACTTGTAAAAATACAAACAGAGGGTACATCACTTGAGAAATTTGATCTGCTGGAAACAGAAGTAAGCAAGAACTTCCATCCAGACACTCAGGCATGCATTGGAAGTGCAGCAAATTCCCACAAATTCCACGTGCGTAGAGTCTGAAAATGACTGACACACACGGAGAACCCAGCTCTCTTTCCTAGATCCTCTCTGAAGCTTCCACTGCGAAGCTTCCCACCTCCAGTTCCTCCCACTGTGCGGCGCTGTTCTGCCCCGCGAGACGGCGGTCTGGCAGGAGTGGGCTGGGGCCAACCAGCCCGCACGCAGCTCGCCTTGGCGGGCCGCGCCGGCAGGCCGACGCCAGCCGCCGTCGCGCCGCCTTTGATGTCTTCTGGCGAGAATCTATTCCTCAATTAGCTCCTTCGAGTCGCCTGTGTAAACCAATTCGTTTCCTCGTGAACTCAGCCGAAAACCTGACACACGGACAACACTGGTAGTAAATGACAGAAAAAATAGCACTAACGTAACTCCCTCGACACGCTTTGTTTTGATGTGGTTGTAACTCCATTGATTCTCGCCTTTGTAGTGTTCCACTTTACAGTTCTTGCTCGTCATTCCAGATGACGAAAATTACAGCCCAAGTCGATACCCTAGCCAAGTTTACTACACTCCTCAGGTCGCGTCTGAATTGCCGCGTAAAGATCGTAGGAAAGAACTGCAGAGCAACAGCGGCGATTATATCGTTCCGTATTTTCGGTCTGTGGGCGCTGTGCTGATTCGAGGCTTCTTTCACAATGAAGTAAGTACACATTTACAAATGTAACAGGTATTTGTCTCTGCATGCTGTACTTCAGCATAATACCATCTGCAGAAATAATAACTGTCCAGAATGACATCTATCGATTTTGATTTTTCGTTTAAGTCAGTAAGACTGTATTATTCTCCCGGCAGTTACCTGCGAACAAAATTATGAGAGAAAGAAATTATTAAAAGGTCAATAAAGTCAAACAGTCCTGGAAGAAATGTGGCGTTCACGCGTACAAAAATCACACATACACATGACTTGCCAGCTGCTGCTGGAGTGTAGCCGATGTTGCAGTTTTTTACCGTGGCCAAACTGAAACTGCACACACACACACACACACACACACGGGAGAGCGGGCGCGCACACGAATTCTAGTGAAATCAAGACAGATGTGCAGAAAAACACTACATGGTGTTGTAACTGTAGATGATTTTAATCTGAACCATGGAATGTAGTACCAATGAGAAAGAAGATATCAGTTCATTTGCCTTTAATTTTTTGGTTTTTTATCCACGTTTTATCAATCATTCTTCTTCAACTAATATTGCGTTTTACGTGAGTAATTCGTATAGTTACCAAAGTATGCAGCGTGTAAAAGTGTGAATGGTAAATTGAAGTTGAAGCATTGGTTGTGGGAGGGGAAAGGGAGGGGTGTAGGTCGTAGTGGAAATGAATTGAAGCAAGATACAAACGGTCGTAAGTGACTGTTTGCTGGCAGTCCAGACCGGTCATTTACTCGTCTAATCGTAAAGATTTTTCTTCCTCGGCGCACGGTAGCTGCTATGAAGGCGGGCTGAGTTGCGTCGTGAGCGCATCTGTTGCTTGTAGATGGGTGTATAGTGTGGTGTGATGTTTGTGTCGTTAGGATAAAGCGATGTGAAAGGATGAAACCCGCTGCTGCCGCACAGGCTACTTCTCTCGAGCAGAAACGAGGGGTCCTCCAGGCTTGTCCGACGGGCGAGTCACCATCAACAGCGTCCCATGCGTAAGCAGAACGCTACCCTCCTCCATAGCGGAGATCCGTAACGGACGCCTATGCAGTGGAGATGGGCTCGGAGGGGAGGGGTTGAAATCCAGCTGCTGGATGATATTTGGCCGGAAAGTGGAGGACACGGAAAGTGGAGGACAATCATAAGATTGAGTGCCAAACATCTCCACAGTGCCTCATAGTGGGTTAGCACGTGATCCTGTTGGTGGTATTGTGCACATCAGATTGGGACTTTAAAGCTAGGCTACTTCCTTCCTGCTATGACGAAAAATACACAATGTATTGGGACCGAGTTTGATCCTCTTCCTTCTCTCATCAACATACAACACAAATATGATAGTGCATACTCCACAGTCACTTACATCAATGATCCCTTGGACCACCTGCTAGAATAGTGTGCTGGTCCACCTAACGATCGCATTACAGCAGGGATCCCGTGTGGCAAGGATTTGACAAGTCCTCAGTAGTTTCTGGAGGTACGTGGTGCCTTATATCTATGTACAGGTTACGCAGTTCCCGTGAATTACGGGCAGCTGGTCTGTGGCCGCAAAGCTGGCGCACTATAGCATCGCAGACGTGATGCACCTTGTTCAGTTCATGCGAATTTGGTGTCAAAGATACCAACCTGTGTTGACTATCAAGTTCCTCAACCTTTTACTGCAGATGATCGCTATAGGAAGCAGAAGGCTACTAATACCGGATTTACGGGCCCTGTTTTGATCAGAACCGAGGTAGCATCTTCCTACACGTCGGTCAGGGGCCTGTAGATGGCGTAGTAAAACGCTGAAACTGACAGCTAAATAAAATGTTTGGATACTAGACGCTTGAAAGGTATTTAATTTGCCATCCTGTATCCCACGGACGAGTCCCGCAACCATCACTAACAAGATGGACATAGAGAGACTTTACTGCAGAAGGTGGCCATGTAGCACGGTCAGTTACGCTGCTGGAATGTCGTTCCCATTGGGGGAACTCATTTAGCACGGATGGATGCAGGTGATCCGGAATAGTGTGCGTGTCGTCCACAAGCGTCACAGTATGTTTGATTATTGCCACAGTCCCAAGGAAGCCCTTACGAATGTCCCCCACAGCCTAATACTGCCTGCACCAGCGTGCGTCCGTAGCGCAGTGCAAGTTTCGATCAACTGTGCGCCAGGATGACGGCGTACCCTGACACGATCGTCAAAGTAGTTAAAAGAAACCTTAGTCCTCCCGTCAGGTGGTTTCCACTGATCCACGCTCCAATCTCTATGATTCCGTGTCCGCTGCAGTCGAAATTCTACAAGTTGCAGGTTAGGGCTCTTTGCTGTGGAACACCCACGTTCAGTGACTCAGCAGAACAGTCTGCTCCGAAAGACACGTGCCTACCCGAGCATTATTCTCCGTCGTCAGGTGTACTGCAAACACCGCCTGTCTTCCTCCACAAAGCATGTAAACCTCCGATCTCTAAGTTCTGTCATTAGGCGTGGAATTCCAAGACTATGTCTCCTACGCGTAGTTTCTATGTCTTTCAAACAATTTTCATCGATACCACAGAATTACGCTAATGGCCGACGTGCTTCTAGGTTTCCAAAATGCTCGGTCCCAGGCGCGACATACTGTGTTTCCATTCAAAGTGGACTTTCGCGTATGGGACTCGTATTCTACTGGAATTATTCCCTGTTCCTCCCTGCTCTGCTTGTACAGAGTGATTCGCGTGCCCCTACCCGTAGGTTTTATGCAACCCTCAAGGCCATAAAACACCATAATCAAGATTTTCATACTCTCTCGCTCACTATGTGCACTGTTAGTCCTGCAGAAGAAAATAAACAATACCTTTTTGTACGAAATATAATGTAGGTGAGTTTTGAAGTGTGGTATGTTTTCACTAGAGGCTGTAGTTATCGAGTTATCGAAGAAAAACAGACAAAAGTGACCTCCAAACGAGGTTTTCTTGAATAACTCGAAAACTGGGACCTCGAGCGAGAACGTATACAAGGACAAATGTTAGCTCCATTAAATTTCCTACGAAAAGGCTCTGCTCATTTTTTTGTGGGAATGATACACTTAGTGGACCAACACGACGTGACATGGACTGGAGGGAAATGACACCATGAATCCTGCAGGGCTCTCCATAAATCCATAAGAGTGCGACGAGGTTGCAAAGCGTCCCAGACATAATCAATAATGTTCATATCTGAGGAGTTTGGTGGCCAGCGGAAGTGTTTAAACTCAAAAGAGTGCTCATGGAGCCACTCTGCAGCAATTATGGAGACGTGTGGGATGTCGTATTGTCCTGCTGGAATTGCCCAAGCCTGTCGGAATGCGCAATTGATATGAATGGATGCAGGTGATCAGACAGGATGCTTACGAATGTGTCACCTGTCATGGTCGTATCTAAACGTATCAGGGGCCCCATTTTACTTCATCTGCACAACCATTATAGACCCTCGACCAGCTTTAGCAGTCCGCTGCTGACACGCAGGGTCCATGGATCCAAGACGTTGTCTCCATCCGCTCGATACAATTTGAAACGAGACTCGATCGCCTTCGGCTCCGAAAGCCCACATCGATGATGTTTCGTTCACTGGTTCGCACGCTGACACTATGACACTAGTTGATGGCCCAGCACTGACATTTGCAGCAATTTCTTAAAGAAGACAGAGCAAAGATGAATATAAACGGCAAATTCTGCATTTCGGAGACAAGGAAGACAGTTCAGAACAGGGCGTGGCGCGCTGGCTCTGAATACAGCCGGCGTCCTCTGCGACTCTCCTCGCGCGGCGTGCGTCGGGAACTTGGCCGCCGTATCGATAGGCTCTCTGATTTCGTGCGCACGCTTTTAGCGGTGCAGAGATAGGCAGCCGTGACCAATTAGACGGCGGTACAAATCAGCTCGCCAACAGGCGCAGACGGGCCGGCGAAGGTCCTCCTGAGGGCGGCTGGCGGGCTGCCAGCGGCAAGGCCGCGCCGCTGCCGAACCGTGGCCGGCGTCTGGGACCGCGCTGCCAGCGCCGAGTGCGCTCGCTAACCACCAGAGGTCCCCAGCACCAGGGGCGGCTTCTTGAAACTGTCTGTATGGTAAGGTCCCATGTATTACGCCCTGCAAACATGGTTTGCGAGTAACTGTCGAAAATAATTTCGGAATTTTGGGTGATTCTTTACGCCTTACAATTGGACTAATATACAGAGAGGTTGTGTAGTGTAATGATTGTAGTGCTAGAGGATGTTGGTTCGAAATCTTTATAGAAACGTTTTTGATAGTTTTTTTCATTGAGTTAATTGGTTTAAATGCAATTTTTTAAATTTCTGTTCCTTTGTCAAGTTATTTTAATCACTGTATTAACTGTTCCATTTGTTCTAATTGTTAATTCCCATCATTCGTTTTCCCTTTAGATTCTTAGTGCATGTGTAGTTAATTATTTAAATATTTTTATTTATCGATCACAATATTTGAACATTTGAAAATGC
Source organism: Schistocerca cancellata (assembly GCF_023864275.1). Lineage (NCBI taxonomy): Eukaryota > Metazoa > Arthropoda > Insecta > Orthoptera > Acrididae > Schistocerca > Schistocerca cancellata. The sequence goes on from NC_064634.1 coordinate 512,338,387, forward strand.
CAAACTGTCGGTTAAAAAACAAAAGTCGACATTACCTATTTGTATGTGCAATGTTGTGTACACAGTTTCTTGGATGGTAATCATCGTGCAAGCTTTAAAACGTAAATGCTTATTGGACAATGGACAAAATACCGGAGATGAAGATTTAAATGAAAGAAGAGATTATAAGTACAGCGAAATTCAAACAAAACGAGGGATGTAAATAATGAATGCAATAACATAGGTGAAAACATAGGATGACGGAACAGAGTACATGGTGATAATTAAAATCACCAGCACAAACACCCCCCTGGAAAATGAATGGTGGTAATTAAAAGTGAAAGCAACTGAATAAGTTAATACAGTGATCAAACTTACATGACAAAGGAATAAAGAAAAAACACGACATTAACTGAATGAAAATCGCTATCGAAGTCATTTCTACATTTTAAAAATAAACGATTTCCAACCACCTAATGATATGCGAACCCATAGCCCCTCCTGCACATGAGTCTCGTACTAAAACCATTACACTACGCTTTCAGCTTGCGACTAACTCCCATTTTAAAACTGTAGAGCATCACGCAAAATTCCAAACTATTTTTTCGTCAGTTACTCGCAAGCGATGGCCCACCAGAGGGAATGATTGCAGAGTGTAATACCAGGACTTTAACCTACATCACTGTATAGTTTATTCTGAAAAGTCGATCCCACCGCTGGGGACCTCTCCTTGAAAGTGTCTGACTTGCTCGGATATGCCTGCACAAAGTATAGTAACAACCACATTCAATACACAACAGTAGGTTTCTCATTCAGGAATCGCATCTGGATGCTGATTTTTTTAGTGAGACAATCATGGAACGCCTCGTGTAACGAGGAGAAACGTCTGGCCCACTGAGATGGCTGGTTATGGTTCCGCGGCATTGTTCCTCATGGTAGTCGCCTTCCGATGACCGTCGTCTCAATACGGAACCGATGGATTCAGGACGACCGCCACGCCATACAGAATCTCAACGGCCCCTCGCGGTTAGCGCCCAAAAGGATACACAAGCTATTCGTTCATCACATGTTTTGAACTAGAAAATGGGTTTCCTTGCGGCTGACATCCCCGAAGAATGTCTTGTCTCTGCCATTTCGGACCTAGTTCAACTTATCTCTTGCACTCTCTTCTTCATAAACTTCATTTTTTCCCCTGTGTCTTTGATGTGAACCTTTTAATTACTGTCTAGATCCCACTGTTGTGCACTAAGAGTATAAAGAGAGCGAATACTCACATTTTGAATTAATTTTTCTCTGGAACCTCTTGCTATTCTGCTGGTTTCAAAAATGGTTCAAATGGCCCTGAGTACTATGGGACTTAACATCTGTGGTCATCAGTCCCCTAGAACCTAGAACTACCAAAACTTAACCAACCTAAGGACATCACACACATCCATGCCCGAGGCAGGATTCGAACCTACGACCGTAGCGGCGACGCGGTTCCTGACTGAAGCTCCTAGAACCGCACAGCGTCACCGGCCGGCCTGCTGGTTTCATTTAAGTTTGTAAATATACTGTCTTCTGTATATTTTTGTAGTGGACTGACAAGACAGCCAGTCCACAGTGACGGGTTACCGAAAGGCACGCGTTTACACACGCCGGCTGGCGTTAGGTCTGAAACAGGATACGTAATGAATGCTATAAAGAAAAGTATGTAGCTTCTGGAATACTTAACTTTAATCCATCATTTGTATACAGCATTCTTGATGATACAAGTGAGACTCTCTCTGGATATGGTTAATGGCGCCTTGCTAGGTCGTAGCCATCGACTTAGATGAAGGCTATTCTAACTGTCTCTCGGCAAATGAGAGAAAGGCTTCGTCAGTGTAGTCGCTAGCAAAGTCGTCGTACAACTGGGGCGAGTGCTAGTACGTCTCTCTAGACCTGCCGTGTGGTGGCGCTCGGTCTGCAATTACTGACAGTGGCGACCCGCGGGTCCGACGTGTACTAATGGACCACGGCCGATTTAAAGCTACCACCTAGCAAGTGTGATGTCTGGCGGTGACACCACAATTTTATTGATGATAATGTGCTACTGTTTGTTTGGCTCGGTTAGGTTTTCGTATCATTCCATTGTCTGTAGTATTTCCTCCCCGAATAAGGTCTGATAACGTAAACACGGTTATTTTGGTAACTGAAGCTAAAGACCACAGATTGTCATAACCGCTACGGTCGCAGGTTCGAATCCTGCCTGGGGCATGGATGTGTGTGATGTCCTTAGATTAGTTAGGTTTAAGTAGTTCTAAGTTCTAGGAGACTGATGACCTCAGAAGTAAAGTCCCAAAGTGCTCTGAGCCACTTGAGCCATTAGATTCTGTTTCAACCCCAGTAAGACAAGATGACGGACGGTGAAGTGGTCAGTGAAGGTATGGCGTTATTAGTGGAAAAAGTAATCCCCACACTTTAACCTCAGTGACACTGTGTGCAAGGGTATGGGGAGAATGTCTTGAACGAAGCCTGTTGATTCTAAGATCAGGAATGTCACAATGCTCCAGTAGTCCAGAGTTTGTTGTATTCCCTGATGTAAACTTCATTCCTCCGGAAATTGGATATTATGTGATTCAGGACCGGAAGTCAGATCTCTGTTGATCCACTGTGGACATGGGACAGTATTTAACAATGCAATGCGCCAACAGCTGTGCAGTTGAGATGTTATTTCATGTTACTTTTGCTACCAGTTTCGACATTCCATTACGCCATCTTCAGACCCACATACATCCCTCAAAAATAAACTCAGTACGATATGGCCCAGTATGCCAATATCGTTTATTTTTCAGAGATGCCTATGAGGCCTGAAGATGTTGTTATTACTGTGGTCTTCAGTCCAGAGAATGCAGCTCTCCATGCTACTCTATCCTGTGAAAGCTTCTTCATCTCCCAGTACCTACTGCAACCGATATCCTTCTGAATCTGTTTGTGTATTCATCTCTTGTTCTCCCTCTACTATTTTTACCCTCCACACTGCATGGAGAGCTGCATCAAACCAGTCTCAGAACTGAAGACAACAACAACAACACTGTCCTCCAATACTAAATTGGTGGTCCCTTGATGGTTCAGATATGTCCTACCAACCGCTCTGTTCTTCTAGTCAAATTTTTCCACGATTTTCTCTTCTCCCCAGTCCTATTCATTACCTCCTCATTAGTTATGTGACCTACCCACCTAATCTTCAGCATACTTCTGTAGCACCACATTTCGAAAGCTTCTATTCTCTTCTTGTCTAAACTGTTTATTGTCCATGTTTCGCTTCCATACACGGCCACACTCCATAGAAATACTTTCAGAAAAGACTTCCTGATGCTTAAATGTATACTCGATGTTAAGAAATTTCTCTTCTTCAAAAACGCTTTCCTTGCTATTGCCAGTCTACATTTTATATCCTCTCTACTTCGACCAACGTCAGTTATTTTTCTCCCCAAATAGCAAAACGCATTTACTACTTTAAGCGTCTCATTTCCTAATCTGATACCCTCAGCATCACCTGATTTAATTCGACTACATTCCATTATCCTCGTTTTGCTTTTGTTGATGTTCATCTTATACCCTCCTTTCAAGACACTGCCCATTCCATTCAACTGCGCTTCCAAGTCCTTTGCTGACTCTGACAGAATTACAATGTCATCGGCGAACCTCGAAGTTTTTATTTTCCATGGATTTTAATACCTACTCCGAACTTTACTTTTGTTTCCTTTACTGCTTGCTCAATATACAGATTGAATAGTATCATGGATAGGCTACAACTCTATCTCACTCCCTTCCCAACCACTGCTTCCCTTTCATGCCCCCCGACTCTTACAATTGCCATCTTGCTTCTGTACAAATTGTAAATAGCCTTTCGCTCCCTGTATTTTACCCCTGACACCTTCAGAATTAGAAACAGGGTATTCCAGTCAACATTGTCAAAAGCTTTCTCTAAGCCAAACCGATTTTACCCGAGGTCGGCTTCTACCAGTTTTTCCATTCGTTTGTAAAGAATTCGTGTTAGTATTTTGCAGCCGTGGCTTATTAAACTGATAGTTCGGTAATTTTCACATCTGTCAACACCTGTTTCTTTGGGATTGGAATTATTATATTCTTCTTGATGTCTGAGGGTATTTCGCCTGTCTCAAACATCTTGCTCACCAGATGGTAGAGTTTTGTCAGGACTGGCTCTCCCAAGGCCGTCAGTAGTTCTAATGGAATGTTGTCTACTCCCGGGGCCTTGTTTCGACTCAGGTCTTTCAGTGCTCTGCCAAACTCTTCACGCAGTATCATATGTCCCCTTTCATCTTCGTCTACATTTCCATTTCCATAATATTGTCCTCAAGTACATCACCCTTGTATCGACCCTCTATATACTCCTCCCACCTTTCTGCTTTCCCATCTTTGCTCAGGACTGGGTTTCCATCCGAGCTCTTGATATTCATACCAGTGGTTCTCTTTAGCTCCAAAGGTCTCTTTAATTTTCCTGTAGGCAGTATCTATCTTACCCATCGTGAGATAAGCCTCTACATTCTTACATTCCTCCTCTAGCCATCCCTGCTTAGCCTTTTTGCACTTCCTGTCGATCTCATTTTTGAGACGTTTGTATTCCTTTTTGCCTGCTTCATTTGCTGCATTTTTGTATTTTCTCCATTCATCAATCAAATTCAGTATCTCTTCTGTTACCCAAGGATTTCTACTAGCCCTCGTCTTTTTACCAACTTGAGTCTCTTCTGCCTCACTATTTCATCTCTCAAAGCTACCCATTCTTCTTCTACTGTATTTCTTTCCCCCAACATTAATCTATAGCACCACATTCTGAAAGCTTGTATTCCCTTCGTGTTGAAATCTCACTTCTGGACGCAGAAACCATCAAAACAAATTATTCCAGGGTACTTCCTAAGATTTAAATTTGCACTAGATGTTAAAGAACTCCTCTTTCTCGGTAAAATTTTTCTTGCTACTGCCATTCTGCATTTAATATCCTTTTACTTTGGCCATCTTCAGTTATTTTTATGCCGAAACAACAAAAGTGTTCAATGGATTGTAGTGTCTCATTTCCTAATCTCTGTCAGCAACACCTGATTTAATTCGACTATGTTCAGTTACTCACGTTTTAGTTTTGCTGATGTTTATCATATAGCCCTTTCCCAAGGTACTGCCCATTAAGCTGAACTGATATTCCATGTCCTTCGCATTCTCTGACGGAATTGTAATGCCCTCATCAAAACTCAGTGTTTTTATTTCGTCTTCCTAAACACTAGTCCATTTTATATAATCCATTATGGAGTCGAGGTAGCAGTTGTCATTATACTGGTTATGCTAACAGTGATAACCAACACTAGTCCAGTTTCCTAATTCCTCCTTGGTTCCCTTTACCGCTGGACCATGGTACAGACTGAATAACATGGGGGAGAAGTTACAGTCATACCTTACTGTCTTCTCGACTACTGCTCCTCTTTTATAAACTTCGACTCTTACAAAAACGTTCAAATGTGTGTGAAATCTTATGGGACTTAACTGCTAAGGTCATCAGTCCCTAAGCTTACACACTACTTAACCTAAATTATCCTAAGGACAAACACACACATCCATGCCCGAGGGAGGACTCGAACCTCCACCGGGATCAGCCGCACAGTCCATGACTGCAGCGCCTTAGATCGCTCGGCTAATCCCGCGCGGCTCGGCTCTTACAACTGCAGTCTAATTTCTATACAGATGTAATTAATTTTTTGCTTCCTATACTTTATTCCAGCAGCCTTCCGAGTTTCAGTTAAAATATTCCAGTCAACAAAGCTTTCTCTAACCTACAAATGCTATAAATTAAGGTTTGCTTTTTTCAATCTACCTCGTACGATAATGTTTACTATGTGTAAAACGTATCTATCATTAAAAAGAAAAAAGAAAAGAAATGTCCTAATTTGTATTTCACTGCCCGCAAAAGACGTTTAAGTCCGGTACGAGGATTTACGAAGAATCGTGTTTTACTTCTCTCTTTGCAGTTTATCAAATGTTTTGTTCGACTACTACTCTTATACTACTGATACTTGAGTTCAAGCGTACAGCAAATGTCAGGCAGCGTAATCGATGATGGCAAATACACAGAATCTGCTACGAGACTCGAGGTGCCATTCGGTGCCAGTCACAGTTTGTTAGCTGGACGACTGAAGTGGCGATGCAGATCTAGATGTGCGGGAGTGCGGGCCTTGACTAAATGATGCGTGGTAGCTTCGAAACCAACCACTCACAGTGTTTCTACATACATAAATATAACTGAAGAGAAAGTTAATTTTTCTCTACTTGTGAGGTAAATATTTTAGCTGACTGGTAGAATAGACGCAGTATCCTTAGTGACTTGTTGGTACAACTGAGCAATAAATTTTCGATACGGCTAAAACATTTCCTGCACCGTACTTCACCAGAAATTTCAAGACATATCTGAGGCTGTGGCCAATCTGAAGATCGACACTGGCGTCAACTCAGCTGACTGGTTCAAATGGCTCTGAGCACTATGGGACTTAACATCTGAGGCCATCAGTCCCTTGGACTTAGAACTTCTTAAACCTAACTGACCTAAGGACACCACACATATCCCTGCCCGGGGCAGGATTCGAACCAGAGTGAAGCGCCTAGAACCGCTCGGCCACTGCGGCCAGCCTCAGCTAACTGCTTCACGTTATTTTCTCTTAACGAGGTTTAAAAAACCTTATTGGATAGGACTGTACGCAGTTGTACGGATTACATTTAACATAGGCGTCCAGCTGAAATGTCAAATTTGTAAACAAACCACGGAAACTTAATCTAAGTTAAAAGAATTCCTTGAAATTATTCCCAACAGTTTGCAGTCTTTCACTATTCATGTACTACGAACATGTCTATGACTGTGTGTGTGTGTGTGTGTGTGTTTGTGTGTGTTTGTGTGTGTGAACTGCAAATGCTTTATTTTCGAGTTTTTTCCCATCTGAAAAAATGGTTCAAACGGCTCTGAGCACTATGGGACTTAACATCTGAGGTCATCAGTCCCCTAGAACTTAGAACTACTTAAACCTAACCAACCTAAGGGCATCACACACAGCCATGCCCGAGGCAGGATTCGAACCTGCGACCGTAGTGGTCGCGCGGTTCCAGGTTGAAGCGCCTAGAACCGCTCGGCCACTCCGACCGGCTTTCCCATCTGAGTGCTGAGCAGCTACTGCCAGGCAATTTACTCAATCTAAACCCCCTAATGAAACAAGACCAAGATTGGGAACCTGTTAATGACGAAGTCACTAGCGGCAAAACGCAATCTCGGGTTGGGGACGGACGGGGCAGGAAACCGCCAGCGTCCGATTCAAATGAACCGTCCCAGGATTTGCCTTAAGAGATTCAGGGAAACCATAGCAAATCGAAATACGAGTAACCAGACTAAGATCTGAACCACCGTCCTCGCAAAGCGACTCAAACGAGTTGCCTCCTAAAGAAGAGCTGCTTCGAGAAATTTTGAAACGTTGTGGGACCCCAGTTGCCCACAGTTTATCTCAGGAAGCGATGGGAGTTCTACTGTTCCCCTATGTTAGGAGCTTACGTCGTGGAACACAAAGAGAGGGAAATCGGAATGAAACGGAAAGCCGATTTGCGCGCCTGGGAAAAGCGAGCTCTTGAGCGTGGCGCACTGTGTGGCGAGGATATCGATTGCCGATGGCGCGGCGGTGGCAGCCGACGTAGCAACGCGACGCGGCCGTGCCTACACGTGAGGGCCGGTTCTCAGGCTGCGCTCGCACTTTAATCACCAGCTGTGCGTCCAGACCGAAGTTAGCGTGCGCGATACAACTGCGTGCACGCTGTAGCACGGCCGTGCGATACACGTATTACAAGTAGGGCCGAAACATATTGCTCGACCTACGCACAGGAATTTGTCTACACGGACATTGCTCTGCTTGCCTGCGTAATGCGTAATGCAGCTAAGCCTACATGTAGGAGGGCTTCACAACCTTGCCCTAGACAATTTGCTGCGAGTTTTTGCAGCTTGTTCGAATTTGACGCTATGTGTAATTTACTGTTTAGTGTACTGTTTGATTACAATATAAGATGGTTCAAATGGTTCTGAGCACTATGGGACTTAACATCTGTGCTCATCAGTCCCCTAGAACTTAGAACTACTTAAACCTAACTAACCTAAGGACATCACAAACATCCATGCCCGAGGCAGGATTCGAACCTGCGACGGTAGCGGTCTTGCGGTTCCAGACTGCAGCGCCTTTAACCGCACGGCCACTTCGGCCGGCTACAATATAAGAACTGTGAGGTGTTTTCATTACTAATGACCACTCACGACTGCGCTCTAAATTCAGCAATGCCACACGTGACTTGTTTTCATACATCAGCACTCAGCATGAAAGACATTTCTGTTCAAAGTGTTACGTTTACAAACAGAACACGCGAGGCAAGACATTGTCGTGGGAAACTTGTTTGTAATAAATACGTATCGACAGTTTTTCTACACTATCTCTATGAAGATTGAGCCACTATTGTCAGTCTAATAACAAACACTTGCCACCACAATGTGCAAACTAAATAAGACAAACAAAATAGCCTGAATTTAATGTAACCTGTAGGCATGCTTTTGAAAAAATGTAATACCACAAGTTAGGGAAGAAAGTAGTCCTTTGGACAGGTAGCAACAGGGCATATATGGCACATACTTTACGGCAGGTAACCAAGTAATGTAGCGCCACATCTCTATACACTTTCCACTGGCAACCGTAACTTTTTCTGTACGTGATTATTGATCGATCAAATATCAAGAAAAAAAAGACATTCTGAACTCGTAATATTACTTTCAAACTCATAGACAAATATCGTTTTACGACGTGAAAACCATAATATATACGTAGATGTTAGCAAAAACAAGACAGCATTCGTAACGAGATAAGCCATATTTCGTACACTGTGCCCTTAATTGTTTAAGTGAAAATTGCTCCAGAACACGCTGTGCGTGTATTGGTTGGTGGCAGTAAGCTCTTTTCAATATGGAAGTAGCGTGATTCTGATATCTTGGTTTAAGCATTACTTTAAGACCGCTTTAATTCTACATAGAAATCAATGACAGGCACAACACGAAGATTGCTGTACCAGTAGGCCATATGTTACAACACGTGACGAAGTATTCGAACCGGAAACACTATTCTACGACTAGAACCGCTTATGACATTCAAACGAGAGGTAGAAACTCAAGTAGCTGGATTGCCGAAGTGTCCGGCGTCTCTTAAAGCTGGCGCAACTTACTTGTCAGACTCGCCAGCTGCGGACACGCCGAGCCGCAGCAGGCCGTTCTGGTCCTTGGCGATGATGCAGGCGTCCGCATCTTCTATCTTCAGCACGTCCTCCTGTAGTACTTTCATCGTGGCGGACAACGACGCTCACCTTAGCCTAGGGGGTACACGGTATGCCCAACTGTTCTCGGGACCCCGGCGACTGGACTGGGCTATAATCCCAGATCCAGCGATGGCGAGGGTGAAGCAACTAGTTTACTTATACCCGATGGTGAATTAAGTGTTTACGGCACTGCGGATTGATGGAAACCGTGACTTTACCGCCGTGCTCTCTAGACAGAAACGATCCGCAGCTCCTGGTGTTTCAGCTGTACGCGTTCCCGCAAGGGCGAGGAACCCTTTACTGTGCAGAGCGAGTACTAGTTAGAAGCGCCAGGACCGCTGCGGGGGAGTGAAGCTCCCTGAACACGTGGACGCAGCTAGCACGAGCTCTGTAGCGTCCCACGCTGGCTGCCGTTCGCTTCGCGACTGGGGGGCGTCTGACTCAGTCATTGCGGCGCTCACCTGTTTTCTCGCTGACGCGGGGATTCCTTTCCCCCTCCACCGCGGCCGCGGCGCTGCCAACCACGGCCGTCCCCCCACCCAAAACCCGCCCGCGATGTCACACAGCCGCGAGCAGTCAGTCGGTTTGCAGCAGCCGTGGGGTCCACGTCTTTCCGGCTGTCCCTCGTTGCGATTGCGCAGCCTCTCTGCTGCGTAAACACCTCTCGACGAAGACGGCTTTCGGAAGCGTGGCTATTCTGGCACGGCGCTGTCGGCCGGCGACGAGAAACATTTGGTGCCGTGCTGGTGTTCTCCCGACTGGAATGCGCATCATCTTTTCTCGCACACGTTTGCGAAATAACACGCGTAAACAACTGTGACGTAATCACGTGGCACAGTTGGACGGCATTCTCGTTCTGTACAGCCGGTGTACACTATTCTGTTTTTTGGATTTGTTAATATCCCCGACAATTAAGAGATTCTTATGATAAGAGATCTGTTGGTAACAAAATACCAGCAGCTAATTTTTTCCATCATATTCGATTCGGAGCAAACCAACTGCCAACAGAAATTATGTTGTCCGTGACATGATAAACTGCGCAGGAAAGGGACAACAGTCTGTAAATACTGGAATTAAAAATTCGGTTGCAATTTTCTTCTATTAATTGTGAAAAATATTGCTTATATTCTGGAGGTATTCTGTTGTGCACTTTCAGGAAATACTATTACGTTTTTGGTTAAACAGCCTATTTTAAACTGATTTATTGACTGTTCGTATAATGCGTGTAAAAATACGTGACTGAACTTACCATGATTCATGGTTCATGACCAGAATCTTTAACTGAATGCTGAACTTACGTATATTAGATTATTATATTTTTTTAAATTGGAGTGCACAGTAAAAATCCGTCGTAAATGCCTTAGAATATATCTTATGTGCAATGCACTTTGCATAGCTGCCGTTTTAGATTACTATAACTGACTCAGCAATGAGTTATGCTTCACGATGTTTCTGATTTCTGCTCTTTGTCACATTCTCGTTTTCAAAATGTTAAGCTAAATACGGTATTTAATATTAACACAACGAAACAGAAAATGTTTCCGTTGTCTATCGCAAGAGTGTGCCTCGACAGTCAATAGGTAAATGCAACACTGAAAATCTAAAGGCTGAAGCGATTGATTCAGAGCGTGGCCTGAGGTTATAAGTGTCACTTACCGCTTCTTTCAGCGCTACCAGTGTCTGTTGACGTGTAATTGGCTGGGCGAGTCAGTGCAGAGGCTGGCGGAGAACAACAAGTACGTACAACCTGTTGTGGAGCCTCGGCTGGTAAAGCAGCGCCGATCAGCTGTAAACCTTACGGCAAGAGTAATAATATGATAAGCGATAAACTACAGTCCGTGGCACTGTGGCGTGTACAATGAGATGAACTACTGCTTTGATGTGACAAAAACGACTAAATAAAACGAATGTACAATGTGAATCCGTATTCCATCAATAACATCGAGGTTGTTCAGGGATAGTTTTGAATAATCTCCTATAAGGGACCTGAGAGCTCTTGTGGCTCCTTGCAGAGTAATAATGCAATGATGTGTTTTGTTTGTTACCCCCACTACTGGTGTTTCTGTGAAAACATCTTCACAACAGTGAAAAATCGTGCAATACGCAATCACAGAAACGAACAATTCAAGACACAGACTGATGCTGTGGTGTGGTTGCCCTGCTTTGCGGGAACAGCTGGCCTTTCATTGCATGAAGGCAGCGCATCAGTCAACTGGTCAATGCGAAGTTACCCAGACTGGTGCGTATAAACATAAACGTACCACCAGCATTGTCGCAGAAAGGAAACCGAGACAGAACAGAGCAGTCGTGAATGTAAGCTTAAATAACAATAGTACAGTAATCTAAGTGAATGGATCAAGTGTGTTTCCAAAACGGACGTATACAAAAGTAAATGACTCTAAGGAATCGAATGTAACGGAATTACCCTGTAACGACAGGTGACAACGTGTCTCTCACACCAAGATAATAAGAAAATGTCGATGAAAAACCGTAGAAATGTTGTTGTCAGCATTAGGGTTCTCGCTGTGAAGCTCTACAGTGGAGTGACAGCCGTAGAGAAACTTCTCAACAGATTAAAACCCTGTGCTGTTATGGGTCTCGTGCCCAGACCCAGATCCTTGCCTTGCCTGGGAAAAACCTTCACCACATGAACTGTCCAGGCAATCCTCGCCACTTGAGTCCACCAGTGCCTCTATGCCCTACTTCTCACTCACTACAGAGACGTTTTTGTGCACTTTCCTAAATCACACTCCATGCCTTCCAGTCTCTCATCGATGGTGTCGTCACAATCGACGAAAATTTGCTCGCACCTGATGGTAGCTCAGCCATGAAACGTAACAAATCGAACGAAATTTATGACAACTATAACCCAGTGGATCACAAGGACATCGTTATAAAAAAATCCACACTTTAATAATGGATGAATAATTATATTTATAAATAAGTTGTTGGGGCTTAGAACGTTTTTGATGTGGAAAGTCGAGATGAGGTTGGCACAGAAGGGTAATTCGTGGCAGGCAGCATCAAACCAGTCAGAAGACAGATGTTGAAAGAAAGGATCGAGATCGGACCCCCCTCTATATCCTTGTTATGTAAGCGAGATATTTTCTTGTTTAAAATTAAATGTTTGCTAACACATCGAGATATATGTGTACTGCACAGCATGCTGAAGCTAAGCTCAGTTCACGTCACTATAGAGGATGCATTGCGATGTGGCTTTCCCTCCGCAACCAAAATTACTCGTGATGAATGCAGAACGCCCTTTGACCATTCGTTAATCGCATGTTTCTGTGAGTTGCAACGGTGAAAAATGTTTTTCTTCTGCGCTAAATCACTAGGGCTGAATGCTGTGCTGGTTCCTTTGACTTGGCCACTAATGCTGATCATACTTTATCTTACCACGATATTTTCAAAATTTAACCACTCTCCTTGAGTTTAACGCGTTCTAGACAACTAACCGACCCCCACCCCCTACAGCTGAGCGCGCTAACGCAAAATACGAGAAAAACGAAACAAAAAAATGCAGTACTCGGGGAGGCGATCCAGCCCCGAATCGATTCCATCCCACCGATTAACGACGAAGGCTGGTGAGTCTGGGAGCCAGGGCGTGGTTTCTAGGCGTTCTTTTACATCCCACTAGGCGAATAACCGCTGGTACCCACGTTCTGCCTCAGTTACACGATTCCCAAACACTTAAATAAGTTTATCACACATGATCTCTAACACCGGACGGAGAGGCACCCGGCTACCAAATACTACTAACTTTGCTGTGTTTACGAAACGGCAAAGGCAACAGGGAAAGGCAGAGATGACCATAGAACATATACGTAGAAAGATTTAGCTGAGGTCACATCAAACTTACTCTTCCACAACTCGCCTGCAGATCTTCTTGAGGGAAGACTTTTCCTGAGTAGATCGTAGCAATCGTAAGAACCTTTCATTAAGGTCACCATTAGATGCTTCTTTTTTCACACGTATGTGTAGAATGTAAGATGTTATACGATCACAGTTTTTCTGTGCGACTCTAGCAAGAGAGGCACTTTCAAAATGCCCAAGGCGACGAAATTAACCAATAGCTAAAGCATGAATTATTTCAACAAATTCAGGAAAATGAATTCCGTCAATAAATTCGCTGCGGCCGTGGACCCACGTTTGCATCAGACTATTGCCTGGAGAAGCCTGTGCCCGCCCACGGATCCAGAAGAATCTAATTTCGACGCCTGGAGTTGACAGTGAGAGAGGCGGCAGCGGCGGCGCCACCTGCCTCTGGAATGTGTCGATATTGCGTAAGCCGCCGCAGCCGTAGCCGCCCCCCTACTGGCTGTTGGGAAACCAACGGCGGCAAAAATACGGCGCCTCCGGAACGCGGACGACTTCCCCTCCGCGGCCGGCGTCCAAGTGCGCGAAAACACGGCCCGGCCGGCGCAGGTTGCGCGCGCCCGCCGACCTTGCCTCCGGCTCTGCGGCTGTCGCAACAGCGACGGAACGGGACCGGCAGAAAACTACGGAAAATATAAAAATAAAGGCCTTTCGCAACGGTATTGCTGACTGGTGTGCCGCAGGCGTTTCGGGTCATCTGGGAGATAGAGTTGAGTCAACGCTATGTCCTAAAAGTCTACCGCGTCTCGCAGGCCGTAAGTAAATAAATAAGGGCAATTTCCTAGACAGATTAAACTAATATGTTAAAAAAATTACGAAATTCCTCCAGCTGTATTAAGTTGTTGGTTTTACTGGCAACTAGTTTCGATGTTGTTACAGCATCATCTTCAGGCCCATACTTGTTGACAGTAACCGTATGTGTCTAACACTAGTTGTCAGTGGTGAGATGGCCGTGTTCCAGGGCGTGATATCAGTTACTACCTGCCTTCCGCATGGAACACGCCTATCTCACCACTGACAAATAGTGTTACACACATGCGGTTACTGTCAACAAGTATGGGCCTGAAGATGATGTAACAACATCGAAACTAGTTGCCAATAAAACCAACACCTTAACACATCCTGGAGGAATTTCGTCATTCTTTAACATATATTATACTAGCTGACGTCCCAAGTCGTCCGTTTCAATTACGGATATACGAAGATTAAACTAAGGCGTTGTTTTGCCTCCCTGTAGACGGGGGATACATGGCTTGTCAGCAACCAGCAACATTATAGTACTTGTATCACCGGTCTACAGTATTTTTCGTACAAAACACGTGAATGGTGTTCTTTGCTACATTGTACATGCTGAGTTTTTGGTCATCTTTCTTGTTGTGGGTTGGCAGGAGAGCCAACACCGGGTACTAGAGGAAGCCGAAAGGCAGGCGTTTTAGCTCACGCAGGCTTGGCGTGAGGTCTGGAACAGGAGAAGGAAATTAGACTTTAGAAAAACGAACGTAGCTGGTGGAATACTTAACTTTAATCCATTAATGATGAGCGTCGCTCTTGACCGTACGTGACTCAGTATCAATAGTAACTGGTAATGGCGCCTTGCTGGGTCGTAGCAAATGACGTAGCTGAAGGCTATGCTAACTATCGTCTCGGCAAATGAGAGCGTAATTTGTCAGTGAACCGTCGCTAGCAAAGTCAGCTGTACAACTGGGGCGAGTGCTAGGAAGTGTCTCCAGACCTGCCGTGTGACGGCGGTCGGTCTGCAATCACTGATAGTGGCGACACGCGGGTCCGACGTATACTAACGGACCGCGGCCGATTTAAAGGCTACCACCTAGCAAGTCTGGCGGTGACACCACATTTCTCAGTTTTCGTGTGACGTGCTACCCTGTTTACATGCTAATCATCAAAGAATGTCCCAGTTTCAACAGTACATTATAATAGTTTAATTAATATATAAAAATTAATGTTTGTTTATCTGTTCATTCGTATTTTGTGTGCTGCCATACGTTCATGCTATTGCGATAAAACTTTGTATATTTATTGCTTGCACTCGTGCGCAGGTTATAGGTACAGTGGAGTTAACTTTTAGTTGGTGGCGCGCATGTCGTAGGGGCAAATTTATTTAAAGGACGTGTTTGAATGTGACGAAACAAACAGATCAGCGTTTTAGTGTGTCTTACTTACCATATCAACACCAGCTGATGAGCTCCATGTTTGGCTCAAAACACAGAATCTTTGGAGACACATGCGAAAACTTATACTGAAGACCAATACGCGAGTGCATCTGCAGCGCGATGCGTCGGTAGCCAAATTTTAAAACATCGAATGGAACATTACTGAAGAAAAAGTATTTGGTACCTCAAAATGTATTTAATTTCCATCGAACTTTTGCGTTATTGTGTCATCTATCGAAAAACTCATTCAGAAAGTTTTTCCGTGAATCGTCATCAATTTGCGAGCGTGTTATTTTGGCAGCAAAAAACACAGACCTCAATGCAATCGAGCACGCAGTTCAACAATAAAAAGCAGGCATTTCTGTTAGCTACAAATGGTTTGACAACCTAATGAATGCGGACGATTTATTAATTGTAAAATCGAGTTTCTAAATTCATTGGTTCTTCCTGGTGTTCCACCGCACAAATTGCCACTCGAAGTCGGCCTGCCAATTATTCTCTTGCAGAGCATTGTTCACCCCGATTGTGTAATGAAACAAGACTCACCGAGGCAACTGTTCTTAACTGAAACTCGAAAGGAGAAGATGCGCTCATTCGACGCATTCCCATCATTCCAATCGACATGCCATTTGATTTCAAACGACTGTTATTCGCCATTCGACTTCCATTCTCAATGACTGTTAACATGCCACACTGTCAATCACTTCAAGTCTGCGGATTGAATTAAGGAAATCCATGTTTTTCACATGGCCACTTGTATGTTGCATGCTCAAGAGTCGGACAACCAAGAAATTTATTTCCTTTTGCTGAAGACAGAAAAAAAGTATTGTCCACCATAAAACACTTGAATAATAAAGTCAATAAAATAAAATAAATATCATTTACACTTCTCCGTTATACATCATTCAATTTCAGTAAATATATTAATTGTCGACATACCACAAATATCATTCTCTCTATCAATCCTAGATAAACAGCTGGCCTGTGTGGCCGAGAGGTTCTAGGCGCTTCAGTCTGGAACCGCGCGACCGCTACGGTCGTAGGTTCGAATCCTGCCTGGGGCATGGATGTGTGTGATGTCCTTAGGTTAGTTAGGTTTAAGTAGTTCTACGTTCTAGGGGACTGATGACCTCAGAAGTTAAGTCCCATAGTGCTCAGAGCCATTTGAACCATTTGAACTAGTTAAACGAGATAAATCTTTCAAATTTCAAACGGTATTTCTACAATTATTTCTGGTGCGGCAGCAAAGTGCTGGCTACCAGATACTTTAGAATGTGTACAACAAATCACACTTCAAATAGAAGGTAAATTAACCTATTTTTTCTAACAACATTTTACAAATCCACAACGGCAAAAATCAGATGTCGTGATGTCATGTGAACGTGGTGACCAACGGAAAACAGCTCTATCGTATTGACCACCACGGTGAAACTAGTGTCTGGGACTTGACCGCTCAACAACTCTTGTACAGAAAGACGGCTATGAGAAGAGGCTCCATCTTGGTGCAAAATAAAGTTTCCAGGTGTCTCTATCGAAGGGGAAAGAGCCTTCTTCCAACACATCTGGATAAGTCACCTCCGTTACAGTAGTTTTTGCGAGAAGAATTATTCCGTACGCTTGACGGCTGTATACAGCGCAGAAAACGTTTAATTAAAGTTCATGAGAAAGTTCTGACCCCCGAATGCGAACGTTGTGAGTGTTTAACTTCCCACTTAAATGAAGGTTTCCCACGTGACCGAATGCCACATTATCTAAACTGACTGTACCATTAGCGGATGTTTTTGCCACATGGCAGATTTCAATTAAACTTTAAACAAAACGCACAATAAAATGAAATTACACATTCACTGCTGAACACTTCACGCTATATACTCGGGAATCACCGTTTTGGGCATGTAAGCGGGAAAACAACAAAGCAGTACTCGCGTATGCGGTTATCTAAAACTGCTCGAGTTACTCTTTAGTTACTTACAGTATTTGAGAGTTGTAGCATCGAGTTTTAGTACCCGTATAGTGTAAAGTCGCGTACTCATCAGTCATCTCACTGTTTTGAACGGCTTGTGAGATAAAAGAGAGGAAAAAAACTGTTAGGGATGTATAGGGACTGCGCCCGTTGTGTACAGATTCAGTGGGAATTGGCCACCGTCCGCGAACAGCTGGAAGCTTTGTTGGCCGTAGTCGACAGGCTCCGCGTTGTTGCCCTGGGCCGCGGTGACATTGGGACACCCGAGGCGAGCGCTTTGGCGCTTCTGGAACCTGTAGCATCGCCTGGGATATCTGATGCCACTGCGCCCAAGGATTCGGACTTCCTCACCGGTCGACACTTGCGTGACAGTGATTGGAGAACCGTGAAGGCGTCGCGAATCCCTGGGCGGAAGGCGAAAGTTGGTGCTGGCCGCCGTAACAGGTATGAGGTGCGGCCCACTGCTGAGCCAGCAAGGGCGGCCTCGCCTGTTGCGGCAGTGGCCGGTGTTCCTGAGAGGTCCGGACAAGCGCACAGGGTTGGATTGCTTGTCATTGGGAGCTCCAATGTTAGGCAGGTGATGGAGCCCCTTAGGCACATGGCAGCTAATGACGGGAAGAAAGCCAATGTGTACTCCGTGTGCATACCGGGGTGAGTCATCCAAGATGTGGAAAGGGTCCCTCCGGATGCCACGAAGGGTACAGGGTGCAGCCAACTGCAGTGGTGGCCCATGTCGGCACTAATGACGTGTGTCGCTATGTATTGGAAGAGATTCTCTCTGGTTTCCGGCGGCTATCTGAGTTGGTGAAGACTGCCTGTCTTGCTAGCGAGATGAAGGCAGAGCTGCCATCTGCAGCATCGTCGACAGGGTCGATTGCAGACCTTTGGTACAGAGTCGAGTGGAGGGTCGGAATCAGAGGCTCAGACGGTTCTGCGACCGTGTAGGCTGCAGTTTCCTTGACTTGCGCCATAGAGTAGTGGGGTTTCGGGTTCCGCTAAATAGGTCAGGTGTCCACTACACACAGGAGGCGGCTACACGGGTAACAGTGGCTGTGTGGCGTGGACTGGTTTCTTTTTTAGGTTAGATGCCCCTGGGAAAGACCAAAAAGGGCTCCAGTCTCAAAGGGTACAGGGCAAAGAAACGACGAGAATCGACGAATCAATAGTCGGTACTGTAGTTGTAAATTGTCGTAGCTGTGTTGGAAAAGTACCAGAGCTTCAAGCGCCGATAGAAAGCACTGAAGCTGAAATCGTTACAGGAACATAAAGCTGACTAAAGCTGGAGATGAATTATGCCGAAATTTTTACAGAGGCGCAAACCCTGTTCAGAAAGAATCGATTAAATAAAGTAGGTGGTGGTGTGTTTGTGTCTGTTGGTAGTGGTTTTTCTTGTAGTGAAGTTGATATAGATAGTTCCTGCAAATTACTATGGGTAGAGGTTATACTCAACAGCCGTACCAAAATAATAATTGACTCCTTCTACCGACCCCCCGACGCAGATGATGTAATAGCTGAAGGCTTCAAAGAAAACTTTAATCTCATTACAAATAAGTACCACACTCATACAGTTATAAGTGGTGGAGACTTCAATCTCCCCTCGATTTGTTGGCGAAAATATATAATCAAAAACGGTGGTAGACAGAAAACATATTCCGAAATTGTACTAAATGCTTTCTCTGAGAATTACTTGGAACAATTAGTTCATGAGCCCACACGAATTGTAAATGGTTGCGGAAACACACTTGACCTCTTAGCCACAAACAATCCTGATCTAATAGAGAGCGTCATGACTGATGTAGGGATTAGTGAACACAAGGACATTGTAGAGAGGCTCAAGACCATATCAACCAAAACCATTAAAAATAAACTCAAAATATATCTATTTAAAACAGAAGATAAGAATTCGCTTGATGCCTTCCTAAGAGAGAGTCTCCATTCCTTCCAAGCTAATTATGTAAGTGTACACCAGATATGGCTCAAATTGAAAGATACAGTATCGACAGCAATAGATAGATTCATACCGCATAAGTTAATAAGAGATGGAACTGATCCACCATGGTACACAAAACCCGTCAGAACACTACTGCAGAACCAACGAAAAAAGCATGCCAAATTCAGAAGAACGCAAAATCCCCAAGAGTGACTAAGGTTCACGGAAGCTCGAAATTTAGTGTGGACGTCAATGCGAGATGCTTTTAGTAGTTTCCACAATGAAACATTGTGTCAAAAATGGTAGGAAACCCAAAGAGATTCTGGTCGTATGTAAAGTACACCAGTGTCAAAAAACAGTCAATACAGTCACTGCGCGATAGCGATGGAAATGTTACCTATGATGGTGCCACTAAAGCGGAGTTACTAAATACAGTTTTCCGTAATTCCTTCACGAAAGAAGACGAAGTAAATATTCCAGAATTCGAAAGCAGAACAGCTGCTAGCACGAGTGACATAAAAGTAGATATCTGAGATGTTGCGAAACAACTCAAATCATTTAAGAAAGGCAAGTCTTCCGATCCAGATGGTATACAGATCAGATTCCCTTCAGAGTATGCAGACACAATAGCGCCTTTCTTAGCAATCACATACAACCGCTCACTTGACGAAGGCCCTGGTCCTAAAGACTGGAAAACAGCATAGGTCACAACAATATTCATGAAAGGAAATAGGAGTAACCCATTGAATTACAGACCCATATCATTGACCTCAATTTGCAGTAGGATTTTGGAGCATATACTGTACTCGAACATTAGGAATCACCTTGAAGAAAATGACTTATTGATACATAACCGCCGCCTGTTGTGGCCGTGCGGTTCTAGGCGCTTCAGTGTGGAACCGCGTGACCGCTACAGTCGCAGGTTCGAATCCTGCCTCGGGCATGGATGTGTGTGATGTCCTTAGGTTAGTTAGGTTTAAGTAGTTCTAAGTTCTAGGAGACTGTTGACCACAGATGTTAAGTCCCATATTGCTCAGAGCCATTTGAACCAGTTGATACACCAACACGGATTCAGAAAATATCATTCTTGTGCAACACAGCTAGCTCTTTATTCCGATGAAGTAACGAGAGCTGTCTACAAGGGATCTCAGATCGATTCCATATTCCTAGATTTCCAGAAGGCTTTTCGTACCATTCCTCACAAGCGACTATTAATCAAATTGCGTGCATATGGAGTATCGTCTCAGTTGTGACTGGATTCGTGATTTCCTCTCAGATAGTTCGTAGTGATAGACGGTAAATCATCGAGTAGAACAGAAGTGATATCTGGCGTTCCGCAAGGTAGAGTCATAGGCCCTCTGCTGTTCCTGATTTACATAAATGATCTAGGACAGGGGATAATCTGAGCAGCCACCTTAGATTGTTTGGAGATGATGCTGTAATTTACCATCTAGTAAAATCATCAGACGATCAATTCCAATTACTAAACATCGAGAGAGAATTTCTGTATGTTGCGAAAAGTGGCAATTAGCACTAAACAAAGAAACGTACAAGGTCATCTACATGGGTACTAAAAGAAATCCTATAAATTTTGGGTATAGGATAAATCGCACAAATCTAAGGGCTGTCAGTTGGACTAAATACGTATGAATTACAATTACGAGCAACTTAAATTGGAAAGACCACATAGATATATTGTGGGGAAGGCGAAACAAAGCCTGCACTTTGTTGGCAGAACACTTAGAAGATGCGACAAACCCATTGAAGAGAGAGGATTGACGGAGAACATCGAAAAAGTGCAAAGAAGGGCAGCTCGTTTCGTGTTATTGCGCAATTGGGGTGAGAGTGTCACTGATATGATAGGCGAGTTGGGGTGGGAGTCACTGAAACAAAGGTGGTTTCCTTTGCGGCGACATCTATTTGCGACATTTCAGAGCTTCTCTTCCGAACGAGAAAATTTTTTGTTGACACTCACCTACGTAGGGAGAAATGTTCATCATAAGAAAATAAGAGAAATCAGAGCCTGAACGGAAAGATTTAGGTGTTCCTTTTTCCTACGAACCATTCGCGAGTGGAATGGTAGAGAAGTAGTATGAAAATGGTTCGATGAACCCTCTGCCAGGCACTTAAGTGTGAATTGCAGAGTAACCACGTAGATGTAGATGGAGATGTACTGAAATTTACAGCTGGGACCTTCCTTTTATAGACGCCCTGTTTATTGAAAACCTTGAAAGCAATGCATTTCGGTTATTCTTCCGTGGTTTAAATACTGTGCAGATTTAGGTGTTGAAAAATAATCGAAATATTTACAACAACTTACTACATACGACATTCAGTTGAGAAAAGCAGAAACAGAGATTTAGGAAGACCAAAACGCGGATGGATAGAAGACTTTGTATAACCACAGAGCGGAAGTAACACAATTTAACGGATATCGATGGCCGTGGAAGCAGTGAAGACGACAGTTTACCTGCTGCTGAAACTGGTCTTTTTTTTTTAAGCTCAGAAAGTAATGGGTGTGTCAAAAGGAACGAGATTATTTTTTGTAGTGTTCGGCGACGGGTACACCAATTCCAGACTGTCATTCAGTCATACAGTTGGAGGAGCTACCTTGTGATGAAATACGAAGTTTAGCATATGCCTGATCTGGTTGTTACTAGAGAAAACTATGCAGGGAGCTATAACAAGTACCAGTTGACATCACAGCAGCTGAGAAGAGTGCTCCACCCACCATCTTCGAAGGTGTGATGATGGTCGTGTGATATGACCGAAACCGGCCGCCTATGTTCTTGAAGCATACGTGGTGTGATCAAGACTGAATTTTTGAAAGAAAAATTTTTAATTTATTGTTCTGTTAAGTGCTTTTCCATGTCACCCCATCTCCTTTTGATTGACAGGCACTTATCCTGTTGTCTCCCTGCCCCATCTCCCTTTCCGAACCCCCCTCCAAACCCCCTCACTGCTACAGGTACACTTTCAGGTCTGACTTATTGGAATAGGCCCCCTCTCACTGTTATCAATTTGATTGACTACTTAAATAAATTGATCGATTAATTAACCTTTCTGGCAGGAAAATGCCATGACCCCTGCCACATCCCACCTGACGGGAAGTTCCATCAGGAGAATGCAACCTCTACTAACCTAAGAAATTGGTGGGAAAATAGGTCATTTTGGCTACCTCAACTAAGTCATCTGACCGCCACACCTTCCTAGGGATTGGAAGGAAATTTGAATTTTGGTGGTGAAGGAAGGCCACATGGGCCATCTCTATTAACCTATGAAAATAGCGGGAAAGAAAGGGCACTTGGGCTACCTCCACTAACCTAAGTAATCCGACAGCCACCTCTTCCTAGGAAAGGGTGGGAAGAGCATTCGACCTGTGCTGGACATAAGTCTTTATTTTCAGTCTTTATTTAAACAATCAGAGGCAGCACCTCCATCCAGTATGTTAACCATGAGGTCTGGAGTCCAACTAAAGTAGTACACATTCCGTGACATAATCCAAGATGGTGGTCTGGTGGTGGAGAGGAAGGATCTCATAACAGGAAATTCAAGGCTATATTGTTTATTTATAAAAAAAATTAGTTTGTGGGGATTTTATTTCTGTTTCTCATCATTCTCTGCTGTTTGCAAGCATGTAGGTCTTGTAAGAAGTAATTACAAGTAGCAAACAAGTTACATAACCTAATGTTTGGCACTGTATTCTGGTTGTCTTAACCTAATGTTTACCCCTTTGTCGACACCTAACCTATTATTCTGTTAAGTGGTTTTCCAAGTCACCCCCATTTTCTTAAAATATTGTGCAGCCATTGATACCAAATTGAATAATCAGTTATGTCCTCCCACCATTTTCTTGTACACTTTTCGGATTTCACATACTTTTGAACGCCATTTCTGGCGCATTCTTCATTGTTACCCACCCCCTTAAACTATTGTACCACGTGTTACATAAAAATTATGCAAATTAACGTAGTGTTCTGCATATAACCTGCTGTTGTGCTCCTTGTCACACACTCACACACACCCTCCCCTTAAATGTTCTACCACTAACACCACGTTGACATAAAAAATTGATGCAAATTCATTAAATCGATATTTTTCACATGTATGGGATAGTTTTTATTTGAATTTGCAGCGTGCTATTGGTCGGTGAAATCGATGGAATACAGTTTAAACAAAAGATCGCTAGTAAAAAACATATCCCGCCACTGGACGCCCGATGCTGCCCCCGCCGCCTCCGCTGCAGCTGCCGCCGCCACTGCCCCTGGCCCTGACCCTGCCCCTGGTCGCGGCTGCCACAGCATCGCTCTGGCGTCCATGGGCCACCCTCCCTCAGGCTAGGGGGTTAGGGCTGCAGCAACCAGGCTGCTCGCAGCAGCCCGATTCCGAAGTGTCTCCTTCTCCGCCATCACGTCCTAGCTGATCACGCGACGTACAGCACGCACCCCTGTCCATCTCGCCACAGAACTCCAAGGTGCACTCGTACACGAATGCCATACGCGAAACACCTCCGGGCAGCACATGTGTTAACCATTGCTGACGCTATACCTGTGGATACTGACGCCACAGATCGCGCTATAGAAATCTGTTCCAGAATAGCACAGGCTGCTCTCTCCCTGGCGATCCTAACGGGACATATGAGCTGCGTCCAGGCGTGCTTACTTGCCCCAGCGTGACTGACGCCTCGATGTGGAACGTCCGTGTGGCGACTCGCCATCTAAAAGGTTGTCAATGTTATACTGATGGCACATGGCTATGTGCAATGTGAGCAAAGTCGACCTCTCGGAAATTGCATAGTGTCCAGGAAATAGTTAACGGTCGCTTTTTTTTCTTTCTGAAGATGAGACTTTCAGCTGCAAAAAACTATTTTATACAGACAGCCATATTGCACCTACAATTCAACGTTGCAAAGTGCCCTACAGATCGTCAAATACAGAAGGACTCTTATTTAATTACACTGCTATCAGACTGAGGACAGGAGCTTGAATATTAGAGTGTGAAACCGGTCTGCAACCCAGAAATATATCACTGCATACTGTGGCAATGTAGGAAACATATAGTTTGTATTCTGGGCCATACAAAATCACCAATTTTACATCATTCTAACATATACGGTGAAGACAGACAGCATAAGCACATGCAGCATAGGTATACTTGTAGCACTAGATATTTCCTGCAAGGTTGGGTGGTCATTCAATCACAATGTGTGACCAGAGCATACTCAGTGAACCAAAGTCACTCTCAGAACTGTTGTACAAAGACTGGCTCGTTTCCCCATCGCCACAAGCACATTACTGTTTCTGGTCTGGACCTGATTGCTTGCTCGCTTTTCTACACACATAGACAGACTCAGTGATTACAAGAACACACGTATTTTCGCATGGTTTGCCATCATATCATATCATTTTTGCGGTACTTCTCTATGCCAAACACATATCAATATCGCTTGCAGAGCAGTATCGGTCACACAATATAATTCAGTATATGGAGCGTGCTGTAAACCATAGAGTTACTAGAAACATATCCTATCTCTGAAGACCTTTACGTGAAGAAACTGGACAAAAGAAAAATAGAGTAAACTGATATTTCCCCTCGATAATACCGATGTCGATGATGTAACAGATTCCTAATCATCCTTAAAATTTACAAAGTCAAATTACGTGTTTCTCATGTCTAGAGAACCAACAAACGTGTCTTCCACCTGCTTGATGCACACACCACAATCGATGTTGTCTCAACTAAATAAAGATGAGAAATGTGAAGAAGCAGTCAACCAAACGATTTACACGGGGGCGAGTAAGGGCCCAGCGCAAACACACATCCATATTATGACTACGAAGTCTTTTTTGACGGAGTCCTTGCATAAAAAGTTCTCGGTTTACCTGCCTTGTCAAATTTGGATAAAATCCTGGGCTCTCGATGACTACCTCCGTCATCTTCGTCAGTAGTAAAACTGACTGACGTGGACCAGTGCGGTTTTTTTCGTATATTGTTATTTTGAGACCTTTACTATAAAGGTAGGCCGGCAGCGGCCTATCTACGCCGCTCTTCGGCCATAGAGAACACACACAGTAAACAGAAAGACAGAAAAACAAACAAACACGATGGATAAAAATGGGAGACAGACAAAGTAAAATAAATGAAGTCATTCACGGGCGCACTGTTTGGATAAAAACGTTCATCACTGTACACAATGGAGAAGACAGACTATACACATGTGAACGGAGGAGCACAAATGGAGAAACACTGAAGCACCGACACAAAGACAAACACGAGCACTGGCGACGATCGCTGGCGCACGAAAATGCACTGTCCACACAAAAGAGCTAGGGGCCTGCCAGAGCGAAGAAGTGAGGGTAGGAACGAGATGGAAGGGGTGGTTCCAATGGGAGGAAGATGGGAGGGGGAGGGGAGAGGGTACAGGGTTTGTGTGGAAGTCTGGGGTGGGGGGAGAGTAGGGAGGGAGGAAAAGAGGAGGGAGAGAAGGGAAAGAGGGTGCCCAGGAGGAAAAAAAATTGTCTTCCTCAAAACACTATTCTCTGTGGTTCGGCACCTTCCTGAAGAGGCAGCAGATGAAGAAAGGCTTGACACTAGTTGGATTTTAGCAACATCCAAGCCTCGTAAGTCTAATGTAAGGAGAAAGGAGAAACTGGCGTTGAAATCGTTGGGGAAGGATGAAGACATAGTTGTGCTACCAGCCGATAAAGGGATTGTCACAGTTATCCTCAATGCAACCGATTATCGTAAGAAAGTGGCCCTATTATTGGAAGATAGCACGTACCAGATTCTTAAACAGGATCCCACAGCAGCACTTAGCAGAAAGACAGGGGAGCTATTGAAGAGCTCTGGCCTCCCAGAAGAACTAGTCAAGAATCTATGATCAAGAACAAAAAGGCCACCCAGGTTATATGGTCTACCCAAGGTCCATAAGGATGGGGCCCCGTTGAGACCTACTGTTAGTGCTATTGGGTCTCTTACATATCGGTTGGCAAAATACTTAACCAAATTATTAGCACCTATAGTCGCCCACTGCAGCCATCATATTAATAAAAATGTTTGTTGACATCATAAAGCAGAGGAGGATGGGTCTGAATGACATCATGATCAGTCTAGATGTAGTCTCTTCGTTGGCAAAGGTACTGGTGGAAGATACATTAAAACTGTTGGCTGCTTATTTCTCTCCTGAAATACTGAAGTTATTTCGACACACTTTGTCGACCACCTATTTTTTGTATGATTGCAAATATTTTGAAATGACTGACGGAACAGCCATGGGTGCGCCACTGTTACCAGCTATAGCTATCTTTTTCATGGAGGATTTCGAAGAACGAGCGTTGAACACTGCCCCCTTACGTCCATACAGCTTCTTCAGGTATGTTGACTATACAATTTTAATCTGTCCACATGGCTGTGAGGCACTGCAGCAGTTTGTTGATCATTTGAATGGTGTACACCAGAACATAAGATTTACAGTGGAGATGGAGAAGGATGGGAAGTTACCCTTCTTAGATGTGCTGATGGAGCGAAAACCTGATGGACATCTCGGACATTCTGTGTACAGAAAACCGACGCATACAGATTTATATCTAAAAGCACGTAGTTCTCACCACCCAGCTCAGAAGAGAGCTATGCTGAATACCTTGGTACACAGAGCAAGTACTAATTCAGACAAGGATCAACTCAGCTCTGAGATTAACCATCTGACGACGGTATTCAGAAAAAATGGATTTTCTGATCGTGATATCAGATCTACTCTGGCGAAGAAACCGAGGAAGAACGCTGTTCGAACAGATCAAGAGGACCCACACACGGCTACCATTCTGCGGTGCAAGGACCAGTAAGATCGGTAGGGTTCTGAACCGGCAGGGAATCAGACCAGTCTTCCGGCCACCCAGGAAGATTAAGGAAATGTTGCGACCCGTGAAAGATAATCTCGGTCTGAGATTATCAGAAATTTACAGCATTCCTTGTGAGTGTGGAAAAAATTATGTGGGCCAGTCTATGAGAACTATTGCCGATTGCTGTGTGGAACATCAGCGTCACCTGAGATACAGGCATCTAGAGAAATCAGCGGTGGCTCTTTCATTCTTTTATTGTTATTTCATGCCTCTACTAAGGCAGATCGGCAGCGGCCTGCAGACGTCGCTCTTCAGGGAAAAGACACAACATATATACACAGAAGACATAGAAAACATAAAAAAGACATGGTAAACACATGATGAACACTGCATAAGAAGTCAGAAGTCGTTCGACAGAAGGCACTGTACATGAAAGGTAGCACCAACTGAACAGATGGAGACGTCCAGAAGGAGATGCAAATGTAGTAGAAAACATTCTACCTAAACGGAGAGACACTGATGCATGGAAACACTTAGGACGATCATCAGCAAAGCACTCATACTGACGAAGGGGGGAAGGCCTGTCTCCAGGGCAAAGGGAGAGGGAGGAGGGTTGGAGGGAGGGAGCCAGTGGGAGAAACAAGGGAGGGCAGGGGGAGGAGAGAGTGGAGGGGTGGAAGCCCAGGGACAGGGGTGGTAGTGGGAGACGTGGGAGAGAGGAGGGGGAGAAAGGGAGAGAGGGAGCCCTGGGGGGTAAAAGGGGGAATGGGAAGGAGAGTCAGAGCTGGTAGGAGGGGTAGATGGACGGGACAAGGATATCATCAGGGAGGGGGAGTTGGCAGAAGGCACCTTGGTATGGAGTGTGTGAAGATGGAGAGCAGGTGGGATGCGAGAATACAGGTGCAGCAGTGGGTGGGGATGGGTGAGAATGGGAGAGACAAGGGGTGAATCAAGCTTGCGGGAGGTGTAAAGGATCCATATATGTTTGAGAAAAAAGAGGAGGTGCGGGATGGGAGACGGATACGATAGGCGAGGCAGAGCGCATGGCGCTCCAGGATTTGGAGGGACTTGTAGTAGGTGGGGGGCGGAGATGCAGGCGGGATGGGCATAGCAGAGGACGGGGCCGATGAGGGATTTATAAGTGTGGAGGATGGTCAGCGGTGGATGAGCACGGTTTGTAAAATAAACTTTAGATTTTATTCAATGAAACAAGAATACTTGCTCACGCTTGTAACTATTAGGACTCTGTCGTCAGTGATGCAGTTGAAATTAGACTATGTGGAAAAAATTTCAACAGAGACTCCAGATATGCACTCAGCGGGCAGTTGATAAAGAAAGAGTGCAGAGGGAAACTTCTTACATTCCTCGCAGTTCTCCACCTGTTGCAATGGATGGCGCTGCAAGCAACGCTGGATAAAGCTTGCAAAACAAAATCTATGGACATAGAGGCCGCCACCTCCGTATGCCCCATTTTCACAGTGACGTCATCCAGCCCATAAGAGGCTGTCCACTGCTTATAAAAGCAGAAGCCTCGCCAGTCCACGACACTCTCCCGCCCCCGTCTGCTGCCGCGCCTGTACTTCCATGTCCCCCCTACTCTCCATCTCTCCACTCTCCACACCTTCTCCCAAGGTGGCTTTCGCCAGCTCCCACTCCCTGATGATTCCCTCCTCCCCTCCATCTACCCCTCTTACCAACTTTGATCCTCCCTCCCTCCTCCTGTGTCTTGTTCCTATGGGCACCCTCTCTGCCTTCTCTCCCTCCTTCCTCTCTCCCCACTCCTCCCCTGGGCTTCCCCTACCCCCATTCCCCCGCTCCTACTCCCGTCTCCTCTGCCATTGGCATCTTTGCTCATCCCTCCCCCCCCCTTCTTCCCCTCTTGGCAGGTCCCCGGACTCGCACACACTACGTGGACATTCGCGCGCCGGAGATCATCGCCATCAGTTTCTCGTGTGTGTGCCGTCGTGTTTGTGTTAGTGTTCACCGACACACTCCAACGTTTCACCTGTGCCATCGAATCATCAGTGTTTGTGCGCCGTGCTAACGTGTTTCAGTGTCATTTTCGTCGAGTGTGAACGGCTCCGTGTTTTGTATTTTTGTGTCTCCTGTTTTTTGCTCGTCAATCTATCTATTATGTATCTTCTTCATGTTTTTTTTCATTGTCAACTCGAAGGCTGAAGAGGAGCGTAAGATGCTGCTGCCAGTCTTCCTATGTATATGTATAGGTATAAAAATTACAACAAAGGAAAAAAAAAAACAGTCCACGACAGTCAGTTTTACCCCTGACGAGGATGACGGAGGTAGTCATGAAAGCCCGGGATTGTATCCAAATTTCATGCGGCAAGTAAACCGAGAACTTTTTATGCACAGTGGTCTAGCGGTTCTAGGCGCTCAGTCCGGAACCGCGCGGCTGCTACGCTCGCAGGTTCGAATCCTGCTTCGGGCATGGATGTGTGTGATGTCCTTAGGTTAGTTAGGTTTAAGTAGTTCTAAGTTCTGGGGGACTGATGACCACAGATGTTAAGTCCCATAGTGCTCAGAGCCATTTGAACCATTTTATGCACAATACATATTGAATCTTCTCAAATTTCCACGCGATCATGAAAGCTGTCCGACACATACTAAGCATTAGTTCGCTATTCGGTCGTCCATAGTACTAAATAGTTAATTCAACTACATTCCTACATTGCAACAGCCCTCTCCATTCGGACGCTCCCTACCGTTAGCGAGATTAATGAATCATTCCCACCACATGCCACGCATAATCATCCTAGAAAAGAAACTGGCCTCATATATATTTGATCGCTATACTTACAATTAAATGTTACGATCGCGATCTCAATTGAATGACATTCGACTGTAAGTGAAGTATCGGAAATACACCCTGCTGACAGCTGTGGCTCTGGAAATAGAAATATCTTTACCATTCTTATGACTTGACATACTCTCCTCTTTGCTATCACAGTATTCCACAGTCATTTCCTTTGCACATGTCGGAACACAAACACATACTCTATAAGGTGAAGCCCTATTACTAAGTATAACACTTCGCCAATAAATGATTGCAGACGATACAAAATAATACTGACCGAAAATCAGCGATTGGGGAGGGAGGGGGGGGGGGACATGTCTCATAAGTTTTCTTCCAAGTGGTACCACTGTGTCTTAGAAACCACCAGATGTTAAAAAACGCGATAGCAACATCTACTCTATGTTACTGTCACAAGCACTCTTGGTTCTACAGGTGCACACAAGTATCCATGTTAAAAGCTATACTGGCTTTTTAAATCGAGGTACGACACTACCTCTGAATGAGGTGGTTTTTGTCCAGACAAATACCGTGATACTGAATGTAGACGGTGATCGCTGGAGTATATACTGTAGTATCAGAACAGCAGTGCGGTTACACGTCGCTGACAGTGCAACCTCACATAAAATTCCCCAATTTAGAAAGTGACTCAGCTGAGGAACGTGGTATGAAACCGGTATTGCCGGCTCCCTGACGCCACCGTAGCTAGATACTTCTGAAGTACTTGTAACGCATTCTGTCTCGATGCCATGTCAGAGATTCGGTGGTACATCCACTGGGCTATAGGCGATGGTTGATTGAGAAGGATACAAACAATAGATGGTGTGCTGATTGAGGTCATAAGAAATGTGGACTAACGTTTCATATCTCTAATGCTACGTTATCCGCTAGAAATGCTGTTTGGGATTTGGAATCAAGATCATTCGAGCACATACCTGCGTTGGATCCTATGGAGAGGTCCTTTAATGATTACAACCACAAGTGAATCATATTTCTGACACTGTTATATTTCGAAACGAGTCACCTCTCTCGAACCTATCTCCTACAGAAAATTCACGCCTCATTTTAGGTAGCCCCTATGCACCCTGCAATTGCCCCCTCAGACTCTGTGCTACCATCCCTGCAGCTTTACACACGTGATCGTTCCAATGTAAGTCAGAACTGAGTAGGGGTCAGAGAAAACTATATCTACCATCTCCTGCAACCCATGTGCATACAGGCGAAGGCGTGTTACTGTGACAGAACTGAGTTTTGACCATTCGATGGAAACAAGAGGTATTATAAAAGACAGTACGGGAACTGGGGGATTTTGCTACTGCATTGTGATGCTTCTCCAAACTACAAGCAGGTACTATAGATCCACGTCCCTCAGTGCCCATTCACGTTTATCACCCCAACATTCTAAATGTGGTGTCACCGCCAGACACCACACTTGCTGGGTGGTAGCTTTAAATCCGCCGCGGTCCATTAGTACATGTCGGATCCGCGTGTCGCCACTGTCAGTAATTGCAGACCGAGCGCCACCACACGGCAGGTCTTCAGAGACTTACTAGCACTCGGCCCCAGTTGTACGACGACTTTGCTAGCGACTACACTGACGAAGCCTTTCTCTCATTTGCCGAGATACAGTTAGAATAGCCTTCAGCTAAGACCATGGCTACGACCTAGCAAGGCGCCATTAACCATATCTAGAGAGAGTCTCACTTGTATCATCAAGAATGCTGTATACAAATGATGGATTAAAGTTAAGTATTCCAGAAGCTACGTACTTTTCTTTATAGCATTCAATACGTATCCTGTTTCAGACTTAAGCACCTGTGTGAGTTGACGCGTGCATTTCGGCCTCCTCTTGCCCCACAGTGTTGGCTCTTCTGCTAACACTACACTATAATCATTATTCTATTCCATCCACCAGAGAAAAATTACGAACTATAAAAGCTCCACTAACTTCATCCGATAGAGAACTCGATAAGATTTTTACTGCATCTCTCTCCTCCCGTATATCCAAAACAAATACCGCATGTGTGTTGGCATCGAGCACATGTGACGATCCTATTAAATATACAGGTGTTGATCAACTGCACAGACAAGTTTAAAGTTTCACCACCAGTACTGTTGGAGGATCACCGTATCCCACAGACCATACTGCATGTCGCAAGAGTCGCTCACTGTCAGCCTGTGTCGTTGTTTGAAACATTATTTTTCTGCTGTAACACGCTTTGTACACTGCCGTATTTTTTTTTTTCTGCCACGACTTCGAGGTCTGTGTTAGGTTGCAAACTGACATTAACACGTTATGATCTATTGCTTCTCAGAGATGTCGCACGGTGTAAATCATCTTGTTACTCCAGCTACCAAAACACGCCACACACACTGGATGATTTTAAGTAAAACACAGTTAAGGAAACTGGAAGAGTTTGCCGGCGTTGTGGAGAGTTTCCAAGCAGCTGTCCAAAAGTAACTAACGACCTACATTTAAACTCATCTGTCACAGTGACGGAATAGCTGATTGCTCTGTGTTCCATTTTGACTTTCCTCACATTGCAGACATGTAAGCGATCGCTGTTTCGGTGCTATCCCCAGAAAGTGTTTTCCCTCCACCAAAAGTCATTCTTCAATTCAAACAAGCGATGTCAGTCAATCATTATGTGGTAACCAACAGCATACCAGTCGATGGATGGGGTGGAAAGGACACCATCAATGTACTCTAATAATAAGCATCCTAGTTGATAGTGTGAACAATTTTAGCAATTTTACAGTAATTTCAACATTGGGCAATGCTGTGACAGCGTGGGTCCCAATTTCAGTATCATAGCTAAACCGCCCCCCTCTCTAATTTACGAGTATCATTAGGAATGTAGATAGAGGACTGTGCAATACGTCCATTCGTTGTTAATTGTCGAACACATACATCATCAAAGTATACCAGACAGCGCTCTAAATATTTCTAACACCTTGAGCGTAGTGCTTAATTTACGATCTATCTCTATGCTGTTGGGGGTCACAGAGCTTTCTCATAGTCTTGGCGTAAAATTAGAGACTGAAAGACCCCTCACACTGTCATTGACAAACCCGCCCTGCAGCACCGTTACTGATCTGAAACCGACCGGAAGTAGACCGTTACATACGACGTCTCGTGAATGAATGGAGCTATCGAAGTCCTCGCCCATCCAAGTACACAAGATTTCTCCAGATGCACTCATGTCGAGTAGGTTAGCACCGCTTATCGGTGTATAGTAACAGATTTGAAAGTATCATCTTGTGGTGCAATTCTTCTTGTTGTCTCCGTGCTTGCTAAGAAAATGGGATGAGAAGTTCCGCCTTATGCAGGACACCTTTTTTCTTTTGTTTCACCCATACATGTTTCAGCACTTTTGTGCTATCATCAGTGGGTTCTATTTATATTTTTAACTTACATTATATTATTGTCCTCTTGTTTTGGTAGCTGTTATGCTACACAATGTACAACATGTCTCAGTTTTGGCGTTGTGGTACGTTTTCCTGTTTTGTTGGCGAAGTAAATGGGCTTACTTCTTTTGCCTGTGTTCGCGTGGCAATGCAGTTTATCGATTATTCAAAACATAGGCGGAGTTTTCGCTGCCATTACGTGTTGTAATGGCAGCGAAAACTCCGCCTATGTTTTGAATAATCGATAAACTGCATTGCCACACGAACACAGGCAAAAGAAGTAAGCCCATTTACTTCGCCAACAAAACAGGAAAACGTACCACAACGCCAAAACTGTGACATGTTGTACATTGTGTAGCATAACAGCTACCAAAACAAGAGGACAATAATATAATGTAAGTTAAAAATATAAATAGAACCCACTGATGATAGCACAAAAGTGCTGAAACATGTATGGGTGAAACAAAAGAAAAAAGGTGTCTTGCATAAAGCGGAACTTCTCATCCCAGATTTGAAAGTGTTTTGACGTAATAGTAGACAGTTAAGAAGAACAAGAAACGGGTGATTTTTATGCATGGTGGAGCTCCAGATGGATGGAGTTCGAAGCATTTTACGTAAATAAACTACGCTATCAACTCTAAAGTATTGTTCTAGTGTCTAGGATCTGCACCTGCAAGGTATTGGTAAGAGAGAACATAAAGACACTCATTCCTAAGGCCACAACGTTCTGCACTTAAAAAGGCTATAATGTTAGATCGCTTGAGTTTCCAACCTATCAGTCGTGTGGAATGCAGCACTGTTTATATTCCAGTGTAAGAAATATATTTCCAGCGCATGACATACATCCTTCTTGCAGGTTTCTCTAAGATAAACTGTGGTATCGAACCGTAAAACGAGAAAACTTCTGCCTCAAAACAGTGGCTCTGTGTGATACATGCACAATATAGCTTTCCAGAGAATGTGTAGCGTCCACTGTTCTCATCTGATCACGGTTCAGAAATTATACTACGCCCACATCAGTCCTACTTGAAATGATCGTTAGTAATGGAGAATACCTCTTGCAAGGAAACAGACAAACGCATAGCAGCGGCATCAAAATGGCTCTGAGCACTATGTGACGTAACTTCTGAGGTCATCAGTCGCCTAGAACTTAGAACTAATTAAACCTAACCAACCTAAGGACATCACACACATCCATGCCAGAGGCAGGATTCGAACCTGCGACCGTAGCTGTCGCTCGGTTCCAGACTGTAGCGCCTAGAACCGCACGGCCACTCCGGCCGGCAGTGGCATCCTACATGTGAAATTACATGTCATGCCGCCACTAACTTTTTAAACAGCACATCTGTGAAGCAGATGTATACACAGGGGATTGCAGCGTCTTACAAACACCTATCGCTAACTTGGTTATGAAACTGAAGTATCAATTTTACACTTAAGTTGCGACAGGGGAATAAAGTACATCGTATAAATCTTCGTTCGCTTAGAGGAATGTGTCACGTTTCATCACTCATGAGATGGAAGTCCTCTGATGACCGAGAGGTTTACTGTTAACGATCGCAAGTAGACACTGCTCTAAGACCCACACAGAACAAGCGGTTGTATACGAGTCGAACGCTGGCTATGTTACACACCTAATGCATCCTGTCGGAACATCATGAAAGAAAATGATCAAATGTCCTGCAGCAACTTCCCCCCCCCCCCACCCTCCTCTCTCTCTGGAATGCATCATCAGTCTACCATTAAATCGCACCTTGTTACAACTCCATATCAACCGACAAATCCATCCACTCTATGTCGTTCTTTAACGTAGATGCAAGTGAGTTTAGAGGCAGGTGGTTGTCTGTCTTCCTGAAAAGCGTCAAATACAGCAGTCAACGCGCTTGTATTACTGTATTACTGTTACCTCAATACCCATGCAGTATAATGCTGCCTCGACGGGAAAAAAGTGACTCTTTTCCTGGTTCCCTTCGGTTCCATGTCGATGTTTTCTCGGATTGCTCTTGCTGTCGCATGCTTGTTCCCATATACAAATTGTTGTGCGTCAAGCAAAAGATTCGTAAGCACTTCCTCAATTTCCCCGCATTTCGGTGTATATTCGGTCTATTGTTACCTATCCCCCCGTAATATTTCGCAATTCTATCGATTTTTTTGTGTCAGTTCCATCCATGCGATCATGACATAACCTCTCGTTCTGCGTTCTATAATTGCTTGTAAATGTAGTATATCTGCCAACACCTAGCCGAAATGCACTTATCTGGAGGCGTAGTATAGCACTGTACTCGATTGTATCCAGTCTCCTCCTCATTTGGAGAGTGTTTGCTCTGTTTTCGGTATGTCTGTTCGTGGGCGGTTATATATTGCTGTTTGCAGTCCTGAACATTTACAGGCTCGATGTGTTCTTCTGCCTTTTCGATAACCATTCTTCCACGCACAGCAGCATCGTTCTGTCGTCAGTCTTGAGAGCTGTTCCCCAGTGAAGACGTTATCGAACTTTTGCAGCCTTAACAATGAGCCGCAAGAGTCAGTGGAGGTGTTGCCATTGTAGAAACGGCATACATTTTATTTCAAACGGATGTACACTCTTGCGAGCAGATATTCTCACAATCAGTGTAACTTGGTGACAAGGCTGACTGGCGTAACAAACCGAACTTTTTTTTTTAAGGAGTCACTGAATGACAAGGGTTCCTTTGTTTTAAAGGAGTCTACGAACAACCCAGAACAACCGTTCAAATCTTGTCTATGGAGTCCAAAGTGACCCAGTATGACAGCTTAAATTTGCAGATTGTAAACGGGCGGTTACCACCTCGCCGCCGGAAGATGTGACCGAGAGGTTCTAGGCGCTTCAGTCTGGAACCGCGCGACCGCTACGGTCTCAGTTTCGAATCCTGCCTCGGGCATGGATGTGTGTGATGTCCTTAGTTTAGTTAGGTTTAAGTGGTTCTAAGTTCTAGGGGACTGATGACCTCAGATGTTAAGTCCCATAGTGCTCAGAGCCATTTGAACCACCTCGGCCATTCTGATTTTAGAGAGAGTTTCAGGTCTCGGTCCTTTTGAAGAGTCAGTATAGATACAAGTACTATCTAAAACATTGATATCATTATCAGTACTATCTTTCCGATGGTAATGCTAATGTATTTGACAATATGGTTCTCGCCCAGAGTTGCACGATTTCTGATTCTTAGGGTTGATGTATCATCGTTTTCTTTTGTCTGTTCATTGTGTGTGTGCGTGCGTGTGTGTGTGTGTGTGTGTGTGTGTGTGTGTGTGTGTGTGTGTATCTGAGCTTATGTCCGCGTACGTGTTGCAACTGGAGGTTGACAGCATATGATTTAAAAGAAACTGTCTCGTTTCAGCAGGTGATATTGTACTGATGTTTTAGTGTGAAGAATATTGTTTTCCTTGTTCAGTCACTAAACGGAGAAGTCTGCGAACCTGAATAACTCCATTTTCGGCCATCCACTTTCGCGCTGATCTCGTTTCGACAGCCTTACGTACTTAGTATAATTTACCTTCTGTGAGAAAACTACGGAATTTATAATATAAGAGCTTTACAAAACACTCTTATGTTTGTATAATCACCCTTATGTTGCGTGCAAATACAAAAATTGTAGAGCAACAGTGCTGTTAAACTTGTAGCAACTGGAAGAGGTTGGCGAGAAGAGCGACGGCCTGTGATTGAGATCCCTTTCATTTAATATGTCGCTGCGCAACAAACACTTGGCCCGCGTTCAGTGGGGCAGAATTTATCTTCATTTTCACGCACTCTGGTCCTACGCATTTCGTGTGCGGGGCTGCACAAACACGACTTAAAAATGGACCACCAACGAAAAATGAGACAAGCGTACTTGCGTCCCGCCGTGTAAGTGCTGGCTTCCAAATGCGATGACTCATACACGACGACTTTTAAAACATACAGCAAATTAAACTCGGCTGTTGACACATGTGCTACTCGTGTTAATAAACTTCCTTGATTTATTTTAGACATCCACAGACATGTTTTCATACACGTGCGTCACTACCTAGCTCATTACTTTTATAGATGCAAGATATCTGATTATATAGTTCCCCTTGTATTTTCTGCCTTTTAAAAACAGTTATGCGGGTTTAAACCATTCTCATCTAAAATCTTGCTAATCGAGCAATTTAGGGAAATTACGGAAAACGTAAGTCTTGATGATCAGACGGGTATTTGAACTGTGGTCCTCCCGAATGAGCATCAACTGCTCTAGCTCGGTCGTTTCTTTCAGTCGCTGGTTGTGGATATTTAGATGCAGGCTCGGATTAGAACGATGGCACTAATATAAAGGGCTGGAAGCTTGTACCATTGTGAAAATTCAATAAATTTCCAGGAGCGTGTCATTCTGACTGGGGCACAGTTCGGCAGATCAGGTAATGAAGACGCGTTGACAACTGCAACGAAGCCGTATAGTCCGAATACGGTGGCGTCAGAATGGATAGTGTGAGCGAGAGAGTAACCCAGTATTATGGATTCCTTACCGTCTTTAGAAAACGCCTTCTTTAACGCTGATGTGCTCGTCAGTCCGCACGACTGTGTTTACCTCGCAGGGTCTCATCGACACCATCTTCAGCTCACCAGCTGAATTCATGACGACTGACATGCAAGGCATGCCAACACATCAATTAATAAATCAGAGGTGCCGAATACGTTTCGAAAATCTCAGAAGTTCGGGCCATTTTATTTCAGTTTTATTCAATTATTTCAAACTATTTTAACCCAGTGGACAGAATGTTAGTAACCCTTCAAAGGAGGAGACAATACCAAGCGGTCAGCTGCTCTAAGTGATGACGGTGTGGTGGTGGTAGTATGTCTGTGTGTGTGTGTGTGTGTGTGTGTGTGTACCACTCGGTGGTAGGGAAGCATCAAAGTAAGATGGTTCGACGTGGAGACCCGACAGAATAGTGAAAAGCAGCTACCGTGTTTAAAGAAGCCCACGACTCCACCGTGAATGAAGTTGGCCAATTTGATGATGTGTCAGCGGGGACTGTCCATCGTGTCCACAACGAATGGTGTACCACTCACGGTCGTGCAGTACGCTGTAAGAATGAAAAAGATCTCAACCGAGAAGGTCATAGAGGGATATAGAGGTTTGTTAGTGACAATCGGTTTCCAACCCAACAAAAATTGCTGCTATGAGTGAATGTAGATCCATCTCAACCAGTTTCCTGTCAAACAAAGTACAGGAAATTGCGCACAATGGACATTTGAATCATGTGCTTCGCATTTCGCTATTTCTCACAGTGACACACAAAACTGCGCGACCTCCAGGGAAAAAAAACAGAGCCGAGACTGGACAGCATCTGAATGAAATTGCGCACTACGGCGAATTGTTTGTTTTTTTTCCCTCTTTTCAAATGATTCAAGTTGTAGAGCGCAGCTAAAAGCCAATACGACATTCAGTCCGTAGAGAGAGGAAAGTGCGCTCCAGACCACAAGCTGTGATTCGTTGTTCTTCATACTATGACTTGGGTCCACAAGTTCAGATTGCGGTGACCGTTAGCCAGGATCGTAATTTCAAAATCTTTGGTGACAAAGTGTTTCTATTTCTTCTCCACGTTGAATTTGAGCATTCTGTCGACACTCCAGTGTTTACGAGGCTGTACGCATTTGTTCCTGGTTTTGACGAACACTCAGACGCACTACCGCACTACGATTTGTCTGCTAAATCATCCGGTCAGAGTCCCACGTAAAGTCTGTGGCACTGTTTGGAACAGCAGGTGAAAGATAGCAGTCAACATCACCGCAATTTGGTGGCTCTCTGCGATCCACTCATCGGCTACAAAATGGTTCAAATGGCTCTAAGCACTATGGGACTTAACATGTGAGGTCATGAGTCCCCTACACTTAGAACTACTTAAACCTAACTAGCCTAAGAACATTACACACATCCATTCCCGAGGCAGGATTCGAACCTGCAACCGTAGCAGCAGCGCGGTTCCGGACTGAAGCGCTAGAACCGCTCGGCCACAGCGGCCGGCTCATCAGCTACAGTTTCAGCAGAGCCATTCCTGAGGAGACTTACGGACTCTGTTCCTCGTCAAACTAGTCTAGCGTCTTCACTCCTGAGCACATATTAAAAGTGCAAGTGAGCTACATTTTTGTTAACTGCCTTGAATTAATGGTAGTTAACAGCTAATCACTATCAAAAAAAATTTGAAACCATAGTGAAGTTTTTGTAGATTGTATCATATATGATACATCGGGATTTGAGCCGGGCAATCGTACACGAAACTGTACATTATCGTGTTGCTTTGTTACCAAAAAATCAGTCATAAATATTACCCATATTGTTCAAATTTGCTGTAGATTTCGAGCTAAGTCAAACTACAAATTTGGTATGTAAGCTGTCAAAAAATGTAAGTCGTCAAATAAGTTTAGATAATTCCTCAGAAGGTAAAGCTCGCCCATTGAAACATTGTCTGAAATTATTGGGTGCTTAGCTTTCGTCCTCCAGCACCTTTTTTGTCGTGGTACACTTAAACGAGGTACAAAAATACTGACTCCTTAAAACTTATACGTTTCTCCTACAGTAGACTGCAGCGATTTTCCTGTTCTACTGACGCGCCTAATTATCATGGAAATATGAACTACAAAGTGTTTGGAAAAATATTCTAACGACTTCTTGCATACGTCAGTAGCTGCTCAATTGCCGGCAACAGCGTTACATTGGCGTTTACTGGAAGTGACACTCACCTGAAAAGTAAAAATGGCAAATAAGTTTTCTAAGTAAACTATCTAGTGGAAGACAGTAGTTCTTTCTCACTTGTATGCCTATAGAACTTATTCATTTCTCGATTTTGAGCAAGAGGCACAGTTTCCTCTTCTCATGCACTTTATTCACTTCAATCTCTTTCCTTTAAAGCCTCATTTTCATCACCAGATTCATCAAACTCTATGTGAGTCTCACCTGGATTAGTTCTCTTGACGACTCAATGATTTCGTCATCAGCCAAGCCTGGAAGTCAAGAGGAAAAAAATATGACCATACTTCACCTGACGTAAAAAAGTCGGCACTGAGTCGCGAGGTATCTTATGTGATACCTAAAAGTTTGAATGTTATAAATACGTCATAACGTTAATTTATAGTTCGCTATTAACTGAGGATATTTGTACAGTTTAAATACGTAATTAGAAAAATACACGTAATTAGAAAAAGGCGTTTTGAGCGTTATTTCGACGAGACATGCCGTGCAGTTGCATAATCCGAAATTTGCAATCAGTGCTGACACGCGATGGTACTCGGAAGAAGAACGAACAGGCGAGCTGCAGCAAGCCCGATGCCTACGGCACAGGACAGAAAAAGTTCAGCTCCGAACGCACCTTGAAACCTTCCCGTCTCCTCCTCTATACCTCTTTTCTTATTACGCAATAACCGTCTCCTCTATATCTCTTTTGTTTATGATAACCTTCCCTTTTACAATAACCTATGTAACCTTCCCTTAGGATTTCTATCTCTTGCTTAATAATAACAAATGAAATCTTCCCTCTGAAATTTATTCTCTTTCTCAATCTTGGAATACAAATTTAATTGCTGCTTATTAAAAG
The DNA here is from genome assembly GCF_023864275.1 of Schistocerca cancellata. Taxonomy (NCBI): domain Eukaryota; kingdom Metazoa; phylum Arthropoda; class Insecta; order Orthoptera; family Acrididae; genus Schistocerca; species Schistocerca cancellata. The sequence goes on from NC_064634.1 coordinate 512,379,284, forward strand.
TGATTTTCTGATCATTTCGACGAAACATAGCATGTGTCGTCGTCGTGGCCCTCAGTTGTTATCTGCAATAACCCAAAACTGTTCCTTACCTTTTTTTTTACTATTACTGGATCGCCATCTGACTGCTACATCGAACTGCAACATGAATATACTTACTCTGTTTTACTATACTCTATTAGCTGCTGGTGGACTTTCATAATTAATAAGTGGCTGTATTTATTACCAAAGCTGACGTTATTCTTTAATAGCAAAGCTGACGTTATTCTTTACTTAATGTGACTGAAGTTACGTAATTCGTAGTTAATCATTTTCTTGACAACAATAAAATTTTTGCAAAGTTTTATGGTGATGGTTTTTGGGATGGATTATAATCAGTAATGCAACATAACTGGCAAAAATTAATTATATTCTGAAAACGCTTCAAATATTTACTGTTGGCAATGAAATTATTTTACAAACGTTAAAATGGGACCTACTTTTTTACAATAATCTTACAACTAGCAATGCGCAAAGATATCTTCAGTAGTCTTGAATTTCTCAAAAAATTAATTCAATAATATTAGTTCCTCTTATTATAATAGTTAGCTGATGTCTCTGTACATCCGTTTATAATCTCTTGTAAATCATAGCTAGTGGCTGGCAGGCACACTGCTCCTCTCAACCTCTCGCTTCAGACCTGCTACCGACTCGCTTCACTTCTCGCTTACTACTGACTTCCTACGAACGCTAAAGTGCCGTTTCTCCTACCAACAACGCTTTCTGGTGCAGACAATCCCTGCTACCATTACAAAATGTATCAATGCGCGGTCTTTGCCGCTCTTTTCTTAAAATGTATCCGTACGCGGTTTCTCCCGCCCTTATTAAAATTATATCAACAATACTTTGGTGCAGATATTCCCTGCTATCACAATTATTTCCAACATGACAAATATTAATTATTCCTACTTAATCCTATTAATAAAAAAAACATCTTTCATAAATTGTGGTCTGGCAATAAGCAACAGAAATATACACGTCTTACAACCTAAGAAAAAAATAAAACCGGCAGGAATCATATGTGGTACGTCGGGACAGAAGAGGCTAGGGGCAGTGTTACACAGTGGGATTTTTTTTTTGTCCAGTGTGATGTACTGTTGATCGTTTTTGTTTTGTGACGAGACTAGTTCCACGCCTGCCCGCGCAGCCGCAGCCGCAGCCGCAGCCGCAGCCGCAGGTTGTCGCGGGTCACTTGTCAGCGGCTGAGCGGCGGCGGTCGCGCCGGCTGGGCTCTGGCCGCTCTCCAGCCACTCGTCCGCCCCCGGCTCTGCCCGCCTGTTACAAACTGCTCCCAGATGGGGGGCGGGGCCCGTGCTCGGCCGCACGTAGCTTCCTCGTTCCACTGGCCGAGCGTCCACACGATTGAGTGCGGCCATCTGCGTGGGCGGTCGCGACTAATCGCTCACTACGGCGCCAACCCACCTCAGCAGCCGATCCGATGAAACGACGGATAAGCAAACAACCGATTAAATGTGACACTGTAGGTTTCTCCGACCGTCAGCAGTGACTCGTATATACTGGTGGCCATCAATATTGCATTACCGTGCAGCCAGCATGCAACGAACTTCGGATTCGCGTAAAATGTACTAAGTGCTTTTTGAATATGCAAATGGTCAGCATTTGAACACAGCCAAACAAAACTGGTGGGAATTCCATACGATTGCCTGTCTCAGGTTCAGTGCCCAAATGTTGAATGTACTCAGTCACGAAGCTAGGAGTCGCTGTCGTTTTCTGTAGAAATTTGTGCGGTTAAATTTCAGTCTCATATCGCGATTTGAGGTGGTTGTTGTTGTGGTGTTCAGTCCTGAGACTGGTTTGATGGAGCTCTCCATGCTACTCTATCCTGTGCGAGCTTCTTCATCTCCCAGTACCTACTGCAACCTACATCCTTCTGAATCAGTTTAGTGTATTCATCTCTTGGTCTCCATCTGCGATTTTTACCCTCCACGCTGCCCTCCAATACTAAATTGCTGATCTCTCGATGTCTCAGGACATGTCATACCAACCGATCCCTTCTTCTAGTCGAATTGTGCCACAGACTTCTCCCCAATCCTTTTTAATACCTCCTCATTAATTATGTCATCGACCCATCTAATCTTCAGCATTTTTCTGTAGCACCACATTTCGAAAGCTTCTATTCTCTTCTTGTCCAAACTAGTTATCGTCCACGTTTCACTTCCATACATGGCTACACTCGCTACAAATACTTTCATCCTGACACTTAAATCTATACTCGATGTTAACAAATGTCTCTTCTTCAGAAACGCTTTCCTTGCCATTGCCAGTCTACATTTTATATCCTCTCTACTTCGACCATCATCAGTTATTTTGCTCCCCAAAGAGCAAAACTCATTTACTACTTTAAGTGTCTCATTTCCTAACCTAATTCCCTCAACATCACCCGACTTAATTCGACTACATTCCATTATCCTCGTTTTGCTTTTGTTGATGTTCACCTTATACCCACTTTTCATGACACTGTCCATTCCGTTCAACTGCTCTTCCAAGGCCTTTGCTGTCTCTGACAGAATTACAATGTCATCGGCGAACCGCAAAGTTTTTATTTCGTCTCCATGGATTTTAATACCTACTCTGAATTTTTCTTTTGTTTCCTTCACTGCTTGCTCAATATACAGATTGAATAACATCGGGGATAGGCTACAACCCTATCTCATTCCCTTCCCAACCACTGCTTCTCTTTCATGTCCCTGACTCTGCCATCTGGTTTCTGTAAAAATTGTAAATAGCCTTTCGCTCCCTGTATTTTACCCCCGCCACCTTCAGAATTTGAAAGAGAGTATTCCAGTCAACATTGTCAAAAGCTTTCTCTAAGTCTACAAATGCTAGAAACGTAGGTTTGCCTTTCCTTAATCTAGCTTCTAAGATAAGTCGTAGGGTCAGTATTGCCTCATGTGTTCCAGTATTTCTACAGAATCCAAACTGATCTTCCGCGAGGTCGGCTTCCACCAGTTTTTCCATTCGTCTGTAAAGAATTCGCGTTAGTATTTTGCATCCGTGACTTATTAAACTGATTGTTCGGAAATTTTCACATCTGTCAGCACCTGCTTTCTTTGGGATTGGAATTACTATATTCTTCTTGAAGTCTGGGGGTATTTCGCCTGTCTCATACATCTTGCTCACCAGATGGTAGAGTTTTGTTAGGACTGGCTCTCCCAAGGCCGTCAGTAGTTCTACTGCAATGTTGTCTACTCCCGGGGCCTTGTTTGGACTCAGGTCTTTCAGTGCTTTGTCAAACTCTTCACGCAGTATCGTATCTCCCATTTAATCTTCATCTACATTCTCTTCCATTTCCATAATATAGTCCTCAAGTACATCGCCCTTGTATAGACCCTCTATATACTCCCTCCACCTTTCTGCTTTCCCTCTTTGCTTAGAACTGGGTTTCCATCTGAGCTCTTGATATGCATACAAGTGGTTCTCTTTTCTCCAAAGGTCTCTTTAATTTTCCTGTAGGCAGTATCTATCTTACCCCTAGTGAGATAAGCTTCTACATCCTTACATTTGTCCTCTAGCCATCCCTGTTTAGCCATTTTGCACTTCCTGCCGATCTCATTTTTGAGATGTTTATATTCCTTTTTGCCTGCTTCATTTACTGCATTTTTATGTTTCCTCCTTTCATCAATTAAATTCAATATTTCTTCTGTTACCCTAGGATTTTAACTAGCCCTCGTCTTTTTACCTACTTGGTCCTCTGCTGCCTTCACTATTTCATCCCTCAAAGCTACCCATTCATCTTCTACTGTATTTCTTTCCCCCATTCCTGTCAATTGTTCCCTTATGCTCTTCCTGAAACTCTGTACAACCTCTGGTTTATTCAATTTATCCAGGTCCCATCTCCTTAAATTCCCACCTTTTTGCAGTTTCTTCAGTTTTAATCTACAGTTCATAACCAATAGATTGTGATCAGAGTCCACATCTGCCCCTGGAAATGTCTTACAATTTAAAATCTGGTTCCTAAACTCTGCCTTTCCATTATGTAATCTATCTGAAACCTGTCAGTATCTGAGTTAACTGAGTGCGATTTTGTGAGGTTACACAGTAACACTGATATCCACAATAATCACAAATAAAATTTATCTAGTCTTTCCCTGTCTCTTTCTCATGAGTACATAATCATTGTTTTAATGAAATCAACTAGTGTTTAAACGAAAGGTTTTTTCGACAGATAGCCTACTGTCACACTAATTATTATGGAAATCTGCCGCTTCAGGAACTGTAACTATGATCTCATTTCGCGTTAACTACCTGAAATTGTACGTATATAAATTCAGAGAGTAGCTCTTAGAGAACTGGCCAGCCCACAGCAGTTTTCTGGATAGGGGACATAAAACAACAAAGGGCGGATTTTGCACTGAATAAGGAAATTTTATATAGTGGGTTTTTAATTCAAAACCGCATCTTAATGTTGGTTGTTTGTGCGGCGATCGTCTTATGCTTCATATAAGAAACAAAAACATCCACTAGCACATGTCCAAATTCGACAGCAGGACGATCTTTGTCCATCGACTCTGCAGAAAATGATTACGCAATATTTTTTGTTGCGTTTTATTTATTTTTTTTTTTAGATCCCACGGGAATCACGCAAATAAGGAACCAATTAGATAAACTGGATTACACTTAATATCATTTAGGATGTCAAAGGCGCCACTACATTGCTACCCTAGGGGACAGACATATTACTCACTCAGCCACGCTGGATCGTACAACCACGACGTATAGGCAGGTCAGGAAATGGACTTGTTCACAGCAAGACAATTATCCACTCCTACTGTACGACGACACATGCAGAAGCCCAGACCGTCAGCACAGATCCCAACTGCCCAGTGTGACGACATTTGGAGCAGAGCACATGGTCAGCACGGATACTGACCTCCACCGAGCGACAACATTTACACCGACATGGACTGTCAGGACAGATACGAACCAACGCAGTGTGACAACTTATTCAGCAGAGATCCATCGGCACGGATACCCACACGCGCAGCGTGGCATCATCTGCGGCACCATGGAGATCTCCGTTGAAGATGACGTTGAAAGATGGCAGCCCTTCTAACTCCTCTAAAGCCATACAGGCTGATCCTTCTTCTACATTTATCGATAAACGAATTTCTTTTTATATCAAGCTACGATTTGCACAATGCGATCAAGTCAGTCCGATATCGTAGTAGCACTGTAGGAACGCTCCGAATTTGCATGTGAGGAATATACAGGGTGGTCCATTGATCGTGACCGGGCCAAATATCTCACGAAATAAGCATCAAACGAAGAAACTACAAAGAACGAAACTTGTCTAGATTGAAGGGGGAAACCAGAGGGCGCTATGGGTGGCCCGCTAGATGGCGCTGCCATAGGTCAAACGGATATAACTGCGTTTTTTAAAAATAGCAACCCCATTTTTTATTACACATTCGTGTAGTACGTAAAGAAATATGAATGTTTTAGTTGGACCACTTTTTTCGCTTTGTGATAGATGGCGCTGTAATAGTCACAAACATATGGCTCACAATTTTAGACGAACAGTTGGTAACAGATAGCTTTTTTAAATTAAAATACAGAACGTAGGTACGTTTGAACATTTTATTTCGGTTGTTCCAATGTGATACATGTACCTTTGTGAACTTATCATTTATGAGGACGCATGCTGTTACAGCATGATTACCTGTAAATCCCACATTAATGCAATAAATGGTCAAAATTATGTCCGTCGACCTCAATGCATTTGGCAATACGTGTAACGACATTCCTCTCAACAGCGAGTAGTTCGCCTTCCGTAATGTTCGCACATGCATTGACAATGCGCTGACGTATGTTATCAGGTGTTGTCGGTGGATCACGATAGCCAATATCCTACAACTTTCCCCACAGAAAGAAACCCGGGGACGTCAGGTCCGGTGAACGTGCGGGCCATGGTATGGTGCTTCGACGACCAATCCGCCTGTCATGAAGTATGCTATTCAAAACCGCTTCAACCGCACGCGAGCTATGTGCCGGACATCCATCATGTTGGAAGTACATCGCCATTCTGTCATGCAGTGAAACATCTTGTAGTAACATCGCTAGAACATTACGTAGGAAATAAGCATACATTGCGTCATTTAGATTGGCATCGATAAAACGAGGGCCAATTATCCTTCCTCCCATAATGCCGCACCATATATTAACCCGCCAAGGTCGTTGATGTTCCACTTGTCGCAGCCATCGTGGATTTTCCATTGCCGAATAGTGCATATTATGCCGGTTTACGTTACCACTGTTGGTGAATGACGCTTCGTCGCTAAATGGAACGCGTGCAAAAAATCTGTCATCTCTTGTGCCCAGTGGCAGAACTGTAGACGACGTTCAAAGTCGTCGCCATGCAATTCCTGGTGCACAGACATATGGTACGGGTGCAATCGATGTTGATGTAGCATTCTCTACACAGACGTTTTTGAAATTCTCGATTCTCGCGCAATTTGTCTTCTACTGATGTGCGGATTAGCCGCGACAGCAGCTAAAACACCTACTTCCGCATCATCATTTGTTGCAGGGCGTCGTTGACGTTTCATATGTGGCTGAACATTTCCTATTTCCTTAAATAACGTAACTATCCGGCGAACGGTCCGGAAACTTGGATGATGTCGTCCAGGATACCGAGCAGCATACATAGCACACGCGCGTTGGGCATTTTGATCACAATATCCATACATCAACACGAATTTGACCTTTTCCGCAATTGGTAAACTGTCCATTTTAACATGGGTAATGTACCACGAAGCAAATACCGTCCGCACTGGCGGAATGTTACGTGATACCACGTACTTATACGTTTGTGACTATTAGAGCGCCATCTATCACAAAGCGAAAAAAGTGGTCCAACTAAAATATTCGTATTTCTTTACGTACTACACGAATATGTAATAAAAATGGGGGTTCGTATTTAAAAAAACGCAGTTGATATCCGTTTGACCTATGGCAGCCCCATCTAGCGGGCCAACCATAGCGGCATCTGGTTCCCTCTTCAAGCTAGACAAGTTTCGTTCTTTGTAGTTTCTTCGTTTGATGCTTATTTCGTGAGATATTTGGCCCGGTCACTGTCAATGGAGCACCCTGTATATGAGCATGAGTAGGAAAATCCGTCTCTTGTTCAGAAGAATATTTCTTGTGGCACTGCCGCAAAGGCAGAGAGACGAGACGGGTGGACTGGGAGCAGGTGGCGGCGGTCTGCATTCTGAACGTGCAGCCGCCCCCTGGCCGGACAGTGGACGCTGGCACCCAAGTGTCGGCCGTGAGGCGTGCGTGCTGGCTGCGAACGCCCGCACCCGTCGCCAGTATCTTTTGAAGAGTCTGACGCCTGCAGTCACGGCGCCTCGCAAAATAGCTGTCCATTCACACTGCAGACGCTGTGGAACCGCTGCTTGTGTTAAAGAAGTGCAGTGGGGAACGACGCTCGAGTCGGCGAGGTACAGTGGTACGAGCTGAAGGAAGTCCGTCTCACGCCGTCACTGTGTCGCACGGAGCGATCAAGGAAAGTGTCCCCCGCCCGCTTCCAGCTCAGGTCTAGACTGGCCTTTTTGACTTACACGACAATTCTAGAATCGGGCCGCCGGCGCGAAAGGCGGGAAGAGTTTCCATTGGTAGAAAATTTATTGCAGAGCAACGATTGACTCCGCTGTTGATAAAAAACAAAGAAGCTGCTCGTTGGGCGGAGAAGTTTAGAGGAGATCTATCGTGGTCGTCGCAGGAGACGATCGTTTTAGGTATTCTTTTCCACTTTGCGTAAGATATTGCGTTTGCAGTTTTGTTTCGGTAAAGTAGGGATCGCGCATCAGCCGGCGCCGCCGTGTGTGGAAGCGGCAGCACGCAGAAATCCACGTCGCAGCTCCGTCTGAAAACGGTAATATACGCTGTGCACGGACGCGTAGTCGTTTCCATCACGATTCCAACCTGCCGTCGCATAGCTCACGTGAAGCAGCAGATCTCCACAGTAGCTCCTTGTAGTCACGTCAAACCGTAGAGGAGCGTTCGATCACTTCACTATCGCTGTCAGTCGCTAACTATGAGATTAATAGCATGGTGTGTTAGCACCTTACCGAGCACTCATGATGTTCATACTCGCCCAAGTAGCAGTATTGCCAGTATGTTTGAGGTCTCAAGGTGTCATTATTTAATAAACTGTCATTCTAGAAAATATTCGAATCATAACCAACTTTATGTACAGCTTGTGAGAAAATGTCGTTTCGTCAAGAAATCATTGTTTATTAATGAATTATAGAATTTCTGCAATCTGCATCCGCTATTCGCTGACACTTCCACTTACCACTTTCTTTTTGGAGGCGAGAATCAATCAGGTAGGCAGTACGTAAATTAAATTACTCATTCTCGTTTTGTTAAGTTAGCCACCTCACCCAGAACTGTACTGGGGGTTAGCTGACAGTCCACATCACCGCGTGCAGTAGAGGTGCACTGTGAGTGAGTGTGGAACGTGGCCCACAATAGCTTGTATAGGCAAGTGGCGCCATATATCAACAATAGGATATATTACACCGTGACAGGACAGGGAGCCATCCCAACAGCGGTGCCCCCAGCGATCACACGGGGCACATGAGGCTCTATCTTCGAGAATGTGACGATACGTTTGCACAAGATAACGCGAGACCACATGTTGCCAATACTGACCTGACCTGCCTCAGTACATACGGTGTTCGACTGTTTCCTCGGCCAGCACATTGTCCAGATCTCTCACCCATTAAAAACTTCCGCTCGCTTCAAGCCACTACCTGCCAACCTCACTACGTCTAACGAACTCCAGCACAGAGCGGAAGCAACTACCTTATCTGTCATCCAATCTCTGGTCGACTCTATGATCAGCCTGATTAGAGCAACATTTTCTGTCAGAGATGGTGGCTCCGTGTACTAAATTTCGCACTATGTACGTCCCCAAATCACTTGGAACGTTAATAAACTCCACTTCCTACTTTACTGCATTTGCACGAGTACAATTTCGTTATTCGCTAACCTTCCTGGTGCTCCAGTTCTAATGCCCAGTATTGTACTTCCCAGAAGGAGTCGTTGACTGTACAGTGGAGTGCAGAGAGATGAAAGCTCTGTTACGAACCACGACGCAAGGAGAATGAAACACTGTCATTCGTCAGAAATTATCATTCATACCCACCTGCCCAAACACAAGTCACGACATATCTTCACAGCTGTGAAGCTGGTAAGACTTATAATTCTCCACAGTTAACCCTATTAAGAGGAGGAGTGAAAATATTGTAAGATGGCAAGAACTATGCCCCTTACATGAAGTCATTAAAGATCACTGAACTCACGTTGAATGAACAGTAGGGCTGAACAAAAATGACTGACAAGGCACAATGCATCTTGTAGAGGGTATAGTATGGACGTATTGGAATAGTTAATGTTGGGCGATGGTTTTAAAGTAATTCACACGACATGAAAACCTTATGGAAACACGTCGATTTATTGGAGGCTAATTTATCCCAGGGAAGTATTCAGAGTTGACCGCAGCCAGGGGCGCGCACGACTGGGGAGCAGCGGAGGAAAGCGACAATAGGCTGATTAGGACGGCTAAAACTCTGAGAAAGCGGTAACGGGGCGCGGCCTCCAGCTGCCTTAAGATGAGTGACAGTGAGGGCATGGTTGACCCCATGCTGGTGTACCAGCAAGCAGACGGAGAGCTTGTACGCCTGTTGTTAAATGTCTGTCATCCCATTTTCAGTGAAACATGCGAGAAAGTCACGCAAAGCTATGGTCGAGCGGTCAACAGAGGCCAAAATATGCGCGTTCGTGACTATAGCAACTTCACGCTGAATTCATGGTCCACACAGTCAGGTGAAGAGTGACAGAATGAAATACGCTGGCCTCCGATGGGGACGTAGGACCAAGGAATTTGAAGTACTCTCCTGGGAGTCAGAATTCCGGAAAAATTGGTGTTTTGTGCAGACGCTAACTTTGATGGGTGGCCTGGGAGGAGCTAAATAGCAGAATTTGAGAGGAAGGGAAGTTTTGGGGGAGTTTGTTCACTTCCCAGAGCAGGCATTGGTCGGCGCTGGGAAGCAATGCATAATTAACGCGTCTTGCGCTGCAATTGGCGTAAGTGATTTTGCTGGAGGGGAAACTGAGGCAAAGAGCGGACTGGCAGAAGTCTCCATAGAGGTCTTCCGTTCCCAGCTTTCCCAGAGTGCGGACGTGGCGTTCTTTACTCAGCTTGCCTGAGAGAGAGTGAGCATCTCTGCAGTTGAGGAATGATTGAGCTTGGAGATAGAAAGTTTTGGTTCAGCTATGTACTGAGCAAGATAGCTAGGAGTGACTAGACGAACGCAGCCTTGCAGCACCACGAGGCCGGCCGACGTCTGCACAACAACGCTGCCACGCCACACTGAATTCGGTGATATTGCACCCGCTCTGGCTTGAGTTAGGCCACTGATTAATTTGTTGGATCATGTCGGGAAAGTTTCCACGAGGGTTTCATGGGCCGTGTATTGTGGCATTCTTCTCGCACTTTGCATTACACCTGGGTCAGTCGATAGGAATTAATTTTGATTTATCGCGCTTTACTCCATGTAAATGCAATTTATTACCACTGCCTGTTAGGAGAGCCATGTAATGTGATGATTGAAGGTCGGGAGTTAAAATAAATTTGTGCTAATCGATTGCATCTGTTTTTAATCAAGTAGTTGAAATCCCAAGCCACTTTCTTAATTAATTTTATGTTCAACATTTGCATCTGGTGTTGAATATCTGAATATAACATCAATGTGCACCCCTTTTTAATTAAAAGTGATCAATTCTGAATCAATTAATGTCAGCACTGCCACCACAGTTTAATCAGTAGTCACTGGGCCTTATTACTTTCTTTACGTTAACTGATATTACAGCAGTTTTGCACTCTCTGTTGATCTGTTAGTTAATTAGCTGGGGTGAACACACGCCAAAACCAGATAATTGACAGGTGGGGTGTTACAATATAACTGCATAGAGTATTCACCAGCACGATTTTTCTTCATGTTTATCAAATGGTAAACAGTTTTGTCTCCTAGGAAGAGAGCGTCTAGGGTTTTGTAGTGCACCAAAGACTTTTTTAATTACATCTAAAAGGATTTAACAACAATTAGAAAATCCTACCAAAGTTTATCAAATTGATAAGAATAAATGAGAAGAAGCTTGGATTCTAAAAGAGAAGAATTTATCTTACACCAGGACAACAGAGAGAGGACAAGCTACTCTCTCACCTATTTTTCAAATATGGAAAATTACTAAAGATTTTGTTAGAACCTGATGCACCTTGAGCAAGACTCTAGAAAACGACCTGAGCAGATGTTGATGAAGTCTAGTAGGGCTGGACAGGCACGCAGCCATACAGGGCAGACAGGTCTCCAGCAGAACAATGCCACTATACCTGCATTGGCGTCAGCCTAAGACTGGGCTGGAGGCGACGGACTGAAGGGACGTGTCTACACGGTGGAGTCATAAGCCAGGCATTGTGTGCAGAGCCATGCATGATAAAAATTCACAAGTTTCATGTTCACCGATACTGCAAATAGGCCTGTGACCCACTTCCATTGGCTGCCTTGGTTGTTCGACGGGAGTTTGTGCTGCCATGTGGGAGGGGAGATTTAGCGCCTCAGAGCCCTGTGATTGGCTCAAGATGGCGAGAAGGCAGTGTAGTTCGCGCTCTTTGCGGGAAAAAGGATTTTTTTTTCTGAATAGGGGTGAGGCACGGGGTTGCTGGACTTTGGTCTGGGAAGGGCGAACTTCTCGTCGATGCTCTGGCATGTGCGTGGGACCTGTATTGAGACTGGCTTCACTTGCAAGTAGTTTAGACTAGGGAGCCTGTGGTGACAGTATGACTTCAAATGTCTCGGACTTCTTGTTTGCCGACGGCACACTTATTCGTTTTTCGTTTACCAGCCTTGACGTTTAGTATCCTTGTGCGTTCTGTTGTATAAGTGAGCCAAGTTGGTCTTTGGTATGACCAGCAAACAGGTGTGTCACACGCTGAAATATGCCATGATTTCAGGGCTCTGGTAGAGAGTAAATTGCGATCTATCTTCCTGATCGCTAGACCGTGAGATTTTTACATTTCGTTTGTGGCTGCGATCGATTCACAAGTGCCGCCTCATATCTCGCCTCCACTGCACACATCTTTCCAGCTGCAAGTTACATCGCTGCACGAAGCAAATAGGGCCTTGTAAGAGCATATGGTTCTCAATTGCCACTTGCTCTCAGCTGCACCTATATTGAGAAACTGCTGTAGATTATCAATCAGTCTGCTCTGTGTCAGATCAATTCAGATCGCGTTATCCACATTTTTAGGGCCAGAGTACTTGACTCACTTCTGCCACCCAGGATCCTTGTCCACTGCGGTTTTAAACCTACTGTTAATTGTTTACGGTATACAATAAAAACCTGTTCAGCAAAATTTATGTCTGTCTTTGTTTTGGGAAAATAAATGTTGTTAGAAAACTAAATTTTGCATACATTCTCAATCATTTTTATCTAGTCTAAAAGGGTGTTGTCTTTCACAATGCACATTCACGAAAGTGCTCAACAACAGCAAAAAGGAGATACTTGAAGTACACATACTCACTCGATCTGCCGCCCTCTTTCACCTGTACTCTCATTTTGGAAGCGGTACATCTCTTGCTCCCCCCCCCCACCCCACTACCCACAAATTAATGATTCCGTGACTTGCTAATGGCACAATCAATTTTATTGCTCTCAGTTTCGTATCTTGAACTTATGCCAATAGTTGAGAGAAGAATACAAGCGGGCGGTTTGACCTGTTCTTCTCTTGAGATCTTGACCTTCTCTTGAGATCTTGATCTCTTGGTATGTGTGTAACACAGAAAAACGGATGCGAATTTTCGAATGTTCAGAGCAGATCAGAGACGTTTTCGGCCTTCAGAAATAGCTGTACCAACCTCCCAATAAATGTTCCTTCTCCTCTTTGTCTAAGCTACAGAGATGTCCAGTAACACAACATGTAGCGAATCCCGAGTCTTTCTGCTAGTTCTGCTTGTCTAGTAAAACAGCATGGCGTGAACTGCTAGTTGTGCAGATATCTGCAGTTATCGACGACGTCATCCATAAGTTGTTCGAACACTGTATACACCACTAGCTACGGAGGTCTCATGATCGGAGACTGATTTATCATAGTATTCTTCCTGCAGACACCAAGATGTGTTTAGAAAATAGTCTTAGTATCCCTCGGATTGTGTTGTCTGAGATTGGATCTTGTTAGATTTGAATGCATCAGCACATTCATGTTCAGTCACGGACCAGTATTTTCTTTTTTCAGTGTTATTTGGATGTGGATACAAATACACTCCTGGAAATTGAAATAAGAACACCGTGAATTCATTGTCCCAGGAAGGGGAAACTTATTTGACACATTCCTGGGGTCAGATACATCACATGATCACACTGACAGAACCACAGGCACATAGACACAGGCAACAGAGCATGCACAATGTCGGCACTAGTACAGTGTAAATCCACTTTTCGCAGCAATGCAGGCTGCTATTCTCCCATGGAGACGATCGTAGAGATGCTGGATGTAGTCCTGTGGAACGGCTTGCCATGCCATTTCCACCTGGCGCCTGAGTTGGACCAGCGTTCGTGCTGGACGTGCAGACCGCGTGAGACGACGCTTCATCCAGTCCCAAACATGCTCAATGGGGGACAGATCCGGAGATCTTGCTGGCCAGGGTAGTTGACTTACACATTCTAGAGCACGTTGGGTGGCACGGGATACATGCGGACGTGCATTGTCCTGTTGGAACAGCAAGTTCCCTTTCCGGTCTAGGAATGGTAGAACGATGGGTTCGATGACGGTTTGGATGTACCGTGCACTATTCAGTGTCCCCTCGACGATCACCAGTGGTGTACGGCCAGTGTAGGAGATCGCTCCCCACACCATGATGCCGGGTGTTGGCCCTGTGTGCCTCGGTCGTATGCAGTCCTGATTGTGGCGCTCACCTGCACGGCGCCAAAAACGCATACGACCATCATTGGCACCAAGGCAGAAGCGACTCTCATCGCTGAAGACGACACGTCTCCATTCGTCCCTCCATTCACGCCTGTCGCGACACCACTGGAGGCGGGCTGCACGATGTTGGGGCGTGAGCGGAAGACGGCCTAACGGTGTGCGGGACCGTAGCCCAGCTTCATGGAGACGGTTGCGAATGGTCCTCGCCGATACCCCAGGAGCAACAGTGTCCCTAATTTGCTGGGAAGTGGCGGTGCGGTCCCCTACGGCACTGCGTAGGATCCTACGGTCTTGGCGTGCATCCGTGCGTCGCTGCGGTCCGGTCCCAGGTCGACGGGCACGTGCACCTTCCGCCGACCACTGGCGACAACATCTACGTACTGTGGAGACCTCACGCCCCACGTGTTGAGCAATTCGGCGGTACGTCCACCCGGCCTACCGCATGCCCACTATACGCCCTCGCTCAAAGTCCGTCAACTGCACATACGGTTCACGTCCACGCTGTCGCGGCATGCTACCAGTGTTAAAAACTGCGATGGAGCTCCGTATGCCACGGCAAACTGGCTGACACTGACGGCGCCGGTGCAAAAATGCTGCGCAGCTAGCGCCATTCGACGGCCAACACCGCGGTTCCTGGTGTGTCCGCTGTGCCGTGCGTGTGATCATTGCTTGTACAGCCCTCTCGCAGTGTCCGGAGCAAGTATGGTGGGTCTGACACACAGGTGTCAATGTGTTCTTTTTTCCATTTCCAGGAGTGTATATTCACGTGCAACTTAAGATCCTGTGTTCATGTATTGTTCAAATGGCTCTGAGCACTATGGGACTTAACAGCTATGGTCATCAGTCCCCTAGTACTGAGAACTACTTAAACCTAACAAACCTAAGGACATCACACACATCCATGCCCGAGGCAGGAGTAGAACCTGCGACCGTAGCGATCGCGCAGTTCCAGACTGTAGCGCCTAGAAACGCTCGGCCACCCCGGACGGCTCTTGTATTGTTCTTCCATGGTATCAATACACATGGCGTACTGTCCTACTGCTTGGTAAGTTTCACATTCCACGTCTTGCTTTGCTTATCCACTGCCATTAGCTTAGCGGAGAGTTAACTGACCAAAATTCTGGTGTTGGAGCGGATTTGGTGTCTTTCATGAATGACAGACACACATATGTCTTTTTTTGTAATATTGGGTTCCAATTATCATTCCTTGTACCAAATGCCTTCAACTAGCTTTACCATTGTAATTCAAATGCGAGCTGCAAATTTAATTTGTTGAGGCGAAATGTCTGGTAGAATTGTGTCCATCCTTTGTGTGATACTGCACACAACTTGGCAAGAAGCCTGTGTTTTACGATTAACAACTCCATTTACTAGAGTGAACTCGAATCTAAGAGCATATTGAATTCCCATATCAATAATATCAATGTAATGAAAGCTATTCTACTCAGTTTCAGGGAGAGAATAAGGGAACAATTGACAGGAATGGGGGAAAGAAGTACAGTAGAAGAGGAATGGGTAGCTCTGAGGGATGAAGTAGTGAAGGCAGCACAGGACCAAGTAGGCAAAAAGACGAGTGCTAGTAGAAATCCTTGGGTAACAGAAGAAATATTGAATTTAATTGATGAAAGGAGAAAATATAAAAATGCAGTAAATGAAGCAGGCAAAAAGGAATACAAAGGTCTAAAAAATGTGATTGACAGGAAGTGCAAAACGGCTAAGCTGGGATGGCTAAAGGATAAATGTAAGGATGTAGAGGCGTATCTCACTAGGGGTAAGGTAGATACTGGCTACAGGAAAATGGAAGAGACCTTTGGAGAAAAGAGAATCACTTGTATGAATATCAAGAACTCAGACGGAAACACAGTTCTAAGCAAAGAGTGGAAAGCAGAAAGGTGGAAGGAGTATATAGAGGGTCTATACAAGGGCGATGTACTTGAGGACAATATTGTGGAAATGGAAGAGGATGTAGATGAAGATGAAATGGTACGATAATACGTGAAGAGTTTGACAGAGCACTGAAAGACCTGAGTCCAAACAAGGCCCCGGGAGTAGACAACATTCCATTAGAACTACTGACGGCCTTGGGAGAGCCAGTCCTGACAAAACTCTACCATCGGGTGAGCAAGATGTATGAGACAGGCGAAACCCCCAGACTTAAAGAAGAATATAGTAATTCCAATCCCAAAGAAAGCAGGTGCTGACAGATGTGAAAATTTCCGAACAATCAGTTTAATAAGTCACGGATGCAAAATACTAACGCGAATTCTTTACAGACGAATGGAAAAACTGGTAGAAGCCGACCTCGGGGTGATCAGTTTGGATTCCGTAGAAATATTGGAACTCGTGAGGCAATACTGACCCTACGACTTATCTTAGAAGCTACATTAAGGAAAGGCAAACCTACGTTTCTAGCATTGGTAGACTTAGAGAAACCTTTTGACAATATTGACTGGAATACTCTCTTTCAAATTCTGAAGGTGGCGGGGGTGAAATACAGGGAGCGAAAGGCTGTTTACAATTTGTGCAGAAACCAGATGGCAGTTATATGAGTCAGGGGCATGAAAGGGAAGCAGTGGTTGGGAAGGGAGTGAGACAGGGTTGTAGCCTCTCCCCGATGTTATTCAATCTGTATATTGAGCAAGCAGTGAAGGAAACAAAAGAAAAATTCAGAGTAGGTATTAAAATCCATGGAGAAGAAATAAAAACTTTGACGTTCGCCGATGACATTGTAATTCTGCCAGAGACAGCAAAGGCCTTGGAAGAGCAGTTGAACGGAATGGACAGTGTCATGAAAGGTGGGTATAAGGTGAACATCAACAAAAGCAAAACGAGGATAATGGAATGTAGTCGAATTAAGTCGGGTGATGCTGAGAGAATTAGATTAGGAAATGTGACACTTAAAGTAGTAAAGGAGCTTTGCTATTTGGGGAGCAAAATAACATATGATGGTCGAAGCAGAGAAGATATAAAATGTAGACTGGCAATGGCAGGAAAGCGTTTCTGAAGAAGAGAAATTTGTTAGCATCAAGTATAGATTTAAGTGTGAGGAAGTCGTTTCTGAAAGTATTTGTATGGAGTGTAGCCATGCATGGAAGTGAAACATGGACGATAAATAGTTTAGGCAAGAAGAGAATAGAAGCTTCGAAATGTGGTGCTACAGAAGAATACTGAAGATTAGATGGGTTGATCACATAACTAATGAGGAAGTATTGAATAGAATTGGGGAGAAGAGGAGTTTGTGGCACAACTTGACAAGAAGAAGGGACCGGTTGGTAGGACATGTTCTGAAGCATGAAGGGATCACAAATTTATCATTGGAGGGCAGCGTGGAGGGTAAAAATCGTAGAGGGAGACCAAGAGATGAATACACTAAGCAGATTCAGAATGATGTAGGTTGCAGTAACTACTGGGAGATGAAGAAGCTTGCACAGGATAGAGTAGCATGGAGAGCTGCATCAAACCAGTCTCAGTACTGAAGACCACAACAAGAACAAAATTGTATTTAATGGACCTCACTACCATAAACTGACACTGCTTCCTTTTTCCATTCATACCCTACAACCTGACTACACAACACTAGTTATCCTGAGTGGAATGAACCTTCACATTCATTGTGATACTTTCCCTGAACTGGTGTTATCAGCATAATTAAATTATTAACCGGTTTGTTAAACTTGGAACCTTCTTTGCCGTCGTGTGACTGACATCTTATCGCACGTCTTATCGAGAAGTTGTAACACCCCACCCGTTGCTTGCCTGATTTTGCGTGTGCTCGCCCCTGTCAAACAACTTACAGAGAAATCGGGAGTGGAAATATACGCAAGAATGGATAACGCCATATTTAAATGTCGCCCTGTGATGGTTGGTTGGTTGGTTTGGGGAATGAGACCAGACAGCGTGGTCATCGGTCTCATCGGATTAGGGAAGGATGGGGAAGGACGTCGGTCGTGCCCTTTCAGAGGAACCATCCCGGCATTTGCCTGGAGTGATTTAGGGAAATCACGGAAAACCTAAATCAGGATGGCCGGACGTGGGATTGAACCGTCGTCCTTCCGAATGCGAGTCCAGTGTCTAACCACTGCGCCACCTCGCTCGGTCGCCCTGTGAACCCTAATTAATCTGCAGTGGTAGTGTTGACGATAAATCACACCTATTTTTAATTTCACACATGAACCATAACGATAACTTATGGGGTTCAATGCTATCAGAAAATTACACAGAAATAAAATAAAGCAAAGGGTGAATTCAGGATGAAATTACTGAAAGTAAGAGCTTTACTGAATGAATACATTTATTGTCAGTTTCAGACCAATGCTGAATAAAAACACAAATAAACCATTTACAAATTACCCTCCTAGCTCGGATTGGCAGTGAACTGTTTAAAAATCGGTACAAAAGGCTATCTCTTGTAAATTGGCTGACCGACTGACCTCGACACAAAACGGAAATAAGAAGAATCACTACACCCCAAATTATCGTGAAACCTCAGTGGAAACAGCAACTGCACGTGATCCAGCTATCTAACACTACTCCTGACGCAGGCCGAAGCGGGAGCGACCTCGCCGCACTACTGCTGCTGTGGCTGCAGTCTCCGGCGGGCGACGGCGCGGCCGTGGGTTCCGGGTGCGGCGCCTCGGAAACAACACTCCTGCGACACTTGGACAACAGACTGCTGTCCGTAAACATCTCAAGTTGTTACAATCTTCCCATCAGCAAGGAGCTGACACGGCTCACGTTCACTCAGAACGGAAGCCCAATATGGAAGACCTCGACAGAGAGGCGAGCAGGCTCGCTCTTTGCCCCTGTTTTCCCCGCCAAAACTTTATCGAGTGAATCGCATCCCTAGAAACGCTCAAAATACCCAGTTTCCCAGTGCTGGCAAATGTACGGCCTGGGAATCGAACTATTTTCCACGATTCTTCCATTGCTATCAAATTTCAGGAGTAAACTCCGCCCAAGCCACCTGGGAAGATCCACAGCTGCGGGCAACAACAATTTTTCCGGAATTTTTAATTCCTAAGGGACTCCTGGCCTGCCCCACTTCAATTACTCGAAGGTGTGAAATTAATTCAACGTAGGCGAGAGCACGCCCAGCAAGCCACTGCTCTGTTTTGTAAACACTTGAGCTTACGCACCTGGAGACGCACTTTCAGGCCGCCGGCCGAGTGCTGTCCCCGGTGCCTCGCGTGTAATGCATTGACGCAAAATCTGATAGCTACACAAGCGCGTAATTCTCCCTGTATTACATAGCCAACGTTCCGATGCGTTTCCACAGATATTTCATACACCATAATCGAGAGTATGACTCCAACAAACAACAACTAATTATCTATAAAGCAATTGCGTCACTGTCAGTCGTTTTTATTGACCTAAAGTGCTAGCAAAGTGGTTATAGTCACGTTAAATAGACTCATGTAAGGGCCAATACCGTTGCCACCTTACAAGGTGTTTTCTGTAATCCATTTAATCAACTTAATTGTTGTCTTTGTCGTGTGTATCAGGAACCATAGTAACTTGCAGCTTAGCTCCCATGTTAAGATAGTTCTTTTATTTAGAACTGAAATTTTATGTAATAAACAACTAATTCCTATGGGAATTAATAACTAATTTGGGTCAACCCGTGCTCCAACGCAATTCAAATCGCGCGCCAAAATCACATCAACCAATCAGAGACTGTGCTCGACATCTATTGAGGCTCAACAACAAGTCTACCCTGAGAAGGAGACCTCACTTACCGTGAGGTCACTTTCTAGGATGGCCTTCGGCTGTGCGTCTGAGAAGGACTTTTGAGGTTTTTACTTATTGTGGCCCTGAAAAGAGCCATTTGTTGACATCTACTACTTTCAATGATTATATAAAGTACAATCACCCACAATGCGACAATCTTCCAAAGAAGAAGGACCACTTGCCTTCACCCACAATTGAACGCTAAAATCAGAATTTATCTTACAACGTCTACGACAAGACAAAGACAAACTCCCGTGCGGAAAAAGGTAGGAACCCTCACTAGCAATGATAATCTCAGAAACAGGTATAGTACGGTAAGCTAAGATTTCCCTAGTTTCAAAGGATTCCAAACCTGGTCTACCTGCATTGTTACAAGCAACGAAAGCTACAGTTAGCCATCCGTTACCCCAACTAGAGGAAGAAGAAACTTTCATTAAAGAAAAATTTAACCTCGCACGACAAAATAAAGTAGGTCCATTAATAAGAACAAACTGAGTAGTTTTACCAACTCCTCTAGTTTCATTCTTTTTACCCTTCGCAGAAGATGTCGAAGCACCTAGAGTGCACTAAATTCGGATATTTGTAATGCATATTAGCTGAATAGCTCGTCACCATGTGGTCATATGTGATCACATGCTTTTACATTGTGTACTTTTGTCACAAATGTCAAAGTACGGCTCAGTCTTTCATTCTAGTGCGATTCAGTATTAGCCTTGCACATATATCTGGCGACGTATCCACACCAAGGAGAATAGAGTGAAATGGAATATCTCATTACGATTGTCAGGGTTATCTCGGCATTCCATCCCAAACAGCTTTCATACGGTCCAAAAAAAGGAATCCCTACAAGATGCCGGCCGCGGTGGTCTACCGGTTCTAGGCGCTCAGTCGGGAACCGCGGGACTGCTACGGTCGCAGGTTCGAATCCTGCCTCGGGCATGGATGTGTGTGATGTCCTTAGGTTAGTTAGGTTTAAGTAGTTCTAGGGGACTGATGACCTCAGATGTTAAGTCCCATAGTGCTCAGAGCCATTCGAACCATTTTGAACCTACAAGATGGGACTCAAACTTTATAGTAAAGACAGGCCTAACATTGAATGATTCCACAGTGAATTATAAATGGCCAATTGCTTCACAATATTTGACAGCAAGGGCTTACAATTTTGAAAAAGAGTGTACATTTTTAATTTGAAAAATTTATATTTGGAAAATATTTTTAGTCCTGTGAGTCCTATGGAAATGCATGTGGCACCATAGGGGATTACATTCCTATGGTAATTATTTTATTTATTTGTTATTTGCCATTTCCCATTCTATTATATCATAGGGGTTCCTTCGGATAATTGTTACGTGGAAATTAGAAGTTAGTTTTTGACCTAGTGTAATCTTTCCAGTCGTGTAGACTGTTGTGCACTGTTAGACGAAGATCTTGGAGATAGAATTTATAGGTAGATGGTGTATGCTACAATTTTTATGTTTGTGCCAGGCTGATGGAAAAGTACCTTTGGCTGCTTGAGGCGTTGCAATGTTGATCTAGTACTGGAAGAATAATTGGGATGAATGGAAGGTGGGTGCAAGGGTGGTTGGGAGGAAGCGAGGGTTTTGTGGCCTCAGCAGTGTGCAGGAGGCAGAGAAATGACGCTACGTATGATGTTCGGTAGGATGTTAGAGTTGGTCTTGTTTACTGTTGCGTAGGGTCTGCAATTAGGTGAGTCAGATTTACTCCGAGAGCACACTAGCGCAGTTTGGTCTTGTTAGAATGTCTTAACCCATTGCATGCTAAGGACAGAATGAAAGGGGGACCGAGGTATGAGTATTGCCTTAGAGGGAAGGTCAGATGTTAGGGTTGATCGACTGCAGAGAAGATGGAAACGGTCTCAGAGATATATTTGGATTTCGCTGAAAAAGATGGATTCTTGTTCAGCAACAAGCTACACACTGAGAAAACATAAGACAAAAAGCATCAAGTTGAAACCAGGTGCATTTTCACACTTAAGAGCGTGGAAGGTCGATGTTTAGTGTTCCGTCGACGACAGGTTCTTTACGGACCGATCGGAGTTAGTTGCTCTCTGCAGTCAGTTGCTCCACGCACTGCAGCTCATAGTGTTGTACAGGAAGGCCGAGACTCAAATTTGCTTCCTGCTGGAAGATACTTGGACTCAGTTTGTGTGCTACATACTCCATTGTCATCTGTACGGTATGAGAAAACTGCAGCATGTGCAAATTAGACGTACATTGCCTTTTCCTGTAGGTAACATCACATGATTACATTATGTGCAGTTATAATGCACTGACAGCGTATTGACCAGCGCAGCGCTTCGAAACGGCATCACGAAGACGCTGACCCGTGCGCCAATGGAAAGAGCGGACAGCGTCTCACCTCCAGGAAGACAGAGTTCAGCACCCCTCCCCCCAGCCCATCGCTGGTCGGCTCTGTGCTCACTTCGATCGCAGACTTCGAGAGCATCAGTGCTGAGTAATGTAAATGTCGTATGACTTGGGCCTCTCGTCAGGTAGACCGTTCGCTGGGTGCAAGTCTTTCGATTTGTAGCCACTCTGGCGATTTGCGCTTCGATAGGGATGAAACGATGTTTAGGACAACACAACACCTAGTCCCTGAACGGAGAAAAACTTCGACTCAGCCGGGGATCGTTCCCGGGGCCTTAGGATTTACATTCTGTCACGCTGACCACTCAGCTACCGGGGGCGGACAGTACTGTGTAATAGGAACACGTTACTTAGCCTGCGTTCCGCGAGCAGTAATACTGTATAAAATTAATTGCATGTGGGACGCTGAGGAAGCTCATGAATCCACGTCATAAAGAGAACTTACGTTTCTTTTCTATTTATAAATAAAGTGTCGTATTAATTACTAATAGAAAGATTACTGTGTAGGTCTCTTTGGTTTCCTGCCACTGGCCATCGCAACTTCTCTCCTTCACTGTTTGTGTCGCTGCTGACAGCCCACAGCAACCGACACAACACGTAACAAATGGCAGAAGGACAGCAAAACGATCGTGTGAGAGTTATCGTTCTCTCGTCACTTCTTACTCCCCGACTTCCGCCTTCTTCTATCTCGCGAATACCCTTCTTACACTCGTCTTAAGTTGTTCTTTCATTCATTTGTCTTCAGGGTTTCATGCCAAAGAAGACATTCCATTTCGACTCCCTGTAGTTTCACGCTACACTCCCACACAGGGTGTTACTTCACACGTGATACAAGCTAGAGATCCCACTGCCTCTCCTTCAGATGTCTAGTGTGAGGAACTTTGCCCTTTGTTCGATTACGGTTCAAATGGCTCTGACCACTATGGGACTTTAACATCTGAGGTCATCAGTCCCCTAGAACTTAGAACTACTTAAACCTAACTAACCTAAGAACATCACACACATCCATGCCCGAAGCAGGATTCGAACCTGCTACGACAGTAGCACTCGCGCGGTTCCAGACTGAAGCGCCTAGAACCGCTCGGCCACCGCGGCTTGCTCGATTCCGGAGTCGCTACTCCAAAAGAGTTACGTCTCAACTATTGTCTTGTAGATAACAGGTCTGGTGTTCCTCCTCCTTACACCTGAATACAGAGAATAGAGTTCAGTTAACGTATTGCACTTTTCGTTGTTTGTATCACCTCTATTTCTACCGTTTCATAGCGAGATATTTTCCAAATACTTTAACGCTCTGCAGATCGTGAGCCTCTGTGTTTCATGTTGAGGTCTTACGTATCATTGTGCCGTGCCTACCGATATAGCGTCATCTTCGTGATGATTATCAGGCACGAGTCTCTCAGCTTCCGAAACATCTAGCGAGCGCTTTAAATTCTCCACTGTCGTAGTTTTATACTGCATAATATGAGAAGAAATAGTATACCTGGCATCAAATTTATGTAGTAAACTAGAGCAAACAGTCTTTAGATTAGATCCACTGATTATAATATACTCATAGATAAGATAAAATAGATAAGATAATCTATTGGAGGACTTTTTGTCCTCTTAAGCGTCAACACTCCCTGTACTGGGATTGATTTACTTCCAGCGATGCGCTCGCTCCTTGTCTCTGCACCTACGGGGTCCCGGGTTCGATTCCCGGCGGGGTCAGGGATTTTCACCTGCCTCGAGATGACTGGGTGTTTGTGTTGTCCTCATCATTTCATCATCATCCAGGAAAGTGGCGAAATTGGACTGCGCAAAGGTTGGGAAATTGTACGGGCGCTGATCACCGCGCTGTTGAGCGCCCCACAAACCAAACATCATCATCATCATCATCTGCACCTGAGTTCGTCTGGAGCGACCGCGTGGCATCCTCGTCTTGCTGACTCACACTCTGCCAAGCAGGCAGATTCCGCTCTCCTCAATACCAGCCACAGATGGACGAATAACTCGCCCACATGCTCCTGACGTCACTTCTTCTGGGAGTAAAAACTGCACCACAGGCTATGCAGAGGCAAGGCTCTTCCTTTTCTGCAAGCCGCGCTCCTTTAGGAAAGCTTGGACTAACACCCTCACCTCCTCGTGGCACTTTTCAGAACACGAGAAAGAGCAAGCCTCCCGATGACAGAGTCCCTTCCCTGGCAGAAAGGGCGTAACTTAGTGAGCTGGTAGTTTCCAGGAATACAGTGCGCAAAATTTACTTTTTTGTATGCCCATAAATTTCATGGATTTAGATTTCATATATCCAAAACTTCATTCTCTCCCAGCGCATTAAGGTTCAAATGGCTCTGAGCAGTATAGGACTTAACTTCTAAGGTCATCAGTCCCCTAGAACTTAGAACTACTTAAACCTAACTAACCTAAGGACATCACACACATGCAGGCCCGAGGCAGGATTCGAACCTGCGACCGGAGCGGTCACGCGGTTCCAGACTGTAGCGCCTTTAACCGCTTGGCCACACCGGCCGGCGCGCATTAAGGTTTCTTCCTGTTCCATTCTACTACGAATGAGCATCGTAACTAGGTGGAAAATACTGTCGCTACATACACATGCACGCTTATCTGTATACCCTAAAAAAGTTTGTAACAGTTTTCACAGGATGAGAAACGCAAGGCTTGTGGAATCAGTCTTCCTACCAAACATCCACTATTCTGATGTAATTCAGCTCGGCACGAGTGGTGAAACTGTACACTGTTGTCTCCTGACCATCCATGTGTGGCAGGCATGTTTTCTGTTGTAGTCACTTGGACTAGATTCTGCTTGCAGGGGAGGTACTTTTTGCTCTGCCTGAACTTGATGAGTCAGTCTTTTCGTACACTTTTTCAATGGGTGGTGCCTGGAGCCACCTATTCTAATTGTAATGGTGACCTATTTCCCAATGAGGGACAGTTTTCCTAACATCTGTTGCAGTAAACTTCGTTAATGTCCATCCCGGAGGTAGTACCCTACAAAGAGCTGTCTGTAGAGGCAGGAAAAGGTCACTGAGAATGCCTGCATTTCTTGGTTCGAATTGGCTATAACGTTTCAGCGTTAAATTGTTAGGTGGCTATAATGTCGCACCTTACAAGCACTCGTCTACGTAGATTGCGGTGATTTACAAGGAGAATTAGGTGTCATTTGATAGGTTGTACATCGTATATTTGAATATCTAAAGAACACTGACTTTGTCAGGTACACTTTGTAAATAATTGTTTACGCTTGTTGCAGCATGAAGGGTGACGTAATGTCTTTATTATCAAAACAGCATAATGAATGATTGCCTATGCTAGTAGAGCTTGGAATGCCAGTGGAAGTGAAACTGCTGGCGTAACTCAAACCCTGGGTGGAAAAGGCCGCACCGGTGTTTTGGTCCTGCTTCACACAGGAAGTGCCAGTATGGTTCGTCGGCGTTCGGAAGAATCTGTAGAGAGGGAGGATATTCCGTGGCTTCTGAAATATGATTCGCCTTATAAGTTATGATGGAGGGGAGCCGAGCTTTGCTGGGAAGCCAGTGATGGAGAGAAGAAGTCTTCTGTTTTGAGCGCGTAAGTTTGACAGTCAGCCATTATCAGCTTTTGTTGGTACAGACGGATTTGCTGTCTTTGCTCTCAGGAGATTTTATAGTTTGAACGGTTAGGTACTGTACTGTTGCCAACTTATACGATTCTGGACTTCGCCACCGGGTAGGGAGTCGTCGTTGAGTACGCAGCTTTCAGTGATTAAGAGCACTTCTTCTGCCTATACTCACATTGAGACGTTACCTGAACTCCGTCCTTGTGGCTGAGGGTTTGCGTTTCTCGCCTGTGGAACACAGAGAGGAGAAGACAATATTAGATCATATTAGTTAGAGGACCGTCTTATGCCGTCCTAGTGTTTCAATGGGCTTTTTTTATATTGGGTGGCGTGAGTTCTTCCGTCTTCGCAGACGTCTACGACAACCATCACTC
The DNA here is from genome assembly GCF_023864275.1 of Schistocerca cancellata. NCBI lineage: Eukaryota > Metazoa > Arthropoda > Insecta > Orthoptera > Acrididae > Schistocerca > Schistocerca cancellata. Next base: position 512,405,411 of record NC_064634.1, read on the forward strand.
CGACGCACCGGACGCAGTACATACGGTGATATTGCTAATTACTTCGGCTTAGTTAGGCTATAAAGCTAAACAGCTGTGATCACGAAAATTTTATTTCTACTGAGGTTGCACGCCACTGTAGATCATGTTTGAAAGTTGTGTCGCCTAGTGTTTGGTACGTAGATGACGTCAGTCGTCTCGCGTTATTTATATTATACCGCATAGCCATAAAAAGGGGCAGATTTGGGCAACTGATTAATCGTATTAGTTAGGAAATTAATTTGCATCTCTTTATGTCCGTTGGACATTGATATATAAACTTTTTAAAGGGGGTTTTAATCTACAATAAATGTATAACCATACTAGTTCCCTTAATCATTCATTTATGCTTATGTTGAAATGTTAAAGGCCAAGAAGGAGGTAATCACCATTAAGAGATCTTAAGAGCTGCTTCAGGAGTTAGTCAAACAGGACCAAATATTCATTTTCGCGTTCAGGATTACCGCTGCGCACATTCATTTTACAGCCGCCTGGTGTTGCATCTTGGAAAATAATTTCGTGGAGCAGCTTTGGAGTTTGCGACTAAGCAGTCGGCCAGAAACTGCTTGTAGCTGATCCGCATAGTCATGGCCCACATGGGCTGGGGTTTGTGTTTCAAAGTGGTTATACTTTCTCTAGAGCAGTACGGAAGACAGACAGAATCTGAAGTGCCTTACTGTGCAGGGGCGTCGAATTCCTCTGAGGCGTTTCACTGCTTCTTTCGGCGAGTGTAGCAGCTTAAGTCAGTATGGACTTGTGCTGTAGAAAGAGGTCTCAGAGTAGAATGTGTTGTGGACATTTGTCAGCTGGCGATGGGTCGTGCGAAAGTGACGCACTTGATTAGGGCCGTAACACTGCTGTCACGCAAATGACTAGCAGCATATTGCTCTGGTTATAGTTGTTTTAAAATTTAAATCCTACTGTCGTAATATGAAAAATCGGGGTACGCATTATCACGCAAAAAAAATGGTGTTTTCATTATGACGTGTGTTTTATGATGCATATTCTGTCCTTTGAAATGTATGTTACCTAGTACACATTTTTGTAATGCTCATATAATTATCACTTGGCAGTGCTGCCAATGATGTGCAGTACTATAATCATTAAAAAAGTTTTCATTTTTGGAAGTCACTTGTGTAGCACTAGCAGTGAGAGGACAAGCTGTGTACAGTTTACGTGTCCTATATACATGCATACTCGTAGCATTTACTGAGTATGACAATCCATTTTACATTAATATATGCTGATCTGTGGGTACGGAACAGTTTTGTGTTTACTTTAATGTACGCTTTGTCAAGCAGAAGAGATGCGATTTTTAAATTTCGGCTTTGTAATTTTGGTTTTGTGGTTTCCTTCGTAGTTTCTGAAGATCCAGCGATAAGTATAAATTTTGTGATTGCGTCAGAAAGAAATAAAATAAACTGCAACCACTTATGATTATAAAAATTTTAGCTTCGGTTTTCTGGGTACGGCATCTCCAGTCCTGTTTATCAGTTCACCACAGAGGAGCCCTCAGCTCACCTACCTGTAGGGCAAGTTCCGGAGTTCGGACAAGGGGAGTAAACCATGTTTTCTCAATCTTTGTCGGCGGAGAGTTCACAGGGTGATAATTTCACTGGATGCAGTTTACAGAACACCGGATGTAAGATATCTGTAGCTACTGCCTGAGCCCTGGTCGGTGGCTGGGAGCAAACAAGCCCCCTGGAGCGCCGGCTGGCCGCGACTGAACGCGCGTTCGGAATGCGTGAGTGTTTGGGGAGGGGGGAGGGGGGGAGGCAGCCGGCTAAAAGCGGCGCCCCACCTCCACCTCGGCACGCACCGCGCCTCACCTCGGCACGCACCCGGGCCTATTTTCGGGCGTCGCTTTTCGCGGTCGTCTCTTTCTTCCTCCGCCGCTCCTCGTCGCCCGCTTCGCTGCGTTGTTTACACGAATTCCACGCCCTGGACCCGCGGGGTGGCGTCCGCTTCTCCAGATGCTAGCCCAGGGAATCGTCGGTCGTAAAGAAAAAGAATGTTTATGACAGTTTCCCCGGGAATGTCTTAACGCGAACTGAGGACGAAGCCAGATATAGAACCACATAACGAACTGGGTTTCATCACGCTCCGCTGGGAAGTTAGCTTTCGCGCTCACGTTCGGAATTTCTGCCCGAAATTTACTGTCTGGCAATTACGGAGAACCTCTCAGTTTCAATAGCAAAGTTTTCGGCGGAATATATGGCGGACACGAAGTCACAATGGCATTCCCGTGTGACCTTTCACCGTGCCTGAAGCCATTCGACGTTCAATCTAATCCTGTACGCATACCTGCCGATGTTTACTTCGTGACGCGGAATGAGGGTTCACAGTCATTCTAACTTAACTTCTTATGGTGTGCAATAAGCCAGTTTGTAGCCGAACCGGAAGGATTATACTTCGGAAACTACGAAAATCTTGGACGCAGGTGAGAGGAACGAAGAAGCGGAACCTCGGAAACAACGCAGGCTGGGTTATTTCCAAGGATTTTTACTCAGAAGCGTACCATTGTACGAGTATAGGTTTTTCCTCGCAAACTTTCCGCACTGGACGACAAAAGACGGCGTTCGGAAGAATCTGTAGAGAGGGCGAATATTCCGTGGTTTCGGGAGTATGATTCGTTTCCGGAATTACGATGTTGGGGAGCCGAGCCTTGCTGGGAGGCCAGCAGTGGAGAGGAGAGGTCTTCCGTTGCGACCGCCCGTGTGTGACGGTTGCTGGAACACAGCTTTTCTGAGACAGACGGACTTGCTGTCTTTGTTCTCAGGAGATTTTATAGTTAGAACGGTTAGGCACTGTATTGTTGCGAATTTATACGATTCTGGACTTCGCCGCGGGTTGAAAGTCGTCGTTGAGTTCGCAGCGTTCAGTGATCGAGAGCACTTCTTCTGCCTACACTTATGTTGAGACGTTATTAGAACTCCGTCCTTGTGGCTGGGAGTTCGCGTTTCTCGTCTGTAGAGCACAGAGAGGAGAAGACAGTATTAGAGTGTATTAGTCAGAGGACCGTCTTCTGCCGTCCTAGTGTTTGAAAGAGTTTTATTTCGTGGTTAGAGTTCTTCCATCGACGCAGACGTGTACGAGAACCAGCACACCGAAGCACCAGACGCAGGCTTTTTAGGGCTATAAAGGTAAGCAGATGTGATCACGTTAGTTTATTTCCACTGAGGTTCCATACCACTGTAGATCATCTTTGAAAGTAGTGTCTTCTAGTGTCTGGTACGTAGATAATGTCAGTCATTTCGTGTTATGGCGTGGCTATAAAAGGGGCAGAGTTGGGCAATTGATTGATAATATTACTTAAATTTATACATTTGTCAGAAAGAGTGTTTTTTTAATCTGCAAGAAACACACAATAAGAAATTAGGTTTATCATTTACTAGTATTACTTGCCCTTATCATTCATTTATGTTTAGATTGTAATTTATGGAATTAAGAGATCCTAACAAGGGAACCTCCCCATCGCTCCCGCATCAGATTTAGTTATAAGTTGGCACAGTGGATAGGCCTTGAAGAGAGAGTATTCATGCTAACGAGGCTCCCTGGCTGGCAGTTGACTGTTCGCTACTTTGGACGAGAGTGCATTAAATACGTGAGATATATTCCGTGGGCAATATGAATCCAACAAATATAGCTCGCGACTTCAACAACAATCGCACGGTTGTGCGGTGCGGTCGCCAAACACAGACACTAAACTTGTTACAGTGAAGAGAGACGTTAATGAACGAACGGACAGATCATAAGTTTGCGAAAATAAAGAAAGTAAACTTCTCACTCGAGGGAAGACTTGATCCAAGGACATCTCCTTCCGCAGCTGCTCACGCTAACCACGGGACCACGGCGCTCCTTAGCTCAGACGGTCCTTGATGTTGCCTATGTTACTCATGGGCTACTCAGTTTGTATATTTTGCTTATTTTTTCATAGTTCCACACAACTTCTTCCTGTTTTCTCGACTGATCTGTGTTCAGTTTGTCAAGGTCTATCCACTGTGCCACCTTGTAACTAAATCTGAGGGGTGTGTGATGGGGAGGTTCCCTTGTAAGATCTGCTTCAGGGGATAGTCAGACAGTGCCAAATCAGCATTTTAGCGTTTATTATTTTCAGTTGCGCACATTCATTTTACACCCGACTGGAGCAGCGTCTTGAAGTTGGAGTGCACAAAATCTTTCAAAGGTTGATAGTTGTGTCGTTTGTGGGTAGGAGGGGGGGGGGGGGAGGGTAGTGACGAGAAGGAATCTGGCCACCCTTTATGACTAACGTCTCCAAGTCCAATTATTAACACACCGACTGCGTCGAAGTATGTGATTAAGGACAGGAAAAAGAGGAAGAAGCAGGTTCTTCCAATGAACTTCCAACTAAATCATCCTGGTGATATTCCAATCTCTCGGCACCCCATGATCATATGTTTCCATTTGGCGAGAAAGCTGAAGAATATGCTGGCCAAAGAAAAAGTCGAACACAGTAAGTAAGAGGGTAGGTCACGACAGCTCTGAGGAAACGCGGTCTTGTGTTATCTTGCTGAAATTGAACGGCGCGTGTACATCGAAGACTGGTGATAGCCACTGGCTTTAAGAAAATGTTATCCAAAGTACTAGCTGCGGAAATCAAGTGTGTAGCACACACGATCACGGCAGGTGCTGGCCCCGTACAGTGATGATGAATTTAGCCTGTCAACGCTCGTTATTCTCGGACTTCCGACACGGGGAAGTGATGCCGTACACAGAACCGCTGCTCGTCTCAGAAGATGGTTTCGTGCAACTACTGTGTCGAGTGCTGTTGCTGGCTGCGTCACTGTCGGTAGGCCTGTCTCTGCTGCCGCGTCGAGGGAAGCAGCAGCGGCGGCCGGTACTGCAGGCGTCGTCGCACTGCCCGTGTTCCTGCAAGTGAGCCCAAGACCTCAGTCAAGCTGCACGCCGCGGCCTGTACCCTCTCGCAAGGGCGAGCCAACAGGGTACCTTCCCTCTCGGGGCTAATCGCATGCGGCTGTAGAGATCCTGCAAGGTGTTGAGTACAGGCCTCCTGAAAACCATCGATTCCACGGTCGTGGGATCTCCACCAGCACGATCACCAATATGGCGTAACGATAAAACGCGTCCTCTACGTATAGTACCAGAAGATGCCGCTCTCCAATCCTGGCATGTGTTGCCAACATTTTTCCTTCCTACACAGGAAGTAACACGATATTCTCACCAACAAACAAAATTCGAATGTAATATTTATGAATGAGAAACTAACTTTCCTTATACACATAATGTAGATGACATATCTCCTACCTACGCTTTTCTGTTGCGTTGAAATGCAAATCATTTGCGTACCCAACCATGCAGCACGGTTGATGACATTTTGGCGTTTGTGGCAGGCTGCGCCCGTGGTGCTGTAGTTTCACTGGCCAGCAGTTTCTTTCATATACTGTACCACTTACTGACAATACGAAGCTGAAACGGATTCTATTGGCATCTCTGTGCCAAATGATACACTTAATGAAAGATATATCCAAACAAGATAGATCACTCACTCTTGCAAGAAGTTTCGCCGTCTATGAGAAACAAAATTGAGAGAAGGCGTGATTGCTGAACGTGACATTCAATAACTGACGTCCGATTCCAGTACAGAATGAAACATGACAGCGAGTGAGACTTGGGTATCGTTCGAGAACGTTGTTACTGAGTTACCAGCAAAGGAAAAACATCTTTTTTCCCGCCAATTTGGATGATGTGACTCATGAACACCATCAACACATTAAAGTCACGGGGGTATGGTATCAGAGACCAGTATGGTGTGGGACTGGTGTTGCTCACTTCGCTGAGACATTATTACAGACACCTAACTACATTTGATGCTTTACACTGAAGGGAGGAAGGAAGTATATGTCAACTGACACATAACGCCTATTTAAACAAGAGACGGTTTCATGTTCGGGTGTCAGTAAAAGTCTTATACTGAAAGACTGAATCACTTTCCATTCCACTTACATGTTTTTTTTTTAATTTATGCTTTATGACTAATTCACATTATAACAAAACTGTATGTGTTAGAAAAAGCTATGTTCAGACACGGAGTCAGCAATTACCTAAGAAATATCTTTTATTTGGCCTGTGTAAGCTTAGTTGTACCCATTAACCTCAGAGAATCAACAGCATAACTATTTTTGTAAGCATTATTACAGAAATAACCTTTGGAATAAATTATAACAGTTTAGATCTCAAGGTACTTCTATTAAAAGCGACCGGTTTCGATCATCACATGATCTTCTTCAGCCATATTGATGGCTGTGTCGAACAGGGATTGCTGAATGACGATAGTCAACTGCATCATTTGATGACCGAAACCGATCACATTTTAATAAACGTGCCTAGCGGTCTAGACTTTCATAATTTATTGCTAATAGTGTAGAAGGGAATCGGTTCTCGGCTCACAATTAATTGCAGGAGATATACAAGCATTGCACATTCTGGTTGCTATAGCACTCACTTCTCTTATTGATGTAGTATAATATTCGATTCTGGGAGAGAAAGAAGACGGTAATTTCTCTAAGAGGCACTTGTTCAACATGACGCAACTTGACGCAGAATCAGTGGTTCAAATGGCCACCAAGCTTTGTGTATAGATACACCAGTTTTTCGTATATGTAAATGCAGTGTCTAGTGAATTCGTATTTACCGTCTAGTTGTGCCACACATGCGATAACTGTGTGTGTTCAACGCGTTTTTAGATATATGTTATATGAAACATTCCTTTTGCGATTTTCAGTCTAGAAATACGCTAAAGCGCCAAGGAAGCTGCTGTAGGCATGCGTATTTAAATGCAAATATATGTAGATAGGCAGAATACAGCACTGCTGTCAGCAACGCCTATATAAGACAAGTGTCTGCCGCAGTTGCTAGATCGATTACTGCTGCTAGAAAGGCAGGTTATCAATATTGAAGTGAGTTTGAACGTGGTGTTACAGTCGGCGCACGAGCGATGGGACACATTACATCTCCGAGCTAGCGATGAAGTGGGTATTTTCCTGTACGACCATTTCACGAGTATACTGTGAATATCAGGAATCCGGTTAAAAATCCAATCTACGACATCGCTGCGGCTATAAAAAGATCCTGCAACAGCGAGACCAACGACGATTGAAGAGAAACGTTCAACGTGACAGAAGGGCAACCCTTCCGCGAAGTGCAGCAGATTTCAGTGCTGGTTCAAAATGGCTCTGAGCACTATGGGACTGCTGAGGTCATCAGTCCCCTAGAACTTAGAACTACTCAAACCTAACTAACCTAAGGAGATCACACACATCCATGCCCGAGGCAGGATTCGAACCTGCGACCGTAGCGGTCGCACGGTTCCAGACTGTAGCGCCTAGAACAGCTCGGCCACTCTGGCCGGCTTCAGTGCTGGGCCATCAACAAGTATCAGCGTGCGTACCATTCAACGAAACATCAACGATATGAGCTTTCGGAGCAGAAGGCCTTCTCGTGTACCCCTTGCACGACACAAAGATTTACACCTCACCTTGGCCCGTCAATACCGTGATTGGGCTATTGACAACTGGAAACATGTCGCCTGGTGGTTGAGTCTCGTTTCAAATTGTATCGAGTGGATGGAGACAACCTCACGAATCCACGGAGCCTGCATGTCAGCAGGGAACTATTCAAGCTGGTGCAGGGTCTGAGCTTTTGCCTTTGGAGTGATATGGGACCCCTGATACGTCTAGATACGACACTGACAAGTGACAATTACGTAAACATCGTGTCTGATCACCTGCATCCGTTCATTGTGCTTTCCGACGGACTTGGGCAATTCCAGCAGGACTAACAACACCCCCACAGGTCCAGAATTACTACAGAGTGGCTCCAGGAACACTCTTCTGAGTTTAAACACTTCCGCTCGGCACCAAACTCTCCAGACATGAAAAGTATTGGGAATCTGTAATGCCTTGCTACGTGCTGTTCAGAAGAGATCTCCACCCCCTCATACTCTTACGGATTTATGGACAGCCCTGCAGGATTCATGGTGTCAGTTGCCTGCGACACCACTTCAGACATCGGTCGAGCCCATGCCACGTCGTGTTGCGGCACTGCTGCGCGCTGGCGGGGGCCCTACACGATATTAGGCAGGTGTACCAGCTTCTTATGCTCTTCAGTTTACATCCAACTAAGTAATATAACATAACCATTTAAAGGAAGTCCGGTGAGAGAATATTATACCTAATTATAATTACATTCATGTAATATGACTGAAATTGCGCTCATAATAGACTTAACAAATTATTGCCTGTACACTCATTTCAGAGTACTCAGAACTATTTTGTCCTTTATTCTGAATTTTAATTTCCCGACTACTAATGGAATGTGATGGAGTTAAGGTAAGGGTTAGGTGAAATTCGAGTGAATCTGATAGCGCAGTGAGTGCGCAGTGGGTGCGGGCATAATTCGGAGTGCCGTCCACTGAACCACAGTGACGGAGTTCGACGATTCTACATGAGAGAAGGGAAGGGAAATCCTCCAACTCTCAGCTGACAATCAACAGCGACAGACAAGGAGGGCGGTTTGAAACTAGTGTGAAGGTTGCGAACAATCTGAGAATTTAAAACTTTCCTGGCAGATCTTAGAGTTTTCTCGTACTGAGAGTGTCTTCAGACACAAGAAGAGAGAAGCGTCAGACAGAAACAGGCACAGGAAGCAGAAGCAAATTGAAGCCATATCAGTGAAGCCTGTGATTGTGCAAATCTGCGGTAACCACGCGTGTAGGACATCTATTGTACAAATGTTAAGAAAAAATATTGATGGAAACTGGGTGTGTGTGAATTCCTAAGGGACCAAACTGCTGAGGTCATCGGTTCCTAGACTTACCCACTACTTAAACTAAAACTAACAAATGCTAATAACAACACACACACACACACACACACACACACACACACACACACACACACACACACATACATACACATACACACACATACACACACCCATGGCCGAGGTAAGACGCGAGCCTCCGGCGGTAGGGACCATGCAATCCGTGATAAGGCGCCTCAAACCGCTCGGCCACTCCGTGCGGCATTGACGGAAAATTAACGGATCTAACACCAGCAAATGAAGTTTTCAGGTAAGAATTTATTTTAATCTCCTGTGTTAGGAAATACTTATATTTAGGCCTAAACACATATGGATTATGCTATTAATGCACGGCTCCAGATGAATATGATTTTTGGATTGATTTCTTTGTGGTAAGCACGTTTGTTAATATACTGAAGATAAAAAGATGTCTGCCAGTGTTCTGGATGGCTTGTCTCATGAGATACCAGTTTCTGGCGCTCTGATGAATATGATGAATGTAATAGCCTCAAAGAGTACCAGAAAGAATTGCAAGAGACAAATAGTCAACGCCTCTTATATCCCGTCTTCTTTTAGTAATTATATGGATTTAACCAACTGCGACACAATCGCATATACAAACAGTGATCCAATACTGTAAAATGCTTTTTTATTTCACTCTCTGATCACAATATGAATAGACGATGACCGGTTTCAGTCTGTATTGACCATTCTCACATCTAAAATATATACATCTAGTGAGCAGTCTGTCTGTTAACATAAAACAGCAATATGTATCACAATATACTGTCATACAAACAGGGAAATGTACGGATAGATTATGATATAACGTACCTTTTTCGTTTTTTACACCTTGTCCTAAAGTGATACGGCCATAATGGCATCGCTAAAAATGGTGAATCCTAAGCTGCCCCAACTGAGATCGCAGATTAAGACACATAAGATAGGAAACCCAGTCCGTCCAATTGTTAACAATTTGTCATCGCCATGTTGTAAACTAAATAAGTTTCTTAGCAACAAACTTAAAGCGGTTTACACTTTCTCTACCAATTTCGGGGTGAAAAACAGTTCTGACCTTGCTAATGCGATTAAAGATATACATACTCCAAATAATGCGACACTAGCTTCCCTAGATGTAAAAAACCTCTACAGTAGTGTCCTCATAAAGGAAACGATTCAGATTATTAAACGTAATCTCCCAACTCATAACAAGATTAGTACTGCAGAATACACAGAATTAATGGAACATTCAGAATTTGCGTTAACTTATAACTATGTTACATTCAATGACAAAATATATCAACTAAAAGATGGTCTTGGGACGGGTAACAGTTTGGCTGGTACGTTAGCAGACTTTTCATGAACGACTTAGAATGTAAGATCTTTGCGAAGTTTCCACGACTGAAAGACAAGACCATATATTATAAATGTTATGTCGATGACATCTTGTTACTGTTAGAGGGGGACGAGAATGAGGTTACCGCATCTGCTCAAGCCATAGGCAACATGCACCAAAAAGTTGATTTTACTACAGAAATAGAAGACGCGGGCTCAATTGACTATTTAGACCTTACCATGAAGAAGGTTGATAACAGACTACATTTTCGATTTTCAGAAAGCCAACATGTACAGATACTTTTATTGGAGCCAGTTCATGCCATCCGCCTCGATATAAAAGGGCCTTTTTCACCTCTATGATCCATCGACTTTTTAGATTACCATTGGCCGACAGTGAAAAACGCCAAGAACTTAGTATATTAAAGCAAATTGCAGTAGCCAACGGTTTTTCAGCTAAAGGTGTTATGCGCCCATACAATAGGATAAAAAAACAGAAAGTAAATAATAGGCCGACCCACAATCATCTAGAAAAAAGAAAGAATAAAGAAAACTATTCCAATGAAATTTTACGGAAAAATGTCCCAACACATAGAAAAGTGTTCGAATAAATCTAATGTTAGATGTGGTTTTCAAGTTAACAACACTCTGAAACTCCGTTTAAAACACAGTTTGAGTAAAGACTCCGATAAATTTGACGGTTCTGGGGTTTACAAAATCACTTGTAGTAGTTGTGACAAATTTTACATCGTTGAAACTGGCCGCTCTTTTAAAATTAGATTCAGGGAACATTTGCAAGCACACAACAAAACTGCAGTAGGAATGCATTTAGCAGAAACCGGCGACACTGTAGACAATATCGAGAGTTGTATGCGTATTTTACACAGGGCAGAGAAGGGTCGCGCTCTCGACTTGTTGGAGGAGTTGGAAATTTACAAAGCCGAAAGGCATGAACCCACTAGGGTGCTCAATGGACAAAGCGATTTTGTACCCAACGCCTACTTTGCTTTATTTGATAACATACTACGATAACCAACAAATGCCTCGCGGATTTATACCTAACCTTACTTGATTTGTTATGTTAAGAACAGAAGGCATTTGCCTTACTTCCACACAGTAGTCGCTCTAATCCCGTAACTGATTGTCTCCTACCTTCCCGTCACGATGTATGTAAAGCCGTCCAGTGGTTGAGTCTCACGATCGTTGCGCGCCTGCATAAGATCCTAGCGGCCGACCCAACACAGGGCGCTCTTCATTGATCTGTCTCTTTTTCAGCTGTCATATAGACATTTTATCTTTCATAAGCAATTTATATGTTGCCACAGGCAATGTATTAAGCTATATTAATTGTTGACCGTAAATTCACCATAAAAAAGGGTCGGACCAATACTCTCCATATATTTCCATTTAACAATTTTACATGGGTAACTGCATTCATCTTTTAATGTATCACAATTGGTTTCTATGATAGCTATCAATTTTAATAAGTCTGCTACATGCATTTTAACTAATGTGATTTTATGAGATTATGTTTTTGCGTGAATGCTGACTACATATAAGCAAGCCCACAATAGCGACATCTTGGGAGGGTGTAGGCAAACAGGTTTCTGGATGCTACTCTACCTCAGGAGCTAGTTGGCAATAATCACTATGTGGACGGTTTTGCCTATTCTACACCATATTTTAGATCCATGTGACGATGCTTTGCTGATTATATTTATATGTTTTGACGGTGCCATTATGGCCGTTCACTTTAGGACGTGGTGTAAAAAAGGTATGTTATACCATATTGTATCTGTACATTTCCCTGTTTGTATGACAGTATATTGTGATACATATTGTTGTTTTATGTTAAAAGACACACTCCAGATCCTTGAGCATCATGCACTCCGCCTCGCCTTCCGTATACGCCTCCCATCCCCCACGCAGATCCTCTCTATGACCTCATTCCTTTCCCCCATCTGCTCCTATTCCTCGAACATATCCACATCCTCTACACCTCCCGCCGCCTTGATCCCCCTCACCCCCTGGTTGCTCCTCTCCTCTCCCATCCTCGCCCCCTGCCACGTCTTCACTGTTGTGTCCCCACTACCCTCCATCTCTACACCCTTCATCTCCTTTCCCAAGGTGGCTTCCATCAACTCCCCTTCCCGGATGATGCCCTCTCTCCCTCCATTTATCCCTCCTATCAACTCTGATCCTCACTCCCCCTACTTTCCTCTGTCCTTTTCCCGGGCTCCCTCTCCCCCCCTCTTCCATCCTCTTTTTTCCCCACCTCCTTCAGGTCCCCCCCCCCCCCCCCAATCTGCCTTTGGTTCGGGAGTGTCATCTTTGTGCCGCCATTTTCGTGCAGTGTTTTACAGTGACTGTTTTACAGTGAGTGTTCCGTGTTGTGTCTTTTGGGAAGTGTTGCGAACGGCCATCATACTGTCGCCGGGTGTGATTTTTTATCTCTTGCGAACAGAAACCAGACTGTCGCCATGTTTTTTTAATTGTGTGTGTAGTATGTTACTTGTCTGACTCCTGTGTCTTTTATTAACATTGCCAACCCCTTTTGCTTTCTGTTTTAACTTTCCGCATTTTTCCGCCATTTTACACAAAGTCACCGTTTTATCGCCTGTTTTTCTTGTTTCTTTTCTTCTTCCGTTTTTAAAAATGTCTGTAGGCTGTAGAGCAGCGTACTAAGCTGCTGTCAGCCCACCCCCTTCGGGGGGAATTCAAAATCAATAAAGAAAAAAAAATTAAGAGACACACTGCTCACTAGGTGTATATATTTATATATTTTAGATCTGAGGATGGTCAATACAGACTGAAACCGGTCATCGTCTAAAGAATTCATATTGTGATCAGAGACTGAAATAAAAAAGCATTATATGGATTGTCTATAGAGCCAGTGTGTGAGCAATTTTGATTTTTTACTAATGCACGTTCTGCCAAGTAGTCGAATTTTGCTGTTGGGACGGACTCCAATGTGTGATGCCTTCGGCCACGGGGAGGCGACGACGCTGTGCGTAAGCTGACCGTTGTCTGTAGGCAGTCTCTGCTCTTGCTTTCACAAAGGCAGTCCTTACCCTTCCTTTGACGAGGGTAGCTAGTCAGATTCTCTGGAGTGAGCAACTCCCGTGGCCAGTCACCTCCCACGCTGTGGTTGGCGGCAGGCCGGCGTCGCCGCTGGCGGCTGCCGCCTCAAGACGTGCTGCACTTGTTTCAGGAAGTGGCGTGGCGGTTACGTCTGATAATTTCTGGGCAGGCTGATGCCGCGTCGGTGTGGTGCTTCGCCCGCTGCTCACGAGTGAGCCTACCTTTTTCTGTGTAGAGACACTTGGCCGTTTTCTCGTGTTTTCTCTCAGGGGGAGGAACTCCGATGAGGCGTCCTATTATTTTATTGGTTTACGACACTCCACGTGATTTGATTGCTCGATGTCAATCTAAATGCACCCTTACTTCATTTTCAGGAACAAAATGGGGAGGGTTAAGCTAAGTTATCGTTCATTCTGTCTTCTGATTCGGACGCTGGCACTATTTTCTGGAGTACTCCGCCATGAGATTTACAGACGCAGGTCTCTGGCAGACACTCGTACTAGACATCGCCTATGGAGTTTCATTTCGGTGAGAGTTGCTCTCCGGGCGTGGTTAACTTGAATCAAAAGCAGAGAGTATGTAGTTCGATCAACATCGTTTGATTTCAAGGTCTTCACGATGACTTGATTTGCTTCGTACCACATTACGATTTCCTTAATTCTGAACCTTTCTGGCAAATTAAAACTCGATCTCGGGACCCTACTCTTGCAGATTCCCAAACGAACTTGGTCTTAGTGAATCTTACTGTACATACTTCCACAAGATTGCTCATTATAGTGCAAAGAGCATATAAGTAATTCCTTTCCAGGCTTGATTGCCCCCCCCCCCCACACCATGGTCAATGCAGTTATTTTCGCAGCATCAGTGAATGTAGGTTCGAACGTGATCTCTAGAGATAACATTCCGTTCTGTTTCCCCAGTTCCTATAGGCGCACTCACAAGTATTGCATATTTGAATAAATGGGAGAGATGTGACTGACAAAGTTTCTAGACAGTGTCAGGCATTAAATTTGAAAATTACGTTGAGGCTCACGACAGGTATAGTGCGAAATACGCCGACCCGACCTTACCATTTTTTTCCATGGCCATCGTTATTTGATAAGAAGCCATAACGTCATAAAGATAAAGCATAAATTTTTTGGATAGGTAGCGCGATATTATTAAGTGTTTTGACGAGCGATGAATTTATTTTCCTTTTTCTTTTTTTCAGATAATTTTTTATTGTTTCGAACGTGTTCTTGTGTATCATTTGTTTTGCAGTCTTTTCGTGTTCTGGTGCTCTCTGTTGAGACTGTCATTCTACATCCCTGCTAAACCGGTGTTGCAATTTTTGAAGGGATGTACATACAGCGTGAATTTATGTATGTGCATGTAAACTGTTAAGGATGCGAGGTGCCGGGGCTAGCAGTGTATTTAACACTAAATTCTTCTAGAATCTACAAATGTAAATGATGCTCTAAGCCCCCCCTATTCTAACTCCGACTTTTGCTGCTGCACATGGATTAAAAAGATACGCGAACTGACTGTAACAAACCCTGCAAGTGGAGTAGAAAAAGAGTTTGGCACCTGCAATAATTTAATTTGATAAATAATTTAAATGAAGGAAGGTTTTATTAACGTAGTGAGAAATGATAGGGTTGCTCTACCGATTAACAGAATGAAAGTTCTGTCCAATATAACAATATGATTTATTAAGATTAAACACAAAATAATAAACAAAAACACATGAAACATTTACAATACATCAAATTGGCTCAAATTGGATACTCAAATAAACGCTGTGAAGGTGAAGTTGTCCCTAAACTAGATTGTGACGTTTATGACGAAGTGGTATGTGGAGCCAATTCCTAGCAACTCAAATCTTAAGAGAGACACACAGCTAACCCAACATTAATTGCTGCTACATTAGTGAGAACTCAGACAATGAACACCCAAGATAGAACAAAGTTAGAAAAGACGAACAGGCGCGCTCTGCTGAGCTCTGATTATCGCCTAGCAAAAATGCCTGCTTTGCCGGGGCTGCGGACGTACATTACCAAGCTGTCTTCTTAGCTGCAAGGACACGATCTGGCGTACTGCAAGCGATGGCTGGTTGCTTCGACGTCCCGTCGTGGTGATGATAATGTCGCGAGTATAGCCCGAAACAAATTGTCCTGGTCTGGTTGTTCCAGACTAAAGACTTCCTAGCAATACAAATGCTCCTCTGAGGGAGACGAAGAAGGCTCGCCACACAATCACTGACGGTACAGTGATTGATTTTAACAAGCGAAGTCACACAGTAACTCCGATACAGTCAACTTTAGCCAAAACTGCTCAAGACAGACAACACAGGCCTCTTGTACGCAGAACGCTCAATTGCCAACTGTACTCGGAAAGTTACGTTGAAGTCGAAACTTCAGTAACTTCGTGAAGCAGTTACAATTAAATAAACGTATATTACACAGCCAACGGAAGCAGGCTGGCCAGAGCAGCGAGAGCTCAGTCTTGTAACCTACTCCGACCGAAAGGCGAGAGCCGACTACCCCACAAGAGCACCCGTACAAAACCGAACACAGAACATTCCCGCCCCCACGACAGTGGCCGTGGTTAACCGTTCCAATCAGCAACTCGAAAACCGACGGAAAATTCCACTCTATTGCCGGAGCACCACCATTCCACCAATGGAGATTCTTGGCGCCAATTTCTGCGCCGATTTTGCTACGTCACGGAGCTATGCCCTGAGCAAGCCAATCACAGTTACGATTTTGCAGAAAGCGCGGGAATTTGCCCGCCACAACTGCCTGGGTACACAAGTCATTCCCACGCCTCGCTGGTAGCCCGCCAGAAAGTGTTTTCGCCAAGTTACGGCGAAGTAACGGAACCTCTAGCCCAGCCACTACTTGAGGCCCCTGCGGGCGTGTCTCTTGACAATGTCGGCGTCTGGAAAGCATTCACTCGACTCTCTCACACCCGTCGGCTTACCCTTTCAAAATCAGCATTGCCCGCCTGTCACCAGACCACCTGGGTGACGAGAGACGCCGCGTGGGAAGTCCACATGTGAAGGAATAGCAACTTTGCACCGCATGAAATTAGAGAGAAGAATCGTAAGATAGAAATATGAGAGGAGGCTCATGCCACCTCTCAAGGAGACAGTGGTAAAATCTTGTTTCGGCTGAAGTGTTAGCCTCATGAGGACTGCAGCAAACATGAAATTGGGGTAATGTCTCAGTCCATGAGTAATTCTGTAACTATCGAGATGATTAATGATGAACATATACATTTAGACGGGGTGCAGCTAGTGCTGCCGACAACACAGTCACATCCACATGGGGAAGAGCAGAGCCAGGGTAACTTTATGAATGTGCAAACTTGTGAGGGAGGAGTAGTATCATTGTATGTGTGACAATAAGGCTGAAGAGCAGTAATTTATCAGTGAAAAGGTACTGCGATTGTCGACGAAAATACAAAGGAGCGAAGTGGGGCAATATCAGCTCCAGTTACACATAGTAATGTTCAGTTGAGTACACAAGATTTTCTCTCACTCAGAGAATTAATCATGAAAATAATAAGGCAACAGGCAGGAATACCACAGGAATCAAAGTAAACAATAAGTATTAGCAAGCAAAGAACAGGCGACGGGAAGAGATGAAGCTTGAGCGAAAGAGATGATAAAGAAAGAGGAACAAATGAGAAAAGAGTGGCAGAAAGAGCCAGGAGCCAGGAGACTGTGCTTGGTGAGGTTGAGATGCTAATAGCTATGGAGATACATTTAATTGAAGTACACATGCAGTTATAAGAGGTTCCAGTAATGCAACAAGATAGAAGCCATGTGGAACAGTGTCGGTGTGTGCAAGGGCAACCAATTAATTGCACAGAGCGAAATTTAAATGCAATAAAGGAGCAGATTAGTAAACACAATTTAACATAGGCAGTAGAGACGCTCATGGTTACTCACCAAGAAGTAATGCAGCAAGAAGGCTAATCAGTATGCCTAATGGACAACATTTATCGTGCAGACTGGGTGGTGTGCATTCGGAAGCAGGTCATGGCTATGATAACTCTCCCACGCGACATATGCAAAAAGATGACCGTTATCCACTAAAGAGCAGTCATGAAAAAACCAAAGAGTTTAATTATAAGCACTTCCTATCCGTCGAAAGTCTCAGGTATTTAGGCACAGTGGAAATGGGATACATCCACGTGCTTGGATCGAACAATGTGCTTACTCATTTGTCAGAAGTTAAAACTCGTGCGTGAATACATTGTAGCTGAACCTACTACTGAAATGGTAGCCGCAGTGACAGATTTTACCAGAAGGCAGAGACAATTACCAGCCTGTATAACCAAAACTAGAGCCACTGGGGAAATTTCAGTAGTCATAATAGATATCACTCCAGACCCATTATGGCCTGCCAGCTGAAATTGTTGACATCTGTTTGCTACACCCACAAAACAATGTAAATGATGGACATCCATTACCACATCAATGACTGCGTGACATAGGTGTGATAATCTGAGGACCCCATGACAAGAAAGGAATGAGACAAATAAATCTGCTGAACTATGACGATAGAAATGAAATTTTATTGGAAGAGGCGTATGAAAGCACCAATAACATATACTCAGTGATTACGAAGTCTGTTGGAAGAATACGTACATACGCTCTTTTTGACAGCAGTAGTGAAATGTGGATTACAAAAGATTTGACGAAATTAGCAACTTGGTATGCCATCGTTAAGAAATATGAAAGTTAAAGGAGCAACTGTTGGGAAGAATTAAGATATAAAGAAACAGGTTCAGCTCGATTTTTCCTATCAGGGATATAATTTTCTAATCATCATCATGTTCTCAATAAATATCATCTTCGCAGTTCACCATATGAATGGAACTCACACCGTCTGCAATCTGGGGAGAGGAGAAAACTTTAGGGAAAGATTCTTGTGTCTGGATCAGATTCAAGGAGCAAGCTGAGCAGCTAGGACAGAAGCCAAACTGCCTAAAGTATAGGAGTAGGAGGAGGGGGATGGTGTAATTAAGATGCGACCAGTGATTTAGCTAGTCATAATTTCCAATCAGAGGTCTGTGAGCTACCGTTGAGTGGTCTAATTAAGGTGCAGTGAGCGATTCAGATAATCACAATTTACATCCAGAGATTTGTGAGTGAAATGCTTGATCAGAAAGTACAGGAAGAAGTAAATGACATGGTAAACATTAATGAAGAGCTGGATCCAGTCTCCCTTCACTACATTGCTCTGTTTCAGAAGATGTTATTAGTTGAGACGACTCCCGTTCAGTTTAAACATCCCTTCAGCAGATTTTATTCGTGGACTTGACGCTGTGCTGGACGAATCATTCAGTCACAGAGTCCCTCGGTATGTGGATGACATGTTGTAGTCTTCAGTCCTGAGACTGGTTTGATTCAGCTCGCCATGCTACTCTATCCTTTGCACGCTCATTCATCTCCCAGTACCTACTGCAACCTACATCCTTGTGAATTCCTGAAAGTTATTGCGAGCTCACATCTTTGTCCTTATCTCTTTGCTCTGTGCATTTCAAAATACTGGGGTCACTGTGCACCTACACAAATCTTCTTTCGGTACTAGTAATATCAAGTTATTGGGAAACGTTAGCATCTCTGAAGGGATCTCTCCAAACTCCTCCAAAATCAAGGCAATAGAACAGTTTTCTGTGGGGGTATATTTCGGTCTAATGAAATTGATTTACATTAGTGAATGCATAGTCGAGCCCTCAGCTTTGCAAGCACTCAGGAAAAAGATCGCCCTGGGCTGAGGATGAGCAGACGAATGCATAATTCCGGTCTTTGCTCCTCGCTGCCTCCATATTATCCCATCCACACTGTGGATGGCCACAGCCATCGTCGAGCCTAGTCTGGTAGTGGTTCTGTTTCAGGTGGTTGACGAAATAGGAACAACCATGAGAGTGGCATAGTAGAGTAACATGAAAATGCGAGCAAAATTATTGTCACAGTGCTGGAGGCCCTTGCCATTGTACGAGGTTCCCACAAGTTTCGCTACCTTTTGTATGATTGCCATGTCAAAATATTCGCTGAACACATGGTATTCCAATTTTTGTTGAAACCAAAACTTGGGCCTGGATGACTTGAATGTTGTGTACCGTATCTACAGGAGTTTATCTTTATTATCATTCTTGTTCGTGGATTGATGAAAATCATTCTAGACGCTTCGTCTCCATCACCACCTGACTTGACTCAAGGAATGGAAGAGGATTTGGAAGGAGATTATTTTATTCCGCGCTACATGAAAAATTTGGCTTTTGAAAGTTACCTATCTGCCTCCTTGAGACAGATTGCCAGAGAGTAGAACAAGGACCATGTGCTCCATGACATCAAGACAAAACGTGAAGATAGGGCTCAGACTGCCATAAGGCAGTATTACTTGTTAAGATGTGTTGCTTCATAGTGGAGATCCTGATGTCACTTTGTGGCTATTGTGCATTACAGATGATATGTTAAATAATTTCAGATGGTACACTCATCTGAGGTATTCACACTTTGGACTCAGGAATTATTTCACAAACTGCAGTCCACATGATATTTTAATAACATGCAAAGGCAAATCCGAAACATGCTTTCAGTTTACAAGACTTGTCAGAAGACGAGGTCTGCTACCACCTCAAGTCACACAGAGTTGTTGCCGATTGTCTCAGTAAACTTGTGTCTATTAGCAGAATTCTTCAAGCCTGTTACACACAGGAGGCAGTGTACCTATGCTGCTGCATAGGACC
Organism: Schistocerca cancellata; assembly: GCF_023864275.1. Taxonomy (NCBI): domain Eukaryota; kingdom Metazoa; phylum Arthropoda; class Insecta; order Orthoptera; family Acrididae; genus Schistocerca; species Schistocerca cancellata. Next base: position 512,425,430 of record NC_064634.1, read on the forward strand.
ATCGCCAAATCTGTGTCTGCTGCTTCCCTGAAATATTTGATGAAAGAAATTGGTCATGTGGATAAAATTATATCCGACAACGGACCTCAGTTTTGGTTTCGCCAGTGGGTTTAGGTGTTGAAACATCGTTGTACCAAACTAGATTTCATATCGTCATACCATATGTCTTCAAATCCCATCGAGATATTGAAGAAAGACCTGGAAACAATAAGCCATTTCTATTGCTCTGAACAGTATGGTTCTTGGACAACATTCTTCTTGGAATTCCAAGATGCTATTAACGAGCTGCCCCATAACTGAACTTCATTGTCGTCGATCATGGTCTTCAAAAACTAGCCCCCAACGAGATAGGGAAAGGGAGGGGAGGGGAGAGATAGTTGATTTATCACTCCTAAGAGGTATCCTTAGCTCTCCAACACACTGAAAGAGCAGCAGAATGGAAGAAAGGACGTACTGATCAAGTCAAGCCTAGAGAATTTTGTGTCAGGCAAAAGGCTATAGTCAATTCACACAGCTTGTTGAGCAAAGAGAAGGCAGTCTGCCGCACGTTGTTCTCTGTTTACTTATGATCCTTGGAATAGGGAAAGTCACCCATGCAAATGCCATGGATGTGAAGACCGTCAAGTCGAGGGATTCATACAGAGACCATCGTATCCACGATATTAAATCGTCTGTAGAATAGTCATCTGTTTGTAGAGCTGGATTCGCCAGGGTCCAACAACGTAGTGATTAAAATTCGTCTTTCAATTGCTGAAAATATCTGGTTAAGAGTAATTCACACTGGTTTTGTTAAATAATGTATTCTGTACGATTTTTCCTTTTGTGACCTCAAGATGTCCATAAAGTCATTACTGTCATGTGTTGTTGACTTTCTTTTCCATCTAAGCTTCAATGCGGTGATTTGCGTCATAGCATGTGTGTGTTCAGCTTTCGGTCTCTTTGATGTTGAAAAAATATTGGTTGAACTACTATCCATCTGAACTAAGGTCATTGGAAGTAAGTGGCAGAAGGCTGCGGTACTTCGTAGACATGTGAATGAGTAGTTTTGGAAGGTTTTCGGACTGCTGCCTTTTGTCGTAATCTGGTTTCGCAAAGAATTAAGGTCGTACGAGCGATAAGAAAAATTTCATATTAATGCGGAGGAGGAGATGATGTTTCAGTTAATCATAAACCAAAATATTTTACTTCTAAATCGGTGTGAAATGTGTGTCCATGCTTCTTTTATGGTGAGTCTTTTATAAGAGCGTCATGAGGTCGTGGCTGTAGGTAGAAGGAGTTCTGCATTGATGTGTTCTGTACGCAGGATCCTGGAATTGTCATTGTCAAGGCTGATAATATTTTTATTTGTGAACTGGGAAAGTAGACTGGAGGTGAAATATATGTAAGTCCACACGGCAGGACATGTGGGCCTGATATTTCAGCACTGAAGGCTTTTTGTTATGAAGATAAGAAAGAGTATCGATTTGGCGAGCTAGCTGAGGTCTTGTCTGAAGAAATAAGAGGCTGGAAGAACATCGACAAAGGAGATTAGATACGGTTCAGAAAGTTTTTTTTCAACAGGCCACTGATGGAAAGTTTCTCTAATAGATATGGTTAATTTAGCCTTTCCCTGTTTCAGCACCAACACCATATATAAGAGAAGTCTTGGGAGGAACATCAACTGGTAGCAGAAAGTGAAACTGAGAGGAACAGGAGGTCTAAGAATTGTAACAGAAGTAACACAGCAATTAAAGTAAAGAAATACATGCTGATCAGACCGAACATTAAGAACACCTACCTACTAGTTGATATGTCATTTTTTTGCAGGGATAACAACGGCGACGTGACGTGGCGTGGAACCAGTAAGGCCGTGGTAGGTCGCTTGAGGTAGTTGGAGCCACATCTGCATACACAAGTGACCTATTTCGCGTAAATTTCGGTAGGGGGTGATGAGTTCTGATGCCACGTTCAGTGACATTCCAGATTTGTTAGATCGGTCTCAGATCTGGCGAGCTGGGGGCCAAAACGTCAACTGGACCTCCTCATTGTATTCATCGAGCCGCATCACACTCAAGGCCTTTGGACATAGAGAATTACCTTATTGAAAAATGCCACTGTCGTCGGGAAACATGAAGAGATGTACATGGTCTGCAACCGGTGAACGATAGTCGTTGTCCGCCATGGCGCCTTGCATGATCTCCACTGGACCCATGGATTCCCACGTGAATGGTCCCCAGAGCATAATGGAGCCGTCGCCAGCTTGTCTCCGTCCCAAAGTGCAGGCACCAAGGAAATGTTCTATTTGATTCGCGCCCTCTCATCGGCGGGATGAAAAATGTACTGGGATTCATCAGACTCATCAGAACAAAGAATCTTAATACTAACTAAATTTAGTGGAAGGGGTTCAAGGCTTTCCTATTCTTAGTTAGCTGGTAAAATAACGTCGAAAAAGCAGTTAAGTTTACCATTGGAAATTTTATTCTACTCACACAACATTGTCTATAAATTGCACTATTGATAAAAGGAAATGTTTTAATACAGGATGGTAAAAACTAACTGCATTCAACAAAAATGTGAACGAATATTCCCTGAGTGGGTTTCCAAGTTCTACAATGGATCGAAGGATGACCTATGCCATATCACATCTATAATCTAGGTTTAAATTAAGATTCACAAGAGAGAAAACTATGAAAATGGTCTACAGTGACCCTCAATTATCTTTAATTACTTATCTAACTTGTCGTAAATTACAGTGGCTGATGTGGCTTCTCAATAACTATATAACAGAAAAATCATCGTGTTTCAGATTTTTACTTCAAGTGGCAAATGTGAACACCATGAGCTTTAATGGAAGATCGACACTAGTATTACGCAAAAAGGGGGTGTAACAGATGAGACTTCTGCAGCTCTGAGTGAAGCTTTATGCGCCGTTATGCGGCATCGCGTGCGTTCATTACCTTGTCGGTGTTCGTCAGGGGGCTGTGGGCAGCACGGCTCCGCTCAGCTCGCTGTCTCGGAAGGAACTCTCTCCTAACTTCTCCTTACTACAATTTACCGAAGTTGGTTTAAAAAACTATCTGGCTGTGTTTTCATCTGACCAATCAGGGTCTCAATGTTAACCTTAAGCTCTGCCTACAAAAATTCTGTCTATCCAATGACAAACGTTATACTTTTCGTGGTGGGGAAATGTTTTCAATGTTTTCAACATAACAGAGACGTGAAAAAGTCTCACGCTAAAACTTGCAGCTGGTGTTGTCCTTTTAGTGTTATCGTAAGATCTATACTGTTCTTCTGGAGGGCTCTATCTTTTAACTTGGGCTGGGGGGTGGTCCTGACATAACAGAGACGCGAAAAAGTCCCACGCTAAAACTTGCGGCTGGGGTAGCGCTTTTTGTGTTATCGTAAGATCTATACTGTTCTTCTGGAGGGCTCTAGCTTTTAACATGGGCTGGGGGTGGTCCTAGCGGTTAGCTGGCGACGTGGGTGTCCGTCCCTTATCGTAGGGCCTTCCAGCTTAACACGGCTCTGCTCTCGGCTTCTGTTCTCGTTTCTCCCCTCGGAACTGCGTCTGTCTCACGGTGGGAAAATATGACATGCATTTAGGCATTCTTGTGTTAGTCTGTGGTATTCCATTTGCTCACTCGTTACTCGTATTACTTTGGTTAATTTAATGTCACTATTTATTTGGAGCTATGGGACATACTACTGGATTTGCTTACCATGTCAGGGTTTTCATGGAAGGAGTTGGATTTGCCTGACACCTCACATATCACCACCCTTCGAACTTAATTTTAGTACTGAAGTTAGGCAATGATTGAATCATTGTCGAAGCTAGTCAAAAATTATTCCGTTATCTAAATTTTTTTACCTATTGTTCAGCCACGTTATTCTGTTCTGTGCTAGTTTGTATTACTAATTTATATTTTTATATTCTTCCACATTATTATCAAAAATATGTTTATATTGACAAGGGAAGAATATTTTGATTCTATTATAATTATTACTTTTTAATTATTTTTTCTTTATTTAATTGTGAAGTTTATTTTTTAAGAAGTTTCTTATCGAAAGTGAGGAGTCTTTCACATCGATTTTCTTAGAAATATTGTTTTTATAAATGTAGTAATTAAGTAAAATCTATTCCTAACACATTTTCTAAATATCATGTACAAGTAAAATGTTTTTGTTTCTACACACTCATTTCAACATTGTTACACTAACAAATAAGAAGTATTTCCGGGAATTGCTTTGACAAAGAAATATATATACACAAGTATTGAGATATCATCCTAACAAATGGTACAAATATTAAAAAAAAGGGAAAATATCCAACAAGATAATTTTTTATTCTTTGTTTTTATAAGGAGAAAATAAGTAAAATATAATTATTCTTTTATTTGTATAAGGAGAAAATAAGTGGCATATAGTTTTAGTGTTTATTATGCCTTACTTTTGTTCTTTATATACTGTCCATTTCAGAACTAATGACATATTTTCATCGATAGTCTATTTTTTACTTAAGTCCATAGTCAATGACTGTTATTTTCTAGTTTATTAGCTGTCTGGTGTGCTTAACTTATCTAGTTTTTCACACATTTCTTTTGCACAATTCCTACATCACATAATTTGATTTTACACATTCACACAATCCTATGAATGTTTAAGCATGAGGTTGGCGAATGTTTCTGCATGGAGGTGATGGACTTGAGCGAGATGGATGTGGGCAAGTATTTGATGTACAGCTTCGTTCGTTGTCCCTTGTTGGCTTTCAAGTGTGTGTTGCTGTTGTGGGGGTCCCATAATGGAATGGAGCTGTGAGTGCAGAATCTCGTGGTTTACTGGCTTTGTATGGATGACAGTCATCGTTATGTATCGCTGAAAGCGGTCGTTTTTCGTTGTAATATTTCGCAGACGACTAGTTTACAGTAGGATAGGGATTTGGGAAGGTATGTCGTCTATTCTTCACCCATCTTCTTTCTTGGTCTCAATCTTGCGAATCTTCAACTTCTGTTCTTCCTGCTGTTTCTCTGCTTCTTACTTGCTTCTTGGTTCTTCTCTGGGCAGGATATGGAAATATTTATTGTAACTAGTCGCTTTGAAGTTCTCCTCTTAGTAACAGTTTGATAAATTGTTTGGGCGTTGTGGAAGTTTTCTTCAGTTTCGTGCATCAGTGTGCTGTTTAATAGCAGTAGTGTGACCTTTACACATATTTTTTTGCCAGTTGGGGTTGCCCAAGCAGTCTTCTCGTTCAGCCGTTTTTTGCTCGCTCCACTGAGTCGGGGTGTTTGGAGACCCTTCTGGCGTTCGGTGTCCTGTCGTGTCTCTGCAGGGTTCCGCCACTGTGTGGTTCCATGTTCTGTCCCAGCAGGGTTCCGCCACCCTGTGGTTCAGCTTGGTAGCAGATTTATTTACTGCCCACGCCGGCTACAAGGGCCTTCTGTTGGTCTCGCTGTCCTTTCCCTTCTCTCGACGCTTCTGCCTTGTAGGAATCGTGTCTTGCTAATTACGCCCTTTCCTTTCTTGATACTTCTCGCGTTGCAACTTGTGGGTTGTTGCATCTCGTCCTTGCTGGAGTTTTTTCAATGGTTCTTACAAAAAGTTTTACTTATAATCATCTAACATATGTGTAGTACCTACATTGTTTTACACCTTCTTAAAAGCTTTACAAATTTCGGCGCCCTTTCCATGTTACAATTCTAAGATATTTTGAGTCTTAACGTTTACAAGAATCCTCAAATTCGTTTTTTATTTTTGTGTTGTGTCGTGGTGTATAGTATTTTAGTATTTCATGCTGTTAGACTATCTATGCTTTATCCCTTCACCTTAATCTATGGAGCTATTGGTGTTATTTTTGTTTTTGTTTTTATTGAAACTACTTTCTTTTTCCCACCTTCCTCTCTCTTCATTCTTCTTTCTCCTGATGATCTTATCTGCAACATAATCTTGAAATATTGTGCTGATTATTTACCAGTAATAAAATTAATCTTCAAACTTTTGAATATGGCTCACATGGTCCTAAGGTTTTGCCTATTTTGCTTCAAACTTGTACTGAAAGTGTTTAATACTGCCAGTCTTAGGTAAAATTACCTCTGCTTTATCTCATAAAATACCCTCTCATTCTCTTTTACTGTGTTCCGAAATACCTTGAACTTCTTGCAATTTTTCGTCGATTTCTTTATGGACTTCTAACAAGAGTTGAGGCGATTCCCCCTTTTGTGCATACCATTCTAATTCTTCATCCTCTTTATCTCGCATCGTTCTTAATTGTTTGTTTATAACTGGTATTTCTTCTAATTTTAGCTTTTTCTCAAAGAGAAGTTGAGAGGTGGCATGAGCCCCCTCTCATATTTCTATCTTACGATTCTTCTCTCTAATTGCATGCGGTGGAAAGTTACTATTCCTTCACACGCGGACTTCCCACGCAGCGTCTCTCGTCACCTGGGTGGTCTGGTGACAGGCGGGCTCAGCTGACTTTGAAAGGGTAAGCCAACGGGTGTGAGAGAGTCGAGTGAATGCTTTCCAGACGCCGACATTGTCAAGAGGCACGCCCACAGGGGCCTGAAGTAGCGGCTGGGCTAGAGGTTCCGTTACTTCGCAGAAACTTAGCGAAAACACTTTCTGGCGGGCTACCAGTGAGGCGTGGGAATGACTTGTGTACCCAGGCAGTTGTGGCGGGCAAATTCCCGCGTTTTCTGCAAAATCGTAACTGTGATTGGCTTCCTCAGGGCATAGCTCCGTGACGTAGCAAAATCGGCGCAGAAATTGGCGCCAAGAATCTCCATTGGTGGAATGGTAGTGTTCCGGCAATGGAGTGGAATTTTCCACCGGTTTTCGAGTTGCTGATTGGAACGTTTAACCACGGCCACTGTCGTGGGGGCGGGAATGTTGTGTGTTCGGCCTGTACGGGTGCTCTAGGTAGTCGGCTCTCGCCTTTTGGTCGAGGACGTCGAAGCAACCAGCCATCGCCTCCGGTACGCCAGATCGTGTTCTGGCAGTTAAGAAGACAGTTTGGTAATGTATGTCCGCAGCACCGGCAATAGGGATTTTTCTAGGTGATAATCAGAGCTCAGCAGAGCGCGCCTGTTCGTCTTTTTCTAACTTTGTTCTGTCTTGAGTAGCAGCAATTAATGTTGGGTTAGCTGTGTGTTTCTCTTAAGATTTGAGTGGCAAGGAATCAACTTCACCTTCATAGCGTTTGTCTGAGTATCCAATTTGAGCCAATTTGATGTATTATAAATGTTTCATGTGTTTTTGTTTATTATTTTGTGTTTAGTCTTAATAAATCATATTGTTATTTTGGACAGAACTTTTATTCTGTTAATCGGTAGAGCAACCCATCATTTCTCACTACGTTAATGAAACCTTCCTTTATTTAACTTATTTATCAAATGAAATAACTGCAGGTGCGAAACTCTTTTCTACTCCACTTGCAGGGTTGATCACAGTCAGTTTGCGTGTCTTTTTAATCTATGTGCAACAGCAAAAGTCGGAGTTAGAATAGGGGGGGTTTAGAGCATCATTTACATAGGTAGATTCTAGAAGAATTTAGTGTTAGATACACTGCTTGCCCCGGCACCTCGCAAAGTGTGACATTCCCAAATGTTACGCTACCTTTCCCCATATCTATTATCGCTCGTCTTTCATTTAAAAAATCTGCACCTATAATCAAATCTACAGTTACTTTAGGTATAATCACGAAATTGGCTTCGATCTTTTGACCTTGACACGAATGAGTTAACCTTGTTTGTCTCGTAACTTCCGCAGCATTGTTTCTAATAGGACCTCTTACTTTAATCTTATGTGTTTTGAGAACTGGCAATTCCTCAATGGCATTACACTGCATGAATAAATTTTGTGAGATCGCAGTCAGTTCACTTCCGCTATCAATTACAATATTGACTGGGATATGCTTTACCATGGCCTTCACAATTGGTTGAATTTGAAAGGGTTGGTTCTGTTCTTCTCCTTGCATCAACGAATCCTCCACCAAATCATAGATGAGTCTTTCTAGGAATTTCCCTTGTGAATTCGAACTTTCTGTAGGATAAGCTTCGACTGCTACTTCTCTCTCTTTTATTTCCTCTTCTCTATTTCTTCCTTCATTGACGCTTTCTTCAACATCCTCTACTTTTTCCTCATTCTCGTCTATCTTCTCCTTCTTCGTCGCTACTTCCACATAATCGCATCTAAATGCTCTAATTATCGCTTCATAACTTCCTTCATTATATACGTTGTGTTGTGTGCCCACTCGTGACTTATTTTCAACTTCTGTCGACTGCGCATTACCCTCATTGAATTCGCTTTCCCTGGTTTCCATCTCAAATAGCTCTGCAATACTCATTACTTCGTCCTTTCCTCCTACATTCGTTGTGTATGCCTCTGGTAATTCATCTTCCTCGTCAGTATTCTCCCAATTAATTTCGTCCCAACACGATATTGTTATTTTCTTGTCTTCGTTTTCATCTGTTTCTTTCTTCTTCTCTTCTCGTGATAAGGTTTTTACTTCTCTCTTCAAGGTACTGCAATTGTCCTGGGTCGGTGCGTCTTTCCCTTTGGCATGGACGCTTAGCTGTCAATTCGAACGTTTTTCGGGGTTTCGTGGTCTTACCTCCACCTCTTCTATCTCTATTCTCTTTTCTTGCTCCGCTTGTTGATAGTGGTTTCTTTGTTGATAATTTGTTGGTCTATTGGTTCTCCAGTACCGGTTCCGGTTGTCGTTATTCCTTCTGTAATAGTTGTTGCCGTTCCTGAGTGAATTATAGTTATAGCCATATTCTCTTCTAAATCCGTAACCGGTTCTTGGTGCGAAGTTATCACGTAGTTCGTAATCATTGTTCCTTCGTACGGTGTCTTGTGGATTCCACTGCTTTTTGCTTTCGTTTTCACGTGCGCTTCGTCTTTTTCTTGCGTCATCTTCCGAAAATATGAACTCTAGTTTCCTTAGAATACCTTTAAATGCTTCGACGTCATTGCCTCCGCGACCTACTATGATTGCTGGGATTTCAATGGTAACTTCATCGCGCATAATTTAATCAACTCTCCGTCACTGTATGGTATATCTAAGCACTGATTTTTCTTTGCCATTAATTCGAAAAATTTCACGGGACTCTTCTCTCCTGAATTTTCAAAATATGGGTTCTGTGGTTCGCTGGACCAATATCGTGAGAGAAACTTCTCTCTGAAATCTTCGTACGATCGGCATGTCGCTGCAACATTCTGCATGGTTTCTGCGACTGTTCCTGACATGTGTGCACATACAAAGTCTAATTAGTGTGCTAGCGTCCAGTGTTCTGGTAATCCTACTTGGAATCGATCAATAAAAGTTCGTGGATGTAATGAGTTTCCTTCTCGAAAGTGTTGAAATTTTCTGACTGTGAGGAAATGATCGTTGTCGTACTTCGTCATAGTTCCATATGAAATTCGCGATTCTTCGCCACTTTTGTTTCTGATCATTTCTCCCGTCGTTCTTTCCGGTTGTGGTAGATCCATTGGATATTGCCCACTGTAACTTTCACCTACCCTTGCGTAGTATCGTTGGAGTGGTACGCAATAATTTTCTTCCATCGGTTGTGAACGTGTAGCTGAATGCATTGCACTGTACTCTTCGCGACCTGGCTTTCCATTGTCAGGTATTGGTTCGGTATCTTGTCTGCCTAACCTTGCTGCTTCATTGCACAACCCAAACTGTCTTGAAACATACATTTGTGGTTCCGCATGTGTTTGTGATGACTTTTGTTCATCAAGAATTTCGAAACCTGTTTGTTGCTGTGCAGGCTGTCTGATTTCATGTATGTTACTTTCCGCCTGTGATTGGAATCGCAAATGCGTAATATCTTCGTTAATTGCTTGTTTTTTCCTGTGCTGTTACAGATACGGATGTGGTTGCAGACTCTGTGCTTGTTCGATCCTGTTCACTACGCTCTTCAATGGTTTGCAAACAACTCTGTTCGCAATTTCTGAAATTGTCGCTTCGTTTGCGCTTCTATTTTGGCTATGCGGTTATCATATCTTTTCAGAGCTGCTTTTGTGATACGTTTGTGTAACACACTGTTTTCAACAACTTCACGCGCTGTACCTGCTGCTTGTCTAATAATTTCGTTTATCTGTTTCTCTAGTTTCTTGACTTCTCCCTGGGTGTTGTTACGTAATGTTTTGATCTCGTCCTGAATGTCATTACGCAATGTTTGTACGTCCGCTTGTACATTGTCAATGTCTGTTCTCAATTGATTGTGACCTGTTATTAAGTTTCCTATCACTTCTCGAGATTCTTTTGCCTTGTATTCAATATGACTTAGGTGTAACTGAATTTTTTTGTTTTGTTCTTTAATCGCACGCATTTATCTCGTGGTTTCTGCATTCGAATTTGGTTCGCTATGTCTTTATTTTGCCTTGTCATGGTTTCCGTAATTTGTTGTAATAATTCTGCCAGATTGGTGGGTCCTATTGCGTTTTCTTCCGACGTCCTACGTTCTGTGTTTTCGCCCAAGTGTTGGTTCGCAACCAATTGCATTGAACTGTGCTGTGACACGTTTCTGCTCGCATTCCTTGTACTCTGTGGTGAGGGAGCTCTGATTACTTGTACTATGGGTTCTACGTATTCAAGACGCAAGTTAGAATGCTCATCGACTGTCTCTGTACTTTCCTGCTCCTCTGTCGTATGCTGACTTACGTTTTCTATGTCTTGACGTGCATTATCCTCGTTATGGTGCATTATATGTCCTATTTCTCGCGATACTGCATCGTCTGTTGTACTTTCCTCTATTCTCTGTCCATTTTCATGCTGGGTCTCTACCTCAATTTGGACAAGGTCTCGATTTGCCATTGCTAATCTTTCCGAATCCCTTATTTTCTCGAATGAGAAAGTTTGGAAGGTAGGTAGGAGACGAGATACTGGCAGAAGTAAAGCTGTGAGTACTGGGCGTGAGTCGTGGTTCGGTAGCTCAGATGGTAGAGCACTTGCCCGCGAAAGGCAAAGGTCCCGAGTTCGAGTCTCGGTTGGGCACACAGTTTTAATCTGCCAGGAAGTTCCCTTATTTTCTGTTTTAAAATCAATTCACGCGCACTACTTCGAGTCAACATGCGCTCATACGATCTCACGACTTGACACTTATTATACCCAAGACTGACAATCCATTCACTTACTTGTTGGGTCAGAACCAACTTGTCACCGATGTATCCGCCACCTGTGCGCTTGCATTGAGGAGAAAACTTAATTCTAACAATTTTTAAAATTCATAACTTAATTATGCTATTCTCTCTGCTAGAATGTCTCACTATCTATCGCTGCAGCTACTGTTTTCAACTATTTATGCCTTTCAAAAAAAATTTTTTTATTACGAAACATTTTTAACAGGATATTTTTCTGACCTAGTTAGGCATGTGGTCGACCTTCAATCATGGTATTTTACCATCCTGGCAGGGTCGCCATTTTCTAACATTCTGTGTGGTGTCTGTTGTCCTATATCGTGTCTCCCTACCACTTTCGCGCAACGACGCTCTGAGCGTGTTTTTTAGGGATTGACTAGTTTGAACCTGGGACCTGTTGCTGGTAAGAAGACGTCAGACCACACATGTAGAGTTCAGAACAGTTTAGTGAGACTAGCGATGATACAACAAAATACTTAATGATTTCAGCGTCAGCTCTACTGCACTCCCTGTAAAAGAATCTTAATACTAACAAAATTTAGTGGAAGGGGTTCAAGGCTTTCCAATTTTTAGGTAGCTGGTAAAATAACGTTGAAAAAGCAGTTAAGTTTACCATTGGAAATTTTATTCTACTCACAAAACGTTGTTTATAAATTGCACTATTGATAAAAGGAAATGTTTTACTACAGGACGGTAAAAACCAACTGCGTTCAACAAAAATGTGAACGAATATTCCCTGAGTGGGTTTCCAAGTTCTACAATGGATCGAAGAATGATCTATGCCATACCACATCTATAATCTAGGTTTAAATTAAGTTTCACAAGAGAGAAAACTATGAAAATGGTCTACAGTGACCCTCAATTATCTTTAATTACTTATCTAACTTGTCGTAAATTACAGTGGCTGATGTGGCTTCTCAATAACTATATAACAGAAAAATCATCGTGTTTCAGATTTTTACTTCAAGTGGCAAATGTGAACACCATGAGCTTTAATTGACGATCGACACTAGTATTACGCAAAAAGGGGGTGTAACAGATGAGACTTCTGCAGTTTTGAGTGAAGCTTTATGCGCTGTTATGCGGCATCGCATGCATTCATTACCTTGACGGTGTTCGTCAGGGGGCGGCTCCGCTCAGCTCGCTGTCTCGGAAGGAACTCTCTCCTAACTTCTCCTTACTACAATTTACCGAAGTTGGTTTAAAAAACTATCTGGCTGTGTTTTCATCTGACCAATCAGGGTCTCAATGTTAACCTTAAGCTCTGCCTACAAAAATTCTGTCTATCCAATGAGAAACGTTATACTTTTCGTGGTGGGGAAATGTTTTCAATGTTTCCAATGTAACAGAGACGCGAAAAAGTCTCACGCTAAAACTTGCAGCTGGTGTTGTCCTTTAGTGTTATCGTAAGATCTATACTGTTCTTTTGGAGGGTTCTATCTTTTAACACGGGCGGGGGGGAGGGGAGGGGTGGTCCTGACATAACAGAGACACGAAAAAGTCCCATGCTAAAACTTGCGGCTGGGGTAGCCCTTTTTGTGTTATCGTAAGATGTATACTGTTCTTCTGGAGGGCTGTAGCTTTTAACATGGGCTGGGGTGTGGTCCTAGCGGTTAGCTGGTGACGTGGGTGTCCGTCCCTTATCGTAGGGCCTTCCAGCTTAACACGGTTCTGATCTCGGCTTCTGTTCTCGTTTCTCCCCTCGGAACTGCGTCTGTCTCACGGTGGGAAGGTATGATATGCATTTAGGCATTCTTGTGTTAGTTTGTGGTATTCCATTTGCTCACTCGTTACTCGTATTACTTTGGTTAATTTAATGTCACGATTTATTCGGAGCTATGTGACCTACTACTGGATTTGCTTATCATGTCAGGGTTTTCATGGAAGGTGTTGGATTTGCTTGACACCTTACAAACTACCTTATTGAAAAATGCCACTGTCGTCGGGAAACATGTTCGTTATGAAGAGATGTAAATGGTCTGCAACCGGTTAACGATAGTCGTTGTCCGCCATGGCGCCTTGCATGATCTCTACTGGACCCATGGATTCCCACGTGAATGGTCCCCAGAGCATAATGGAGCCGTCGCCAGCTTGTCTCCGTCCCAAAGTGCAGGCACCAAGGAACTGTTGTATTTGATTCGCGCCCTCTCATCGGCGAGATGAAAAATGTATTTGTATTCATCAGACTCATCAGAACACGCAACGCCCAGCCACTACACCATCGTCCAGTGCCAATGATTACGAGATCATTTCAGTTGATTGCCGATGTTGTGGTGGTAACAATGGCACATACATGGGTCGTCAGCTGCGGAGGCTTATCATTAGGAGTGTTCGGTGTACTGTGTATTCTAAGACATTTGTACTCAGCCCAGCATTAAAGTCTGATGTTAGTTCCGCCACAGTTCGCCACCTGTCCTGTCGTATCAGTCGGCCTAGCCTACGACGTCCGACATCTTTAATGAGGATTGGTTGACCAACCGCATGACATGACGTCTGGACCTGGCTTCACCTTGTAGAAGACACTCACCACAGCACTCCTCGAACACATGACTAATCGTGCAGTTTTCGATTTCCTCTTGCCGAGCCTCCGTCCCATTACAGCCTGCCCTCGGTCAAACTGAGATAGATCGCGCCGCTTCTCCATTCTACATAGGGACAGCAATCGTGCTGATACTACGAGTACATGTTCGTTGCGTGTGTTTGACCAGATGTCGTTCATCTCCAGGTGACGCTGCTATCGTGTGGACGGGTTTATATCAATATTAGATCGGTGGTCACAACAACAATCAGCTGTGCATGTATAAAACTTAGTTAATACATTTGAAATAAAGGTAATGAGGTAAGTTTTCAGGATGACTTGTCATAATAGCTGCTTAAATTTGCAACAATCACCATGTGACAATAATAATAATAATAATAAGATACCTTTTTCAACATGCGTTAGGAGAGTTTCAGCTGTCCCCATCGAGGTAAATCAACAACACCTGTCGGCAGCTGAGGGTTTCAATTAATTATCATTTGTCTTAGGAGAATCTAGCATAACAATATGGACTGTGACTCAAATGATGGGCATTACGAGGAAGACAGTGATCACTCAAGTGAATCAAGGGACTTTCTTCATAACAGGAACGGTTATTTTGTTTTAGTACCATGTAGAACTTCTTGTTTGATTATCTTAATGTGTACATCTACTGTAATATAAAGACATTTAGTCCATGTAAATTATGTGCAGCGACACCATGGGAGTGAGCCACACACTTGGACGGGAAACAGAAGTTTTGTTGGAGGTGTGACTGAACCACAGGGGCACTGACAGCAAACACAACGCTGCCAGAAGCAAACAGCGCTGTGTCTTGCTCCAAGGAACCAAGGGTGGGGCGACATAATGGATCTGGCTTGCGGATGCCGCTGTCTGCCAGTAAAGGGGTAAGGGGCAGCAAACAAGCATGCCACGGTAGGATGCAGTGAACTGTTCTCCACACTGTCACCATCACCAGCTGAAAGCATGCCACATTGGGATGTGGCTACAGCCTTCTCCCCTCCATAAGGCCAGACAGCTTACCTCCAGGAAGCGATCAGCTGAGTTTGCAGCTAGATGCAGACTTGGAGCGAGCAACTTACACGCTTGTGAGCTATCCCTGAGCGGTCTGCGACTAACGTTGTCATCCCTACATTTGAGATGCATATACCGGGTACAAAGAGCACGTTAGTACGAGCCGCTGCCCTTTCTGAAGAATAGTTACTCACACGCAAGCACGCCGCACCATTTTGCATCAGCACCTCTTTCAGACAAGAATGACACTATCCTTGTACAGCGAGTCGAAGCTGGACATTTTTCCTTTCACCTCATTATAACACACAAGACGAATGACTACCTCTTGTAAATCACTGAATTCGTCTTCCTTGGCAACAGTATCTCGGTGGGTAACATGAAAACAACTGCATTATCACATTATTGTTTCTGAATTGTGACTATCATCCCTTCCTTTCAATTATCTCTTTCTTGACCGCTGCACAGCCACTTACAATAAACCGCACTCGCCTCTCTTTTTGGCCTGAAGTGAATCCCATGGAATCCATATGGGTCGCTATAAGGCGCCATCACCGAGTACACTAATCATCGCCCCGTAAGTTTCAGTCATTATACGACTTGGGCTTATACATCCGCTGCCACATACTTCCACAAGCCGCCACCAACTAACAGTGCAACTCATGATATGCGAAGTCGGTGATGTATTGCGTTCCAGAAATGGCCGGACAAGCTATTAAGCAGGTTATCATAATGTTTTCGCTTGTCAATATATATATACAGGGTAACAATTATTGAACTACATAAAAAAACATAAATTAGTTACAACATGTAAACGTCACTCGGATTTGGGTTATGACATGTTCGATATGCCTATCATCGTTGGTGATGATGCGGCGCATACGAATAGCGAAATTCAGAATACCCACTGAAGTCTCGGAACATCGATGCTGACGATGACCTCCTGAACGGCTGTTTTCAGCTCAGCAATGGTTCTGGGATTATTGCTCTACACTTGATCTTTAATATAACCCCACAAAAAGGAGTCGCATTTCTACAGATCCGGATAATATGGTGGCCAATTGAAGTCCACGCCAGTGGCCGCTGCGTACCCCAGAGCCAGAACGCGGTCGCCAAAGTGCTCCGCGAGCACATCACTTTCCTGCCTCGATGGTATCGAGCTCCGTCTTGCATGAAACACATCTTGTCGAAATCAAGGTCACTTTAGATAATGGGCAGGAAATCGTCTTCCAAAACCTACAAGTTCCGTTCGGTAGTCGCCGTGCCATCAAGAAATATCGCACCGATTATTCCGTGACTGGACATTGCACACCACACAATCACCTGTTGAGGGAGAGGAGACTCCTCGAACGCGAAATGCGGATTATCAGACTCCCAAATGCGCCAATTTTGCTTACTGATGAACCCATCCTAATGAAAGTGGGGTTCGTCGCTGAATCGAACCATGCATACACATGTTAATTCCCAGCATTCCCCGGGGCCAACCGTGCAGTTTGAACTTCCTAACGAAAAACTGTTGAAAAGTTATATATATATGTAAATAATGTAATTAATGTACTCTCAAAGAAAAAAAGAAACGGCGCACCACAAAGGAATTATGTACACGTACAGAAAAACAAATGACTACAATTTCAGAAATACTGGATAATGCATTCAAGAGAGAAAACTTCACAAGGTGAGCAAGTCAGTAACATGTTGATGCAGATCTGGCCTTACACAAGCAGTTTATTCGACTACAGCTTCATTAACAGAGTTATTGGATATCCTTCTAAGGAAAGGTGCCCAATTCTGTACCACTAGCGCAGTTGATCGTCAAAATCTCCGTGATGGTTGGAGGGTTCCGCCCTTAATGTACTGAACGTTCTCATTTGGGGAGAGATACGGCGACCCTGCTGGCCTAAGTAGGGTTTTGGAGAGGAGGAACACAAGCTGTCGACTCTCGTCGTGTGCAGGTGGCCGTTATCTTGCTGAAATGTAAGCCCAAGACGGCTTACCATGAAGGCAAACAGAACAGGGCGCTAAACATTGTCGACGTACCGCCACGGATGACAACTAAAGGGGTCCTCCTATGAAACGAAACGCCAGCCCAGACTATCACTCCTGTTTTCCAGGCATCCGACAGTCTGGGTCGCCTTCAGACATGTCTTCGGCCTGGAATCTCATCGTCTGGAGTAGATTTGTTTTCAGAGATGACTCTTACTTACTTCGAACTGTATCCCAACGGCTGAACTGATTCGTCCCCGGTTTTCCAGTCGTCTGGTGTCCAGCCGATGTGATCACGAGCCCGGGAGACGCGCTGCAGTTGATGTCGTGCTGTTAGCAAAGGCACTCTCGTCGGTCCTATGCGGCCACAGCCCATCAACGCCAAGTTTCGCCGCACTGTCGTAACGGATACGTTCGTCGTACGTCCCACATTGATTTCTGGGGTTATTTAAAACAATGTTGCTTGTCTGTTAGCACTGACAACTCTACGCAATAACCGCTGCTTTCGGTCGTTAAGTGAAGGCCGCCGGCCACTGTACTCTCTGAAATTTGGTATTCTCGGCAGGCTCTGGACCTTGGAATAGTGAATTCCCTAACGATTTCCGAAACGGAATGTCCCATGAGTCTAGTAGCTCCAACTACCATTCGGCGTCCGCAGTCTGTTAACTGCCATCGTGCGGCGATAACCGTGTCGGGAACCTTTCCACGCGGATCACCTGAGCACAAATACCAGCTCCGCCTGTGCGCTGCCCCTTTTGTACCTTGCGCAAGCGATTCTACTGCCATCGCATGGCTTTTGTCACCGCAGTGTATATTTGCAGGTAGTATTTAGATAATTTCATTTGGAGGGGCATGAGAGTTCTTGTGACAGGACGAACCTTTATTATATTTGAATACCATCTGTAGGATCAATAATATTTCAAGGTTTCGTTTTACACACACGACTATTGCAAATCAATGGCGCTTGCAAAGAAGGCAAAGTTTTCTTCTTAGTTTGTATTTTTTGTGTATTTATTACCGTAAACTGGGAAATCTATCGCTTTATGTGATGCCTGGGCAAAATGTACGAGTAAATGAGTAACATCGTACATCGTGGGATACCAAAAATCATTAGACAGAGTACGAAATGCATCTTAATTAATCATTTACCTAGAGTTTCTTATAGAACGCCGTTTTCATTTAGGAAAAGTAAGAAAGAAAGATAATTTTAATGAACGTGCTCTCTTACAAAAATTTCCCGTTAGTTGAAAGAGGATCTACAGTTTGAGTTTATGTTTCTGAATCTGATAAAGGTGATGTGGTCACTCATAACATTGTGGATGTCATGGTTGATGTGACAAGTGTGGGTCTTTATAAATTAGGTACCAAAGAAGGAATTCAAACGCAGTTGCACACCAAGTCACAGTTCACAGCATGCAAGATATCTCTCCTAAAGTCCGAAGATAATCTGATCGACGAAGAAATATATTTCACGTCAGCTGTAATTCAGCAGTCTACCGGTACTGGACAAGGATTTATGTAGGGCGCATGTAAAAATAGATCCCAGAAACTCAAGTCTTTGTGTGTAAAAAGAAAAATTATTTGCAATTCAGAATGTCATTTCAGATCTGCTTACTGCAACAAATAAAGCGTAAAACAAGTACAGCTTCGAAGTATATAAAAACTGAATCTTTAGATTCAGTTATTGTTTGCTATTGATGTGGAATAATTGTTAAAAAACTGTTATTCCAGTTGTTTATTACATATTAGTAATTGTTAAAAAAACTATTAAAACACATTTCTTTCAGGATAAGCCTATTTTCAGTGATAATTTTCAAATTTAATTCAACATTCACTAAATATCTAAATTTGTAGTTTTAAAGTGATATACAGTAGTAATTATACACTACAACTGTGATAATTTTCAAATTTTATTTTAACTTTCATTAAATATTTAAATTTGAAGTAAATTATATACTTTCCTGTGTCTATGTCGCTGGAAATGATGGTGTGCATCCAACGGCAACACATCGTCCTGGAACACAGTACAGAGCTGCATGGCATCCACGTCACCAAGATGTTCAAAGTGTTCCCCATGGGATGCAATGCACGCGCTCGCACGTCGCATCATGGACTGTCGTACTCACATTATCAAACAGCTCAGGCAGAGTATTCCCAGGTATTCAAGTTCCTTCCTCCGTTGCGGAATAATAACCGGTCTAAGTTATGTGGTCGCCAAGATTCCCTGCCCACACATTGGCGCTAAACCGATGTTGATGAGATGTCTCAACCATTCTCCGAGAACGGTCTGTGGCCGACAGATGACGATTATGAAGACTGATGATGCCAGTTCTGGTAAAGGCTGCTTCGTCGATGAAAAGGACTGATGACCGGATCCCGTAATTCTTTGGAGCAAAAACAATTGACAAAATCCTTTCCGTAGAGGGAAATCCACTGCTGGTAATCCTTGCAGGTGATAGGGATAGTAGCGATTGTCAAGCGAAATACATGTAATCATAATTTGGATTACACCATGTCGGCGGGCCACTTGCCTGGAACTTGTACTAGGACTCGTCTCGATATCCTACAGAACGCCGTCTTCCAAATCTGGTGTACGCTCAGGCCGCTGCCTCCCTTCACGTTCGTCTCTCTGAAAGGACCCATGATCATACAAACGCACAAAAAGGGCTTGAAATGTTTTGTGATGTGATGGTGTCTACGAGGGTAATTAGCGCCATCTACCGTAGCAACGCTGCATTTCCGGAAACATGTTCATAGTACCTCCTTCCCTCCATTTCCAGTAAGGAATCCGTCCCAGCATTTTGTCTGTTTTATTAATGTTCACATTGGCCTAGTCATCCTATAAAGTGTCCTGATTTGACTCTTTACCAGTACTATATGCACTTTTAACACGTTGAACTTCATATGACTGTGTTACTATGCATTAAATTTTTTATTGGTTAGTATTTATTTAAGAACTAGATTCTAAGTCTTTTGTTTTGATATTCATATCAATGTGTCAGGATTTTACCAATTTTCTTAATTTCTTTAACAAAGATGCTGTGCTTATGTATTCAGCGTTTCCTTGACGTCAACATAATTTGGATCAATCTTTTCTTCACAGTTAATATATCATTACTTATCGATAATGGAATGTAGTCGAATTAAATCGGGTGATGCTGAGGGAATTAGATTAGGAAATAACACGCTTAAAGTAGTAAATGAGTTTTGCTATTTGGGGAGAAAAATAACTGATGATGGTCGAAGTAGAGAAGATATAAAATATAGACTGGCAATGGCAAGGAAAGCGTTTCGGAAGAAGAGAAATTTGTTAACATCGAGTATAGATTTAGGTGTTAGGAAGTCGTTTCTGAAAGTATTTGTATGGAGTGTAACTATGTATAGAAGTGAAATGTGGACGATAAATAGTTTAGCCAAGAAGAAAATACAAGCTTTCGAAATGTGGTGCTACAGAAGAATGCTGAAGATTAGATGGGTAGATCACATAACTAACGAGGAGGTATTGAACATAATAGGGAAGAAGAAAAATTTGTGGCACAACTTCACTAGAAGAAGGGATCGGTTGGTAGAACATATTCTGAGGCATCAAGGGATCACCGATTTAGTATTGTAGGGTAAAAATCGTAGAGAGAGACCAAGAGATGAATACACTAAACAGATTCAGAAGGATATAGTTTGCAGTAGGTACTGGGAGATGAAGAAGCTTGCACAAGACAGAGTGGCATGGACAGCTGCATCAAACCAGTCTCTGGAATGAAGACCACAACATGAACAATAAAAAATATATTTTCCTTTATTGTACATGGTGTGACAATATTGTTGGTGTGGATGTACAATGTAAAATTTCTATTGACATGACTAACTGTATGTATTCTCTGGAATGTTTGAGGTATGACAGGATGCATGGGCCATTGATGAAATGAGTTATAAAGATATAATGTGAAAGATATTCGCTTGATGTCTGGGATGGTTTTCTTTCTCTGAGCTTGTAAATTAAAAGAATATCTTGACACAACTAGAATGAGAATGTATAAATTGTATAAATTAGTGAGCATGAACGAATGAATGTTTGAAAAATCAAATAAATCTAAATTCATAAGACTTAGAGAACGAATGAGTAATACATATTGTTTTTCTTTGGCATGGTAATTAAATCTCATACACACTCCAGAGTTACATATGACTGAAATATGATTTTGGTACAAAAACGAATGAGTAGGTTTTTAAACACGGAATTTGTTATAAGCAATAAGGGATGGTGCCGGTCCGAACTACCTTTCTCACCAATTCCATTCTGATTGCCATGGAAATTCAAATCAGAATATATATAAACAACACACCTCACTATGTTTCCCTGAGTGAAATATGCTCTGCATATATTTCCATTATTTCTGAGGAAGTAAAAGGTGTGCAGCAGTTGTATGGCTGTCTTGTTTCATGAGATAAAAGACTTCCGCCTCTCTCATGGATATAATAACTCTAAACAGTATCAGAAATAATTGCAAGAAATAAGTAACTAGCATCTCTCATAATTGTGCTGTTTTCTTCTAGTAATTAGATGCACCCCCTGCAGAGGCCGTGTCTGAGCAATTTTGATTTTACACGCATGGAATGTAAGTTTCGCCAAGTAGCTAAATTTTTTTGTTGAGGGGGGATTCCAGCGTGCAGTCGCTGTTTTCGCCATTGGGGAGGTGATGGCTTGGCGACTAAGCTGACTATTGTCTGTAGGCAATCTCCCTTCTTCCCTATTATTACTTTACTGAGGTTGGCTATTCGGTTAGGAAGTCCTGAGTTCAGTCACCTACCACCATGGCTGGCGCCTGCCACCTTAAGAAGCATTCTTTCTTTTTTTGCTCGAATGACTTATCGGTTATATTTGAAAATTTTTGGGTTGGAGAACGTCACAGCACTGTATGTCGATTACGAGTAGGGCAACCTTTTTCTCTGTAGAAACGCTTGGTTATAATTTCGATTATTCTCTTAGGAGGGGGAATTGTGATTGGGTCACCTCTCCTGTTGTGCTATGCTGGATACACACATACACCCTTCTTTCATAGGGATGCGAGGAGGAGAGCTAAGCAATGTCATTGTTCATTCCCTCTTATTATTAGGACTCTGACACTGGGTTCTGGAGGACTCTGCCGTGGCATACGGAAGCTAATGTCGGTCTCTGCCTGATACTGACACAGACTCCCATTCTGGAGTTTGATTTCGGTGAGAGCTGGTCTGCTGGCGTACTTGGTTCGAACCGAAATTAGAGGGTATACCATGTAAACGGATGATCTTTTTACTGCGTAAATTTTCTTTATGTTCAGTTTCTCATATGTATGCTTTTTAGGATCAGTTGAAATAGGCTTCCACAGAACCTTTGTTTTAATCCAGTAGTTAGACTATGCCTGACACTATGATTTAATAATTTTTAAAGAATGGCATCATTTAAAAAGAGCCCTTTTCTTTTAACCCGTTGCATGAATTTGAAATTGTGCCCCTGAATACATGGCGAACCCTCTGGGTGTGTGAAAATTCAGACGACACGAGGCATTAGTTACGAGGCTTGCTGTCGCCGTCTTGCAATGTCTTCTGCCACTTTGTCATGCTTAGTCACACGGTAACTCACATTAAAAACATTACATGGAAGTCCTCACACGTTTTATACAACAAACATTAGGATGTTAGAGTTAAAGTAGTTATTGTATTAAAACCATTTCGGCTGTAACACGTAAAGGCGTCTGATGTGAAGTTAGACGGGGTCTGATCCGGGTAAGGAGTACAGAGTAGTGTCGTTCTTTTCTATCCAGTATCGCAGGCCTCTAATGATGAGAGATCACCACATTTATGACGTGATAACTGCTTTCATATTCATTCATTGGCCCCAGGTCAGATTCCCAGTCGTTAACAGCGTTAAGTGTGCAACTCTGCAAGCCTTTTGCTCGTGTTTCATGTGTTTGTGTATGTTGCTTCTGCCGCCTAGATGGGGAACCGACATTGTACCAGACAGACGGTCATTTATTCGGCACGCGAATTGAGTTCGAGTCTGGCATACCTCCCAGTCTCGAAAGTCAGCGCACTCCACATTAACCTGTACAAGTGGACCATTGCTGTGGCCACGATATCATTAAAGAATATTATCGGATTACATGGAATATAATTAATCATTCATTTCAAAGTGATGCAAACACTTTCAATTAGTGTTAAGGGTGCAGGAACGTAAAGCTGCGCACTTCATACAATGCACAAAAGTTGCATCCTATCACTACAACATCAGCTGGAAGCAGTCCCCCCTTACAGATTTGAGGCTGTAGCAGTTGTAGGTAAGGTGAACGGCAGAATTTGGTTTATCGTCACTATAACGGAAAAATGCTGTTAGTTAACAAAAGGGAGCGCTTGCAAATCAGTTGCGCACGCAGTCTTAGAACACAGTTCAACATTTTAGAACCGTACCAAGCAGAACTAACAGGGAACGATACAATGAAGAGCGGCACGAATGGTTACAGGCTTGCTTGACTGACGGGGTAGCGTCATGGGAGTGTGGAATAACCTGTAATGGCAGACGCTTGGAGACAGACGTAAATATTCATGGGAAAGCGTACTTGGAAGGCTTCTGGAACCAGTGCAAAGCGAACAAGGTTAAACTACAGTTCGCACTGAGACATTCAACCAATTTTACCCGCAATCTGTAAGCGATTAGAACGGGAAGGCAGCCTACTTGTAATTCATGATACGCTCCTACGTACGCTCTGCCGAGCACATCACAGTGATTTGCAAATGTAGAAATGCAGGAGGGTTAGATAGGTACTCGTTTACAAGTAATAATTTGTAAGCATTCGCGGCGTGCACAGTATGTTCGGTCGTTTGGCTCTACACTGAAATTCCGGTTGATGGCGCAGTGCCCTAGAGTTTGTCGGCGTCGTTTTGCTCCGCCTCACGGAACAATAAAAGGAGCTCGTACTCGTTTTAGCAACTCCGGTCGTAACAATGTCTGCTGAAAATTGTGGTGTTGTCGCCCTTCGTGTCTTCTCGCACGCGAGGTGTCATCCATTGTCTAGTGAGTTGGAGTCCCGTTTAACTTGCGTATTAACGTTTCGGAACCTTCCTGCGATAGCCTCAGTCGGTTTGTATTTTCTAAGGCGCCACTTAAGAGATGTCAGCGAAATTACGACGGCAGCAGCGGCGCTCCCGCAGCCAGCAGGAGGTTCGCTAGCGCGTGCCGCGGCAGGTGTCTTCTCGCGTGAGTGAGAACGTCTGGCGCGGAACCACAAACAATCGGGGCACACTGAACCCTCCAGCACAGTACATTTCCTACCACGCGTTCTCTGTCGAGATTATCACGGCCGTACACAAAACATTAACCACATACTTTAACAGAGCCTTACATTTTCTAATATTTAGTAATACGCTAACAAACAGAAACATTGTGGTCACTTCCGACGGCGAACTGTACTGTATCCACTACAGACAAATTATTCTGTAAGAAAAGCACATAAAGGAAGCAGAGACTAATGGGGAATCATTTTAACTATATTACTGATCAGAAATGGTGAAAGCCAGAGACATAATGGACTGTGACAAACGACGGATTTCTACGGCCCAGCGTCTCGGTGCGAGAATCTCGGAAACGGCCAGACTGCCTCTCGGTGTGCTGCTGTTGCGAGTATGAGCGGACAGTTGCTGAATTACGATGACAGCACGGGCGGGTGTCCAAGTCTTGAACGACCCAGCCTCGTCACGAAAAGCGGAGATGGGAGACTTGCCCTCTGCACGAAGCAGGATAGGCGGCGAACTGTGGCGGATCCGACGATAGATTACATTTCCGACGTGGGAACAGGCGTTTCCCAGCACAATATTCAGCGCACCTGAGGCTCCACAGCTGATGAACTTCGGTTATGCGGCAAATTACTGAAGCAGAGCAAAATTTTCTAAGTGTGATCAGTAGGCGTGACTCAACCACACGGAACCATCGACAGCTGCCGGACGGGAAGCGTAAACATTTTAATACCGTTACTCGGTCAGGACGACAGCAACCTCGGCACTCCTGGGCGAGAATGCGAGCGAGCTCAGCAGAAAATCGTCAGAAGAGTGCAGACAGAGCTGTCTTCGCAACGTTATGTAAGAGACACTGGGCAGGACGCAAAATCGCCTAGCAAGTGTCTGACTAAGCGGTGCAGACACTGTAACCAATTCGTTGTGCAAATGCAGCGGAAATGAAGACCACTGAACAGCAGAAACGATTAGGTCATTAGCAACGGTAGAGTGGAGCCCCTCCTCAGCGACAAAAATACTCCACCCAATATCTGAGCGCTCGATCAGTAGGATCGACAGGGTTTGCACTAGATTCTCTTGAAATGGTATAGTGACATCTTGTGTGCGAGATTGTTTTAGTGTCAGTCGTACACTTGCTGCGTTACGAGAAGATGGGTGATCTGTAACCATGTATCACGAAGTCCAGCATCCAGTGCTGAGATCAGCACAGCAGCCAGCACTGACGGATAGTACAGCTGTACCAGCACGGCTCTGACCACAGGGCACAAGCTGCCCTAAAACTCAAGTATCGCAAGAGTGTGACGACCTGCCGTATTGGCGAGATGGGATCAGCATTCAGCGCGACAGCACGGCGTCCGACATTGCAGTCCGCCTTATGGGACAGCATGGGCAGTGATCTGGGAAGGATTCAGTACTCATTGAGACGGTGTGTGAATCGAGCACACCAGTTGCAGTCAGCGCCATCTCGAAGCAGGTCTTCCGACGGGGAGTGCCTAACACCCCAGTGGTCGGCAAAACGCAGCACCAGTGTGTCATCGATATCCACATCGGGCTGACGCAGCTTCCTCAGCAGCCTTGATTCCTCTCCGTGATACGAAGCCACAAGGCCGCACAGGGGACACAGGAACGACTGATATTCTGAGTAATAGATGGAATAATCTTGAATACTGCCTGCATTCTGATACTGTATCCTGTTTCCAGAACGGCTGGGGGCGACCCCTACACATCTATGTCTTCTAATGTTGATCCAATGGCATTGTCAGTTACGTTTGCGGGAGACACAGGACCGTCGAGATTTGACAGTTGATCAGTGGAAACATATCGCATCGTTGGATGAATTACCAGCTCGATGGTGGTGTCCAGATACATTGCCGTCCAGGTGACTGACAGCTCAAAACACGCCCTGTGCTACAGCACAGATTGAGGGAGTGGGGGTGGGGGGGGGGGGGGGTCGTAGCAGCATTATACTGTGGGGAACAGCCAATTGGGCTCTCAAAGAACCTGTGTTAGTGGTTAGTGATCAAAAAGCACAATGACAGGCGTAGACCATGTAAACACTATTCTGGACCACGTCACTTCATACTTGTTCTCATTCCTGATGATGATGGCATCTTCCAGCAGGAAACTTATAAGGTCACAAGGCCAGAATATTACTATAGTAGTTGCAGGAGAGAGATAGCGATCTCACGTTCATGCCTTGGTCATCAAGTTCATCTGATGTGGACTCAGTGCACACATGTGGGACTGTTGGGCAACGGTCAATTATCTGTCGTGGTGAACCTATTTGAACACATCGCTGTCCACCATCCTCTACTGAAAGTAGCCAAACTATTCAGACTTTGTGTTTTTTTCACCGCTTGGTGAAGATACGTGCCGGTAAAAAGAGGCCAAGACGTGATGGGATGAGAGAATTATTTTCCAACCAAAGACAAGGAAATGTGTAGAACCGCATCTGAGTCTCTTTCATCGCCCTTTTTATTTTAGCGTATTTCTAATTGATCCACAGACTGCTTTAAAATTTATGATCTTGTTATCAGCTTCATTGCAGAAATTTAAAAGTAGGGTGCTGTGAATGGGTCACCTGTTCCAGTATTACATTATTTTACAATTTTATATTTCTAGGCGATTTTCGATTGAATATCATAGCCTTTGTTTTGTTAGTGGAGATGTTCAGCTTATATTTACAAGCCAACAAATTAAGGTGAAAAGCTGCTCTTTGAACATTATCTTCATTTTATTTAGTTATTATTTGGTCATCTGCATGTAATAGATTGTTAAAACTTTTCTCTCTGTTAATGCTTATGCCGTAAATGAAACTTTTCTCTCTGTTAATGCTTATGCCATAAATGATACTTCGCTCCCAAGTGCTGCCCAGGCCATCCATGATGTACTTGGTCAAAACACGCCCTGTGCTACAGCACAGGTTGGGGAGTGGGGGGGGGGGGGGGGCGTAGCAGCATTATACTGTGGCGAACAGCCAATTGGGCTCCCAAAGAACCGCACAGCGATGTGTTCAAATAGGTTCACCACGACAGATAACTGACCGTCGCCCAACAGTCCCACAAGTGTGCATTGAGCCGGAGCCAGGCCACATCCTTGTCTATCTCGGTGTGTTGTTGTTACTCGTTTAGACAAGTTATCTTCATCTTCGGCTATAATTTTTGTATCTTCGTAAGGAGCTTTTATAGAGGTAATTAGGTGCACTGGAAAGCCTCATTTTTCATAATAGGTGCCTACTGTTTTTGTAAAAAGCTTTGTCATAATCTACAGTCGCTAAATGTGCCTCTAAGTCAAAATCTTTACTTTTTTCTATCAGGTGTTTTACTTTAAAAAAACCCTCAATGCAGGATCGTCGTTTCGTAAAACCTATTTGCTCTTCTAATAAAATTTTATCACAGGTAGGGCGTAGTCTACTACTTGAGACAGTGCTATAGACTTTATATCCTGTGTTAACGAAGCTAATGCCGCTATAATTGTTTGGGTTACTTCTCTGCCTCTTTTGAAGAGGAAGACTATTTACTATTCAGGTACCTTATCGGCAGTTCAACATATATTAATGAAACGTAGCATACGCTCCTTCAGTGAAAGACCTCCAAGTTTAAAGAATTCGACATTCGTTCCACCTGTCATTATTTCTTTTCTGTTCTTCAGTTTTGGCATTGCTGAAGGTGTTCATTTTATTTATGTTTCTCCTGACTGTGAAACTTTCACAGCATTCCTTTGCTGCTGAAGTGTAAGACCAGAGAATGTACTGTAATTATGCTATGGTGTCCTGGATGGCATAATAGAGGTTCCGAGATGTTGGGATTCAGTCATAGAGAAGTAGGTAGACAATGCTGAAGTATAAGTAATAAAGATATATTAAGTGTTGTGTACATAGTTCCATGTAGTACACAACTTTCCCACTAGAGCGCGCCCCACTAAGCACAAAAGCGCAGGCACAGCGCTCGTCCGTCTCCGCACTACGAGATGGCGCTGCCATAGAGACGGACCGAATTTTTCTTCCGCCAATCCACGTATTAATATGCAACGCAGCCAATGAGATTGCTGCTAACGTAGAACCTTTTCTCCTCGCAGATCACACTCGCACAGTGATACGTGAACGTGCGAGGTATTATAACGAGTGTACAGACTTCCGATTAGTCAGTCTGCATTAGTCTGTACCATTCTGCATTTGTCTGCACCAGTCTGTACCAGTCTATGGTCAAGTTTCAGTCTGTTTATAGACACTTTTGTCAAGTATCAGAAATATATGTGAGAATAAGATTAACGTACCAATACCAAAGCAACTTCAGATTGTCAATTGTAAATAGCATCCAGAACCAAGTTAAGTAATTTTATGCTTGTTATTATTTTAATAAATGTGTGTGAAAATTAATCAAGTTCTGTTTAAAGCTGGTCACCGTCAATCTGCTACTCTAAGCGTGCAAGTGGCATTTCTATCGTCTGTCCTAACGGCAGAAGATAAACACGCCACGAGAAGACCACAAGACATATTGCTGACACTCGCATACTTCGTTAGAGCGACAAGTCAAAAAATCTGATGGTGTGTGTACTGAAGGTCTTACAGTACACACATCGCAATTAAAAAATAAAATAAAATAAATGTATAAGTAAAATAATAGCGTGCATTATTGATGAAATGCCACGAGTAATTATAAAATATGGCTGAGAACAACGTACACCACGAATACTTGTTTAGGGCCAGTGGGCTGCGACTGGCGACCACTGCTCTAGAAGGTGTTATGTGTAAGTAAGGGACGGAAAGATGAAGGATACAGTCGATCCAGTCAAAAGACTGATGAGTTCTAAAAAAATGTTGTGTAGCGTGGCCAGTAGCTAGGAAAGGCCGGCTGCCAGGTGAGCGTCTCTAAATGGAGGCGCGAGGTGACGGCGCGTGGCGTGTTTGTCGTGACGGCCGCGAGATTAACGCGCGCGCCGGCAGCTGCCAGCATTGTGCCGCCGCTGCCGCCGCCCCTGCCGCTGCGTAATAACTTGTCGGCGCGTCGATGCGCGCCCGGCCACGGCGCACGCCCTGCAAATATAGGCGCGCCGCTCCCCTCCCCTCCCCCCCCTGCCGCTAGCTGAGAGGCGGGCGTTCCTGCGCTCTGAGTCACGGCGGGCCCGCTGGAGCGCTTCCAGCCGCCCGCCGTATTTACGATAACCGCCGGGCCTCTTAAACGCACTCCCGTCACCCACTTGGCGCGCATCGCACCGGCCGACGGCGCGGTGCTCGAACCCCGAAAACCAGTGCCTGTACGCGTTTCCAGAGATCAGCCGTCGCCAGCAGCGGCGGACTATACCTGCTACTCGTACTTGGTCATGGCACGCAATATTTTCTCAAATTCGTAGTGGAATAGCTAATTACTCTGAAGTGACAAAAGCCACGGAACATCTCCTTTCAAAGTGCCGGACCTCCTTTTGCTGGGCGTAGCGGAGCGACTCCACGTGGCACGGTCTCAACATGGCGGGGCACGACCCTGCACAGTTCAAAAATGGTTCAAATGGCTCTGAGCACTATCGGACGCAACATCTTAGGTCATCAGTCCCCTAGAACTTAGAACTACTTAAACCTAACTAACCTAAGGACATCACATACATCCATGCCCGAGGCAGGATTCGAACCTGCGACCGTAGCAGTCCCGCGGTTCCGGACTGCAGCGCCTAGAACCGCACGGCCACCGCGGCCGGCCCCTGCACAGTACTGAGCCATATTGCCTCTATAGCCGTCCATAATTGCGATGGTGTTGCCGGTACAGAATTTTGCACAGAAATGACCTCTCGGCTGTGACCCATAAATTTTCGATGAGACACATCGGACGGCCTGGATGGCCAAAGCATGCGGTGCAATTATGCAGAACGTGCTTCAAACCAGTCGCGAACGATTGTGGTCTGGGACATTGACATCATTGTTTGGGGACAAGGATTCCATGAAGGGCTACGGATAGTCTGCAAGTAGCTGAACATAACCGTTTCCAGTCAATGATCGGTTCATTTGGACTAGAAGACCCAGTCAAATGTTCAAATGTGTGTGAAATCTTATGGGACTTAACTGCTAAGGTCATCAGTCCCTAAGCTTACACACTACTTAACCTAAATGATTGCCCGCATCTCGTGGTCGTGCGGTAGCGTTCTCGCTTCCCACGCCGGGTTCCCGGGTTCGATTCCCGGCGGGGTCAGGGATTTTCTCTGCCTCGTAATGGCTGGGTGTTGTGTGCTGTCCTTAGGTTAGTTAGGTCTAAGTAGTTCTAAGTTCTAGGGGACTGATGACCATAGATGTTAAGTCCCATAGTGCTCAGAGCCATTTGAAACATTTGAACCTAAATTATCCTAAGGACAAACAAACGCACACATGCCAGAGGGAGGACTCCAACCTCCGCCGGGACCAGCCGCACAGTCTATGACTGCAGCGCCCTAGACCACACGAAGACCCAGTCCATTCCATGTAAACAGAGCTCACACCATTATGGAGCCACCGCACCACCAGCTTGGAAAACGCCTTGTTGACAATGTGGGTCCATGCATTTGTAAGGTCAGCGCCACACTCGAACCTTACTGTCACCTCTTCCAATTGAAATCGCGGATCGTCTGACCAGGCCACGGTTTTCCAGTCGTGTAGGGTCCAACCTATATGGTAATGACGCCAGGCGAGTCGCTGTAGATGATGAAGACGCTCGCGTCGGTCGTCTGCAGCCACAGACCGTCAGCGCCAAATGTAGCCGCACTGTCCTAACGGATGCTTTCGTCCTACACCCCACATTGACGTCTGTGCTTCTTCGACTCTCTATTGCACTGACAACTTAAGAGGTGCCGGGGCTAGCAGTGTTTTTAACACTAAATTCTTCTAGAATCTACATATGTAAATGATGCTCCACGCCCCCCCCCCCCCCCTATTCTAACTCTGACTTTTGCTGTTGCACAAGGATTAAAAAATATACGCGAACTGACTCTAATCAACCCTGCCAGTGGAGTAGAAGAGAGTATGGCACCTGCAATAATTTAATTTGATAAATAGGTTAAATAAACGAAGGTTTCATTAACGTAGTGAGGAATGATAGGGTTGCTCTACCGATTAACAGAATTAAAGTTCTGTCCAAAATAACAATATGATTTATTAAGACTAAACACAAAATAATAAACAAAAACACATGATACATTTACAATACATCAAATTGGCTCAAATTGGATACTCAAACAAACGCTGTGAATGTGAAGTTGTCCCTAAACTAGATTGTGAGGATTATGACGAAGTGGTATGTGGAGCCAATTCCTTGCAACTCAAATCTTAAAACACATAGCCAACCCAACATTAATTGCTACTACCCAAAACAGAACAAAGTTAGAAAAAGATGAAAAGGCGCGCTCTGCTGAGTTCTGATTATCACCTAGGAAAATCCCTGTGTGCCGGTGCTGTAGACATACCTTACCAATCTGTCTTCTTAACAGCAAGAACACGATTTGGCGTACCGGAGGCGATGGCTGGTTGCTTTGACGTCCTCGACCGAAAGGCTAGAGCTGACTACCAAGAGCACCCGTACAGGCCGAACACACAACATTCCCGCCCCCACGACAGTGGCTGTGGTTAAACGTTCCAATCAGCAACTCGAAAACCGGCGGAAAATTCCACTCTATTGCCGGAGCACTACCATTCCACCAATGGAAATTCTTGGCGCCAATATCTGCGCTGATTTTGCGACGTCACGGAGCTATGCCCTGAGCAAGCCAATCACAGTTACTATTTTGCAGAAAGCGCGGGAATTTTCCCGCCACAACTGCCTGGGTACACAAGTCATTCCCACGCCTCGCTGGTAGCCCACCAGAAAGTGTTTTCGCTAAGTTTCTGCGAAGTAACGGAACCTCTAGCCCAGCCGCTACTTCAGACCCCTTCGGGCGTGTCTTTTGACAATGTCGGCGTCTGCAAAGCATTCACTCGACTTCCTCACACCCGTCGGCTTAACCCTTTCCAGATCAGCAGAGCCCGCCTGTCACCGGACCACCCGGGTGACGAGACACGCTGCGTGGGAAGTCCGCGTGTGTAGGAATAGCGACTTTTCACAGCATGCAATTAGAGAGGAAAATCGTAAGATAGAAATATGAGAGGGGGCTCATGCCACCTCTCATAGCCCCTACGCCATTTTAGATTGTAATTGGTGAGCGGTTGGCTCACTTAGGAGCAAGGTAGTGATTCAATCGCCCAAGAACAATCTCGCAAACTGGCTGCACATGCCGCACTCTATACAGAAAATCACTGCAACTGAAAAATGCAGCTTATAGAGGGAGGATTATTTATGATGTAGCCAACTTCACCTTCTTAATATGGAACACTAACACTCACATCACACATCCATACCCAGGGAGCCCCTTCCAAACACAGATTCACACAGACATTCACTCTCTAAATATGGCCCGGGCATGTGAGCCAAATATGGAGCAATTTATTCTTTACAATCAGAGTTGGCATGCTCCGCAATTAAATGCCCAAGATGTTACAACAATTTTAATCATTAAACTAACCTGAACTCACTCACACATGATACTATTTAAGTTAACAATCTCTTTGTGAGCTTTCAGAATCTAATTACAACCTCCGATTCGTTCTGTCTCCCTGCAGCAAGAATAACCTTTACAAAATGTTCCCTGAACTGATGGTCCATTCACAATGACAGTGGTGGTATCTGCTTCAGTTTATGTGGACTTCAGGCACACTGTTTGCATACACACAACAATAAATACAAAATACAAAAAAAAACATGGTGTGGAGAACAATACAGTAATTTGTAATAAGAATTACAGTGTAAATCACAAACACATACAAGGTATAACATACATTACAAAAACAACACTAGAGAAAGAAATTTAAGAAAAAACACAAGGTTCATGGGGCATAAAGTTGTGCGTGCACATTGCACAAAGTTCACGACTGTGCTGAGAATGAGGCACTAAATCACATTATTGGAAATATTTGAAGGACTTCACAAATTCCACAGTACTGACATCACATAGGGCTAAACGTCGGGTGTTGTTGCTACGTTGTTGCAACGGCAATAGGGTGTGCTGGAGCATCTGCAGTACTCTGTTGAGATTGCACCAAGACCTACGCATATGATCACGGCAGTACGGTAGGAAGACACAGTGATAGGCTCTCCTCACGTCGATTAATTGTCTCTGAGGTCTACTTGTTGGGATTCATCACTAGTCTAGGTCTCTTCTCTCGCTGGACAGTACTTTACGTTTCCCAATATTGCAGTTCGACGAGGGATGATGGCACGTGGAGTGACTCCACAAGTGTGTGAGGTCATCCATACAGGATCGAACTAGGAGCGACGATTGCTAAAACTGCTCTCTAATAGAGAGGAGAAGTTAGAAATGCGACCATACATTTGTTAGTGTGGCACGATACTGCTTCGTGTATGCAGATCGGCCAATGCTAGTGAGTTGTAAAAACCCGAACAGGTGAATATATAGCGTCCCTTTCTGTCCTGAGGCACATGAGGCGCAGGTTCTGACATGATATGTGATCTTCTTCATGTACTCACGACAACGTGGTCTGCCGCAGGGAATCTCTCCAAACGGCTGCCGCGTCCAGAGAGCTAGCAGGCTGTCGCGTGTGGGTCGGGTGTCAGTGTCAACGGCCAGCCTCACTTTCGCTTGTGGCCCGGCGAGGATCCCGCCTAATCCCTCAGGTATACGGCCCGGTGACTGTCAGCTTGCAGGACCAGATGCTCGCCTTCTTGCAGGTAGCTGAAGACCTCTTGTTTTTGCGCTGGCTGGCCTCTGCATTGCCACGATACCCGTCATCTGCACAGTTCTCACAAAAATCTTATGCCTAACGTTTTCCCATGACCTTCTATGTTATAATAAATTTACATAATGACACATTGATGGTCTGTCATTTCAGACACTCTTATTTTACTTTTATAGTTATTAATCTATGGCTATCATTATAACAAAATCTTGGTGTATCAAATTTAGACATGGAAATAATTTATCTTGATATTTGTGTAGAGACCAGTCTCGTGTGACGCTACACTGGATGAACAGCTAAATGTTCGGGCCCGCACTGATATTACTATTAATTATATAGATTGACAGTAGACATGCTCAAGAATTAACCACCATTTGCCAACGATCTACATTCTATGTCTTTTAATAAAATTATGTTGTTATGCAGGTCTAAGTTTTACTGTGTTATAAAGAACATGCAACTATGCTACTTTTGCTCGCCCGTCGTCCCTCCATCTCGGGTCTGTGGTTTGGTGACCTGAAAAATAGCATCTCAACAGGCGCGCGCCAAACACTTGTGGTAGAAAACCGCCACACTATTAAGGATCTAGTTATTGTAAAATCCTAAAGTTTAATATATCCTAGTATATGGTACTCTCTCTATTTTTTTTTACCTTATACAACACTCTTACATAATTCCTGTTACTCTGAGATGTCTCGCTGCTCGCCGCTATTGACGACAGTGATGTGCGCGCCGTACGACATGACCTCCGAGTTTTCATTACGCCTCACTGAAACTCCAGAGACTGGGTTAGCCGAGGCTATACACGACAATAAATTTATAGTTGCAACTTCCTTCTCTATGTGATGCGGTTTTCGCGATCAAAGCACACCTTTCCAGAAGCAATGTAATATGACCAAGCCAGGACTGGTTCCTGTTGAGGATTCAGTCGTCCAACACATGCCAGCTACACAGTATGTCACGAATATCCAAGTATAAGTCCCTGGTTATTCATATGTGACAGCCACGAACAGCACGCTAAATCCCCAACCAGCACATTGGCATGGTAGGCTTTATGCCCGCATTTCTCTCGTCTAGGGCACCAACGGAGTCAAACGCTCACAGGTTCATCCCGACTTGCAAGATAACGATGCTGGCGCAGCTCTGCAAAAAACTATACTGCCCATATTCATCCTCGAAATCACGCAATATACCACAATCTTGCAGTGCACTGACGCGTGCCTGCAAGCATTGGTATGAACATCTCACGAACTGGTTGTGGCCGCTATGGTGCGTATCACGACTTCTCAGAACGCTTCTAAGAGCACGTTCTTGTATGCGCCCGTTTGTGCGACATCTCGTCACTCATCTTTATCCCTTAACATGGACACCAGATAGGGAAGCACAAAAACATTGCTCATGGAAAGGTAGTGCCTCTTATCGCAATGACAGAGGAGATCCCGAACATAGACAAAAAAAGTTAACAGCAGTAAATTCTTATGCGAGAAAACGCAGCGTGTTAATACTTTAACAATCTTAATCTATTAATGCAACGGTTATTGTTCCCCGAAGAAAGGTTCATATCTTTGCCTATTCTACTATGTACACCACTTACACTACTACTATAGCAAGGTTCATGTATTTGCCCATTCTACTATGTGCACCACTCACACTACTACTATTCCACGAACTCCTTTATGTGAGAGATGTGGTGGAGTCCTATGGATTTTTTTCCTTTCAGCATCTCCAATTCATAAGCATTGTGGTGAGCTGCTCTCCTTATACGGTACGGGCCGTTGTAAACAGAATAGAATTTTTGGCATTTCATTTTTTGTTTGTTCGAAAGTCGGAAAGACTTAACGAGCACCTTTTGTCCAATTTGGAAGTGTCGTAGACGAGCTCCCCTGTCGGCACGTCTCTTCCTGACCTCTGCTGCAGCCCGTATCCTCTTGAGAGCCAAATCCACTATGGCTTGGTGCTGCGTTCGCGCCGTTGGTGGGAAGTTTACGACCTCGGTTATCAAGTCCTTAGGAATCCAGTTTCTCAGTACCGTAATGGGTGCCAATTTTGTTATCCCATGGGGTGCCTCATTGATCACCTCCTGGAAGTCTTTAAGGAAAACGTCCCATGTCGTGTGCTGTTTGTTAGAGTACAACCGGCACAAGTTTCCGAGTTCCTTAATAACCCGTTCTGCAGCATTCGAGCTCGGATGGTGTGAAGATATAAAAATGGGATCAATTTTACATCCACGCAACGTCTCCTTCCATGTTTTTGACTTAAACTGTGGCCCGTTATCAGAAATAATTTTACTCACATGACCAACCTGTGGTAGGAAATCCCGGATTAGGGCTCGTGATACAGTTCGTCCTGTCGCCCTCTTCAGTGGCGTAAAGGTAACGTATTTGGACGTTAGTTCAACAAACACTAATACATAAGTATATCCTGTTCTTGTTCTTGGCAAAGGTCCCATCAAATCTGTTGCTGCTAATTGTCTTAATTTGGTCGGTACGATTGGGTATAATGGTTCCTGCATGCTCACAGTGGTGTGCTTAGCCTTTTGGCAGTCTTTACACACCGACAGTACCCTCCGAATTCGACGCTCCATGTTTCGAAAGTAACACATGGTCCTTAGCTTGAGATTGCACTTGCGTGGTCCGAAGTGTCCATAGCTGAGGTGAGTATGCCATATAACCTTGTTTATTAGGTGTTCAGGGATGCATACCCCCCATTCAGTGTCATTTGCATAATTTCGGTGGAAAATTATGCCTTTCCGCAAGAAGCAGAACTGCCTGATGGTGGCGTGTCTTCTGTCTATCCATTTCTGTTTCAATAACACTAGGGAGGGGTCCTTGTCTTGCTCCTTCTTGATGTTTTGCATACTACAGGTAATAAAATTTTCAAAGGCTACTTTCCGCATATACAAAAGGCAGTAGTGATTTTCCTCCAGATCTTCTTCAATGTTGTGCTCAAATCCGATTGGTGACCGTGATAAGGCGTCTGCAATAATGTTCTGACTGCCGGGGATATATTCTATCGAAAAGTTGTACTGCTGCAGATATGATGCCCACCTAATGAGCCGCCTGTGATTAAGCTTTGCAGTCATCAAGAACTCGAGTGCCTTGTGGTCTGTGTAGACCCTCGTCTTGCGACCAAACAGAAGGTATCTGAATTTTTCAAACGCCCATACAATAGCCAGCGCCTCTAACTCGGTTACTGAGTAATTCCTCTCACTCTTGGCTAGTACTCTGCTACCAAACGCAATTGTCTTCCACACCCTGTTTCCTTCATGTACATAGTCTTGGAACACCATGACACCCAGACCTGAGTATGAACTGTCCGTTACTATGCAAAGCTCTCCTGCTAAAATAGGGTGTGATAGGATGGGTGCTTGTAATAATGCGAATTTTAATGCTTTCCATTCGGATTCGGCCGCCTCAACCCATTCCAAAGGAATCTTCTTTCCTGTAAGTTGATGCAACCTAGGACTGCTCTGAGTTTTGACATGTATAAAGCGGTTGTAAAAATTTATGATCCCCAAGAACCCCCTTAACTGCTTCTTTGTCGTAGGAATGGGAAACTTTTCAATCGCTTCGATCTTTTCGGGATTTGGCTCAATGCCCTCACCCGTGATGATATGTCCTAGAAATTTGACAGAGGACGTCCCAAAATTCGATTTTTCGATATTGATAGTCGCTCCGTATTCCTTGAATGTCGCAAGGAGTTCACCAAGGACCGCATTGTGCTCTCCCCAAGATTTCTCCGCGATCAGCAAATCGTCCACGTAGCTGGTGACATGACGTTTCAAATTATCGCTTAGTATACCGTCCAGCCCCCGAATGAATGCGGCAGATGAAACGTTCAAACCAAATGGTAGACGACGAAACCGGTAACATCTTCCAAATGCTAAAAAGGCTGTGTACTGTCTGCAATTTGGATGGAGCTCGATCTGCCAGAAACTCGATTTTAGATCAACTGATGAGAAGATTGATATTCCATGGAAGTTTTGTAAGAGTTCCTCTAATCGTTCCGGTCTGTCTGTTTCGGGTTCTATTATGGTATTAATTTGTCGCGAGTCCAAGACTAAACGAATACTACCATCTGCCTTCTCGACTAATCTTAACGGGTTACTATAGGCTGAAGCCGTAGGTTCTATTATTCCTTCACTCAGCATTCGCGTAATTTCAGCCGCTACTCTCTGTCGATAGGACAAGGGGATTGGGTAGGGTGGCACACGAAACTGGTTGTGCGGACGTACACGGAATTCATATTGGAAGTTCTTTATTGATCCTGTCTTGGGAAGGAAGACCTCCGCATGTTTTACTAGTAATTTATGAAGTTCTTTGCGGTGGTCGCACCTTATATTCTTTATTGCTTCCACTTTTTCTCCTATTTTCTCCTTTATTTCTCCCATTATTCCGACTTCATTCTCATCCGTGTCCTCTCCCCTACCCGCAACGTCGACCTGTTCTTCCTTTCTGTCTTTCAGACACGCATAGTTTTTCCGTACAGAGTTAGACGGTAGTTGAGCTGGGATCAGCTGGTCGTCGAACTTAATGTGGACGGGATTCCCTTTCCTCAAAATCACTTCACCTCGTCCTAGATCAACTATCGCTTCATGTTCATTTAGGAAGTCCGTTCCTATTATCATGTCGATCGCCAGATTTGGCACGATCCAGAAGTTAGACTCTATTTTGTGTCCATGGCAGGAGAATTCCAGTCTCGTTTGTTGGGTGACCTCCGTACATTTACCCGCTAATGCCGCTTTTATTTTGGTTTTCTTAACCGATAGGACAGGCCAGTCCATCTCCTGAGAGCACCTCTTGTATGCTGCCTCCGATATTGCTGTTATGTAGCTTCCACTATCTATTATCGCATTCATACTCTTTTCAGCTATTGCTACTGTGATAAGAGGCTGCCGATCTTGTCGAGGAGTTGCTTTATGTTCCTCGAGCAGGATTTCTGATAAATCTTCGTAATGTATCATCCGTAGTTGGCCAGGTCCGAGATTACGTGCGAAATTCCGGCGGCCTGTGTTCGCACTAGTCTGGCGTCAATCCCTTGTTAAGCTCCCCCTCCTCTGACGTGCATTAGGATTTGCGGGTCTAGTTTCAATCTCCTGGTTTCACTGTTGTCCTTGGTTTCGCTCTCTCCAATTACGGTCGCTTTGCCGTTCGTTATTCCTCCTATCCCAGATTCCTTGTCTAGATTGACCCTGCTCCCTGACGTTCTGATTTCCGGGTCTTTGGTTTCCATAACCTTGAATAGCGTAACCTTGACTTCCGTAACCCTGGTTTCCTAACTGACCAGTGCGATTATGCGATCTGTTGTCTTCCCTTCCTGGCCCGTGGTATTTGTTACTTTGCCCCTTCTTCCTGTCCTTTGCGTCTTGTTTATCAAAGACTACTTCGAGTTCGCGCAATTGACTCTTGAATGCTTCTATGTCAGATCCACACTTCCCGACAAGTGTCTGTTGGTACCTTACTGGCAATTTGGAAAAGCAAAATTTAATGATTTCTCCGTTGCTGTATGGACTATCTGAAACTTGATTCTTCTTGAGTAAATCATCACAAATTTGGTTGCGCTTCTATGCCCGGACACTTCCAGTTCAGGACAAAATATTATTTCCTCTTTGATCCTGTCTTGTGTTTCCTTTGACCAGTAGGTCCGCAGGAATGCACCAACAAATTCCTGATAAGTCCGACACGTCACTGCCACACCCCGCATCTTTTCCGCGGCTTGGCCTTCGATGTGTCCACACTTCTAATTTTGCCTGGGTTGGCCATGATGCCGGTAATGAATTTGTAAACTGCATCACCCAGCTCTTCGGATGCATCGACTCTCCATTATCTTTGAACTTCTGGAATTTTAGTATCGACAGGAAGTGATTGTGATCAAAATCCTGTCCGATCCTCGCACTTCTGTTGTCACTCGTTTCCGATACTTGCACGTCTGCTGAGTGTCCTGCTCTATCTTGCTGATAACTGTGATTTTCTACCTCTGTATCACAGTGGAC
Organism: Schistocerca cancellata; assembly: GCF_023864275.1. NCBI lineage: Eukaryota > Metazoa > Arthropoda > Insecta > Orthoptera > Acrididae > Schistocerca > Schistocerca cancellata. Next base: position 512,465,081 of record NC_064634.1, read on the forward strand.
GTGGCATTCAGCATTCACTCTTCTAAGTGGGCTGCAATTATTGGAGCTATTACTCTCTGTTTGCCCGCATCTCGTGGTCGTGCCGTAGCGTTCTCGCTTCCCACGCCCGGGTTCCCGGGTTCGATTCCCGGCGGGGTCAGGGATTTTCTCTGCCTCGTGATGGCTGGGTGTTGTGTGCTGTCCTTAGGTTAGTTAGGTTTAAGTAGTTCTAAGTTCTAGGGGACTTATGACCACAGCAGTTGAGTCCCATAGTACTCAGAGCCATTTGAACCATTTTTTTTTTTACTCTCTGTTTCTGCGTGTGCATTGTTAGTTCCGCACTCTGTCACTGGGCTAGAGCACGGCGGGCTTTTCCTCGGAGACACAATACTGCGTACTCCATCATTGGTGTCCGAACGCGCAGTGCTCGTGTGCCCGTTTCGCTCTAGTTTTGCTATCCGACTCTCTACTTCTTTCATTCGTTTCGTGATGTTCGTAACCACAATATTATCTTGAGTCTTTAAGACCACTAGGGTTTTTGAGTGTGCTTGTGTCGCACGTCGAAAGCGCCCTGCGAGTTGAGAAGTTTCTTTTGCGATTTTCATTGCCCCTGTTGCTGCCGGTTTGGGAGATGTAACTCTGGACACCTGGGCGCTAGAGCTTTTTGTGCTACCATTGACATTTGTTTTGCTTCTCCACATTCTTTCTTTATTGTTAGTAATTCCCCACGAATTTCCCCTATATGCGAAATTATTGCCTCAGTGTCCTTCTTACGCTGTTCGTCAGCTTCTTCCTTCCCTTTCTTACGTTGTTTCTCCTCTTCTTCCTTCTCCCTCTTACGTTGTTAGTCAGCTTCTTCTTTCATTGATCGTAGGAGGCTCAGTATTGGGTTTACGTCATCTTTTTGATCCTCTTCAAACGTGGGAGATGTAACTCTGGACACCTGGGCGCTAGAGCTCTGACGTGGCCGAGCTAGCCCCTGTCTGCTCTCGTTCGCTTGATTATAAACTTCTGCTACCGTCTCGACCTGTGTGCCTGTCTCTGTTTCATCCTCTACTTCACTATCATAATCACGGCCGCAACGCTGCTCTGAGATCGCGTCCAAATCACCTTCCTCATCAATGGCCCTGGCGTCCTGTTCTGCTAAAATTGTGCCCATCTCATCTCCGAACCTATTCCCGTCAGTAAACTGCCCCTTGTCCATTATGCTGTCCTCTTCTGTTTTAGCTTCGCTCGATAATAGTCGTGCCTTACTTCTCGTTATCATTCATGAAAAACAAATTTATCTAAAATGCACAATAAAATTAACCTACTCCATATATTTTTACACATAGACATAAAATTTCAACAACGCCTCTCCAACGCTGTAATTATACACACGATTTGTTGTGGTACAGAAACCGCACACAAACCCGACAAAGTGTGATGTGATATGGACACACCATCAAAGGAACACAAAAACAATGAACAAAAGAATATATACACTGAAAACAAAAACTGTAATCATGCGCCGCTACTTAAAACTAAACACGGAACTACCAGAAAAAAACTTGGGTATGAATCAATAAAAAAATTAAGCAAAAAAAAAAGAAAAATTCTGAGTGTCCCTACTACCAACAATATTTTCGTATCAACGATTCACAGGAAAGATCCGAGGCTAAGGGTCGCCATTTTATGCGAGGTGCCGGTGCTAGCAGTGTATTTAACACTAAATTCTTCTAGAATCTACATATGTAAATGATGCTCCACACCGCCCTATTCTAACTCCGACTTTTGCTGCTGCACAAGGATTAAAAAAAATACGCGAACAGACACTAATCAACCCTGCCAGTGGAGTAGAAGACAGTTTGGCACCTGCAATAATTTAATTTGATAAATAGGTTAAATAAACGAAGGTTTCATTAACATAGTGAGGAATGATAGGGTTGCTCTACCGATTAACAGAATTAAAGTTCTGTCCAAAATAACAATATGATTTATTAAGACTAAACACAAAATAATAAACAAAACACGTGATACATTTACAATACATCAAATTGGTTCAAATTGGATACTCAAACAAACGCTGTGAATGTGAAGTTGTCCCTAAACTAGATTGTGAGGATTATGACGAAGTGGTATGTGGAGCCAATTCCTTGCAACTCAAATCTTAAAACACATAGCCAACCCAACATTAATTGCTGCTACCCAAGACAGAACAAAGTTAGAAAAAGACGAACAGGTGTGCTCTGCTGAGCTCTGATTATCACCTAGGAAAATCCCTGTATGCTGGTGCTGCAGACATACCTTACCAATCTGTCTTCTTAAATGCAAGAACACGATTTGGCGTACTGGAGGCGATGGCTGGTTGCTTCGACGTCCTCGACCGAAAGGCGAGAGCCGACTACCAAGAGCACCCGTACAGGCCGAACACACAACATTCCCGCCCCCACGACAGTGGCTGTGGTTAAATGTTCCAATCAGCAACTCGAAAACCGGCGGAAAATTCCACTCTATTGCCGGAGCACTACCATTCCACCAATGGAAATTCTTGGCGCCAATTTCTGCGCTGATTTTGCTACGTCACGGAGCTATGCCCTGAGCAAGCCAATCACAGTTACTATTTTGCAGAAAGCGCGGGAATTTTCCCGCCACAACTGCCTGGGTACACAAGTCATTCCCACGCCTCGCTGGTAGCCCGCCAGAAAGTGTTTTCGCTAAGTTTCTGTGAAGTAACGGAACCTCTAGCCCAGCCGCTACTTCAGACCCCTTCGGGCGTGTCTTTTGACAATGTCGGCGTCTGCAAAGCATTCACTCGACTTCCTCACACCCGTCGGCTTAACCCTTTCCAGATCAGCAGAGCCCGCCTGTCACCGGAGCACCTGGGTGACGAGAGATGCTGCGTGGGAAGTCCGCGTGTGAAGGAATAGCGACTTTTCACTGCATGCAATTAGAGAGGAAAATCGTAAGATAGAAATATGAGAGGGGGCTCATGCCACCTCTAAAACTCTACACAGACGCTGCTGCTCTCGGCTGTTAAGTGAAGGCTGTCGCCCACTGCGTCGCCCAGAGTGAGCGGCGTTCCCTGAGACGTGGCGTCCTCAGCAAATACTTGACTCAGTGGATCTCGTAGTATTGAAGTCCCTAACGATTTCCGAATTGGAAAGTCCCATGCGTCTACCTCAAACAACCATTCCACGTTCAAACTCTCTTAATTCCTGTCGTGAAGCCATAATCACACCGCAAACCTTTCCACGAGAACCACCCAAATACAAATGTCAGGTCCGCCAACGAGCTGCCTCTTTACACCCCTTGTACACACGCAACTACCACCATTTTTACATGTGCATATCGTTGCCCCATGACTTTTCTCATCTCAGTCTATTTACGGGGATATGAAATCAAATGGTGGTATACACTAAATTGTAACTGGAGTAGGCGGCTGACCCTGGTTCATTGATAATACCTCGAAAATGCAGTCACTCTGCAACAAAGTTTGCTTACAAAACGCTCGTGCGACCCATTATACGAGGAAGGTTCGCTAAATAGCGCTCCCCTCTCCATTTTTTTTCAACAGCCATTAATGTATAAAGGCAACCGTCCTCATTCGTCGCCAAATCTGTTGTTTCTTCTGTATGTATGCAGAGTTTCTGACAATTCTGACTGATTGCAAAGCCGTAGTGAACTATCGAAATGTGTCTGCTCTGGACACTCTTTACAAGAAACGTGTTGTAACTGATTTATTGGTTTGCGTGCAGTATATACTGAGGCGACAAAAGTCAAGGGATGGTGACATGTACATAAGCAGACATCGGTAGTAAAGCGTACACAAGATATTAAAGGACAGTGCAACGGCGGAGCCGTCATTTATAGTCAGGTGATTCATGTGAAAAGGTGTCCGATGTGATTCTGGCCATATGAGGGGGATCAACAGACCTTCAATGCGGAATAGTAGTTGGATGCACTGGATATTCCGTTTCAGAAATAGTTAGGGAATTCTGTATTCTGCGAGCCACAGTGCCAAGACTCTGCCGAGAACATCTCATTCCAGGCATTACGTCTCATCACGGACGAAGCAGTGGCCGACGGCCTTCACTTAAGGATCGAGAGCAGCGGCGTTTGCGTAGAATTGTCAGCGCTAAAAACAAACACAGTTTGTGAAATAATCGCTGAAATCAATGTAGGTCGTATGACGAACGTATCCATTAGGGCAGCGCGGCGTGTGGTATGGTAGGCGACGACCGACGTGAGTGCTCCTGCTACCTCTCGCCTGGTCTCATTACCATGTGGGTTGGACCCTAGGCGACGTTAACTGTGGCCTGATCAGATGAGTCCCATTTCAGTTCATAATACCCTATGGTAGGGTTCGAGTGTGTCGCAGACTTCACGAAGCCGTGGACACATGTCGTCAACATGGCATTTTGCAGGTTGGTGTTGGCTCCCTGAGTGAGCTGTATTTACATGGAATTGACTGGATCGTCTGTTCCAAATATACCCATAATTGACCGGAAATGTTTATGCTTGGCTAGATGGAAACTATCAGTATTCATTCATAAACATCATGTTCCCAAACAACGACTGAATTTTCCATAGATAACAATGAACCGTGTCACCCGGCAAAAGTTTTCCTTAACTGGTTTGAAGATCAGCTCGAGCTCGAGCGAATGATTTGGCCATCCAGATCGCCCGACACAAATCGCATCGAACCTTTATGGGACACAATCGAGAGGTAAATTTGTACACAACATTCTGTACAGGCAACATTTTTGCTATTATGAGCACTTATAGAGACAGCATGGCTCAAAATTTCTGCAGGAGACTTCCAGCAGCTCGTTGAGTCCATGACACGCGGAGCTGCTGCACTAAGCTGTGCAAAATGAAGTATCCTATGACTTTTGTCACTTTAGTAAATGGTAATGATGCAGTTCATACGAGTACTGTTGAGCGATGTGTAATCAGATTTTATCGTTCTGAAGTGCAGAGGTCCGCAGCTCGTGGTCTCGCGGTAGCGTTCTCGCTTCCCGAGCACGGGGTCCCGGGTTCGATTTCCGGCGGGGTCAGGGATTTTCTCTGCCTCGTGATGACTGGGTGTTGTGTGATGTCCTTAGGTTAGTTAGGTTTAAGTAGTTCTAAGTTCTAGGGGACTGATGACCGTAGATGTTAAGTCCCATAGTGCTCAGAGCCATTTGAACCATTTGAAGTGCAGAGAATGAGATCTACGATGGGCCCCGTCTGGGACGTCATGTCATAGTCACTGCTCCCAACATGGTGAACCGCACGGTGCAATTATTCCTGCATACCGGAGCATCACAGTTCGAAAGTACAGACTGCTGCTATCGTGCATACCCAATGATCGAGACTCTTGGATATTCGTAACATGCAGCTTACAGAAGATCGGTTCCACTAATACTCATAATAGACCACAAGAGTCGAAGAAAAGCCATTTCATCTGAACTACTAGAGCAGTTTGAGATCAATGGAGATCTTTCTGTCTCACATCGTTAGAGGTGACGAAATACAGATGCATGAGCCTGATCCAGTGAAAAAGGACTGTCACTGGAGTGGGACCACTCGTAATATCCAAAAGAGAAGAAATTCGAACGAGTCCTCTGTCATGATAATAGTCCTGTGGATCTGTTGTTGAAATGGTCAACCATTTATTCAGAGGCATACGTGGAAAGCCTGAACAAACTCAAGAACTGTTTCAGATGTGTTCAGTCTGACAGGTTTCCAAAAGACATCTTATGCCAACACTGCAATGCATGCCCACACATAACTCTCGGCATGTGTAAACACATCTCGAAATTGGATTTGGCGTCATTGCATCATCCACCCTATAGCTGAGACCCGACGCCCTCGGCTTCCATCTTTTTGGGCCACTACATTTGACTCACTTTGAAGATGATGAGACTATAATTCGTACAGTAGAAACATGACTATGAGTACAGGAGAGTACAAAGGAACTACATGATCGTAAACAACGCTGGCGTAATAGCCATAGAATGTGATGGAGACTGTGAAGAAAAATAGTACACGCAAAATAATTATGGATTGATGCTGTTGTGCTGCTATCTAGCTTTTGGATAAAATTGTCCTTAACAAAAGTACTGAGCAGTACTGTGGCAACCATTGTGGAGTGTTGCATTAACAGCCACAATAGAAGGGGAATAAAGGGACAAAACACCACTTTTAATTTATTCAAGATGATGGATCCTCTCCCACCCCTACCCACTGTCCCGTGATCAGTTAATCACCCTCTCCTCCTCTGAAAACCCACAGCCTATCAGCATCCCTCCCCCTTCTGCTCAGTATAGGGACAACAGGAGTATCAGTCCAAAGTACTGTTATCGAAGATGGCGGCGACGACGTCATCCAATATGGCGGATTTTCGTGGGGAGTTTGAATTTTTGGCGGGAAGAAGGTCAATTGGGCTACTCCACAACCTAACCCCCCCCCCCCCTCCCACCAGAAAATGGCGGGAAGTTCGAATTCCAGTACAATAATAGCCTTTATTATTTAAAAATTTCAAGCATGTGTGCTCTCCACTGGGTCTGGACTCCAACTAGCTTAGTTCATACTACCGCCACCAGAGGGTGCTCTCCCGAAGTCAGCTGATGACGCAAGTACCGGTATTCAAGATGACGGCGCCCAAGGTGTTCACTGCGAGCTCCAGAGCCTAGCTGACTTAGTTCAAATCAAGCCCACCGGACGGTGCTACCGTGAAGTCCCACGATGACGCAAGATCATCGGCTCTCGCCTGCGTGCACACGTTATCACCGGTCATGGGCCGCGTCAGCTGCCCGCGAGCATCTGCTTACATCACAGTCTCAAGTCAGCACCTTTATACTCACGCCGTACATAGTCTTCCGTAAACTAACTAAAGTAACACCCGTGGCGCGCATCTAACCTATCATTTACCTAAGTACTTAATTCCATTTCAATTTTAATCATATTGAATAAGTCAATTTACTATTTCAATATTCAATGATCAAATGAGAAGTTCCACATTTTCCCACTACCAGCACGGTGTTCATTCATGATCTACCCCCCCCCCCCCCCCACTCCTAGAAGGCTGCACTCCTATTGGCTACTGCATTTGACTTCACATGGGTAAGAAAAGGTGTTCACTATACTTTCAACTACCTAGTTTCAACTACTTTTCAAGGTCCAGACCGCCACCTCTCGCTAGGAACAGCCGCCAAGTTTGAATTCAGGCAGTAAAGAAAGGTCACTTGGGCTTTCGCTACCAACCTAAGAAAATTGCAAACGAAGCTCACCACAACTAACCTAAGCATCCAGGGCGTAACCTCTTCGTAGGGGTTGCTGGTAAAAGGACTCAGCCCACACTAGGCCGATGGAGAGAGGAAGGATTGTAATTTATTTTTGAGCAATTTATTTAGGGATGGAGTATATGTATCACAGAACACACGCTCTGAGATGGCCCACAGTATATAGACCTGCAAACTACTCCTACACAATTCAAGTATAAGGCTCTACACACGCGCTTGCTAATTGTAAACCGTCAAAAATAACGCATTGCACAGCCTACAGACATGTGAACCACTCATAAATAATGCAATACATTTACGTCCAGATAGCCAAACAGATCCTAAATTGTCAAAATAATAATCCATCTAAAACACTCTGCGTCCTAATCGTCATCTGTCTAAATCATACACCACTCTTTATTTAAGCAATTAGAGGTAGCACCACCACCAACTGTATTCGCCACTGAGTCCACAGCCCAACTGACGTGGTTCATATCGATGCCACTAGAGGACGTTGTAGTGACAACAGGTGATGACGCGAGTACCGTAATCTAAGATGGCGCCACCTAGTGACTTCACCACACTGATGTGTAGACACGCTCAGTACTCGTGAACTGTCCAAATAGCGCATAGCACGACCTACAGAGCTGCTCGCGAAATAATGCGATCAGCGCGCGCGAGCACAGTCCAGCAGCCCCTATCCAGCAGAGCACACAGGAGGTTGCGATAACTGACGCATCAGTCAGATGTCAAACCGCGCACAGGCCCTGCTCGGCTTCAGTAAGCATGAGGTGGAGACACCCCCATTCATACATAACACCTGAGAAATTCCTAACCGCTAGACACCGATGATGACACAATCACACGTAAGGCCGATGCAGAAGTCAGCTGTCAAAGCACTCACAGACCTCCATTTAGGGCCACGCGCACCACATCCCCTGCGAAGTGAGGCAGCCACAGCTCGTGTCCCACGCGCTCCATCTCAGTCCCTGACCCGGCATCGTCAAACACTGGTGAAAGTTGCAGGCCTCCATACAGTCACCACCATACTGTCATAGCAATCAAAAGCGCATACACGTCAGTCTCATATTCAAGGCATCTGCAGGCGCCACTTGTCTTTATCATTGAAGGCAGAATAGCACAGAGCGTGTTGACACACGTGTTAAACTGCAGCTACCTGCCCCAGTGTTACTGACACATCGCCATCTAAAACATTCTGAAAAATGGTTCAAATGGCTCTGAGCACTAAGGGACATAACATCTGTGGTCATCACTCCCCTAGAACTTAGAACTACTTAAACCTAACTAACCTAAGGACATCACACACATCCATGCCCGAGGCAGGATTCGAACCTGCGACCGTGGCGGTCACGCGGTTCCAGACTGAAGCGCCTAGAACGGCACGGCCACACTGGCCGGCCAAAACATTCTCAATTTTATTCTTACGTCACATGGCTTTATGAAAAAAAAATACAAAGATATCAGCCAAGTCTAGCTCTCCGTAATTTTATAGTGCCCCATAAATAGTTAACGCTCGCTTTCTTGTTGTCTAAGCTTGTATGCGCCAAAATACCTACCCTAAGAGAACCTGTTTACCAAAATATCGGCGAATCCAGTCGTCCTCCCCGACAAACGTGATAGCCTTCCTGTTCTCAACATACACAAATGTTCTCACCGCTCCTACAATCAATTGAGCATTCTCATTGGCTCTTATCGAATTTACCAGTCGAATGCTGTTGTTATCGAAGCACCATCCACCTTTTCTTTCTGGGGCTTTCTGTCGTTATTTTGCAAAAATAGGTAAATTGCACCGACAGTTCCCTCAATCTATACACCCCCAACCTGTGCTTTCTTTCTACAGACACTACACTCAGTGGTAATAAACTATTTTACACTGATCACCATTTTGCACCGACAACTAAAGATCGAAAGTTGTCTACAGGTCATCAAATACATACGATATTAGCAAGAATAATGGAGCGCCAAACCGATCTCCAACCAGGGAATATATCACCGAGTACCGTCTCGATCTAGTAAACATGCAATTCATACCGCCGGCCGCGGTAGCCGTGCGGTTCTAGGCGCTCCAGTCCGGAGCCGCGCTGCTGCTACGGTCGCAGGTTCGAATCCTGCCTCAGGCATGGGTGTGTGTGATGTCCTTAGGTTAGTTAGGTTTAAGTAGTTCTAAGTTCTAGGGGACTGATGACCACAGCAGTTGAGTCCCATAGTGCTCAAAGCCATTTGAACCTTTTTTGCAATTCATACCCACCACCATACCAAATCACCGCCTTTACATCAGCGAACCGAAGTTGCTCTCAGAACTGATGTGCAAAGACATGCTCCTTTCCCCTTGAAACGAACGCGTTACTGTTTCCGCTTTCTTGCTCGGATTTCTGCAGACATCTCCAGACTCGTCGATTACAAGAACACCCGTATTTTCGCCGTACTTCTCCATATCAAGCACACAGCAGTAGCCTCCCGATCGCTAACGCAACATAATGCACGAGATATAGACTGTAAATTATTTCTCAACAAACACCGAACTTTAGCGAGGTGCAGCGTGCTGTAAGCCATTGACTAACTAGAGCAAGTAGAGAAATTGATATTCGCTCTCTCGAATACTGAAGTCGCTGATCTAACAGATTCCAGATGATCAGTATTCTTTACAAACCAACTAGGGCCTTTCCCATATCTAGAGAACAGGCAAACGTGTGTCCAACACACCACAATGGATCTTCCCTCAACTCAATAAAGGCGCCAAATGTGCAGAAGCAATCAACCGAACACTGTGTTATCGATTTATGGGCGAACGACCACTGATATATCAACCATGGCTTGTTACAAGTACAGACGCTGTAGCTGGTGCAGTGGACTTCTTAGCTCAGCACAGCTGTACTCCTCCTCGATAGGACCGGTATACTGTATGACGACCTAACCTATGACAACGGCACAGAGCACTGCACGGTACCCGAAACTAACTGTATGATCTAGCACACATTGCAGGAAACTGTTACTGCTCTTACCACCCGTCCAGACTATCGTAGAGATTTTCTTTTCCTTTACCGCTTGCCTCGGCACTTTTTTCCTCCTGCTCGTAAAAACTGCTACCCTTCGTTCGTTTTTCTACCACTCTGTCTCCTGGTGATCCCGCCCAGACGTACGGACAACATCACGGCCCCACATCCCGTGAAATGTTCGACAGCAACTAACCAAACTGAGGTGGAAGGAGAACTTTTGCCATCGTCAGCACATCAATGTGGGCGGGGAGGGGTCTTCGAGTAAAAAAAAAAAAAAAAGAAACCCGCTTTGTGCTGACATCTTCCCTTAACCTCCTCAGATATTGGTAGTATGCTTTTGTGACGCTTCCCTCACGCGGACATAATTAGCGCTCAGAATCAGCTTATCAGCTTGCACTATGATGCCGGCTCGTTCTTATTTTTCGGCGATTGTGACTGTACATCATTCCACTGCTCGCTTTGCTCCTGTCTCTCTGGCTCATAGTGACACAGCCAGCGCTATTTTCAAGTGACTTGGCGGCTCACACAGTCATGTGGACACACCTGACACAGCCGCAGTGCTTTCGCTGATTCCACAAACAGTCGGGCTTCTTGATTGGGGTGAGCAGACGGGGAGTCGAATAAGCAGTGGTTTCTGTCGTCTTCAGAAAGTCGTGAGAGGCGTTTAGAAACCGATCTGCGACTAATTTTCACTATGTGACCTATCGCCTCGATTGTGATACGCTTCCGTTGGAGCACTGCGGCTTCCACTTATCTTCCAGGTCCCGTTTGTTCAAAGAGAGATGTGCTGACTCGCGATTGCTCGTCATCCCGATCTGTTTGGCCACATTTTAGGGAAGGCAGTTATTGCTGAAACAATCGGTTTTCGGTGATATCGATTTTTTTCGTTTGTGAAATAAACTATATTCGGTTTTTAGACATGGAACAAAGACTGAACAAGTTTGACTGTCTCAGTTCCAAGATACAGAGAATCTAAATATTAAATTAACTAGGCAAATGAAAGAAACCTTAGTCCGTCCGATTGCTTCTTGTCTCAAAAAGTGATAAGTGGTCGAATAGTACAAAAAATCACCAGTATTCTCCTACTGATTCTAATTTTTGAAACCCTGCTCAAAAATCATGTAGTAATCGGGGGTCATACTAATAGCTGGGGATCGTGAATAGTAAATGGTAAAGGATGAAAACTGAGCCTTAAGAACTCTGCTTGCTTTTCCTGTTAATTTTTCCGTTTTCGAGGACTGAAGGCAGATAAAGGCATACTATGTACAGAAAGGGAGCGGCTCAACTATTTCTGTTTTTCTTTTATACTATGACTGAACTGTTGTAAGCTTTTTTTAATTTATTACTGTTGCCATAAATTCCTTCCTCTTCTTTTATTTCATAGCAATGGCAGACAAATCCACCATCTTTTAAAGCCTCTGAAGCATTGTACTTCGTTGCTGAGTCACTTCGTACGAATATTTCCAGGCTAGGGCTGGTGCCATTCTACAATACAACGGATATCCGACGACGACAGCGACAAATTACCGTACAGGCCGGGTGCGGGTACGTTTTGCACACTGCACATACATTGTATCTTAAGCCACGACACAGGGCAACAGGAACAGCAATACTTTGCCAGTTCTTAAACCATGTTTTTGTTGCTCATTTGTTCAAATGGTTCAAATGGCTCTGAGCACTATGGGACTTAACATCTGAGATCATCAATCCACTACAACTTAGAACTACTTAAACCTAACTAACCTAAGGACATCACACACAAGCAGGCCCGAGGCAGGATTCGAACCTGCGACCGTAGTGGTCGCACGGTTCCAGACTGAAGCGCCTAGAACCACTCGGCCACCTACGGCCGGCTGCTCATTTCTGATAGCATTATTATTGAAATGGCACTAGTAGCTTTTTCCATTTTCTTTAGTAACGTATATTTCAAATCAGTGAAAATTATGCAAATAAGAATTCCTTCTTTTTTGTTTAAAAAAGGGTTTGTATCGAAAAATTTTAGCACTGCTGCTATAGTTAATTGAAAATTCCGTTTATTTACTCTGTTACTAGTACAAAATTAAAAAAAGCACCTGTAATAACCGAGAACGAAGAAACACCGAAAAACCCCGGTTATTCTGAACTAAAATACCGGTGTCGATTTTAACCGAACGCTTTTTCTCATCCTTACCACACTGGAGGCGCCTGTGCCGCCTCTAGCCACGAGCCGTGCGCAGCTCGTGTTCATGCAGTTTATTGCTTGGCATCTTGTCATTGCAGTTATGGCATCTCGTTTCTCATTCTATTTACTGGGTTGCCTGCCCATAAATGGCAGCAGCAGCGCTTACCGATACGAGTTCTGTGGTACTACCTTTGGAGCGACCGCTAGTATTTCTGGGTCGCGTTGTGTGGAGTGGAGAGTTGCGAACGGACATCAGGTCTGTTGGGGGCGCAGCAGCGAGCAGGTCCGCGCAGCGCGGGGGCTGGCAGGGGCCGCTGGCGGCGTGCTGCCACTGCCGGATCGAGGGGGGGGGGGGGGCAGCTGCGAGAGCGACGACTTCGCTGCACACCGATCCCTGGACGTTTAAGTTGGGTGAAGAGATGCAATATCTCCTCATTACGTATTCGACGTACCTGCCTTATCTTCAGCTTTCCTGTGGCATCACATTTCAAACTCTTTACATACAGTAAATTACAATTTCACAAGCTGCGACATGGTCCCGAATTGAACAAGGACCTGAAAATATAACAAATTTCCTTTATTTCACGTCTATGGTCACAAATTTTTAAAGCCCCAGACCACCAGTCTCGGTCAGAAACGACCATCTTGAGATGTGTTTTATGAAAACATTTCGTAATATACTGGAGCCATGGTGGCATCGTCAAATCCTAAACACAAAATCAGCATTTGACGACGATACGGTGGCTCCAGTATATTAGGACATCGTCTTTACAAAACAGATCTGAAGATGGTCATTGCTGACCGATACTGGTAGTCTGGTGCCCATAGACATGAAGTACAGGAAATTTGTTGTAGACTGTAAGATGAAAGCCAAAAAAAGTAAAAGTATGGGTTATGGGATATAGCCAAATTAAATCGAGCGATGCTGAAGCAGCTAGATTAGAAAATAATACGCTAAAAGTAGTAGATGTGTTTTCCCATTTTCCTGGGAGATGAAGAAGCTTGCACAGAATAGAGTAGCATGGAGAGCTACATCAAACCAGTCTCAGGATTGAAGACCACAACAACAACAAATGCTAATGGTAATGCAACCTCGACTACTCTGAGATCTCGCCTTTGGGCGGCCGGTTGTTACTCCCAGGACCGCTGAGCCTGGCGGCAACGAGTGAAGTGTTCCGAGGCGGTGAAATATTGCATCCGTCTTTCTCATTGAATTTAGTATTATTCTTATTAGAGAAGTGCAACCAGCGGTATTTTCTGCCTTGTGGCCGCTAACGTCCCAGTTATCTGCACAGGAGGTAGGCGTACTTTTCCAGCAATGTACCTTTCCACGTCGTGTTGATGCTGTCTTGTATTTTACTGTGCATATTTTTTTTTTTTTGGGTGGGGGGGGAGGTCTACCTTTATTCTAGGTTTTCCTTCGGCCTTCGGTGTTTTCTGAAGACGTAGTGCTCGTTGCCTAAAAATATACCATCGGACGTTAGGTGGACTGGTTAGTCGGTCGGTCGGCGCTTAAGCTGCCCCTAGTTGGAGTTGCCATCCTGTTACGTGAGTGCAACCCTTGGCTGCCTGTCTCACCTTACGATATGTTTGAGTTACCTTCCCAGGCCGACGCATGGAACATTTGCTGAGAACTCCTTGTCCTGATTCCTTAGATTGTCATGTTTGTTTTAAGGATATTTCTAATTTTCTAATTATTGTTGGTGTGGCCTTCAGTTGAGCAATAATTTCATTTCTTTGGTGATAAGGCCTTCAGCCGTGTTACAGTGAGGTTTTTTTTTAAGCAAACTTGTTTTAAAAGCAAGGAATTTATTTTAAGAGTGGTATTTGGAATTGTTATACTGACTTCTATTCAGTCCTTCAGCAGTTTGTTATTTGAAATTGTTTGTGGCCTTCAGCCGAGTAATAATTTCACTTCTTTTATAATAAAGCCTTCACCAGCCATGTTACAGTTTGTTTTAAAACAAAGTATTTATCTTACTATGTGCTATTCGGGATCGTTCTTCTGACTTCTAATTCAGGCCTTCAGCCGTTTGTGATTTGAGGTTGGTGGTGCCTTCAGCCAAGCAATAATTTTACCTCATTCATAATAGGGGCTTCAGCCGTGTTACAATAAGTTTTTTTAAAGCAAACTTGTTTTAAAAGCAAAGTATTTGTTGAAATGTGTGCTATTTGGAATTGTTTTTCTGAGTTCTAATTCAGGCCTTCAGCCGGTTGTTGTTTGAGCTTATTGTTGGTGGCCTTTGGCGCTAAAATGGTGGAACTTTTCTTTTCTGTGATAAGGCCTTCAGCCATCATACAGTTAATTGTGTGTTTTTTTTTAGAGATTTTTTTAAAATTTTAATTTCTTTAAATAAAGTTTACATATTTGTTGTGCAACCGAGAGTAACTGATTACGGCCCCATCCACTATCGTGACCTTATCCTGCCCCACCCTGAGAAACCAGCTCTCAAGCCTCTGTGTCACACTGTGCCTCATTGTTACGGTACACATCAACTGTTAACACTGATTGTTGCATGTTGCAGCGTGGTTCTTCTTCAGATGCAGAAACCGAATTACCCAGCGAATTTGCACTTTGTTAATGGACTGCGTCTTCTTCGGTAGTCGGTGGGGGGGGGGGGGGAGGGTGAAGGTAATCTATTCTCCTGCTAGGGTACTATGGAGCTGGAGTTCAGTGTCTACCGTGAGACACAACAAATCATTTCGAACTTTATTTTTTCCGAGGTGATAAAACTTTATGTGCACCCCTGGTAGTCCATGCAAAGCGTCACGAGAATAATTCGCAAGTTGCTGGAAGACGCGCGAAGCAAAGCGGGCAGGCCGTCGTTTCGGCGGTGAGCGGCGTGCCGTCCCACGGCGCGGCCCGCACCGCCAGCAGCGCACAGCGCCGCCCACCTGCCGCCCACCTGCCGCACAGCTTCCGCTTCCACCGCCGCCTGCCCGCCGCTTATTTCTGTGTCCGCCCGCCACAAAAAACACTGGTCTGGTATTTCCACGTGCCGCGAGCCCCACCACGCCACAAATACACACCGTGGGTCGATTTCGCTTACAAAGGATGGCGGCTGTCGCTGAAGAAACCGGTTTCCGGTTGCACAGCTTTTTTTTTCATCTAGAGTTTAACCTGACCGTTAAAATTGATCAAAATAACCGTTTTCCGGTTTTTTGATTGCTATAATTTCCATCAATAAATGTAGACATCCACCTTATGTTGCCAGCCAGAGTGGCCGAGCGGTTCTAGGCGCTACAGTTTGGAACCGCGTGACCGCTACGGTCGCAGGTTCGTATCCTGCCTCGGGCATGGATGTGTGTGATGTCCTTGGGTTAGTTAGGTTTAAGTAGTTCTAAGTTCTAGGGGGCTGATGACCTTAGAAGTTAAGTCCCATAGTGCTCAGAGCGATTTGAACCATTTGAACCAGCTTTTGTTGAAAAATTCGGAGACACTCTCAGGCTTTTGCATTATATGTTTCAAGATGCATAGAATCACAATATCAAATAAAATAGCTCAATAAAGGAAAACTTCGTCCGACCACCATGAGCTGCTTTTCTCTAAAACTAACGAGGGACTGAATTTTATAAAAAGTCACTAGTATTTTCCTATTGATTCTACTTGTTTGAAACTCTGTTCAAAAATCTTGTTGTAATCGAGCATCATGCGCCACCATTTAGATGTTACGAATAAGTCCTAAATGGTGAAAATTGAGGCTGGAGAACCGTATTTCTCGCGTTATGTCTTCCGTTTCGAACGGCTACAACAGATAAACACATATTACATAAACACAGGCTGCGGATCAGCTACATTCTATTTTTATTATAAACTCTGAACGAATTGCAAAGTTTTTGATTTATTACTGTTTCCTCAGTCTATAGGCCGTGGTGCGGCTCATGTTGGTTTTAGGTTTCCGCCCTCTGTTGGAGGCCAGACCGTATTGTTTAGTTGGGATGGTTGCTGTTGTTTATCTTCTTCTCGAGTCGACTGGCACCACTCTGTTTCGCAAACGTTGCCTGTCCGCTAGTGGCAGCAGCAGCGGCAGTTATCGATATGCAGTAACTGTGCCCTATCTTTGGGGCGACGTCGTTGTTTTTCCGTGTCGTGTGAGTGTGGCAGTTCGGCTGGGGACTTAGGAGGAGCCAGGTCCGCGCAGTGCCAGAACCATGGAGGTAAGAATAGAGGGAGACGCCGTGACGTCACAGCTGTGAAGCTATGTGAAGCCGAGGGTAGCCATCTCAATCCGACCAAAACATTGCTGCTGTATGCTTGTGTGCATACGCTTGTCGCTCGCTTTTGGAAGGATTTTGCGCTATTATGGTGACTTGTGTGGTGTTCGGATGTACGAATCGTTCTGATTGTGATGCGAAATCGATGGGAATAACATTGCATGTGTAAGTTGTCTCGTTAAGTGTGATTTTACAACTTCATTGTGAATGAACGTGTGCTACATCGGTACTTGTACTATAGCGTGTTTTTCTCCTGTATGATTTTAGATTTCCTAAAAATGAAAGTCGGAAAGCTCTGTGGAAGAATGCCGTGAGGAGGAAGAATTGGCGTGCGTCTAAATGGAGCACTATATGTTCTCAGCATTTCCGAGAAGAAGACATAGACCGAACTTCCCTTTCAACAGTAAGGCTCCGAGAAAATGCTGTACCATCAGTTTTCCCTACACACCCAAAACATTTGCAAAAGGTATGTTAATTCAGAGAACTAAATTCTTAGTTTTCAAGTTCACGTTTCAGTATAATACGTACGTATCGTCGATAATCGAAGTGTTGAGTAACTCACTTTGTCTTCATCATGTACCAAATTAAAAGCTAACACTATATTAACTGGCGTAAAGTATAGGCCTAAACAGGACACTGTGTAGATTTGCCATTCTACGTACCGTATTTCAGTAAATATTGGTGGTAATGAACAGTGTTTCCCAGTAGTGTAACGTAACTGAAATGTCCCAGTACGTATTACAAACAAGATGTATTTATGGGGCTTTGGAGGGAGGGTATAGCTAACTTAGTTTTCAGTTTCTATTATTTAGTTTGTGATACACGTTTATTACTGAATTAACAAAATTGTATCGTTTACATTGAAGGCTAGCTATTCGTAATATTACATTAAAAACTATTTTTAATCAGAAGAAACGCGGAATTTCGCCTTTACGAGATTTTATTTTAAACAAAAACTTTGAAACAACCAATCTGATGACGTTACATGCGTATATGGTGCAATTAGCGACTGTAATACACGCAGCGCTATAGCACACTGGCAATGTTTTGGTCAGAGTGTCATGGCAGCGAGCCACGCCCCCATGGCTTCAAAACGCAGTACGGCTGGGATACGTAGCGCCATCTCCCCTTATTCTTACCTCCATGGCCAGAACACGCCGGGACCGCTGGCGGCACGCGTGGACTGCCGGATGGAGGGGCTGTGGTCACGACGGTGCACCACCTCGTCGTAAACCGGACCCAACAAGCTTTAAAATGAGTGCACTTCAATCCAAGTAGAGAAACCTCCACCATAGTGGTATCTCGCGATTCTCCAGTGACTTCGGTTCGTGTTGCTACTCGTAGTATCGCCGAGGCAAAGAGCAGAAAGTGGAGTGTTTGGGGAAGGCTGATCTGATTAGCTTTCCTCGACATCTTATTACTATTTACTGCGTTCAACTTGTTACATTTGTTAAGTTCAACCAACTTACCGTTGGTTGCCGGTCGCTGGTCGCCGCTAACGCCCCAGTTACCTGCCCTGGGTGTTAGTCTATGTAAGGGCAGTGTAAGTTTCTCAATCTTGCCGCTGCTGTCCAGTAAGGCGTATAATTTTGACAGCTTTGTTTGTTGTATGCCGCTTGGTGCTTCTTCTACTCTGGTCGTAGTGATTCCTTTCTCGTTCCGGGCGCTCTAGACACAGTATTCTGGGGACTTAGTGCAGACCGCCGGTTCCACCTTTGGCGTATTGTTCCATCGTTGCATTTGGTTTATCGGACGTCAGGTACCTTCAGCAAGATTATATTTAGTCGTTCGTCAGACTGCCACTAGTCTGAGTTACCATCTTGTGACGTGAATGCAACTCTTGGCTGCCTATCTCACCGCTCGCGAAAGTGTTTGTTGACGGACCTTCTCAGAGGGCGATTCCTGGAGCACCGTCTGTGGCCCCTTGGTTCTTGTAAGACCTGTGTGTTCTAAAAAAAGGTCTGATGGCCAGTAGTTCAGTGTAACGCTCCTTCAGCCAACGCCTTCTGCGGATATAATCTAACTCAGTAGCCTTTAAGAAACTTATGTACTGGTCCATGCGTTTTACTATTGTATTATTTATTACCAGGACATGTTCTGAGGGATCAAGGGATCACAAATTTAGTATTGGAGGGCAGCGTGGAGGGTAAAAATCGTAGAGGAAGACCAAGAGATGAATACACTAAGCAGATTGAGAAGGATGTAGGTTGCAGTAAGTGCTGGGAGATGAAGAAGCTTGCACAGGATAGGGTAGCATGGAGAGCTGCATCAAACCAGTCTCTGGACTGAAAACCACAACAACAACAACCTTTTAATGCCTACATTATAGGTCTAGTTAATAGTTCTGGTCGCCTTCTGGAATAAATCTAGCAGTGTAGTGTTCAGTCGATGTTAAGGGTTGTGTTACAAAGTTTACCATCATCTTATTTCACCCGTTTGTTGATCAGTTGCTTTTTTTTAATTAACCTTTGCTATTGTATTTGCTTTTTACAGCAGGTTCCTAAATTTTTTTTACTATTGCCGTGCCTGGCGTGCAAGGCCTTCAGCCGTCATTGTGGTCATTTGATTTAAAATTCTAATTTGGTATCTGTATTTTAGCAGTAAGCCTTAATTATTATTTACTGCCATTCCTGGCGTCTGATGCCTTCTGCTGTATTTGTGGTGACTTAACTTTAATATTTCAATACCTGTAAGTTGTAAATTGCAGCAAGTTCCTAAACACGTCTTAATTTATTGCCATTCCTGGCGTGTAAGGCCTTCTGCCCAGATCACAGTGGCTTGCTTTTAAAACATTATCTGCTGTATCTGTATTTAATGGTGGTTTGCTAAACTGTAACTCACTGAACACACTATTATTTACACAGTTGTTTATTCCTTCATTAATAACCTGTTGTATTTTAAATCATTGTCGACTCTGGAATTACTAGTTTAAAATAAATTGTGTGTACCTGCAAAAGGCAACGAATAGTAACTGATTACGGTCCCGTCAACAATCGTAACCGAATCCTTCTTTCGCTTGACTACCAGGTTTCAACTGTTAGCAGAGCGTCGTTACGATTGTAATATCGCCATTCCTGTTACTGATGGTTTGATTTGTTAAACTCTGTTAGTGTTGTACGATTTCTGCCTTTGGTGTTGTGTTCTGTTTTAGGTAATCAACTCTGTAATGGCGGTCAGGCCGTGCCCCGGGATCGGCCTATTGAGGAAGGACCACCTCACTTATGAGCTGGCGGTAAGACGCCAGCCTTTGAGGGTAGTGTTCCGGACTTAGCAGCCCACTTGCGTGCTACCGTCCTTCAGCCGGTTGATGTCACGCCGGGTGTTGTGGGTGAGGCAAAGGCAGCCATTGAGTTTTTGTTTAAAGCTGTTAGGAGTCTTGAGGAGAATATCAGCGTAGTGGCAGTCAGTTAGACAGGGTGCGGGCGCACTTGATACATTTAACCAATCGGATACCTGATTTAAGAGCATTACAGTTAGAGGACCGCGATAAGGAATCAACTGCTGAATTGGGTCCTTGGTTAATGAACTGCAGTTTAAGGTCATATGTTTAAAGCTTGATGGGAAGAGGACGGGGGAGCAGGATTTGTTATCTTCCGGGCGGCGCGCTAGCGAGCCGGGAATAACGCCCTTCTAGCCAGGGCGTTTGCTAAATTGCCTAATCCCCTGGTGCATCTGTTTCGAGACATCCCAGAATTAGCTATAGACTGACTCGAGCGAATTGAAAGGTTGTTATGGTTGTTAGTTCGATTTGAGCAACGCGTCGATGCGTTTGGTGTATCTCATGAGGTAATATTGTCTCTATTGCATCCTTTAACAGGAGGCGAATTGAGGACCCTGGTATCTAGGGCCATGGCAGATGGGTTTTCATTGCAGCAGTTGAGGGAGCTTTTGATCAGCGAAAGATTGACCACGGGAGTTCGTAAACAGCTCGAGTTTCGCTATATTTGGCAGATGCAGCAAGATAGGGAGGAGTTGCATCAATATGTGGAAAGAGTTAAAACGGACTGGTTGGCCTTGTTAGCTAACTTGCCAGAACGGGAGTTAGTTTCAATTGTACTGAGGAGAATGTGAGCTGCGGATAAGTCACATTTTGTTTTTCGTGGTCGTCCGTCCACTTGGGAAGCGATATGCACGTTGCCACTCTCGGACGACAGACACGGTGAAGTTAAAGTTCAGCCCGTGGGCGTCACCGAGGGGAACTCCGGACTACCAACATCAGCTGAGTCTGCTGAAGGGGAATCGCAGCATTGTTTCTGGTGCAGTCGAACAGGGCATTTAGTTCGTACTTGCATTCAGCCGCGGGCACCCAGAGTCAATAAATGATGCCCGGCTGGGCTCGTTTCTAACTGTCTTGTTATTACAATAGCTCTGACCGCTTTACTCATTTGCTATATTTCAAACAACAGAAGTTTGTGAATAAACGTTACTCCCTTTTGAAAAAGTTTTATTTATGAACAAAAAATTTTGCACAACTGACAATTTATACACCATTGTTTTACTCAGTTACTGGTAAAAAGTTTATAACAACTTGTTAAAACCGATACCAAAGAAACACCGAAAGATACCGATACGGGTATCCGTTCAACTGGTCGATTTTTTCCTAATGACTTCCTGTTTGCCGAAATAAAATTCAGTTTTTTGTCCTCGTTTCGCTGAACGAATACTGAGTTGGCCAGAACCACTTAGTGCCTCTAAATCATTCTCATTTCCTTTTATTCGTGTGTACAGTATAATACAGGAACGAATCCACTCTGCCTTACTCGGTTTTGCCGTTTAGCTCGATACCCTCTGTTCACATTGTCCTCTGTTACTTTCATTCACTACGAAATTATAGAGATCTCCGGGGCTGAGGTCTAAAAACTGAGATACAACGGTAGAGAACCGATTATCTGAACACCGGTCACCCGGAACACTGGTTAACCGAAAGCTTTCCAGTCGGACTCTCGGAAGTTGGCCTTGCGCTGTGCTGTGGTGTGCTGTGCCGGCCGCTTCGGCACTTCTCCCCGTCCCTGCCCACCGTCTCTGTTACTGTTCTCTTTTCACGTCCAAACCCATGCTTCTGCCTGAGTGTACTGCTGCAGTGCCATCTGCAAGGTGACTAGATGTAAACGCGTTAAAGAATGCGAGAAGAAAGTCATACGAGACTGCCTGCAATGTGATGATGATGATTATGGCTACCAGGTAGCTACGTAAGGTGAATACGACCGGAATCCTTGTGACGAAGAGCCTAGTGACAACGACGGTGCTGTTGAAGGGCCTCCACCGAGGAAGCTTCCCACTCCCTCGAGAAGCTTATGAAGTGATTAGAACAACAACAACGGTGTATTTTTATTGTTGTTCTGGTGACCAGTTTTAAACCTAGGATGATACGACTTTCCATCTTAGCGTATCTTGTGGAAGCCTCTTCATATCTGGATAGCTACCGCATCCAGCATCCATTTGAGTATTCACACTGCATTAATGCTCAGGTCTCCCTCTATTGCTTTTACCCTCGTTACAACTTATCTTAGGAGAAAGATTAAGGAAAGGCAAACACACGTTTCTAGCATTTGTAGACTTAGAGAAAGCTTTTGACGATGTTGACTGGAATACACTCTTTCAAATTCTGAAGGTGGCAGGGGTAAAATACAGGGAGTGAAAGGCTATTTACAATTTGTACAGAAAGCAGATGTCAGTTATAAGAGACGAGGGACATGAAAGGGAAGCAGTGGTTGCTATTAAAACTGTATATTTAGCAAGCAGTAAAGGAAACAAAAGGAAAGTTCGGAGTAGGTATTAAAATCCATGGAGAAGAAATAAAAACTTTGAGGTTCGCCGATGACATTGTACTTCAGTCAGAGACAGCAAAGGACTTGGAAGAGCAGTTGAACGGAATGGACAGTGTCTTGAAAGGAGGTTATAAGATGAACATCAACAAAAGATAAACGAGGATAATGGAATGTATTAGATTAGGAAATGAGACACTTAAAGTAGTAAAGGAGTTTTGCTATTTGGGGAGCAAAATAACTGATGATGGTCGAAGTAGAGAGGATATAAAATGTAGACTGGCAATGGCAAGGAAATCGTTTTTGAAGAAGAGAAATTTGTTAACATCGAGTATAGATTTAAGTGTCAGGAAGTCATGTCTGAAAGTATTTGTATGGAGTTAGCCATGTATGGAAGTGAAACATGGACGGTAAATAGTTTGGACAAGAAGAGAATAGAAGCTTTCGAAATGTGGTGCTACAGAAGAATGCTGAAGATTAGATGGGTAGATCACATAACTAATGAGGAAGTATTGAATAGGATTGGGGAGAAGAGAAGTTTGTGGCACAACTTGACCAGAAGAAGGAATCGGTTGGTAGGACATGTTCTGAGGCATCAAGGGATCACCAATTTAGTATTGGAGGGCAGCGTGGAGGGTAAAAATCGTAGGGGGAGACCAAGAGATGAATACACTAAGCAGATTCAGAAGGATGTAGGTTGCAGTAGGTACTGGGAGATGAAGAAGCTTGCACAGGATAGACTAGCATGGAGAGCTGCATCAAACCAGTCTCAGGACTGAAGACCATAACAACAACAACCATGGCTCCAGTATATTACGACATGTTTTCATAGAACACATCTCAAGATGGTCGTTTCTGACCGAGACTGGTAGCCTGGGGCCTTAAAAATTTGTGACCATAGACGTGAAGTAAAGGAAATTTGTTATATTTTCAGGTCCTTGTTCAATTCGGGACCATGTCGCAGCTTTTGAAATTGTAATTTACTATATGTTCCGTTCAACAGTACTTCTAATCCCTAACCACGTATCCATTCTTACGACCTGAAATGACCATACGATAGTACTTTGAGCTGCTTAACGTTACCACTTAAACCAATAATGTAAGTCACTGTTATTTTTGCTCCCAGAGACTGCATCGACAGAGGCATTGACGAACATTTGTAAGACGAACCTCTCTACGCCCATCAGCATTAAAAAATCTCCTATAGTCATATTAACTAATTCGTTTCCTACTGAGACACACGAGTAAATTTTATGTTGCACTTAACGAAAGTTAATCTTAGTCACTGAGTCAGGTGTCTTATCAACAGGCCTTGCCTGAAAATTATTGTACATCAGTTACAAGATGTCTCTCAGTTCTGTTCTGAATGTGTTTTCCATTTCGTCTAAATCCTGTTCTGTGGTCACGGGCAGAGCTTGTTTGTGCAGTAGTCATCAATGCGTTTTTTGAACTGTGCAACTGATTGGTAAATTTACTCGTATAGTGTAATTAAAATCCACAGTGTTCTTATCATATCTTTCCAACGAAGTTGCCTACCATTTTTGGTTATTATTCGTATGGTTCTTCCCTGTACTAGGGAAACCGTCTTCATGTTATGTGCATTTGTTCTCCAGATAAGAATTCCGTACGTAAGGACAGAATGAACATATGAATAATAATTAACCAACTGGCTGCTATACGCTGATGATAAGACTCTAGGAGCATAAAAACTTGACATTCTGTTTGCAAGTATTCACAGTACTTAAAGTGAGAAAGAATATCCATTCCTACATACTTACTGTTTGGTACATAGTCCAGAGGTGCGCCATCTACATTTAATGTAGCAGTGTAAGTTTTGCTCTTCAAACTGATTTTTATGGCATTTGTCTTCTTTGCGTTCAGTGTCACTGTATTGCATAATGACCAAACGTAAGCTTGCTTTCTCTGTAAGGAATTGTCTCGTTTTCTCAATGAGTATAACATTTATGTCATGAGTAAAGAGAAATTTTTCCCCATGATACAATGGGGAAGTCACTCACATATGTTAAGAACAGTACTGACCTTAATATGCCACCCCGGGAACTCTTATGTAGATAATGATCCATGATACTACTAAATTCTTTATAACACAAAAATTACAATCTCACCACAGTTATTTAAAGGAAATAGGAAGCCCGGGATCACTGGTGAGGGACAAGCTTGTGACTGTTTTACAATTTTAATTTGACTCAAAACAGACTTTATTATAAACGTCAATTCGGGCATTTGCCCTCTTACTGACGTAATATACAAATCTTCACTTTAACTGAATTACATAAACACGAATAAGAATCATATTTTGGGTCCGCATCCCAAATCATAGAGTGAAGACACAATGAATAATCAATCATAAACATTCGTTCTTGTTTAATCATATCTTAAAATACTAGTAACACTATATGTTTCCAACGCAGAGTACCACAGCCATATAATACCAGAACTTCATTAAAAAACGGAGATCTTAAAGGTTGTTAAAACTGAACTGCCCACATAAAGGCCCACACTGAAACATGCTTATACTAAAAATGCAAAGTGGGCTAACCAAGGTCGCAAAACTGGCACACAGGAAAAATAAGTTGGACATTCATTAAAGACACACAAATGATTGACATAAGTGTTAAATAAGAATGGCTAGTAATAACTCAATCAGTAAAATGACTTACAGAAACGCTAATATTAACAAAGTGGCCTCACCTCACCAACGGACATAAAGACTCAATGATTCCCAAATTGCACTTAACTTTAGAGAATAGCGTTAAGGCCTACAGCAGTATTTGGAAGCAAAACGCTACGAGCGTTCACTCCCCACGGCTTGTGCACAGACTCACTAGCAGACGGTAAATATTTGTGTATAGTCCGACCGGCCTCACAATCAGCAGTCCTGTCAAGAATCCATAACCGCACCGACGCCAGGAAACGAGCAAACTTAACAAATGGCCTGCAGCACAAATAGATCGCAATGTAAACAAGGTCAAATCACAGCCACACTGCAATATATAATAAGCATGCCCCCAAATTCTTATGGAGCAAGACTGTAAGATTATCCGTCTCCCAGTAAATTAGCATTAAGCAAACAAACCAAATCCTGCCGTGACAAATGATTAAACCATTAACTCTACGGCTGCCGGTCGCGTACACAATCGCAACCAGTCCCAAAGCGGTCAATATATCCTAAAACAAGTTAAAATTTGCTTGAAAATAACTTAAAGCACACACTCCACAGATGATGAGAAACGAAATGAGGAACATCAGCCTCCTTAAAATAGCCACTTGGAACCAAGTTCAGAACCATCTCCGGTAGCTACCCATGCTACAATAAGTTTCAAAAGCTACAATAAGTTTAGTTATCACATAATAAAAGTCATACGTAACTCGTGGCTTGCAAATTGCGAACTGGGAAGCTGTTCAGCGTGAGACGATGAACCCGCCACTATTTAACACGTCAAGGCGCCCAATGATCGGCACCGTACATCCGGCGCGACAAAAGACAAGGGCGGCGAGCACGGCGAGGTCCGTGCACCACGGTTAGGGACGTCGGCTTGTTTTCAACTCAAGTTGGCTCGTTGAACGCCGACCGGAGACTCTCCCGTCACACGTTCACCCGGAAAACCGCCGGGGGAGCAGTCAGAGATAGCAAGACAGCCGAATATCGATATCAGCGATGCAAGTGGAACACCCGACCGTCAGTCGCCACGGTTCAGATATATTATCGTTCTGATATGTGTTTCACTAAAAGTTTAGACATATTTCGTGTAAGTGTTATCCCTGCTGTTTTTACCCTGTGTGCTAGGTATGGTCGGAATAAGTCATTAGCTATGCCTCTTATTCCTAGTGCTTCTAGATTATTTAGTACAATCTTATGGTTGACAGTTTCAAAAGCCTTCGAAAGATCTAAAAATATGTCTGTGACACACTCATCTCTGTCAAGAGCATCAAGTACCCTTTTCTGAATTATAGTAGTAGTAGTACTAGCTTTATTCATCCATAGATCTCTTTTTACGAGGATATAGGACATGTCAAAGTATTTACAAGTTTAGATCAATTTAAAATAAGCTAGTTCGTGTACACATGTATTTACAGAATTCTAGTTAGAGACAATCATTAAATTTACGCCTGCAATACAATACTTCTTTTTTTTTTTACAAATAACTTGTTAAATAATGTAATGCTACACGGTTCACTCATATCTCACTAACAGTCGCTGCACACACTATACATACATTGTCTCATAACACTTCATTCACTACACACACACACACACACAAACACACACACTGGTGATCTCTGGGCCATTTTCTGTAACGCAAGTTCCCATTTGCTATACTGAAAAACTGAGTCGGCATTCCTCCATAATGAGAGAGATGTTGAGCGCAGAAAGAGGAAGAGGTGATAGTATTGTGCTATACATAGCTTGGGGCTCAGTTTTTCTAGAACGGAAAGAAGAAGGAAAAAAAATAAAGCGAAGGTGTTATGTGAAATGTTGGATGTTTTATAATCATTATTATTATTATTATTTGTTTGTATAACTTTTTTATCAAACCCCTACTCTGTTTTATCTAAGTAATCCTTCAATGTATAAAATGGCTTGCATAACAGGTACATCTACATCTACATCCATACTCCGCAAGCCACCCGACGGTGTGTGGCGGAGGGTACCTTCAGTACCTCTATCGGTTCTCCCTTCTATTCCAGTCTCGTATTGTTCGTGGAAAGAAGGATTGTCGGTATGCCTCTGTGTGGGCTCTAATCTCTCTGATTTTATCCTCATGGTCTCTTCGCGAGATATACGTAGGGGGGAGCAATATACTGCTTGACTCTTCGGTGAAGGTATGTTCTCGAAACTTTGACAAAAGCCCGTACCGAGCTACTGAGCGCCTCTCCTGCAGAGTCTTCCACTGGAGTTTGTCTATCATCTCCGTAACGCTTTCGCGATTACTAAATGATCCTGTAACGAAGCGCGCTGCTCTCCGTTGGATCTTCTCTATGCCTTGTATCAACCCTATCTGGTACGGATCCCACACTGCTGAGCAGTATTCAAGGAGTGGGCGAACAAGCGTACTGTAACCTACTTCCTTTGTTTTCGGATTGCATTTCCTTAGGATTCTTCCAATGAATCTCAGTCTGGCATCTGCTTTACCGACAATCAACATTATATGATCATTCCATTTTAAATCACTCCTAATGCGTACTCCCAGATAATTTATGGTATTAACAGCTTCCAGTTGCTGACCTGCTATTTTGTAGCTAAATGATAAAGGATCTATCTTTCTGTGTATTCGCAGCACATTACACTTGTCTACATTGAGATTCAGTTGCCATTCCCTGCACCATGCGTCAATTCGCTGCAGATCCTCCTGCATTTCAGTACAATTTTCCATTGTTACAACCTCTCGATACAACACAGCATCATCTGCAAAAAGCCTCAGTGAACTTCCGATGTCATCCACCAGGTCATTTATGTATATTGTGAATAGCAACGGTCCTATGACACTTCCCTGCGGCACACCTGAAATTACTCTTAATTCGGAAGACTTCTCTCCATTGAGAATAACATGCTGCGTCCTGTTATCTAGGAACTCCTCAATCCAATCACACAATTGGTCTGATAGTCCATATGCTCTTACTTTGTTCAATAAACGACTGTGGGGAACTGTATCGAACGCCTTGCGGAAGTCAAGAAACACGGCATCTACCTGTGAACCCGTGTCTATGGCCCTCTGAGTCTCGTGGACGAATAGCGCGAGCTGGGTTTCACATGACCGTCTTTTTCGAAACCCATGCTGATTCCTACAGAGTAGATTTCTAGTCTCCAGAAAAGTCATTATACTCGAACACAATACGTGTTCGAAAATTCTACAACTGATCGACGTTAGAGATATAGGTCTATAGTTCTGCACATCTGTTCGACGTCCCTTCTTGAAAACGGGGATGACCTGTGCCCTTTTCCAATCCTTTGGAACGCTACGCTCTTCTAGAGACCTACGGTACACCGCTGCAAGAAGGGGGGCAAGTTCCTTCGCGTACTCTGTGTAAAATTGAACTGGTATCCCATCAGGTCCAGAGGCCTTTCCTCTTTTGAGCGATTTTAATTGTTTCTCTATCCCTCTGTCGTCTATTTCGATATCTACCATTTTGTCATCTGTGCGACAATCTAGAGAAGGAACTACAGTGCAATCTTCCTCTGTGAAACAACTTTGGAAAAAGACATTTAGTATTTCGGCCTTTAGTCTGTCATCCTCTGTTTCAGTACCATTTTGGTCACAGAGTGTCTGGACATTTTGTTTTGATCCACCTACCGCTTTGACATAAGACCAAAATTTCTTAGGATTTTCTGCCAAGTCAGTACATAGAACTTTACTTTCGAATTCACTGAACGCCTCTCGCATAGCTCTCTTCACACTGCATTTCGCTTCGCGTAATTTTTGTTTGTCTGCAAGGCTTTGGCTATGTTTATGTTTGCTGTGAAGTTCCCTTTGCTTCCGCAGCAGTTTTCTAACTCGGTTGTTGAACCACGGTGGCTCTTTTCCATCTCTTACGATCTTGCTTGGCACATACTCATCTAACGCATATTGTACGATGGTTTTGAACTTTGTCCACTGATCCTCAACACTATCAGTACTTGAGACAAAACTTTTGTGTTGAGCCAACAGGTACTCTGAAATCTGCTTTTTGTCACTTTTTCTAAACAGAAAAATCTTCCTACTCTTTTTAATATTCCTATTTACGGCTGAAATCATCGATGCCGTAACCGCTTTATGATCACTGATTCCCTGTTCTGCGTTAACTTTTTCAAATAGTTCGGGTCTGTTTGTAACCAGAAGGTCTAATATGTTATCGCCACGAGTCGGTTCTCTGTTTAACTGCTCAAGGTAGTTTTCAGATAAAGCACTTAAAAAAATTTCACTGGACTCTTTGTCCCTGCCACCCGTTATGAACGTCTGAGTCTCCCA
Organism: Schistocerca cancellata; assembly: GCF_023864275.1. Classification (NCBI taxonomy): domain Eukaryota; kingdom Metazoa; phylum Arthropoda; class Insecta; order Orthoptera; family Acrididae; genus Schistocerca; species Schistocerca cancellata. Next base: position 512,494,433 of record NC_064634.1, read on the forward strand.
GTCTATATCCGGCAAATTAAAATCTCCACCCAGAACTATAACATGGTGGGGAAATCTACTCGAAATATTTTCCAAATTATCCTTCAGGTGCTCAGCCACAACAGCTGCTGAGCCAGGGGGCCTATAGAGACATCCAATTACCATGTCTGAGCCTGCTTTAACCGCGACCTTCACCCAAATCATTTCACATTTCGGATCTCCGTCAATTTCCTTCGATACTATTGCACTTCTTACCGCTATAAACACGCCTCCCCCTTCACTGTTCAGCCTGTCTCTGCGGTATACATTCCAATCTGAGTTTAGGATTTCGTTACTGCTTACGTCTGGTTTCAGCCAACTTTCTGTCCCTAGTACTATATGGGCGTTGTGATCGTTTATTAATGAGAGCAGTTCTGGGACCTTTCTATAGACGCTCCTGCAGTTTACTATTAGCACATTAATATTGTTATTCCCTGCTGCATTTTGCCTACTCCTGTCTTGCCGCGTCTCAGGAGGCGTCTTGTCGGGCCTAGGGAGGGGATTCTCTAACCTAAAAAACCCCCATGTGCACTCCACACGTACTCCGCTACCCTTGTAGCCGCTTCCGGCGTGTAGTGCACGCCTGACCTATTCAGGGGGACCCTACATTTCTCCACCCGATAGCGGAGGTCGAGAAATTTGCACCCCAGATCTCCGCAGAATCGTCTGAGCCTCTGGTTTAAGCCTTCCACTCGGCTCCAAACCAGAGGACCGCGATCGGTTCTGGGAACGATACTACAAATAGTTAGCTCTGATTCCACCCCGCGAGCGAGGCTTTCCGCCTTCACCAATTCCGCCAACCGCCTGTACGAACTGAGGATGACCTCTGAACCCAGACGGCAGGAGTCATTGGTGCCGACATGAGCAACAATTTGCAGTCGGGTGCACCCAGTGCTCTCTATCGCCGCCGGTAGGGCCTCCTCCACATCTCGGATGAGACCCCCCGGCAAGCAGACAGAGTGAACACTGGCCTTCTTCCCCGACCTTCTCGCTATTTCCCTAAGGGGCTCCATCACCCGCCTAACGTTGGAGCTCCCAATAACTAATAAACCCCTCCCCCCGTGTGCCTGCTCGGACCTTGCTGAAGGAGCAGCCACATGTCCCCTCACAGGCAGAGCGGGCGATGCCACACGGCCAGCCTCCACATTGACCTTCCGCCTCGTGCGCCGCGAACGCCGCTGAACCCGCCACTCCCCTTGGGGAGAGGGTGGCCCAACCGCGCCCGGTACCCGCGAAGATGTCTCGACAGCAGGGACAGTGGGTGAAGCATGTAACACCTGGGGTGTACCTTGTACTTTTTAGCTGTCTTTTTAAATAAGTGTATTTTTACAGTTTCTTTAATCAGTATTGGTAATTTAATGTACACTTTATTCCCTGGTAGAAAATCCTGTTTTGAGTTTTATGTTTATTTTTATTGGTAAATGTAAGTTGAGTCTATCTCTTGTTGCATGGTCATGGACAAAGCTGTTTGTGCAGTAATTGCCAATGTTATTTTTTATGTATACAAGTGACTGGTAATGTATTCACATGTTTTAAACAGATCTTTACAATGAACTCGACTAGTATTTTTGGTTATTATTCTTATGGCTCTTTTCTGGAGTTTGAAAATTGTGTTCATATTTTGCGTTTGTTCCTCGAAAAAGAATGCCATAGCTCAGAATTGAGTGTTCATATGAATAATATGTAACTCAAAGACACTGCATGTTACATACTGATGATAGGATTTTAAGGGCATAATGTGTCGATTCTGAAAGTATTTGTATGGAGTGTAGCGATGTATGGAAGTGAAACATTGACGATAAATAGTTTAGACAAGAAGAGAATAGAAGCTTTCGAAATGTGGTGCTACAGAAGAATTCTGAAGATTAGATTGGTAGATCACGTAACTAATGAGGAGGTGTTGAATACGATTGGGGAGAAGAGGAGCTTGTGGCACAACTTGACTAGAAGAAGGGATCGGTTGGTAGGACATGTTCTGAGGCATCAAGGGATCACCAATTTAGTAATTAAGGGCAGCGTGGAGGGTAAAAATCGTAGAGGGAGACCAAGAGATGAATACACCAAGCAGATTTAGAAGGATGTAGGTTGCAGTAGGTACTGGTAGATGAAGAAGCTTGCACAGGATAGAGTAGCATGGAGAGATGCATCAAAGCAGTCTCAGGACTGAAGACCACAACAACAACGTGTCGATGACATTCTGTTTGCAAGTACCTTTGTGCGTTCACACCACTTCAACTGAAAATCAATATTCATTCCTAGAAATTTTGCATCTGTTACACAGTCTATAGAGGTGCCATCTACGTTTAATTTGACACGGTCATTTTTCCTCTTCAAACTAAAGTTCCAGCATTTCGGGAACCAAATTGTGATTATGTTCAATGGTTGTTTTTAATGAAGTATTTCATTATTCATTGACTCTGTTGGTTCTGAGAATGATGAAAACAGGAAAACGAGATGATAACAGAGGTGCAACTTTTGCTCGTGTTAAAACCCTTTAAATTTCCCTGACATGAATGGTTCATGTATCATGTTTGTCAAGGGAACTGGCATGTTCCTTATGAATTGTTTCAGCAGCAATGTAACGTTCGCTTGCAGACGGAGGAGGCAGGACATCCGTGGGGTGCCGCTGTGCCGTCAGAATCCCGCCAGTCACTGCCAGCCGTCACAGCCGACGACTTCCCACAGCACAGCGCCAAAGCGCCTCCACTGTGTCTCTGAAAGACACTGGAGGTATGGAACCCTCCAAACCTGCCGACGACGCACGGTCAAGTGAGGAACCACGAATTGTCGGTGAGCACAAGGGGACAGCATTCACCAGCAGTCCATCTCCACTCCAAGTGCAGTGGTTTGCGCTACGGTGCTAGCGGCAGCTTCAGCACCTGACGACAGCTCGCTAGGCCGGCGGCTGATGGTCTCCGAGCAGTGATGCGGGGCGGTCCGCTACTTGTTCTGGTACGACAGGCGCAGGCGTTAAGGCCGGTTCCCACTAGGGCTGCCGCGCGTCAAAACCGCGCGTCAGCGGCGTGGTTGCCATGGAAACGGCGTCAGCGGCACGGCGCGGTGGGCTCTGCGTCGCGGTTTGACCATGTCGAACCGCTACCGCTGCCGCGTGACGCGCCCCAGGTGCGCGCCGCCAATCACAGACCGCGCTGAGCGTGACGTCAGGTACGGAACCCCGGGCCATGCGAACTTTCGCCGAACCGCTGGCGCGGACGCGGCGGCAGCTATGAAATACTTATCATTCGATTCCAAGGAAACTATTCGGTAGAAAAATTTGATTTTTGGGTATGTTACAGCCTGATATCTTCTCTCGATAAAGGGCCGAATTTCTTTTCGTTATTCGTGGTGGTTACTTGCTGTATCGCATTTACGTAAACCTTTACACGAAATTTTAATGAGTGTGCAGAGGTAAAAACGCATTGCGTGGACTTTGCGTACAGTTCATTTTAGGTAATACATTATTGCGTATGAAATTTAGTCAACATATCGAAATTGTTTTTAAAGCTGAGAGCAGATCGATAGCTATCACCGTTCTCGAGATATTGACTGATATGTCGGCGGACGGGCTGTGCCGTGACCGCGCGCGGGTTGCTCGCGACGCGACAGGTACTTCGTCCTGCTCGTCGTAAACTATGTGGTTGTATCACCCGCAATTTTCGTAAACGGTTCAAGAAATCGAAACGTGTTTTTTGCAAACGATAACTTGTGAACAGTCATGTATTTCGTCGCATGATAAATATCCTAAATCTGTTTATCTACCGAGATATGAAAGTAATTACAGTTTTTCAGAAGGGATAGATGAATTTTTTTAAATGGCATTAATAGCATGTTGAATGAGAAGTTAAACCTAAACTAATTTGCTGGTATGTCATAAGATGTAATTTACTAAATATGTAGAGCTATTGATTATTTCCTTTCTTTTTTCTTTATCCAGTGTACTTTATTGATTCAAGACGCGTTTCGCCTTTTACTTTAAGGCGTCTTCGGTGGAACCTAGAATAACTCAGTTTTGTTTTGATCTGTGATACTTGCAGATTATAAAACAGTTCACATCTTTTTTTACGTGAATGACTGATTACTTACAGTGAATTGAGTTTTTGGCGGACATATACGTTTCCCCTCACCTGGTCACATGGTGGAGGTTGAACTAAAACTTAGATTATGGAACATAAGCACATCTTCATGTTCGCTCTTTTTTCTTCTGTCACTAGCAGTAGACGTTTTACCGAAAACTCTGATTTAAAGTCGTAACTACAGTGTGTTCACCTTGTGTCCCTTCCTGTCTGGTTTGTTTATATACATATTGCCAACCTGCAGAATTATATGCTGAAAACTAATGTTTGTTTATTTTTGTTCTCCTTATATCTGTATGTGTGTGTGGCTAGCCAGTGATAGTTATAGAAAGTTGAAAGTGAATCCAGTAGTTGTCAGACAGTGGTTGAAAGATTTGGTGTTCAGCTGATTTCAGTTTTGGTTTAAATGTTTTAAAGAGTGCATGGAAGAGTAAATTCACTGCTTACATTAATAGATAAAATAGTAGAATAGTATTTCAACAGATGATTATTATCAGAATACTATCACCCAACCCTTTTGTCCTCACTCTTTGACGCCCCATAATACGTCCTGTCAACTAACCCCTATTGTTGTCAAAGTTGTGCCGTAATTTCCTCTTCCTCCTCTTCCTCCTCTTCCGTACCTCTTCTTTAGTCACACGATCCTCGTATCTAATGTTCAGCATTCTTATGAATCACCACGTTTTGAAAGCGTCCATTGTCTTCTTGACAGAACTGTTCATCGTCCACGTTTCACTTACATACAAGGCTGCACTCCACACAAATACCTTTGTAAAATAGTATCCAACCATTAGCATTTATAATCGGTGTGAACAAATTTTCTTTTTCAGAACGCTTTTCTTGCTATTGACAGTCTTCAGTCAGGTTTACGTCTGCACCAGGAAATGCCTTACAATTTAAAATCTGGTTTCGAAAACTGTTCCAAATATATATTACTCTTTCGTGATTCTTAAGCAAGGTGCTGGCGATGATTATATTATGCTCTGTGGGAAATTCTATCAGGTGGCTTCCACTTTCATCCCTTCCACCTAGCCTTTGTGTTCTTACTGTTTACGTGTACCTGCTACCGTACCACATTTTAAATTTTTGTCTCGCTTAACTATCTGAATAATCTCTCTTGTTGTACATTGTTTCAATGTGTTAGGAGATAGTCAACAATCGTGAACGGTAGTCATGAAATCTGTTTATGGTGAAATGAGAAAACATGAATAATGAAATATGTGAAAGAGTACATTGTACAGAAAATGAAAAATTGGTAGGTCTTCACCCAACTTCTTCTTTCCTTCATGTAGGTGTAAGATATAGTTAATCAAACGCACCGCGCGTTTCAGTGGGTCCTGCCCCGTACCTCAGTGGCTGTCCGTCATTGGCTACCGCTAACGTCTGCCGCTTCCAGATGGGAACGCCAATTCCGCGAGCCGCCGCGTCAACGCGGAAAACGCTTGCCGCTGCCGTTTCCGCACGCCGCGCTGCCGCGCTCTGGTGGGAACCGGCCTCTAAGCGGCCGGCACGTGATCGGTCCGGAACACAGGGATCCTCCCTCGTGGCGGCCGGTAGTGGTGGACTCGATCTTCGATGACGAGTGTGCCTGCACCCAGGTTCCCGTGCCGCCCAACATCTGGCCACTGTAACGTCAGAATGCCCCAAGAGTCTCGATATTGCGATTCGACCAGGCGGCCAAATGAGTTCTCACAACGGGGCCTCTTTGAATCTCCGTCAGGTGCTGACAACACTGTGCCACACGAGTAAGCGGCCCGGTATACCTATGAAGTTACAGCAACATCTGGTCATGTCTTCTGGGTATTTTTTTCTTTTTCATCTTTTTAGGCTGTGTATTTAGTCTCTGGGGGAAAGGAGGCGTTCTTTTCGTGAATCGCTGCTGAGGAAATTTAGAGAACCAGCATTTGCGGCTGATTGCAGTACAATTCTACTTCCGCCAACTTATATTTCGCGGAAAGACCACAAAGATAAGATAAGAGAGATTAGGGCTCGTACAGAGGCATATAGGCAGTCATTTTTCCCTCGTTCTGTTTGGCAGTGAAGAGAAGATGGCAGTGGTGGTACGAGGTACCCTCGGCCACGCACCGTACGGAGGATTGCGGAGTATGTATGTAGATGTAGATGTAGATATGATGGGAATGCATTACTGAGACAATCCGTAAAGGCGTTACTTGTGCTGATACATTCATTCGGAACGGTTGAAAAACGTTCTGAGGTCGAATAAAATTGTTTGTGTAGGATGTGTTCTCCTTTCCTTATTTACTTGTTCGATACGATAAATTTTATCAGAAGCCCAAAGACGATCGTTATTTGTATCTTTTATGGAACAAGAAAACAGCACAAGTTTCCTATAAAGCAGGCGAACGTGGTTAGCGAGTCACCATTATTGGTGTTCAGACTAGGAAACGCAGAAGAAAGTGACCCGGCAAAGTATTCACCGGAGACACGAATTAACAGTACGCCGGTCAGCAAATCGGTTCGCAGAGAATGCGTGCAGTGTGATACTAGGCCCCCACTCAGCAGAGCAACAATCTTTGTTCACAACGAATGTCTTCTACCACTTTGCCAATAACTAGAAACAGGCGACTAGCGTTTGAAAATAGCTGCAAAGGAAGTCTGTAGTAGTGGGACCAGTCCTAATTCGCGTACAAAAAGCGTATGTGGCCGCTTCAAATGCTGGCGCAACTATTGTGTGTTTTCGGTGGAGTTCCTAGGTCAATGCAGTACTTGTTCTGACCGTGCTGCTTAGTTAGGTGAATAACTGACCTGCGTTCCGCTTAAATGAGGCACAGCCAATTAGTCGAGAAAAAGAGGCGTGTCGGCTGGGCCATTTGCCAACATCTTCACGTGCAGGACCGTGGAGAGCTTTCGATAACGAACCTCGCACATTTAACCCTACCGAAATAACGTTACGAGGCTCTTAACAGGAGAGCCCGCAAAAATATGTTTTAATGACAAGTATAATAAGTATGTCATTTATGAACATAATAATTTCTCGTGTTCAGAATTTTCTGAGAACGGTACACCAACTTTTTTGTTCTACAAAACAAAATTACTTTATTACTGTCTCATGAACCAGGTTCTGGGGGGATGTTCATAAAATTGATAGACAATGCAAGTTTTCAGTTTTTTTTATTTATTAGTTCAACTCATGGACAATAAATTTCCAAAGTTTCAATTATGAATCGCATCCGAAGTGCTTGAAAAATAATTAATCGCGTGTCGCGACCTTCCTGCCATGCCCACTTTTTGCAGTAACACGTCGGTACAAGCACAGTGAACAACGACTACGTGTGTCACATTCGAAGGAGAGACTTCCAAATTGTATCCTTGATGTTGTCAAACCCATTTACGGGTTTGTGGACGATCCAGAACTTCTAAAAATTTGTGTTAATGACAAAACCCAGAATTCAAATGACATTCTATGAAATGAAATGATCGTATATTGTTGATGGTCGGGAAGTTCGATAGACCAGTTACAAGTCTCTTCAGCTGACACCATACTGGGCGATTCGCATTTCGATGATGATGAAATGATGATGAGGACAACACGACTCCCCGTCGCTGACAGGAGAAAATCTCCGACCCTGCCGGGAATCGAACCCACCCACACTGCATGGCAGAATATGTCTTTAAATTCACTCATGTGGAACAGATGCCCTAAAGTCATATTTTCTTCGGCTGCAGTTCCCAGAATTGTAAGTTATTATGCAGTTCTTGTATTTAATGATGTGAAAGTAAGCCTTGTGGATGTGTTAGAGAGCGAACATTACAAGCAACGAGCCCGCACGTTAGTACGGAAGCCAGAATTGTATTAAACAAAACACACTCCAGCAGAATTCCAAGATCATATTCGATGTCCAGAAACAACCTAAAGCCGTATTCTAAGGGCTGTGTAACTAGGTTTCTTGTTTCTTTGCAATCCTTTATATTGTAGCAAGCTACTGGGCTACTACGATATGAGCGGACCGACTGACTGCGCTCGAGTTTCACATTTTGCATAATTACATTTACTGCAAATATGCATAAAATTCAATATGATCATGCAGCCGTTGTGGCCGAGCGGTTCTAGGCGCTTCAGTCTGGAACCACGCGACCGTTACGGTCGCACGTTCGAATCCTGCCTCGGGCATAGACGTGTGTGATGTCCTTAGGGTAGTTAGGTTTGAGTAGTTCTAAGTTCTAGGGGACTGATGACCTCAGATGTTAACTCCCATAGTGCTCAGAGCCATTTTGAATCAATATGATCATAATCAAAGAGATTAAAATTCATTTGATATGGACTCATAGCCCCCTATAATGAAGTATTAACTTAAACAAGCAGTCTTCAATAAACATTAATCTTGAGCTATTTCAATAAGTTGACAACAGTCAATTAAGAAAATGTTACTCTCTAGTTGTTCAAGAGCTTGGTAGTAACATTCCATTACGACAGAATTAGTCAAAATACCTTTCAGTTATTCAGTTTTACCGCAACACTTATTTCAGGAACCAATTATGCTTTTAGTTATTTTAATAGGTTGGCACATAACATACAATTAAAATCAACAGCCAAAATATCCCGCAGTTATTCCAGCAATGCTTACTTAAGGAACAGTTTTCCTTTAGTTCTTTAAACAGACTATCAAGTAATACATAATTGAAACCTATCAGTCAATATACCCTTTGTTCCAACAAATTTGCCTGCACTTAACAGAGGAAACAGTGTAACAGGCTAGCAACCATCACTTAACTGGAAAATGTTAACTTTAATAAATTAGCCAGTATTCGAAACACAGTTGTGGTCAATAAGGTAAAATCTTGATCATATAATTTCCTCAGTACAGCAACTAAGAAAACGTAGGGAAAGTAGTTAATTAGTGAATCTTAAGGTTGCTGTTGTTGTTTTATCTTCAGTCTAAAGACTTGTTTGATGCTGCTCTCCATCCTACTCTGTCCTGTGCAAGCCTCCTCATCTCCCACTACTTACTGCAACCTACATCCCGCTGAATATGCTTACTGTATTCATCTCTTGGTCCCTCCTTCTTCTAGTCAAATTGTGCCACAAATTCCTTCTCTCCCTAATCCTAATCAGTGCCTCTTAATTAGTTACGTCATCTATTCAATTAGTCTTCAGCATTCTCCTGTAGCACCACATCTCAAAATTTCTATTCTCTTCTTTTCTAAATTATATATTGTCCATGTTTCACTCCCATAAATAGCTACAGTCCATACAAACACTTTCAGAAAAGACTTCCTGACACTGAAATATGAACTCGATGTTAATAAATATCTCTCCTTCGGAAACACTTTCCTTACCATCTTCAATCTACATTTTACATCCTCTCTACTTCGACCATCACCAGTTATTTTGCTTCCCAAATAGCAGAACTCATGTACACTTCGACCATTATCAGTCATTTTGCTGCCCAAATAGCAAAATTCATCTACAACTCCAAGTATCTCATTTCCTAATCTAATTCCCTCAGCATCATCCCATTTCCTAATCTAATTCCCTCAGCATCATCTGATTTTATTCGACTACATTTCATTACCCTCTTTTTGTTTTTGTTGAAGTTCGTCTTTTATCCTCCTTTCAAGACACTGTCCTTACAATTCAATTACTCTTCCAAGTCTTTTGCTGTCTCTGACAGAATTACAATGTCATCGACAAACGTCAAGGTTTTATTTCTTCTCCCTGGATTTTAATTCTTACTCAAAATTCTTCTTTTGTTTCCCTTATTGCTTTCTCAGTATGCAGATTGAATAACAACAGGGATAGACTACAACACTGTCTCACTCTATTCTTAATCAATGCTTCCCTTTCATGCCCCTCGAGTCTTATAACCGCCATCTCGTTTCTGTACAAACTGTAACTAGCTTTTCTCTCCCTGTATTTTATGCCTGCCACCTTCAGAATTTGAAAGAGAGTTTTCCAGTCAGCTCTGTCAAAAGCTTTGTCTAAGTCTAAAAAATTCTATAAAAGTAGGTTTGGCTTCCCTTAATATGTCTTCCAAGATGAGTCTTAGGGTCACTTTGCCTCGCATGTTCCTGCATTTCTACGGAATCCAAACTCTTCTTCCCCGAGATCGAATTCTACCAGTTTTTCCATTCGCCTGTAAAGAATACGTTTTAGTATTTTGCAACCGTGACTTATTAACTGATAGTTCGGTAATTTTTACACCTGTCAGCAACTGCTTTCTTTGGAATTGGAATTATTATAATCTTGAAGTCTGAGAGTATTTCACCTGTCTCATTCACATTTCTCACCAGTTGGAAGAGTTTTGTCATGGCTGGCTCTCCGAAGGTTATCAGTAGTTGTAACGGAATGTTGTGTATTCCTCGGGCCTGTTTTTGACTTAGATCTTTCAGTGATCAGTCAAATTCTTCACGCAGTATCGTATCTCCCATCTCATCTTCATCTATGTCCTCTTCCATTTCGATAATATTGCCCTCAAGTACATCGCCCTTGTATTGACCCTCTATATAATTCTTCCACCTTTCTGCTTTCCTTCTTTGCTTAGGCCTGGTTTTTCATCTGAGCTCTTGATTTTCATACAGGTGGTTCTCTTTTCTCCATAGGTCCCTTTAATTTTCCAGTACGCGGAATCTATCTTACATCTAGTGGTATGTGCTTCTACATAATTACATTTATCCTCTACCCATTTCTGCTTAACCATTTTGTACTTCCTGTCGACCTCATGATTGAGACGTTTGTAATTCTTTTCGCCAGCTTCATTTATTGCATTTTTATATTTTCTCCTTCCATCGATTAAATTCAATATTTCTTGTGTTACCCAAGGATTTCTACTAGCCCTTGTCTTTTTACCTGCTTGATCTTCTGCTGTCTTCAATATTTCATCTCTCAAAGCTAACCATCCTTCTTCTACTGTATTCCGTTCCTCTGTTCTTGTCAGTCGTTTCCTAACGCTCCCCCTGAAAATCTCTACAATCTCTGGTTCTTTCAGTTTATCCAGGTCTTATCTGCTTAAATTTTTACCTTCTTACAGTTTCTTCAGCTTTAATCTACATTTCATAATCAGTAAATTGTGGGCAGAGTCCACATCTGCCACTGGAAATGTCTTACAATTTAAAACCTGGCTCCTATATTTTTGTCTTCTGTAATCTCTATATTTGATTATATAATCTATCTGAAACCCTCCAATATCTCCAGGTCTCTTCCACGTATATAGCCTTCTTTCATGATTCTTAAACCAAGTGTTAGCTATGATTAAGTTATTCTTTGGGAAACATTATACACGGCGGATTCAACTTTCATTCATTACCCCCATTTCATACCTGCTACTTTTCCTTTTCTTCCTTTTCCTAGTATCGAATTCCATTCCCACATGACTATTAAATTTTCGTCTCTATTCACTATCTGAATAATTTCTTCTATCTCATCATACAGCTCTTCAATCTCTTCGTCATCTGCATATCTAGTTAGCATATAGACTTGCACTACTATGGTGGGTGTGGTTTTTTTCTATCTTCGCTACAATAATGCGTTTACTATGCTGTTCGTAGCAGCGTATCCGTGTTCCTATTTGTTTATTCATTATTAAAATTACTGCTGCATTACCCGTATTTAATTTTGTATTTATATCCTATATTCACCTGAGAAGAAGACTTGTTCCTCCTGCCACCGAACTTCACTAATTTCCACTATATCTAACCTATCCATCTTCATTTTAAATTTTCTAACCTACGTACGCGGCTAAGTGATCGGAAATTCCAGCCTCCGTTCCGTAGGATACCGGTTTTGTTTCTCTCTGTCCAAAGATCCAAATGGGGGACTATTTTCCCTCCGGAATATTTTACCCAAGAGGACGCCATCATAATTTAATCACACAGTAAAGCTGCGTGCCCTCGGCAAAAATTACAGCTGTAGTTTCCTCGCTTTTAGCCATTCGCAGTACCAGCATAGCAATGCTTTTTTGGCTGATGTTGCAAGGCCATTGAATCAATCATTCACACTCTTGTCCCTGCAATTACTGGGAAGACTGCGGCCCTTCTCCAGTAACCAAACGTTTGTCTGGCATCTCAACAGATACCCCTCCGTTGTCGTTACAGGTACGATACAGCTATCTGTCTCTTAGGCAGGGAAGCCTCCCCACCAGCTGCACGGCCCTTGATTCAAGTGGGGGACTGTTAAGGAATCATTAAAAAATCATGCAAACACGGCAGCTAACGGGAGCAACTTACTGTTGTAAGAGATCGATGTGAGAGGTCAATGTGAGGATCTAAACAATGTCAGCTTCCCTCGCTCAATGCGTGCTGCACTGACGTAGCCCCCTTCTCGCATGCACAGACATTCAGCACATCGATTAATTCAAGTAATATGTGTACAAGGGAATTAAACCTGCAGCACTCTGCGATTAATAACTCGCAATCACTCTTCTAATTATCGAAACCGTTTTATACTTGTCCTGTTCACTAAAAATATGGCCCCACGAATATACCAGTACACGTCCAAGTAACTAAGGGTCAATCACATGAGCCCAATTTGCATTCAGAAAATAGCATGCGGAAATGTCAGAGTCAATAGAAAAACTTAGTGTGCTTCAAAACTTGGTGAGCTGGTAAAGAGAGAATTTTACTGTGTTGAGAGCGGGTGTTTCTGTTGTGATGTTGACGGTAAATAAGAGGGAGTGCAGAGATTGAAAAGACGATAGAGCAACCATAGCGTATGATAGTCTCTGTACTAACTGATGCGGTCGAAAAAACGGAAGTCACAAATGTACCGTGCACAGGCGTTCAACACCAGTTCCAAACTGTGTGAACTGTGGTATGAAAGTCCTTGGAGAACATCACCATAGACGAGTATAGGGGAGTATCAGTGACTCTGCAAGCTTCTTTCTAAGCTCGAAGGGAAACACCTTTTCATATTCCTGTAGTGAGTGAAGTGACCCTGAAATCGTCTTGTAGACTAAATTGTGTGTTCAGTGCAGTCTAAGGTGATGGTCCAGAATTATTCCATTCTCTGTATTAAGGGATAATTTATGTGCAACTAAGATTGCTTGTGTTCTAGAAAATTTCTGCGTCCAGTCAAGGCATCAGCATTTACGCGCTGGATGGTTGTGCACAAGACTGTTAGGTTTGCGCTTGAATACAGCTTGAGGTCATCAGAGTATAAGTGATATTTACAGTGGGAGAGAAGAGTTGAGACGGCATTAACATATAGTGAGAATAGTAGTGGGTCCCAATACTGATCCTTGAGGGACTCCTCGTTGTACATTCGTCTAATGTGACCTTTTTTTTCCTAGTCATTACACATTGCTGGTTCGATGCAATTTATGAGTGGAACCATTCTACAGCACTTGATGAAAAGTTTAGGTGTTAGAGTTTTGAAAGTAAAATGTCAAAGTCCACATTGTCAAATGGTTTGCTGAAATCTAAAAAGCACATAATACTTCTCCAGCTGTTGGTCCATGGCTTTTTTCAAATCATCAGTCATTTTTATAAGAACAGCTGTGGTGCTGCAATTTTGCTGGAAACTAAGTTGGTATTCATCTAAATAGTTATGTGATGTTCAATAATTAGTGAATTATCCGTGAACTATATATTCTGAAGCCTTGGATAGTGCTGGTAGAATACAAATGAGTCTACTGTCTTAGGGTACTTAGGGAGATTCCTTCTTTGGTAATGGTTTTATGAATCGTTGCTACCAGGCTGATGGGAAGGTGCAAGAGGTTAAATAATTGGTCAAATGTTCGTTATTATGGGCAGCAATGGATCGACGAGAAAATGATCATTTGCACTGTAATATTATCATGCTGTGCAGCTGCAGAACGAATTCGGACCTCCTGACCGTATTAGGACTTACAGTCTGCAGAGAAAATTTCCCACATCCACTAATCACTGATTCATTAAGGTAATCGATAGTTTGTGCCCTTCTGTGTTGGTCAAGTATGAAGTAGGTGTTCAGCAGAAAATTTGGATTTGCGTTTGCTCGGCCTTGTAGATTTCTTCACAGTAAGGGAATTCCGCGGAGATCTTTAGTTAAGGAGTGAGGGTGCCTTATGGGCTGACTTCCTCGGCTGCATAGCTGTTTGTAGGTGATGTGATTATCAGATGTCGAGTGCCGCTTGTATTTTCTTTGCGCCGTGTTTCTGACTCTCGTAAGGTGTTTGAGATGATCTGTGAGCCATGACGCAGATTTTCTTCTTACTCTTACTGTTTTCAGGGCACCATGTTTATCGTATCAGTAACTGAGTCTCTCAATAAAATTAGAGACTTCGTTATTTATGTCGGCGTTATTCCCTGCTGTTGTCTGCCAAGAAATATAATGAGCGTCCACCGTAAGATCAGACGAATTTTAGCGCTTGAAGTCTCTAAGGGTCGAAGTTTGCGGTTTATTCTTTGAATACTGCAGTGAGTAGTTCATGAATATTATATCATGAGCAAACAGGTCTGGTGCAGAAATCTTATCGGTGGGAACTACTCTGTTTGGTGATTTGGTTGCGAATACATAAATAGACGTGTGTTTGCTGTATGGTGAGTGGATCCAAGTGGAATAAGTATGAGGTTTGGGCAGGAAAGTATGCGAGTGAGTTTTGATACTTAAGGATAACTGTTTATAAAATTTATGTTGATATCTCCAGCTAGAATTATGTCTTCGTATGATGGTTCAAGATCTGACAGTGCAGACTGAAAATTGGAGAGCAGTCCAGCTTTGGTGGATTGTATGTTACACAGATGACACACATTCTATTGAATGGTTTCATCAAAGAACATGTTTGCTCTCGTTATCAGGCGTGAGCATGAGCTTTGGGTTCATATTTACCCTAGTATGTGCTACCACACCGCCCCCTCGTCTGTTGCATCTGTCATGTCTCATAAGAACGTAGCCATGTAGACTTAGAGAACTAGATAGGATGCTACACTTCAGCCATGTCTCTGACACAAATATGACGTGAAATCTGAGATCCCGTAATATGCAGCGGAACTCAGTCAGTTGTGCTTGTAAGGACTGCACATTTTGTGGGCAATCTGTAGCGTATAGGTGTACCGAGTCGCTTACGTTATTGGCGAAGAAGTGGAAGGAGCGACTGTCCCAGAGAAAGACTGGGCTAGGGCCTCGCGGAATGCCAGGAGGAGGTGTAGGAGGAGTTCGTGGAGCTAGGCGCAGGTGGGTGGGGCGACGGAGGCAGCGTGGGAAGATCAAGGTCGGGCAGACTTGCCTTACTCTAAGTGTCACCTACAAAGGTGCAGCGTTCTCCCCAGAACAGAACAGATTGATCATAAAAGAAGCAGAGTGTAAGAGTATGACAAAGTGGAAATGAGTCCGCCGCTCGTGGTCTCACGGTAGCGTTCTCGCTTCCCGAGCACGGGGTCCCCGGTTCGATTCCCGGCGGGGTCAGGGATTTTCACCTGCCTCGAGATGACTGGGTGTTTGTGTTGTCCTCATCATTTTCATCATCATCCAGGAAAGTGGCAAATTTGGACTGAGCAAAGATTGGGTAATTGTACGGGCGCTGATAACCGCGCAGTTGAGCGCCCCACAAAACCAAACATCATCATCATCCTCAAAGTGGAAATGAAAGAGTGATTATCCTGAGCCAGTAATGTAAGGGAAAGGGGAAGGTGCAATAAATTGGACTTAAATAATAATCTTATAGGAAAACAGAAAGAGCAGAGCAGCAGAGGAACAGTATAGCTAAAATGATGTTACCAATGAAATGATAAATTGACTGTGAATTAATTGTCCGTGACAAGACAATTTAAGAACAGCAATATACTAGTGAAATAACTACAGTGGTGATGTTGGAAGTATGATAACTCAACTCACAGTCTATAACTAGTTCTAGAAGTAAACTTAAAGTGACTTAATGGTAATGAAAGGAAACTGCTTCCAATTAGAGTACCAAAAAATAAGATGTTTGTTTACAAAAGCAACTAGCACTAAGAGTAAAACTAAACAGATAATAATGTTGCCTTGGAACTCTTCCATTTGGTCCGTGTTTGCATAGAAAAACAGTAATATCACAAATGTTTGGGATAATAAAGAAAGAAATGAATAACAAGGTGTTTTGCATCGAGGCGGACTCAATTTGTGATATTACTGCTAAACAGATACAATGATGTTGGTAAAGGAAACTGTTTTCAAGATAAATGCTAAAATCTGCAGTATTTCTATACATAAACAGCCAGTACTAACTACTAAAAGTAAATCTAAAACACAACAGATAGAAACTGGAAAACTATTTTTAAGGACAGTACAACAAATTAAAATATTTGTTTATGACAGATCATTTCGATCTCGCACAGCTTAAGCTTTCAAGTTCCATATTGTTGCTCACTGAGTACTTTTCTGCAGCTGTTTTAACGGTTATCCTGCCATCTCTGGCCACACAATCTGCAGTCTGAACTGAGAGATCGTACTGTTTTGTTACTCCACTGTTTGAGACGTAAGGTCCTCAGGTATCGCGATTCCTGATTTTGCTAATTTCCGTTTTGCTCCAAAGGCTTCAGGATGTTTCCGATAGGACAAAAATTTTATCACGATAGGCCTGGGATTTTTGGAATCTGCCATCCTACGTCCTACACTGTGGCTCCTATCGATATCAACTTCCGAAACTGGAACGCCAAATTTTTCACGGGCGATGTTAATGAACATTTCATTTGCGTTTTCACTATGATCTTTAGGTACACCAAAGACTCTGACATTATTACTTCTTTGATACTGTTCAGTCTCATCCTATCTGTCAACCAACTGTGTTTCAAGGATGCGTAGTTTCTCGTTAGCTTCAGCAATGGACTTCTCTATGGCACTAACCTTGTTCTTGTTGAGATCAATGGTGCTCCGTATTTTTCAAGCACAGCGTTGGTGACGGAGTCGGTGGCGGCTCGCACTAAGGCCGGTATTACAGTATCAAATTTCTTTGTCCAATATCTTTGTCCAATATCTTTGTCAAAAGTATTTGATAGTGTAATAGGGACTTTGTCAAATGTCGTCCAATATTTGATCAAATCTAGGGCCTCGCTGTATATTTGATCAAAGAAACCGCTTGTCTTCTGTTCACTGCAATGTGAAATGTTACCACATGGAGCGCTAGCATCGCTGCAGCGTAATGTCGTCTGTAGTGTTTTTATAACCATTGCCAGTAAATATAATTGGTGTGTGCCGACAACTACAAAATTAATAGAGATGTCTGAAGCTGATGAGGTGCTTTACAACGTGAGGCACCCTGAATACAAAAATAGATTAAGAAGATTGGAGACCTAACCTGACCTAACCTAACCTAACCTAACCTAACATAACCCTCTCCTGTAGCAAGGAATCGGAGTGTTATAGTGAGCCTGTCTTCTGAAGATGTAGCAGTTCTTAAGTGAATATTGTGCTATGTGATATGAGGATACATTTCATTGAGCACATACAGAAATGTATGCTCATCCAGACTTGACGTCTTCCACTGTAAGCTCACGTAAAAAGTTTTGTTGAATGCTTTTATCGTGTCGTCGTAAAACCCACGGCTTCACCCAGATTAGATTAGTTTTTCGTTCCATAGATCCGTGCTGAGGAGAGCCTCGTGGATGTAGAACATGTCGATTTTTTTAAGCTGAAATAACAATACTAATAGTATGAATAAATACAATACATCATTTGTTTCTATTAAAAATTTCGCCAACGGAGTAGAAGGAGTTGGCCAGTAGTAAGTCTTTCAGGCTCCTTTTAAACTGATCTTTATTTCTAACTAAATTTTTTATGTTTCCTGGCAAATTATTGAAGATGGGTGTTCCTGAGTAGTGGACGAGTAGTGGACCCCTTTTTGAACTAAAATAAGTGCTTTTAAGTCCTTGTGCAGATCATTTTTGTTCCTGGTATTGTATGTACGAACTGAGTTGTTTGTTGGAAAAAGAGATATATTATTTACGACAAATTTCATTAAGAAGTAAATATACTGAGAGGCAGTAGTTAGTATACCCAGTTCTTTGAAGAGGTTTCTGCAGGAGGTCCGTGAATTTACTCCACAAATAATACGTATTACACGCATGTGGACCTTGAAAACTTGTTTGACTTCAATATTTACCCCAAAATATTATCCCATATGACATTACGGATTGAAAGTATGCAAGCTTTTTCATTTTTATGTTGCCTATGTCTGCTAACACTCGAATTGCAAATACAGATTTGTTAAGGCGTTTCTGCAGTTCTGTGGTGTGCTCCTCCCACCTGAATTTATTATCAAGTTGTAATCCCAGGACTTTTAAGACTGTCAGCCTCGAATGTATGGTTCCATTTTTTCCCCCACTTCTTTTTCGCATGTGCACACAATGCAATTGGAGTACGTAGAACTGCTGCGGTTAATAACAAGTTGTTGTCAGCCATCTTGAACTTTGACGAAAAATTTGATGACAGTGTAATACCCCCTCTAGCGCTACGTCAAAGATCTTTGTCAAATATATTGGACGGAATATTGGATCTCATCTTTGATCAAATATTTGAAAAAGAAATTTGATAGTGTAATACCGGCCTAACAGGTCAAACGCAGGGGTGCGCTGCAGCGCGGCCGTCACCTGCGTGCGGACGAGCTCGCCGATGTCCGCTGCACGCTCCTTGTCGTTTTACCAACATTTTAAAGACACATACACGAGAGAACAAAAGAAGGAAGTGTGTCACAGTTTAGTAACACTCAACAGTTGATTCTCAGGGATTCACAACAAAGTCACTGCTAAGGAACATCTGAGAACTTAAACTGGCGTGCTGTGTCGGGCGCTGTTCACCCACTAGGTGCCATCTTGTCTGTCGTACCTTCTATGGCAAGAAACGACACGAATACGCACTAGGCCGAAACTAAATTACGCTAGGCCTAGATCTCCCCACGTACACTCTTTGACATAAAACTCGACCGGCGGCCGGCCGCTTCAGACGCTAAGTCCGCGCCGATCGCGACATGGGACAAAAAAACTGGCCAACTCGCTAATTCTCTAAGTCCGGTTATCTGCACAATCTGGCAACACTGTAGACTGCGGCACTTCCTGGAGGAAAACTTGTCCCAAGATAGAGAGACTCTCGACTGATTACGCCTGTGGTCTAGCGGTAGCGTGCGTTGTTTCTGTTCATAATGTCAGTGCATCGAGAGCAGCTGGCATAAAATATTTTTATAGCCTCTTCTGTCTGAATGCTGAAGACGTGAATGTAATGGTAGCGCAGATTCAATCTATTTCGCTTTGTGACACACCGATATCAAAATTGTATCTAGTAACGATTTTGCGGCAGATTTCCTGCAGACTGTCCTCCTCTGGACGCCGTATGCGGCAAAGCTCCGGGATCCATTTGCTGGCTACTGGCAGCGGCCGTGGCGACAGCAGCGGCGCTGCACTCCCCCGTTCTTTATCGAAAGCGCCTGCTACCGCTCATCGCTTTTGATGATTTAATACGCTTTATTATTAAATGTTGCTCCACAGAAAATTTCTACAATTTCCATTCACGCTCAAAAGCAACGGAGACAGACGCCCTGATTAGTAGGCGGGTAATCGGCAAGAGCTGAGTATGGCCCGAAATTAATTTTATAGACTGGGACGAAATTAAACCACCTCACTACATTCGATGAATTTATAAATGCTTCATACCTCGTTTCTTTTCCTTTCAAACTTAATTATTTGTGCAACTTTTGGTCAATGATTGGATGTTTTCGTCAAGCCAGAGTGAGCGTCTGTGGTGTAAAATGTATTACAGTTCTTGTTTCATTCCTTATGGTAAGTCTATGCGATAAACTGTGTGAATACCTTGCAATGCATGCTCTGTAGCAGTGCAGGCACACTGCACATTTGGAGTTCCATGTATGGGTTCATGAAGTATTTATTGTTGATCGGAAGTGATAGTTAAGGTCATCAGATTTAAACCAGAAAAATTTGTCGTTTTGAAGGTTTCAGAGAACGGAAAGGAATTGCTAACGCCGGTGTTAGAAAACGTCTACAGCTAAATGCTATTGTAAAAATTTAGAAGATGGGAACTATATTAATGAACATGTGCACTTCATAAACAACCTTCTGACATGTTAGACCTATATGACGAACAAAGCTCAAATTTATATCGATGACAGTCGGTTTGAATCTTTTCGGGACCTATTTTACAGTGAAGCACCTTGGAATTTGCAAAGCAGAAATCCATGATATTAACTTAATTTACTAAGTCGAAATCGGACGAAGATTGATGTTTAAAGGCATTCTTCAGATTTCGCATAAGAAATTTTTACTAGCAGTTTGCAACTCCATTAATTAAAATGGAAAATAAAAGGTTGTAGTCAGCGGCTTCTACCGTGATTCGAACTTATAGTACAAGCACTGCAACGCACAAGGGAACCTCTGAGCTAACGACACACTGGCGGCCAGAGGCGGACTATAGTCACTGCGATGTTGCCTGAGCCTCAAAACGCAACTTTAAACACACAAACAGAGGAGGTGGAGATTACTGTTTTAACGTCCCGTCGACAACGATGTCATTAGAGACGGAGCACAAGCTCGGATTAGGGAAGGATGGGGAAGGAAATCGGCCGTGCCCTTCCTAAGGAACCATCCCGGCATTTGTCTGAAGCGATTTAGGGAAATCATTGAAAACCTAAATCAGGATGGCCGGGCGCGGGATTGCACCGTCGTCCTCCCGAATGCACACACAAACAGGTGTTACTTATGTGAGGAACGCCGTTCTTGGAGTCCAGAAATTAAATATACTTTCTAATTGTGTCATCTTGCAGTGGATTATATCGTACGAGTCTTCGATGTGGAAAACGAATGTCAAGTGAATCTAGCGAGGTAACGCCGACCTACACCCGGAAGTAAATGCACTATCAGAGTGTTGACAAATACTTGCTACGACGCTGCCATTTCTCGGCTCTCTGAGGAGGCAGCTCTTCAGCGAAATGCTTGCCGTGATTCTCCGATACGGTTCTTCAGAGTGGAGACGCGCGCGCACGTTTGGTTTTTATGCGGCGTTCTCCCCTGATGGTTTCTGACGTCGCCTTGTGGGCTATGTATACATATGAAACATTCAATTATCATTAATCCAGAATGATACAAGTTTCAGCTTCCGGCGTGGAAGAAGGCTGTTGACGCCGACATTATATCATTTCAACGTAGGGAAAGCAAAACGGATCATTCAATGTTTCTCATTCAACATAAAGCATGTGAGATAAATTTCCGTAACGTTCATAATCATCTAAAAATACAAACGAAGTAAAAATACACCGGAAGCTTATTCGAATTGAATATAATGTAAGATACCAAACGCTTTGCACCTCTATGTCGAATTTGTCCACTTGCAATCGTTTGCAACATGCACATAGAATGTCATGATTACCACGAGAATGAAGAAATATGTTGGTAAGGATGGAAGCAAGAAGAGACGCAGTCAACAAATATTCTGTTCCTCATGGCAGTCATTTCATTTGACACGTAAGAAGAGGTAAAGCGGGAATTTACTTTCGTTAACACGAAAGATATGCCGCACATATTGATAACGAGGAAGTCTGCGTCTTCATACGTTTCCTCCTTGAAATCTGTATGCTCTATTATATACTAAGTAGCCCGATCATTGTTTCAGTAATGTTACCCTCTTGTTTGACCCCGTATCGATGAACAGATTCCAAATGCATGTCTCTGCGTGAAAGTAGCTGTTCGAACCCTTCCTGGGTTGTTTTTTGTGTTTTATTGCTTGGAATTCCTGAAGCAGACCACTGTGCCTTCCCCCCTCGTAGGTTAGGTCTCAAAACTAAACCGCTTTGCATCCAATGGCATAATTTGTTCATACTGCATCAGCATAAGACTCTTGCGAGTGAGAGAATGACAATAACAATCGTAACAAGAACAAGCAAATAATGAATGATGTTTATTCCAACGCAGAACGAGAATGGCTTTAAATATAAAAATCTATATCTATATCCATATCTATTGATCTTTGAGTTGGCACAATGCAAATATATTCTTAGCATTTAGTTACTGAATTTAGTTCTGGATGTTTGCAGAGAAAAGGAAAAGTGGGTACTTCTCGCTAGTGTAATATAATGTGAACCAGCAACTACCCTTTCCTTAGAACACGACTCAAGCAGGTCCTCAAGTAGGCACTGCTGCATTCTGTTCCCTGACATTGCTCTGATGACGGTTAATGCAAATAGTTCCGATTATGAAATACAAAACGTATTGCAGGTTAGTTCCTAGGATAGTAACATTAAATTTGCGTTGTAGACGGCACATGAACGTGACGACTATCCATATTACTCATCAATATAGAAAGACAATATTTTGGAAATTTAGCAGGATTACTCAAAATTAATTCTGAAATTGGGTGACTGACCGCACAGGTGCTAAACGTCGTCAAGAGTATATGATGTCCTAATCGCATTAGGAATATGAAGATCGTCTTCGACAGCTCGCAACTTTCACATTGCTATCTCCACCCTACTCCAGACAGCTCTCGGTCGAGTTATACTACGTTGCCGATGTTATGGAAGGCCTTCAAACCGACAACAGACCACATGTTGAAAAATACAAGCGAATTCTGTTGCAGCGTAAGCTTATTGTAACTAATCTAAAAATTATTGGAGAGGAACATTGTCCTATTCAAAAAAAGTAAAATGTTACACACTGTTGACGTCAAACGGACATTATCTATGTCCTGTCTTGTGTCCTACTCATCTATAATATCAAGTGTACTATGAAAATGATTATATATAATGGATTATAAG
This sequence comes from Schistocerca cancellata, assembly GCF_023864275.1. Lineage (NCBI taxonomy): Eukaryota > Metazoa > Arthropoda > Insecta > Orthoptera > Acrididae > Schistocerca > Schistocerca cancellata. The sequence goes on from NC_064634.1 coordinate 512,517,189, forward strand.
GTAATGCATTGATACCAGATGGTGGGGGCCGGCCGATGTGGCCGTGCGGTTCTAGGCGCTTCAGTCTGGAACCGCGTGACCACTACGGTCGCAGGTTCGAATCCTGCCTCGGGCATGGATGTGTGTGATGTCCTTAGGTTAGTTAGGTTTAAGTAGTTCTAAGTTCTAGGGGACTGATGACCTTAGAAGTTAAGTCCCATAGTGCTCAGAGCCATTTGAACCATTTGAACTATTTAACACAAAATGACATTAAAAATTTAAGTTATTCACGAGCAGCTAGTTGAGAATATGTATGAACATTAAATGACACGACGAACCGTCTTGTTCTGCATGTGGTTTCAAACCCAGCTCATGCAGACTAAGCAAAGATTTCGTGACTGACGGAAACTAACAGTCATTCCTGATTAGGCATACAGAGAGTGATATACCTCGATTTTAGACAGTATCAGTTAGCAAATATCAACTTTAAATTGCATAACGCAAACATTTTTAACAGACGCGAATTCCTACCCAGCATCTATTGTCCCTGTTAACGAACTACGAGAGATGTTAAATATTGCTTCTTCACAAGTAACTTACTTGAAATGCCGTGAGCTAAAGCTGTGTGTTGGACACGGATTCGAACCCGGAACCTAATCGGATTGCTATCGAAGCACAGTCAAATGTGACACATCGGAATTTCGCGGCAGTAACTAGATGTTTTAACTGAAATGACGAGACGAAACATTAATTTTTTCCTTCCCAGGACTCCAACCCGGCACCTATCGCTGTTATATTCTAGAGAAAACTAACGTTAAATATGGGTTTGTTGCACCAGCAGTGACATGTGAGCATGTTTGAACTGAAATAATATGACGAAGAGTTCAGCGCTCACTGGGAATAGAGCCCCACACATATCGTTGTTGACTACACACAAAGAGACGTCAGCTACCGAATTTTTCTCCACCAGCTGCTCAGAATAGCATCTTGAACTTACAGTCATCTCGCAAATAGTTCTGTGTCTCACTGGGAGTTAAAAACGTCAGATATCGTTAGTGTTGACAGCGAATGAAAATACATTAAAAATCAAAATTATTATCCACCAGCAGATAGGTGTTCTCATGCTAGAGCTTGATAATACATAATTAAATCTTTAGTGCCGGGCCAGGATTCGATCCCATTCACGCATAATATGTGAAGGTGTTGAGGAATCTGCAGTTTTGAACAAACAACAAATTGTAGCCGAGCTGTATTGCCACGAAGGGATCAAATTCCGCGTTAAGGGCGGTCTGAGTTGCATTCCCAGTTCAGAACCAATTTTATCGACATACAGAAGCTCAAATAAAAGATGGAATAAGTGTCCTGTGACCATACATAGCGTTTGTGTCGTCACTTGAAATAAATAACTAGTATAAGAAAGGTTACTGGTGATAGAGTTTCTACATGTCGCCACTCCAGACTTTATTGTGGTTCAACCTACCGTCTACTTGGTAAAGAAGGAATATCATCTTTAATGTGAATTTTCAGACCACGCAGCCATTATATCTCCTTCACTTGGTGTAGCCAGGAGAGAATGGAATCTGTCTCTCCCTATCTAAAATCATTGACAGAAGTGGGAATCGAACCCAGACCATAAGTATAACAACCTACCATCCGTCCAACAGACCACGAAATCCTCTTCTCTGCGAGTCATTTTTCTATCGTAACGCAGTTGCGCCACACTTGATGAGAATTCTGACACACAGGCTCCCTGTAGTAATTTGCAGCATGTTCAGTAAATTCATTTACTTGGTTGACCGAATCACCATGAACTAGCTGCCTCGGCTACCCAGTGCATACATTCGACTATTTTGTAATCACAGAAATAAAATCACGTTACTGCCACCTACACACAACTGCCAACATTGTAGGATGCAGAAGTTTAAATAGGAAGTGTTCCTTTCCACTTGAGCTATTCTATTGCGCTATCTGTTACTAGAAAACGTCGTTTAGTCCAAAAGAAAAGCTGTAACTGTTTGTCTCTCAGAAGTCAAGACCTGGCCATATGCATAATCTCACAGTGCTGTGGACTCGCATTCGGGAGGACGACGGTTCAATCCCGTCTCCGGCCATCCTGATTTAGGTTTTCCGTGATTTCACTAAATCGCTTCAGGCAAATGCCGGGATGGTTCCTTTGAAAGGGCACAGCCGATTTCCTTCCCCATCCTTCCCTCACCCGAGCTTGCGCTCCGTCTCTAATGACCTCGTTGTCGACGGGACGTTAAACACTAATCCCCTCCCTCCTCCTCACAGTGCTGTGGAATCCAAAAGTTCTGGAGGAATACACTCCTGGAAATGGAAAAAAGAACACATTGACACCGGTGTGTCAGACCCACCATACTTGCTCCGGATACTGCGAGAGGGCTGTACAAGCAATGATCACACGCACGGCACAGCGGACACACCAGGAACCGCGGTGTTGGCCATCGAATGGCGCTAGCTGCTCAGCATTTGTGCACCGCCGCCGTCAGTGTCAGCCAGTTTGCCGTGGCATACGGAGCTCCATCGCAGTCTTTAACACTGGTAGCATGCCGCAACAGCGTGGACGTGAACCGTATGTGCAATTGACGGACTTTGAGCGAGGGCGTATAGTGGGCATGCGGGAGGCCGGGTGGACGTCCGCCGAATTGCTCAACACGTGGGGTGTGAGGTCTCCACAGTACATCGATGTTGTCGCCAGTGGTCGGCGGAAGGTGCACGTGCCCGTCGACCTGGGACCGGACCGCAGCGACGCACGGATGCACGCCAAGACCGTAGGATCCTACGCAGTGCCGTAGGGGACCGCACCGCCACTTCCCAGCAAATTAGGGACACTGTTGCTCCTGGGGTATCGGCGAGGACCATTCGCAACCGTCTCCATGAAGCTGGACTACGGTCCCGCACACCGTTAGGCCGTCTTCCGCTCACGCCCCAACATCGTGCAGCCCGCCTCCAGTGGTGTCGCGACAGGCGTGAATGGAAGGACGAATGGAGACGTGTCGTCTTCAGCGATGAGAGTCGCTTCTGCCTTGGTGCCAATGATGGTCGTATGCGTGTTTGGCGCCGTGCAGGTGAGCGCCACAATCAGGACTGCATACGACCGAGGCACACAGGGCCAACACCCGGTATCATGGTGTGGGGAGCGATCTCTTACACTGGCCGTACACCACTGGTGATCGTCGAGGGGACACTGAATAGTGCACGGTACATCCAAACCGTCATCGAACCCATCGTTCTACCATTCCTAGACCGGCAAGGGAACTTGCTGTTCCAACAGGACAATGCACGTCCGCATGTATCCCGTGCCACTCAACGTGCTCTAGAAGGTGTAAGTCAACTACCCTGGCCAGCAAGATCTCCGGATCTGTCCCCCATTGAGCATGTTTGGGACTGGATGAAGCGTCGTCTCACGCGGTCTGCACGTCCAGCACGAACACTGGTCCAACTGAGGCGCCAGGTGGAAATGGCATGGCAAGCCGTTCCACAGGACTACATCCAGCATCTCTACGATCGTCTCCCTGGGAGAATAGCAGCCTGCATTGGTGCGAAAGGTGGATATACACTGTACTAGTGCCGACATTGTGCATGCTCTGTTGCCTGTGTCTATGTGCCTGTGGTTCTGTCAGTGTGATCATGTGATGTATCTGACCCCAGGAATGTGTCAATAAAGTTTCTCCTTCCTGGGACAATGAATTCACGGTGTTCTTATTTCAATTTCCAGGAGTGTAGTTGCCGAGCTCTGGAGCTGTTGTAGCTACGTGACAGCTTGTAGCATAGATAAGATGTCGCGAGTTCGAATACATTCAGTGCTACATTTTTTAAAACGCAATTCTGCTCTCTGCTGAAGTTGTCAATCTAATGGAACTTTGAACATAATTCCCTTCACTTCTCAACCCAAAGTATTCGCATGTGGAAAAAGGACTAACTACTGTGACATTTTGTTCTATTCAGGTTTAATAGACAGCAGGCAGCAGATGCATCTCGAAGGTGTGCAGGGAGAGCGCATCGTGCCATAATATGTCAGAAAAGTATTTTCTACATTAGCCGTCGTGTGGTAGTGATATTTTATTCTTCTTCAAACTCTGATTGACAGCTTTAACTCAGAACAAATTTTCTACATGCATGTAATCAATAAACTGCATGTGCATTGTCAGACTGTCTACATCTACATCTACATCCATACTCCGCAAGCCACCTGACGGTGTGTGGCGGAGGGTACCCTGAGTACCTCTATCGGTTCTCCCTTCTATTCCAGTCTCGTATTGTTCGTGGAAAGAAGGATTGTCGGTATGCTTCTGTGTGGGCTCTAATCTCTCTGATTTTATCCTCATGGTCTCTTCGCGAGATATACGTAGGAGGGAGCAATATAGTGCTTGACTCTTCGGTGAAGGTATGTTCTCGAAACTTTGACAAAAGCCCGTACCGAGCTACTGAGCGTCTCTCCTGCAGAGTCTTCCACTGGAGTTTATCTATCATCTCCGTAACGCTTTCGCTATTACTGAATGATCCTGTAACGAAGCGCGCTGCTCTCCGTTGAATCTTCTCTATATCTTCTATCAACCCTATCTGGTACGGATCCCACATTGCTGAGCAGTATTCAAGCACTGGGCGAACAAGCGTACTGTAACCTACTTCCTTTGTTTTCGGACTGCATTTCCTTAGGATTCTTCCAATGAATCTCAGTCTGGCATCTGCTTTACCGACGCTCAACATTATATGATCATTCCATTTTAAATCACTCCTAATGCGTACTCCCAGATAATTTATGGTATTAACTGCTTCCAGTTGCTGCCCTGCTATTTTGTAGCTAAATGATAAAGGATCTATCTTTCTGTGTATTCGCAGCACATTACACTTGTCTACATTGAGATTCAATTGCCATTCCCTGCACCATGCGTCAATTCGTTGCAGATCCTCCTGCATTTCAGTACAATTTTCCATTGTTAGAACCTCTCGATACACCACAGCATCATCTGCAAAAGGCCTCAGTGAACTTCCGATGTCATCCACCAGGTCATTTATGTATATTGTGAATAGCAACGGTCCTATGACACTCCCCTGCGGCACACCTGAAATCACTCTTACTTCGGAGGACTTCTCTCCATTGAGAATGAGGTAACATCAGAGAATTCGCATATATCGTTGATGATTAATTTCTCTCTCATGTTTACTATTGTTTTAACAACACTAAAGGAAACCTTACGAAAATTGTGCACTGTATTATAAGAAATGAAATAAAACTAACCATGATAACCTTACGACGAAAGTATCTGTACACAAGCATGCCTCTATCGACACGAATTAGTAAAATACTACTCACTTAGATTTTGATTGGGTCTGTGTTTAATTGGTATGCTGTGTCATACTCAAGAGGTATGCAAATGTGGCATTTCATAAATATAGTTACGTGTTCCTAGAAACCCAAAATTCGCTTGTCAGCAGCGGAAAGAGGCTTAATTCCGTGCACACCAGGAAGTAACTCGTCGATCACAGAGTTGCCAAACATACGTTGCCTTGTTGCCAAATCTCAGTTACAGTACCAGGAGGAAGAAGACGAACCGATGTGATCCTACAGCGGTCTGGGAAGTGACCATAGCTGGTGTCTCCAAGTCGCGGCTGCTACGGCCTGGAATACGTAATGCGTCTGATTCGCTTTCTGTAACTAGGTTTAGGGACTGGAGCGTAGTTACTAATAATACTCAGAACTGACTGCAAACTGAGCATCATAAATCAGTAACTCTCATTGTTGTTTTTATATTTCTTTCGTAAGTGCACTCAAAACTAAGAAAGTCATTCACAGGCGTTTTCGTGCCTCGCCGATAGTCGAGCACAACATACAAATAAAAATAAAAAAGAATGTGTGTGTGTGTGTGTGTGTGTGTGTGTGTGTGTGTGTGAGAGAGAGAGAGAGAGAGAGAGAGAGAGAGAGAAATAAAAAGCTATGAGATAGAGTGTAAAAAATTGTTGTAAAGAAATTGAATCATGGTATTTAAAGAAATCTTTCATTAAAATGACACGTTCCACATCATTACGAAACGTCGTATTCATGATCTATGGAACAAGAGTTAATCTAATGTAATCTAATCTAATCTAATCACATCATATTGATGATTAGCCATGAAGAGTCATGAATTACCGAAATTTTTACCAATACCAGTAACCAAATCTAAACTTGAAAATAAAAGACGACAATTTTTGTAATAAACCGTGACTCCTATCAAGACCCTTTCATCCCTGTTATCTAACCACGAAAGATGTCTGATATACCTCCATTCTGAAGTAACAAAGTGTGCATGTATTTAAAGATGAAGTGCATGATGTGAAGTTCTGTGACGGAGATTCGAACCCAACACGTAATCCGATTGTTAACTAAGAAAAATCAAATGTTACGTATCGGTTTTTCTTACGAGCCGCTAGGTGTCTGAATCGAAAATAAGGATACAAACTTTTGTGCCTAAGCGACAATCGAACTGCACACCTACCGTGCATCCACGAATATAACTTAAGTATCAGTTGCTTACTCATGAACAGTAAGATGTGTGCGTGTTTGACCAGAAGTAACGACACCTGTTGCGATTGTTGGCAACACATGAATAGACATTGACATTGCGCGTTAATTTTCACTAGCAGGTGGGTGTGCACTTGATAAAGCTAGAAATGAAATTATGAATATTTTTGTACTGGATCAGGTTTCAGACCCACATACTTACCTTTGGAGGAGACCTAGAGAAGATTGCAGTCTTGGGAAAAGGAACGAAATGACTGAACTATACTGTTCCGAGAGATTCAGATCCTCGAAAGAGGAGATACGAATTCGAATCACAGTCCAGCACCAAATTTTTAAACGTCTCTAGTTCAATCAAGTACAAGTAAAATAAGAGCCCTGTCCCTTTAAATGGCTATCGGTTCATCAAATAAAATAAAATTGTCTAATGTAAGTAAGCTTACTGGCGACTGTATTTCTTTTTACCATGACTTCCGCTGTGTCATTTCCCAACGCAAACCGGCTCTGCCCAGTTGGTAATGAAGGAACGTGATGTTTAATGCGGATTCTGGATTATAACGTCTTTCTCTTGAGGTTACCAGAGGTAAAATAAATCTGTTAAAAGTAAATGCCTGAACCCACGCATTGCACCTGTGATAGCTCGTTCCACCAGACCAATGTGGCCACATTACCCAGCCCCAGGAGTGTGCTGTAACGGATGATGTGCTTAGCTTACAAAATTAGTCACGGTGGAAAAAATGCGAGTCTATTAAATGGTCAAGTAGAAGCAAGCTTCTGACGCAGAGATTATGCTATTCTCATGTCAGCAGGATGTAAAGACTCTTCTAGGCATCATAGGCTGGATGTGAAGCCATTTTGATTTTTCACAAATTCAGCAAATTTCTTAGTTCGAGAAAATCCACTGTGAAGTGTGAAGTTTCCGGATAATTCGATTATTACTGTTATTATGAATATCATTTTATTCATACCGCTGATGGAACACGACCGTAGTCTTGAGGTAAAACGCGAGACCAGCTAATATGACGTCTGGCGACCGAAAGCACATATCGACAAAATTTTTATCACCACTTTCCTCTCGTTGCTGAAGCTATGAGTGTAATTCAAGCGAATCTACAATATCATATTAGCTGGTCTCGCGTTTAACCTCAAGACTACGGTCGTAGTCAAGAGTAATGTACTAAGACTGGAGTCAAGACTTCCTCTGGGAAGTGCCGCAGTCTACATGTTGCTAGATCGAGCATATTGCCAGACATAGAATTCTGAGAGGAGCATGACTGTATTGTCCACCTTACGTGAACGACTCGACGGTCAATTTTTTGGTCTGAGACTGTATCTGCACGCTTAAGACCCAGAAGAATTTAAAAGAAAAAGTAGTTTATGAGAGCAACGTTAACCATAGCGTTCGAAGTATTCATAGTATTGTATACGTGTGTGTAAACGACTTCCAATGACCACTCAAGAAAGACAAAGATACACAATCTAGCTTCAATATTTTTTACACTCTATCTCATAGCTTTTTATTTCTCTCTCTCTCTCTCTCTCTCTCTCTCTCTCTCTCTCTCTCTCTCTCTCTCACACACACACACACACACACACACACACATTCTTTTTTATTTTTATTTGTATGTTGTGCTCGACTATCGGCGAGGCACGAAAACGCCTGTGAATGACTTTCTTAGTTTTGAGTGCACTTACGAAAGAAATATAAAAACAACAATGAGAGTTACTGATTTATGATGCTCAGTTTGCAGTCAGTTCTGAGTATTATTAGTAACTACGCTCCAGTCCCTAAACCTAGTTACAGAAAGCGAATCAGACGCATTACGTATTCCAGGCCGTAGCAGCCGCGACTTGGAGACACCAGCTATGGTCACTTCCCAGACCGCTGTAGGATCACATCGGTTCGTCTTCTTCCTCCTGGTACTGTAACTGAGATTTGGCAACAAGGCAACGTATGTTTGGCAACTCTGTGATCGACGAGTTACTTCCTGGTGTGCACGGAATTAAGCCTCAAAGTTCACTTGATTTTACCTGTCATTTCCATTGAATAATCTGAGTTATTATAGCTTGAAGGTAACAAAAGATTGAAAATTTACGGTTTTCAGCCCAGGAAAGTCGTTGCAGATGGAAATCGCAACTAATCTCGACCTTTGAATAGCGGTTTACGAGTTCTAGTTACTATTGCTGTCGTAATAGGAAGCTGAGACCCATACCTCCTCGCCAGCTCTGTGGTAACGTGCTGACCTGTGAAACAGCGTCTGTTACGGTTTGCAGTTCCAGTCTCACTGACTGAAACGTTTTTATCCCTTCTGTGAAAGAGCTACAAGCAGTCAGATCAAACATCAATAAGGAAATCGCAAGAAAATGCTTTCAGCTCATAGTGAAATGTTGAACAACTTACAATGCTGCACAACAGGTAACGCCTCTTTCCGCTGCTGACAAGCGAATTTTGGGTTTCTAGGAATACGTAACTATATTTATGAAATGCCACATTTGCATACCTCTTGAGTATGACACAGCATACCAATTAAACACAGACCCAATCAAAATCTAAGTGAGTAGTATTTTACTAATTCGTGTCGATAGAGGCATGCTTGTGTACAGATACTTTCGTCGTAAGGTTATCATGGTTAGTTTTATTTCATTTCTTATAATACAGTGCACAATTTTCGTAAGGTTTCCTTTAGTGTTGTTAAAACAATAGTAAACATGAGAGAGAAATTAATCATCAACGATATATGCGAATTCTCTGATGTTACCTATGACAGTCTGACAATGCACATGCAGTTTATTGATTACATGCATGTAGAAAATTTGTTCTAAGTTAAAGCTGTCAATCAAAGTTTGAAGAAAAATAAAATATCACTACCACACGACGGCTAATGTAGAAAATACTTTTCTGACATATTATGGCACGATGCGCTCTCCCTGCACACCTTCGAGATGCATCTGCTGCCTGCTGTCTATTAAACCTGAATAGAACAAAATGTCACAGTAGTTAGTCCTTTTTCCACATGCGACTACTTTGGGTTGAGAAGTGAAGGGAATTATGTTCAAAGTTCCATTAGATTGATAACTTCAGCAGAGAGCAGAATTGTGTTTTAAAAAATGTAGCACTGAATGTATTCGAACTCGCGACATCTTATCTATGCTACAAGCTGACACGTAGCTACAACAGCTCCAGAGCTCGGCAACTATTCCTCCAGAACTTTTGGATTCCACAGCACTGTGAGATTATGTATATGGCCAGGTCTTGACTTCTGAGAGACAAACAGTTACAGCTTTTCTTTTGGACTGAACGACGTTTTCTAGTAACAGATAGCGCAATAGAATAGCTCAAGTGGAAAGGAACACTTCCTATTTAAACTTCTGCATCCTACAATGTTGGCAGTTGTATGTAGGTGGCAGTAACGTGATTTTATTTCTGTGATTACAAAATAGTCGAATGTATGCACTGGGTAGCCGAGGCAGCTAGTTCATGGTGATTCGGTCAACCAAGTAAAAGAATTTACTCAACATGCTGCAAATTACTACAGGGAGCCTGTGTGTCAGAATTCTCATCAAGTGTGGCGCAACTGCGTTACGATAGAAAAATGACTCGCAGAGAAGAGGATTTCGTGGTCTGTTGGACGGATGGTAGGTTGTTATACTTATGGTCTGGGTTCGATTCCCACTTCTGTCAATGATTTTAGATAGGGAGAGACAGATTCCATTCTCTCCTGGCTACACCAAGTGAAGGAGATATAATGGCTGCGTGGTCTGAAAATTCACATTAAAGATGATATTCCTTCTTTACCAAGTAGACGGTAGGTTGAACCACAATAAAGTCTGGAGTGGCGACATGTAGAAACTCTATCACCAGTAACCTTTCTTATACTAGTTATTTATTTCAAGTGACGACACAAACGCTATGTATGGTCACAGGACACTTATTCCATCTTTTATTTGAGCTTCTGTATGTCGATAAAATTGGTTCTGAACTGGGAATGCAACTCAGACCGCCCTTAACGCGGAATTTGATCCCTTCGTGGCAATACAGCTCGGCTACAATTTGTTGTTTGTTCAAAACTGCAGATTCCTCAACACCTTCACATATTATGCGTGAATGGGATCGAATCCTGGCCCGGCACTAAAGATTTAATTATGTATTATCAAGCTCTAGCATGAGAACACCTATCTGCTGGTGGATAATAATTTTGATTTTTAATGTATTTTCATTCGCTGTCAACACTAACGATATCTGACGTTTTTAACTCCCAGTGAGACACAGAACTATTTGCGAGATGACTGTAAGTTCAAGATGCTATTCTGAGCAGCTGGTGGAGAAAAATTCGGTAGCTGACGTCTCTTTGTGTGCAGTCAACAACGATATGTGTGGGGCTCTATTCCCAGTGAGCACTGAACTCTTCGTCATATTATTTCAGTTCAGACATGCTCACATGTCACTGCTGGTGCAACAAACCCATATTTAACGTTAGTTTTCTCTAGAATATAACAGCGATAGGTGCCGGGTTGGAGTCCTGGGAAGGAAAAAATTAATGTTTCGTCTCGTCATTTCAGTTAAAACATCTAGTTACTGCCGCGAAATTCCGATATGTCACATTTGACTGTGCTTCGATAGCAATCCGATTAGGTTCCGGGTTCGAATCCGTGTCCAACACACAGCTTTAGCTCACGGCATTTCAAGTAAGTTACTTGTGAAGAAGCAATATTTAACATCTCTCGTAGTTCGTTAACAGGGACAATAGATGCTGGGTAGGAATTCGCGTCTGTTAAAAATGTTTGCGTTATGCAATTTAAAGTTGATATTTGCTAACTGATACTGTCTAAAATCGAGGTATATCACTCTCTGTATGCCTAATCAGGAATGACTGTTAGTTTCCGTCAGTCACGAAATCTTTGCTTAGTCTGCATGAGCTGGGTTTGAAACCACATGCAGAACAAGACGGTTCGTCGTGTCATTTAATGTTCATACATATTCTCAACTAGCTGCTCGTGAATAACTTAAATTTTTAATGTCATTTTGTGTTAAATAGTTCAAATGGTTCAAATGGCTCTGAGCACTATGGGACTTAACTTCTAAGGTCATCAGTCCCCTAGAACTTAGAACTACTTAAACCTAACTAACCTAAGGACATCACACACATCCATGCCCGAGGCAGGATTCGAACCTGCGACCGTAGCGGTCACGCGGTTCCAGACTGAAGCGCCTAGAACCGCACGGCCACATCGGCCGGCCCCCACCATCTGGTATCAATGCATTACCTTATAATCCATTATATATAATCATTTTCATAGTACACTTGATATTATAGATGAGTAGGACACAAGACAGGACATAGATAATGTCCGTTTGACGTCAACAGTGTGTAACATTTTACTTTTTTTGAATAGGACAATGTTCCTCTCCAATAATTTTTAGATTAGTTACAATAAGCTTACGCTGCAAGAGCATTCGCTTGTATTTTTCAATATGTGGTCTGTTGTCGGTTTGAAGGCCTTCCATAACATCGGCAACGTAGTGCAACACCACCGAGAGCTGTCTGGAGTAGGGTGGAGATAGCAATGTGAAAGTCGCGAGCTGTCGAAGACGATCTTCATATTCCTAATGCGATTAGGACATCATATACTCTTGACGACGTTTAGCACCTGTGCGGTCAGTCACCCAATTTCAGAATTCATTTTGAGTAATCCTGCTAAATTTCCAAAATATTGTCTTTTTATTATGATGAGTAATATGGATAGTCGTCACGTTCATGTGCCGTCTACAACGCAAATTTAATGTTACTATCCTAGGAACTAACCTGCAATACGTTTTGTATTTCATAATCGGAACTATCTGCATTAACCGTCATCAGAGCAATGTCAGGGAACAGAATGCAGCAGTGTCTACTTGAGGACCTGCTTGAGTCGTGTTCTAAGGAAAGGGTTCACATTATATTACACTAGCGAGAAGCACCGACTTTTCCTTTTCTCTGCAAACATCCAGAACTAAATTCAGTAACTAAATGCTAAGAATATATTTGCATTGTGCCAACTCAAAGATCAATAGATATGGATATAGATATAGATTTTTATATTTAAAGCCATTCTCGTTCTGCGTTGGAATAAACATCATTCATTATTTGCTTGTTCTTGTTACGATTGTTATTGTCATTCTCTCACTCGCAAGAGTCTTATGCTGATGCAGTATGAACAAATTATGCCATTGGATGCAAAGCGATTTAGTTTTGAGACCTAACCCACGAGGGGGAAAGGCACAGTGGTCTGCTTCAGGAAATCCAAGCAATAAAACACAAAAAACAACCCAGGAAGGGTTCGAACAGCTACTTTCACGCAGAGACATGCATTTGGAATCTGTTCATCGTTACGGGGTCAAACAAGAGGGTAACATTACTGAAACAATGATCGGGCTACTTAGTATATAATAGAGCATACAGATTTCAAGGAGGAAACGTATGAAGACGCAGACTTCCTCGTTATCAATATGTGCGGCATATCTTTCGTGTTAACGAAAGTAAATTCCCGCTTTACCTCTTCTTACGTGTCAAATGAAATGAATGCCACGAGGAATAGAATATTTGTTGACTGCGTCTCTTCTTGCTTCCATCCTTACCAACATATTTCTTCATTCTCGTGGTAATCATGACATTCTATGTGCATGCTGCAAACGATTGCAAGTGGACAAATTCGACATCGAGGTGCAAAGCGTTTGGTATCTTACATTATATTCAATTCGAATAAGCTTCCGGTGTATTTTTACTTCGTTTGTATTTTTAGATGATTATGAACGTTACGGAAATTTATCTCACATGCTTTATGTTGAATGAGAAACATTGAATGATCCGTTTTGCTTTCCCTACGTTGAAATGATATAATGTCGGCGTCAACAGCCTTCTTCCACGCCGGAAGCTGAAACTTGTATCATTCTGGATTAATGATAATTGAATGTTTCATATGTATACATAGCCCACAAGGCGACGTCAGAAACCATCAGGGGAGAACGCCGCATAAAAACCAAACGTGCGCGCGCGTCTCCACTCTGAAGAACCGTATCGGAGAATCACGGCAAGCATTTCGCTGAAGAGCTGCCTCCTCAGAGAGCCGAGAAATGGCAGCGTCGTAGCAAGTATTTGTCAACACTCTGATAGTGCATTTACTTCCGGGTGTAGGTCGGCGTTACCTCGCTAGATTCACTTGACATTCGTTTTCCACATCGAAGACTCGTACGATATAATCCACTGCAAGATGACACAATTAGAAAGTATATTTAATTTCTGGACTCCAAGAACGGCGTTCCTCACATAAGTAACACCTGTTTGTGTGTGCATTCGGGAGGACGACGGTGCAATCCCGCGCCCGGCCATCCTGATTTAGGTTTTCAATGATTTCCCTAAATCGCTTCAGACAAATGCCGGGATGGTTCCTTAGGAAGGGCACGGCCGATTTCCTTCCCCATCCTTCCCTAATCCGAGCTTGTGCTCCGTCTCTAATGACATCGTTGTCGACGGGACGTTAAAACAGTAATCTCCACCTCCTCTGTTTGTGTGTTTAAAGTTGCGTTTTGAGGCTCAGGCAACATCGCAGTGACTATAGTCCGCCTCTGGCCGCCAGTGTGTCGTTAGCTCAGAGGTTCCCTTGTGCGTTGCAGTGCTTGTACTATAAGTTCGAATCACGGTAGAAGCCGCTGACTACAACCTTTTATTTTCCATTTTAATTAATGGAGTTGCAAACTGCTAGTAAAAATTTCTTATGCGAAATCTGAAGAATGCCTTTAAACATCAATCTTCGTCCGATTTCGACTTAGTAAATTAAGTTAATATCATGGATTTCTGCTTTGCAAATTCCAAGGTGCTTCACTGTAAAATAGGTCCCGAAAAGATTCAAACCGACTGTCATCGATATAAATTTGAGCTTTGTTCGTCATATAGGTCTAACATGTCAGAAGGTTGTTTATGAAGTGCACATGTTCATTAATATAGTTCCCATCTTCTAAATTTTTACAATAGCATTTAGCTGTAGACGTTTTCTAACACCGGCGTTAGCAATTCCTTTCCGTTCTCTGAAACCTTCAAAACGACAAATTTTTCTGGTTTAAATCTGATGACCTTAACTATCACTTCCGATCAACAATAAATACTTCATGAACCCATACATGGAACTCCAAATGTGCAGTGTGCCTGCACTGCTACAGAGCATGCATTGCAAGGTATTCACACAGTTTATCGCATAGAATGAAACAAGAACTGTAATACACTTTACACCACAGACGCTCACTCTGGCTTGACATCCAAACATTGACCAAAAGTTGCACAAATAATTAAGTTTGAAAGGAAAAGAAACGAGGTATGAAGCATTTATAAATTCATCAAATGTAGTGAGGTGGTTTAATTTCGTCCCAGTCTATAAAATTAATTTCGGGCCATACTCAGCTCTTGCCGATTACCCGCCTACTAATCAGGGCGTCTGTCTCCGTTGCTTTTGAGCGTGAATGGAAATTGTAGAAATTTTCTGTGGAGCAACATTTAATAATAAAGCGTTTTAAATCATCAAAAGCGATGAGCGGTAGCAGGCGCTTTCGATAAAGAACGGGGGAGTGCAGCGCCGCTGCTGTCGCCACGGCCGCTGCCAGTAGCCAGCAAATGGATCCCGGAGCATTGCCGCATACGGCGTCCAGAGGAGGACAGTCTGCAGGAAATCTGCCGCAAAATCGTTACTAGATACAATTTTGATATCTGTGTGTCACAAAGCGAAATAGATTGAATCTGCGCTACCATTACATTCACGTCTTCAGCATTCAGACAGAAGAGGCTATAAAAATATTTTATGCCAGCTGCTCTCGATGCACTGACATTATGAACAGAAACAACGCACGCTACCGCTAGACCACAGGCGTAATCAGTCGAGAGTCTCTCTATCTTGGGACAAGTTTTCCTCCAGGAAGTGCCGCAGTCTACAGTGTTGCCAGATTGTGCAGATAACCGGACTTAGAGAATTAGCGAGTTGGCCAGTTTTTTTGTCACATGTCGCGATCGGCGCGGACTTAGCGTCTGAAGCGGCCGGCCGCCGGTCGAGTTTTATGTCAAAGAGTGTACGTTCCCACAGGCTTGACTCAGGCCCGGCGCGTTAGACATAGCGCTCATCAAGGGCATCACATGCACACTCAACCATACGGTTTAAAGCGATCTGGACTCAGATCACATGCCTAATCTCAATGAGGAACAGCATACCAGGCGTCAGTTCTATAACCTGCACGTTAACAGTCTCCTGGGACTAATACGGGAGAAAATACAAACATTTACTAACGAACATGGTGGCAAAAAATGGCAGTGCTGGATGCCACAGGTCCTGATGTGTGGAAGCTAGCCAGGCACTTCACCTTGAGGAAACGCTACATCCCTCCTCTACAAGCCCCAGACGGGCCTGCGTCCTCTGCGGATTAGAAGGCAGAGCTTATGGCCAGAACACTTACAGCTTCTTTCATGCCGAATCTTGTTCCATCAGACTCACTATTCACACTTGAAATGGACCAAGAGGTCATACGTCTTGTAGCCAGCCCACCCGCAATGAGATCAGATGTACTAGGAGCAAATGAAATCACGTGGGGTATCAAGCATACTAACGCTAGGAAACCCCCTGGTCATTATAGTATTCATAACTGTGTCCTCCAGGAGTTCACGGGTAGGCCTGTAGAAAACCTAACACACTAGTGGTGGGCAGGAAATCGCGTATCTGTTAGAAATCACGGTGACTGAGAAGTCACAGATATCACAGTAGCAACTTTACAGAATCTAACTGCGATTTCAGTCACAGTTAGCAGTCGCAAGTAGTATTTCATATTCAAAGACGTGAGCCGTCTATTGGTCGAATTTAGCACTGCTTTCTGCGATTTCAGTGACAAGTCGCAACTAAGAGTCGCAAGTAGCAACTAAAAAGCGCGGTTAACAGTGGCATCTGTTGGCCAAAGTTCGTACTACGTCCATCTCTGCGGTACCCTATGGAGTCCAACTGCGATTTCCGTGACAAGTCGCAACTAAGAGTCGCAAGTAGCAACTAGAAAGCGCGGTTAACAGTGCCATCTGAGGGTCAAAGTTCGTACTACGTCCATCTCTGCGGTACGCTATGGAGTCCAACTGCGATTTCCGTGACAAGTCGCAACTAAGAGTCGCAAGTAGCAACTAAAAAGCGCAGTTAACAGTGCCATCTGTTGACCAAAGTTCGTACTACGTCCATCTCTGCGATACGGTATCGAGTCTAACTGCGATTTCCGTGACAAGTCGCAACTATGAGTCGCAAGTAGCAACTAGAAAGCGTGGTTAACAGTGCCATCTGTTGGCCAAAGTTCGTACTACGTCCATCTCTGCGATACGGTATCGAGTCTAACTGCGATTTCCGTGACAAGTCGCAACTAAGAGTCGCAAGTAGCAACTAGAAAGCGCGGTTAACAGTGCCATCTGTGGGTCAAAGTTCGTACTACGTCCATCTCTGCGGTACGCTATGGAGTCCAACTGCGATTTCCGTGACAAGTTGCAACTAAGAGTCGCAAGTAGCAACTAAAAAGTGCAGTTAGCACTGCCATCTGTTGAGCAAAGTTCATACTACGCTATTCGCTACCGAGTCAAACTGCGATTTCTGTGACAAATCGCAACTAAGAGTCGCAAATAGCAACTAAAAAGCGCAGTTAACATACTTTTCCTAGTGTCATCTGTTGACCGACGTACGTACTTCGTTATGAGAGCCTTTTGCCTCACGAGATCGATGTGCTGTGTGTGCATATGAAGGGCTTATTTCAATAGTGGTACAAGTCCATTTTTGTTCATTTTGAGATACAGAGTCGTAAAGTTATATGAGCGCTGACAAATCTGCATTTGAGATACCAGAAATATTCAAGCATATGGCTTCTTGCTAGAGATGAACCTTTATTTATGTTTGTTTGGATCACTAATTTCAGAAGCATTATAGACAGAAAAGTGGAGGTAATGGACTTGTACCACAATTGAAATAAGCCCTTCATATTATATGACGACATGCACATTCAGTATCAGTTATGGTTGGTCAAATACTGCTGTGACTCTGAATGTATTATATTAATAAGAAGCAACATTGCCTTTTTCTCTTGAAAATATCAAGTAACGTAACAAATGTGTTTGATTCTGCTTCCAATATGACAGTTTTGGTTAATACTCCACATGCCTACAGGACTTTGCAATGTTAACACAGCAGAACTCAGACATCTGTATAAGTGTAGAGAAATGAAAACAGTCATATGAATGCCTCACTTTTGTTCCGACACAGTTCAAGACTCGGGAGAAAAGTTTTGCACCTGGTGTTCTACATGGCAACTTCACACACGAGAACTTTTTGCCGACACTACTACCACCTACATAAGTAAGATTTTCCTGTGTTACTTTCAAGTAATGCACTTAAGCTATTCCTGATTTAACTGGAAGATCTGTACTTCCCACTTTCATATCAACAGCCTCAAAATGCATATTGTAGACTTCGGGATATGTTACAGGTCAGTGTCACACCAAGATTGTGGAGAAAGGGGGGGGGGGGGGGGGCGGCATGTCACTCTCTAACAAGTGTTTACCAATAAGTAAGTGGCGGAAAATTGTGGGTATAGAACGGCTTAAACATGTGGAAAATGAGATTTTTATTATTCACTCACTGTATTTGACATTTATTATTCCTTTAAAATCGCACAACAACTTCAATAAAACACAGTTTAATCATTCACACCCTTATTTCACAATTATTTCACTTTTAAACTGCAAATCCTCTAAGAGCTGTCTTGAATCTTCACGAGTCTCTCTCAAAAACAGCCTTGATGTGGATAGATACGTACAGCAACCAGTAATCAGAGTCAGAACTGTGTCTGCAAAAACACAAGGATTATTAAACAATTTTTGCTGTCATTAATTACTAGCAATATAATTGACAGAGTAGATTGCTAATATTTGCTATAATGAATATCACATTTGCAAGAACGATCTCACTGAAGTAATTAAGTCCATCGAAACGCTTAGAAACTAACCTCTCGTCCAACGAAAATGGTCTAAAGACGCAGTGGCAATTCCTTCAGATCTGTTGACAATGATATTTTGAGTTATCACTTTACTGAGTGACTGAAATGTAGTTCAGGTACCTGTGAACATAACAATATGTTAGAATTCATTTTCTAAATACGAACTATTACGGTACTGTACGGCTACTTACATATTAATTACACTATTAATATTTTCACAGTTGTTTCTTTAATACAAAATTAAAGCCAACAGAAGAAAAAACGTAAAACATACTTGCCAATGACAGATTTGTTGAGATGCAATTTTCTGTGTTGACAGATGTAACTTTTTCATACGGTGGTAAGTCGCAGAAATCCAGGAATCACAGAAATCGCAGAAGTAGCAGAAATCGCGGAAGTAGCAGAAATCGCAGAAATAGCAGTGGCGGAGGGATACACGGCTTATGTTCCTTAACTGCGACTCTTAACTGCGACAAATCACAGTTAAGAATAACAGATACTGAAAAGTAGCATTCACAGAAATCACTGATATCGGAAAATCGCAGTTTAGCCCATCACTATAACACACATAACGAATGCAATCCTACAAGACCAACATTTTCCTCACTTTTGGAAAGCGTCCAAGGTCGTGATGTCCAGGAAGCCAGGAAAAGACCACTCCCTCTTACAAAATTTAACCCTTCAGTTTGCTGTGCTCGCTCAGCGAAATCGTCGAGAAAGTAATACACATCACTAGGCACTGCATCGCCTACGACACCCTAAGGACAGAGCCATCACCACCCAACAACACAAATTCTTCCGCGTAGCTGAAAATAGAACACAAAGCTGCAACGTGAACAAAGGCGCAGGGACATCGAGAAAGCTTTCGACCGGCTCTGGCATAACGACCTCATACGCAAACTATGTGATACTGGTTTCCCTTATTGGCTCGCACGTCTCATACACTCATATTTCATCAACAGATGTTTCAACAATGAGTTGCAGGGCAAACAGTCGACACGACACGGTATTCAATCTCGAGTACCCCAGTCAACCATACTGGCCCTCACCTCGTTTAACCTGTACATTAATGATCTCCAAGCAACACAAGACATCACGTTGCCATCCACACGGATGATAGGAAACACATATTCACGATTACACATTCAGAACTGCAGAGCCTTGATTCGGACGATGGCGTGTTAAAGTAAACTTCGACAAATCCGAAGCAGTTTTGCTCACACGCAGATCGAAACTACTGCGCAAACATCAACACTCTAGACAGTTAACACTACATGTACAAGCCGAAATATCGCAAGAAGAATTGTCGCTGTCCCGAGTGCACGCCCGAAACATGATGGAACAACTCTGCCCTATACTCAACAGGGAAAGTACCCTAAACAGGAGAGCGTCGAGGTTCATCTACGTGACACTGGTTAGACCTCTGATGACGTCTGGGGATATGCAGCTCCTACACGCCTGCGCCGCCTGCAAGTCATACACAAGAGAATGGTACATATCATTAGCAGCGCTTTACCGTACACTTGCACCGCGGGTCTTCAAAATGAATACCGCCGTGAAACCCTCAAGAAAACGTCCAGGAAACTCGCCACACGACTATACAGGAACTAGAGACATTCGAACAATCCTTTCATCCTTACTCTTCTAAGCTATGATCACAGCAATGGGTGGAAGCATAAGCGAACAAAGACAGTGTTAGCTAGGGCCTAATCACCTATGGCGAGCTAACAAACACTCACAAGAGACAACATAGGCGAGCCCCTGGACATCAGCAAAATTGATTCATCATGCCAGCTGCTATGACAGCCGACCATCAGACAATAGCGGGAAATCCGATAAACTCGCACAGTAACGCATAAACAAACCGCCTACGCTACTCTTCTACTCTATGCACCCGATATATGATCCATCGGACACTAACCGATGATGAACTCAACTGTTACAGTTATGCTGATGCTGGCCGTCAAATCAGTGTCGGTACCCAGGAGTAACCGCCGAATGACAGCATATCCACCTAGGTATCCACCTACATGATATCCACCACAAACTTACCTAACCCTTGCTTGATCTGCCGCAGATAACAAACTATCCACTACTGCTCTTACTACCCGGCTCCACTATCGCAGAGGATTTTTCTTCCTCTTGCCTTGGCTCTTTCTTCCCTCTACAAACCGCTACCCTTCGTTCAATTTTCGACCCAATCTATCTCCAGATAAGCGCGTATTAATCGTTAATCATAGCCAGATATATGCAAACGTCACAGTACCCACATTCTGGGAAGACCTCACTAGGTGAACACTAATCCCCACGCAGACATGGCAGCAGACCTTTTGTGTCGGTCGTCGTACCTGTGTGAGTGTGGAGGGGCTGCAATATATGTAAAAGAAGACCTTGAGCAAGCCAGGTGTGTGCAGCCACACACATGCAACATACGCACACCCTTCCGCACCACAAGCCCACCAGGCTACTGACACCGAATACACAGTTTGGCAGAGCCCGGCTTAACGTAACTCGCCAGGCCACCTGCTGGCAGCATGGACACTGGGCAGAAGGCACCCCTGCCCACCGCACAGTCACACTCCGTACTCTCTCTCTCCTTCATCCTCGCTGCCATGCAGATAAGCAGCCTGCACGCCAACGGTTTGGTTTACTTGATCTGGGTGGCGGAAGTTAAAACAAATGGCTCTGAGCACTATGGGACTTAACTTCTGAGGTCATCAGTTCCCTAGAACTTAGAACTACTTAAACCTAAGTATCCTAAGGACATCACACACATCCGTGCCCGAGACAGAATCCGAACCACGCGACCGTAGCGGTCGCGCGGCCCCAGACTGTAGCGCCTAGAACCGCTCGTCCACCCCGGCCGGCGTGGCGGAAGTATTGCCAACTTAGGATACTAGTTGGGAAGTGCCAATCATGGCAAAATCTCCTCCCTTCGCATGGTCAGTATTGTGGATTAGGTAATGAAGGGGTACACCTTTGCCGGGTACCCTTCCTGACACCACCCTCCTCTCCCCTCCTCCCCACCCCCGCTACCCTTTTCCCGAGACGAAATTTGTGCACCCTTTTACCCTTTGACGTGTACTGCCATCCCCTGTGAAAATGCGAGAACGTTTTTGAAATGTTGGCGGATCATGTAACTGACATGGTTACCAGCCCGTTGTTCACCTAGTCGGACTTGGAAAACTCCTCATAACTCGAAATCATATCGAAAATAGTGAGAAACATTTACAATTGCGTAGCCTTCCGCGGCCAGAGTCAGTCGACATAAACGTTTTCTGGGTATGGAACCGCGTCATAATGGAAAAAACTACTGCAGCTGGAGAAAAATGAACGTTTCGGCCACGGCTTCAGCGGCATTCTTCTGGGTCTGCTGGGGCGTTGTAGCTACGCAGCCTCCCTTATATTTTGTTGATACTGTTCACTGCACATGCCATTACTTCATAATTTTAAAGAGATAGTTCTGGCAGGCCAATAACAACATGGAATGGGGAACATAAGCGCTATATTCGTGTAGGGCAACACAACAAATCTGCAGTGTCAGAACATCAGCAAGACTGCGGAAAAGAAATAAAATTCAGCGAAGCCTTTGTGTTGCCCAAGCAGCCAGTTGTCACGAAACGCAAAATCAGAGAGGCCATCGAAATACTTACACACTCCAATAACATGAGCAGGGAGGATGGACTCAGGCTTGCCCCATCTTGGCTGCCAGCAATCAGAGCCCAGCAGACCGCACTGTCAACACGAGGCACGAGCGCTACCGGCGAGTAACTGCCGCCGTGCGGCCGACGTCCAGCAATTGGTAAACAGCAGCCAACTTCTCATTCGACGGTGTCCACCAATCGTGGTACATAACACAAGAACCAATAGACAACAGAGGTCACGTTCTCCCTCCACCGCAATAATCTATTAAAATATCCTCTCCTTCTTCCTTAACTGACCAATGAAACTAACTACCTTCAAAATTATGACGTAATGGCATGCGCAGTTAACAATATCAACAAAATATAAGGGACACTGCATTGCTAGAACGCACCAGTAGACCCAGGAGAGGGCCGCTGCAACCGAGGCCGAAACGTTGGTTTTTCTCCAGCACCAGCAGTTTTATACATTATGATGCGGTACCATAACCAGAAAACTTTTATGTCGACTGAGAAACTTTTGTTAAAATTCTAATTCCAACAATGAAACGAAAACGGACTGCAGCATCGTAATCTACAGGGCTTACAACACATGTTGCCATATCTTAACGCCATCAGCGACTATTAGGTGGCCACAGGTAGTAGTCCCAAAATGGCAGACTTCAAAGTTTCGTTTCGACAGCGTGTTGTAATAGAATTTCTTGTTAAAAGGGAAAAAATTTGATCCTGAAACTCAATCAGACTTCAGCCTCACTGTGGATGTGTTGCATGGGAGCCACCAGTGTTTGGAGGTGGGTGTAATGTTGCAAAGGTGGAAACACCACTATCCAAAACGAGACCCGTAGCGGTCGCCCTCGAACTGTCTCCACGGAACGCAAAAACGAAAGATTCGTTCTTGAACCTAGATATATCCAGTTTTGAAGCTCCGTCAATGCGATAAATTCCCTGGGCAGAAAATCATCCTGCAACAGAGTAACACCCGTGTTCACGCTGCCCGTGTCACTGTGAAGAAAATCAGGACGTTTGGATGCGAAACTCTTCCACGTGCCTATAGTCCCGGCTTGGCATCCTCTGACAACCATCTTTTCGGCCCTGTTAAGGAACAGATGCGATGCGAACGCTGTGAGACGGTGTAGGGTATTTGGCAAGCAGGGCGTCAGTGGCTTTAGGAAGTTGCAGCGGAGTTCTTTCGTAAGGGTATTTTGGAAGTCGCAGAAGGATGGGAAAAATGTGTGCAAATAAATGTAGACTATCTTGGAAAGTGACGGTAAATGCATGGAATGTGATGATATACTTGGTTTCTCTAAAAAAGAAATATTAAGATCTTTGAAAATTGTTGTCATTACTTTCAGTAGAACCCTCGTACGTCTGCAGTATACTGAGGTGACAAAAGTCATAGGGCAGTGATATGGAGATGGCAGAAATGTCGAGTACACAAGGTATAAAATGTCAATCCACTGGTGGAGCGATGAAAAGATTTCCGACCTCATTATGGCCGGACGGCGGGAATCAAAAGACTTTGTACGCGGAATGGTAGCTAGAGGTAGACGCATCGGACATTCCATTTCCGAAATCATTAGAGAGTTCAACATTCTGAGATCCGCAGTGTCAACAGTATGCTGGGATTACGAAATTTCAGGCATTACCACTCATTACGGACAACGCAGTGGCCGACAGCCTTCACTTAATAAACGAGATCTGTGGCGTTTGCCTAGAGTTGTCAGTGCTAACAGACGAGCAACACTGCGTGAAATAACCACAGAAACAAATATGGGACGTATGATGAACATGCAAGCTAGGACAGTGTGGCGGAATTTGGGTTTAATGGGCTATGGCAGCAGACGGTCAACCGTAGTGCCTTTGCTAACAGCAGAACGTATCCTTCCAGCGCCTCTCCTGGGGTCATTGCCATACCGGTTGGACCCTGGACGACTCTAAAAGCGTGGCCTGGTCAGATGGGTCCAGATTTCAGTTGGTAAGAGCTGATTGTAGGGTTCAGTTATGGCACATCCAGGCTGTCAACAAGGCACTGTGCAGGCTCGTGGTGGATCCATAAGGGTGTGGGTTGCGTTTACATGGAATACAGCGGCTCCTCTGGTCCTAATGAATCGATCATTGACCGGTTTCCGGCTACTTGGAGACCATTTCGAGCCATTCGTGGACTTAGTGTCCCCAAACAAGGATGGAATTTTTATGGGCGACAATATGCCATGTCATAGGGCTATAGTTATTCGCGATTTGTTTGAAGAACATTCTGGAAAATTCGAGCGAATGGTTTGACCTTCCTGATCGCCCGACACGAATTCCATCGAACATTTATGGGACGTAATAGATAGATCACTTCGTGCTCAACATCCTTACCGGAAACACTTTCGCAGAGATAGACGTCTATAGAGGCAGCATGGCTCAATACTTGTGCAGCGGCAACCAACGACTTAAGGAGTCCACGCCACGACGTGTGGCTGCACTATGCCAGCCAAAACGAACTGCGACACGGTACTAGGAGACATCACATTAGCTTTGCCTTCTCAGTGCAAATGTTGGAAAAGGAAAATTGAGAATCTATTGGATGACGATCATGCAGTTCTGATGTTGCGCTTTTTAATAGGAATAACAAATGAAAATCAAGACACCTAGATAGGATTTGTGTCCAGAAAAAATGTTCGACAATCTAAAATGGAGCAAGACGTTTTAAATTCCCAGAAAAATAGTAGTAAGCTATAGGGCAACACGGATAATATGCAATATTTACAAGGGCCAAGACGTAAAAATAAGAATCGAAGACCAAAAACACAGTGCTCTGATTGTTTTCCCTTGCTGTTCAATCTATACGTCGAAGGATCAATGACTGAGATAAAAGAAATGTTCAAGTGTAGAATTAAATCTCAGAGCGAAATGCAGTAAATTATAAGTTTCGCTGATGACATCACTATCGACGAGTAAAAGTAATGAAGAATTATGGGGCCAGCTGAATCTAATGAGCATTCTAATGAGTACAGAATAGGTACTGCGAGTAAATCGAAGAAAGACGAAAGTAATGAGGAGTAGCAGCAGTGAGTTTTTTGATTAACTTAACATCAAAATTCGGGACCACGAAGTAACAAAATTCAAGTCATTCCGCTACTGTGGAAGCACGATAACACATTGCGGACGAGGCGTAGAGGACCTAAAATGCGGATTAGCACAGGCAAAGTTGACATTCATGACCAAAATTTAAATGTATCCAACAAATAATAGAGGACGTAGAGCACAAGTGCTACTCTGAAGAGGTTGGCAAAGGAGAAGAATTTATGGCTGTATCAAACTAGATCATCGTCCCCTCAAAGCGTCCTTCAAGGATCACCGCACAGTAATCCGAAATGAGTAATACACTCCTGGATATGGAAAAAAGAACACATTGACACCGGTGTGTCAGACCCACCATACTTGCTCCGGACACTGCGAGAGGGCTGTACAAGCAATGATCACACGCACGGCACAGCGGACACACCAGGAACCGCGGTGTTGGCCGTCGAATGGCGCTAGCTGCGCAGCATTTGTGCACCGCCGCCGTCAGTGTCAGCCAGTTTGCCGTGGCATACGGAGCTCCATCGCAGTCTTTAACACTGGTAGCATGCCGAGACAGCGTGGACGTGAACCGTATGTGAAGTTGACGGACTTTGAGCGAGGGCGTATAGTGGGCATGCGGGAGGACGGGTGGACGTACCGCCGAATTGCTCAACACGTGGGGCGTGAGGTCTCCACAGTACATCGATGTTGTCGCCAGTGGTCGGCGGAAGGTGCACGTGTCCGTCGACCCTGGCCAGCAAGATCTCCGAATATGTCCCCCATTGAGCATGTTTGGGACTGGATGAAGCGTCGTCTCAAGCGGTCTGCACGTCCAGCACGAACGCTGGTCCAACTGAGGCGCCAGGTGGAAATGGCATGGCAAGCCGTTCCACAGGACTACATCCAGCATCTCTACGATCGTCTCCATGGGAGAATAGCAGCCTGCATTGCTGCGAAAGGTGGATATACACTGTACTAGTGCCGACATTGTGCATGCTCTGTTGCCTGTGTCTATGTGCCTGTGGTTCTGTGAGTGTGATCATGTGATGTATCTGACCCCAGGAATGTGTCAATAAAGTTTCCCCTTCCTGGGACAATGAATTCACGGTGTTCTTATTTCAATTTCCAGGAGTGTATTTGGGTCGACTGCCTGCAATCGGCTGACTCCCATAACCAGGGCTCTTCCCCTTTCCTCTGGTCGAGTTTTTCAACCTCAAATGATCTCTCTTAATGTTATGGTGTCATCTTTCGTCTAAATCATGAACAAGAGCCAAAGTCCCTTTTTACATATTATTCCTGCAGGAACAAATTAATGTTTTAGTTAGGACAGAAAGAAAGGGAGATAATAATACATCTGAATATTTTGCATGTCTATGAAGGTGTGATGTGTATGTATGTGTGTGTGTGTGTGTGTGTGTGTGTGTGTGTGTGTGTGTGTGTGTGTGTGTGCGCGTGCATGTGTGTATTACGGCATTTGGCCTCCTGGGGTCGTCATCGGACACATGCAGTGACGTTACAGAACTGCGAATAAGGAAAACGCATCCCGTTGCGAATGATATCAAGACAATTGTGCGTATACTGTCCAGTGGTTCAGCGTGTCTTCGTGATATATGACGACAAAATCTCACGATAAGTCTGTCGAAATGCCCTCACTCCCACGTGCAATGAGATTGTGATCGACTAATGAAAGGCTACAATATGAAAATCGACAAAAGTACGTTTGCACATTATCGGCATTGTATTGTATCTATGAAGAGAAATCATGTCATAAGCCATGGTGGTCAATGTGCCATTGAGAAATCAGAACGAATTAAACAATATTAGGAAGATAGTGCTTAACAATGTTTGCAAGGATCTAGGTTTTTTTGGTTTGGTTTCATTTTTAAAGGGACCAAACTGCATGGACATCGGTCCCTTCTTCCACTGAACCAGATCCATGGGATAAAACGAAAAAAAAAAAACAGTACACACCACATGAATTCTAAATGGACGAAAAGCACGAAGCTGAACACTCTGGCGACAACAGAAGACAAGAATATCGCAGACACGCAAGAAACAGGCAGAAGAGCTTAAAACAGGAAAGCAGATGTCCTGGGCTGGCCGATAACGAGGATAAAAAAGGATAAGCCAGCCACTCTGCAACACAATAAAATCTCTAACCTAAAAATACTAGGGTAGAAGGCACAGGGAGACAAGGAACAGCAAATAAAACTTAAACCGAAGAATAAAATCCAGCGTCATGTAGAAAGCGTAAAACCAAGTGAGCCATGGAGGCATCTTCTGCTAAACTCGAAGGAAGGGAGTCAGGGAGATTAAAATTCCGCCTCCGAGTGGCTAGATGATGAGAGTCCACCAAAATGTGGACCACTGTCAAACGGTAACCGCAGCGGAAGCATGGTGGGGCCTCAAGCCGGAGAAGATAGCCAAGCGTCAGCCAAGTGTGGCATGTGCGAAGGCGGCGTAGTGCGGTTCTGGCGCTGCTACGGTCGCAGGTTCGAATCCTGCCTCGGGCATGGGTGTGTGTGGTGCCCTTGGATTAGTTAAGTTTAAGTATTTATAAGTTGTAGGGGACTTCTCACCTAAGAGCCTCGGGCATGGGTGTGTGTGGTGCCCTTGGATTAGTTAAGTTTATTTATAAGTTCTAGGGGACTTCTCACCTAAGATGTTGAGTCCCATAGTGCTCAGAGCCATTTGAACCATTTGAAGGCATAGGACCACAGAGTACCTGCGAGAAGCCTGCAAAAAGGACTTCCACTCATTTGTGCGCTCCTTGACGGGGCGTCGAGGATCGATAAGAAATGACTGTGGAGTGCCTCAGGAGGAACGCTTATGGAAACGCGATAGGTCCAGCCATAGTTTCGGCCGAGGCATACACCATGGAGGCGAATGTTTATGGAACCGCACGAGACGCTGTAAAGGAAAGGACTCGAATTTCGACAATAGGGAACGGACACGTACAGCGATCACTACCCCTGACTGAGGTCGCCGTTCTGGGAGATGAACCACCATGTCCGGGAATAAAAGATGGTAATTCGGATGCTGAGGCGAACTATGGACACGCGCTGCGTAGCTGGCGAGCAGTTGGCGGCGCCTGATGTGCAATGGAGGGACTCCAGCCTCCACTAGTAGACTGGCGAGTGGACTCGTTCGAAAAGCGCCCGTCGCTAGACAGACCTCGCAGTGGTGCACAGGATCAATCAGCATCAATTGTAGAATGAAGGCTTTCACGACCGGGTGACATGGCTGTTGATATACTTTCCGGGATGTGAGGTCGTGGTCCAAGAACTTTTATGAGAGCAGACCACGACCTCACATCCTGGAAAGTATATCAACAGCCAAGCAGCTTCAATGCTGAGGGCACTGACGAACCATACGCCACACTCCCACAGTCGTGACTGAACTAGGACTTGGCAGAACCGCAGCAACGTAGAGCGATCTGGCCCCAAAGTGGTGTTGCTCAGGCAGCGGAGGGTGTTAAGATGCCGCCAGCACTTTCGCTTAAGCTGACGAATGTGGGGGAGCCATGTTATCTGGGGGTCAAAAACCAGTCCTAAAAAGCGATACTTCCGACTACCTGGAGTGGATGACATCAAGAAAAAGTGCAGGGTCAGGATGGACTGTCCGTCGCCGACAGAAGTGCAAAAAGCAGGTCTTGTCGGCAGAGAAGTGAAACCCGTGGGCGACAGCCCATGGCTGCGCATTCTGAATGGCTCCCTGTAGTCGGCGTCAGCGTATAAGAGGGCGGCACTGACGGCCCTGCAGCTGCTGCTAGGCCATTTATAGTGACTAAGAACAGGGAAACGCTGAATACAGAGCCCTGTGGGCCCCATTCTCTTGGATATGGGAGGAGCTAAAGGAGCCCCCGACTTCAACACGGAAGGTTCGCAGGGAGAGAATGTTCCATATAAAAAGCGGGAGTGAGCTGCGGAGACCCCACTCATGCAGCGTGGCAACGATATGGGGGCGCCAGGTCGTGTGATGGTCCCTCCGTAAAAGTGAAAAAAATGGCTACCAAATGTTGGCGCCTGGAGAAAGCTGTTCGGATGTCGTTGAGCGGCCTCGACGGAAACCACCCCGGGATAGAGCCAGAAGACCCAGAGACTCCAGGAGCCAGAACAACCTCTGGCTCACCATTCGTTCGAGTAATTTGCAGAGAATTTGCAGAGAACGTTGGTGAGGCTAATGGGACGGTAGCTGTCCAACACTGCGGGATACTTCCCAAGTTTCAACACTAGGACGGTGGTGCTGTCTAGCCACTGGGACGGGAACACTCAATCGCCCCAGATGCGATTCAAGATAGACAGAATCTGACGCAGTGAGGCCACAGACAGATGTTTGAGAAATTGGGAATGAATTCGGTCAGGGCCTGGAGCTGTTTCAGGGCAATGGGCAAGGGCACTGAGTAATTCCCATTCAGTAAAAGGAGCATTGTATGGCTCATGGCGGCGCGATGTAAAAGACAAGTGCTGTCGTTCTGCCCGCTCTTTCAAGGAATCAAAAGCCGGGCGATAATTTGCAGATGCAGAACTCCGAGCAAAATGCTCAGCAAAATGCTCGGCGATTTCACCGGAGCAGGTGCACACTGCCCCATTTACTGACATCTTTCTCAGCACTCTTGCCTCCGTCTTTGTATAAGGTGACGGGCACGGGCATGGAGCCACTTAAAAAGGTTGATAGTCTCCAACGATCGATGCCGCTTATGTCGTTGGAGGGCCAGCCTACGCTCTTTCATGGCCTCAGCCATTTCCAGCGACCTCCGAGACACAATTTTACACCGAGGACACCCAGAAGAAAGAATAACCGCGCGTTCTGCAGCCGACACGATTGACGCATGGCCCGCTCGAACACCACATTAACAGCGCCGTGTGCGGGAGTGTCAACAGTGACAGCACATGTGAAAGCCGGTCCTATTAAGATCCTGCAGTCTGGCGAGCAAGGTGAATGATACTTTCAGTTGACGCAGATGGGAGGCGGGGCACATAGAGTATTTGGATGTGATGTGAGGCTGGAAGTACAGCGGGAAGACATATGGCCAAATTTCCAGCACTTAAAGCACCACATTGTGGGAGGGATATAGGGCTTGATGTGACAACGGTAGACCATCACCTTGATCTTCTCAGGTAATGTATCATCCTCAGACTCCAAGATGAAGGCACTGGTGGCAACCTGATTATCCCTCGGAGACCGATGAACGCGACACACGAAATGAACGCATCACCGCTCTAAACAGGCGCGAAGCTTGTCATCAGACTGCAAAAATGGTCCCTATGGAATATAATACCCTGATCCTATTTAAACTCTTATGGATCGTGATTGTAACTGAAATATCCCCCAGCTTGTCACAAGCGAGTAACTTTCGTGACTGGGCAGAGGATGCCTTTTTTTTTTTTTTTTTTCAAAACTTGCCCAGAAATCATTTTAGACAAGCTCTCCACCTCCCCAAACTTGTGCTCTAAATGCTCCACAAAAAACCGAGGCTTCGTTGACATCATCAAGTGGCGTACAGACGAGGTATCGGGGCGAATAAGAATAGCTGCCATCCTTAGCTTTTCGCCCCTCCCGAGGCGTGGCCAGGGAGGGGAACGATTTGGGGTCATATTTCTCTGCGTTCAAGTTAGCCCTCGAACGCTTAGTGACCGCTGGCGGCTGGCCACCAGCAAGAGATGATGTACCATGCTTCATTGCGGGAACCCACTACGAGCAAGGGCCCTCCCCACTGGCGCCACCCAGCCTCAGCAAGGGCCTCCTGGCAGGATGACCATTGCCGGGAGTCTCGATGCCCCAGGGAGATGGGCGTCTACTCCTTGGCATACGTGGGGAGTTAACGACGCAGGCATCAGCAGAGCGATCCCTGTGTTGTCAGGGGGCTACAACCAACAGGGTACACGGCGGCCCCACCACAACGGACTGGCTACCGTGCTGGATATCAGGCGCAGAAAGCGACACAGCATAGTCGATGGCGGAAACTGCACCCCAGAATGTATCCTCGCGCAAGACATGGTGAGTGGGTGGGACTGCAATGTGACGACGAGAAAGCGGGCTACAGATCTCAACGCTGATGGACACAATGCACCAAGAAAGGCGCCCTTCCCCAACTGGCTCGCTCTTCGAAAAAAATTTAGGTCAAACCCGAGGGGGGCCATCACATAAGGGTCGAAACATGTGAGACTCCTTTTAGTCGCTTATAATGACAGGCAGGAATACGGCGGTCCTATTATAACCCCCGGACGGGAAAGATCTAGGTAACAAACTGATCCATAAAAATAACAAAAAAGGAGGGAGGAACGAGGTTGGGGAAAAATGAAGTGGTCTCCATGCCTCATATTACGAAACAGTATTTCTTATTGAAATTGTGTGTGATTCTGTCGTAAAATGATCTGTATTCATAACAACATCATTTTAGTTCAGATAAAAGGCAGACGATGGCGCTTTCCGATTCAGGAATTACAAGAAGTAAGTAGCTAACTCTGTACGAAACAGAGAAATCGTAAAGGAAACAGAATACGACTTAGAAATATTGGAAAAGAAAGGAAGAATGCTCAGCTTGTTAGAATAGTTGGTACTTGGTCGATGTAGTAGCTAGGGGTTGGCTGTTGTAGGCTCCCGGTAGCAAGTAGCATATCTGGGAGTGAGGGTCTACTATGTGACCAGGGCAGTGGCACTGTGGTTCAGTCAGAAGGCGTGCATGAAGAAATGGAGATTTGGACGTAGCAGCTCAAAACTACTGCAGGACACCAGGAGAAGCGTCGACTGGTCACTTACGGTGTCCACAACCAATGTAGTGGAGGCAGCCTTCTGCACGGTTGCATTGTGTGATGGGAGTGACAAAGGCACAAGTGGGCGATCTTACTGTAAGAAGAGGACACACAGTCCAACGTACCGGGCTGCATTTCGTAAAGTAAGAATGAATGCTTCCATGTCCCATTGATAATTTATGATTTTTACCTCATATCGGACGTGAGTGTTGACCGTGTAGAGTAATTTTGCTTTGAGCACAGCAAAATAACGGGCGATAACAGGGGCTAAGAGGATACAATATGCACATTTCTTATGGAAAGAAAACGTTTCCCTAAAAAAATAAATATATTACCATAAAGTGAAGTATTTATAAGTCTTACCTGAAAGTATAAGGGGCGATCGAAAAGTTTTCGTTCGAAGACAGTACAGTCCAGAACAGGTATGCAGTACAACCTGAGCCCTGAGAGAAACTTCCCACCGGCACCAGACTGAAGACAGCCGTATGGTAAAACATCGTGTCCTGCTACCTGAAGAAGTCCGTAACTGAATGTTGCACATCCTTATGCGGCAGAAATCGTCGACCCCTCGGGGTCTCTTTTAAGGGACCGAAGGCGTGATAATGGCACGGGGAAGGATCAAGACTGTAGGGCGGGTGCTTGAGTGTCTCCATTTTGAGTAGAAGTAGGTCCTGGGATGTGAGGACATCAGTTGTCATGAAGCAGCGGCACCACGTGGCGCACCATTTCACAATGGTGGGTTTAGACAGACATGCTGCTCCACGTAACAGAACGCTGATTCTGTATAGGCGCTGACTGCGCGGCTGGTCCCGGCGGAGGTTCGAGTCCTCACTCGGGCATGTGTGTGTGTGTGTGTGTGTGTTTGTCCTTAGGATAATTTAGGTTAAGTAGTGTGTAAGCTTAGGGACTGATGACCTTAGCAGTTAAGTCCCATAAGATTTCACACACGTCTGTATTTTTTGGTAATAACGTGACCACAGTTTACGCTTTCACGTCAGAAAGAGACGAATGCGACGCTAATCCCATGCCTGCACGGAGGCGCGTTGCCTGCAGCAGCGGCCTCCAACGAAAACCTTTTGATCTCCCCTTGTGTTACGAATGTAGCCTGAAATGGAGGTGAAGCGTGGACGAGATAAAGTGGAAATAAGTAGAAGCTTTTGAGATTTAGTTTAACGGAGGAATTATGAAAAGCTCAAAGGCAGATCGGGTAACCAATGAAGAAAACTGAATCTAGTCATGGAGAAAATGTCCTTAACAGTCCTGTGGCACAGCTTAAGTAAAGGAAAGGCTGTGATGGACAAACACAATGTGTAATGCAATAACTATTGATATTAGTTAATGAGGGAGCAAACATTAAACTAGCACCGATACTGTAAACAGCTGCAGTAAAGTGGTAGACAGAAATAGAGAATGATGGTTCTTTTGCTCTCTTAAAATCATTGCTCGTTTCCTGTGTATTCTTACCAGACACAGAAAATTGCAAATAATGTGCATCAAAGAGCATCCACGCACTGTTGACTAACCAAATCACAGGAATTTTTATCCATACATTTCTAGTTGTACTCGAATGGCGAACA
This sequence comes from Schistocerca cancellata, assembly GCF_023864275.1. Classification (NCBI taxonomy): domain Eukaryota; kingdom Metazoa; phylum Arthropoda; class Insecta; order Orthoptera; family Acrididae; genus Schistocerca; species Schistocerca cancellata. Next base: position 512,550,740 of record NC_064634.1, read on the forward strand.
CCCAATGGAACCATATTCCAAAGCGTAACACTCCTAAATCGCAACCTAGAGCAACCACGAAAGTTTACGGGACGTGGTGATGAATCTGTTTACAAAGAGTGGCTAGCGTAGGTACAGACTGGCTCAGTGTTTATTGAGTTGCCGCCACTGACATGTAGCATATTTAAAACTTATGTAGGATATTTAATTACTTCGGCAGTATCTATCAATGTCACTCACCTCCATGAAGCTGCCAGTAGTATGGGATAACCTTGTTTAAAGCGCTTTATTTTAATTTCTTATTCCGAGAACGGCTTGCGTCCTGTTTGCTGATGACACAGATATATTTATACAGGGTGAAAAAACATCTACACCCGATACAACCATGAAAATAGAGGAACAGGCTTTCAATCGGTTCACAGCTACACATTTAATCATTAATTTTAGAAAAACTCATATTATGTAGTTAAAAAAATAAACTTAGAAGTATAAGAATCAATGGACATACACTGGCCGAGGGTCCATGTATGTGATTCGCGGGCTTCCAGGTGGCTAATAAATAGAGGTGACACCAACATATGGACACGCTAGCCAAGAAACACGGTACTATCTACTTTCCACTTGGAAATATTTTTTTTGTGTTGACCTATATATAGGATTGCGAGCATACTTCGAATACTTTCAATTAGTTCCAGATCTATGGCAGATTATTCTGGGATACTGCAGGTAAGGTGTAAAGAAGTTTGTTCTATAATACTCATAAAAATATTGCATAAATCTAATGACCATCTTGCAAAAGTCCCTTCAGAGATCTAAGGATTCTTACACTTATATGCCAGCACATGAGGGAAACACCCACAGTACTAGAAGTAGTGTTGATCGTATCTATCTCTGAGGTTCGGAATGGAGTTTTATACGCGGACTACATTTGTAGCCAGTTTCCTAGGTCTATCTTTACTCTATTCCTATTAGCGCACCTCTATCTCCCCCCCCCCCACCGCCCCTGCACCCGCCAGTCACTATCTCCTGCTGTCTCTCTCTCTGTCCAGCTGCTCCTCCGCAATTTCTCTGTCCATTCGCTCCTCCCCTCTGTCTTTCTGCTCCTTCCCCCTCTGCTCGTTTCCTCCACCACCCTCTCTCTGACCGTCTCCTCCGTTTCTCCTTCTCTGTCCGTTTCCCGCCACCTCCTCCTCCGCCCCTCATCTTGTCCATTTCCTGCAACCTTCATAGCTGTGTCCATGTACTCTTTCCTCCCCCTCCCCTCTCCCCCCGCTCTCACTCACTCTGCCTACGTCCTCCTTACCTGTCTCGGCCTCCTTCCTCCCCCCTCATCTCCCCACGTTATAACCTCTACCGCTGTCGGAATATACTGGTTCTATCCCCACAGTACTCCTTTACAGACTGTAATACGTGTCCTGCGGTTAGCCGAAATCAATCCAGGGTCGTAAGAGGAGCTTTTTACCATCAGCTTTACCAAAGTACGCACATACCACACATATTTCACATATTTTTAAAATATTTCGTACGTTATTTGCACACACATTTCACCGGATATCTGTAGCGGATTTCGTCCTGCATTTTCGGTTTCACAGAGCTCAATTTCTAGACGCCACGTCTTCTGAACAACGTGTACAATGACATAATTTTGCGGGTACATTCACTGGTGTATCTGTATTCTGTTTGCGAAATATGTCGTGAGTACACAGAGTACGCGAAAGAACTTGCCCCCCTTCTAACAGCCGTGTACCGCAAGTCTCTAGAGGAACGGAAGGTTCCAAATGATTGGAAAAGAGCACAGGTGGTCCCAGTCTTCAAGAAGGGTCGTCGAGCAGATGCGCAAAACTATAGACCTATATCTCTGACGTCGATCTGTTGTAGAATTTTAGAACATGTTTTTTTGCTCGAGTATCATGTCGTTTTTGGAAACCCAGAATCTACTCTGTAGGAATCAACATGGATTCCGGAAACAGCGTTCGTGTGAGACCCAACTCGCTTTATTTGTTCATGAGACCCAGAAAATATTAGGTACAGGCTCCCAGGTAGATGCTATTTTTCTTGACTTCCGGAAGGCGTTCGATACAGTTCCACACTGTCGCCTGATAAACAAAGTAAGAGCCTACGGAATATCAGACCAGCTGTGTGGCTGGATTGAAGAGTTTTTAGCAAACAGAACGCAGCATGTTGTTATCAACGGAGAGACGTCTACAGACGTTAAAGTAACCTCTGGTGTGCCACAGGGGAGTGTTATGGGACCATTGCTTTTCACAATATATATAAATGACCTAGTAGATAGTGTCGGAAGTTCTATGCGGCTTTTCGCGGATGATGCTGTAATATACAGAGAAGTTGCAGCATTAGAAAATTGTAGCGAAATGCAGGAAGACCTGCAGCGGATAGGCACTTGGTGCAGGGAGTGGCAACTGACCCTTAACATAGACAAATGTAATGTATTGCGAATACGTAGAAAGAAGGATCCTTTATTGTATGATTATATGATAGCGGAACAAACACTGGTAGCAGTTACTTCTGTAAAATATCTGGGAGTATGCGTGCGGAACGATTTGAAGTGGAATGATCATATAAAATTAATTGTTGGTAAGGCGGGTACCAGGTTGAGATTCATTGGGAGAGTCCTTAGAAAATGTAGTCCATCAACAAAGGAGGTGGCTTACAAAACACTCGTTCGACCTATACTTGAGTATTGCTCATCAGTGTGGGATCCGTACCAGATCGGGTTGACGGAGGAGATAGAGAAGATTCAAAGAAGAGCGGCGCGTTTCGTCACAGGGTTATTTGGTAACCGTGATAGCGTTACGGAGATGTTTAACAAACTCAAGTGGCGGACTCTGCAAGAGAGGCGCTCTGCTTCGCGGTGTAGCTTGCTCGCCAGGTTTCGAGAGGGTGCGTTTCTGGATGAGGTATCGAATATATTGCTTCCCCCTACTTATACCTCCCGAGGAGATCACGAATGTAAAATTAGAGAGATTAGAGCGCGCACAGAGGCTTTCAGACAGTCGTTCTTCCCGCGAACCATACGCGACTGGAACAGGAAAGGGAGGTAATGACAGTGGCACGTAAAGTGCCCTCCGCCACACACCGTTGGGTGGCTTGCGGAGTATAAATGTAGATGTAGATGTAGAGTATAGTTAGTGGTAAAGTAGTAATAACCTAAAACGTCATGCATGATGCTGCGGCCGACCGGAGTGGCCGAACGGTTCTAAGCGCTAAACTCTGGAACCGCGCGACCGCTACGGTCGCAGGTTCGAATCCTGCCAAGGGCATGGATGTGTGTGATGTCCTTAGGCTAGTTAGTTTTAAGTAGTTCTAAGTTCTAGGGGACTGATGACCTTAGCAGTTAAGTCCCATAGTGCTCAGAGCCATTTGAAACATTTTTGAACCATGATGCGGCAGTTTTTGAGGCATCTCAGCGTTTACGATGTGATATCTCGTGAACTATGTACAACGTTATAATCTAGGTATATTCAACGGCATATCTGAATACTGTCTGCAAAAATTGTGCGAATGAAGTTAGTAGGAAAGGAGTAATAAATTTAAACGATATGCATGATCCCTGAGTTTTTCACACATCTCAGTGTTCGTTACATCTTATCTTCTGAACTATGTTTCGTGAAATGATATAATTTTGCAGGTGGATTCATTGGGATATGTGAATACTGTCTGCAAAATGTGTCGCGAATATTGTCAGTAGTAAATAAATAATAAATTAAAACGACATGCTTCGCGTGGTAGTTTTACAGCACGAAGAGCTAAACAGATAAACTTTTTCCTTTCACCATTTTGTGGGAGTTGTCAGATAGGAAAATTTTCGAAAAGGTTCGAAATTACGCGTAAGGTTTGTTGAAAGTCTCCAAGTGCTCTCATTCTCAAACAATGGACGAATGAAGTGCCCGAATTAGCGCGTCATAGGCTGCACTACTTTTTCATCCGCGCCCCCACCCCTTTGACAGGTATGTGGTTCTCACTCCACAGAAAGTCTCTACAGGCTCTAAGTGATATATGTACCGAGTTCAGTTGAAATCGGTCCTGTGGTTTAGGAGGAGATGTAGAACATACACAGGTGCATACAGGGTGTTTCAAAAATGACCGGTATATTTGAAACGGCAATAAAAACTAAACGAGCAGCGATAGAAATACACCGTTTGTTGCAATATGCTTGGGACAACAGTACATTTTCAGGCGGACAAACTTTCGAAATTACAGTAGTTACAATTTTCAACAACAGATGGCGCTGCAAGTGATGTGAAAGGTATAGAAGACAACGCAGTCTGTGGGTGCGCCATTCTGTACGTCGTCTTTCTGCTGTAAGCGTGTGCTGTTCACAACGTGCAGGTGTGCTGTAGACAACATGGTTTATTCCTTAGAACAGAGGATTTTTCTGGTGTTGGATTTCCACCGCCTAGAACACAGTGTTGTTGCAACAAGACGAAGTTTTCAACGGAGGTTTAATGTAACCAAAGGACCGAAAAGCGATACAATAAAGGATCTGTTTGAAAAATTTCAACGGGCTGGGAACGTGACGGACGAACGTGCCGGAAAGGTAGGGCGACCGCGTACGGCAGCCAAAGAGGGTAACGCGCAGCTAGTGCAGCAGGTGATCCCACAGCGGCCTCGGGTTTCCGTTCGCCGTGTTGCAGCTGCGGTCCAAATGACGCCAACGTCCACGTATCGTCTCATGCGCCAGAGTTTACACCTCTATCCCTACAAAATTCAAACGCGGCAACCCCTCAGCGCCACTACCATTGCTGCACGAGAGACATTCGCTAACGATATAGTGCACGGGATTGATGACGGCGATATGCATGTGGGCAGCATTTGGTTTACTGACGAAGCTTATTTTTACCTGGACGGCTTCGTCAATAAACAGAACTGGCGCATATGGGGAACCAAAAAGCCCCATGTTGCAGTCCCATCGTCCCTGCATCCTCAAAAAGTACTGGTCTGGGCAGCCATTTCTTCCAAAGGAATCATTGGCCCATTTTTTAGATCCGAAACGATTACTGCATCACGCTATCTGGACATTCTTCGTGAATTTGTGGCGGTACAAACTGCCTTAGACGACACTGCGAAACCTCGTGGGTTATGCAAGATGGTGCCCGGCCACATCGCACGGCCGACGTCTTTAATTTCCTGAATGAATATTTCGATGATCGTGTGATTGCTTTGGGCTGTCCGAAACATACAGGAGGCGGCGTGGATTGGCCTCCCTATTCGCCAGACATGAACCCCTGCGACTTCTTTCTGTGGGGACACTTGAAAGACCAGGTGTACCGCCAGAATCCAGAAACAATTGAACAACTGAAGCAGTACATCTCATCTGCATGTGAAGCCATTCCGCCAGACACGAAGGTTTCGGGTAATTTCATTCAGAGACTACGCCATATTATTGCTACGCATGGTGGATATGTGGAAAATATCGTACTATAGAGTTTCCCAGACCGCAGCGCCATCTGTTGTTGAAAATTGTAACTACTCTAATTTCTAAAGTTTGTCTGCCTGAAGATGTACTGTTGTCCCAAGCATATTGCAACAAACGGTGTATTTCTATCGCTGCTCGTTTAGTTTTTATTGCCGTTTCAAATATACCGGTCATTTTTGAAACACCCTGCACATGTACCCATACATCCACTTTTATGCGGCGTTGTCCAGTCACAGTGTCGAAACCGCCTGTCAGAAGAGTGAGTAACCAGCTTCTGCAGCGCGGACCCCTGCGAGAGGTCCAGGAAGGGAGTCGATGAGGCTCTGGAAGGTACCGACAGGCAGCTGAAGCCACGCGGCACCACCACAGCCCTGGGCAGCTGCGCTGGGTTCCTCGGTTGAGGGTCCGTGGGGCGAGCGGCCCGGTCGAGGTAGTCCCAATGAGTTTCGATTGATTTTAAATCTGGGGAGTCTGGTGGCCAGGGGAGTACGGTAGACTCAGCCTGGCGCTCTGAGAACTGCATTTTCCTGGTAGTAGATGCCACAGTGCTGAGAGAAAACAAACAACATGTACGGGTGGACATGGTCCCTAAAGATGGATCCGTACTTGTGTTGATCGGTTGTGCTTTCCAGAATGATGGGATGACATAGGGGATGCCGTATAAACGTTCCCCAGACCGTAACGCTCCTACCTACGGTCTGGACCCTACCGACGATCGTTGCAGTTCCGTACGCGTCAAATGCCTTCTGTGCGATGGAGCATAAAACCTGATTGATCTGAAAAGGCCGCCCGTCACCAGTCAGTGGACATCCAGTTGCGGTACTGGGGTGCAACGGAGTCCTACCTTCGCCACCGATGAGCAGCAGTCGGCACGGATGCACGTATCGGGCGCCTACTGTGAAGGTCCGTACGCAGCAACGTTCGCTCAACGGTCGTCGAGGAGACACTGTTGGTGGCTCCTCGGTTCATCTAGGCGATCAGGTGCTGAGAAGTTGCAGGTCAGCAAGCCCTTACACTTCTCCGCAGCCATCATTCACCTTCTTTATTTATGGCCTTTCAGGCACCACAGTTACCGCGGCACTGGTTTTGGATAGCGCCATTTTGACATGGATGTTTAACTTTTACACTGTCTACTTGCCTATCTAATATCTGAACACTGTCGTTTCACTACGTCGATGTGAATACTGTCACTGTTCTTAAAGGTTCGAATGGCTCTGAGCACTATGGGACTTATAAGCTATGGTCATCAGTCCCCTAGAACTTAGAACTACTTAAATCTAACGAACCTAAGGACATCACACAACACCCAGTCATCACGAGGCAGAGAAAATCCCTGACGCCACCGGGAATCGATCCCGGGAACTTGGGCCCGGGAAGCGAGAACGCTACCGCACGACCACGAGCTGCGGACTCACTGTTCATAACCGATACACAGATTGACTATTTCTTGACTAGCTACTGTTTTATCAGAATTATCTAGAACTGACACTGAAACATTGTGCAGCCAAATCTCACGTCATTTACCTGCTAATAAATGGTAGACCTACAATAAGTTCTCACACGCACATTCTATCTCACGTGCATAAATAGATACAAATATAACATTACAGTAGTATTTATAGCACACATATTTAGATACGTAAATTGGATTACATCTCAGATCAGGCAGAGTAGCTTTGTATCAGTGTCGCATGTGAAAACTGTCTTACATAATACCGAGAATGTTTGATCTGTTCTGAGGTTATTAGAACTCTATTAAACAGTCTGTGCATACTTACTTACAAGTGACCCGAAACTGGAATGTGAACTAGGTATAATAAGGTTACTGTTTAGTCTATTGTGTACAATTGAATTAAAATGTTACGAACGTCATGAAAAGTGAATCGAGTAATGAGTTATCTTATACTTCTCTTTCATCAAATTAGGATTTTACTGCTTGAATTTGCTATAGTTAGTCACTGTTTATAGCTGTGAATAATAATTTACATTTTCACACATAATAAGAAAAGTATTTGTGTGTGTTATTGGCTGTAGGAATAACAAACAGTGTCGTAATATTCTTTCGTTATCTGTATTCGGATATTCTTCTCAGCGTGTTGTTCATTTCATGTGTAAAGAGTCACATGTGTTTGTGTAAATGGCTGCCCAAAACGCAGGAACATTTGTCTCACGTGAGATGTAACTGTGCGGCGGATGATCCTCGGTGAATCTGCGGAGAGGCAGATGGCTTACTGACCAAAGAAATCTTTTAATATGGCGATCAGTGTTCTCTGCAAAACGTGTGATGACTTAAACAGTATACCATCTTCTACTAAAACGTCATTATATGCTTGCGACGGAATATTTAAATAGTATCTACTGGGTTACTGCACAAATATACACTGGATGTAATAATTTATTTAAACTTCGCCTTTCACAATTTAAGTGTGCTTGAACCTCACAACAAATGCTCTGATAATAGTTACAATGTTCAAAATCACCTTTGTTAACACGAAGATCGCGTATTAGTCACTTCTCTTTGCATAATTCAGTTCTCGGGTGTAGTTCACCATGTATCCAATTCTTTCAGAAAAAAAAATAAAGAAAAAATAGAAAAATGCTATTGTCTTTTTCGTACAAAGTCTCTGTTATTCTTCCATAAACTTAAATTTCGTTGCGTGAATTGTTCGTCCGATGTCTTGAATTCTTTGTTGTTGCTGATCTTACGCGGTGGTAAGTATTGGGTATTCCGTCTTCTCTCTTCCCAGTGCTCCCTCATCAGGCACTCTTCTCCGGTGAAACTTCCGTACCTCAACGTTCCGCTGCGGAATGTAATGACTCGTTGCAACAATCGCAGCATCACTCATCTCTAGTAATTTCTTCATTTCTGTCGCCGCAGAACTTCCAAGAAACTCCTTTCACTATCTCAATAATTCGGCTCCCGTTCCGACCCTTTATCGTCTGACCATTACCATAAAATCACAACTTCTCTTCCGCTGAATACGACAAACTGACATGTCCTTACTGTCCTGCTTCCCACTTCAGCCTCCCAACGTCAACTGTCTCTTACTTTTCGATAAAATTACAAAAATAAAAATGTATTGTACTGGGTCCTACCACTTCCTACTTGTGGTTAATATTACATTGAAATTTTAAATTTGCTTGTACATGTAACTCAAAAAGCAAACATTTACACATAGCATTTGTGTACTAAAAAGATTAAAACACATATTACGTTTGAACGTGTATTAAAATATTGAACCATGGATAAAAGGTACAAAACTGATTACAATGCAGAAACTCTCCGTCACCGTAACTCATTAACCGCTCAGACAGTTTGTCACAACGCTTAAGAATGTAAAATACAAGTAACTCTCGCATATCTGTTAGCTAGCGCTCTACTTTTACAGTCTATTGACAGTTAGTTGTGGTATATATAATGAAGCATAAACGCTTTTATATTTTTTTTAAGTATCACCAGCTGAGTAGTCTAGGAGGAGAAGGAGAATGGCCTTTTTCAGTGCACCTGTTGCTCTGCTGATATACAGTAGACATAGTGTATAAAATAATCTTGACCTATTTTCAATGGCCATTAGTTTGAGCAGGTTAGTGCTAGGCAACATTTATTGCGGTATATTTTACACAAGTAACCAGCTGTGGTTGCTTGTGCCTGTTAATGTACGACTTGATACCTTCCACTGGTGACGGAATCGACGGGACGCAGTGTGTCGATGAATGCAGCAATGAATGAATTCCAAGAGGTCCCAGTGTCAGGCAGCAGTCGGCGGTCGCCAAGCAGTACATCGCCCAGACGCCGACAAAATTGCCGTACGCGCAGACCGAGGTAAGCGGAACCAGAGGGAGCCAGGACTCTGCTGCAACGACGGCGACCTGCGGTGGAGCGGTACGAACGTTCTCTGTTGCCAGCAGCGGGCAACAGCTGATGCTCGGCGGGACAAACCGAGACCGCAGTACGTAGAGTGCTGGCAGGCTCCGCCGTTGGCCAGCGAGAAGAGCCAGGCGTAGCGGTCGGCAACAGCTGCACAGTGGCACAGTGGGTGGCTGCTGTACCAGCAACTGTGGAACGTATATTCCTTGAACAACTGTGAATACAGATTGTAGAGCTACACGGCGTGTGTCTCATCTTCTGAATGAATATACGAGCGTCATAAAGAAAGTAGTGAGCAACAAATTTGAAATGTCTTAAGATTTATTTTTTGAGAAACCAAGTAAATCACCATAATCTACGCTCTCTCCCTACAGCTTTTCAGCATAGTTCCTACATCTTTCCACAAATTTTCTCATCTTTCTGCAAGCATAGAAATACGCTCACGACAGAACTCCTTTCCAACTGCAGCAATATACTGATGCACTGCTTTCTGAACGCCGTCCATCGTCTCTGACTGTTGGCCACGGCTCTGTTCCTTCACTGAACCACAAAAATGAGCTCAACAACTGTCCCCTTCTATGGAGAAAGATTGTGGACGACCACTACCAGGGTCATCTTGGGAACTCGTTTCCCCGTCTTTGAAATGCTCCACCCATCCGCTAACTCCGCTAGCGCCCTTTCAGACTTCTCCGTAGGCACACTGAAGACGAAGGTGAAGTTCAGCAGCACATTTTTCTTATTTAATAACGAATTCGGTGACAGCACCGTGTCGAAAAGAAATATCGATGTCCGCCATTTTGCAAGTACTGCTTGTGATTACATGACGGACGCTAATGACGTCACAATGCGGCATCATGTGGTGGAATGTCTGTAGGTTACGATGTTACAGTCATTTTAGTTACATTATTGGAAACTGAGTTTTAAGAATGGGTGGCTGCCGACTTTCAGTACAGCCCTTGCATAATGCGAGTTAAATACGTAGGGTGTTGAAGAAAAGGTGCTCCATTTTCCTACGGGAACAATACGAGAAAACAGTCCAATTAAATTGTGTCAAGAGAAAACAAATAGAGGTGCGGGACACTTTACTGGCCTCTAAAACATCCAGCAGTCATTTCGTCCACTTGGTTACGCGTAAGTTTTTACTTGCACAGCATTAATAGTTACATTAAGTCTACTATATCTCAGGCGAATCAACATTTCTCCATACGAGTAATAAAATATTCACTTTCGTTCACCGCATTTTCAGAGCTTCATGTGAGACTACGCGGTGGTTCCAGTACTGCTGGCGAATTTGGTGAATATTTCATAGCACAAAATTAGAAATCCATCCCCTAAAAACAACTCTGTCCGTTTGCTCTTGATAGTCACTTACTTTCAGAGTCATATAAGAAAAATTTGGAAAGAAGCCACGAGCGAGGCCAGCGGCGTTCTGTCGAGGTGTTTGTTCTTCTCCCGGCTGTGCGCTCTGTCCTGTCTTGTGGCAGTCTGTTGCACTCTGTAACACACAGTTCGAAAAGCCTCCACGCCACTAGCTTCCTCACCTGGCATTACATAAACATCTTGCATCTGCATATACTTCCGTACTCTGCAAACCACTATTAAGCGTATGGCAGACTCTGTCAGTTCAGTTTAGAGTATCTCCGCGTAGCTGTCCTGAGCCGAACAATCCTGTGCCCATTAGTGTCGGCGTCAATCGACTCGCTATGGGCCACATACAGTTGAGAAACATTGTGCAGTCACTTGCAAGGGTATTTTTTAAGCAGTCTCCTACGCACGTTGATTGTATTTTCCTATGATCCTAACGATGAACAGATGTCTGCCATCTGCTTTACCTAAAACTGAGCCTACACGACTTTATTGTTCCATTTCAGAGCTCCGTCAATCGTTATGTTCAGGTGTTTCTGTACATTGACCGACTCCATTCCTAAAATTATTGGGATTGTAGTCACAGCATATTACATTTCTTCGTTTTGTGAAGTGCAGAATTATAAAATTGGAAGGTGTAAAGCATTTTGCGAATATCTGCACCACTTCAAAATCTTATCAAGATCTGACTGGATAATTGTGCAGCTTTTTCCAGCAAGCCTTCATTATAGATAACTGCGCCATATGCGAAAAGCTGACATTACTACTAATGTTGCCTAACAGGTCACTGACGTACACCGTGAACAGTAAGGGTACCCACACACTTCCCTGTGGCACACCTAGAGTTACTACCATATCGGTCGATGACTCCCCAACGAAGATAAAATGATGCTTTCTACCCACATAGAAATGCTGAATCCAATCATAAATTTTGCTTCATACCCATACGACCATCCTTTCGAAAGTAACCGTTCGTGTTGTACAAAAGATAAACTTCCGAGAGAAAAGAGTTCGTAGCAGAAGCGAATACTGAAAAGAGAATTTCAAAGAAACTTTGTAATATTATTCAAGAACTGATTTTTTAAGGCTAAAAGCAAATTTGCTTAACGTAGGATGCTCCTTGTGCTGATATCGTACTGGAATCCGTCCGTCTACGCTACCTGACTGTCCTAACTTCTTCTTTTCTTGTGCAGCTCTACCATGAGACCATGACCTGGTAATACTACACTGTTGTACTCTTACTCCCTTTCCTTCTCCTTTGCAATCAGCAGCACTGTGGAACTCTGTTAATTGTGACGACTGTTCTGTCCACCACTGTTGAAACATCCAGATTCAGGCGTCCGCTTTTGCACTACAATTCAGCACACAGATTCGCAGCCTTTGCCACCGATGGTAACTTGGAAACCAGCGCTAGTGTTCTCGAAAGACCTCTATTTTTACGACAAATCTAGTGTTGAGAAGTATAACATTGCCACTAAAACAAGGCTATCACAAGAACTAACGCGCGATAGCTTTAAACGTCACAACGAGAGCTGAGGAAGGCAGATCCACCAACGGGCTGCTGTTTCCTACAGGTGCGGCGACAAGATGCACTCGCTGTACCCGGAGGCATGGCAGGGCAGTCTGGCTGCTCGTTCGCGTTACCCGCTCAAGGGCGCTGTGTCCCCCCCCCCCCCCCTCCCCCCGTCCCACCCTCTTCCAAAAGTCGCAAGTTATTCACGTCGCTCTGTACACAAACGGTATTCCATTGATGTTAATCTGTGCATCCAGAACACGCACTCGAAGTAAAAACTGTAAGTGTCAGTTTTCTGTGGTTCACGTATAGGAAGTAAGGTACGGCGGACTGGGCTGCTCCCGCCGGTAGCACATCAGCAGCAGCTGCAGACCACCGTGTCGACACTTCTGCTGCGTCAAGTATTGCTCCTTCCATTAGTAAAGTAGCAAACTGTTCCTGATGCAAAACTGTCGTGTATGCCGAGAAAAAGACATTATTCTTGCTCTAAGTAAAATTATGGATTTCTGACATGCTTAGGGACTTTACAGAGGTCTATACTATAAAAGGGGAAATCACATAAAGCCTTCACCACAGATATTGCGGAAATGTAAAGTGCCATTCATGTGCAGTTTCGGATTGGTAGTCAGGGCTCGCATTGCCAATGAACACATCGTAACAATATTTAGAAAGTTTATTTTTTGGGGAATCATATACCTTTTTAAATGGAACAATGCCTAATGACATTAACAAACTCAAAGTAGAGTAACTTAGAATGTCAGTGCTGTTTGTTGCAGGATTCTAGTGCGAGTCGTTTCGAGATATTCTATTTTAAAAGTTAGAACAAGAACATTTCTTTGTGCCATTCAGACGGCGTAGTTGCTGGGTACTACACTACTGGCCATTAAAATTGCTACACCACGAAGATGACGTGCTACAGACGCGAAATTTAACCGACAGGAAGAAGATGCTGTGATATGCAAATGATTAGCTTTACAGAGCATACACACAAGGTTGGCGCCGGAGGCGACACCTACAATGTGCTGACATGAGGAAAGTTTCCAACCGATTTCTCATACACAAACAGCAGTTGACCGGCGTTGCCTGATGAAACGTTGCTGTGATGCCTAGTGTAAGGAGGAGAAATGCATACCATCACGTTTCAGACTTTGATAAAGGTCGGATTGTAGCCTATAGCGATTGCGGTTTATCGTATCGCGACATTGCTGCCCGCGTTGGTCGACACCCAATGACTGTTAGCAGAATATGGAATCGGTGGGTTCAGTAGGGTAATACGGAACACCGTGCTGGATCCCAACGGCTTCGTATCACTAGCAGTCGCGATGACAGGCATCTTATCCGCATGGCTGTAACGGATCGTGCAGCCACGTCTCGATCCCTGAGTGAACAGATGGGGACGTTTGCAAGAGAACAACCATCTGCACGAACAGTTCGACGACGTTTGCAGCAGTATGGACTATCAGCTCGGAGACCATGGCTGCGGTTACCCTTGACGCTGCATCACAGACAGGAGCGCCTGCGATGGTGTACTCAACGCCGAACCTGCGTGCACGAATGGCAAAAAGTTATTTTTTCGGATGAATTCCAGGTTCTGTTTACAGCATCATGATGGTCGCATCAGTGTTTGGCGATATCGCGGTGAACACAAATTGGAAGCGTGTGTCCGTCATCGCCATACTGGCGTATCACCCTGCGTGATGCTATTTGGTGCCACTGGTTACGCGTTTCGGTCACCTCTTGTTCGCACTGACGGCACTTTGAACAGTGGACGTTGTGGTGTCACCGCCAGACACCACACTTGCTAGGTGGTAGCCTTTTAAATCGGCCGCGGTCCGTTAGTATACGTCGGACCCGCGTATCGCCACTATCAGTGATTGCAGTCCGAGCGCTGCCACACGGCAGGTCTAGAGAGACTTCCTAGCACTCGCCCCAGTTGTACAACCGACTTTGCTAGCGATGGTTCACTGACAAAATACGCTCTCGTTTGCCGAGACGATAGTTAGCATAGCCTTCAGCTACGTCATTTGTTACGACCTAGCAAGGCGCCATTACCAGTTACTATTGATACTGAATCATGTACCGTCAAGAGCGACGTTCACCATTAATGGATTAAAGTTAAGTATTCCACCAGCTACGTCCGTTTTTTCTAAATTCTAATTTCCTTGTCCTGTTCCAGACCTCACGCCAGCCTGCGTGAGCTAAAACGCGTGCCTTTCGACTTCCTCTAGTAACACGGTGTTGGCTCTCCTGCCAATCACAACAGTCGTTACATTTCAGATGTGTTACGACCCGTGGCTCTACCCTTCATTCGATCCCTGCGAAACCCTACATTTCAACAGGATAATGTACGACCGCATGTTGCAGGTCCTGTACGGGCCTTTCTGGATACAGAAAATGTTCGACTGCTGCCCTGGCCAGCACATTCTCCAGATCTCTCACCAATTGAAAACGTCCGGTCAATGGTGGCCGAGCAACTGGCTCCTCACAATACGCCAGTTACTACTCGTGATGAACTGTGGTACTATGTTGAAGCTGCATGGGCAGCTGTACCTGTACACGCCATCCGACCTCTGTTTGACTCAATGCCCAGGCGTATCAAGGCCGTTATTACGGGCAGAGGTGGTTGTTATGGGTACTGATTTCTCAGGATCTGTGCACCCAAATTGCGTGAAAATGTAATCACATATCAGTTCTAGTATAATATATTTGTCCAATGAATACCCGTTTATCATCTGCTTTTCTTCTTGGTGCAGCAGTTTTAATGGCCAGTGGTGTATGTTGTTATGTTTGCTTACAGACGCATTGCGCATTGCGGCTTACTGGTCATTACATGACAGTCGAAGCAGTAGGTCGTGAGGAGAAGCCGAGATTTGCCAATGCAGAGAAAAACCGACGTGTTCATGGCGTATGGAGAATGTAGGGCAAGAACGGTTCGTTCTTGTACTGTATATAAGGCAATATATCCCACTAGACATGAATCATCTCGTGAGTTTTTTATCAAGCTCTTCAACCGATGGTAGTGTAACACTTAGACAACATAACAGAAGGAAACAATTAAATTTTCCTTTAGACATGTGGCTCTCTATTTCATCTATAATAACGATGCAAGCAGGAGAATTGAAGTGAAGTTTGTTCTCCAGCCAGGACTTGAACGCAGGTGTCCTTGCTTACTAGGCGTGTGTGCTGGCAGTTACACCACCGCTGCAGTACATCTTCAGCTTATGTTCCCGTTCTCAGATCGTCACTGTTGCAGAGGCTCTACGGCATCGGAATAGCACTCCAGTTGTGGACGTAATTTTAATTCACTTCTCCAGCTTCCATCATTATTGTTAAAGTAGACTCTTACATGTCTCAAGGAAACTTTAATTATATCACATCTGTAGGTCACCGACGCATGCGGTATGGGCATGATTTCCCCATTACGTCAAAAGCTGGGGTGCTATTTAAATTCTTGAGAACTTCAGGAATTGTGACGATTTAAGAAGGGAAAATTAAGCTGAAGCTGTGAGTTGAAGTTTGTGTTATGGCAGGTATTGGATTACGGAAGTCCGGGAAGCTGTGTTACCTACGCTGCTGCGGAAGTGTAATGGCTTTCACACCTCTCTACTAAGGAAGCAGGACTGGGTTCACAACTGACTGTGGCACAAAATTGCATTCATTTCTTCAGCTTCCGTCATTGTAGAAAAACACAAATGACAACAGAAGAGGGGGAAGTCAATGTTCGTACTATTGTTTCAGCTGATCCAGACATCCGGATATTAGCCCCCGTGCAATCGCACGAGGTAGAGGCATGACTCAGACAAGTGTGCTATGCCTTATCTATCGACATAGGTTCCTTCCATATTGCATCTATTCCCATCAAGAGTTGTATGGAAACATTTATGAGGATCGTGTTAACGTCCGCATTACGACAGGATACTCCAGATGTACCATGTATCCTGTTTGGTGAGGATGCATCATTTACCAGTAGTGGCAAGGTAAACCGCTGAAACACGCACTGTCGGTCTGTTAACAATCTCCGTTGGCTACGTCAAGTGGAATGTCAGCGGCCATGGAGTGTAAACTTACAGTGAGGAATAATGAGCCATCAGCTAGGCGACAGAACACTGAACACCCATAAGTTATCGCAGCTTCCAAGAGTCCGTCTTCCACGAATGTTAGATGTTCCTCAGAAGACGAGGTAGAAACTGTGGTACCAACATGATGGCTGTCCAACCCACAGTGGACGGAATACCACCGCAGCGCGTCTTTACGTATTGTTTCCAAATCGTTGGACTGGATGCAGAGGACCTGTACCATGGGCGTGTCTCGTTATAAAGATTTGATGCCTGTAGACTTTTTTCTGTGGGGCAGCTGCAAGACGCTGTCTACGAAGACATACACATTATCTTCGACGACATACTGCTGCAGTCTTCTCGGACATCTCAGCTGAAATGCTAGCACGTATGCAGAAGATGTTCAATACCAGACTCAAAGCGTGCATTGCTCCTGCCGGTTGTCATTCTGAACACAACCTGTGATGATCAGTCGTGTAGTTACTGGTCAGAATTTACATAATTAGTTTATGCACTTACGTAGTTCTTTAGTGTGTGCTACCACTGGCACTGTACTCGTACAAGTGTCGGCGTGGGAACTTTTCAAAATAAAATATCTCATAGACGTCTCGCACTAGAATCCTCCAACGAACTCCGCTCACATTCTAATTTACCATACTTTCAGTCTGTTTCGTAAGCAGGCATTTTTCCATTTAGGAAGTGTTTGTTTGCGTCAAAAATACACTTTCTAAGTATTGTTACTGTCAGTTGATTGGATACAAAACGAGCCGCTGACTACCACTTCATTCTGAGTAAACTGCACATCAACATCCCTCTCCATTTCGGCAACATATGCGTTGCCGTCTTCTCAAACTAATACACAGTGAATTCAAAATGATTACAAACTCTCGAAAGGTTCGTTGGCGACCGAGAAATTTTGGTAAGCAATAAAAAAGAAAAATGACGATTCCAATGAAGCCATTAATATTCAAGACATGAAGTGATAACTTTGAAATAGTTTGCCTCGACAAATTTTCATTAGTTTCAAAGAATTTGCATAAATCTGGTGCTAATTAATATAAAAGAAATTGAGTATGGTTACGGACAATATGGGAGTGTTCATCATACGTAAATTTATCAAATTTTTCGTGATTTATGTCGGAGACAGGGACTTTAAAGAGATTCTCTATCACTGTGGAGAGCGGAAAGCCGTGGTGACTTCCATCAGACAGTAGGCCTACTAGTAACCACGTCGCAGCTTCCAATCTAAATCGCCAGGTTCGAACTTCAAGGGACGATCAGAAACTTTTCGCGTGAGGCCGTTGATTCAGCAAAACAACGTAGCCCGACCTTGATGCAGGTCCAACAGAACCTTCACACTGTTATTCTTTTCTTGGTTGCAGAAGGACGAACACCAGCAGACATCCATTGAAGGATGAAGAATGTTTATGGGGCAGCATGTCTGTCGAAGACCACCGTTGTAGAATGATGTTCGACACAAAACTCTAGTCGACGCGGGGGGCCCACCTCATCCAAGTTGGAGACACTTGAGCACCCACCCCATAATCCTGACCTCTCCCCATGCGATCATCACGTCTTCGGTCCCTTAAAAAAAGCCGTGGAGGTCGGACGATACCTGTCGGACAAGGATGTGCAGGAGACAGTTGAGGCCGTCTTCACACAGCAGACGACTATTCCCAGTCTAGTGTGTCAGTGGGATGATTGAGGCAATGCTCTCGGCGATTTTTCCTGATTGGCATATCGATTCTGGACGACGACCTTTGAACGGAAAGTTTTTGATTCCCCTTAAACGCAAATCACAGCATCCTGTCAACATAGAATGCTATTACCGTACAGAACGTACAGTAAAGTTTGATGCTTTCAGTAAGTATGACTTTGTTCTCCATGTTTATTGAAAACATGTTTCGAAATGGAAAGGAGGAAGATTAGAATTCAGTGTACGATTGACGACGGGAAGTGTTTAGAGACAGATCACAACCTCGGACTGGCAAAGGATATGCAAGGTAGTCGACCTCGTCTTTCCGAAGGAACAATCCTGATATCGACATCAAACATTTTAGATAGATCAGACTAAACCCAAATCTGCATGGCCAGGCGTGATTTAAGAAGGACATAGTTTGCACATCATACGTGAGACAGAAGTATCTGCAGATCTGAAAACAGTATCTGACACATATACTGGAAGACAGCTACAAAAGCATCATAACGTTCAGCAAGGAAGAGAACACGGAGTTCAGTAATGTCCAACAGCATTGCTTTGATGTAGATGCGTCCTCAGAGTAGAGAATAGAAACGACGTGAAACGACGTGTGAGAGGTAGCAGCACTTTGGAAGGAGCGTACAATGTTCTCAGAATCAACCACGTTTCCAGACTCGTGATTTATTGAAGGTAGAGACCTGCAGAAACAAGTGTACTTTTGCTGCTTTTAAATTAGCTTTTTTTTTTCAAGCATCTCAAAAGAAAGCCTATTTGATTTTCAAAGATTTGTGCTACACTGAAGAAAATGTTTTCTTCACAGGTAAAGACGATATCCGTCTATTGTATCTCCCGAAGCCGAGTGAGCGCTTCTCCTCGGCCACGCGGACGTGCGAGTGAGTGCGAGCGCGTGCCCGTCGACAACCGCTCACTCGGCAGCTGCGTGCTCCTGCTCACCTCCACATAGGCTGCGTGTCTGTAGCCTGTGCGTGAGGAGGGCGCAAAATTTATTCGAATGACGAATAACGAATACATATAATAATTATCATTCGTTATTTGAGAACGGCAAATAAAAGCATTTATTCGAAACATTATTCATTTACACAAATAAAAATAATTATTCGTCTTCTAAAATAAAAAGCATTACGGACAATAGAAACATCTGGAATCTGCCAACACTTATTGATCCAATTCTTTGTCATTTATTAAACAAAAGTACATTTATTTGCTGTCAAATTAGTTTTCAGAATAACTTTATTCTCAAACATCTCATCAGAAAGTTTATTCATTTTCAAAGATCCTCCATTGTCACACACTAAAGAAAACGCTTTCTACGCGTGCAAAGAGGATGTATGCGTTTTATGTCAATTGAAATCGTCTCTATTTGAGGATAACGATGTAAGACTTACAGATCACAGTCTTCAGCAAAAATTGAGAAATCATCTTTTCCACTGTAGCCTTCTGCAAGTAACTTCCTTGTGATTCCATATTAGCTTAATCTCCGAAATAATATTCGGAATAAATTTTTCTTTTTACACCATAACATTATTTGAAGCTCCTGAGCCAATTTCTTTGACTATTGTATGTCTATAGTCTGTTGTAAGTCTCCCATGATCATGGAGAACATTTGTTTCTAAATCTTAGAGAAGACATTGCTGCAGTGATTGCAGCTAGTGTAGAAAGGCGAATAATGTCTTCCAGTCGTCTATTGATGGTTCCTCAATAAAAATTATTTCCAGTGTGCAACAATATTACGAACTCTTTTCTGTGCCAAACCTGAGTGTCTCATCCGAAATTTTTCAATGCCAAAGCTCCATATAACTGCACAGATGCATATCGGATCGAAAAACTATTCTGTCTTCTAAGAAGAAACGTACTCAGAATCAGTCCAAAAACACTTTCAGATGACTTTGGACGTCCACCAACGTTCCACAAACGTTTAAAAGTTCGTTGGTATCACTCATTACCAACCACTCAGCTCTAGCTTTGTTCACTAATTTTGTAGCACTACAGACTAACTGCACAAATATACCAACGGGACCTCGATATAAGATTGTGTTAGCAATTTTGGCACAGTGGAGGCAGGTGATGCAGCCAAACAGTTTCTATTGGCGGCATTCTGAACTTTGGCTGCTTATGCAGAGTACTTTCATACAGTGGTGGATCGTGGGTCTAAATTCTAGGGAGGCAAGGAAATGTTTTGGAAGATCATTTTTCCTTCCCTTTTAGTGTACACCTAAATGGCGTCCCTAACGACCACCATAAACACTACCACTTCTAATATTACTACTACAACTACTACTACTACTACTAAGACGACGACTACCACTATTACTCCTAATAATAATAATAATAATGATAATAGATGCAGAGGTGACATACCAAGCTAAAACTAAACAAAGGTCGCTACACTACGCATACATTGATTACCAAAAAGCTTTTGATAGTGTACCCCACTCATGGTTACTACAAATATTGGAAATATACAAAGTAGATCCTAAATTGATACAGTTCCTCAACATAGTAATGAAAAATTAGAAAACCACACTTAATATCCAAACAAATTCAAATAATATCACATCACAGCTAATACAGATTAAGCGTGGAATATACCAAAGAGACTCATTAAGTCCTTTCTGGTTCTTCCTTGCTGTGAACCCACTATCCAACATGCTAAATAATACCAATTATGGATACAATATTACTGGAACATACCAACACAAAATCATACATTTGCTATACATGGATGATCTAAAACTACTGGCAGCAACAAATCAACAACTCAACCAATTACTAAAGATAACAGAAGTATTCAGCAATGATATAAATATGGCTTTTGGAACAGACAAATGTAAGAAAAATAGCATAGTCAAGGGAAAATACACTAAACAAGAAGATTACATATTGGAAAACCACAGCGACTGCATAGAAGCAATGGAAAAAACAGATGGCTATAAGTATCTAGAATACAGACAAAAAATAGGAATAGATAATACAAACATTAAAGAAGAACTAAAAGAAAAATATAGAGAAAGACTAACAAAAATACTGAAAACAAAATGGACAGCAAGAAACAAGACAAAAGCTACAAATACTTAAGCTATACCAATATTGACCTACTCATTTCGAGTAGTGAAATGGACTGACACAGACCTAGAAGCACTCAATACACTTACACGATCACAATGCCACAAATATAGAAAACATCACATACATTCCGCAACAGAAAGATTAACATTAAGCAGAAAGGAAGAAGGAAGGGGATTTATCGACTTAAAAAAACCTACATTGTGGACAGGTAGACAATTTAAGAAAATTCTTTCTAGAACGAGCAGAAAGTAGCAAAATACACAAAGCAATCACTCATACAAATACATCGGCTACACCACTGCAATTTCATAACCGTTTCTACAACCCTTTAGATCACATAACATCAACAGATACGAAGAAAGTAAATTGGAAAAAGAAAACACTACATGGCAAACACCTGTATCATCTAACACAGCCACACATCGATCAAGACGCATCCAACACACGGCTAAGAAAAGGCAATATATACAGTGAGACGGAAAGATTCATGATTGCAATACAGGATCAAACAATAAACACCTGATATTGCAGCAAGCATATTATTAAAGATCCCAATACCACAACAGATAAATTCAGAGTTTGTAAACAACAAATAGAAACAGTAGATCACATCACAAGCGGATGTACAATAGTAGGAAATACAGAATACCCCAGATAACATGACAATGTAGCAAAAATAATGCATCAACAACTTGCCATGCAACATAAACTAATAAAACAACACGTTACCACATACAAGTATGCACCACAAAATGTACTGGAGAATGATGAATTCAAATTATACTGGAACAGAACCATTATAACAGATAAAACAACACCACATTAGAAACCTGACATCATATTTCACCAATAAAAAGAAGAAATTAACATAACTAATAGAAATATCCATACCAAATACAACATATATACAGAAGAAAACAGGCGAAAAAATTGAAAAATACATGCAACTGGCTGAGGAAGTCTAGGACATGTGGCATCAGGGTAAAGTTGACATTGTACTATCAACTACAGGAGTCATACCACACAATATCCACCAGTACATCAACGCAATACAATTACATCCAAACATATATATGCAACTACAGAAATCTGTAATCATTGATACATGTTCAATTACCGGAAAGTTCCTAAATGCGATGTAACATATAGCGTACAGTTAAAAGGAAGTCACGCTTGATCACGGCCCGCGACACTTTCCATTTTTAACCAGACATAACGTCTGAGAAAGGAAAGAAATAATAATAATAATGGCACTCGCTTTTATTTAAAAACGAACTGTTGGATTGGATGTTTGAATGTTGTTACTTGTGAAACAAGTTGACTTCACCACACATCTTCTTCCCAAATATTTCGGTGACTTCGTCATACGATGTGTCTCGACTTTCAAGTCTCACAATATTGGTTTTTCTACTGAGGCACTAGCAAGAGCTAGTAAGCGATCGTGCGCCTACTGCCCCTCAAATGCGTTTTCACGCGTTTAGGGCAACAAAAACTACTTTCAACAGGAGTACTTGAAGTACTTGATGCAGGAATGGTTTCAATTGGACAAAATAGTTTGAAAGCTTCTGGAAGAATTCAGTCCGTTTCATTCTCAGTCATTCTTTTGATTACGTCTCCCAAACGGACAGAATGAAATGTGTCCTTATGCTTGGAAGGCAATACGGCCTCCAGTTCTACACGCATCTGTTAGCGACTGAAGGCCGCACCATACCAGTGTGATAATGAATCCACACCGTCTGCAGATAAATGCTGAGCATGACTGGTGAACTGAGCAGTGTCGTCTGATTTAAGAAAGAACAGTTTATCACAACGGAAAAAATTTTGTTTACAGTTACTACAATATTAGCTGATACCTGGAAATATACCAATTTGTGTTTTGATATCAGTGGATTGCCAATGTATTCATCCGTCATTCCAGATCTATTCGTGGATCCTTCAGGTTGCGTAGTGGTTCGTAAGATTTGAAGATTTCATCAATTTATCTCTATTTCTTACGTTTTTCCTGTAAGCTAAGCATTGTGAAAAAGCATTGTGCATCTTTGCTCTTTTGCCGAAGAATATTGAGAAGCAGCTCAATTTTTAAATACATGTTTTGGAAAACAAAGAGAAGAAAAAAAATCTGTCTAGGCGTCTGTTTTTGAAATCACAAGAAGCTTCTCTTGTAGTCGTTGCGCTTGAGTCTGACCTGTCAGTTATTTCATTTAACACATCAGCTGATCCCGTACAGTTTTCTTGAATGGCAGATACTATTCTGCCCTCATAGTTCCATCTCGTCTCACTGTTCGATGAAATGCGTTTATCAGTAGTACAGTCCAGAACTTACGTGCTTTTGGAGGACCGATGGACGAAAGCAGCAATACCCTGAAGGGAGCAGAAAAAATCCTTCATGGTTATATACAAGAAAAACTCAGTTGTAAAACTAAATTTAAACGATGCGCAGAACAGTGAGTAAAAATATCTTGGAGGGCAATTTCACTAAAATTAGTTCTCAGGTCATTCAATTCTCCTGCCAGAATGGAAGCGCAATCATAGGTTAGGGCCACCAGTTTGCTCTTCATAGCATTTCTGAAACACGCCACTGACACAGTGAACTAAGCAGCTCAGCTAAGATTATGAACACCTTGAAAACGCAAATGTGAATGCATATACAGTATTCACAAATCTACTTATTTATATGTCCAATCAGTGCGTTCTATATAGTTTTTGAACATCTCTGGAAACAGTTTACTTCTAGTGTGCTTTCGAATCATCGGTTATGTTTAGTACAAATTTAAAAATGCATCTAAAATTTCTGGGATTCGGGGAATCTTCCTTCTCATCATGACCTCACAAAGCTTACACAAAAAGACTTGTAGCATCAATTAGAATATTCATGATCTCTTTCAGCTTTCACTTCGTTGTTGTGTCAGATTTTCATCGTTAACTATCTTTCAAATACTAAACACTTATTTGGATTGTTCTTTAAATGAAATAAAGCTACTTAGATGCTTTTTAGATGAAGCATGCCATGCTAAAGCCTTGACAGATTTTTCACATCGTCGACACCCTCAGCGGACGATACAGTTTCTATTTGATTAAGAGCAAACATGGCCAGCATAATAATTTTGCTATTGTAGAGTGTAGCGCGTAACAACTTATGTTGCTCTTACTTTGGAATACACGGGTTTTGAACATACCTTTCTGCAGAACGTGTACGTCCTTTCTTCAGAATTTCATATCGTTCAGTTTCACATTTCCTATAAAACTAAAGCTTCTGCAAGGAAATAATAGTTTCCTAACTCGAAAGTGTTATATCAGCACTTGTATAGCTTTGAGCTTTTTTGACAGCACGACAACTAACGTAATGCAAAGCTAGAGAGGCAGCGCCACACCAACCAGCACCCATGGTACAGCCAGTCAGGGTGGACATACAGTTCAGCATGTACGCAGAAACACACTGACACCTGACTTATGTTTTTCTGATTGTAGGAGTTTAAAAAAGAGATAGGTAGCATAAAGATCGTAATACCAAGAGGAGGTAGTCCCTCAAACCTTTAGCTTTGTTGTGTGGAACTTCAATACTTTGCGCGACTGAGGCACACTATTATACATACCGATAATAAGTTATTTACAAAATAGAAACTACAATGAGCCAAGTTAGTTAGAGAATCCTGTAGAAGAAGTAAATAAAGTAAATACCGCTGAACCGTGAATTTACTTTTAAAACTTTTTCATAAGAATTTACTTTTTTTACTAGCGATTCATGAAGAACATTAACACATTTAATCACACTATGTGAGCGTGGAAGTAGTTGCCAGGGAATAACTGATGAAATCAAAATGAAATTGTCATCTGCAACACACCAGATTACCTTAAAGTAAAATTTTTAACAATTCACGCAAGCACACAAACTATGCACCCCGTAGGAGGGATGGAAATAGTACAAAACACTAAAATTAAAAGATTAACTTGCCACCGAAGATACAACTTGATTTTAACTTGTAAGAAAAGTCTTACGGCGGAAGGGTGGCAACTTTATATACTAAAATGAGCATTTAAAAAAAAATGGAACGTAATCTTATGTAAAATTACACAAGGTTGACCAAACATGCTCTACAGTACACATATACCGCCTCTCAAGATGATAGGCAAGACAAAAACATATTTCAGGAATTCGGCCGTTACACTTAAAGCAACGTACGGCAGATTGATAGGGAGATTACTGAACAACCCGAACCGCAGGTTGCTCTAACCCGCCCCTACTCCACAAGGGAAAAACGGACCACCCAATTCATAAATAACGACCATCTCGCGGGAGGGCAAACGGAGAAGAATGGTGGGACGACCTCGAAATAAAGCGGCTGGCGACCTCACCAAGAAAACAAGTAGAATTTAACAAGTAAATGAAACAACATATCACCAATCACTTAACTTCTAATAAACTGCGATTTCTGGCGAAGTCCTGGCGCAGCACCCCCAAAAGGCTCTCCCTAACCGTCCGCTGCCAGCCGCTTCGACGGACGCAGGAAGGCGCGCCGATCTCCCGTCTCACAGCGTCGCAGCTCGCACCGGCCAGACCGATGTCGTGGGTTGACTCCTGTTGCTCTCGTGTCGGCCGCGAAGTCACTACCCCTCGCGCTATACGGCGCGGCCCACTGGACTCGTGGCTACCTCACATGCGCCGTTGCTCAAGGCGGACAAATCATCTTGTGTCTCAGTGCGTGACCGAACAACAGATCTATCCAACCGCCAATGACCGTAGCCTAAGCAACTCGAGCAGACTGGTGGCCGAACGCGCAGACTCAGATGCAGGAACTAAGCCCCCGACCGGGCGACCACTCATTGAGTTCTTTCACTGCTCCACAAATTCGGACGAGAGACTGACCCCAAACTGACTCCAGACTCACCCAGGCTGACCCAGACTGACCCAGACTGACCAACTGGCTAGCTCATAGCACCCCTTAATTGCACGTGAACAGGGAACCTTTCCCCTTTCCCACCAGAGGGAGACACAAAAGCTGCGATTTCCACAGCGGCGCCACCGCTACAAACGGAGGGCGACTGCTTCTCTTCAAAACAGCAGTTTTTACCACGGCTCAATTTCTCATCGATCTATGATCCTCACCAAGCCTTTTTCATGGAAGTCTTAGAGTGGACTTACAGACAATATGCGGGATGTGTGCCACATTTGTGTCATCTGCGCATAGGGTTACAATACACCTCAGGAATTTTAATTCATAATACCAAGAGCTTCCTTCGAGTAACATTACTTTATTCACTACAAAGAGACACAGCATTACAGAGTAAAATGGAAACAGTAGTGATATTACGGCCAACGGCCTGCTGCAGTGGTAACACCGGTTCCCGCAAGATCACCGAATCTAAGCGCTGTCGGGCTGGGCCAGCAGTTGGATGGGAAACCATCTGGTCTGCTGAGCGCTGTTGGCAAGCAGGGTGCAGTCAGCCCTTGAGAGGCAAACTGAGGAGCTACTTGACTGAGAAGTAGCGGCTCCGGTCTCGCAGTCTGACATACAGCCGCAGGAGCGGTGTGCTGACCACAAGCCGGCCGTGGTGGTCTAACGGTTCTAGGCGCTCAGTCCGGAGCCGCGCCACTGCTACGGTCGCAGGTTCGAATCCTGCCTCGGGCATGGATCTGTGTGATGTCCTTAGGTTAGTTAGGTTTAAGTAGTTCTAAGTTCTAGGGGACTGATGACCATAGATGTTAAGTCCCATAGTGCTCAGAGCCATTTGAACCATTTTTTTGCTGACCACATGCCCCTCCATATCCGCATCCAGTGACCCCTGTGGGCTGAGGATGACACGGCGGCCGATCGCTACCGTTGGATCTTCATGGGCTGTTCGTGAGAAGAGTTTAGTTTCTTTTTCAAGTGCTATTACGCCTTTGTTTTCCCTGCATGAGAACTGCGAGAAAGATGGAGAACATAGTGATATTTCGTTTTTCTTGTTGCGTACTTTTCATTCTCTGCCTTGATTCTTTCCATCCAAATACCACTTGAGCTGTCAGTAGGAAAGAGCGCCTCCCAAATGGTAATAAGTTAGAGGAGATTGCCAGTTCCGGCATTCGCCATACGGCCTGGGAAATCTCTCGGAAACATAGGACTGGAACCCTTTTTACTTCATTTCCGTGGCAACGTTTCCAATTTTCCCAGGACAAAATAATAAATTTCTGCGTATGTTTCTTGTAAGTGCTTCTCTGTATAATTTTTTTGATACCTTTCAACAGCAGACTGTAAAATGTAGGCCTTGAAGTTTGACATGCAAGCTGCTTCTTTCAATCCCGAAGCTGAAAAACATACCGAAGACGTTTTTACTTGTGCCTTTATTTGTGATAGGGATGTGTCTGATATAATCTTTAAAACGGTCATCAGTAGTATTTTACTACTTTTGTTAACTTTAGCGTCATACTGCATAGCAGAGGCGCAAGACCTCACGTGGGTTAAGAGGCTATACGAACAAGTTTGGTGTCTCCCGTCAGTAGGGTGAATCCCTCTATACGCGTTACATTCGCCACGGGATATCACTAAGCGGCCTATGCCTTGTTTTGAAACAGTGGAAAAAGTCTGTGACAAATATTCCACATTCTGCGCGTTGTTACAGGAACTATTAACATTTGTTCAGCTGTACTGGGCTACGACCTACAACACCTCCGGACTTTACCTTCTAGACACAACAATATGCAAAGAACGAGAACAGAAAGCGCTGCCCACTCTATTTTTAGAAGCAGAGTTTAAATTTTCGCTTAGAGTGGAGGAGGCTTGGAGAACCGGTCGCCCACGGCATTCACGGCGCAGCCACGTCGGGCTATCTTTATGAGCAGCAGGGCAAAATCTAAACCAGGCTGTTCGGGCTACAACTCGTCTGCGGCCATTTAAATTTTGCGACACGTCGGTAGGCCAGTCAGAAAACTGGGTTTTGTAGACGGAGACACGTAGATACACTTACTTTGTGCTGTTGTTTACACTGCGTCCACAGTTCAGACGGTATGGAAGAAACATTAATTCACACTGGAATGAGGTTATAGATTCCAATCCTGGACCTCGAATTCTGGCGCATGAAATAACTCAGCGAAACAACAGGAAAATCTAATTCACTGTGACCTTACTGGAATTCCAAACGTTTAAAAGGAACCAAAATCAATCACCACGCTTTCCAGCGACGAAAGGAGACTGTCACTGCATTTGATACATGGACTACGTCGACTGTCCTATCAGTGCATTATTCCCTGTAACAACGAAATCCACGCTAAGGTCGCCAAGTTAAGCTGTGCCAACTGGTTGATAGCATGTCCAGGTGCAGTGGCTACTGTAACTCCATGCAGCATAAAGTCTCCCCGGCATTGGACTTATTTACCCTTATCTACCCTGTTAGAAGGAACTCTTCAACCAGCTGAGAAGACTACCTTCTACAGTGTATAGGTGCAGTTCTCATTAAAGTAGGTTAAGATGGAGCGCTCACTTCACCTAAAACTTAACGACTGACGTGAAACGGAAACAATTTCTACAACCGACTAACGATTCATGAATCACTGGAGGCCTTTATCCCCATCAGTGGAAGTTTCTGAAAGTAAACTCGAGTGAAGATCCAAATGACAAAGCAATAAGCTTCGCAAATGTTTCTGAGACGCGATATGTACACGATTGTATGAAGACAAGTACTTGACCGATTTGCTTCAGATTTTTACTAGAATTTCTAATGAACATTAGGACGGACAATGGCGATATATTTTTTAAAAGTACATCACATACGAATACGTATGTAACGCATAAAGGGGAAATGTTGTTACTAAAAATCTCGGAGACTTCTTGAATATTCAAATTTTTACATTATACTCTAATAAACATTCAGATGGACATGAGCTGTATAATTTTATAAACAACAATGTACAGGTTTTCTGTTAAATCCGTCAACAAGAAAGAAAATGCTGTGATGTGCTAAGAGCCATGTTGTTTTCTTTCTAACAGACAGTTTTATTTCATGAAAAAAAAACTAGAGAAATTGTTTGTCTCATACATTTTTTTGCTTATTATACACATTTTTAAACAAAAATTATATACACAATGACGTGTTGTTTTGTTCTCTTCGCCGCAGTAGCTTTTCGTAGAAAAGAATAAAGTTGTATTTATTGTTTTTCGTCTTACTATCAGATTACTGCCACAGAATCCAAACGTGTAGTATCAGTAAACAACTCTCAAGGTCAGACAGGTCAGAGACGGACTGCAGTAGATGAGTAGAAGGGGGTGGGGGCGAAATAAACGTGACAAGGGTAGAATGAGATGAAAACAGGGGGAGGAAGAGATGGACAGAGAGAGAGAGTAAGTAGGAGATGAAGTAGGGGATGGACAAAGAGAGTGGAGAACGAAGTGGATAGAGAGAGGGTGGGAAAGGAAAATGGGCAGAGATGGAAGAATAGGAGGAGATGGAAGAGTAGAAAGAGGAGGTGATGGACGGAGAGAAGGGGGGGAAAAAGAGATATACGAATGGAGGGGGGAGATGGAAAAAGACAGGGTGAAAAGAAGAGTAGGACATGTGTCCAGTTCCCACACATGTTTAGCACTTTCGATTCATTTCCAGATTTGCTAGTTATGATATACATACAAGAGCACACTAAAAAACCTCTTCTGCCCGCTGCTGCTCCCCAGAGGGAAACAAGACAATACTATAGCCTTACGAAACCTATAACTTCAGGAATACCTTCAGAGACTGGTTAAAACTGTCTATACCGGCTCCAATGATCAGTTAGTCCATCACAGAGGGCGCTTCCCAATGCTCTGCATGTGGTCCACTTTTCCGACACATTGTAACCAAATCTGTCCCGAGAGTACAAGCATAGATCCAGAAGTTATTGTTTATACTGACGACATGTTAAATACAGCATCAACACGTTCGAGACTTACAAATTGTAAGTAGGGTGTTTAGGTTTTTATGTTAGTAACGGCACGTAGCGCTCTGTATGAAAATCACTGGCTGTGCTGTGTGCAGTCTGTGGCTGGTTGGCATTGTTGTAATATTCGCTATTGTAATGTTGGGCAGCTGGATGTGAACAGCGCGTAGCGTTGCGCAGTTGGAGGTGAGCCGCCAGCAGTGATGGATGTGGGGAGAAAGATGGCGGAGTTTTGAGAGCGGATGATCTGGACGTGTGTCCATCAGAGACAGTATATTTGTAAGACTGGATGTCATGATATCAAAATCTTTCAATTGCTAACTATACCTATCAGTAGTTAGTGACTTCAGTAGTTAGAATCTTTTTTTTAGCTGTCAGTACTGGCGCTCGCTGTATTGCAGTAGTTCGAGTAACGAAGATTTTTGTGAGGTAAGTGATTCATGAAAGGTATAGGTTATTATTAGTCAGGACCATTCTTTTGTAGGGATTATTGAAAGTCAGATTGCGTTGTGCTAAAAGTATTGTGTGTCAGTTTACTGATGATCTGAATAAGTAAAGAGAGAAATGTCTGTGCACGTTCAGTTTTGCTCAGCTGTTTGAAAATCAAATAACATAAGGGATTTATCAGCACAATCATTCATAAATTTTTCTAAGCGGGAGGTTTCATATGTCGACCCTTAGCCGAGGATACCTCATTGGAATCTTCTGATTTTTTGTTGTAGTTTGTGTAATTAGTGTAGCTTTTGTTTAGTGCTAGCTCGTAATTGTAGAGAGAATCTCCTTTGTAGTTGTAGTGTTTCATTATTGTCCAGTAAAACAGTTGTGGCGCGCATGTAGATTTGCACCAAGTATTTCGCAGCTGCGCTTGCGATTAACTAGATATTAATTTCAGTGCTATGTTGATGTGTTTTCTTATTTTTTCTCTTCAAAGTGTGCTTTTCTTGTTATCGTGTGAAATACGTGATAATTATGGCGTTTGAAAAACGTAACACTAGGCTCCAAAGTAAATTGAGAAATGATAGTGACGACGAGCGTAGCTTATCAGCACCACCCTGTTGTGAATTAACAGTCATTCAAAGTAGTAATTTGGTAATTGTGCATAGGGAAATAGACCAGGCGGCAAATAATGGTGTAGACAGCGAATCAGTTAGTGAACAGGGAAACATTGTCGATCGATCGGTCGGAAACGCTCGCCTCAGGAATCCGAAATGACAGGACAAAATTATGCAAATACTGCAAAAAAATGGCTCTGAGCACTATGGGACTCAACTGCTGTGGTCATAAGTCCCCCAGAACTTAGAACTATTTAAACCTAACTAACCTAAGGACATCACACACATCCATGCCCGAGGCAGGATTCGAACCTGCGACCGTAGCGGTCGTGCGGTTCCAGACTGTAGCGCCTTTAACCGCGCGGCCACTCCGGCCGGCAAATACTGCAGATTCAGGTTTTGCGTCATTACCCGATTCTCAGTCAAGTCAAGACACATTTTCTGCCTTTCAAAATGCGAATGTTGCCTGTTATGCACTGCCGATAAGCACAAAGGAACAAGTTCCAGACACTAATACATTGTTATTGCAATTCATGCAACGAATGGAACAAAATCAGGAACGAACACACCAACAGCTACACAAGTTAGACACAATGGAACAAAATCTTCAAATGTTAAATACAATTGAGTAAACGCTTGAACAAACTCGTAAAGATTTAACTCCTGAGTTACTTAAAATCGAATCGAAATGTCAAAAAGTCTGTAACGACGTAAAAACACAAATTTGTGAGCATTACCAACATATTTTTTCGCGTCATGAAAATGCATTACAGAATCACGAAGCAGCCATAAAAGAACTGCAAAAAATCACGACACCTTGCAAGCTAAAATTGACTCAGTTGCATCTACCGATTCGGTTACGCAACTTCCAAAAACACAAGGAAACTTAAAGCACATGGTAGAGACGCTTTCAACACAAATGGACACCCTGAAACTTGGTTCAGAAAAACACACTGAGGAAATCAGTTCATTATCGGAGAAAATCAAAATCAAATCAATACACAGTACAAAAGCGGAATCCGGGAAGTAAAAGATCAGTTGACACAGGTAATACAAGAATTACAGGGCGTGAGTCGTGCTTGGGTAGCTCAGTCGGTAGAGCACTTGCCACGAGAGGCAAAGGTCCCGAGTTCGAGTCTCGGCCCAGCACACAGTTTTAATCTGCCAGGAAGTTACATATCAGCGCACACTCCGCTGCAGAGTTAAAATCTCATTCTGGAAATATCCCCAAGGCTGTGGGTAACCATGTCTCCACAATATCCTTTCATTCAGGAGTGCTAGTTCTGCAAGGTTCGCAGCAGAGCTTTTGTAAAGTTTGGAAGGTAGGAGGCGAGGTACTGGCAGAAGTAAAGCTGTGGGGACGGAGCGTGAGTCGTGCTTCGGTAGCTCAGTTGGTAGACCACTTACCCGCCAAAGGCAAAGTCCCGAGTTCGAGTCTCGGCCCAACACACAGTTTTAATCTGCCACGAAGTTTCACAATAATTATATATTTCAGAGGATACTCGCGCTCCAATACGAGAAGAGGGACATGGAAATACGGAACAGCCACAAAATAATAACACAGGGTACTTCGGAAATTATGAAAGAAATTGGCAAGGTGCACCGAATTTTGAGATGGAACCGCCGAAAGGGTAACAGTGATTGATATGCGACTCGCCAACACGGTGAGTTTGACTATAAGCTGTTCATTACTACACGTAAATTCAAAACATTTAAGAATTCTGGCAACGACATTCATCCACAAGCGTGGCTTCATCAATTTTCTCATTGTTTTCATCCCAACTGGTCATTAGAGCACAGATTAGACTTTATGTGTGGCTATTTAGAGAATGAGCCAGCTGTAAGAATGCGATCAGTCATTCACGATTGTCACAGTGAAGGAGAATTTTATCATGCCTTCCTCTCAGCATACTGGTCTCAAGCTACTCAAGACCGCGTAAAATATGGCATCATGATGATGAGACACTTTGAACAATCTGAATTTTCTGGTCAAATATTTTGAAGACATATTGCACAAGAATCAGTACCTGTCAAACCCACACAGCCCCTCAGAACTCATCCGCATTTGCTTAATCAAATTACCTGAACATTTCAGACATATTATTTTGGCAGGACGTTGCAAATACGACATTGAAGCTTTTCAAGGACTCTTACATGAATTAGAAATTGACACAGACAGTCGCGGGACGCGAAAACAGGAAAACAATCATTACAGGTCACATCCGTCACAATTCCGTGACGACAGAAACAATAACTGGACACGACAAGTCTATTCTTACAACGCAAATCGTGATCAAAACAGACACCAACCGTATGACAACCGCTGGCAGAGTAAAAATAATTACAGAGAAAAATCGCATTTCCATAGTAATGAATATGACAGAGACAATCAGAGAAACAGACAAAATGGGAACCAAAATAATTATTATCAAAGGAGAGAGAATAACTTTAGACTCAATGGTCCACCGGGTAGTTACGACTCATGGAGAAATTCTCCACAACGTGACCGACAAGAAAAAAAATTCAGCAACTACCGACATGACGACAGACAATATAACCTTAACAATAGACCATAATTCTATCAGAACTGGCGGGATTCAATCATAGCAGGGCACTCTCGCTAAGGTGAATTTGTAGAAGTTAGATCTCCAAATCCCGATAACGACGCGCAAACAAATAGACAGACAATGACTCGTACCGTAGGCAGCCACGTGCGCCGGCTGGCTCAGAGAAGTAACATAGACGCCAATGTTGAGAAAAATTCCAGTATTCTTTACCGACGTATACCGCATGATAATTGCGTTCAAGTTGAAACTCTGAGTACTAGGAAGAGTAAAGGTTTACACCAATTTTTACATGTAAAACTGTTTATTGAGAGATAATCTGCTTTTTAACTTAGTCTTTGCCATAAAATTTTTCACTTCACGTTACTAGTATGCTTTGTCAGACTTAGAAACTGTTAACATGCAACAATGTTTGAAGTTAAATATCCAGTCAAGAACCAAGAGAACTTATTTAAACAGAAATTACGAATGCATTGTTATAGTGAACAGACGACACAGTGCTATTTGTACATTCTTGCTTGTTAGTTGCACGATTACGTAACGAATATACGGCTTACATACTTAGAACATATACTGCTAAGGAGATTTTAATGCAACATTTTGGTTTACTTGAAAAGACATTCTTTATTTGAAGAACATTCTGTGAGATTAAAGATGACGTAGCATTTGGTTTCTTTGACAGCTACACGATTACTAAAATGTAAACTTTCACGGCCGTAAATATCATGTCCATTATAATTATCCGGGCTGTTATGCCGTGGTCGGTTGATGAATTCTGTGGTGATTCCCAACGTTTCGTGTCCGACTGCGGGAGACATCTTCAAGGGGGTCTGTAGCTTGATGGAAGGTCCTACACACACACTGGCTCGCTACTGACTCGCAGTCAGTAGCGAGCCAGTGTGTGTGTTGGACCTTCCATCAAGCTACGGACCCCCTTGAAGATGTCTCCTGCAGTCGGAGACGAAACGTTGGGAATCACCACAGAATTCATCAACCGACCACGGCATAACAGCCCGGATAATTATAATGAGCTACACGATTATATCACGACGCTACTAATATGTGACACAATTTACATGGTTGCTTTTGCGGTGTATCTGTTTTATAACTGCACAGTTTATCTGAATTCTTCTGGAAAAGAAAACATGTTTTAGTAGTAACTTTTGTGGTACAGCTACAATGAGAGAGCCTTTTTTGTAGCACAACAATACATTACAGTATAGTACTTTCTTGATCACGGTACTGTACGTAATAACTACGATATCTATACGCACAGCATTTCTCTTTTGTTTATTACGAGGTAAGTACACTTACTTCTACAGAATTTTGCTTACGGACGACGATAATTACGACACTTGGCACATTTTTTTTACCCTTAAGTAATGACAGAGATTATCTTACAACAAGACGCACAGTTTAGCGCTAAAGTACACGTATTTGAGTGATTAATTTTGTACTTAAAACATTTATTTTTAAAGATTTTTGAATTACAATGATACAAAGGTTTTCCGTTATACATTTCATTCCATTGCTGTAATC
Source organism: Schistocerca cancellata (assembly GCF_023864275.1). Classification (NCBI taxonomy): domain Eukaryota; kingdom Metazoa; phylum Arthropoda; class Insecta; order Orthoptera; family Acrididae; genus Schistocerca; species Schistocerca cancellata. The sequence continues at coordinate 512,585,779 of NC_064634.1, forward strand.
TGTAACACCTGAGGGTATAACTACATTAATCCTCAGGGGGGTACACGCCTACTTGTGTATCACGTGTGTGGCGAGCGCTAGGAGCCCTAGATAATATGATATTTGCTTATACAACTTTACACATCAGTCCCCTATTTCTCTAAAACATTTTTTTTTACTACGTCAGTGACACATGTTTCGCAATTACATAGTTGGATAATTTCACACTTTTGAAATTGTATTTTGTCTGTACTTTGTGAACTGTTCATATATTTTCAGAACCATTGTGCTACTATGAGAGCTTTGAATGATGTATTTGGTATGGGATCATGATTTTGAAAGTACGTTTGAGGTAGATGACACTATTTAAATGAGCAGAGAATTTTTTTTTAGGTTTCAAAATTAATTAACGAAACTTACAACGTTTTTGAGATTTGACTGAGGTTTTATGATGTTATTATTACGACGACAATGTGTATTATGCTGCTGAGGTATGTTTATGATCAATAAGATGATGCTACCGTATATGAGGAATGTGATTATGTGTTAATATGTATATGAATAATGAATAGAAGTTAGGGATTCTGGTTTGTGAAAAAGTATGTTGGAAACCAAGAATCGTACTTTAAGAGCTATGACTTTTGTGTCCATGTGTGAATGTATCACAACACTGCTATTCATGAGATTTCGTTTCTACGCATTTCTACTGTAATTTTTCGATCTGTCAAGGTTTTTTTTATATGAGACTGTCACTGTAGCGGAAACTGCTGTCGTAAATATTTCTGTAAGAAAGTTAAGTGACCTTCACATAGTTCGTTGTGGGCACCCAGATGGACCAGCTGTCTGGAGAAAAAATCCATTATGAGGAAAAAAAGAGGCCATTAACCTCGCTATTGACATTCCTTTGTAGGAAGAATCGCAAATATGACACGCTATTACTTAGACACATATGATTATATTGTGGAGCTCGGACTTTGTGCTACTTACTGAAATACTTATGAATTGATGGGAAATATTCTTACATCTGCACACCTGATTATGACAAGTGTCTTTCTACGAGAGCTGAGAGAATTTCTACTGACTTATGAAATGCCACATGGCTATTGAATGATGTTTTTATGCTTTCCTTTACATAGTTGCTTATTTCATTTGATATCTGGTTTCTACCTGTGTTGCAGCATTGGTTTTATAAAATAAAGTTAAATACTTTTGCTAATGTGAACACTTTCTTTCAACAGATCTATTAAATAATAATTTTATGATCCACATTCTTTGAGAAAGGAGCACTTGGAAAGGAAAGAACAATAGGAAGGGACTAATAACAGTAACTGCATATATAATTTCTGTGGTGTCACCGCCAGACACCACACTTGCTAGGTGGTAGCTTTAAATCGGCCGCGGTCCATTAGTACATGTCGGACCCGCGTGTCGCCACTGTCAGTGATCGCAGACCGAGCGCCACCACACGGCAGGTCTTGAGAGACTTACTAGCACTCGCCCCAGTTGTACGGACGACTTTGCTAGCGACTACACTGACGAAGCCTTTCTCTCATTTGCCGAGAGATAGTTAGAATAGCCTTCAGCTAAGTCCATGGCTCCGACCTAGCAAGGCGCCATTAACCATTTCTAGAGAGTCTCACTTGTATAATCAAGGACGCTGTATATAAATGATGATTAAAGTTAAGTATTCCAGCAGCTACGTACTTTTCTTTATAGCATTCATTAGGTATCCTGTTTCAGACCTAACGCCAGCCTGCGTGAGTTGACGCGTGCATTTCGGCCTCCTCTAAATTAGTGTGCGTTGTGTTGGCTAATCTGCCGACACAACAATTTCCTTTTCAACTACTTGGTAATTTTTTTGATAGAATAAGTTGTTGTGGTGCACCATTTTAATGACATAGACATTAAGATGTGAATAGATATTTCCATTATCTGTATTGTTGTCTTTAGTGTACTATTTTTTCTGCTTGTGGGTTTGTCATGTTTAGATATAAGTTATTGCATTTGCTGTTGCTGTTTGCCAGGCATAGTGCGACTGAATTTCACTTTGTATTTGTTAAGTCAGTTTCACTACTGATTTATTTTTCTTCTTGTTGCACATTGGCTCATATTAGTTGTAATGTTGTATTTGATTTGCTAATTTATATTTATTGTCACTAGCTATGCCAATTTACATTTTTTGTCATTGCTGTTTGATTCAATTGTTTTGTGCTGCTGCATTGCCTTGCCTCTTAGTTTATACATCTGAGTTCAGTAGATTTAAGTTAGCTTAAGAGGGGGTAGGCTATATAAGAGAATGAGTTGCGATGAACTGGAAGAAATGCGTTGTAAAGTTATATGAAAAAAGTTTTTTTTTAAAGAGTACTGTACAATGAAGAATAATTATTTTGGAAGAGAATATGAATAGATTACAGAAAGCAGGTATCAAAATACTGCATTAAAATAAACCCTGTCCTTTCCTTTTGTGTTATTCCGCTATGTGTTTGTGTACCCTTGTGTATTTGTGTTGTTCCTGTCTTTATGTGTTTATCTGATAAGAGTTATGTTGTAGAATTATACTAATACTAGGTTATTTACTTTGTAAAGATGTTTAGACATATTGATTCTGTTCTGTTTCAATGCTCATGTGTGAAATTAATGTATCGAAAACTATTCTCACTAATTTATTTATTTACTTATGTCATAATTCCTGTAACACTGATGTACATATTTATTTCTATTCTTTCCTAAAGCTTGTATTACTACAAATTTTATCTGCATTATGTTTTTTAATGATGTTTTCTGTACCTTTGTGATTGTATTCTCATGTTATAAAATTGTAATTGACTCCAGTTCATCAAATTAAGTAACTTGTAAGCATTCATTTCAGTGCACACATTTCTGTTGGTCATAGTGTAATTTTTCCTCCTATCTACGTGATTATGAAGCTCTCAATTCGTTCGAGCAATCAATCATTCATGATAGGAAACACAGTCATAGCTCAGTCACTCAAAATGATTCTGAAATTTTACTTGTTAGAATGAAATCAGGCGATGATTCTTCTTCTCTGCAGGCTCGTGCTTTGCGGCAGTCTGCTAATCTGTACAAATAAAATGCCTCGTAATTTTGGGAGCATTGTATAATCAGTCGGGAAACCTCAGATCAAGCGGATATTTGTCTTTGATGAAGTTTAACCTTCCGAAGAAGTAATGGAGCTCTTGGATTATTAAATGCAGGTTCGTATCCAGCCTTTCGGAAGTCCCTTCTAATTAACAACTACGCAATATATCGATAAATATCATTAATTCCCAAATGTCACATAGACACCTTTTTTTGAAGGAGCAATATATATATATATATATATATATATATATATATACACTTCCTTTTTAATCGTACAGTTCGTATCAGTTATCTTCTGTGATAAATCTCAATAATCAAATTAAAGTTCTTCCAAACCAAGCGCATGCTAATCGGCACGAAGACAATCTCGGAAGCTCCCTTCTTCTCCTTTTTTTCTAACAACCACCAGAGAGAGTACTACAAAGAATACTTATACGCTCATGGCATAGCTATTGTATGAACTACTTTTCGCATGGATTCTGCGAGTATGAAGATAGAAAATTAGTAAACGTCATTAAAGGGTAGAATTGTATCAGAATAATTCATAGAATATAAAGAGATATTACAATTGCCCCTCGCAGCGAGCAAAGTTAATGATAATACACTTTGCGAGCTAAGAGAAAAAATTTGTTGGGTTGTTTATTCAAAAGAGGAATATTTTGAATTAGTAGAATTTTACTATAGAGAGTATAGGTAACATGTTAAGACAATAAGTTACGAGAATACCTAAGCTGTAGCTTTTACATGTACCGGGGTATACCCGCATCCCGAGTACATAACCAGGGAAGATGTAGATTGGTGTAATTACAAAAAAGGTCTACCCATTTGGGAACTGGCCTTCACAGGGAAACCCTGGAAAACCCGGAAGAATAGACCCCAGCTCAGGTATTAAAGAAGATAGGAAAGCCTAAATCCAGTAATTTTGAAATATAGATTATATATAGATTAGATCAAAGGAAAAGTGCCTCATAGCCAAAAAAAAATTTACAATGTTGCTCAAAAAAATTTTTCAAAATTCTTCTTTCGCCGATATAGCCGGCGATCTCGTTGTGAAGTCGATGGAACAGGAACACTGGGTACGGACACCGGGTAGGCGACGTACAGCGTTTGGTGCAGGCGGCACGGAGGTCAGGCGATGGCTTATGGTACAGGATAGAAGCTGGTAATGTGCCGTAGAAACAGGAAGATGATCTCAGGAACAGGTGGTCAGGGACGTGAACATAAAACAGGTTTAAAGTGGAATAAGAAAAGGTTCTGACTGAATAAATCCCTGGAAGAGAGTGGATTAAGGCAACGAAGTCCATATTTCATCGTTGAACTCAAAATCGGAGTGGATTCTTATATTCTTCCATCTGTACTAGACTGGAACATCCATCAGTCCTGACAACCGCAAATTTTTTTGTAGTCCTCAATACCAAAGTTGTTTTGCTTTACAACTGCTGATTGTCCAAAACATTGCCAAATAGACTGTGGGCATTTAAATTTTGTTGTAGGTCATATCGAATGTATTCCTCTCAAAAAATTTTTTTTATCTAATCTTCGTTTTGTTATAGTGCAGGTGGAAGTAGAGCATTGAATTTGTCCGAGGTTTGCTTTCAATTACGAAATTATGGGTAAAATTTAAGTTTACACCTGATGAAAAATTTTAAACATAGGCATATGACACTGACTCCACAAAAGGAATAATATGAAAAGTTTTCATTAGTCTTATAATTAATTGATTTATAGATCCACTTGCAAATAAATATTATTAATGATGACGTATGTTCATTTAACAAATCATCCACTTGCAGAATCTTCTTCATCCTCTCATGAACATTTATGGAAATATATTTCAACAATTATGTCCATAATATGAAACATACAAACTGCTATTCTTAAAATGTTAATTAAAATTCTTAAATTAATTCTCCTGGTAAAGAAGGCATAATGAAAAATCTAAAAATTATAATAATTTTTTCTCGCGCAACCAGAGAGTTTCTTCAATTGTTTGCAACAGTGACATTATCGACTGTTGCTTCATTTCACAGTTCATTTGGTATCTTGCGCGAACAGCGCACATCATACACACAGCGTATTTACCTACATATCCCACACTGTTCAAGTTTCACACGCAATTCTCACATAAGTGCCGTGTCTTGAGGAAATGTAGATGCACTTTCATTGTATATCACTGTGGCTTCTGCTCATAGTCCACACTTACAAACACTAGTAATTAACAAATTCTTCTACCTATCTTAAAATTTTTGTGCTAAACTATCACAGGAGTAATCTCACTGTCTCTTAACCTATCACAGGAGCAATCTCACTGTCTCTTAACCTACCACAGGAGTAATCTCACTGTCTCTTAACCTATCACAGGAGCAATCTCACTGTCTCTTAACCTATCACAAGAGCAATATCACTGTCTCTCAACCTACCACAGGAGTAATCTCACTGTCTCTTAACCTCTAGACAACATAAACTTCTTGATATTTATATACACATTCGACTCATAGTCAAATTCCACTCTAAATTCTTCTCCATATTTACTATCACAGATCTACAATCCTTCAAAAAATTTCTTAATATCATTATGCGGGAATAATCCCTTTATTCTTTTCGATTCGGGATATGCCAACAAGTATGATCCAGGATTTGGTATATTTACATATGGTCCGGTATAAATAAGATTCCATTTCTTTCTGTTCTTCATCAGTTTCGAGGAATGGATGTGTCGCCTCAATAAAACCTTTTCTCCAAGATTAAACGTCTGAATCCAGTGAATCCGTTTATCATATGTCAGTTTCCGTTGTATTGCCTTTTTAGTTAAATTGACAAGTGCGAGTCGAATCTTTTCCTCCCATTTTAAATTCTGGTCTTCATACTTCGGCAGATGGTTTATCCAGAAGTTCTTTTCAATCTGACTAAACATAAGCTCTGTTGGAGTAAAGTTAGTTGAGGTATGTGTCAGATTATTAAATATTTCTTCAAATTCTGACAAATAATCAGCCCATGATGTTTGTTTACTGTGACAGTATGTACGCATAGATCGGTTTAATTCTCGGAAAACTCGTTCTATTGGACTACCTTGTGGATGGTAACATGATGTCAAAATTTGTCGAATACCAAGCTGTGTTAATGTTTGCTTCCATTTAAATCCAGTAAAAATTCTGGCATTATCTGTAATTATGGATTTCGATAAACCTACATGCGGAAGATAGTCACGCACCAATCTCACTACAACAGCTCTGGCAGTAGCACACTTTAATGGATATAGTTTTACATATTTTGTAAACACGTCAAAGAATCCAACAATGAATTTGACTCCTCCTCTTGATCGTGGGTGAGGGCCGCAGATATCACACGAAATTAACGCCCTTGGCTCTCGTGGAATAATTGAATGCAGAACATGCTTACTACCTCTATTATCCGGTTTTGCCTTTTGACAGAGTAAACAGTTTTGTATTGTTTGGTGCACTTTTCTCCGAATATTCGGAAAATAACAGTATGCTCTTATTTTATTGGCACATTTAATTACACCAAAATATCCCCATGATAAGTGGGTAAACCAAATTAATTTTTCCTCATATTCCTTTGGGATTCATACACACCACCGTGGATTGTTGTCCTTCCCAAATCTGAAGAATAATACTCCATTTACTAATTTATAATGATCTCAACTAGCCCTTGTATTTTGTTGTTCCCTTAGCTGAATTATCTTCTTCCATCGAGGGTCTTTTCGTTGTAAATTTCCCATATCTCTACAAAGATGTACATAATAAGTCTTGTAGATATTGTCCTGCAACCGTAATAATGGAAAATCCGAAGTATTTACTGATTCTATTTCCGGCGTTAAACCTTCTGGGGATCTTGACAGTGCATCCGCAATGATATTTTCTTTGCCAGACACATGAATAATTTTAAATTGGTACTGTTGTAGTGTCATTGTCCAACGTGACAGTCTAGGATGTAATAATTTACATTTTTGCAAAAAGGTTAGTGATTGATGGTCACAATACACAATCGTTTTCGAACCATATAAATAATAGTAAAACTTCTTGAATGCCCAGATAACCGCAAGTGCTTCAAGTTCTGTGGTCGTATAGGCTCTTTCACAGGGCGATAACACTCGACTAGCAAATGCTATCGGACAGAATGTTGGTACCCCTTTTATTTTCCTTATTTGGAAGAGACAAGCACCTAATCCAACATCCGATGAATCCGTGGACAGACAGAACTCACAACTCATATAAGGATGATATAATAAGGATGCGTTAACGAGTTGGTCTTTAATGTCTCGAAAAGCTAGTTCACATTCTTCAGTCCATTGCCATGGCACATCCTTCCGTAGAAGCCGGTTTAATGCCTCAGAATTCATGGCTTGAGTCTTTATGAAACGACGGAAGAACGATGCCATACCTATAAATCCCTTCAGCTGTCTTTTATTCCGTGGTGATGGAAAATTTCAAATTGCACTTATCTTCTTCTCGGTAGGCAGGATACCTTTCACATCTATCATATGTCCTAAGAACTTAAATTGTGGTAAAGCAAAATGAGACTTTTGTAAGTTTACTGTAATTCCGGTTTTCTTGAAAACAGCAAAAATCCTTTCCAAAATATGCAAATGCTCTTCCCATGTTTTCGTGGCTATTAATAAGTCGTCAACAAACACAGTTATACGACTACGTAATTCTGGTCCAAGAACATAATCCAACGCTGAAATAAATATTCCGGCACTAATATTAAGTCCGAACGGGACAACTCTAAATTGGTAACTTCTCCCAGCATAGATAAATGCGGTATATTTCCTAGATTCTTCATCCATTTGGACCTGCCAGTACGAACTTCTCAAATCAACACTAGTTAAGTACGAAACATCCTGGAAATTTTGAATTAATTCATCTATATTTTCCGGATGAGTTCTTACAGGTACTATTATTTTATTAATCTCTCTCGCATCCAGAACTAATCTAACGTTACCTCCAGGTTTTGGGACGACTAAGAGTGGGGAACAATATGAACTAGTTGATGGCTCAATCAAGTTCCATTCTAACATTCTATTTATCTCCCTTTGAACGGATTGTTTTAAACACCAGGGGATCGGATAGTGTGTGTAACAGTTAGTCTGATGTGGCTTCACTTGTAGGTGACAAATATACCCTTTAATAATTCCTGGTTTCTCATCAAAAATCTCTTCATATGCTTCTAACAAATAATGAAGCTGCTGCCTTTGTTCTCCGGTAAGCTGATTTGATTCACTAGCTTTTATCATTGTTGTTTGGTTAAAGTCCTGCTGTTGTATCAAATCCTTTGAAAGCTCCTTCCAACGACCGTTTGTAGTGTCAATTAATTGAATTATGGCACCGCGACAATATTTCTCATGCACCGTTTCCTTTCTATTTAAATCCAGTGCTATCTCTTCTCCATTTAGTCTAAATTTAACTATTCCTTCCAAAAAATCAATCTGACAATCGTACTTCTGCATACTCCCAATACCAAGAATACAGTCCACTAATAACTTCTCCACTACAAGGAACGTGCATTTTATTGCTACATTTCCGATTTTCATCTCTAATTGTGTTTGTATTTTGAAATTGGGAGAGCGTGCTCCAACAGCTCCGACGATTTTGCAGTTCTGTACCGGCAAAATTGGTACCTTCTTCTTCCTAATAATTCTCCTAAAAAGAGCGCCTGAGATGACATTGGCGGAAGCGGCGGTGTCTAATATCACATTCGTTGGAACTTCCTCTATTTCAACAAATACTTCCGATACCGGAACACTCGATCTGTCATTATGACACGTTATTAAATCCTTCAGTCAACAGTTCACCATCATTATATCTTAACAATTGTAATTTTACTGTTTCGCCCCTAACAGATCCCCTGACCGCTCCTCCGGGGCACGATGCGGACATGTTTAGTTTGACTGACTGTTGGTCCGATTGGTATTTGTCTCTTCAGCTACTTCAGTGATTATCGGTTGTTGTGGTGAATTCGGTCTATAATGTCTTGCTTGATTCGTGTAATTATTGTTGTTGTTCTGCTGGTGTTGGTAGAACTGTCCTGTGTTGCCATACATTGGATTATATCGATTAAAATTCCTATTGTTCCTAAAATAGCCCCTCGCTGCACCATTACTAAAGTTTCCATTATGGTAATAATTATTGTTTGCATTTTGTCCATTTCTAAGTCTCCTCGGAGAGTGTAGTTGGTTATGATTATTGTTACTGCTACCATTACTGCCATTCCCATTCGAGTTGCTGCTCGGATTCGCTTCTATTGCTCTTCTTTGATATGACATTTCTATTGCCCTTTTATTGTCCTCCTCAATTATATCAATACGATCAAGCGTAGTCATAAATGAGTCTATATCCTTATCATTTATATATAACAGCTGATTCCTTATACTGGTGGGTAGTCTGGACTTGAGTATTCTAAGTATATCCGGCAAAGGAATCGGTACATCCCAATACAAAGATTTATTAATGTATTTCTCAAAATATCTCTTTAGAGATCCTCTAGGAAATGAGAAAGGCTCAGGATGTAATACTTCCTGCCTAAGTCTTTCTTGTATTCCATCAGACCAATATTTTGCTAGAAAAGCCTGCTCAAATTCTTTATAACATTTACAAGAAGATGTTTGTTCGGATGCCCACAATGCTCCTGATCCTTGTATATATCCAGATACAAAACTAATCTTTTGCCATTCTGTCCAAGATCGTGGAAATAGACCTCTGAAACTTCGAATAAAGACTACAGGATGAACATGCTTTTTGTCAGGGTTAATGATTTGAAATTGTCTCTGTTTAATCATCTTTTCCTCAACGGTACTACGATTCCAAAAATCATCCTGTTCGTACTTTTCCCTGGGGCTATCCGTTATATCGAATCTAACTTGTGACGTTCCAGTTCTGTCTACGTCGGATCTTGACGTGGACGGAATGTCACGCGCAAATTGAGAGTTTTGTTTCCTACTTCTCGCCGTTTCTAAATCCTGCTGCGAGAGATTTAGTGATCTTTCGATATTTTCTTTCCAACGCGAGAATTCTTCGCCAAGTTGTTCACGAACTTCCTTTAACACTTTGTTGAGAAAATTCTCCTCGGAACTCTCCGAAATTGACTGCAAAGCTACTTTCACAGTTTCTTCTATCGTTTCCGAAGGAAAATTTTGCCGCTCTAATGTCATTTATGAAAACTTTCCCGCAAGTACATTCATTCTATGTTCCACTGTCTCCTGTTTTTCCTTCACTTCGTCAAATTGCTTCTTTAGATTATCTTGGGATTCTATAATTTCTGGTATCATAGCTATGGAACACTGTATGTCCTCTTGAGCTTGTATTACTTGAGGAAACAGTTCTACTTGTTTTTGTATAGTGTCAATTTTGACGGATAAATATTCGGTTAGTTCCGCTTTTAATTTACTATTGTTGTCTTGGCATTGTTGGCGGACCTGCTCAATTTGAGCAATCAGATTCTGTTCGGTCTTTTCTGCATGTTCTTTTATTTCCTGTGTCTGGGTATTTAATCTCTGATGTAATTCGGTAAAGGTTGCTCTTAACTGACTTTGTAATTGTGTTTGATTTTCGGCTAATTGATTTTGGAGTTCATTTTGTGTAACGGATAAGTCTCGTTTTACCTTCGCTTGGCCTTCGGCTAATAGAGACAACTGTTGCATAATAATAACTAATGTGTCAACAACACTCTGATCAGCTGTTGTATGAATGTTTTCTAAACCAGCGGGATTATTTATATTGCTACCGCTAGCCACAACAGTCTCAGAATTGCTATCCGTGGCCTCTGCTTCTGCGCAAACAGCTGAAGACTGTTGCACGTCTCGTTGCTGATTCAATGACATTTTAAATGCCGCTCTAGTTAATACCATTAAATAACTGTCAATATCAGGTTCTAATCATTAAATACAGTTTCAAATTTACTGTCATAGACACACATAACTTTCAAATTACTTCACATATGGTATAAAGTTCAGTGTCCAGATACGAAAATCACACAATATACAGTTCAACAATATAACTACTATCTGGAAAAAAGTTCTTTCTAAATTCATTTCAAACTATTTTAACTACAGGATAAAAAAATTAGATTTCTCTGGCCTTGTTCTGTAGTCGCGGTGTTGTCCAATAGTTGAAATCGTTTCTTGGTATCAGCAATCTTTTACTATGAGCACCGAATCTCTCTTCAGATTAGTTACCTCTCGTTCTCGTTGGGTTTCATGAAACAAAAAATACATTTATTATATAACAATCCAAGAGAGTCCTGTCACACTAGCACCACTGTAATTTTTCCTCGTATCTACGTGATTATGAAACTCTCAATTCGTTCGAGCAATCAATCATTCATGATAGGAAACACAGTCATAGCTCAGTCACTCAAAATGATTCTGAAATTTTACTTGTTAGAATGAAATCAGGCGATGATTCTTCTTCTCTGCAGGCTCGTGCTTTGCGGCAGTCTGCTAATCTGTACAAATAAAATGCCTCGTAATTTTGGGAGCGTTGTATAATCAGTCGGGAAACCTCAGATCAAGCGGATATTTGTCTTTGATGAAGTTTAACCTTCCGAAGAAGTAATGGAGCTCTTGGATTATTAAATGCAGGTTCGTATCCAGTCTTTCGGAAGTCCCTTCTGATTAACAACTACGCAATATATCGATAAATATCATTAATTCCCAAATGTCACATAGACACCTTTTTTTGAAGGAGCAATATATATATATATATATATATATATATATATATATATATATATACTTCCTTTTTAATCGTTATCAGTTATCTTCTGTGATAAATCTCAATAATCAAATTACAGTTCTTCCAAACCAAGCGCATGCTAATCGGCACGAAGACAATCTCGGAAGCTCCCTTCTTCTCCTCTTTTTCTAACAACCACCAGAGAGAGTACTACAAAGAATACTTATGCGCTCATGGCATAGCTATTGTATGAACTACTTTTCGCATAGATTCTGCGAGTATGAAGATAGAAAATTAGTAAACGTCATTAAAGGGTAGAATTGTATCAGAATAATTAATAGAATATAAAGAGATATTACAATAGTATATGCACAATATGTGAGAAGTTGGGACTGTTATTCTTTGCACGTGTGTTAATAATTCAGCAAGGGACTGGTTAACAGCATGGCTGGTTCTAAGGACAACTCCAAAAACTTTGTGAGTGCACAAGTGGTGGTTTATGGACTGGCTATATTGTCCGCAAGACTCTTCGATGGTGATTGTGCACCTGCACAGTCCCAACAGATGGCTGCTGGCCGTCTCTACAAGGACTGCAGTGGGACTGTACCTTTGATGGCCCACCAATACCATACTCTCTACCAGGATTACAGTAGGTCTGCTCTGTGATGACCTACCTACGAATATTCTTTAACTTCGGCTGACTCTGCTGTGGGTTTGCTCTGTTGTGGATCATTACATGTCTGCATGTCAAGAGTCAGCATTATCTTCCTGTCGGAAGGACAACACTACTTCTTCAAGACTGCATGGAAATCCACTACTTCTGTGTGCATTTTCTTTTACTGCTCAGACTTTGTGCATGAAATTGTAATTAATACTGTGATGAATGATCAGGACTGTCTTTATGAACTGTGAGAAAATTATAGCTTTTGACCAACATTGTATCGATAAGTGTGTACATTTGATATATTTGTTAGCGTTAATATAAAAAATTTTTAACAAATATGTATTGGCCAGTGCCCAAAACAATTTGTAAAATTTTTTGTGGGGAACATGGGGGCTATGTAAGCAGGCTGTTTAGGTTTTAATGTTAGTAACGCCACGTAGCCCTCTGTATGAAAATCAGTGGCTGTGCTGTGTGCAGTCTGTGGCTGGTTGACATTGTTGTAATATTCGCTATTATAGTGTTGGGCTGTTGGATGTGAACAGCGCTAAGTGTTGCGCAGTTGGAGGTGAGCCGCCAGCAGTGGTGGATGTGGGGAGAGAGATGGCCGAGTTTTGAGAGCGGATGATCTGGACATGTGTCCATCAGAGACAGTAAATTTGTAAGACTGGATGTCATGAACTGATATATATATATATATATATATATATATATATATATATATATATATATATATATATAATAACTTTTGAACACTATTAAGGTAAATACATTGTTTGTTCTCCATCAAAATCTTTTATTTGCTAACTGTGCCTATCAGTAGTTAGTGACTTCAGTAGTTAGAATCTTTTAGATGGCAGTATTGGCGCTCGCTGTATTGCAGCAGTTCGAGTAACGAAGATTTTTGTGAGGTAAGTGATTCATGAAAGGTATAGGTTATTGTTAGTCAGGGTCATTCTTTTGTAGGGATTATTGAAAGTCAGACTGCGTTGTGCTAAAAATATTGTGTGTCAGTTTATTGATGGTCTGAATAAGTAAAGAGAGAAATGTCTGTGCATGTTCATTTTTGGTCAGCTGTTTGAAAATCAGATAACGTAAGGGGATTATCAGCACAATCATTCATAAATTTTTCTAACCGGAGGTTTCAAAATGTGCGGTATGCAGATAAAAAAAATGGTGCAAATGGCTCTGAGCACTATGGGACTTAACTTCTGAGGTCATCAGTCCCCTAGAACTTAGAACTACTTAAACCTAACTAACCTAAGGACATCACACACATCCATGCCCGAGACAGGATTCGAACCTGCTACCGTAGCGGTCACGCGGTTCCAGACTGAAGCGCCTAGAACCGCACGGCCACACCGGCCAGCGGTGTGCAGATTACATCTACAAAACATCTGGAAGCAAAAATGTTTGATTGTACTGATATTGTGCTTGTGTTTACATGATCTGAGCTCCTCATTTGCTTGTGTTGTTCTTGGTCTGCATCACGTGCACAAACTGATGAAGTACAGAAAGGAACCTTGTCTTATGCACAGATAAAGGCACTCGGCACACTGCAAAGTCGAGGAAATCATACTAGTAAAATAATTAATATACTTTTATGACACCTGCTGCGTTCTTCCCTGTATTGAGCTGTTGTGAGAATTGTTTCCTCATATTATTATCGTTAATCAGCCTCCGAAGCTTAGTGACCATAGGGTATGTATTTTCGTGGCCAAGTTATTAATTCAGGGCCTCAGGCCTGATAGTCTAGTGGTAAAGTGCAAGCCACGAAACCGTAAGGTCGCGGGATCGAATTCTTCGGAATATTTCGGTGTGTCTGTAGCGTCACATGATTCGGGTTCCACGTTAGACTTCAGGTCTCCTGCCCTTTTGCCTGGGTGCTCAGGCTATCGTCTGTTCCTACAGGTGGCTGCTGATTTGGTGCAGACAGCCTGCAGTTGGAAGCGGAGCTACTGTTTAGCAGTATCTGTCCCAGAACCTGTCGTGGTCATTTGGTATGGCTGGAAGGTTAACTCACAGGCTCAGACAATTCTGAACCTTGTATGTGGATTCCTCGACCTTTGCTACCAGATGTGGAGTTGTGGTATCCCCTTCTTCCCTTAACAGGCCGGACGTGCTCCACACGAAGGAAGCGGCTACTAGAGTACTGGGGTACGTATGACGAGCACATGTGGATTTTTTACTATAGACACACTATACAAAGGCCAAATACGATTTGATCTGATTCCAGACAGGGTGCCATTCGTCATAGCAATTCGGAGGAAGAAAATGTTCATACAATATTAATTAACTGCAGGAGGATCTACGGAAAGATCCTGGAGATAGCGTCGCTTATAAACTGTAACCGATCGTCCCTAGTGCTAGGCCAGAAAGCTGTCTGAAACCAGGTGCCAATAGCATTTTCTAATTTCAGACTGGAATGTATCTTCCAAAGATGTGCTGGCGCTCGTGATGAAGACGTGTTTATAGGCATAAAGAATGACAATATCTAATGAGTTTAGTACACATTCCGAACGGGAATTAATTTGGGTGAAGGCAAGTGTTAAAGCTGGATAGACGATGGTCATCTGACACTTTTATAAAATGTTCAAATGCGTTTGAATTCCTAAGAGACCAGACTGCTGAGGTCATCGGTCCCTAGACTTAGACACAACTGAAACCAACTTATGCTAAGAGCAACACACACACACACCCGTGCCCGAAGGAGGACTCGAACCTCCGGCGAGGGAGCCGCGTAATCCATGACACAGCCGGCCGAAGTGGCCGTGCGGTTAAAGACGCTGCAGTCTGGAACCGCAAGACCGTTACGGTCGCAGGTTCGAATCCTGCCTCGGGCATGGATGTTTGTGATGTCCTTAGGTTAGTTAGGTTTAACTAGTTCTAAGTTCTAAGGGACTAATGACCTCAGCAGTTGAGTCCCGTAGTGCTCAGAGCCATTTGAACTATTATTTGAACCATGACACAGCACTTCCACCGCGCGGCCACTCCGCGCGGCGATGCTTTTATAGCCTCCTGTCTCAACAGCAGCTGTAGTATGGGGAAACTTAGAGGCCATTTCACGTAAATGTCCTTGTCACGATGTAGTTTTAGATGAATATTTCAACTTACCAGCTACGCACTGGACACTCAAGTGATAAGTATAGGTAGTAGGGGCAGCAAATCGTGTGAAACTGTTTTGAACGCCTTATTCAAAATTACCTTCAGCAGTTAATGACTGAGATATGTCGTAAATGTAACGTCTTAATCCGCTGGTCATTAACAGATCCGAGCCTTTTCGACTCAGCTTACATCAGAGTATTAGTGATCCTAAGGCCGTTACAGCATCACCTAATACGGCTGTGAATGGCAAGAGCGAGAACAAAGCGATTTAAGATTACATGCGCGGTCAACATCAAAATTTCATTTCCAGCTCTAACACCATCGAGCCTCAATGAACAAAGTTCAAGAGCATCGTACAATACGTTTTAGACAGCAATGTTCCGAGAATGCTGTGAGAGATGGAAAAGACCCGCCGTGGTTCAACAGCCATGCTGCTACGAAAGGAAAGAGAGTTTCAGACAAATTTAAAAGCAGAAAAGTCTCAGAGACAAAGAGAAAGTAAACGAAGACACAATTACTGCAAGGAGAACCATGAGTTCAACGAATTCGAAAGTAAAATGCTGTCTACCGACTACACAGAAAATTCTGAGAAGTTTTGGCGTATTATTAACGACTTTTGTCCAGACACTCTGTGACCATAATGGTATGAAATAGGAGGACGACACAGGAAAGACCGAAATACTAAACGTCTCTTTACAAAACTGTTTCACAGGGGAATACCGCACTGTAGTACCTCATTTAAATCGTTTCACGAACTGCAAAATGTATCAAATCGAAATAAGTGAACATGGGGTAGGAAAGTAGCCAAAATCGCTCAAGAGAAGGAAGAACTCAGGTCGTGACGGGAGACCAATGTAGTATGCGGAAGAACTTCCCCTCTTCTGGCAGCGGTCTACCGTAGGCCTCTGGAGAAGCGAAGCGTTCCTGATGATTAGAAGAAAGCACTGATCATTCACGTTTTCCGGAAGAAACACAAAACTGTAAGCCTGTATCATGACGTCGGACAGTTATAAAACGCTTATTATGACATTTCTGGAGACTGAAAATCTCCTCTGTAGGAATCAAAACAACCTTCGGTGACATTAAAAGCAAGGGTAGTAACAGTAAGAGTGCAAAGGGAATTCGACTGATAAATGCTGAGGAGAGAGCGGATAGGTGGAAAGAATACACTGAAACCGTCTATGAGAGGAAAGATTTGTCTGATGTGATAGAAGAAGAAACAGGAGTCGATTTAAAAGAGATAGTGGATCCATTATTAGAATTTAAAAGAGTTTTGGAGGACTTAAGGTCAAATAAGGCAAAAGGGATAGATAGCATTCCATTACAATTTCTAAAATCACTGAGGGAAATGGCAACAAAACGACTATTCAGGTTGGTATGCAGAATATATGAGTCTGGCGGTATACCATCTGACTTTCGGTAAAGCATCATCCACACAATCCTGAAGACGGCAAGAGCTGACAAGTGCAAGAGTTATCGCACAATCAGCTTAACAGCTCATGCATCCAAGTTGCTGACAAGAATAATATACAGAAGAATGGAAAAGAAAATTGAGGATGCGCCAGAAGACGATCAATTTGGCTTGAGGAAAGGTAAAGGCACGAGTGAGAGGCAGTTCTGACGTTGCGGTTAATAATGGAAGCAAGCCTAAAGAAAAATCAAGACACGTTCATAGGATTTGTCGACCTAGAAAAAGCGTTCGGCAATGTAAAATGGTGCAAAATGTTCGAAATTCTGAAAAAAAGTAGGGGTAAGGTATAGGGAGAGACGGGTCATATACAACATGTACAACAGGCAAGAGGGAATAATAAGAGTGGACGACCAAGAATGAAGTGGTTGTGTTAAAAAGGGTGTACGACAAGGATGTAGCCTTTCGCCCCTACTGTTCAATTGTACATCGAGGAAGTAATGATGAAAATAAAATAAAAGTTCAGGAGTGGAACTACAAGCTGAAAGGATGTCAATGATACGATTCGCTGATGACATCGCTATCCTGAGTGAAAGTGAAGAAGACTTACGTGAACATCCCTGCTTCGTGCCCGTTTTAAATCTAGGGCTAACGACGTAATGACTGCAAGGGGATCCGCTCACCCCTTAAATTAGTCATGACAAATTCCTTAATAAACATGCCTAGCGTGCACCGTTATGCGACAAAGGGGGAGCGATTGTTACCGTTATCCGTCCGACTGCATTCCTGGGCGTTTTGACTTTATAGCGCGTCGCAGTTTTGTCTTGTGCCCTGCCTACACCTATTTTACGAGAATCTAGAAAATTATGAACCATCCAACATTACCGCACACATTCTTTGGGTCAATGGAGCATCAATTAGGTCATAAGTGAGATCAGGTACTTTTGCAAAGTGTGGTGTCGCAATACACGAAGGTAGCTGGTTCGAATCCTGATGGTGAGAGGTACGCTTCTTTTTCAGAATGAGCTTCTGATTCCAAATTTCTGCCAATGTCGCACACATCTAATGGATTGGAGCACGTGATACGATCGACGGTGATGATTTCGTCGAATGAGGCCGATATCTCGGCATCCGCCTTGGTGCGATTCAATGATGTTATGATGGTCAACTTCAGTCGTGCCACACACATGTATAATGGCACAAGCTGTTATGAAAATAAAGGCATTCAACACGGACTGAATATTTCCTAACGGGTCATGAGGGATAAAGCAACCAATTCCTTTGTCATTGGCTAGGATATCAATTTGGGAATTCCCCATGATTCGCAATGGATACTGCTTCAGCATGATTTCAACTAGAGCATATAATATGTAACGACACGGTGCAAAATCGAGAAGAGTGCTTTTTTTTATTTCCACTAAATTACAGGTCAAAGACAACACGAAAACTGTTTTACAAAATCTCAGAAGAGTTACATCAATAAAGTCGATTCAATGTGCCCAGAAGGATAGTTTACATATAGTCATTGACAGTTACGAGTTGGAATGGCAGCAGCCGCCTGCAGAAAGAATTTGGTTGCATGTTTTAGCAGAGCCTCTGAATCATACATGTCACAACGCCCGAAACACTTATAAGCCGCTTTGGCCGTAGCAGATATATCAAGGAGCAATCAAGCGGAGAATAACGATTGCGAAAGCACATTAAAGCCGGACAGCAAGAAATGTGGGTGTGTTTTTATATTAACTTGATTTACCGAGCACTCTAGAAAACGTAGGAGGACAGTTCTTTCCGAGGTCGTAAGAGATAATTTAGGAACATTATCGAATTCCGAGGCTCTAAATTAACTCTGCACGTATCTGTGCCACCACTGAGTAACAGGTACGCAAAGTCATGTTAAAGCATTTTTCTAGTTCATTACTTCGCTACAGCAAAGAACTGAGTAACGGAACAGCATTTGTTTGAGGGTGAAACTATGACATCAGTGTCTGTTATGTATGATGTAAATTTGTGCGATAATTACGGGTTTATAAAGAAAGGTCTGGAAGAATGTAAAGGTGAGGTGTAGCCATTTATACAGCGCCTAGGGACAAAGAGATAAATCACGCACAAACTGCGCGAGTGTTAATGGGCCGCGAAATATGCACCGCTATTTCGGAAAAGAAATTACAGCCCCATAAATCAAGAGCGTGTTACAAGGAAAATACGAGGAGGCTGTCAAGTTTTCACGGAGGGCTTTCTGCGTTGTATCCTACTAGATGCTCTCGCCGGGCAAAACACGAATTTTACAATCAAAGAACTGCCCCACTGGTCCCGTTTTCTTCTCCTCAGTTGGCTTCGTTGTTAGGGTATGTGAACAGTGCGAGAACGTTTAATCCGTGTGCTGCACGTGGACACCCAGATGTACTGTCTGACATGTCCTTCACCAAAAAAAGTGTTTTCTATTATGGTTTTAATTTTTCAAGTCACACAAACGATATAAGAATCGATTTCTACTTCTTAGCATGTCACCATCAGATGGTCTTAATGTATCGTATAGTAGCCAGACATTGTGTAAATTGTACTCTGATGTCTCAAATCAGCTAACGTGGCTTGCTTAAGTGGCTACGATACCATTTCTATTACCCAAAACCGAAAAATGTAACAAAAAGGAACATTTCATTTACAAGGCTGTTCTGCATTCCCTCAATGCAGTTGCCTAGTCTGTGTAAGTCGTGCATTAGATTTTTTTTTTAACACCAGCTCCAATGAAAATATAGTTTTACTACATTTCACTTTCATTCAATCAGATTTCGTTGTTGTAGCACGATCGTCAGTGGTTTAGTTTTATTTCCTGGAAAATGTAAACTGATATGAAAATCAAGCTGATGTACGAGTAGAATAGTTATGGTAACCAATGTTCCTATCAATGTTTAGATTCTTAGAGGATTGGGTGATTCCCTTTACACTTACGTTAGCGTTCCCAAAGTGAAGGTGAAAGCGGAACAGGCTGACTGAGAAAATGTATTAAAGCAGAATCACTATGAACTGTAGATGGCACATTGTGACGACAATTGCCTGCTCCATAAAAAGCAGACAGCCGCGAAAACAACGTGATTTAGGGTAAAGGTAAACGTTTCGTTAAAATTATATCCTGAGACTAACGACTACAATCCCGTCTATATAACTTGTTTCTGAGTAAGATTTACGTCCTGAAGTGAATAATACAAACTCACTGACGATTTCACAATATTACAGGAAAGTGTTTCGTTAGATGTCAAAAGCGGTGGAACTATGTTTTCTTGAAGGTGGCTTCCCCAAATCACTTCACTGTAAAGCGACTACTGACGTAAATAGTGTTACACAACACCGTAATACGAGAATATCTCATTAAAAGGCAGCCGGTGTCTAATTGTCGTAACCCCTTACCAAATGAACCACATAAAAACTTCAGCTTTTAAATTCTGCTCTATAGCGTTACAAAGCTGGTGATGGCCAATCGTAGCTGCTTGCTTACTAACAATACTCTCACAAATGCATAAGACTGTTCAGCTATACTTTGCACGGAACAACTCTAATGCATCAGCTGCACGTTTCAATGATTTTGCAAGTGTTCCAATTTTTAGCACGTGCTTTTTATTGATGCAAGAAGAAATAGGCGCCAACGAAGAAGAAGAGAGAATAATATGCTGTCTCTACTGTTGCCTTACTAGCAAATTTTCATCACAGAAACAGAGACAAATAACTCCGATGAAGTGTTGTAATGATCAGATTAATTGCAGTGCACGTGCGTTAAGGAGGTCATCAAAAGTCATCAGTACCGTCCCATCAAAGGTGTGGCATGTTATCAGATACCCGTTCCGTTCAAACCACATTTTATTTCGATTTTTTTCAGTTTTACACTTTTGTATCGCGTCTGCGAGTAAAACGTAGCATTCAGTGAGCAAAGGGGTACTGAGGAACGCACACAGTCGGGAGTGAGATATCAGTTCCCACGCTGGCTGAAGGAGCCGGTGCACCATATTATGGCGTTGCCAGTGGACCGTGGTGTGACGCGCTGTGACTAGAGGTGAGAACGCCCGTTAAGGGGCTCCGGAAAGGCTCAAAATCATGAAAAGTTCAATTTTTACTTTTTTGCGTTTTCTGAATCTGCAGACTATTACCTTTTAATAGATATATAATTTATTCAATTCCGAAGACTACAACTATTTTTAAATTTTTTTGAAATGTGTTCTACATGGGCGTGACCCACTGTGGCGCTGTGCGATATGTTAATTACCTTGGTGACGGTGATTCTAAAAGTTTCAAACATGTTCAAGGACTGAAGCCCTATGGTGATAATGTTGTAGTGCAGAAATTTGAGTGTATTGGACACGTACAGAAGCGAATGGGAACAAGACTTCGGCGACTGAAAGCTTCGTACAAAAAACAAAAACTCAGGGATGGTAAAGTGTTGGATGGGAAGGGAAGGTTAACTGACAGTGTAATTGACAAAATACAGAACTATTATGGAATGGCTATTAGGAAAAATACACAAAGTGTCGACGAAATGAAGAAGTTGTCTTGGCTTTTCATATTTAACCAAATATAACATTGATGTTGATAATTCATGGCAATGTTTGCCGACAAGATAAAGAATGCAACCTTTTAACACTAGATTGCGTACTCACGGCAGTTCTCCTTGGCCGTTTCTTGGTACGACTTGGAAAAAGAGAAAAATTAATGAATGATCGACGATGCGTCGGTTCTCGGTTGTGTTTAGGAGACGTACGGATTGATTGCGTGAAAATAGTTTCTCAAATGACCTCTTAACCCGGATTGCTTTCACGCAATCAGACTCTTCAATGAAATTACCTAAGGGACCTATTTGAATAATAAAAAAATTGGAAATGAATGCAAAACAGTGAAATTTTGTAAGAAAAGTTGTCAGATCGGAAATTGAACACGTTAATGGTCTCCCAAATACAATCGAGACACCGCGATAAAGAGCGAACCTGTAACAAAGTTCATTTAAACATAAACATTATTTGTGGTTGATTTAAAGAAAAGAATAAGCATAGATTTTCTGTATAGTGAAGCTTCAATATATTCGTAAAGAACAAAGGCGTTAAACTATAAACATTAACAAATTTACAATGTATACAAAACTTACATTTTTATGTTTTTCTCGTACATGGAGCAGTCCAACAATCGCTGCTTCTGTATGTGTGATATTTTGTAAAAATTAAATGTCCTGGCGTGCGCGTAAATATTTTTTATCGTCACAAAGTTTATAAAAGCGTTTTTGTTTTCTTGGTGATAACGTGGTTTTTCACACCAAAAGAAATATAACTTGTAGCGGTGCTACACAACACGTCTTAACAAGTCGGCAACCAAACATCAAAGGTAATGAAGTACATGTTAACATATCGGCGACCAGAAGTACAGCTAACTATAAAGACTCTAGAGTTTTCCTAACAAATGATAAATTGTTCTTTCTTCTGTTTCGCAGCTTCTTGCTATCAAGCGCTGCGGCAATGATTTTAAATATCTGCGCCCAGCGAGTCATAGTATTTAAAAGTACCTTTTAAGCGCTGGCCGCGCGTCTTTGTATAGGCGCACATTATAAACAGATTTTGTTTCTTTACTCTCGCGTTGTCATGCTTAGTATCATTACAAACTGCAGCTCGATGGCTATCCTTTTCTCATATGCAAAATGTCTGAAATCCAATAATATCACATTGCTTCCCGCGTGAGGAGCGATGACTCCGTCAGGATCATCGCGACTCACGCGTAGTCGTGATATTATTGCTTTCGTGAAACAAGTTAGTATTACTTGCAAAAATTCTTTACAATAGATTTTACACGCTACATCAGGCAAAGTGGTTAACATATAGAGTATCAGGTAAGTATATTCGTACGACTGAAATTGATAGTAATTTGTCCATAGGGTAACTACATGACAATTGAACGGTGCCCTTTCTAATGTATTATACAAGGATAAGAAATGTTCATTTCTCGGTAAAAGATAATGAAATTAAGATAAAGATACACATACATCGATACATTATACATGGCATAATAAATATTAAAAAAAATAACAAAGAAATAAATTACTTGACTTCGCAGGAAGTCTGGGTGCTGTGTGCACTCGTGTAAAAAATATGTTACAAAAGATTGACATTCTTGTTTTACAATGGCATATTACAGGAATATTTTTGTCGTTGTTTCGTCGAAGATTTCTTGCAGTAAATACGTAGCACTTTACTTATTTGTGGCTTTTATGACCTGCAAAAAAAAATGTTTCACTACACTTGGGTAGGTATGAGTTGCACTGAGAGTGGTAGAACTTCGGGTATAAATGATAGCACTGCACTTGAGTGGGGAAATTGATTACACTTTCACAGTGGAGGAAAAGTAGGGCATCACTTTCACTGTGGAAGTTGGAGTGGTCGGGGTGTGATGTTGCGTTGGAAATACGTCGTGGGTCAGGAACTGGAAGACTGGTTCTGCAACATGTTGAGCCGTATGGTGGCGGTCTCTATTTCACTTGACACTTGTCCGTGCTTCCATTTATGTTTTCGTACATGAAAAATACAGAAAAAAAATCTGTATTAGAATGTGCTTACTTACTAATAACTTAGTCTAAAAGAAAATTGGGTTAGGTAAGGATAACAATTGTTTATGTACATAAGGTCTCATTCTCTTAGGAATGCTTAGTTCTCATATTTATCTATTTTTCTGATTTTATTTGGTTCGACACGTTTTCGTCATTACTCGGCCTGGTCAGTAAATTCGGTAGCTATTGTCAAAATCGAGCTTAAGACTCTTCCGATTAGTGTCTTTATAATTTCACAAGGTACATGAGTGCTTAATTCATTGCTTTATCATATTTTATTTTGAATGCATTTGAAACACATTTGGCATCCGCGCTCGTTGTGCAAGGAAAAATGATTGTTGAGCGCTCAGCGTACACAGTGTTACGTCCGTTGGTCACAATCACGTGATAATAACTTGACAGTTCCACAACGCTAGCAGCAGTATTCTGCGAGAAGCAGAGCGTTAGGTGTCTACTAGCCGTGGTGTGAGTTTATACACAGTTTTTCATCGACTCTGGATTACGGAAGCAGCCAGATGCGGCGACTCCCGCAGCTGTTTCGAAGAATGTGTCCGTGGAAAGGCGTACAGTATCGTTTGTGGTAAGTACAACACTTATTCACTTTCACTCTTCGGCTTTCTACATCGCGGTTTCGTGGTACAAGTACTTATAACATTACTTCACACGCGGTATTTCACACGTGCCCTTGGAGTTATCACCTTTTCAGTTCACACGTTATTGTTAATTCGTGTTCACATTTATTTGGTCGTCATGTTAAGGTTCACACGCACCACTTTTATACGTGTCCATTAATTACTTGTCTATAGTCGGTTCACACGCAGCAGCATATACGTGTCCATTTATTACTGACTGCATTATTACTACAAAGTACAGTTAACATTTAGTATACATATCATGTCTAAAAATTATTTACAAAGAAATGTTTAGTCTCTGTGACTACAAGGCCTGACGAAAAGCGTGTCTCTTGTTCGTAGTTTGTGCTTCCAAGGCACTTTAGGTTTACACTTTGTTCGAAATCTTGTTATTCTTTTCTTTTTACAATAGTTACTCTTTTCGCAAGTTCAGCTCTTTTATTTTCTCTCTATTACGTCGTTAGTTTGAAGACATAGTCAATGTGGCTTCGTTTACGTGATGAACAGTTCGTGTTCAAACTACCATTAGGGTAATTGGGAAGCTTGGTGTTCCCTGTCGTGCAATTGCACATAACAAATCTTAATTGAACTCGCAATTTGCGAAGAATAAGCATAGCCCGTCGACAACCAATGTGTCACGACTATCCATTCGTATAGCCTGTATGTACCAATCATGCAACCAGCCCGTAAAATTCACTTCTCTACTGGATAAGGTAGGATGGTAAGGATACTGGTTAGAGGAAAACACAAAAGACTTTTATGGAGTGAAGAAATTTGAAGACACAGTGTTAATGACGTATGATATGATGAGCTTAACATAAATTATTATCACCTTAGTTTTTCATGACAAATAGTATAATTAAATCGATACAGTAGTTTCAGTGTCGTCTGATCCAGCTCTCTAAACAATTTTCTATGCATATCTAAAATTACTTAAACCATGCATTAGCAGTGAACTGTGTCTGTTAACTATCTTCTGTTCCATGTATCGTAAAATTGTTTTTTTTTTTTTTAAATCGTCGTAGCTCGAGGACCTGAAATAGATATTTCTAGTACTAAACTAATTTATTTGTAAATGATCTTTGTATTTCAGCTGCACTGTGCCGTATAATTGTTATGAGAGTATACGGTTTTCTCCGTATTATAATAAAATAATTGAGTTGCGCACTTCTTTCCTACTACCTGGATCGGTATTGACTTACTTGATTCTTATGTGCTAAGATGCTGCTTTTTGCCTGCTGCTTTTCATAGGTGGTCTCAAAAAATTTGTTGTCACACACTCCTTATGCATAACATAACATTTACCTCATTAGAGTAAGCGACATTAATAATTTTTTTTAACCTACGAGCAATCATTCTGGTCTGAATGATCATTTTAATTTATTTCATTCAAGAGGAGAGAGCTTTGCTATACTTAAAACTAGTGATAGCAGGTGGCACTTAGCACGTCCCTACTATAATATATGTCAGCTCTTTCGGCTGCGGCCGTTCATGGCTCAATTAACTTAAAACTAACTTACATCTAAGGCAAATCTTGCTCTCCTACAATAAATGTGTTTTACTTAAGGTGCTCATATAAATTACTTATCTTGTTGTGGCAGGTCGACAGGGTGTTAGTCCTGTGCATTACTCTTACATACGTTGGTACTTCACACATAGTATGACAACTTATAGTGTGTGTGTGTGTATATTTTCTTTTAGCAGCTTAACTTAACAGATATTTTCAATGGTTGACTCGGTATTTCTTCAAGTCTGCGTGATGAAACAATCCTTTTATTCGTCCAGATACAGGGTCAGCTAATAGATAGCAACCAATGTGCGGCTTTCTTAAGATAATATATGGTCCTTCATACAAGTGCTGCCACTTGCGATTCTTATAAGGAATCAAAGATGGTTTGAAGTGGGTCTTTAATAGCACTCGTTCATTTATACGATACGATAAGACTTTGCTAATGTGTTTGTCATGCGCCATTTTTCTTAGGTTGGCGTGAGTGGTTAAAGATAAGAGAGCTTATTGGTTCCGCAGCTTCCCCGTGGAGGCCTAAAGGAGCTGCTAATGGTTTTCCGACTGGGGTGGAGCTGAAATGTCAGTTATTTTTATTTGACTAGTATTTTGCGACCTACCAGGTCGAAAATTTGCGTTCGTATCCCATACGACTTGTGCATCTGTTGATTGCGTGTTATTTGACATCGCATCTGGTGCTTGGTTCGCCTGTGTGTAAAAAATAGTCGGATTTCCTTGGTTATTATAACCGGCGGTGTCAGGAAAAGCATCCGACGAATTGTCCTGACTATTGTTCCTGAACTGTTGGTTGGGTTGGTGAGAAAATGTCGCATTTTTCGGCTGTGAAAAATTTATTTGCTGAGAGGGAGTGAAGTGACTCGGCTGACTGTACTGTGGTGGATTGTTATAATTGTTCCATTTCTTTCCCTTGTGACGATTTCCATTATTCGTCTTGTTGTTCTGGTACTGGCAATTACCGTTATGATTTATCGGTGAATTACCGTATTGTTGCTGTGTGTTTTGATAAATCGGATTGTATCTATTCTGGTGCGGATATTTGTTATATTGTTTTCCATTACGGCGGTTAAAACTGTTATGATTGCCGTAAGGCTGAGCGTTTGCTTGTCCCGTGTTATGTTGGTATGACATTCCATTGACGCAATTTGTTATGTGCTGCTGCGGAGCGGGCGGTCCATTATTATAATTATTCCGCGCGCTCTCACGCACATCCTCATAGATCATATCCAAATTGTCAAGAACAGAAAGAAAGGCTTCTAGGTCTTCTTCACTCACATTAACTAGTTTTTCTCTTATTGACACAGGAAGTTTTGACTTTAAGATCATAATTACATCTTTGGTTGAAATGGGCGTGTCCCAATACTGAATTTTACGTAGATATTTTTCAAAATAACGTCTCAAACCTCCTCCTTTGGTGTTGAAAGGTTCGGCGTTGTAAACCTCTTTTCGGAGTCTTTGTTGTATACCTGAACTCCAGAATTTATTCAAAAAATGCTTTTCAAAATCTGCATAGGTGTGACATTTGTTTATTATTTCTGTACCCCAAATTGATCCTTCACCGTGTACATAGCCTAAGATGAACTGTATCCGCTGCCTGTCGTTCCATGATTCTGGAAAAGCACCTGTGAATGATTTTAGAAATACTATGGGATGTATATTTCGTTTTTCAGGTATAAATGGCTGAAAAACTCGGTGTTTTAGCACACTCTCGTCTCGCATTAGTTCAACGAATGTTAGTTGATCGGCATGACTACGTGACGTAGAAGTTTCGCAACGCGTATTATTTACTGTTGGTGAGAATTGTACCTGACACTCGCGATATTGACGATTATCGTGTTCTGGCGGTAGCGAATACTCACTTTGATTGTCACCTTGCAATTCCGTAACTTGTCGTTTTAGTTGATCTATATCATTGCTTAGCTGACGTTTCCATTCCGGAAGATCGTGGCTAAATGCTCGTCTGATTTCACCTAATTCACTGGTTAAAGTGTCACCAGAAGTACCGGGAGCGGTTAAGATTTCTGCTGTAGCAGATTTAACCGTACCCTTTAGTTCAGCGTGTACCTTGCTGACAATGTACTGTTCTTTGGATTGCATCCACTCTTCAAATTCCCTATTAAGTGTATTGCTTATACCGGTGTTGACATCTGCGATCTTTTTGTCAATATTGACATCGGATATTTGCTGAGCAAGGTCTTCGACTCGCTCGTCAACGTGGTTGACACTTTCTGTCAATTGGCTTACTCTTTTTGAAACATCACTGTAATGTTTCAAAGAGTCACTCGCAGTTGATTTACCCACATCTATTTGGGCCTGCATATCTATGAACTTGCTACCAATATTGGTCTCGGCGGATTCCACCATCGAAAGAACACTATCAATTTTTGCGTGTACGGTTGCGTTTAGCTCGCTTGCGTAAGCAGTGGTAATGGCTTTAATTTTTTCCTCCATGGTGTCATTCGATTTTTTGATTTGTGCTTGGATGTCGGTAATAACAGAATTTATATTGTTCATTCGCACTTGAGTGTCCTCTACCCTTGATTCTAAACTGTTGAACCTGCTGTCACTTTGGTTTGCTAACTGACTGATTTGCGTTTCAATATTGTCACTTTGGTTTGTCAACTGACTGATTTGCGTTTCAGTATTGTCACTTTGGTTTGTTAACTGACTGATTTGCGTTTCAATATTGTCACTTTGGTTTCTTAACTGTGCCATGTTTGCTTCAAAACTGGTTTTCATATCAGCAAACAATTTTAGTATATCTGACAGCGAGCATTCATGTGACTGCGACGCGGTCTGTGGCGCCGACAGCTCACGTGTCGCTTCGTCGTCTGTTGTTCCCTCACTACGAGATTCAGGTTTGTTTACACCCGCGCGCGGTCTAAGTTACCTTGGTTGCTCATCAGCCATCGTAAATTTAAAGTAGTTACACTGCACGAGCTAGAAAAGATAATTTTTTTTTTAAATTATGATTTTCACTTGTCAGGTGCGCCAAGGATTTCGCGTCCTGATTTCACAGATATTGCTTGCGCGTTATAAACAATTGAAACTCTGACACACGAAAATGCCAATATGGCAACGAGAGAGATAAAATAAATGAAAAACACTTATAGAGCACTGAAACTGGCGGCCATTGTGATTTACTAAAATGCACAACAATGGAAATTCTTGCTAACTATTTCTAACTATTGTGAGCGAAATGATGTGATAGAGGCGGATATAATAGCAAAAGGAAACAGAAATTTGGAAATTAAATTGCTTGAGGAAAAGGAAAAAAGCGTAGAGAGTGAATGTCACGAGCCGACTGAATGCTCGGTACGCAAAGCTTCAAACGGAATGAAAAATCGTACTCACATTAGTTGTCTTGCGCGCTGCTATTTATTGCTGTTGTGGATTCTTACTGCGATTTTCTGCATATACGTCCTTTTTTATCACTGTTTTAGGCTTCCAATTTTCTCCAGATGGTAGCATGAAAATAAAAAGAACAAATTAGTTTTTTAGTCGAGTCCCTGTTCGGGCGCCACATCTAGCGTTAAAAGGTTTTTTTGTTGTTGTCTTGGCTTTTCATATTTAACCAAATATAACATTGATGTTGATAATTCATGGCAATGTTTGCCGACAAGATAAAGAATGCAACCTTTTAACACTAGATTGCGTACTCACGGCAGTTCTCCTTGGCCGTTTCTTGGTACGACTTGGAAAAAGAGAAAAATTAATGAATGATCGACGATGCGTCGGTTCTCGGTTGTGTTTAGGAGACGTACGGATTGATTGCGTGAAAATAGTTTCTCAAATGACCTCTTAACCCGGATTGCTTTCACGCAATCAGACTCTTCAATGAAATTACCTAAGGGACCTATTTGAATAATAAAAAAATTGGAAATGAATGCAAAACAGTGAAATTTTGTAAGAAAAGTTGTCAGATCGGAAATTGAACACGTTAATGGTCTCCCAAATACAATCGAGACACCGCGATAAAGAGCGAACCTGTAACAAAGTTCATTTAAACATAAACATTATTTGTGGTTGATTTAAAGAAAAGAATAAGCATAGATTTTCTGTATAGTGAAGCATCAATATATTCGTAAAGAACAAAGGCGTTAAACTATAAACATTAACAAATTTACAATGTATACAAAACTTACATTTTTATGTTTTTCTCGTACATGGAGCAGTCCAACAATCGCTGCTTCTGTATGTGTGATATTTTGTAAAAATTAAATGTCCTGGCGTGCGCGTAAATATTTTTTATCGTCACAAAGTTTATAAAAGCGTTTTTGTTTTCTTGGTGATAACGTGGTTTTTCACACCAAAAGAAATATAACTTGTAGCGGTGCTACACAACACGTCTTAACAAGTCGGCAACCAAACATCAAAGGTAATGAAGTACATGTTAACATATCGGCGACCAGAAGTACAGCTAACTATAAAGACTCTAGAGTTTTCCTAACAAATGATAAATTGTTCTTTCTTCTGTTTCGCAGCTTCTTGCTATCAAGCGCTGCGGCAATGATTTTAAATATCTGCGCCCAGCGAGTCATAGTATTTAAAAGTACCTTTTAAGCGCTGGCCGCGCGTCTTTGTATAGGCGCACATTATAAACAGATTTTGTTTCTTTACTCTCGCGTTGTCATGCTTAGTATCATTACAAACTGCAGCTCGATGGCTATCCTTTTCTCATATGCAAAATGTCTGAAATCCTATAATATCACAAACTCTAATGCATCAGCTGCACGTTTCAATGATTTTGCAAGTGTTCCAATTTTTAGCACGTGCTTTTTATTGATGCAAGAAGAAATAGGCGCCAACGAAGAAGAAGAGAGAATAATATGCTGTCTCTACTGTTGCCTTACTAGCAAATTTTCATCACAGAAACAGAGACAAATAACTCCGATGAAGTGTTGTAATGATCAGATTAATTGCAGTGCACGTGCGTTAAGGAGGTCATCAAAAGTCATCAGTACCGTCCCATCAAAGGTGTGGCATGTTATCAGATACCCGTTCCGTTCAAACCACATTTTATTTCGATTTTTTTCAGTTTTACACTTTTGTATCGCGTCTGCGAGTGTCACGTAGCATTCAGTGAGTAAAGGGGTACTGAGGAACGCACACAGTCGGGAGTGAGATATCAGTTCCCACGCTGGCTGAAGGAGCCGGTGCACCATATTATGGCGTTGCCAGTGGACCGTGGTGTGACGCGCTGTGACTAGAGGTGAGAACGCCCGTTAAGGGGCTCCGGAAAGGCTCAAAATCATGAAAAGTTCAATTTTTACTTTTTTGCGTTTTCTGAATCTGCAGACTATTACCTTTTAATAGATATATAATTTATTCAATTCCGAAGACTACAACTATTTTTAAATTTTTTTGAAATGTGTTCTACATGGGCGTGACCCACTGTGGCGCTGTGCGATATGTTAATTACCTTGGTGACGGTGATTCTAAAAGTTTCAAACATGTTCAAGGACTGAAGCCCTATGGTGATAATGTTGTAGTGCAGAAATTTGAGTGTATTGGACACGTACAGAAGCGAATGGGAACAAGACTTCGGCGACTGAAAGCTTCGTACAAAAAACAAAAACTCAGGGATGGTAAAGTGTTGGATGGGAAGGGAAGGTTAACTGACAGTGTAATTGACAAAATACAGAACTATTATGGAATGGCTATTAGGAAAAATACACAAAGTGTCGACGAAATGAAGAAGGCTGCTTGGGCTCTTTTTTTTCATACTTCTTCAACCGATGAAAATCCCCAACATAGCTTGTGTCCCAAAGAAGAAGACAGTTGGTGTAAATATAACAAAGGATTGCTAACTGCTGAAGTGTACCCTCATAAGCATAGTCTGCCTCATGCAATAATTGAGGTGATAAAACCTATTTTCAGAGACTTAGCAGCACCTGAACTCTTGAAAAAGTGTATTCACGGAAAAACTCAAAACCCCAATGAAAGTGTAAATAGTGTTATATGGTCGAGAATCCCCAAGACTGTATTTATTGGAATAGAAATGCTTCACTTTGGTGTGTATGATGCTGTTGCGACTTTCAATGATGGCAACATTGTGAGGTGCAAGGTATTTAGAAATATGGGAATGAAGATAGATTCTAACATGGTACGAGCGATGCTTGCTTTAGACAAGGAACGCCTTCGGGCTGCAGACAGGGCTGTAAAGAGTCTAGAAATACAAGCAAAAGTAAACAGGAGGAGGAACAAGAGGAAGCTGGAGGAGGAGTTTGCAGAGGATGAAGATAATCCATCCTATGGACCTGGAATGCACTAAAAAGTTAATCCAATCTTTTTCGCTCGATTCCCAAAACTTTTATTTTCTCATACTTATTACATGTTTTCTAAGGATCTTCCAAACATATTTGTTTCAAACTTTCAGTAAATGCTACACAGTACCTTCTGCATAATTTAACACAGCCTTTTTCCAAAAAACTGTATATTTTTGAATATATAAATAAAAAATTGCAAAAAAATTTGTGAATTTTCATTACAATAGAAAAAAATCATCTTTAATAACTGAACTAAAATTTTGTAAAATCCCTATGTTAAGTAGTAGCCCATATTCCAATAAATAATCTGTAAAAAGTTCAACTTCCTACCTCAAATACTTTGTGAGGAAAGATGTAATTTATAAGCGTTATTTTAACATTGAAAGTATAGGGCGTTCCGGAGCCCCTTAAGTCAGCAGCAAGGTACGTAGGGAAAGCACAGTTATTCGGGCGCGAAGAAGGTAATTTTTCTTAATAAATATTTGGTAATAAAAGTCGCTTTTTCCAGTACATATATTAGGAGAAGCCTACAGCTCATAAGTGTTTTCTTACAACGCCAGAACTCGATCAGATAAATAAATAAATGAATAATGTCCAAGTCGTTGAAAACGTACGAACGGTTACGGAATATCACGAGAGTAAGTACGAGGTACAGACTAGGCACCGTAATCGCCAGTCGCCGATGGAATTCCCGTATAGTTCTATCGTAAGGACATGTTCTCAGAAAAATGGTAGTTCTCGGTTAATCATTATTAATTGTGTCAGTATTATCATTTTATGATGTTTACTAAATAAATACATCATAATGGCATGCCTTTTGAACGTTTTCCGAATAAATAGCTTGCCGATTCATTACGTACAGTCACAGGAAGTAGAATGCACTTTACAGAGAACATGACGGCGCTGATAGTGCTTCTGTGAAGGACATAAACTACGAGAGCTTCTCGGCGAATCAGGTAAAAAAAATACTACACGACGACTGACTCAGATAATCCAAGAACGGAGTGTCTCAATCTCCGAAAAGTTCTGATGGGAAAGCACGGTCAGTGATACTATTCACCTCTTACACCGTCCGCTACGCACTCCCTGACAAAACTAAGCCATTTCTGGAGGTTTACTAGAAGTGGGCGAGCAGGGAGGGGGGGGGGGGGAGGAGTGGCGTAGGAAGATGTTCTTGCAACATACACAAATTTGTCGCATATAACTTAGATGTAAGTTAAAGAAGCTTGCCATATGGCTTAGTACAAATTGTTTGAAAAAAAAAATGAAATAAAAAATAAAAGTAAAATTACCTAAATAAAAATGTATATTTATTGATACTACAAAAGTGGAATTAACTGCAAACCACTAAGGTTGTTTGCTGTGTTATTCAAATGTTTTATGTGTCAACTAACCAACCAACCAACCACTAAGGTTGTTTGCTGTGTTATTCAAATGTTTTATGTGTCAACCAACCAGCTGCACTGAGGCTGTTTAGACAATAAATAAATTCCTTATACAGTGTTTCCATTATTTCTGTCACGAGATTAAAGGGAGAAGGCAGGCACAGTTTCACAGGTTGGGTTGCATGTAGGTCTACATGTGCAGTGATGATGATGATGATGATGATAATGATGATTCCTTCAGCTGTGTGTATTAGTTTTTGTTTATTTGCGACTGGTTCACATTATCTTATTTCTTAGCAGGAAGTAACCGGATGTGATGGAGCCATAGACAATACAGATGAAAGTATCATTTTCGCAGACCACCGGTGGTTATGAACCTTTCTAGAAGTACACATATCAAAAAAAGTTTTGCATCACCCCAGTTCACAGAACTCCTGAAGATAGACGTTGACTGTGGATACTGTATCACAGTCCCATTGACTGTTGAGATATGCGACACTAAACCCGTCCAAAGATGTAAGCAACCATGCATGAGCAGCGCTCTTTACGAGGACGGGGTCCGACAGTCGATCAGTTCCAGCCATTCCACCAGGAAGGAGGTACACGGCTCGCGTTGTCTACTGTT
Source organism: Schistocerca cancellata (assembly GCF_023864275.1). Classification (NCBI taxonomy): domain Eukaryota; kingdom Metazoa; phylum Arthropoda; class Insecta; order Orthoptera; family Acrididae; genus Schistocerca; species Schistocerca cancellata. Next base: position 512,619,731 of record NC_064634.1, read on the forward strand.
AAACCATGCCTAGACGGTCAATACCGCGGTTCTGTCGTGCCCGCATTGTTACTTTGTGCCAGGAACGGCTCTCAACAAGGGAAGTGTCCAGGCGTCTCGGAGTGAACCAAAGCGACGTTGTTCGGTCATGGAGGAGATACAGAGAGACAGGACTGTCGATGACATGCATCGTCGGGCCGCCCAAGGGCTACTACTGCAGTGAATGACCGCTACCTACGGATTGTGTGCCCCATTAGCTGAATGGTCAGGGCATTGGAATACCAAGCACGGGGCCCTGGGTTCGATTCCCGGCTGGGGAAGGTGACTGGGTGTTGTGCTGTCCTCATCATAACTTCATCCCCATTGTCGACGTGCAAGTCGCCCAATGTGGCGTCGCACTCAATAAGACTTGCACTTTGTGAACTTCCCGACTGGGAACTCCCGGCCACTGACGCCAAACGCTCATTTCCAACTCCTACGGATTATGGCTCGGAGGAACCATGATAGCAACGCCATCGTGTTGAATAATGGTTTTCGTGCAGCCACAGGACGTCGTGTTACGACTCAACTGTGCGCAATAGGCTGCATGATCCGCAACTTTACTCCCGATGTCCACGGCGAGGTCCATCTTCGCAACCACGACCAGAGCAGTATACATGGGCCCAACACCATGCCAAATGAACCGCTCAGGATTGGCGTCACGTTCTCTTCACCGATGAGTGTCACTTATGCCTTCAACCAGACACTCGTCGGAGACGTGTATGGAAGCAACACGATCAGGCTGAACGCCTTAAACACACTGTCCAGCGAGTGCAGCAGGGTGGAGGTTCCCTGCGGTTTTGGGGTGGCATTATATGGAGCCGACGTATGCCACTGATGGTCATGGAAGGCACCATAACGGCTGTACGTTATGTGAATCCCATCTTCCAAATGATAGTGCAACCATATCGGCATTTGTCTTCATGGACGCCAATTCGCGTCCTCTTCGTGCACATCTTGTGAATGATTTCCTTCAGGATAACATCGCTCGATTAGAGTGGCTAGCATGTTCTCCAGACATGAAGCATATCGAACATGGTTGGTTTGTTTGTTTGTGGGTGTTGAAGGGACAAGACTACAAAGGGCTGTGGTGCCTTGTTCCAAGGCCATAAAATCCTACAAGGAATAAAAAAACAAGCAATGGAGATGACAAGAGACGACACACAACAAGAAAGACACAGATAAAGACCAGACAAAAGGAATTAAAAGCACACAGAGTGTGACTGTGGTTGGCCGACCATGAAAATAAAAAAGGAAAAGGCAACCACCAAGAAACACACTAAAAATCACAACTTAAAATCGTAGGCCAAACGCCAGACTCAACACGAAAAAGGACACAAACCCTTGGATCGAGTGATAAAAAACCCCTGCACGAATAAAACTCAAAACTACCATTGCAGTGTCATCCGATAAAAGTGCAGGGATGTATCAGGCAGTGCAAACGTCTGCCTGAGTGCAGTTAAAAATGGGCAGGCCAACAAGATGTGGACCACTGTCAACACCAACCCACAGCGACATAGAGGTGGCTTCTCATGCAGCAAGAGATGACCATGCATCAGCCAGGTGTGGCCAATGCGTAGCCAGCAGAGAACAACTGAGTCCTTGCAGGAGGCTCACACTGATGACTCGAAGTTTGTTGGGTAAAGGCAGGGTGCGCCATTCATCACCCCAGGCACCAAGTACCTTCTGCCCCAAAACTGACCTGAGATCACACTTCGAAAGGGCAGTCTCCAAGGAAGAAGCACTGGCAGCCTGTTTGGCCAGCATGTCTACTCGTTCATTTCCCAGGACGCCAACATGACCTGGGGTCCACACAAAGACCACGGAGTGGCTTCAATGGGCAAGAGTATGGAGGGACTCCGGGGTAGACATCACCACACGAGAGCGTGGAAAACACTGGTCGATAGCTCGTAAACCGCTCAGGGAGTCACTCACCTGAGCAGGAGCAGATGTACTCGAGTGCACGAGAGATGGCTACCTGCTCGGCAGTGAAAACACTGGAGCCAGCTGACAATGAGCATTGTTCAGATTGATCCTCTAGAGCATGCCCAACACGACCAGCAACCATCGAACCGTCGGTGCAGACCACGTCGGAGCCTTGAAACGTGGCAAGGAGTGAAAGAAAGTGGTGGCAGAGAGCTTTAGGAAGGACTGAGGCCTTCAGGCCATGTGCCAAATCGAGCCAAAGGTATGGGCGTGGCACACACCATGGGGGTAGCCATATATGGGCCCGTAAAAAAGATGGGAGATTGAAAAACACAAGCCCAGAGAGAAGAGCCCAGACACGAACCGAGATAGTACACACTGACTGGGGCCACTTTTCTGGCAGATGGACGACTGAGTTGGGAAACAGCAGACGGTAATTGGGATGCCCGGGTAATTGGAATGCCCGGGCAAGCTTCATATGTGTGCAGCATAAGCGTTGACGCCGGATCCGCAATGAAGGGGCACCAGCCTCCACAAGTATGTTGTTGACAGAGCTTGTGTGGAAAGCTCCATCAGCGAGTCGGATCCCACTGTGAAGGATGGGGTCAAACAACTGTAATGCGGAAGGTGATTCTGAATCAGAAGCCAGGCTCCCATAATCTAGGCGGGACTGAATTAACGCCTGATACAGTCGTAGAAGGGTAGACCGATTGGCACATCAGCTGGTGTGACTCAAGTAACGAAGAGCATTAAGATGGCGCCAGCAAGTTTGTTTAAGCTGCTGAATATGAGAGAGCCAAGTCAACCAGGTATCAAAACCAATCCCAAAAATCGATGTGCAAGAGGTTCACCATCAAGATAAAGCCATGGCTCAGGGTGAACAGTGCGACGCCAGCACAAATTGGCAGCAGAAAACTGGAAGGTATGTGCTACAGCCCACGACTGCGCCTTGGGGATAGCGCCCCACAGCTGCCGTTCAGCAGCTTCAATGCCAGTGGAGCTATTCTATAGGCAGCAGTCATCAGCATAAAAGGAAGCTGAGACAGACGTTCCCAACGCTGCAGCGAGTCCATTAATTGCAACTAGAAAGAGGGAGACACTCAAGACAGATCCTTGCGGGACTCCATTTGAAACGTCCCCTTAGAAAAATTATACAGGACTGTGCTTAAACTGACAACGAATATTTTTTTAGCGCAACGCAATCTGACTTTCAGTAATCCCTACAAGAGAATGGCCAAGACTAAATTAACCTATACGTTTCACAAATCACTTACCTCACAAAAATCTTCGTTATTCAAACTACTGCAATACAGCGAGCGCTACTACTGCCAGCTAAATAAAGAATTCAAACTACTGAAGGCACTAACTACTGATAGGCATAGTTAGCAAATGAAAGATTTTAATATAGAACAAACAATGTATTTACCTTAATAGTCATCAAAAGTCATAATATATATAGCATTTCATGAAATCCAGTCTTACAAATTTCAAAATTCCGCCATTTCTCTCCCTACATCCACCACTGCTGGCGGCTCACCTCCAACTGCGCAACGCTACGCGCTGTTCACATCCAACTGCCCAATACTACAATGGCAGACAACAATGCAAACTAGCCACAGACTGCACACAGCACAGCCAGTGATTTTCATACAGGGCGCTACGTGGCGTTACCAATAAAAAAATCTAAACAGCCTACTTACATAGTCCCCATGCTCCCCACAAAAAAATTTACAAATTGTTTTGGGCCATGGCCAATTGAGATTTGAAAAAAATTTTTCATAATTACAATAACAAAGAAATCAAATGCACATACTTATTGATACAATGTTGGTCAAAAGCTAAAATTTTCTTACAGTCCATAAAGACAGTCCTGATCGTTCATCACAGTAAAATAGCAGTGTTTTTCTCAAAGTCTGAGCAGTAAAAGAAAATGCACACGGAAGTAGTGGATTTCCATGCAGTCTTGAAGAAGTATATGTAAGTAGGCTGTTTAGGTTTTTTTTTTATTGCTAACGTCACGTAGCACTCTGTATGAAAATCACTTGCTGTGCTGTGTGCAGTCTGTGGCTAGTTTCCTTTGTTGTCTGCCATTTTTGTGTTGGGCAGTTGGATGTGAACAGCGTGTAGCGTTGCGCAGTTCGATGTGAGCCGCCAGCAGTGGTGGATGTAGGGAGAGAAATGGCGGAATTTTGAAATTTGTAAGACTGGGTGTCATGAACTGCTATATATATTATGACTTTTGATGACTATTAAGGTAAATACATTGTTTGTTCTATATTAAAATCTTTCATTTGCTAACTATGCATATCAGTAGTTAGTGCCTTCTGTAGTTTGAATCTTTTATTTAGCTGGCAGTAGTGGCGCTCGCTGTATTGCAGTAGTTCGAGTAATGAAGATTTTTGGTGAGGTAAGTGATTTGTGAAACGTATAGGTTAATTTAGTCAGGGCCATTCTCTTGTAGGGATTACTGAAAGTCTGACTGTGTTGCGCTAAAAAAATATTGTGTGTCAGTTTAAGCACAGTCCTGTATAATTTTTCTAAGGGGACATTTCATATGGCGACCCTGCCAGGATCCTTAAATGTTTTAAATTTACATGTAGTAATGAATAGCTTATAGTCAAAATCAGTCGGCGAGTCACATATCGGTCATTGTTACGTCGTTTCGGCGGTTCCACTTCAAAATTCGGTGCACCTTGCCAATTTCTTTCATAATTTCCGAAATGTCCTGTGTTATTATTTTGTGGTTGTTCCGTATTTCTATGTCCCTCTTCCCATACTGGAGCGTGAGTGTCCTCTGAAATAAGTAATTCTTGTATTACTTGTGCCAACTGATCTTGTACTTCCTGGATTTCTCTTTTGTACAGTGTATTGATACGATTTTGATTTTGTTTGTATTTTCTATTTTGTTTGTACTCTTCAGTGTCCGTGAAGGCTACAGGTCTTGTGTCATTCAGATCATCATCTACCTTTGTAGATAAGTTAGTGAACTGATCTGAAAGTTCGGCTACTTTATCCAATGGTGAAATTATTTCCTCTGTGTGTTTTTCTGAATCAAGTTTCAGAGTGTCCATTTCTGTTGAAATCGTATCTACTGTGTCCTTTAAGTTTTCCTGAGTTTTTGCAAGTTGCGTAACCGAATCGGTAGATGCAACTGAGTCAATTTTAGCTTGCAAGGTGTCGTGATTTTCATGAACAATAGTTTGCAGTTCTTTTATGGCTGCTTCATGATTCTGTATTGCAATTTCAAAAATGGCTCTGAGCACTATGGGACTCAACTGCTGAGGTCATTAGTCCCCTAGAACTTAGAACTAGTTAAACCTAACTAACCTAAGGACATCACAAACATCCATGCCCGAGGCAGGATTCGAACCTGCGACCGTAGTGGTCCTGCGGTTCCAGACTGCAGCGCCTTTAACCGCACAACCACTTCGGCCGGCTAATGCATTTTCATGACGCGAAAAAATAGTTTGGAAATGCTCACAAATTTGTGTTTTTACGTCGTTACAGACTTTTTGACATTCCGATTCAATGTTATGTAACTCAGTAGTTAAATCTTCACGTGTTTGTTCAAGTGTGGTGTCTAACTTTTGAAGCTTTTGCTGTGTTTGTCTCTGATTTTGTTCCATTGTGCCTAACTGATGCTGTGTTTGTCTCTGGTGTTGTTCCATTGAGTCTAACTTTTGAAGATTTTGTCCCATTTGTTTTTGATTTTGTTCAAGCGTTTTGTCTAACTTTTGTAGCCTTTGTCCCACTTGTTGCATTAACTGTAATAACAGTACACTGGTGTCTGAAACATGTTCCTCAGTGCTATTCGGCAGTGCATTTGAACTGACAATATTCGCATTTTGAAAAGCAGAAAATGTGTCTTGATTTATTTGAGAAAACGATGAGGACGCAAAACCTGAATCTACAGTATTTGCAAGATTGTGTCCTGTCATTTCGGAATCCTGAGGCGAGCTGTTGCCGACCGATCGATCGATAATGCTTCCCTGTTCACTAATTGTTTCACTGCCTACACCATTATTTGCAGCCCGCTCCATTTCCCTATGCACAATTACAAAATTACTACGTTGAACATTAGTTAATTCATTACATGGTGGCGCTAACACACTGCTTTCGTCTACACTGTCATTTCTCAGTTTACTTTGGAGCCTAGTATTACGTTTTTCACACGCCATTATTGTCACAATATTTCACACGACAACACATAAAAACACAATTTGAAGAGCAAAAATAAGAGAACACATTAATATAGCACTGAAAATAATACCTAGTTAATTGCAAGCACAGCTGCGAACTACTTGGTGCAAATTTACATGCGTGCCACAGCTGTTTTACTGTACAACAATGAAAGACTGCAACTACAAAGGACATTCTCTCTACAATTACGTGCTACTAATAAACAAAATCTACACTAATTACACAAACTACAAGAAATAATCAGAAGATTCCAGTGAGGTATCCTCGGCTAAGGGACGACATATGAAACGTCCCCTTAGAAAAATTATACAGGACTGTGCTTAAACTGACACACAATATTTTTTTAGCGTGACGCAATCTGACTTTCAGTAATCCCTACAAGAGAATGGCCCTGACTAAATTAACCTATACGTTTCACAAATCACTTACCTCACAAAAATCTTCGTTACTCGAACTACTGCAATACAGCGAGCGCCACTACTGCCAGCTAAATAAAAGATTCAAACTACAGAAGGCACTAACTACTGATAGGCATAGTTTGCAAATGAAAGATTTTAATATAGAACAAACAATTTATTTACCTTAATAGTCATCAAAAGTCATAATATATATAGCAGTTCATGACACTCAGTCTTACAAATTTCAAAATTCCGCCATTTCTCTCCCTACATCCACCACTGCTGGCGGCTCACCTCCAACTGCGCAACGCTACGCGCTGTTCACATCCAACTGCCCAACACTACAATGGCAGACAACAATGCAAACCAGCGACAGACTGCACACAGCACAGCCAGTGATTTTCATACAGAGCGCTACGTGGCGTTACCAATAAGAAAACATAAACAGCCTACTTACACATTCTCCTGAACTCAGAAGGAACTGTGGGAGGCCGCAATGTGCACACAGAACGAACGAAGCGACGGAAAATTTTGTACGAAAATCAGGAGCGGGCCCGAAGACCCCACTCATGAAGTGTGGAGATTATGTGATGTCACCATGTCATATAGTATGCCTTCTGCATGTCAAAAAAGACGGCAACCAGATGCTGATGGCGGGCAAAGACCATATGGATGGCAGACTCCAGACAGACCAGATTATCGGTGGCACTGCGGCCCTTACGGAACCCACCCTAAGACAGAGCCAGAGGATCCTCAACCACCGGCTCACCATGTGTTTGAGCTACTTGCAAAGAACGTTGGTAAGGCTAATCGGGCAGTAGCTGTCCACCTCCAGTGGGTTCTTTCCAGGTTTCAATACGGGGATTACGATGCATTCCCGCCATCGCTATGGGAACTCACCCTCAACCCAGATACAGTTGAAAAGGTCTAGGAGGCGTCTCTGGCAGTCCACCAAGAGGTGTTTGAGCATTTGACAGTAGATGCAGTCTGGCCCGGGAGCCGTATCAGGGCAAGTGGCTAGGGCACTTTGAAATTCGCACTCACTGAACATTGTATGATTACGGGTGGCGCATGTGGAATGAAAGGCATCGACGTTCCAACCGCTCTTTCAGGGAGTGAAAGGAAAGCGGGTAATTTGCAGAAGCAGAAGTCTGAGAAAAATGCTCCGCTAAGTGGGTTGCAATTGCGTCGGAGTCAGTACAGACTCCTCCATTCAGTGTAAGCGCAGGTACACTGATGGGGTATGATAGCCATACAGTCACCTAATCTTGGCCCAAACTGGCGATGGAGAGGTATGGAGGCCTATGGTGGAGACGTACCTTCCCCAGCACTCCTGATTGCATCAGTGAATGAGACAGCAGGCTCACGCATGGAGCCGTTTAAAAGCGATGATGTGCACTGATGATGGATGCTGCTTATGAGGCTGGAGGGCCCATCTGCGATCTCTAATTGCCTCAGCGATTTTGGGTGACCACCAAGGCACAGTCCTCCACGGAAGGGACCAAGAGAACAGGGAATTGTAGATTCTTCAGCAGTAATGATGCTGGTGGAGATGGAGTGAACCACTACATTTATGACATCATTGGAAAGAGGCACAATAGTTTCAGTGGAGGTGAACAAGTCGAAGTCAGCCTTATTCATAGCCCATCTGCAGGGGCGCCCAGAAGAGTGACGCTGTAGCAGTGACAGAAAGATGTCACTACCTCACAAGTCGCCATGCACACTCCAGTGGACGGATGGTAATAGGCTAGGGCTGCAGATCAGAAGGTCGATGGCAGAGTATGTCCCTCGGCCTGTCGCCACTGATACACCCCACAGAGCATTATGGGCGTTGAAGTCGCCCAGTAACAGAAAAGGTGGCGGCAATTGGGCTATCAATGCAGCCAGGACATTCTGCAGGAGATAGACTGCCGACAGTAACAGCCTGAGGTGTCCACACCTGAGAAGCGACAGCCACTAAAGGTGTTTGAAGAGGGACACACTCGCTGTAAAGAGAGTGAAGGACGTAGATGCAGATGCCACCAGATATCCTCTCATATACTGCAGGGTTCATATAAAACCCCAACAGACATGGAGGGCAGGGGTTCGAATCGCCGGAAACCTAGTTTCCTGAAGAGCAATGCATAGGAAAGGGTGAATGCTGAGAAGTCGTCAGAGCACAGCAGGGTGGTGGAAAAAAACCTCTGAATTCCACTGGAGAATGATATTGACCAGGGTTGAAAAAGATGTGAAGGGACTGAGAAGGCAGATTACGCCACTGGGTCACCTGCTGCCACTGACTGAGTACCTGTGGGAGCGACATCCATTGTGTCTGAGGGACTGGCGAGACCTAGGTTGTTAGCGGACACCACAATCTCCACCTCATCATGAGACGCAATGCTGGTAGGTAACGATAGTGGTGGGGGTGCCACCTCAATGTCTTTCATCTTAGGGGTCTTTTTCGATTTCCCGCACTGTTCCTTGGGTGGCTTTAGCTGGGTGGGCTTCTTTTATTGACTGAAGGGGACTGCGAAGCCCTACAACCACCTACCTGTGGATTCTTCAGCCAATGGTGGGTGTCTGCTTTGCCACTGGTTCGAGTGACACAAGGGACCTCTTCCTAGCGAGAGAAGCCGAAGATGATTTACGCTTCTCTGGCTTAGAAGTGGGGATGGACGTCCCCAATGGGTGGGGGGTTGCTGCCCCCAAGGTACGTGGTGCGGGAGCAACAGGGAGGGAAGTGCCCCCCCCCCCCCCCCCCATCATCAAGGGGGCTGGCCTTACAGCTCTTAGAGCTGACTGTATTTCGTTTAACCGATGGGACAATCACTCTTGTCGTAGCGGCGGCATATGAGGAAGTCATGCACACAGAATTGAGTCGTTCATATTTCCTCTTAGCCTCAGTACAGATCAGTCCAGGGTCTTATATTCCATGATTTTCCGCTCTTTCTGTATGATACTGCAGTCTGGCGAGCAAGGTGAATGATGCTCTCCACAGTTGACACAGATCGGAGGCAGGGCACATGGAGTATTGAGATGTGATGGGCGTCCACAATATTGACATGTGAGGCTGGAAGTACAGTAGGAAGACATATGGGTGAACTTCCAGCACTTCAAGCACCACTTCAGGGGAGGGATATAGGGCTTGACATCACAGTGGTAGACCATCACTTTGACCTTCTCCAGTAATGTATCACCCTCGAAGGCCAAGATGATGGCACCAGTGGCAATCTGATTATCCCTCAGAACCCGATGAATGCGCTGGACAAAATGAACACCTCGCGGCTCTAAATTGGCGCGCAGCTCGTCATCAGACTGCCAAAGAATGTCCCTATGGAATATAATACCCTGGACCATATTTAAACTCTTATGGGGCGTGATGGTAACTGAAACATCACCCAATTTGTCACAAGCGAGTAACCCTCGTGACTGGGCAGAGGATGCTGCAAACATGCCCCAACTTGTCACAAGCGAGTAACCTTCGTGACTGGGCCGAGGATGCTGCTTTTATCAAAACTGACCCAGAGCACATTTTGGACGAGCCCTCCACCTCCCCAACGTGTCCTCTAAATGCTCAACAAAGAACTGAGGCTTTCTCATCATGAAAGACTCCCTGTCAGCTCCTCGTACAAACTAGGAACCGGGGCAAATAAGTCTCACCGCCGTCCATAGCCTCTCTCTCCCCCCACAGTGTGGCCAGGGAGGACAACGATGTCGGACCGTATTTCTAAGCGTTGAATTGAGCCACCAGCAAGAGATGATGTATCACGCTTCATTGTGGGTCATCCGCCCTGATGCCACCCACTCCGACCAAGGGCCCTCCCCACGGGCACCACCCAGCCTCAGCAAGGACATAAGTGGCAGAATGGCCATTGCTAAGAGGAGGGAGATGGCTATCTACTCCTTGGCTCACGCTGGGAGTTAATGGCGCAGGCATCAGCAAAGCAATCCCTGTGTTGTCAGGGGGCTACAATCACCTGGGTACATGGCGGCCCCACCACAACCGACTGGCTACCATGTTAGATATTAGGTGCAAGGAAGTCCATGGCCGTCGTCTCCAAAGAAAGCGACACTGCACAGTGCATGGCGGAAATCGCACCCAGAACTGTTTCCTTGCCCAAGAGATGTAGAACGAGCGGGAATGCAATGCGACAACGAGAAAGGAGGAGACAGAACTCAATGCACGATGGACACAATGCACCATGTAAGGCGCCCTTTCCCAATTGGCTCGCTCTTCGGAAAAAGTTGAAAGTATGGAGGTCAAACTCGAGAGGGGACCATCACATAAAGGCCGAAACGTGTGAGTCTACTTTTCGTCGCCTCTTACTACAGGCAGGAATACCGTGGGCCTATTCTAACCCCCAAACCCGCAGGGGGGGTACCGAATATGCCTGGGAGAGACTGAAATGGCTGTTTAAGGACGACATGACCTACCAACCACTCTGAGGGATCTACACCGGATCGCAGTTGAGGACTGGGACAATCTGGAACTTGTGGATAGTCTGCCACGACAAATACAGGCGTGCATCAATGCAAGAGGGCGTGCTACTAGGTATTAGTGATACTGGTATGTACGGCAATATGGATCACCACCTCTGAAGGTCTCGCTGTATGATGGTACAAGATGTAATGTGTGGTTCCATGAGCAATAAAAAGGGCAGAAATGATGTTTATGTTGATCTTTATTCCAATTTTCTGTACAGGTTACGGAACTCTAGGAAACGAGGTGATACATACACTGCAGAAGTACCTCAACATAATCAACTGTACCACTGAAAGCAATCGTTAATAAATGAAAACTAGTATACACAGATGAAGAAATCATCATTCCACATAAACATAGCAGCTGGTGTCCCAGTAATCTCAGAAAATGGACGTATTCAGGGTGAGTTTTTGCAACATGTAAAAAGTTTAGCGACTGATCGGTGAGAGGATACGGAACAAAAAAGGGCTAATGAACTTATGTCCGAAAATACATCGTTTCCATACATTATTACAGAGACTGCGGTCTAGTACACGCTGTACGATCCAGGCACAGTTACAGTACTTTGTATGTGTTGAAACATTTATACACTCCTGGAAATTGAAATAAGAACACCGTGAATTCATTGTCCCAGGAAGGGAAAACTTTATTGACACATTCCTGGGGTCAGATACATCACATGATCACACTGACAGAACCACAGGCACATAGACACAGGCAACAGAGCATGCACAATGTCGGCACTAGTACAGTGTATATCCACCTTTCGCAGCAATGCTGGCTGCTATTCTCCCATGGAGACGATCGTAGAGATGCTGGATGTAGTCCTGTGGAACGGCTTGCCATGCCATTTCCACCTGGTGCCTCAGTTGGACCAGCGTTCGTGCTGGACGTGCAGACCGCGTGAGACGACGCTTCATCCAGTCCCAAACATGCTCAATGGGGGACAGATCCGGATATCTTGCTGGCCAGGGTAGTTGACTTACACCTTCTAGAGCACGTTGGGTGGCACGGGATACATGCGGACGTGCATTGTCCTGTTGGAACAGCAAGTTCCCTTGCCGGTCTAGGAATGGTAGAACGATGGGTTCGATGACGGTTTGGATGTACCGTGCACTATTCAGTGTCCCCTCGACGATCACCAGTGGTGTACGACCAGTGTAGGAGATCGCTCCCCACACCATGATGCCGGGTGTTGGCCCTGTGTGCCTCGGTCGTATGCAGTCCTGATTGTGGCGCTGACCTGCACGGCGCCAAACACGCATACGACCATCATTGGCACCAAGGCAGAAGCGACTCTCATCGCTGAAGACGACACGTCTCCATTCGTCCCTCCATTCACGCCTGTCGCGACACCACTGGAGGCGGGCTGCACGATGTTGGGGCGTGAGCGGAAGACGGCCTAACGGTGTGCGGGACCGTAGCCCAGCTTCATGGAGACGGTTGGGAATGGTCCTCGCCGATACCCCAGGAGCAACAGTGTCCCTAATTTGCTGAAAGTGGTGGTGCGGTCCCCTACGGCACTGTGTAGGATCTTACGGTCTTGGCGTGCATCCGTGCGTCGCTGCGGTCCGGTCCCAGGTCGACGGGCACGTGCACCTTCCGCCGACCGCTGGCGACAACATCGATGTACTGTGGGGCCTCACGCCCCACGTGTTGAGCAATTCGGCGGTACGTCCACCCGGCCTCCCGCATGGCCACTATACGCCCTCGCTCAAAGTCCGTCAACTGCACATACGGTTCACGTCCACGCTGTCGCGGCATGCTACCAGTGTTAAAGACTGCGATGGAGCTCCGTATGCCACGGCAAACTGGCTGACACTGACGGCGGCGGTGCACAAATGCTGCGCAGCTAGCGCCATTCGACGGCCAACACCGCGGTTCCTGGTGTGTCCGCTGTGCCGTGCGTGTGATCATTGCTTGTACAGCCCTCTCGCACTGTCCGGAGCAAGTATGGTGGGTCTGACACACCGGTGTCAATGTGTTCTTTTTTCCATTTCCAGGAGTGTATATGTCTCAAAAATGGTTCAAATGGCCCTGAGCACTATGGGACTTAACAGCTGTGGTCATCAGTCCCCTAGAACTTAGAACTGCTTAAACCTAATTAACCTAAGGACATCAGACACATCCATGCCCGAGGCAGGATTCGAACCTGCGACCGCAGTTGTCGCGCGGTTCCGGACTGAACGCCTAGAACCGCTAGACCACCGCGGCCGGTTATTTATGTCTCAATGCGTGCATGTATGCGCCTTAGCATGATGTGTCTGGCACATTCACATCGGCCACGCTTCATCCAAGCAGTGTCAAAGGCGACATCAACGCGATGCGCCAGTGTCTCCACATATGGAATGGGCTCTGCATACACGACACTTTTGAGATTTGCCTATAACTAGAAATCTCGCACTGGTTGAGATCTGGTGAACGAACCGGCCATGTAACTGGACTCTTTCCTCCGATGCGTTTACCTGGGAAGAGATGATTGAGATGCATCCGGACGTCAGTGGCGACGTGGGCTGGAGCACCACATAATCTTTCGAATCAATTGCAATTCCTCCAGCACGGGAGGCAAGATCAACCACAAGAATCGCCGATAGTTCCGGCCTGTTAGGTGACGTGGAAGGAAAACTGGTCCCAAAATATGGTCGCCAGTTATCCCGGCCCACACATTCCAGATGTATCGATGCTGATGGTTCACTGTCTCATACCAGACGGGTTCTGCATATTGTCCCACACATGACTGTTATGAAAGATACCACTCAACTCAAAGGTGGCCTCATCTGAGAAGAGGGTGGACAACACAGATCCCAGAATGGTGGTTGCCGGGTGAAGAAACAAATGACAAAACTGCTCCCAATGTGGACGGACTGTCGCTAGTAAGCCCTGCACACGCTGTAAGTGATAAGGGTAGTAACAGTTGTCATGGAGGGTACTCCACTCGCTCGTCTGGCTTACCCTGTACTAGCGGCCCAACTGCCAGTTACTAGCAAGCCGGTCGCCTTCCACAGTCTTAATGACATTTTCCTAGAAGTCTGGTGTCCGAACATTTCGGGTACTTCCTTCGTGATTTCCTGCTTCCTGAAACGATCCTGTCTCAGACAAACGGCGGAACACTGTTGCAAACATTGAACGCTGTGGTTGTTGTCGGCGGTGATAGGTCTCCTGATTGATACCCTGTTGTCCGCCGCCCGTTCCCATTTGCGTTTCCGTATAGGAAACAACATGTCAGCAAACTCTCATTCAATTGCGTACAACGCTGTATCACATCTACTGCAAGGTGAGTCAGCAAGAGACGCGAACCGGACACAACATTACCAATTGTTATGGCAGGAGATGGCGCTAGGGCGTGACGCATGAGGAACAGTTCGACTCTCTAGGAGCAAACTATGCATACTGTAATTGTGGTTGCATACTACAGCGCGTATTAGATTGGAGTCTCTGTAACAAAGTGTAATTGAATAAATGGTATCTAGCATGAAAATCATGGATTTTCGTACATAAGTTCATTAAACTTTTCTGTTCTGTACCATCTCATCGATCAATCCCTAGAGTTTGTACACAATCGAAAAAATAACCTTGTACAAAAAGGTCTTTATATGGACGTCCAGGAAATTGCGTTCGTAAATAAGTACCACAGAACATTCTACAAACGGTTTCAGTGTTTATTGGGTCTTAAAGGCACACACACAGACGTCCGTTTGGAGGGGGCCATAATGGGCAAAAGGAGAGCGGAAGACGGACTTGCCAGCGAGTCGGAAGCTAGAAGCAGGGAGAAGGAGGAGTTAGGCCTTGCCCTCGGCTGCCTGCGTGCGTCCTCCCAGGTGACACTTTCCTACACTCCCATTGGTAGGGAATTGCGGCCGCCGCTCTGCCAAAGCGTCCTTCCATAAGCAATCCTAGACGTGTTAACCGTGCTTGAACCTGCATCACGTGCTAGGGTAGTGGACAAGTTCTGAGCCGTCCTCAGCCCAGCGTGTTCAAAACCTAAAAGTTAATTCTCGAATAAAAAAGTGAGTAATTTATCCTTATTCCCTCCAAACGGGTGGTCGCATGTCATCTTTTGCGTAGGCTGGGTCTTTCTATTTAAAACGAAAGATACACCGTATTTCATTGTTAGGGATTAGCTACTTTCGCTCCCTCGGTCATTATCAGTGGCCCGAATCATGCAATACCCACTCAACCGTGGCGGACTGAGGAAAACCAACATATAATGGCATCTCTGATATGGTCAATCACAAGCATGGCACGTATGGGTATCATATTTATACAGAGCGAAGAAAAAAGTCCGCACTTGGGTGTCGGCTTGCGATTCCTCACTCCAGTTCGAGATAGAAGTACGAGGTGCATTCAAGTTCTAAGGCCTCCGATTTTTTTTTCTAATTAACTACTCACCCGAATTCGACGAAACTGGCGTTACTTCTCGACGTAGTCGCCTTGCAGACGTACACATTTTTCACAACGCTGACGCCATGATTCCATGGCAGCGGCGAAGGCTTCTTTAGGAGTCTGTTTTGACAACTGGAAAATCGTTGAGGCAATAGCAGCACGGCTGGTGAATGTGCGGCCACGGAGAGTGTCTTTCATTGTTGGAAAAAGCCAAAAGTCACTTGGAAACAGGTCAGGTGAGTAGGGAGCATGAGGAATCACTTAAAACTTGTTATCACGAAGAAACTGTTGCGTAACGTTAGCTCGATGTGTGGGTGCGTTGTCTTGGTGAAACAGCACACGCGCAGCCCTTCCCGGACGTTTTTGTTGCAGTGCAGGAAGGAATTTGTTCTTCAAAACATTTTCGTAGGATGCACCTGTTACCGTAGTGCCCTTTGGAACACAATGGGTAAGGATTACGCCCTCGCTGTCCCAGAACATGGACACCATCATTTTTCCAGCACTGGCGGTTACCCGAAATTTTTTTGGTGGCGGTGAATCTGTGTGCTTCCATTGAGCTGACTGGCGCTTTGTTTCTGGATTGAAAAATGGCATCCACGTCTCATCCATTGTCACAACCGACGAAAAGAAAGTCCCATTCATGCTGTCGTTGTGCGTCAACATTGCTTGGCAACATGCCACACTGGCAGCCATGTGGTCGTCCGTCAGCATTCGTGGCACCAACCTGGATGACACTTTTCGCATTTTCAGGTCGTCATGCAGGATTGTGTGCACAGAACCCACAGAAATGCCAACTCTGGAGGCGATCTGTTCAACAGTCATTCGGCGATCCCCCAAAACAATTCTCTCCACTTTCTCGATGATGTCATCAGACCGGCTTGTGCGAGCCCGAGGTTGTTTCGGTTTGTTGTCACACAATGTTCTGCCTTCATTAAACTGTCGCACCCACGAACGCACTTTCGACACATCCATAACTCCATCCATCAACTGTCGATGAATTTTAATTAGTTTCACACCACGCAAATTCAGAAAACGAATGATTGCACGCTCTTCAAGTAAGGAAATCGTCGCCATTTTAAGTATTTAAAACTGTTCTCATTCTCGCCGCTGGCGGTAAAATTCCACCTGCCGTACGGGGCTACCATCTCTGGGACGTATTGACAATGAACGCGGCCTCATTTTAAAACAATGCGTGTGTTTCTATCTCTTTCCAGTCCGTAGAAAAAAAAATCGGAGGCCTTAGAACTTCAATGCACCTCGTATATGTAACAAAACCCAGTCCCGCCACAATAGAAATTTCAATTAAGAAACGAGACCCTGGCAACGCTGTAACTCAGTGCTGCAGGGCCAGCGACAGGTGGCTGGAGCTGTCCCAGCAGCTCAGTAAGACGAGGCGTTGCTGCGAGGAATGGCTACACAGACTCGCCCGTGTCTGAGTCAAAACAAACCGAAGATGTACATTCGCCTTCCCTTCCACAAGTCTCACGTGCTCGTTCCCGTTCGTATCGTTTTTCAGTGTTACGCCCAGATATTTAAAAGACTTGACCTTGTCAGGCAGGACAGTAGTAAAACAGTATCCGAAAGATTACGTGTTTGTTCTTCGTACTCGACCGCATTAAGTTACAGTTTTCTACATTTAGAGCTAGCTGCCATTCATTACACCGATCGCTGATGACACCGCCTTCCTAGCCCTTTATCCTATCCTTCAACGGTCCCAACGTACCCTCCAAACCCACCTTGATGAATTCACCGCTTGGTGCAAGCAGTGGTTCCTCTGTGTTAATCTTTCCAAAACCCAGACGATCATCATAGGCCGCACCACCCGCTCCTTCCGCCTCCATGATTTCTACCTCACCATTTATGGCCGTCCTATCCACCTCACTCTTACCCTCAAATACCTTGGCCTCACACTCGACCGCCACCTCACCTGGACTCCCCATCTCCTTACCATCCAAAACAAAGCTCACAACCGCCTCCGCCTCCTGAAACTCCTGTCCGGCCGGATGTGGGGTCTGCATCCTTCCACCATCCTTCACACCTACAAATCCATGATCCGCCCCATCCTTTGCTATGCCAGCATCGCTTGGATTTCCGCCCCTCCCCGGTTCTATAAAGCCCTCCAAATCCTCTAACGCCATGCACTCCACCTCGCCTTCCGCATCCGCCTTCCGTCCCCCATGCGCATCCTCTATGACCTCATCCCCTTCCCCCACCTTCTCCTTTTCCTTGAACACATCCGCACCCTATATATTGTCCGCCGCCTTGATCCCCCTCACCCCCTGGTGTCTCCCTTCCTCCCCACTCCCAACCAATGGCCGCACCTTTACCGTTGTGTCCCTCCCTCTCTCCATCTCCACACCCTCCATCTCCTTTCCCAACACCACTTCCACTGTCTACCCCTCCCGGATGATGGGCTTCGCCCTGACATCTACCCTTCCTACCAACTCTAACCCCCTCTTCCTGCCCCCTCCTCAGGGCTCCCTCTCTCCCCCCCTCCCTCCTTCTGAGCGGATTTCCCCTCCTACTCCCCCTCCATCTCTTGTGCCTTCTTTCAGTGTCTCTGCGCTCCCTCCTGCCCTGTCTTCCCTTTTCCTCTCCCACCCCATGTGTCTCCTGCCTCTTCGTGAACCCACAGTTGCCCCTCCTCTCTTCATCCCGCCGCTTCCCCAGCTGCCCCATGCTCTCCCCTCCTTTTCCATCCTCTCTGACCTTTCCCTCGGCAGGTCCCACCTGGTAGTTTTATTCTTCGTCGTGTGTGCTCCAAGTGGGTTTTAAGTGTGTTGTTTCGGAGTGTTTTTAATACTGTGGCCAACTTTAACCTGTGCATGCGCATCCAGTGTCTTCTCTGTGTTTTAAGAATCGCCAACTGTGTTTTTTAACTTTCTGGTGACTTTTTTAACTGTCCCCAATGAACGTCTACGTGTCAGTGTATTTTTACCTCCATTTTCTCCCCTTACTCTGTTTTATGTTCCCCTTTCTATCTCCTTATGTATGTATTATTTTGTTCTTGTTTTAGTTGTCATGTCACTCGGCTGAAGAGCGGCGGATTGTGCTGCTGACAGCCCTCCCCTGCCCATATGGGGCAGGGGAATGAAATTACAATAAAGAAAAAAAAATCATTACACCGACTAGATATTTTCTGTAAGTCGTATCTTCCTGTCTGTGAACTTATTCCATATTCTCGTACCTTCGCTAACAGCCTGCAATGGGACATCGGAAATATAAAAATATGGAGTCTGCCTGTTGCCCTTCAATCACAGTTCGCAGAATATCATGTGAGAAAAGGGCAAGTTCTACAAGTCGCTTGGGTCTTTGTTCTGAGAGAGCGACTCGCGGTAAATGCAAGATAGGTAAAGGGCCAGTGCTGTAGAATACTCTTTGTAAAATCCAACTGGAATTGCATCCGGACTTGGTGATTTATCTTCTTTCAAATCTTTCAGTTGTTTCTCTGCACCACGGATGCTTATTACTACACCGTGCTTACGGGAGTCTGTCCGATGGTCATACGACAGTCCCCCTGTGTTAACGGTTTCTTGAGCGTGAAATTTAAAATTTCGGCTTTCGTTTTGCTATCTTCAACTGCCACACCAGGCTAGCCAGCAAGGAACTGGATGGAAGCATAGCGGTTTTACGTAGGAGCAGAATTTTCTCGGGTTCTCTGCAACATCGTTTGCTGAGGTGTGACGGTGGTAGTCGTATGCTTCACGTATACAGACGGACGAATCTCTGCTAACCTTCACTTGTCGTCATTTGTGCGTTCTCTTTTGAATCGAGAATGCTACAGCCTCTGCTTCCTCATCATCTTCCGAATTTCTTTATTAAACCGTGGTGGATCTTTTCCATGCTTAGACCGCTTACTAGACACATGCTTCTTCAGACTAAGTGATGTCAGTTCGTTATCTGAGTGAGATGCTAACAACTACTTATCTGCTCTATCTAGCAGAAACAATCTCCTAGCCTTCTCGACTGATTTATTAACTTTCATAATCACAGTTGTTATAATGATATCATGATCGCTAGTCCCCTTTTCTATACTGACATTGTTGATAAGACTTGTAGCTACAAGGTCTAGGATACTTCCATTGCATCTGGGCTAGCTACTCAAGACAGTTTTCAGAATTGGTGTTCCAAAGTATTTCGCACGACTGTTTGTATGTATCCTCCGCAATGAATCTGTAGACATCCCAGTGTATACTCGGTAGGTTAAAGGCACCTCCAACCAGTATTGCGTGGTCTGGGTATCTACGCACTAATTGCCGTATACTTTCTTTAATGACTCTAGAACTGTCACAGAGGAATCGGGTGACTCTAAAAAGTCCAACAATTAACTTGGTTTCATCTACACCTGTTATACGCGAAGCCTCCCACGCCCTCTAATCTGTCCTTCCTTCCATGATTTGCTACATATCTCAGAGCTTTACACCTCGTGTTTCAGCCAGCTCTCAGTCGCAAGAATGATTTGAGCGAGAGGACTTTCATGTAGAACAGTAAATTCTGCAACTTCATTACAAATGCTTTGACAGTTCAGTGATAAAATTCTGACAGTGGAAGTGGCTTTATTCAGAACGCCATCTGATGTCCCTTGCTGCGTATCGACTGGCGAGTGTTGATCAGAGCACTCAACCTACTGGTTAGGCTAAAAAGTCCTCGTGTGCACTCCACAAGTACTCTGGTCCTCGAGCAGCTACTTTCTCTGTGTAGTGCAAGTCCTATAAATCCCAACACGACAACTCAGGCCTAGAAATCTGCAGCCAAGCCCGTCACAGCGTCGACGAAGGCTTTGGTTGGGATCCTCCAGTGGGCTCCATAGCAAAGGATCCTGATCAACTCTGAGAACGATGCTGCAAATTACGAGCTCTTCTCGCACCCAATGAACAAGACCAGTGGTCTTCACTACCTCCACTGGCCGCTTGTACGAACGGAGGATGGCCTGAGAACCCATGCGCCGCTGGAGGCGACGTGAGCCACAGCTTGCACACGACTGCACCCTTCACGCTCGATAGCAGCAGGCAAGGCCGCCTCCACATCTCGGATGAGGGTCCCTGCCAGACATATCGAGTGCACATTGGCTTTCTCCCCAGCCTGAACGCTATCAGCCTAAGAGCCTCCATAGCGTACCTAACGCTGGAACCCCTGATAACTAGTAAACAACTCCATCCGTGCGCCTGCTCGGATCCTGATGAAGGAGCGGCTACTGTCCACTCTCAGTGAAAGGGCGAGGCCAGATGGCCGTCTCCACATCGGTCCTCCACCTCGAGCGACGCGAAAGCCTTACCACCCGCCACTCACTCTGCTGTGAGAGCTGATAAACGGCATCAGGTGCACTAGGAGATGCCTCGGAAGCCGAGCCCGTGAGCTAAACAAGTGAAACCTGAGCTGTCCCATGCGACGCACCAGATTCTCCGCCACCGCTATACCCCGAGTTAGCAATCTGAAGGTGACTGACCAAAAGCGTATTCAGCTGTTCTCGAACTGCTGCCAATTCCTCCTGCGTTCTCACAGAGCATGCATACATTAAAAGCATCCTAGCAAGACTAACTGAAGAAGTAGTCTATAAAAGCACACAGATCCCTAGAGATGCTACTTGCTACCCTTCTGATGTGTCATCAGTGGACGCTGGTGCGTTAATGATCTATGTAGGTGGCAGTTCAGCGAGCAGCTAGTGCACTAAAGAGTGAATCGATTTACACTTACAAAAACGCGAGATTAAGGGTCTTAAACAGAAAAACATGCATGAAATTTAGTAAATATAGTACGAGGAAAGCACAGAAAACGATAAACACTTAACCTGCCGCTCTGCAGATGTATATAGGCCGAGAGTTACAGCCTGTTATTCCTGTTACTGTTAAATCTATTTAAACATTAAGACGTAACATGAATTTCTTACAGAAATAAACACCGAGTGAGGTGGTGCAGTGCTTAGCACACTGGATTCGCATTGGGGAGGACGACGGTTCAATCAAAAAAATGGTTCAAATGGCTCTGAGCACTATGGGACTTAACTTCTGAGGTCATCAGTCCCCTAGAACTTAGAACTACTTAAACCTAACTAACCTAAGGACATCACACACATCCATGCCCGTGGCAGGATTCGAACCTGCGACCGTAGCGGGCGCGCGGTTCCAGACTGTAGCGCCAAGAACCGCTCGGCCACCCCGGCCGGCCGGTTCAATCCCGCGTCCGGCCATCTGTGATTTCCCTAAATCGCTCCAGGCAAATGCCGGGATGGTTCCTTTGAAAGGGCACGGCCGACTTCCTTCCCTCATCTGATGAAACCGATGACCTCGCTGTCTGGTCTCCTCCCCCAATACAACCCAACCCTAACAGACGTAAACAATCACTTTGTTTTGTCCATGGTACAAATAAAGGCAGCAGAAAGTAATACTGGATGCAATAACATCGTCTGTGGCCCGCGAGGTTAAAAAAAAAAAAAGAGAGACAGAGAGAGAGCGACGGTGAATTATGCTATGCACAATAATTCCGTTCTGTACTCTTGGTCTCCAGGCGTATCTTCACAGAGCCGGTATGTACACTTACGAGCATCGTTCACTGTAGATAATATATTCAAAGCGACAACCTCGCATTTGTAAGCACTTCGCCACTCGCTAGATAATACTTCGCTGGGCCTACGAAACACACCACTGCCAAAGCGTCATCCTTGCTAGCTATTAGGTGGTATACGTCAATGGGTCGAGTTACTATAGGCTTGTTCCCTTAAGTGTCCCTGAAACTAAACTAAACTAAACTCCGCCCGAACAGGCCATGAACACCCAAAGGTATTGACCGGCCGCCATGTCGTCCTCAGCTCACATGCGTCACTGCATACAGATATGGAGGGTCATGTTATCTCTCCCGGCTGTATGTCAGTTTACTAGACCGGAGCCGCTACTTCTCAATCAAGTAGCTCCTTAGTTTGCTTCACAAGGGCTGCTGAGTCCATCCCGATTGCCAAAAGCACTCGGCAGACTGGATGGTCACCCATCCAAACGTTAACCCAGCCCGATAGCGCTTAACTGATGGGGTGTTACCACTGCGGCAAGGCCGTTGGCCTTTAAGGGTTACGACAGATAAAACTGTAGTGGACTGAGGTCTGGGGCATGTCATGGCTGCAAAATTGGACCTCCATGACCAATTAATTTCCCTGAAAACTCTTCATTTAAATATGCACATTCATTCCAAAGTGTGGCAGTGCACCGTCGTGATGAATCCATAACTGCAGATGAACACAGAGTGGAACGTTTTTTAATGCCTCAGGCAAAGTATTGCAAAGAAATGTACGATACAGGGGAGCATTCAACTTTCCTGGCAATAGGTAAGAACCCAAAAGCACTCCTCCCACGATTCCGGTCCAGAGATTTATGCCAAAGCGTGGGTGTCATGTGGGTTGTGTGTCGACCACCAAATTCATGGGTGTCATGTGGGTTGTGTGTTGACCAATAATGGTTGTTGTGGAAATTGAAAATATCTTCAATAGCGAAGCTAGATGCGTCAGTCCAATCACGTTATTTATAAAATGTTGTTTACCTTCCACTTGGTGCAAAAGCCATTCACAAAACTGTACTCGTCGAACTTGGTCTTCTGGCCGCTGGTGTTGAGTTAACATGTAATGATATGGATGTAGCTCTTCGTCTTGCAACACTTCAGCAACCAGTCGTTGAGATATCTGAAACTACCTTGCAATACCATGTGTACTTTGTCAAGGTGACTGGTGAAGAATTTCAAGAATAGTGTCCTCTGTTTGTGGAGTGTGTTTACTCCTTGTGCGACTTCTGTCCGTTGCTTGTGGACGAAGTCTACCAATTTTCCGAAAGCATTGCTCCAGACGACGAAACATATTCTTATTGGCATGGAGCCTTTAAGAGTACCATGCAGATTTCGCATGAGCAGCTGCTGCAGCTTGATTATCGGATGCACCCAGCACCTAAAGCGTATCGAGGTATTCATTATCTGTGTACTCCATCAGGAAGCTGCCCTACATGAACCTGACAGGACCAGTCATGGTTGTGCTCTGTACGGTTAATACAGACATGCATGCAGTTCAATGGATCCCACTGTCATATGGTAGGCTAGGGTTGAGAGTGCTGTGTGCGGATGGGAGCCGAATTGGTGACACTTTGATCTCAGCTCCAGGTTGTGTTGTCTTTGGTTACACAGTTTGAAGCTGCAGTTGATGGGCATCACTGTTGTAGGTCAGCCATGTGGATCGAACGGACATCCAGGACTTCTGAGTCTGCCGATCGGTCTGCACTGGTGGCCAGCCCAGTTACTGCTCGCACTGAGGATGACCCCTCACCTGTAGTCATGTGGGAGGTCGCCTCAGGAAGTGGCAGGCGGTAAAAGACTTCCCAGGGGACCGCACATAAGGCCTCCCTAGTTAGTCTGACAAACATGTTCCAGGTGCTGTCTGTGGCTGACGTTGGCCCTCAGCCAGATGCAGTTGCGTTACCTATTTCAGAAAAAACCTCACAACCCATAAGATCTGGGCAATCATAGATGGTGGGGTTATTAGTAGTTTGGAGCTCCAATGTTAGGCGCGTTATGGGTCGCCTTGGGGACATTGCTGCCAAGGAGGGGAAGAAAGCCAATGTGCTTTCCGTATGCATAATGGGTGGACTCATTCCAGACGTGGAACGGGAATTTCCAGATGCCATGAAGAGCACAGGGTGCAGCCAATTGCAGGTGATAGTTCACTCAGTACCAACGATAAGTGTCAATTTGGATTGGAAGAAATTCTCTCTGGTTTCGAGTGGCTAACTGAACTGGTAAAGGTTGCCAGTCTTGCTTGCGAGATGAAAGCAGTGCTCACCATTTGTAGCAGAGTCGACAGGGCTGATTGCAGACCTCAAGTAGAGAGCCGAGTGGATGATCTGAATCAGAGGCTCAGACGGTTGTGTGATTCAACTTGCGTGGTTGGGTTTCAGGTGCCTCTGGACAGCTCAAGAGTACATGACGCGCAGGAGGCGGCTACACGGGTGACAGCAGCTTCGTGGCGTCGACTGGGAGGAAACACGAACAGGGCGTCAGTCTCAAAGGGCGCAGGTCGAACACAGGAGGAACGTAGATCCAGGAACCATCGTTATAATAGTTGTAAATTATCGTAGCTGTGTTGGAAAAGTACCAGAGCTCCAAGCGCTAAAGGAAGGCACTGATGCTCAAATCGCTATGGGCGCTAAAAGCTGGCTAAAGACGGAGATTAGTTCAGCCGAAATTTTTGCGAATAACCTAAATGCGTTCAGAAAGGTTAAGAAGAAACAGTTGGTGTGTTTGTTGCTGTTAGAAGTAGTTTATCTTGTAGCGAAATTCCAGTAGCTAGTTCCTGTGAATCAGTGTGGGCAGAGGTTATTTTTGGCAACTAGAATAAAATAATAATTGGATCCTTTTACCAACGTCCGGTCTCGGATAATACAATTTCTCAAGGATTCAAAGAAAACTTGAGTTTAATTTCATACATGCATACGATTCACACAGTTATAGTTATTGGTAACTTTAACTTACTCACGATATGCGAAAACATATATTTAAATCCGAAGGTACACATAGAACATCATCGAAAATTGTGCGAAACGCGTTCTCTGAAAATTATTTCGAGTAGTTAGTACTTCAGCCCACGCGAATTGTAAGGGTTATGAAAACACACTTGACCTCTTAGCAACAAATAATCCGGAGATAATAACGAGCATCAAAATGGATACAGGAATTAGTGAACATAGGGTTGTCGTAGCGAAAGTAAATATTGTAATCCGCAAATCATCCAAAAATAAAAGATAAAGCAGATAAAAATTTTCTCGACGCCTTCCTGAGAGACAATCTACACTCCTTCCAAATTAACGCTGTGCCGTTGAGTGTGCACCAGACGTGGCTCAAATTCAAAGAAATAGTGTCGACAGAAATTGAGAGATTTATACCAAATAACTTAATAAACGACGGAGCCGATCCCCCGTACGTACACAAAAGTTATCAGAACACTGTTGCAGAAACAACGAAGAAACCATGCCAAATTTAAACGAGGGCAAAACCTCCATGACCGGCGATCTTTTACAAAAGCCCGAAATTTAACGCGAACCTCAAAGTGAGGTGCTTATAATACTTTCCACAATGAAACTTGTCTCGAAACCAGGCAGAAAATCCAAAGAGATTCTGGTCGTATGTAAAGCATGCAAGCGGCAAGACACAATCAATGCCTTCTCTGTGCGATAGCGATGGAAATATTATCGACGATAATGTTTCCAAAGAAGAGTTACTAAGCACAGCCTTCCGAAATTCCTTCATCAAAGAAGAAGAAGTAAATATTCCAGAATTCGAATCAAGTTCAGCTGCCACCATCAGTAACTTAGAAGTAGATATCCTGCGAGTAGTGAAGCAACATAAATTACTTAATAAAAGCAATTTCTTTTGTGCATACCGCATACAAATTAGGTTCCTTATGCTGATGCGATAGTACCATATTTAACAATCATATACAACAACTTGCTCCACGGGAAGATCCGTACCCAAAGACTGGAAAGTTGCACAGGTCACACCAGTCTTTAAGAAAGATAGTGGGAGTACTTCACAAAATTACAGGCCCATATCATTAACGTCTATTTGCAGCAGGATTTTGAAATATGTATTCTGGTCGAACATTATGAATTACCTCGAAGAGAACGGTCTATTGACACACAGTCAACACCGATTTAGAAAACATCGGTCTTGTGAATTATAACTATCTCCTCATTCAGACAAAGTGTTGAGTACTATTGACAGATGATTCTGTATTTCCGGGACGCTTTTGACACTGTACCACACAAGTGGCTTGTAGTGAAATTGCCTGGTTATGAAATATCGTCAGTGACTGAATTCGTGATTTCCTGTCACAGAGGTCACAGTTCGCACTAACTGAGGGAAAGTCATCGAGTAAAATAGAAATGTTTTCTGGCGTTCCCCAGGGTAGTGTTATAGGCCCTTCCCTGTTCCTTATCAATATAAACAATTAAGGAGACAATGTAAGAAGCCGTTTTAGGTTGTCTACAGATGACGCTGTCGTTAATTGTATTGTAAAGTCATCAGAAGATCAAAACAAACTGCAAAACGATTTAGAAAACATACCTGTATGGTACTAAAATTTCATATGACTCCAAATAATGAAGATTGTGACGTCGTCTACATGGATGCTAAAAGGAATGCGTTAAACTTCGGTTACACGATAAATCAGTCAATTCTAAAGGCCGTAAATTCAATTAAATTCCTAGGAATGACTATTACGAACAACTTAAGTTGGAAAGAACACATAGAAAATTTGGTGGGGAATGTGAACTAAAGATTGCATTTTATTGGCAGAACACTTAGAAAATGTGGCAGATCTACTAAAGAGACTACCGACACTACGCTTGTAAGTCCTGCTTTGGTACTCCTCGGCAGTGTGGGATCGTTACTAGATAAGATTAACGGAGCACATCGAGAAAGTTCAGGGAAGAGCAGCACGTTTTGTTATTTTCGCGAAATAGGAGAGACAGTGTCACGGACACGGTACAGGGTTTCGGCAGGACATCATTAAAGCAAAGGCGTTTCTGGATGCGGCGGAATCTCCTCACGAAATTTCAGTCGCCAACTTTCTACTCCGAATGCGAAAATATTATGTTGACGCCGATATACATAGGGAGAAACAATCATCAAAATAAAATAAGACAAATCAGAGCTCGGTAGAAAGATATAGGTGTTCGTTTTTTCCGCGCGCTGTTCGAGATTAGAATAACAGAGAATTATTGTGCAGGTGGTTGGATGAACCCTCTGTCAGGGACTTAAGTGTGATTTGTAAAGTACACATGTATATAGAGAATGTTTATAAACGACGAATCCCTAGCGAATGGACGTCTAAAAAAAATAAAAATAAAACCGACGTGGATTCGAACCATAGCTCCATGGTGGATGTGGGTTCGATGTCGCAGCCGTCTACTTTCTTTTTCAACTGTACCTTTTCTTTATTCCACAAAAACAGTAACAATAATGGCTAGCCTGCAATGAAATGACATAAATAAGGTGACAGATAATTACAGTCATAAATTACATCATTCACAGAATGTGGAATATTCAGTCTTTAGCACTAGCATACATTGAGCATTTTCACCTTCACCTTCAACTGGTGGCAGTTGAGCATGCAAATTTTCTTCTTCTACAGCCTGAGGTTCCTCATCATCATACACTCCTGGAAATTGAAATAAGAACACCGTGAATTCATTGTCCCAGGAAGGGGAAACTTTATTGACACATTCCTGGGGTCAGATACATCACATGATCACACTGACAGAACCACAGGCACATAGACACAGGTAACAGAGCATGCACCATGTCGGCACTAGTACAGTGTATATCCACCTTTCGCAGCAATGCTGGCTGCTATTCTCCCATGGAGACGATCGTAGAGATGCTGGATGTAGTCCTGTGGAACGGCTTGCCATGCCATTTCCACCTGGCGCCTCAGTTGGACCAGCGTTCGTGCTGGACGTGCAGACCGCGTGAGACGACGCTTCATCCAGTCCCAAACATGCTCAATGGGGGACAGATCCGGAGATCTTGCTGGCCAGGGTAGTTGACTTACACCTTCTAGAGCACGTTGGGTGGCACGGGATACATGCGGACGTGCATTGTCCTGTTGGAACAGCAAGTTCCCTTGCCGGTCTAGGAATGGTAGAACGATGGGTTCGATGACGGTTTGGATGTACCGTGCACTATTCAGTGTCCCCTCGACGATCACCAGTGGTGTACGGCCAGCGTAGAAGACCGCTCCCCACACCATGATGCCGGGTGTTGGCCCTGTGTGCCTCGGTCGTATGCAGTCCTGATTGTGGCGCTCACCTGCACGGCGCCAAACACGCATACGACCGTCATTGGCACCAAGGCAGAAGCGACTCTCATCGCTGAAGACGACACGTCTCCATTCGTCCCTTTATTCACGCCTGTCGCGACACCACTGGAGGCGGGCTGCACGATGTTGGGGCGTGAGCGGAAGACGGCCTAACGGTGTGCGGGACCGTAGCCCAGCTTCATGGAGACGGTTGCGAATGGTCCTCGCCGATACCCCAGGAGCAACAGTGTCCCTAATTTGCTGGGAAGTGGCGGTGCGGTCCCCTACGGCACTGCGTAGGATCCTACGGTCTTGGCGTGCATCCGTGCGTCGCTGCGGTCCGGTCCCAGGTCGACGGGCACGTGCACCTTCCGCCGACCACTGGCGACAACATCGATGTACTGTGGAGACGTCACGTCCCACGTGTTGAGCAATTCGACGGTACGTCCACCCGGCCTCCCGCATGGCCACTATACGCCCTCGCTCAAAGTCCGTCAACTGCACATACGGTTCACGTCCACGCTGTCGCGGCATGCTACCAGTGTTAAAGACTGCGATGGAGCTCCGTATGCCACGGCAAACTGGCTGACACTGACGGCGGCGGTGCACAAATGCTGCGCAGCTAGCGCCATTCGACGGCCAACACCGCGGTTCCTGGTGTGTCCGCTGTGCCGTGCGTGTGATCATTGCTTGTACGGCCCTCTCGCAGTGTCCGGAGCAAGTATGGTGGGTCTGACACACCGGTGTCAATGTGTTCTTTTTTCCATTTCCAGGAGTGTATCTCAGACCCAAATTGATCATTCAGTAAATCCTTGATGAGTGTTCCTTCCAGGGTAAATTACGTGGACGGAAGAGCAGTCCCGAATAGCGACATCGCTCGGTGAGCTACAAAGGCTGGTTCGGTCAGGCAGTGTAGTAAACGTGCCTCCTGACATTCCGATGCGCTGCACGATCTAACAGTGTTGCCAGCTCATCGTTTTCATACACATACTTTCAAAATGAGCCCGATATGATTTTTCTAGACAAACCTTTGTCTTCAATCTGGATGAGGGATTGCTTGCCGACTTCAAAGTGCAACATTTTTTTTCTTCACGCTATATGTATGACTAGCAGCCTGGCCTGCTTCGCACGGGTAGCACTAAGAGTCAACAACGAGACGATTTTTCCGGCGTAGGGTATTTTCTTCGTGGGCTCCTGCGTGGAGTGATGACTTGAGTTCAGAGAACAACGTTAAGAAAGTGAACATCATCAGTTTCATAGACCTTACGCGATATAAGCAGCATATGGCAGGAAACTTGTCTGGAGGCATGGGTGTTTTAAGTGTCATCTCTAACAATGATGGGAGCACAGCGTAATGTAAGTTATTTGTTCACAACCAATGCAAATGTTGTATGCAAATCATGGGTGCATGTGTGTGTAAGTGATCCAGTATATATTGGGGGCTGGCTGAGGTGGAACAAATTAAAAAGAAAAAAACACGCATAATGTACACTTGACAGCAAAAAAAGTGGGTCATTGCTGAATACAACCAACATAACGTAGCTGTGTTGCAAGTCCTCTAAACACCAAAACCCCGTGGGGTACAGTTGTTTGACTACACACAATGGGTACCGCAATAGACTACTTAGAGACCAAAAAGTCTTTATGGCAGTCAGTCTAAGCGTCAAATAATATCGTCATACAAAGCATATTAGAAAACACGTTCTTAGCGATGAGACACCCCATAACACTCATTAACTAACCTTAATTACAGCAAGTGGCATTCCAAAAGTTCTGAGAAAACAGCTTATTTTACATACATCGTACAGTAATCCTTAGTCAAAATTAAATACTTGAGACAATATATGGAGTTACAAAGCTGTACAGCAATTGGAATAACGTTTTTCGCTCTCTAAAAGGTTTTCCATCCACGTGCTGAAGGTCGCTCAACGGCGAGTGGCTTTGGAAACTGGATATTGGACGAACCAGTAGAAAAACGCGATTAACGGCAACAAGCACTCTAAGGAAATCTCAACATTAACAGCGAATCACCAGCAATATCATTGTTCACGTAACACATCAACAGCTACGTATACACAAATTTGAACTTTAAATGAGATGACTAACGTCGTCGTTCTGGACCTGGATTCAAACCCAGCACCTATAGCCATTGCTAACTAAGCTAAGCTTTGTTTGTGCCTTATTGAGACCGGATCACTAGGCATAAAGAGACGTGAAGTATAGATGTTTGCACCAGTATCAGCTATCGATTCAGATCCTGAAAATAAATGACGAAATTGTTTGTACTGAGCTGGGAATGATCTCATAACACCATCCTGGGAACTACCCCGAACGACGTTTAATATCGTGTCATTCACAAGGAACAAGGTATGCTCATGTTTAAAATTGAAATGCCATCATATAAAGCTTGTGACAAGGATGCGAACCCAGCACCTAATCGGATTGTTAACGAAGTACAGTCATGCTCAAAAGTATCCGAACCACCGGGATTGCATTTCGCCTGATTCCCATGCAACCCACATAACGCAGCTGTCTAGCAGGTCCCCTAATCGATCCTTGATACAGTCGTTTGACTATTGAAAATGGTTCCAACAGGTCACCACTAGAAAACACTGCTCTGTATCGCAATAACTCAGGATGTAAAGTAATACCACGATACTAAAAATATCAGGGAATACCTCATCACAGGTAAGACTGTCCTTAAGGCTTGTAAGCTCGCATTTATTGCAATAACTGACATACCTTAAATGTTAGCACTCTCATTATTCCGTCAGATACGTAATGCACTTAGTAAGTTCGTCGTATTCATGATTTCCTCTTCAAAGTAACATAACATCCTCGTTATTTAAAACAAAATATCATTCAAAATTTACGTTATTCACGAACAGCTAGTTGAGAATATGTATGAACTTAAAATAACACGACGAAACGACTCGTTCTGCATATGGATTCAAACCCAGGTCATGCAAACTAAGATTTCGTGACTGACGGAAATTAAGTCATTCCTGACTAGGCATAAAGAGAGTGATATACCTCGATTTTAGACAGTATCAGTTAACAAATATCAACTTTAAATTACATAACGTATACATTTTTAACGGTCGCGAATTCCTACACAGCATCTACTGTTCCTGTTAACGAACTACGAGAGATGTTAAATACTGCTTCTTCACAAGTAACTTATTTGAAATGCAGTGAGGTAAAGCTTTGTGTTGGACAGGGATTCGAACCCACAACCTAATAGGATTGTTATCGAAGCACAATCAGTTTTGACTTATCGGATTTTCTCGGCAGTAGCTAGATGTATTAACTGAAATGACGAGACGAAACATTAATTTTTTCCGTCCCAGGACTCCAACCCGGCACATATCGCTGTTATATTCTAAAGTAAAGGAATGTTAAGTATGGGTTTGTTACACCAGCAGCGACATGTGAGCATGTTTGAACTAGAAATAATATGACATTGAGTTCAGTGGTGACTAGGAATGGAACTTCACACATATCGTTGTTGACTACACATAAAGAGACGTCAGCTAACGAATTTTTCTCCATCAGCAGCTCGGAATAACGTCCTTGAACTTACAGTGATCTCGCAAATAGTTCTGTGTCTCACTGGGAGTCAAAAACGTCAGATATCGTTAGTGTTGACAACGAATGAAAATGCATTAAAAATAAAAATTATTATTCACCAGCAGATAGGTGTTCTCATGCTAGAGCTTGATAATGCATAGTGAAAAGGTTAGTGCTGGGCCAGGATTCCAACCCATTCATGCGCAATATGTGGAGATGTTGAGGAATCTGGAGTTACGAACAAACAACAAGTTGTAGTCGAACTGTATTGTCACGAAGGGATCAAATTCCGCGTTAAGGGCGGTCTGAGTTGCATTCCCGGTTCAGAATCAATTTTATCGACATACAGAATCTCAAATAAAAGACGCAGTAAGTATCCTGTGTCCATACATAGGGTTTGCTTCGTCACTAGAAATAAATAACTAGTATAAGAAACGTTACTGGTGGTAGAGTTTCTACATGTCGCCACTCCTTACTTTATTGTGGTTCCACCTAACGTCTACTTGGTAGAGAAGGAATATCATGTTTAATGTGATTTTCAGACCACAATGCCATTATGCTTTCTTCACTTGGCGTAGCCAGAAGAGAATAGAATCTGCCTCTCCCTATCAAAACACATCGGCAGAAGTTGGAATCGAACCGAGATCATCATAATATGAAACTATCATCAGTCCAACAAACCACCAAACCCTCTTCTCTAGGACTAATTTCTACATCTACATCTACATCCATACTCCGCAAGCCACCTGACGGTGTGTGGCGGAGGGTACCTTGAGTACCTCTATCGGTTCTCCCTTCTATTCCAGTCTTGTATTGTTCGTGGAAAGAAGGATTGTCGGTATGCCTCTGTGTGGGCTCTAATCTCTCTGATTTTATCCTCATGGTCTCTTCGCGAGATATACGTAGGAGGGAGCCATATACTGCTTGACTCTTCGGTGAAGGTATGTTCTCGAAACTTTGACAAAAGCCCGTACCGAGCTACTGAGCGTCTCTCCTGCAGAGTCTTCCACTGGAGTTTATCTATCATCTCCGTAACTCTTTCGCGATTACTAAATGATCCTGTAACGAAGCGCGCTGCTCTCCGTTGGATCTTCTCTATATCTTCTATCAACCCTATCTGGTACGGATCCCACACTGCTGAACAGTATTCAAGCAGTGGGCGAACCACTGCCCCAATGTCCATGAACGCTCCATCCCCCACATCATTGTCATGCTGCCCCAGAACATCACTTCGCTGTTCAATTCACCACTGCATCTGCATCTCTGGATATGGGAGTCCACTCTGATTATTTTTTGGTCAGTGCTCCCAGTCACTTTCAAGGTGGATACTGTGTTTTCTGAAGAACAGCGTGCCAAATCAAGATTGGCACCTTGCAACAAAACCACAGAAGAGCATAGTCGCTGCATGCTGCCCCAATGAATGAGCAATACTGGCATAGCCACACCTCTTAGAGCTGTGCTACACCACTGTAATCGACAGTCTACTTACGGCTGTCACTTAATCAGATTCATGCTATTGTGGTTTAAGGAACATCATAACACCGTTGCGGCACACAAGATTAGAATTCTGACACACAGGCTACCTGTAGTGGTTTGCAGGATGTTCAGTACATTCATTTACTTGGTTGACCGAATCGCCATGAACTAGCTGCCTTGGCTACCCAGTGCATACATTCGAATCTATTTTGTAATCACCGAAATAAAATATCGTAACTGCCACCTACACAGAACTGCCAACAGTGTAGGATGCAGAAATTTAGATAGGAAGTGTTCCTTTCCATTTTAGCTACTCTATTGCGCTCTCTGTTGAAACCATCGTGCAATGCAAAAGAAAAGCTGTAACTGTCTGTCTCTCAGAAGTCTAGATCCGGCCATATGCATTGTCTCACAGCACTGAGGAATGCCGAAGTTCTGGAAGAACTGTTGTTCACTTCCAGAGGTGCTGCAGCTACAGCTAGTAGCGTAACGGTAAGCGTCGCGCTCTGTAGATATGATGTCAGGTGTTCTATTACATTCGCTACTACATTTTTTTTAAACGCAATTCTGCTGCCTGCTGAAGTTATCAATTTAATGGAACTTTGAACATAATTCGCTTCACTTCTCAATCCAAAATAGTCGCATGTGGGAAAAAGGCTAACTTCTGCGTCATTTTGTTCTTTTCAGGTTTAATAGACGGCGAGGAAGCAGATGCGTTCGATGCTTTTGTATTATGTATGGGGAGAGCGCATCGTGCCAAAATAGAAAAGTATTTTCTACATTAGCTGTAGTCTTCTTCAAACCTTGTTTGACAGCTTTAACTCAGAACAAGTTTTCTACATGCATGTAATCAATAAACTGCGTGTGCATTGTCAGACTGTTATAGATAACATCAGAGAATTCGCATATATCGTTGATGATTAATTTCTCTCTCATGTTTAGTATTGTTTTAACAACACTAAAAGAAACCTTACGAAAACAGTGCACTGTATTGTAAGAAATGAAATAAAATTACCCACGATAACATTACGACGAAAGTAAGTCTGTTTTAACAAAACTGAGTATCTGTACACAAGCGTGCCTCTATCTGCACGAATTAGTAAAATGCTACTCTCTTAGATTTCGATTGGGTCTGTGTTTAAATGGTATGCTGTGTCATACTCAACAGGTATGCAAACGTGGCATTTCATAAATAAAGTTACGTGTTCCTAGAAACCCAAAATTTGCTTGTCAGCAGCGGAAAGTGGCGTTACCTGTTGTGCAGCATTGTAAGATTTTCACCATTGCACTATGAGCTGAAAGTATATTCTTACGATTTGCTTATCGATGTTTGATCTGACTGCTTGCAGCTCTTATACAGAAGGGATATTAACGTTACATTCAGTGAGGCTCGAACCGCGAACCATAACAGTCGCGTGTCCACAGGTCAGCACGTCAACACAGAGCTACCGGATGTTTGCGCCTTCTCTTACGAGGCCAATAGTGGCTAGAACTCGTGAACCGCTATTTACAGGACGATATTAGTTGCGATTGCCACGTTCAATGACTTTTCTATGCTGAGAACCGTAAATTTACAATCTTCTATTACACCTCAAGCGATAACAACTCAGGTTATTCAATGGAAATGACACGAGAAATCAAGTGAACTCTGCGGCTTAATTGCGTGCACACCATGAAGTAATTCATCGATCACAGAGTTGCGAAACATACCTTGCGTTGTTGCCAAATCTCAGTTACATTACCAGCATGAAGAAGACGAACCGATGTGGTCCTACAGCGGGATGGGAAGTGACCATAGCTGGCGCCTCAAAGACGCGGCTGCTACGGCCTGGAATACGTAATGCGTCTGATTCGCGTTTCTGTAACTAGGTTTAGGGACTGGAGCTTAGTTACTAAGAATACTGAGAACTGACTGCTACTATGCATCATAAATCAGTAACTCTCATAGTTGTTTTTACATTTCTTTCGTAAGTGTACTCAAAACTAAGAAACTCATTCACGGACGTTTTCATGCCTCGCCGATAGACGAGCACAACAAACAAATAAAAATAAAAAGAGAATCTGTGTGTGTGTGTGTGTGTGTGTGTGTGTGTGTGTGTGTATGTGTGTGTGTGTGTGTGTGTGTGTGTGTGTGTGTGTGTGTGTGAATGAGTGAGAGAGAGAGAGAGAGGGGGGGGGGGAGAGAGAGAGAGAGAGAGAGAGAGAGAGAGAGAGAGGGTAAAAAATTGTTGTAAAGAAATTGAATACTAATATGTAAAGAAATCTTTCATTAAAATGACTCGTTCCACATCATTACGAAATGTCGTATTCATGATCTATGGAGCGAGTATTAATCTAATCTAATCATATGATATTGCTGACTATCCATGAAGAGTCATGAAGTACCGAAATTTTCGCCTGTATCAGTAACCAAATCTAAACTTGAAAGTAAAAGACGACAGTTTTTGTAATAAACCGGGACTCCTATCAAGACCCTTTCATCCCTGTTAACTAACCATGGAAGATGTCAGATATACCTCAATTCAGAAGTAACGAAGCGTCTATGAATTTAAAGATGAAGCGCATGATGTGAAGTTCTGCGAAGGAGATACGAACCCAAGACGTAATCGGATTGTTAACTAAGTAAAATCAAATGTTACGTATCGGTTTTTCTTGCCAGCTCCTAGGTGTTTAATCTAAAATAAGGACACACATTTTTGTGCCTGAGCGACAATCGAACGGCACTCCTATCGGTCTTCTTTATTGTCCACGAATATTGCTTACGTATCAATTGCTTATTCACCAACAGTAAGATGTGTGCGAGTTTGTCCAGAAATTGTTGGCATCTTGAACAGACATTAAAAATGCACGTTAATTTTCACTAGCAGGCCGGTGTGCACGTGGTAGGGCTTGAAATGAAATTATGAATATTTTTGTACTGGATCAGGATTCGGACCCACATATTTACCTTTGGAGGAGACCTAGAGAAGACTGCAGTCTTCGGAAAAGGAATAAAATGATTGAACTATACTGTTGCGAGAGATTCAGATCCTCGAAAGAGGGGATACCTTTAGATGGCTATCAGTTCATCAAATAAAATAAAATTTTCTAATGTATGTAAGTTTACTGGTAACAGTATTTCTATTTACCCTGACCTCCACCAAAGTCGTTTTTCAACGTAAACCAACTCTGCCCAGTTTCGAATGAAGGAACGTGATGTTTAATAAGGATTCTGGATTATAACAGCTTTCTCTTGAGGTTACCAGAGGTAAAGTAAATCTGTTGGTTCCTCTTAAAAGTAAATGCCTGAACCCACACATTGCACTTTTGATAGTTCGTTCCACCAGACCATTGTGGCCACATTTCCCTTCCCCAGGAGTGTGCTGTAATGGATGATGTGCTTAGCTTACTAAATTAGTCACGGTGGAAAAAAACGCGAGTCTACTAAATGGTTAAGTAGAAGCAAGCTTATGACGTGGAGATTATGCTATTCTCATGTCAGCAGGATGTAAAGACTCTTCTAGACGTCATAGCCTCGATTTGAAGTCATTTTGAAATTTTCACTAATTCAGGAAATTCCTTAGTTCCAGAAAATCCACTGTGAAATGTGAAGTTACCGGATAATTCGATTGTCACCGTCATTATTACTATCATTTACTTCATACCGCTGCTGGATCACATGTGCTTGAATATCATTTAAGTCCTTTTGGTCATTAGAGAAGTAGTTGCCCAAGAACAAGTTCTTTCCCTGTCTTCGGAATCCTTTTCATGTTAATATCCATAATGTAAGGAAAACCATTCTGGAGTGTAATTAGCAGTCTTCGAAAGGGAGGTAAGAAGGAAATGACAAGTATTTTGGACAGGTCAGGAAAACTGCTGGTGAATCCTGTTTATGCCTTGGGTAGATGGAGGGAATATTTTGAAGAGTTGCTCAATGTAGGTGAAAATACGATCAGTAATGTTTCAGATTTCGAGGTAGAATGGGATAGGAATGATGATGGAAATAGGATCACATTTGAGGAAGTGGAGAAAATGGTCAATAGATTGCAGTGCAATAAAGCAGCTGGGGTGGATGAAATTAAGTCGGAACTCATCAAATACAGTGGAATGTCAGGTCTTAAGTGGCTACACAGGATAATTGAAATGGCCTGGGAGTCGGGACAGGTTCCATCGGACTGGACAAAAGCAGTAATCACACCAATCTTCAAACATGGAAACAGAAAAGATTGTAACAACTACAGAGGTATCTGTTTAATCAGCGTTGTGGGTAAAATCTTCTCAGGTATTGTTGAAAGGAAAGTGCGAGTATTAGTTGAGGACCAGTTGGATGAAAATCAGTGTGGTTTTAGGCCTCTTAGAAGTTGTCAGGACCAGATCTTTAGCTTACGGCAAATAATGGAGAAGTGTTATGAGTGGAACAGGGAATTGTATCTATGCTTTATAGATCTAGAAAAGGCATATGACCGGGTTCCTAGGAGGAAGTTATTGTCTGTTCTACGAGATTATGGAATAGGAGGCAAACTTTTGCAAGCAATTAAATATCTTTACATGGATAGTCAGACAGCAGTTAGAATTGACGGTAAATTGAGTTCATGGTTCAGAGTAGTTTCAGGGGTAAGACAAGGCTGCAACCTGTCTCCACTGTTGTTCATATTATTTATGGATCATATGTTGAAAACAATAGACTGGTTGGGTGAGATTAAGATATGTGAACACAAAATAAGCAGTCTTGCATATGCGGATGACTTAGTTGTGATGGCAGATTCGATTGAAAGTTTGCAAAGTAATATTTCAGAGCTAGATCAGAAATGTAAGGACTATGGTATGAAGATTAGCATCTCCAAAACGAAAGTAATGTCAGTGGGAAAGAGATATAAACAGATTGAGTGCCAAATAGGAGGAACAAAGTTAGAACAGGTGGACGGTTTCAAGGACTTAGGATGCATATTCTCACAGGATGGCAACATAGTGAAAGAACTGGAAGCGAGGTGTAGCAAAGCTAATGCAGTGAGCGATCAGCTACGATCTACTCTCTTCTGCAAGAAGGAAGTCAGTTCCAAGACTAAGTTATCTGTGCACCGTTCAATCTTCCGACCAACTTTGTTGTATGGGAGCGAAAGCTGGGTGAATTCAGGCTACCTTATCAACAAGGTTGAGGTTATGGATATGAAAGTAGCTAGGATGATTGCAGGTACTAGTAGATGGGAGCAATGGCAGGATGGTGTCCACAATGAGGAAATCAAAGAAAAACTGGGAATGAACTCTATAGATGTAGCAGTCAGGGCGAACAGGCTTAGACGGTGGGGTCATGTTACACGCATGGGAGAAGCAAGGTTACCCAAGAGACTCATGGGTTCAGCAGTAGAGGGTAGGAGGAGTCGGGGCAGACCAAGGAGAAGGTACCTGGATTCGGTTAAGAATGATTTTGGAGTAATAGGTTTAACATCAGAAGAGGCACCAATGTTAGCACTGAATAGGGGATCATGGAGGAATTTTATAAGGGGGGCTATACTCCAGACTGAACGCTGAAAGGCATAATCAGTCTTAAATGATGATTATGATGATGATGATGATGATGATAATGTAAGGAAAGTATTTCACAGTTGCAAAACCCGCAACCGACTCACTGTCCTTACACTTAGTCGCTGGCCATAAATTCTAGCTCAAAGTGACGCCAGTTTAAGTAACCTAATGTAGCGAAGACTGTTTGCCAGTGCTCTTTCTCACCAGAAAATATGCAATTTACTCATTGGGCTCCATAAGTACATTGTAACAGTAATTTCTGTGTGTATGCAATGCATACGGATTGTAGAATTTAGTGGTGCTCTCTCTTCCACTTTTGTGTACTATATGCCTGACCTAAACGGGCCCTTTATCATTAAAGGCCCTGGGTGGTGCAACATCATATTGACAACAGTAATGTGCTTATACTGACGACCTCATTGTTCGTTTTACCCGATTTTATAATCATTTCAGTAAAACAACATGACCTTCGAGTGGGTGACATTTCGTCCCCATTTTCCTTCTGTGAAATTCGTCAGTAAGATTTTTGCCTTCGAACCAGCAAAAAGCGGCAGAGTACGGCTGGTAAACGATTTACAAACCACGATTTAGTGCCGTTAACACGATTTCTTTAAACATTGGCGCAGCTGAAGGAATTTAGTTTCTTCTTAAATCGTCTTATGCAGCAACGTTCACAGATATCTCAAATAGGAAAAGCTCTTTATCCAGGTACGAAGGTTGTAAAACAAACTTCCCACAGTTAGTGTCAGGTTGATCTTTTCGTCTGATAGCATTGCGTAAGTATTTTGTGTAAGAGGTATTAAAGTAGTGTTCCTGTAGCTGTGGGAATCATTGGTAGAATACGAGTGTCACACCAAAGGGTACAGTACTGATAAATATTGAAAATGGTTATCAACCTAAGTCTGCGTTCATCCACAAACAGAGGCGTATTTGTAATATTGAAGCTAGACTAGATATCCTTGTCTTCCTTGAGTGGGCATTGGAAGGCGTTTACACACACGTATACGAGGGAAATCCCAAAGGTAAGGTCTCCTAAGGGACACGCAAGTGCCAACGCAGGCACAAACGAGAGATACGTAATTTTAATTTCAAACAGAAACCACAGTGTTGGCTGCATGGTGGCAAGGTGATAAAGAGCAAGACTATGGATACGAAGGTCTCAGGTTCGATCACTCACTAGCCCCACGATTTTTATGTGCTGTTTTACACATATTTCCCCTGGGGCAGTGTTTGTTGATGTGAAAAATGCCGAGTTGTACTGTGGTCCGAAAGCCACGTAAAACTGTAGGTTTCCCTATTAACTGGCTAGGTAAGTCAACTCAAAGGTCGGATGAAAGCAACAGCATACCACCTCCAACAAGTCTGTGCCTATTAAAGCACTGTGGTGTTCAAACCACTCTTGCGACTGATGACTGCTATACTTTCTATGGGTTCCAAAACTAATGATCTTCGGGTTATTAACATTTTTGTGTTTTCATGCTGTAGCTTTGATACCAGTAAACGTAAGTAACCGGCCGAGCACTGTCAGCGTTCGAGTTGTCAAGGTGGTAGACGACGATGCTATCGACCCCAGTTACAATTTTGTTCATGGCTACAATTTTGGTCATGGGCCTTTCTGCGTATTTCAAGATATACTTTTATACACTTGGTACGCTTCCAAATTGATATCTGATAGAGCTGTATTTAGCAATATGCATCAGGTATGTTTTCCGTGCCATATATCAGACAACACGTCAGTGCAGCGAGATTTCGTTTATGTGTTGCGCATGGTGCAAGAAATATTTGTGTTTTGCTTGCTTCTGTGATAGGTTTCACCCCACTGAATGCGAGAAAGCTCACGAATAGACTGTCAATAACTGGAATTACGCAATAAAACACTTAAAAGTTGTATTTTTGAATTATGTATCCCTATGAAAATAACTGTAAACAGGTTATATGCCTACTTGCTTATTATCGCGCTTCTCGATGCTTTCCTAAAAAAATTAAAATAAAAATGAAAAGAGAGAGAGAGACAGAGAGAGAATACAGAAATGTATTTCAAATATCAGCTCAGTGACGCCATGTTCGTCTCGTGAAGTAAAGCAAGGATAGTTGATAGGTAATATCTCGTTTTACTATCGATATGTATGGCTACAGGGTTCTTCGTTTTCTCTCTGCAAACAATTAGAACAGAATTCAGTAACAAAGTGGTAAGAACACCTACTCAGTGCGCCAATTGAACACTCAGCCAGTCTTGGATATTTTGTTAATCGTCTGTAATGCAGTAAACATCCTTGATTATTGATTTGTAATTACTACCATTGTTATTGTTATTCGTCACCCCACAACAGCTCGCTGATAACCACGCAGTTGAGCGCCCCACAAACCAAACCAAACCAAACCCACAACAGCTTTCCTATCACTCATTGCCGCCGATGCACGTAACGAATGGATCAGGATGAATGGAATGTGGGATGTTTCGTCACGGAGAATATACATATTTATCTCGGCGTCTTGTGTCAGGCTAATATGAAAATCTCAATAAGAAAAGACGACAATAACACCAAACTATTTCTGCCCACTTAACACCATGACGACAGACAAATTGGCGTCTCAATGTATTTTGATTATAATTCGTTAGCCTTTTCACGACCTTATTTTAATACCTTGTGGGAGCAGGCATAATATTTTGCTTTTTGAACAACGAACAATAACACACAAAGATAGTAGATGGAAGGATACAAAGTAAAAACCAGACTCAGGGTGTGGATCTAGTTCATCAAGACTAAACAAGAGGGAAACATTACGAAAGCAATGAATACGCTGGTTAGTATACATTATTTCTATAGATCTGAAGATGAAACAGCGCAGATCTGCACAGTGCCCGCATCTGGACTTTAGTTTCTGTCTTAATAGGAATAATTTTTAGTTTCTTCTCTTCTAAATTATCAAATGAATTGATTATTACGTGGTACAGAATAATTAGGTAAGTGTGTTTCTTACAGTTTCCATTCGCACCAACATTTTTCTACATTATCTTGCAATTCATGAAATTCTACTTGTATGATCACAAGACTGCACATACATGCATCGATTTCGAGGTGCAAAGTGTTTGTTATCTTACTTTTCGTGACAGGTTGGCAAAGTTGATTACCAAAGACTTTATATTGTACTGAAATAATTTTTGTAACAAAGTAACAAGGTAAGTGTTTCATTCGTATATATTTTGTGGGAAACTGTAATCGTGATGGAAGATTACACACCTGAATGTTTGACACAGCTGGTAGGAGAAAACGCTGCATATTAACCAAACCCCGAGCGTCCTCTCCGTATCCTCCTATGACATGACCACAGGATTCTCCTCCTATAACGCTACAGAGCTGTTCCTAGCACAGCTAAGAATTGGCAACATCGTCACAAACATTTGGCAACATTGTGACAGTGCAATCACTTCCGCGTATGGTACTGAACTGACTCGCTAAATTCACTAGACATTCCCTTTCCATTTGAATGACTGGTGGTATATAATCCTCACGCAAACTAAGACACTGAGATAGAAATTTCAGTTTTTTGGCTAAAGAAATGCTATTCTTCACATAAGTGACAACCTTTAATATCTTTCACGATGCATTATGAGGCTGAGCGACCAATACCATGACGAGAGTGGCTTGAGGGCAACAGTGTGTCCGTAGCCCCGTGGTACCGCCCGTGTCTCGTGTTCCAACCGTTAAGAAAATCGTCAGTTCTAACCGTGGTAGGGGCAGCACGTGCGAGATTTTTTGTGTGTTATTTCATGGAGCTGCGAATTCACAGAAAAAATTGCGTAACAAAATCAGAAGAAAACCTTTACACATCAAATCCTCTTGGCAGCTCGACTCAGTAAGTTGTGTTAATGGTCGTAGATCTCGGCTTTCTGACTGCCAAGCTGCTATACAATACAAGCGTCTCTGAAGAAATTCGAATCGACCGTCAACGATACGAAATTCAATAATGTTCTTCACTTAAGACTCCCATGCCAGTGTGATAAGTATGAAGGAAATAAATTGATTAGCAAATCGCAAGAAAATTCTTTCAGCTCAAAGTGCATAGGTGAAAAACTAACAATGCTGCACAACAGGTAACGCCTCTTTCCGCTGCTGACAAGCAAATTTTGGGTTTCTAGGAACACGTAACTTTATTTATGAAATGCCACGTTTGCATACCTGTTGAGTATGACACAGCATACCATTTAAACACAGACCCAATCGAAATCTAAGTGAGTAGTATTTTATTAATTCGTGCAGATAGAGGCAGGCTT
The DNA here is from genome assembly GCF_023864275.1 of Schistocerca cancellata. NCBI lineage: Eukaryota > Metazoa > Arthropoda > Insecta > Orthoptera > Acrididae > Schistocerca > Schistocerca cancellata. The sequence continues at coordinate 512,662,762 of NC_064634.1, forward strand.
GTGTACAGATACTCAGTTTTGTTAAAACAGTCTTACTTTTGTCGTAATGTTATCGTGGGTAGTTTTATTTCATTTTTTACAATACAGTGCACAGTTTTCATAAGGTATCTTTTAGTGTTGTTAAAACAATACTAAACATGAGAGAGAAATTAATCATCAACGATATATGCGAATTCTCTGATGTTATCTATAACAGTCTGACAATGCACATGCAGTTTATTGATTACATGCATGTAGAAAACTTGTTCTGAGTTAAAGCTGTCAAACAAGGTTTGAAGAAGAATAAAATGCCACTACCAGACGACAGCTAATGTAGAAAATACTTTTCTGACTATTTTGGCACGATACACGCTCCCCATGCATAATACAAAAGCTTCGAGACGCATCTGCTGCCTGGCCGTCTATTGAACCTGAAAAGAACAAAATGATGCAAAAGTTAGCCTTTTTTCCACTTGCGACTATTTTGGGTTGAGACGTGAACAGATTTATGTTCAAAGTTCCGTTAAATTGTTAACTTCAGCAGACAGCAGAATTTCATTTAAAAAAAATGTACTGGCGAATTTAATAGAACACGCGACGTCCTATCAACAGTGCGCGACGCTTACCGTTACGCTACTAACTGTGACGTAGCTGCAGCACCTCTGGAAGTGAACAACAGTTCCTCCAGAACTTCGGCATTCCTCAGTGCTGTGAGACAATGCATATGGCCGGATCTAGACTTCTGAGAGACAGACAGTTACAGCTTTTCTTTTGCACTGCACGATGGTTTCAACAAACAGATAGCGCAATAGAGTAGCTAAAATGGAAAGGAACACTTCCTATTTAAATTTCTGCATCATACACTGTTGGCAGTTGTGTGTAGGTGGCAGTTACGTTATTTTATTTCGGTGATTACAAAATAGAGTCGAATGTATGCACTGGGTAGCCAAGGCAGCTAGTTCATGGCGATTCGGTCAACCAAGTAAATGAATGTACTGAACATCCTGCAAACCACTACAGGTAGCCTGTGTGTCAGAATTCTCATCTTGTGTGCCGAAACGGTATTACTATAGAGAAATGAGTCGTACAGAAGAGGGTTTGGTGGTTTGTTGGACTCTTGATAGTTTCATATGATGATGGTCTCGGTTCGATTCCAACTTCTGCCGATGTTTTTTGATAGGGAGAGGCAGATTCTATTCTCTTCTGGCTACGCCAAGTGAAGAAAGCATAATGGCATTGTGGTCTGAAAATCACATTAAACATGATATTCCTTCTCTACCAAGTAGACGTTAGGTGGAACCACAATAAAGTAAGGAGTGGCGACATGTAGGAACTCTATCACCAGTAACCTTTCTTATACTAGTTATTTATTTCTAGTGACGAAGCAAACCCTATGTATGGACACAGGACACTTATTCCGTCTTTTATTTGAGATTCTGTATGTCGATAAAATTGGTTCTGAACTGGGAATGCAACTCAGACCGCCCTTAACGCGGAATTTGATCCCTTCGTGACAATACAGCTCCCCTGCAACTTGTTGTTTGTTCATAACTGCAGATTCCTCAGCATCTCCACATATTGCGCATGAATGGGTTGGAATCCTGGCCCAGCACTAAACTTTTCACTATATATTATCAAGCTCTAGCATGAGAACACCTATCTGCTGGTGGATAATAATTTTTATTTTTAATGCATTTTCATTCGTTGTCAACACTAACGATATCTGACGTTTTTGACTCCCAGTGAGACACAGAACTATTTGCCAGATCACTGTAAGTTCAAGGACGTTATTCCGAGCTGCTGGTGGAGAAAAATTCGTTAGCTGACGTCTCTTTGTGTGTAGTCAACAACGATATGTGTGGGGTTCGATTCCTGGTCACCACTGAACTCATTGTCATATTATTTCTAGTTCAAACATGCTCACATGTCGCTGCTGGTGTAACAAACCCATACTTAACGTTCCTTTCCTCTAGAGTATAACAGCGATACGTGCCGAGTTGGAGTCCTGGGAAGGAAAAATTAATGTTTCGTCTCGTCATTTCGTTTAATACATCTAGCTACTGCCGAGAAAATCCGATATGTCAAAGTTGATTGTGCTTCTATAACAATCTTATTAGGTTCTGGGTTCCAATCCCTGTCCAACACAAAGCTTTACCTCTCTGAATTTAAAGTAAATTACTTGTGAAGTAGCAATATTTAATATCTCTCGTAGTTCGTTAACAGGGACAATAGAGGCTGGATAGGAATTCGCGTCCGTTATAAATGTTAGGTTATGTAATTTAAAGTTGATATTTGTTAACTGATACTGTCTGAAATCGAGGTATATCACTCTCTTTATGCCTAGTCAGGAATGACTGTTAATTTCCGTCAGCCACGAAATTTTAGCCTGCATGATTGTTTCAAATGGCTCTGAGCACTATGGGACTCGACATCTGAGGTCATCAGTCCCCTAGAACCTAGAACTACTTAAACCTAACTAACCTAAGGACATGACACACATCCATGCCGCAGGCAGGTTTCGAACCTGCGACCGTAGCAGTCACGCGGCTCCGGGCTGAAGTGCTTAGAACAGCACGGCCACCGCGGCCTAGCCTGCATGACCTGGGTTGAATTACTGGTGATGCAGAAGGAGGCGGTTCGTCGTGCTATTTGAAGTTCATACATATTCTCAACTAGCTGCTCGTGAATAACGTAAATTTTTAATGACATGTTGTGTTAAATAAGTATGGTATGTTACTTTGAATAGGAAATCATGAATACGACGAACTTACTACGTGCATTACCTATCTGACGTAATAATGTGAGTGCTAACATTTAATTTATGTCATTTATTGCAATAAATGTGAGCTTACAACCTTAAGGATAGTCTTGTCTGTGATGAGATGTTCCCTGATATTTGCAGGATCGTGGTATTACTTTACATGTTGAGTTATTGCGATACAGAGCAGTGTTTTCTAGTGATGATTTGTTGGAACCATTTTCAATAGTCAAATGACTGTACCAAGGAGCGATTAGAGGACCTGCTAGACAGCTGCGTTATGTAGGTCGCATGGGAATCAGGTGAAATGCAATGCAGGTCGTTCGGATAATTTTGAGCACGACTGTACATAAAATCAGAAGTTAAATAGAAAATGATTTCACCAATAGAGAAATGCTGGAACCTTAATTGACGATAGAATTGTTTTTGCCTGACTGGGATTCGAACGAAGCATCTAGCACCGTCATTTTCTAGCCAGGAACAGACGATAAATAGCTATTGTTGGTTCACGAGTAGCGAGATGGGCGCATGTTTAGGTAGAGGTCAGGCGACGAAAAGTTCTGTGCTGAATGGAATTCAAACCCCGCACATGTAGTCATGAAGATACTTTAACTATCAAATTCTTTTCCAATAATAGCTAGGAATGGCATGTTTGTACTTTCAATGATGTGATGGAAAATACTCTGCTGGCTAGAAGTTGAATCCGCAACATGTCGTCGTTGGTGATCACAACGAACACAACGTCAAACCCAAATCCGTTTTCACCAGTAAGATGTTTGAATTTGAAAAGGTGTAAGGAAACGTTTTATCTCGTAATGTTGTGATAAAAAGCTCATCATGTGGCTGTGAGTTGAAACGAACACGTTACAGCTGACAACGCACGAAGAGACGTTGAAAATGCAACTATTTTTCACCAGTAGTTCGCAGTTCACATGCTAGGGCTTGAAATGAAATAATGAATATTTTGTGCTGATCAGGATTCTAAACCAGATAGGTGCCTTTCAAGGACGCCTAGGAGAGTTTGCAATTTTCGGGAACACACTGAAATCGAATTCTAATCCTAGTCCAGCACCACAATTTTCAACGTCTCAGTTTGAAATAAAGTAAGAGGCTTGTGAACTTACATGGCCATTGGTTCATTAAATGAGATACGTTTTCTGGTTTACGACGGCTTGCTGGTGACAGAGTCTCTGCCTTACGGGGTTTCTCCATCTGACATAACTGAAATGAATGCCCAGTCGGCAGCTAAGGAATGTTATCTTTACTGCGGAGTGAACTACGGACCTTACTGGCGTTCTGCACTTGGCGTTACTAGGGGTGAAGGAGAGCTACTTGTGTGTGTTAAAAATCTACGCCTGACGTGAGATGTGAACCTACACGTTTTACACATCAATACAAGATTAATCCACCAGACCACAGAACCCCCTGCCAAGCACATAATTATGAATTGCAGAGTATTCATTTAGATGTAGATGCAGATGTCAAGGGACGCGTAACAGGAAGGAGGGTGGGATCTGGGAATGGATAGAAGTGCAGAAGTGCAAAATATAAGCGTGAAATGCTTGCAAAGTATTGCTTACCTAGATGTGCACCACAGTTCGTTTCATCTTAGGACCGAGAGATAAGGAAGGACTGTTCTCAGAACGAAGATTACGGTTTCATAGGTGGTGAGAGGAATGACAGAGAGTGAAGACAGCAGCAATTAAAAGAGAAAATGTAGCGTCATTGGAAACTGCTAGATTTGTTTAGAAAGTTTTGGGGGAGTGTAACAGAAGGGCAGTTACGGCGATAGTGTCAGAGAGATAGTGTGAGAGAGAATAGAAGAGATATTAACAACGAGTAAACATAAATGTTCAAATGTGTGTGATATATTATGGGACTTAACTGTTAAGGTCATCAGTCCGTAATCTTACACACTACTTAACCTAAATTATCCTAAGGACAAACATACACACCCATGCCCGAGGGAGGTCTCGAACCTTCGCCGGGACCAGCCTCACAGTCCATGACTGCAGTGCCTCAGACCGCTCGGCTAATCGCGCGCGGTGAGTAAACGTAATATGAAATTGTTGGCGTATTGTGTGCAGGACGGAGCGTGTATTCATGGATGGAGGGGAAGAGAGAGACGTATTTGAAATAACAAAAACTACTGTGACAGAGTCCATCTACGCTGATTAGTTTGTAAGTATGTAGGCAGGGTATAAATGAAATCAAAATAGAATACTTAACAAACTGTATATTCAAAAGAAACCCACTTGAATTAAAAGGGCAACTCAACGGAAAGCTAACCCATACTGTATCTTTTCTGTTGCCACTAGCTCCCAATGAGGAAAAATGACGAAAAAGAAGACATAACGAAACATTTTAAGAAATGTAATATTTTATCCAGAATCCTTCATTATTTTGTACTTCTATCACGCGTCTTGGCATAGAATGTATAAGCCGTCGGACGTAACAGCCTGAAGAAGCAACGTCCTCCCAGGCTTCCAGGACGCAGTCCCAAAGAGCGTCCGCAATAGTTGGTTGGTTTCGTGGCCAGTTCTCTGTCAATGTTCTGGCGACCTCAGCCCACATGTTTTCCATGGAGTTCATATCAGCTGCCCGTGGCGGCCAGTCCATGACGTTGACGCCAATCGTGGAGAGCCGCTGCTGAACAAACGCAGACTTGTGACTGGCAGAATGGTCCTCTTCCAATGTTACGTCCCCTTCTGCGTACAGCATTCGCACTGACGAAAGCATCACATTTTCCAATATGTGGGCGTACTGCGCGCTATCCTGTGAAGAATTTCCGCCCCTCTCGCAGAATTCCAACCCCAGCAGGTAACAGATAGCCGGCCACTTCTTTTCGTCGTGGTTACATGTTCGCGTCGATGGCGAGTCCCTTGCGGCCTGTAAACGATTCGTGGACCGTCGTTATTGGTGGAAAACACCTTCTCATCAGTGAAAATGTTGTCCCACGACGCACACCTACAGTTGACGATTTATTCAAATATTAGACGAACAATACTTTCAAAAATACATTCATTTTAAACATAGCTCCCACAAAATATTTGACCTAGATAACAATAGCATGACGCAGGAAACTATACTTTCTTGTAAGCGCTGTGTCTTACGAAAACCTGTATTCAACCACGACAACTAAGCGGAATGTAAAAGTAAACAGGTTTGGCGGCAGCTTCTCAAAATAATAGTATATACTTAGTATATAAAACACGTTTTGTGCAATTATAACATGTACTCAGTGTCTCTGAAACAATACGTGGTGCACGACGGAAATTACTTTCTGCCGAGGCACTTCATTTACATCTCAATGATACACGACTACTAGAGAACCTTGCTCTTTACGGCAGTCAATCCACTTGTAAATTAACATCATTATATCGCAGATATTAGGCAACACATTACTAGGGATGAGTAAGGCCTTGTAAGTAGGCTGTTTAGGTTTTCTTATTGGTAACGCCACGTAGCGCTCTGTATGAAAATCACTGGCTGTGCTGTGTGCAGTCTGTGGCTAGTTTGCATTGTTGTCTGCCATTGTAGTGTTGGGCAGCGGCAGCTGGATGTGAACAGCGCGTAGCGTTGCGCAGTTGGAGGTGAACCGCCAGCAGTGGTGGATGTGGGGAGAGAGATGGCGGAGTTTTGAAATTTGTAACACTGGATGTCATGAACTGCTATATATATTATGACTGTTAAGGTAAATACATTGTTTGTTCTCTATTAACATCTTTGAATTGCTAACTATGCCTATCAGTAGTTAGTGCCTTCCGTAGTTTGAATCTTTTATTTAGCTGGCAGTAGTGGCGCTCGCTGTATTGTAGTAGTTCGAGTAACGAAGATTTTTGGTGAGGTAAGTGATTTGTGAAACGTATAGGTTAATGTTATTCAGGGCCATTCATTTGTAGGGATTTTTGGAAGTCATATTGCGTTGCGCTAAAAATATTGTGTGTCACTTTAAGCACAGTCGTATATAAATTGTTCTAAGGGGACGTTTCATATGTCAACCCTTAGCCGAGGATACCTCACTGGAATCTTCTGATTTTTTCTTGTAGGTTGTGTAATTAGTGTAGATTTTGTTTATTGCTAGCGCGTAATTGTAGAGAATTTCCTTTGTAGTTGTAGTTTTTCATTCTTGTACAGTAAAACAGTTGTGGCATGCATGTAGATTTGCACCAACTATTTCGCAGCTGCGCTTGCAATTAACTAGATATTATTTTCAGTGCTATGTTAATGTGTTCTCTTATTTTTGCTCTTCAAATTGTGTTTTTCTGTGTTGTCGTGTGAAATATTGTGACAATAATGGCGTGTGAAAAACGTAATACTAGGCTCCAAAGTAAACTGAGAAATAACAGTGAAGACGAAAGCAGTGTGTTAACGCCACCATGAAATGAATTAGAAAGTATTCAAAGTAGTAATTTGGTAACTGTGCATAGGGAAATGGAGCGGGCGTCAAATAATGGTGTAGGCAGTGAAACAATTAGTGAACAGGGAACGATTATCGATCGATCGGTCGGCAACAGCTCGCCTCAGGATTCCAAAATGACAGGACACAATCTTGCAAATACTGTAGATTCAGGTTTTGCGTCCTCACCGTTTTCTCAAATAAATCAAGAGATATTTTCTGCTTTTCAAAATGCGAATATTGCCGGTTCAAATGCACTGCCGAATAGCAATGAGGAACATGTTTCAGACACCAGTGTATTGTTATTACAGTTAATGCAACAAATGGGACAAAGGCTACAAAAGTTAGACACAACGCTTGAACAAAATCAGAGACAAATACAGCAAAAGCTCCAAAAGTTAGACACCACACTTGAACAAACACGTAAAGATTTAACTACTGAGTTACATAACATTGAATCGAATGTCAAAAAGACTGTAATGAGTAAAAACACAAATTTTTGAGCATTTTCAATCTATTTTTTCGCGACATGAAAATGCATTACAGAATCACGAAGCAGCCATAAAAGAACTGCAAACCATTGTTCATGAAAATCATGAGACCTTGTGGGCTAAAACTGACTCAGTTGCATCTACCGATTCGGTTACGCAACTTGCAAAAACTCAGGAAAACTTAAAGGACACAGTAAATTCGATTTCAACACAAATGGACACTCTGAAACTTGGTTCAGAAAAACACACTGAGGAAATGTGTTCACTATCGGAGAAAGTAGCTGGACTTTCGGATCAGGTCACTAACTTATCTACAAAGGTAGATGATGATCTGAATGACACAAGACGCATAGCCTTCACTGACACAGAAGAGTATGAACAAATTAGAAAATTCAAACAAAATCAAAATCAAATCAATACACAGTACAACAGAGAAATCCGGGAAGTAGAAGATCAGTTGACGCAGGTAATACAAGAATTACATATTTCAGAGGACACTCGCGCTCCAGTACGGGAAGAGGGACATAGAAATACGGAACAACCACAAAATAAGAACACAGGACACTTCGGAAATTATGAAAGAAATTGGCAAGGCGCATTGGATTTTGAGATGGAACCGCCGAAACGAAGTAACAATGAGCGATGTGCGACTCGCTGACACGATGATTTCGACTATAAGCTGTTCATTACTACATGTAAATTCAAAACATTTAAGAATTCTGACAATGACATTCATCCACAAGCATGGCTTCATCAATTCTCTCATTGTTTTCCTCCCAACTTGTCATTAGAACACAGATAAGAATTTATGTGTGGCTATTTAGAGAATGAACCAGCTGTAAGAATGCGATCGGTCATTCACGATTGCCACAGTGAAGGAGAATTTTACCATGCCTTCCTCTCAGCATATTGGTCTCAAGCCACACAAGACCGAGTAAAACATGGCATCATAATGATGAAACATTTCGAACAATCTGAATTTTCCAGTCATGTGAAATATTTTGAAGACATGTTCCACAACAATCAGTACAATCATCCGCATTTGCTTAATCAAATTGCCTGAACATTTACGACATATTATTTTGGCAGGACGTTGCAAAGACGACATTGAAGCTTTTCAGGGACTCTTACAAGAATTAGAAATTGACACTGACAATCGCGGAACGCGAAAACAGGAACACAACAATTACAGGTCACATCCGTCGCAATTCTGCGATGAAAGAAATAATAACTGGACGCGACAAGGCTATTCTCACAACACAAATCGTGACCAAATCAGACACCACCCGTATGACAACCGTTGGCAGAGTAATAGTTACAGAGAAAGATCGCATTTCCGCAGTAATGAATTTGACAGAGATTACCATAGAAACAGACAATATGGGAACAAAAACAATTATTATCAAGGGAGACAGAATAACTTCAGACACAACAGTTCAGCGCGCAGTTACGATTCCAGGAGATATTCTTCACCACATGACTGACAAACAAGAAACTATGTAAACTACCGACAAAACGACAGACCTGAATTCCATCAGAACTGGCGAGCTTCAAACAGGGCAGGGCCTTCTCGTCAAGGTGAACTTGTAGAAGTTAGGTCTCCTAATCCCAATAACGACGCACGCCAACAAAGAAACAGACAATGACCCGCACTACAGGCAGCCACGTGCGCAGGCTGGCTCAGAGAAAAATAACATAGACGCTAACCTTGAGAAAAATTCCAGTATTCTTTACCGATGTATACCGCATGACAATTGCATTCAAGTTCAAACTCTGAGTACTATGAAGAGTAAAGGATTTCACCACACTTCACATATAAAACCGCTTATTGGGAGATAATCTGCTTTTTAACTTAGCCTTTGCCATAAAATTTTTCACTTTACATTGCTAGTAGACTTTGTCAGACTTAGAATCTGTTAATATGCAACAATGTTTGAAGTTAAATATCCAGTCAAGAACCAAGAGAACTTATTTCAACAGAAATTATGAATGCATTGTTATAGCGAACAGACGACACAATGTTGTTATTTGTACATTCTTGCTTGTACTATAAGGCTCACATACTTAGAACATTTACCAGTACTGCTAATGAGATTAAAATGCAACGTTTTGGTTTACTTGAAAATACATTCTGGATTTAAACTACTTTCTGTGAAATACCAGATGACACAGTGGTTAGTTTATGTGACAGCTACACGATTCTATCACGACCCTACTAATGAGTGACAATTTACAATGTTGCTTTTGCGGTGTATCTGTTTTATATCTGCACAGTTTTTCTGAATTCTTCTGTAAAGTAAAACATGTTTTAGTAGTAACTTTTGTGCTATAGCTACAAGGAGACAGCCTCTTTCGTAACACAACAATACGTTACATTATAGTACTTTCTAGATCATGGTATGGTACGTAATAACTACAATATCTATACGCAAAGCATTTCACTTTCGTTTATGATGAGGTAAGTACATTGACTTCTGCAGAACTTAGCTTTCAGAGGACGATACCTACGACACTTCCACAGAGATTATCTTACAAGACGCACAGTTTAGCGCTACAGTACACGTATTTGAGTGATTAATTTTGTACTTAAAACATTTATTTTTAAAGATATTTGAAGTACACTGATACAAAGGTTTTCCGTGATACATTTCATTCCATTGCTGTAATCTGTAACACCTGAGGGTATAATTACATTAATCCTTAGGGGGGTACACGCCTACTTTGTGTACCATGTGTTTGGCAAGCACAAGGATCCCTAGCTAATATGGTATTTGCTTATACAACTTTACACATCGGTACCATATTCCTCTAACACATAAATTACACAGCTATCTGATCATTTAATAGAGAGATAAACTTTTTTTACTACATCAGTAACAGATGTTTACGCAATTACACAGTTGGGTAACTTCACACTTATGAAATTGTATTTTACAAAATTGTTAAGGCTTTCGTGGCCACTTGTTGACAAACTGCCTATTGGCTTCTGTCTCGGGTTCTTCGGCCGACGTTCATCTAATGATTTTTCTGACGTTTCGCCAGCACGAGTGGCTGGCATTGTCAAAGCTTCACCCTCCATTGCCGGTGGTGAACTGGAGGCGAGCTCGCGGCCGCAGACTATGTGTACCTGGCGCGCCAACGTCCGAGGGCTTCTCCACGGTCATTTCCGGTGCGTTTCTCCTCTTGCTACCTGCGACGGTCGTTCGCTGCAGTTCATTGCCAACACTCAAGCAGCCATTTGGACCCTTCCTTGTGAAAGGGCAGAGGAAATACGCAGTGAAACAGCCAGGATACTGCGCCGAGCAAAACCACCAGCTTGCAACCTGAAGAAAGAAGAGGTACAAGCCATTAAGAATCTGAACGCCGACAAGAGTGTATTGGTACTGCCTGCCGATAAGGGGAATGCGACCGTCGTAATGAAGACCGAAGATTATGAGCAAAAGATCCGAGACCTATTAGATCCGACGACGTACCGAAAACTAAGCGCAGATCCAACGCAGCGTATCACTCGGAATACGAATCGATTAATCAAGGCATCTTCTCTGCCGGCAGACATACAGAGAAACCTGCGCAACACAGAAGCCCTACCACCACGGCTGTATGGATTACCCAAGATCCATAAGAACAACGTTCCACTGAGACCGATCGTTAGCGCTCCTGGCTCACCAACGTATAAGCTGGCGAAACACTTGGCCTCTCTGCTGCAGCCACACATGGGAAAGACCGACACATACATTAAGGACTCAGGACATTTCATTGAGAAGCTGAAGAAACTGAAACTTGCGCCAAACGACATCCTGGTCAGTTTTGATGTTGTTTCGTTATTTACGAAAGTGCCACTCAGCGACGCTCTGGAGCACATCGGTTCCATGTTCCCGCAAGACATCAAAAAGCTCTTCCATGCATGTCTCACCACGAGCTATTTCACGTGGAATGGCGATTTCTACGAACAGCTGGAAGGCGTCGCCATGGGTAGTCCTCTCAGTCCAGTGGTGGCCAATTTCTTCATGGAAAAATTCGAAGCACAGGCACTGGACTCGGCGACTTGCAAACCTAAGGTGTGGTACAGGTACGTCGATGATACTTTCGTGGTGTGGAGCCATGGTGAAGAACAGCTCGGTGAATTCCTGAAACACTTGAACAGCCTCCATGCCAACATAACATTTACCATGGAAGTAGAAAAGGACAAGAAACTGCCATTTCTAGATGTGCTGGTCACAAGGGACGGCGAAAACCTGGGACACAGCGTGTATCGAAAACCGACACACACGGACCGATACCTGCACAAACTGTCAAACCACCACCCGAGCCAGAAAAGAGGCATGATTAGTACGCTCGTAACGAGAGCAGGACGAATATGTGAGCCTCAACACCTCAAACGAGAAATGCAACACCTGGAAATTGTTCTGAGGAGCAATGGGTACTCCACAAATTACATTAGAAGTGTAACAGAGCCAAACACTCGGCGAAGTAAGGAACCAGAACAAGAAATGTCGGGTACGGCCTTTCTGCCATACATTCCCAGAGTGACGGACAGAATCGGCCGTATATTGCGCAAACACGGCGTAAAGACGATTTTCAAACCGACAAGGAAGATCAAAGAGTGTCTTAGATCGGCGAAGGAGAAAAGAGACCCACTTGCAATGTCGGGAATATACCGTATACCTTGCACATGCGGAAAAGTTTATGTCGGAATGACTGGACGATCCATTAACACCAGGATCAAAGAGCATAAGCGACTTTGCAGGTTGGGGCAGGTGGAGAAATCGGCCGTGGCAGAGCACGCACTGAATGAGACCGACCACGTAATAAAATTCGCCAACACGAATGTTCTGTCTGTAGAGAAGCACTATCACACGCGTTTGTTCAGAGAAGCTATAGAAATCCAAAAACACGCGAACAGTTTCAACAAGAAAGAGGAAAGCCTTAAGGTAAACGGATCCTGGCTTCCCGTACTGCAGCAAACGACCGTCGCAGGTAGTAAGAGGAGAAACGCACCGGAAATGACCGCAGAGAAGCCCTCGGACGTTGGCGCGCCAGGTACATATAGTCTGTGGCCGCGAGCTCGCCTCCAGATCACCACAGGCAATGGAGGGTGAAGCTTTGACAATGCCAGCCACTCGTGCTGGCGAAACGTCAGCAAAATCATTAGATGAACGTTGGCCGAAGAACCCGAGACAGAAGCCAATAGGCAGTTTGTCAAATTGTATTTTGTCTGTACTGTGTGAACTCTTCATACTTTTTCTGAACCATTGTGATACCATAAGAGCTTGGAATGATGTGTTTGGTATGGGATCACGATTTTTAAAGTACGTTTGAGGTAGATGACACTATTGAAATGAGCAGAGAATTTTTTTATGTTCTGACATTATAGCTGAAAACTTCGACGTTTTTGAGATTTGACTGAGGAGTTATGATGTTATTTTTACGACGACGATGTGTGTTATGCTGTTGAGGTATGTTTATGATCAATAAGATGATGCTACCGTATATGAGGAATTTGATTGTGCTATGTATTTATTATGATGAAATGTTGAAGAATGTCTACGAATATGTATATGTGTAATAAGGTAAGGAATAATGAGTAGTGGTTTGGGATGCTGGTTTGTGAAAAAGGTTGTTGGAAACCAAGAATCGTACTTTAAGAGTTATGAAATGTATGTAAATGCGTTAATGTATCACAATGCCGACGAAAATTTTTTGGACACTGTTATATCAATAGGTTTTTGTTTCTACAGATTTGTAACGCAAATTCTTGACCTGTGAAATATTTTTATATGAGACTGTCACTGTAGCGGAAACTGCTGTCGTAAATATTTCCTTAAGAAAGTTAAGTGACCACCTGCACGTAATGCGTCATGGGCACCCAGCTGTGTCAGACGCCTGGAGAAAAAGCCATTAGTGTGTGCCTTTTCAGAGGCACAGGTAGAAAAAAAAGGGAGGCCATTATCCTCGCTATTGACATTCGTTTGTAGAAAGCATCGCAAATACGACACACTCAAACCTGAAAACATATGATTACACTGTGGAGCTCTTAATTTATGATATTTACTGAAATGCCTAATGAAATGATGAGAAACATTTTACATTTATTGTCTTTCTAGTTGAGAGATTCTTTTGCCTTTGGAGACGACATTTGCCCAGTGGATGACGTTTCATGCATTACTCCATATGGGCTATATATATTTGCTCATTTGTTTAATATCTAGTTTCAAGCTGCACTGCAGCAATGGTTAAAATAAAATTTTATAGATGTACTAATATAAATATTTTATGCCTACAGACCCAGTAAAGACTAACTTTATGATGTACTTCAAAAAAACGAAGGAGCACAAAAAGACATTTCCCTTCACAGGAATTGCATATAGAATTTTCTTTTCAAGTACTTGGTAATTTCTTGTGTAGAATAAATTGTGATGCATCACTCTAGTATTAAGATGTGACATAGGTATTAGACATGGCCATCTTTAGTGTAATATTTTTTTTGCTTGAGCTTTGTCATGTTTAGATATAAGTTATTATATTTGCTGCTGCTGTTTGCCAGGCATAGTGCTACTGAATTTCACTTTGTATTACTCTGTTAAGCCAGTTTTACTACTGATTTATTTTTCTTGTTGCTGCACATTGGCTCATATTAGTTGCAATGTTGCATTTTCTCTGTTAATTTAGATTTACTGCTGCTGCCAATTTGCATTTTTTGTCATTGCTGTTTTCGTTAATTGTTTTGTGCTGCTGCATTGCCTCGTCCCATTAGTTTAGCATCTGAGCTCAGTAGATTTAAGTTAGCTTAAGAGGGGGTAGACTATAAGAGAATGAGTTGCGATGAATTGGAAGAAATGCATTGAGAAGTTATACAAAAAAAAGTACAGAAAGCAGGTATAGGTAGGATTTTCTTGGAAATAAATGATGAGGTAAGATAATGGAAAATAAATAATGATGTAAGAAAAATGTGAACATATAAATACAGAAAGCATGCTTGGATAGGATTTTTTTGGTGGAAACAAATGTTGAAATAAGACGAAAAATCTATGGAATGAAGTTTTGGGTTGGACTGCAGTACCAAATGTTACACTGAAAACAAACCCTGCCCTTTCCTCTTGTGTTATTCTGCTATGTGTTTGTGTACTCTTGTATATTTGTGTTTCTCCTGTCTTTATGTGTTTAACTGATATGAGTTATGTTGTGGAATTTTTCTAATAATATGTTATTTTCTTTGTAAAGATGTTTAGACATTATTTATTCTGTGCTGTTTTAATGCTCGTGTGTGAAGTTGTTGTTTCCAAAGCTATTCTGATCTTTTATGTATTTACTTATGTCATAATTCCTGTAACACTGATGTATATGTTTATTTCTATTCTTTTGTAAAACCTGTGTTACAACAAATGTTATCTGTACTGTTATATTCTTTAATGATGTATTTTGTACCTTTGTAATTGTATTCTTATATTGTAAATTTATAATTGTAGAGACACCAGTTCTTCAAATTAAGTATCATTTCACTGCACATGTTTCTGTTGGTCATAGTATATGGACAATATGTGAGAAGTAGGGACTGTTATTCTTTGCACGTGTGTTAATAATTCAGCAAGGGGCTGGTTAACGGCATTGCTGGTTCTAAGGACAATTCCAAAAACTTTGTGAGTGCAAAAGTGGTGGTTTATGGACTGGCTATATTGTCCGCAAGACTCTTCGATGGTGATTGTGCACCTGCACAGTCCCAACAGATGGCTGCGGGCCGTCTCTACAAGGACTGCAGTGGGTCTGTACCTTTGATGGCCCACCAATACCAACCTCTCTACCAAGACTACAGTGGGTCTGCTGTGATAACCTACCTACCAATATTCTTTAACTTCGGCTGACTCTGCTGTGGGTTTGCTTTGTTGTGGATCATTACATGTCTGCATGTCAAGAGTCAGCATTATCTTACTGTTGGAAGGACAATACTACTTCTTCAAGACTGCATGGAAATCCACTACTTCTGTGTGCATTTTCTTTTATTGCTCAGACATTTTACATGAAATTGTAATTAATACTGTGATGCATGATCAGGACTGTCTTTATGAACTGTGAGAAAATTATAGCTTTTGACCAACATTGTATTAATAAGTGTGTGCATTTGATATTTTTCTTACTGTAATTATGAAAAATTTTTTTCAAATCTGTATTGGCCAGTGCCCAAAACAATTTGTAAAATTTTTTGTGGGGAGCATGGGGGCTATGTAAGTAGGCTGTTTAGGTTTTCTTATTGGTAACGCCACGTAGCGCTCTGTATGAAAATCACTGGCTGTGCTGTGTGCAGTCTGTGGCTAGTTTGCGTTGTTGTCTGCCATTGTAGTGTTGGGCAGCGGCAGCTGGATGTGAACAGCGCGTAGCGTTGCACAGTTGGAGGTGAGCCGCCAGCAGTGGTGGATGTGGGGAGAGAGATGGCGGAGTTTTGAAATTTGTAACACTGGATGTCATGAACTGCTATATATATTATGACTGTTAAGGTAAATACATTGTTTGTTCTCTATTAACATCTTTGAATTGCTAACTATGCCTATCAGTAATTAGTGCCTTCCGTAGTTTGAATCTTTTATTTAGCTGGCAGTAGTGGCGCTCGCTGTATTGCAGTAGTTCGAGTAACGAAGATTTTTGGTTAGGTAAGTGATTTGTGAAACGTATAGGTTAATGTTAGTCAGGGCCATTCTTTTGTAGAGATTTTTGAAAGTCAGATTGAGTTGCGCTAAAAATATTGTGTGTCAGTTCAAGCACAGTCATATATAAATTGTTCTAAGGGGACGTTTCAGCCTTAAGGTTTGCAACTAAACATGCTACTCCTAGCTACTACTGAATATAAAGTTGATTATTAAAGTGTCTTCATAACCATGTGTGCGGCGTTGGACTCTCAGTCAGCATGGACGTTTTCGTCACCTTATTTCTAGTTAAACGTGTGCGCATCTCGCTGATGGTGGACCAACATCGGACATTTCTCGTCTGTTCCTGGTTAGTCAACGCCGGCGATACGCGGCGGGTTCGAATCCCGGTCAGGCAATACAACTTCAGTCATCATTTAAGATTCCAACCCCACTACTGGTGACAAACTGTGATATCTACATTCTTATTTTACGTACTTATTCAACAATCCGATTAGGTGCTGGGTTTGCATCCTTGTCCCCAGCATTACATGCTGGCATTTCAATTTTAAACATGTGCATCGTTTGTTCCTTGACAATGCAACACTATACAACGTCTTTCGAGGTTAATTACCAAGAAGGTAATCGTCATGTTAGGGTTCCTGCTTTCGTACAAACATTATCGTCATTTACGTTCAAGTTGAGAATTAATAACTGATACTGGTGCAAACGTCAGTATTTGACGTCTCTTTCTGCCTAGTGATCGAGTCTCGATAAGGCACAAAGCTTTGCTTCGTTAACAATGGCTTTACGTTCTGGGTTTGCATCCGGATCCAGAACGAAGACGTTGGTCATGTCATTTAAAGTACAACTTCTTGTACAAGTAACTGTTGATGAGTAATGTGAACAATGATATTAGTTGTGATTCGCTGTTAATGTTGGGATTTCCGTAGAGTGGTTGCCGCCGTTAATCACGTTTTCTTTTAACTGTTTAGTGTTATATAAAGTTGATGCGAAACCACTCTCTGTTGAACGTTGAACGACGTTCAGCATGTGTTGGGTAAACCTTTTAGACAGCAAAGAACTTGTTTCCAATTGCCATACAACTTTATAAATCCATATACTGTCTAAAATATTTAATTTTGCCTAAGGATTACTGAACGATTTATGTGACAAAACTAGTTGTCCCATAACATTTTAAATGTCACTTACTGTAATTAAGTTTAGTTTACAGACGTTAAGGACTGTCTGATCTCTTCTACACTATCGTGGTGTTACTTTACATCTGGACAGACTGTCATAAAGACTGGTGTTCTCTAGTAGTCTCTAGCGGTACCCATTGTGTATCTTACGAGTGTACTGTGGAGGGTTGCGACTATATGCAACACAGATATGCTATGTTGGTTGCATACATTCAGGTGCAGCCTACACGTTGGAATTCAGGGATGACCCACTTTTTTTGCTGTCGAGTGTACATGTTTAGCTCATGTTACAGTACTCCGCTTGTGAAACTTTGTACGCACTGTAACGTGTTGTAGAGATTAATTGCCGCAAAACTTTGTCGTACACTCTTTACTGGGGATGTCTTCGCCATGCAAAGCAAAGGCGGGCAGAAAGATCGAAGTTGAGTCATCTGCTGCGCTGCTGAATGAACGTGCTATATGCAAACGATCTTTTTGCCGAGTATCAAGACGACATTGTCCATTCGATAAAAACGTAGATGCTGCTATCACTGCACAGGCACAATATGTGTCACCGCCAGACACCACACTTGCTAGGTGGTAGCCTTTAAATAGGCCGCGGTCCGTTAGTATACGTCGGACCTGCATGTCGCCACTATCAGTGATTGCAGACCGAGCGCCGCCACACGGCAGATCTAGTCCAGAGAGACTCCCTAGCACTCACCCCAGTTGTACAGCCGACTTTGCTAGCGATGGTTCACTGTCTACATACGCTCTAATTTGCAGAGACGACAGTTTAGCATAGCTACGACCTAGCAAGGCACCATATTCAGTTACTACGAATGTATTCTGAACAGATAATATTGTGAATCATGTACCGTCAAGAGCGACATTCATCCTTAATGGATTAAAGATAAGTATCAAACCAATTACGTCCGCTATCTGAATTATAATTCCTTGTCATGTTCCAGACCTCACGTCAGTAGAGTCCTTCCCTCCTCACGCCAGCCTGTGTGAGCTAAAACGCGTACATTTCGGCCCCCACTAGTAACACGGTGTTGGCTCTTCTGCCAACACAACAGTTAGGAAACAACGGCGAGTAGAAAGCGACAAATGAGTAAGAGCGCCACCAAGAAATGGCCAAATGCCGCCGCGTGACAGTCCTGCAGAACATTCTGGCATTCCCCCTCTGCACACAGGCGTACATTGGAGGACTGGCAGGTGCCCAGTGTAGGCGCTGCCCTGATCTAGGTGGTTGAGGGATGATTAGTGCCATGCGATACAACTTTCTGGCCAGCCAACAGCCAGCAGCTTCTAGGGATGGCTTTCCGGCCGCTTTGGAGCGCAGCGAGCAAACAGCGCCACTAGTTGATTTTTTTTTTCCTTATTGATTTTCAATTCCCCCCGAAGGGGGCGGACTGGCAGCAGCTTAGTACGCTGCTCTACAGCCTACAGACTTTTTTTTTAAAAAAAAGGAAGAAGAAAGAAACAAGGAAAAACAAGCGATAAAATGGTGACTTAAAGTGTAAAATGGCGTAAAAATGCGGAAAACATAAAACAGAAAGCAAAAGGGGTTGGCAATGTTGATAGAATACACAGGACTCAGACAAGTAACATAGTAGACACACAATTAAAAAACATGGCGACAGTCTAGTTTCTGTTCCCAAGATGTAAAAAATCACACCCAGCGACAGTACGATGGCTGTTCGCTACACTTCCCAAAAGACACAACATGGAACACTCACTGGAAAAACACACACTGTAAAACACTGCACGAAAATGGCGGCACAAATATGGCACCCCCGAGCCAAAGGCAGATGGTGGAGTGGGGGAGCTGGAGGAGGGAGAAAAACAAGGAGGGAGGACAGGAAAAATCGAAAAAGGGTGGGGGAACCAAGGAGGGAGAGGACTCATAAAGGGGGCGAAGGGCAGGGCAGACGCGAGAGGGAATGGGAAGAGGCAGAGGAGGGGAATGCAAAAGGACTCGGGGGAGATATAATATAATAAAATAATGGAATAGATGATAATAAAACGCGTGGCTTTTTAAAATGTATTGAATTAAAGAGATTAATTTTTCGGCATGAATGACAAGCACAATAAGGTGAGCTATGCCTGGAAATAAGTTCGTATTAGTTCATATTATTTTGCAGGGCGAAGTAGTTTCTTTCTCCGCTGTAGATTTGTGCTTACCATTTTTTATAATGCTACGTTTGGTCACCGTGTTCACCTTTGAAGTCTTGACCGAGTTGCCATTAAGCTTATCGGATCTTCGTAATTTTCCAAAGTACACAGGCGGGCTTCAGTTCTTGTAATTATTGTACTATTTGAAATAACAACTCACACGACCTTTCTGTTAATAAAACAATACTGTATTTTTCTAAACGGTGCACATATGAAATACATACTCCTCACTTATTCATAGCGACCCCAAAATAGCGGTCTACAATTACTCGCTAAAAATGGCGTGCCTCTCACTCGTTCACTAGCTGAGCGCGAATCCTTCCTCCCTCCTACTGGTACCAGAAAACATCCTCTGTTTTTTAACAACTGAAAGTCAAAAAATACATGACGGTAGGCGTAGTCTCTATGATGGGCTACCGCTTCATCTTCTCTCTTTGCCTTTAAAGAAGACGAAAACGTAAAGGAAATGCAAAAGGTTTATCACAGAGAGAAGGGGGCACAGAGGGGAGGGGGGAAAGAGGAGGGAAGGGGGGGGGGAGAGGGAGCCCGGGAAAAGGAAAGAGGAAAGGAGGGGGATTAATGGAGAGAGAGAGGGCATCATCCGGGAGGGGGAGTTGATGGAAGCCACCTTGGGAAAGGAGATGAAGGGTGTAGAGATGGAGGGTAGGGGGGACAAAATAGTGAAGACGTGGCAGGGGGCGGGGATGGGAGAGTAGAGGAGCAACCAGGGGGATCAAGGCGGCGGGAGGTGTAGAGGATGCGGATATGTTCGAGGAATAGGAGCAGATGGGGGAAAGGACCACTAGTTGACCGCTGGCGCTCCTTCGACCTCCCGCCGCCGTCCCCGCCTCGGTACACGTGCGCCCTCCGGCTGACTCGAGGGGACGGCAGGCAGGGCTGCAGCCGGGGTCAGCTGCTCGGGACGGCTGCACCGTGGCCGCAGAGTCATTTTCTGAGAAACGCAGAGAGCGAAGCGTGAATGAAAATGAACTGTTGTGAGGAGTGACTGCGAAAAGGATGAGGAAGAGAGATACTAAAATTTTGGTGAAGTGTTTAACTGATAAGCCAATTCTGTCGCAATTGAAAGCATTAAGATCCTTTTAGCAATCATCTGGCAATCCAGATTCAGGTTTTCCATGGTTTCCGTAAACCACTCCGAGCAAATGCTTGTAAAAACCGGCAGAGATTTACAGAAGCTTGAAACTTAGAGCGATCTCAGTTACCACAATGAAACTATGTCTCTAAATCCTGCAAAATGCCCAAATAGATTCTAGTCGTATGCAAAGTACACCAGCAGTAAGATGCAATTGATGCATTCAGTGTGTGATAACAATGAAATGGTCCTGTTGACAGTGGCACTAAAGATGAGTTACTAAACAAAATTTTACGAAATTCCTTCAGCAAAGATGACGAAGTAAATGTTCCAGAATTCGAATCAAGAACAACTGCCAACATGAGTAACTTAGATGCAGACATCCACTGTTTAAAGAAACAGCTTAAATCATTTAACATAGGCAAGGCGGCCATTCCAGATTCTATATGAGAAACACTAGTACAGTAGCTCAATGCTTAGCAATCATATACAGCCGCTCGCACGTCGAATCGTCCGTTCGTAAAGACCGGAAACTTACACATGTCACACCAATACTCATGAGGGGAATATGAGTAATCCACTGAATTGCAGACCCAATTTGCTAGCGTCGATTTGCAATAAGATTTGGAAGAATATACTTATTCGAACATTACCAACTATCTCAGAGAAGACGATATATTGACAAATAGTCAACACAGATTCAGAAAATAATGTTCTTGTGAAACACAGCTGGTTCTTTATTAGCACCAAGTAATGACTGCTATCGACAGGGGAAATCAAACTCATTCAATGTTTTAGATTTCGAAGAAGGCTTTTGGTATACTCTCAGTTGTGTAACTGGATACGTTATTTCCTCTCGGAAGGATCTCAATTCGTAAAAACTGACTGAAAGTCATAGAGTGAAACAGCAGTTCCACAAGGAAGTGTTAAAGGCCCTCTGCTGTTACTGATCTATAGAAACCGCTCAGTACTGCGTGTTTCACCTTTCATGATGGTCAGTAGGTGGTAGCCGTTTTAAAACATTTTTCATTACCATTCTCCAAAATATTGGCATAAAATATTTTCTAAGTAATTGTTATTATTTGCTTTAACTTCCTGTAAGTCTTCTTTATAAATTCTGTAAAGTAAAGTTGCTTTCCTACTTCATAAATCACCACTAGTGGGAAACTGGTGGGTGGCTAGAAAATTTTACTACTAGCAGATACACAGAAGTGGGCGGTAGATAAGAAAGGTTCAGGACCTCTGTTATAACCGATTATGTTGCACTGGGTAGCCGCGGTGTCTCAGGCGCCTTGTCAAGGATCGCGCTGCTCCCCTCACCCAGAACGCTTTGAAAGTGTAACAAGTCTGTTAAAGAGGCTGCCTACTACACTACGTTTGTCTGTCCTCTTCTAGAGTATTGCTGCGTGGCGCGGGACCTGCGTCAGATAGAACTGACAGTAGCTATTTAATAAGTTCAAAGAAGAGCAGCTCGTTTTGTATTACGGCGAAATAGGGAAGAGAGTGCCACGGGTATGATACACGAACTGGGGTCGCAATCATTGAAACAATGGAATTTTTTGTAGTGGCTGGATCTTCTCATTAAATTTCAATCACCAACTTTCTTCTCCGAAAATATTTTTTTGGCGCTCACCTATAAAATGAAAAATGATCATCGTGATACAATAAGAGAAATAAAAGCACGCTTGGAAATATTTTAAGTGTTGGTTTCTCCCGCATGCTGTTTAAGAATTGAATGGAAGAGAAATACCTTTACTGCCCGCCATCCATGTGGAGCACGTGTTAGTCTCACCGCGGATTCCTAGACTGAGCCACACACAACTGATTTCATCAAAGTGCACGGGCCTGAAAATAGGTTTGACGCAATGTCGAAACTAGTAGCGAAGCAAATTTAAAATCTTAAGTACAGCTGGAGGAATTTAATTTTTAATAGATATCACACCAGATGTGTCCCACCCTCATCCAGTTTGATGAATCCTCTACCAGACACTTCTGCAAATACTGTGAACTGCGGAGTAATTATGCAGAAGTAGATGTAGAGGCTGTGGTGTCACCGCCAGACACCACACTTGCTAGGTGGTAGCCCTTAAATCGGCCGCGGTCCGTTAGTATACGTCGGACCCGCATGTCGCCACTATCAGTGATTGCAGACCGAGCGCCGCCACACGGCAGGTCTAGAGAGACTTACTAGCACTCGCCCCAGTTGTACAGCCGACTTTGCTAGCGATGGTTCACTGACAAAATACGCTCTCATTTGCCGAGACGATAGTTAGCATAGCCTTCAGCTACGTCATTTGCTACGACCTAGCAAGGCGCCATTACCAGTTACTATTGATGCTGTAAAACATGTACCGTCAAGAGCGATGTTCACCATTTATGGATTAAAGTTAAGTATTCCACAGCTACGTCCTTTTTTGCTAGTCTAATTTCCTTGACCTGTTCCAGACCTCACGCCAGCCTGCGTGAGCTAAAACGCGTGCCTTTCGGCTTCCTCTAATATTACGGGTTGGTCTCCTGCCAATCCACAACAGAGGCCATGGCCGATTTCCTTCTCTGTCCTTCCGTAATCCGTGTTTGTGCTCTATCTATAATCACTACACTGTCGACAGGACGCGAACTTCCTATCTTCCAACCTTCCTTCATTTCGGCTACCTGGAATTTACTAGGGGATGCAACTAACATTTAAAAATTGCAATACAAAGAATAACTGATGTTATGACATTCATAGAAAAATATCCAGTACACTCCAGAGTGGGTACTAGATGGACTGTCAATAGAATATGTGTTACATTTTCAGCTTGTGGGATCTGGTATAAACTGCAAATACTGCAGCAGTTAACTAAAAAATTGTATGCTTTTCAAGTTACATGTATCACAATACACAGAACATTAAGTGAGATGGAGGTTGAACTGCTAACATACCTTTCAGATCTACAGATCTGATCCCCGGTTATCCTAAAGGGAATTTAAGTTCCTCATGTAAATTTAAAAGAAGCTGTGCCAAGCAATTAATAATGTCCTATTGAGTGGAATTTACTAGGGGATGCACATTTCATCATGAAAGTATGAGAACCGCACTTAACTTTGACATGTTAATGAAGGGAACCACCAAACTAACAAACGAAGCTAATGGTCACTATAGCAGTTTCGAAATCAAATAATATGGCTCAAATACACATCCGTTTAATAAGTCAACAACGGATTACATATACCAATTATAGACTCGGCTCTGGCTGGTGAACATATAGATGAACTGAATGAAACTGTGCCTCAGACGAGATATAATGATTTAAAGAAAAGGTCCCAAAAAAGCGCAAGTGAATACCAGTAGCTTCGCCAAAATACGCGATGGGCACAACTACCTGGCTATGAAAAATAAATCCCTGACATAGAAGACTGACGCAGATTCCCTAATTCTGCGTTCCGCTCATGTGATAGCTGCACTCAGAATCTGCGTGAATGTAGAAGACAGCTGCAGTTGTGGCCGAGAAGTCTAATTTCGGATTGGCCTCCCTACTATGCTCTAAGTGAGAGAGCTGGTTCTGCCACCTTCAGAATCGAGCCAGCTACCTGCTGCAGACCAGACCAATGGTAATTTTATGAAGAAGGTAACAGTTCCCTACTCTTCTGGATTTTGTCGTGGTTAATCAATAAGGCATGGCACAGAGGAGCAGGCAGAAAATCTCTCCCACTACATGTCATGTTTGCAGTCATGGTCAACCAAAAAATCTGCACATCCACACCTGGGGAAACTCGCCCCATCTACCAACATAACTACTGCGAACCAATCAAAAATTCTCTTTCTACAATGCGTGCCAGAACCCAGAGGCTGCACCCGTACTATGAAGGCTCACGTTTTTCACCCGTCCTGCACACTCCTGTAGCTCAAAAGAGTTCCTTTTCGCCTCTCACACAATGCAGTTTTTATGGCGAACCGCACATCCTTCTGGACGCTCCAGCTGTGTGGATGTTGCAGACTGTTTTGCCCTGTTCTATACCTGCACGAAGACTTCAGTGTCAAACAAATTTATGACTCTTGTGTTCACTTACCGTCCACGAGTCAGCTGAAAGTCAACGCAAGGCTGTCGAAATAGGAAGGCTCCTTCGCCACAAATAATTAGCTGTTCAACCACTGGCACCGATGAATATCGCTTGCACTTTTCATGAAGCGTTAATCATTTGACTTTATCGACTATCGGTACCTGAATATTAAATTATAAAGCAGGTTAGATGACAGTTTGGACATAATCTGCCAAGTGAAAGCTGGGTCTCAAGACAATGAAAGACATGAAGTTAAAACAGTGCATAGTAGTGAGTACGTCTATTCTACCATGAGTAAACGAATCTTGGCCATTAAATAAGAAAGACTGAAGAAGAATGCAGTCGACTGAAAAGAAAATCATTTTCAACAAACGTTAAAGGCTGTACCCTAAGAAATCAGAATAAAACAATACATAACAGAAGAATATAATGTACAGTGTATGAATGTAATAGCCCAAAGATACACCAAGGGGGAACAACATATCAACGGAGCAGGGAAGACAGATTAATGAAATAGGTAATCAGTGTGAAAGAGAGATGTCGAACGACTGAGAAATGCATGGCTTCAGTGAAGATGGAACAGACAATAAGCCTACTGTATGGTGCAAAGAATAAGAAGTTATCGGTATACTCCTGAGGAATTGGAGAAATATCTTTCAGTTCTTTTCACACTATCATCCCACTTTCAATTATTTTACAGATTAATTAATACGAAAAACAGCTTAATTGGAAAGCATTGCCTTTTTTGCGCACATCAGAGCACACGAGAAGTACCATTGTGCCAAATAATCTCCTGGCAGATTTCCGTTAAAAGGAAGTGGTGTGAGACCCCTTATCAAATACGCCTCCGTGGCAAAACTTTAGAGAGGAAAACTTAGAGAAAGAAACGAGGCTGCAGTTCCCTGGTAACTGGCAACCACATTGTCACTGGGACCTGGTGGACGTAACTACAAGTGATTGTAGGGATTAGACCGGGATGTTTCTCGACTGAGCACGCTTGAGCCTCGCAGGGCACTGCGCCAGAGAGCTAGCCAGGCTATGCTGCCCAAGTCCAGAGCCACGCCGGCGGAGTCTCCACGAGGTAGTGTGGCCGCTGCCGGTCAGGCTCCCCCTCCCTCGGTGCAGGCTTCAGGGGGGGGGGGGATAAATTCCCTTACCGCTGTGGCTAGTCGACGCTTTTGCCAACGCTTGATCCATTTTCTCACCATAAGTACTTATTCTTGCAAACTTAATCACTATCAAGTTTTCATGTCTACTGTAATAAGTATAACTATTAAACATTAATCTTCATTCCTATATAACCTATTGTGTCGAAGTGAAAGGTAGTAGCTGATCTGTGCTCTTCCAAAATTTTGTGTAGTGGGCAGAAGTAAAATAGCTGTATTCAGATTAACAAATTGTGAGATGTCATTATTTCAACCTTTCATCTTTTGTACCCGTGTTGTAATGCCACACTAGTTTATGATAATAACACAAGTTCCAGACACAGACACATGCAAGTCATTAATACAGAACATAATTTTCTTTCTTTCATTTGTCAGTTTTTAAATAACTGAGTTTGAAATATCTTAATACATATGCCAATGTTCTGTAATGAAAACAAGTAGTGCCAACTGTTATTAGTGCGAATAAGTGTTGTATAAATAGTTTCACTTTGTCAGTGCAAACATATATACGAGGGTCATTCAATAATTAAAGAGACCAATTGGTGTGGGGAAAAACTGTTAGTAATGCGAGTTTTGTCTTTATGTCTTTAAGTTGGCATCACTGGGATGAGCCCTGATCAGCTGGTATATCAAAATTGTTTTGTTTATAACCTCAAAAATACATTTCAAGATGGCGAGTCAGCTTGAAACGTCCACATTAGTTGAACAACCTTCTGTTATTTGTTTTTTACTTGGTGAAGGCGAGAAACCAGTAAATAGTAGAATGCCTAAAGTTTATGGTGATGGTTGTATGAATTGTGAAAATTTTTACAGGTGGGTAGAGCAGTTCAAAAATGGTCGCGACTCAGTGACTGACGAACACTGTTCTGGCCGACCAGCTGCAGTTTCAATTCCTTCACTTGAAAGTCGAATTGATGGCATTATTCGTGCCGACCGACGTGTGACTGTGGAAATGATAGTTCATAAGGTTGAAGTTAGTACTAGTACAGTTCATAACATTATCTGTAATAACCTGAAGTACCGCAAAACTTGTGCAAGATGGGTCCCAAAGGAGTTGACAGGGCTACACATGGAAACAAGGCTGATAGTGTGCAAGAGAAGATGAGCACTTCCTCAAATGAATTTTAACTTGTCATGAAACTTGGGTTCACTATTATGAGCCAGAATGAAGAAGACAAAGCATAAGTGGAAGCGCACTAACTCACCTGTCAAGAAAGTATTCAAAACCCAAGCATCAGCAGAAAAAGTCACGTTGAAGGCGTTTTGGAGTGCTGAAGGTTCAGTGTTTTGTGATTATCTCGAAGAGCAGCGGGCAATGAACAGCCAATACTACTCGGATTTGCTTTTAAACAAGGTGAAGCCAGCCATGAGAGAGAGACGTCTTGGATCTCAGAGGAGAGATGTAAATCTCCAGGAATACAAGGCAAGTCCTGATATTGCTCAATTAACACGTGAAACAATCGACAAATTGGGCAAGGATGTTCTGCTTCATCCCCTCACAGTCCTGATTTATCGCCTAGTGATTTCCATTTGTTTGGTGCACTGAAGGAGGTATTACGTGGGAAGAGGTTCCAGGACAACGAGGACGTGAAAAAGTTTGTGGGAAATTAGTACAAATATCAAGAGAAAGAGTTCTTTGCAGCACGAATAAAAAATTTTGTAGCCCGCTGGAACAAATGCATAAATGTTCAACGGGATTATGTTGAAAACTAGAAAAAGCATTGTTTTGTAAAAATAAGCGGTTTTTTCTCCAGACCAATTTGCCTCTTTAATTATTTATTGAACGACCATCATACATTTTCTTAACTCATAGGTAATAAGGAAATAGTAGAACGTATAGCATAAAATAAAATATGTATATAAACAAATTTGTTAACGTGTCAAAGAGAGGAAGACCGCATTGCAGTTCCTTCTCTAAATCCTCGCACGGACGAAAAAATGGCTGACATCTAAATAAGTGTCCAAGCAATAAAAAAAGTCAACTGAAATCACTCAACAGAGGAAAGTCCACTGGACCTGACGGGATACCAATTCGATTCTGTACAGATTACGCGAAAGAACTTGCCCCCCCCCCCTTCTAACAGCCGTGTACCGCAAGTCTCTAGGTGAACGGAAGGTTCCAAATGATTGGGAAAGAGCACAGGTAGTCCCAGTTTTCAAGAAGGGTCGTCTAGCAGATGCGCAAAACTATAGGCCTATATCTCTGACATCGATCTGTTATAGAATTTTAGAACATGTGTTTTGCTCGCGTATCATGTCATTTCTACATCTACATCTATACTCCGCGAGCCACCTTACGGTGTGTGGCGGAGGGTACTTATTGTACCACTATCTGATCCCCCCTTCCCTGTTCCATTCACGAATTGTGCGTGGGAAGAACGACTGCTTGTAAGTCTCCGTATTTGCTCTAATTTCTCGGATCTTTTCGTTGTGATCATTACGCGAGATATATGTGGGCGGTAGTAATATGTTGCCCATCTCTTCCCGGAATGTGCTCTCTCGTAATTTCGATAATAAACCTCTCCGTATTGCGTAACGCCTTTCTTGAAGTGTCCGCCACTGGAGCTTGTTCAGCATCTCCGTAACGCTCTCGCGCTGACTAAATGTCCCCATGACGAATCGTGCTGCTTTTCGCTGGATCATGTCTATCTCTTCTATTAATCCAACCTGGTAAGGGTCCCATACTGATGAGCAATACTCAAGAATCGGACGAACATGCGTTTTGTAAGCTACTTCTTTCGTCGATGAGTCACATTTTCTTAGAATTCTTCCTATGAATCTCAACCTGGCGCCTGCTTTTCCCACTATTTGTTTTATGTGATCATTCCACTTCAGATCGCTCCGGATAGTAACTCCTAAGTATTTTACGGTCGTTACCGCTTCCAATGATTTACCACCTATGGCATAATCGTACTGGAATGGATTTCTGCCCCTATGTATGCGCATTATATTACATTTATCTACGTTTAGGGAAAGCTGCCAGCTGTCGCACCATGCATTAATCCTCTGCAGGTCTTCCTGGAGTACGTACGAGTCTTCTGATATTGCTACTTTCTTGTAGACAACCGTGTCATCTGCAAATAGCCTCACGGAGCTACCGATGTTGTCAACTAAGTCATTTATGTATATTGTAAACAAAAAAGGTCCTATCACGCTTCCTTGCGGTACTCCCGAAATTACCTCTACATCTGCAGATTTTGAACCGTTAAGAATGACATGTTGTGTTCTTTCTTCTAGGAAATCCTGAATCCAATCACAAACCTGGTCCGATATTCCGTAAGCTCGTATTTTTTTCACTAAACGTAAGTGCGGAACCGTATCAAATACCTTCCTGAAGTCCAGGAATACGGCATCAATCTGCTCGCCAGTGTCTACGGCACTGTGAATTTCTTGGGCAAATAGGGCGAGCTGAGTTTCACATGATCTCTGTTTGCGGAATCCATGTTGGCGTCCGTGCGACGGCTGAAGTCAGGGACCGTGTTACGATTTTCCGCAGTGAAACAGTTTCGGAACACTGAATTCAGTATTTCTGCCTTTCTTCGGTCGTCCTCTATTTCGGTGCCATCGTGGTCAACGATTGACTGAATAGGGGATTTAGATCCGCTTACCGATTTTACATATGACCAAAACTTTTTAGGGTTCTTGTTTAGATTGTTTGCCAATGTTTTATGTTCGAATTCGTTGAATGCTTCTCTCATTGCTCTCTTTACGCTCTTTTTCGCTTCGTTCAGCTTTTCCTTATCAGCTATGATTCGACTACTCTTAAACCTATGATGAAGCTTTCTTTGTTTCCGTAGTACCTTTCGTACATGATTGTTATACCACGGTGGATCTTTCCCCTCGCTTTGGACCTTAGTCGGTACGAACTTATCTAAGGCGTACTGGACGATGTTTCTGAATTTTTTTCCATTTTTGTTCCACATCCTCTTCCTCAGAAATGAACGTTTGATGGTGGTCACTCAGATATTCTGCGATTTGTGCCCTATCACTCTTGTTAAGCAAAGATATTTTCCTTCCTTTCTTGGCATTTCTTATTACACTTGTAGTCATTGATGCAACCACTGACTTATGATCACTGATACCCTCTTCTACATTCACGGAGTCGAAAAGTTCCGGTCTATTTGTTGCTATGAGGTCTACAACGTTAGCTTCACGAGTTGATTCTCTAACTATCTGCTCGAAGTAATTCTCGGACAAGGCAGTCAGGATAATGTCACAAGAGTCTCTGTCCCTGGCTCCAGTTCTGATTGTGTGACTATCCCATTCTATACCTGGTAGATTGAAGTCTCCCCCTATTACAATAGTATGATCACGAAACTTCTTCACGACGTTCTGCAGGTTCTCTCTGAGGCGCTCAACTACTACGGTTGCTGATGCAGGTGGTCTATATGGAAACTCAGAATCTACTCTGTAGGAATCAACATGGATTCCGGAAACAGTGATAGTGTGAAACCCAACTTGCTTTATTTGTTCGTGAGACCCAGAAAATATTAGATAAAGGCTCTCAGGTAGATTCCATTTTCCTTGACTTCCGGAAGGCGTTAGATACAGTTCCGCACTGTCGCCTGATAAACAAAGTAAGAGCCTACGGAATATCAGACCAGCTGTGTGGCTGGATTGAAGAGTTTTTAGCAAACAGAACACAGCATTGTGTTCTCAATGGAGAGACGTCTACAGACGTTAAAGTAACCTCTGGCGTGCCACATGGGAGTGTTATGGGACCATTGCTTTTCACAATATATATAAATGACCTAGCAGATAGTGTCGGAAGTTCCATGCGGCTTTTCGCGGATGATTCCGCACTTTGGGCAGGGAGTGGCAACTGACCCTTAACATAGACAAACGTAATGTATTGCGAATACACAGAAAGAAGGATCCTTTATTGTATGATTATATGATAGCGGAACAAACACTGGTAGCAGTTACTTCTGTAAAATATCTGGGAGTATGCGTACGGAACGATTTGAAGTGTAACGATCATATAAAATTAATTGTTGGTAAGGCGGGTGCCAGTTTGAGATTCGCTGGGAGAGTCCTTAGAAAATGTAGTCCATCAACAAAGGAGGTGGCTTACAAAACACGCGTTCGACTTATACTTGAGTATTGCTCATCAGTGTGGGATCCGTACCAAGTCGGGTTGACGGAGGAGATAGAGAAGATCCAAAGAAAAGCGGCGCGTTTCGTCACAGGGTTATTTGGTAAGCGTGATAGCGTTACGGAGATGTTTAGCAAACTCAACTGGCAGACTCTGCCAGAGAGGCGCTCTGCATCGCGGTGTAGTTTGCTGTCCAGGTTTCGAGAGGGTGCGTTTGTGGATGAGGTATCGAATATATTGCTTCCCCCTACTTATGCCTCCCGAGGAGATCACGAATGTAAAATTAGAGATTCGAGCGCGCACGGTGGTTTTCCGGCAGTCGTTCTTCCCGCGAACCATACGCGACTGGAACAGAAAAGGGAGGTAATGACAATGGCACGTAAAGTGCCCTCCGCCACACACTGTTGGGTGGCTTGCGGAGTATAAATGTAGTTAGGCCAGAGACGACATTTGTGGTTAAAAGGGTCAAGCAGTTCCAGTCTGTGGCTGGCAGTGAGCGAGGTTGCGTGCTTTGAATGCAGTTACGTACAGTTTTGGAGGAAAGCCGTGGCCTGATGTACGGATAGTGGCAACATATTGCGAAGGCAGAGGACCAGCTTCACTGTTATGAATGTTTAACGTCAGACCGACATGGATACGCTGAGAGAGAAACAGAGAAAGATGCCAGTCTCCTACTAAACTGATGACGTCCACAACATCAACACGCCAGTTCGGCTAAGTTAAACAATAGATTTTGTAAACTGCAGCTTGTAAATGACTCCTTCTGACTTAATTTGAATTTAATTAATGAAAAAGTAATTTCAATGAAACTCGCTTTTTTATAAATTATATTTTAAATTTATCATTATAAATCAGTATTGGTCACCACTTTGAAATGCAAGGACAAGTTTGACATGGTAATTCTATGTAGGATTAAAGTTATTTTGTTTCACTTCGCATATTCTTTCGAACAACGTTTCTGAAGGTCATTAACGCCACGTAGCAGACTTTTACTAACTGCACAGCATGAATTTATATTACTTAAAGTGTTATTTTTGTTCGTGATAAGTAATGTAGTTTGTATGAATTGCGAATGAATGCTTGTTAGTACTGTGAGAGATTGTTATTTATGCTGTGACATAACTCTCATATTGTTTTACTTTTTTCCTCTATTGTAAAGTTATTTCATTATGAGTACTGGACATGTGTACCTGTGAGGAAAGCCGCGCATGTTTCTCACTAGGAAGGTGTGATGTTGGCGTGGCCGCAAGAACCTGCTTGATGACAGACAGGCGAGGATCCCAAGGGAGTTGGTAAGTTTCCGTAGAAGTGTCCTGCTCCGTTCCTTTGCTGCCAGGACCGGCGCCTGTCCTCACTCGGGCAGGGAACACTGTGCTGCCACCACACTCTCGCTCAACGTTGCACTTCTGCATTCCCTGTACGAACTTCAAAGGACAGGACGCTGTGGTGCAACCTGCTCTGGTTCCGAAACCTCGGTGTATCCAGTCGAACGAGTGAACGCCGCCGCCGCCGCCGGCAAGCTTAGCACACAGAGCCGACCAATCGAGGAGACGCTGCCGCACGCCAGTACCAGCCTCCTGTTTCCAAAAGTGCATTCTTTACGCCTAGAGTGGAAAAATTTTGTGACGTTCCCATGACGTTTTTGTAAAATAATCAATATTCCCATTCATTACATTCGCGACAGTACTGAGTCGTCCCCTCCATGGACAGTTACTTTCCTTGTTTTGAATCTTGTGGTTGATGGCTGAAAACTACGGCAGCAGGTTATTTGTCTGCCAGCCGACGTCTGGTGCTCATTGGCTCTCTCTAGCTGATTTTCGAGAAGTGTAATCGTCGCAACTGCGGTAGTGTGATCCATATTCTCAGCAGCTTGCTGCTTGCTTTGCTACGCATTTTGTATTGCTTAATTAGTTGAATCACTGATTGCAGAAACAACATTAGCCCATGCATGTTGATTTTGAGAAAAACGGACGGAAAAATAAGCTTGTGGGGCTGAGTATTCTCTTTGACAGCTCTATTTTACTTTGAACGGCACAGTTTCTGGAGATGTCCAGACACTATTTTCAATGACGCAATGATTAGATTATATAATGATTTAAATACGCAAAGTTCGTGGACATGTGCTCTTTCTGAAATCGATCGGTTGCCAGAAATGTAAGTCTGTGTTATTTAGCAGTTTATTTGTAAATTTATTATGTTCAGTACAAAAATTGTTATTATTAGGCTACATAACAGTTTCTGAAGTTCAGCTATATTATTTCTCGTTGCCAAAATTCTTATTTTATGTGTACACCACAGATTCTGAACAACTACTTTTAACTACAAATTACAATCAGGTAAATAGCAAGCTTACTAAAATATTGCTTGTGCCCATGTCTATTATTCACTGTCAGCCCCTCTGCTGTCTACTGAAGGCCATTTGTAGAGAGCTCTGTAAAAGGATGGGTGCTCTTCAGGGATATACAGCTACAATTTCTTGCGGTCAGCTATTTTCTTCTCACTTAGTGGTACTCATTTTTCGTATGCTGCAGCCTTCGGTAGAGTTACTGTTGTTTTTAAACCAAGAAGTAAACGAAAAGTGTGCGTTACCAGGCTTCCAATGTATGGTTTTGCAAAGACGTTCCCACTACACTCACTGTTGTATTCAAATTCCATAAATTCTGAAACAGTGAAGAATTGTTTCTCATTCCTTGCGAGCACTTTGCTATTCATTGTTTCCGAAGACAAGGCATGGCGTTTGTAAAATTTAGGCCACAATTGTTTGAAAGCCAGTTGAAACAACTTAACCTGGTATTTGTTAAAGGTACTTGCAGCAACAGTAAGTTGTACACACTGTATGATGCTATAAATCCTATCGACAGCTCGAATTTTACTCTTAATCACTGCAAAGTCCCTGTCACAGGGTAAGAATGAATGGCCTCTGACCGGGAAATAATGATAAATTCTGAGTAAACGATGAGATGCTGCAACTGCCATGAGGAACCTGACCATAGTATTATTTTTATTCTGCCCTGGGCAGCCATCTGATAATATATGCAGGTATTTTATGTTTGGTGGCAACTGGTGTCGTATGTAATCCACCAGAAACTTGCAGACTTCATCCAGACCCTTCTTTGCTACACCTTTGTGATAAATGTAGAATGTTGCATATCCTGTCTTCAGGTTGTGGATATTGAATACATTAACAATGAGTTGCCGAAGGCAGAAAACTTCCTGAACTGGAATGGTAGGAAGGGACAGATTTTACATAAAATCTATGACAATACCTGCAACATCCTCGTCTTTTAGACACAATACTTGTACTTTACGAATACGAGTAGAAAACTTTGCAGCCCTGCGTTTATGAACCATCATTTCTGCAGCGGCAACCCTCTTAGCCTTTTCATTCAGTGTCTTGTTTTCTAATTCACTTTTAAGCGCTTTACAATTATCACATATGTCAACTTTGGATCGACCAAATGTAAGTGAAAAATGTTCTCTGAATATTTTTAAATAAAATTCGTACTTAATATTACATTCTCGGGAATGTCGTAATCTGAATTGCTCATGCATGATTTTGACATTAAGTTGGCTATTTAAATAACGCTGTTCTCTTGTGCCATAGTGAGAAATTTTTTGGGGATAGGAATTTATGTAAACAATTATCAAACTTATTTCTGCATCACCGATTTGATTTACCGAAGAAGTTTTAACCCTTTGGTCACTAGGCAACTTTCCATAAGCAAGCAGATTGCTTATCCTCTTTACCCTTTGGTTTCTGACACCATGGATACTTAAGAAACCTTTCTTGCATACCTCTAATCGTCCAGTACTGGAATTAATAAAATACTGAAAATTGTTGCATCTTGGTTTGCAGTTGCCTCCTTCTGATACTCTTCTTCGTCTTCTGGAAATATTACCTACAGTAATCAGCCCTTGGAGATAAGAATCTTGTGCGTCCTTTGATGTCATGTTGTAGAAAAGTGAAATACTTCATTTCTTTCTTCTTCAGGAATTCTTCCAAAGCAGTTTTTACGACATCTACAAAATTACACAGATATTTCAGTCTGACGAGCACTAGCAAGGTCTACCAGAAACTTGTCGATGAATTAGCGTCCGTATGGCTGACTCGCCTTTCCACCGATGTATGTCATTTCCATCACTTGGAAGGCAATGTAGGCATAGCGACTGTCGCCCATCCAGGACTCGGATTTCGCGCTATACAAATTTTCTAGCTGTCATTTGGCTGTGGTCTTGCAGTGAGATACTATGTCATGTGGAAGAAAAGTGCCATATGCTCGAGACATATCTTGTAATGAATGGAGTGTGTCAAGTGGAGGTGAATTGTGCAAACAGATCCCATCTACCTGACCATTGGTGGCTATCGAGCGATTTAAGATGGTCAACTACGAGCTCATTTGGGGTGTGGGCAGAAGACTCATGTTCGCTCCGAATGCCTGGAGAGACGCCTTGCCCACGTACCACGTACGCCCACATCACAACCAACGATGCTACCTGTTACGTATGTTGAGGCAACAAGGAGCATGACAAACGTGGACGTTGTTCCGTCCCATTACCGACTCCCCGCTGGCCCGGTTTCTGTGGCTATACTGCAGTGATCCAGTCTGCACGTTATCCGTGAGAAGAGCTGCACCTGAAGGTTGATTCAAGCTTGGACGCTGAGATGCGTGACGTGCCTACTATTCGTCATGATCCACAGGATGCAAGCAGAATTCGCCAAAACGCCGAAAGAAGATGAAGCTGTCTGCAGAAGACGCTTCGTTAGACAGTGACAGATGGGAGGAATATGAGGATAATTCCTCTGTGGTCTGGGCTGCGGACCCCACTCCAGCGGTTCCTGGTTCACTGCTGGCAATGTCCGCCCAGCTTGACAATGCTAAACCCCCTGTGATCGTGTGGTTAAGACACCAGTTGATCATCAGGCCTTGATCTGCACTGTGACCCTGACACAACAACAGAGCAACCATGGTATAGGACCACGCACTCTCATTGTCACCATACTCTGTAAAGAGTCTTGTCACGTAGCTCTCTCGAAAGTGCCTTACCTTCTAGCCACCACTAATACCTGGTGCAAATGTGAGCGATGATGTCATATCTACGATTCCACAATGTGGTGGTAGACGCACGGTCCAAGATGCTACTCCAGGAAGGTGTAAAATGAATGTGCTCAACAGAAAGCACTGAATGTGAAAATGAAGATTTGGCCCTGTCTGACTACCCCCTGAAGCAGATCCTAGGATCTTTTAATGGAGATATTATTTCCTCCTTCTTTCTCTTTAACATATAAATTACAACATAAACATAAATGCCCCATTAAGGGAACTAGTAACCACTAAATGATCAATGTTGTTTCTGCTTATACATTTATTGTAGATTAAAACCCCTTTATACAATTACAAATTACAATGACCAACGGACATAAAGAGATGCAAATGGATTTCCTAACTAAGATGATTGATCAACTGCCCAAATCTGCTCCCTCTTATGGCTACGCGAGATGGCAGACGTCACCTACGTACCAAACACTAGAAGATGATGTACAGTGGTGTGCAACTACAGTCGAAATAAAATTTACATTATCACAGCTGTTTAGCTTTATAGCCCTAATAATCCGAAGGAATTAGCAATATCACCGTATGTACTGCGTCCGGTGCGTCAGAGGGATGGTTCTCTTACACGTCTGCAACGACAGAAGAACTCCAGCCACAAAATATAAAAAGAAAAACTCATTCAAACACTAAGACGGTGGAAGACGTCTTCTCCTCTTTGTGTTCTGCAGACGAGAAACGTGAACTCACAGCCACAAGGACGCAGTTCGGATAACGTCTCAATGTGAGTAAAAGCATCTACATCTACATCTACATCCATACTCCGCAAGCCACCTGACGGTGCGTACCTCTATCGTTTCTCCCTTCTATTCCAGTCTCGTATTGTTGGAAAGAAGGTTTGTCGGTATGCTTCTGTGTGGGCTCTAATCTCTCTGATTTCATCCTCATGGTCTCACCGCGAGGGAGCAATATACTGCTTGACTCTTCGGTGAAGGTACGTTCTCGAAACTTTAACAAAATCCCGTACCGAGCTACTGAGCGTCTCTCCTGCAGAGTCTTCCACTGGAGTTTCTGTAATATCTCCGTAACGCTTTCGCGATTACTAAATGATCCTGTACCGAAGCGCGCTGCTCTTCGTTGCATCTTCTCTATCTCTTCTATCAACCCTATCTGGTACGGATCCCACACTGCTGAGCAGTATTCAAGCAGTGGGCGAACAAGCGTACTGTAACCTACTTCCTTTGTTTTCGGATTGCATTTCCTGAGGATTCTTCCAATGAATCTCAGTCTGGCATCTGCTTTAACGACGATCAACTTTATATGATCATTCCATTTTAAATCACTGCTAATGCGTACTCTCAGATAAGTTATGGAATTAACTGCTTCCAGTTGCTGACCTGCTATTTTGTAGCTAAATGATAAGGGATTTTTCTTCCTATGTATTCGTAGTACATTACACTTGTCTACATTGAGATTCAATTACCATTCCCTACACCATGCGTCAATTCGCTGCAGATCCTCCTGCATTTTAGTACAATTTTCCATTGTTACAACCTCTCGATATACCACAGCATCATCCGCAAAAAGCCTCAGTGAACTTCCGATGTCATCCACAAGGTCATTTATGTATATTGTGAATAGCAACGGTCCTACCATACTCCCCTGCGGCACACCTGAAATCACTCTTACTTCGGAAGACTTCTCTCCATTGAGAATGACTTGCTGCAGTCTGTTATCTAGGAACTCTTCAATCCAATCACAAAATTGGCCTGATAGTCCATATGCTCTTACTTTGTTAATTAAACAACTGTGGGGAACTGTATCGAACGCTTGCGGAAGTGAAGAAACACGGCCTCTACCTGGGAACCCGTGTCTATGGCCCTCTGAGTCTCGTGGACGAATAGCGCGAGCTGGGTTTCACACGACCGTCTTTTTCGAAACCCATGCTGATTCCTACAGAGTAGATTTCTAGTCCCATAAAAGTCATTATACTCGAACATTATACGTGTTCCAAAATTCTACAACTGATCGACGTTAGAGATATAGGTCTATAGTTCTGCACATCTGTTCGACGTCCCTTCTTGAAAACGGGGATGACCTGTGCCCTTTTCCAATCCTTTGGAACAGTACGCTCTTCTAGAGACCTACGGTACACCGCTGCAAGAAGGGGGGCTAGTTCCTTCGCGTACTCTGTGTAAAATCGAACTGGTATCCCATCAAGTCTAGCGGTTTTTCCTCTTTTGAGCGATTTTAATTGTTTCTCTATCCCTCTGTCGTCTATTTCGATATCTACCAAGCAAAAGAAGTGCTCTCAGTCACTGAATGCTGAGTACTCAACGACGAATCCCAACCATGGAGGCGAAGTCCAGAAACTTGTAAGTTCGCAACAGTACAGTGCCTAACCTAACTGTAAAATCTTTTGAGAGCACAGACAGCAAGTCCGTCTGTACCAACAAAAGCTAATACTGAGCGGCTGTCAAACCCGGTCCCTCAAAACGAAAGACCTCTTATCTCAACCGTTGGCTTCCTAGCAAAACTCGGCACCCCTCCCTCGTAACTGCTTTAATCTTTTGTCGTCCAGCGCGGAAAGTTTGCGAGGAAATACCTATACTCATACAATGGTACGCTTCTCACAGTAAAAATCCTCGGAAATAACCCAGCCTGCGATTTCCGAGGAAACGGAGTATTATCCGGTGTTCCTTTAGGTCCCATTACAATACCGGCGAGCCGCCGCTGTATTGTGCTTCCGTGTTCAGGTGTACTTCCTGTGTGAAGCAGGGCCAATACATCTGTGCGGTCTTTTCCATCTAGGGCTTGCGTTACACCTGCCGTTTCATTTCCACTAGCGTTGCAAACCTCTATTAGTAGAGGCAACAATACATTACGCCGTTTTGATAATGAAGACACTCAGTCACCTTTCCTTCAATAAGCGTTAACAACTATTTACAGTGTGTACGTGACAATGTCAGTCTTCATTAATTATCAATATATACGATACACAACCTATCAAATGATACTTAATTGCGGTTGTAAGTCACGGAAAAGTGTGCAGATGAGTGCTTTTAGGTGCGAAATTATAGCCACCTTACAATGCTCCCACCTACTGAACTATTTTGTACTAGGATGGGGTAATTCTCATCCAGTACAAAATAATATAAACATCAACTGTCTGTACAAGCGAACTAATAAAAATATGAGGGCAAAGGAACAATTGAATCATGGTATATTCTTCTACAGTCATTCTGCGTTCATTCATGGGCTTACTGCCATAAATTTATTTAGCACATGTTTATTTTAATCTGTCTGCTCCTTATGTTTGGAACATTCTTTTGAGACATGACGATTGGAATATACAATAACACGCAAAATAACCCATGGTATCGGAGGAAATTTAACTAACGTTAGACATATTTATGCTCTTTCCAAAATGGCAGTTCCTATCTTCGTTTAGACTTGAGACTCATGCTCATTCATCCATCCCTAAGACATAGATTGAGGCAAGAAATATTAAAGTCAAGTATCCTAATCTTTCCAAAGTGGTCGTCCAAAAAAATAAGTGTGCTTCATTTAGCCATTGGTGCACTCAGCCTCGTGATGCCAATTGAGGAGCTATTCGGCCGAATAGTAGCGGCTCCGGTCAAAGAAAACCATCATAACGACCGGGAGAGCGGTGTGCTGACCACACGCCCCTCCTATCCGCATCCTCAGCTGAGGATGACACGGCGGTCGGATCGTCCCGATGGGCCACTTGTGGCCTGAAGACGGAGTGCTTATTTAGCCATTAATGTACAAAACAAGCAGTTATGTCAATTATTCTAGAGGTTATCTATTGGTCATTACACAAATTATATAAAATTCTGTGAAACATCCAGTGTAATTTTACTTGGTCATATTTATGCGCTTGGGTTACATTTAAAACATCATTTCACGAACTGATTGTCCAAGTCTAATGTTTCCCTAATGTGTATACTCTTTAAACATTTCAAAAATCTTATGTTCTAAAGCGTTATTTGACAAACTGCATTTACATTCACTGTGAAAACTAATATTTGTTATAAGAGTTTGGATCGACCACCTATTTTAATTAATGTTCTTGTTCACATTTTATGAAAATGTAATGCAATAACACATTAAAATCCATAGCAGCATTATAAAAAAAATGACAAACAATAATTTTACATAAATAAATACACAAATAAAATTCTGGAAATACAAAAATATTTAAAAACAGTGAAGGACATAGCATCCTTATCAAAGAGAATGGTATACTATAATTTTACATGAATAAATACACAAATATTTTCTGAAGACTATCCTGAAAAAATAAATTCAAGATGTTGACAAAAATGATAAATATGTTTTGTGGGTGTAACTGTTCAGTGTTCACTAAATTATACACCATTTTTTTCATCAAAAGTCACACACTGATTCAGATTTCACAACACAATTTCATCTTCATTTGTGTACAGGGATAGAAGCTACAGTTTTTGTGAAGTTTAGGAAGCGAAGATTGATTGAGATCTGTCATTGTGGGTTTGCAACTCAGGCTTTGAACCACCAGCCCATTGTTGATCCTGTCAAGTTACAAGTCTCTCACA
Organism: Schistocerca cancellata; assembly: GCF_023864275.1. Taxonomy (NCBI): domain Eukaryota; kingdom Metazoa; phylum Arthropoda; class Insecta; order Orthoptera; family Acrididae; genus Schistocerca; species Schistocerca cancellata. The sequence goes on from NC_064634.1 coordinate 512,703,407, forward strand.
GAGTTTATGATGTGGAAGGATTCTCGGAATATACAGCACAGTAAGTGGGTGTATGTTTTGAAACAGTCAAGTTTTTGTAGAATTTTTACACAGTATACAGGACGGAGAGTCAGGTAGGAACTTTATAGGTTACCTAGAAATCCTCTGCATTAGCTAAGAGAAATGTAATTGTATCCAGTCTTCAGTTCATCATGTTCCTTCTTTTTACTATGTTTGTGTTCCTACTCTTCTGTTCTTCATGCTACTTCTCTCTCTATATAAGTAAATATTGTGTTTTGGATAAGGATATTGGTAGTTGTGGACAGGTAGGTTATCTGTCTGGTGACATTATACATGGAACTTGAGTCGTTGTGTGTGACTCAGATTCCTCAGAAGTCAGTGCCAGGTGACTGACTGCTACAGAGTATGATGTTTATCAGTCTCTGCCTGGCAGAGAACAGCAGAAGGGAAAGCAAATAGAGTTCACTGTTCCATACAACTGTTAATAGATGCACTGTAGGCCTAAGTGACTGTATTATGTGTGCAATTTGTTTATTTCGTCTCCATCGTGTAGTACAACAGTGGAGACAAGCCATTAGTGGCCGTTTATACACCCATCTTGTCACGACCCGGCAGGGCTGCTGCAGATGGCTGCTTGTTACCTACTCTGTTGTTGCTGCCTGAGGTCTTCAGTTACCTGCGTTTGAATAGCCATGCTGTTTGCCCACATCGATGACATTTCTTTTCCTTATCGATGGCGTCCCTTCCTTCCACTTTTCTCTATGGCTGTTCCGTTAGTCTTCCATTCCATTTGCACAACATGTTGTTGCTTCCAATGTGTCTCCCAAAGTTTTTGTGCAACTGTGCCCACTACATACAATTATTGACATACTTCTGTTATAAAATATACATTTCTAAATTTCTAAGATGCATTCACTAGTGAGGACATTTATCTTTACATTTATTATTGTTCTAGTTGTACAATCAGCCTAGACACTCACTTATTTACCCTTATTATACTTATCAAAATTTCATGTACAAAGTTAATGTTTCCTCAACCTGTGTAATTTAATTATATCAGTCGGCACCTGTATACCTATATAAAATACACTTAACAGTAGAATTATGCTCATCACCAGATCCCAGTGTTAATAATTGCAAATACTACTTGTTAAACTACTGGGCAGTAGGATCTTTACACTAATCTAACTACAACCCTACTCAAAGTAGTACACTGTAGTTGGGTATCACAAGATCGTCCGATCTCATGGCTCTTGATTTCATCGTGGAAGTCGTTCTGAACATCTGTGAACAAGAAAGTGGACGTCTGCACATACATAGACAAATGAATGATTAGGTGAGCCATTTCTTCGTTTCATGCTTAGGCTTGCTTCCTGTGGACAATCATAGATTAAATAGAAATTTTAGTACAAAAATACTGATAGCTTCTTTAATCACACTGTCACGTACCTTCTTTCATGTTTTTACTGAGTAATACCTTCTTAGTCACTGTCCTTCCGCTGGCTGTTCATCTGTCGTTAACTCTTCCTTTTAGGTTACTATAGATACATCATATTCCCCATACCTAAGAAAGCATCTACTATGGACTGTGAAAACCATCGAACACTCAGTCTTCTTTCACACGCATCAAAAATTCTAATAAGAATAATTTTGAAAAGAGTTGAAAACCAATTGAATAGCACTCTAAGTGAAGACCAATTCGGTTTTAGAAGCGGTGTAGGGACGAGGGAAGCAATCTTATCTTTAAGACTAATAATTGAGAAACAAATTTCCAAAAACAAACAAGTATTTATAGCCTTCGTAGACCTCGAAAAGGCATTTGACAATGTTGTATGGCCAGAAATGTTTAGAATTCTGAAGAAGGCTGGTCTGAAATATAATGATAGAAGGATAATCTTTAAAATATACCAAAATGAAACAGCCGTAGTTAAGAAGGAAAACAAAGAAGAAACAGCAAGAATAAGGAAAGGAGTGAGACAGGGATGCCCACTATCTCCAGTAATTTTCAACGCATATATCCAAGAAGCAATAGACAAAATAAGAGAGAATATTGAAGTAGGAATAAAACTTAACGGAATGAAAATAGATATGTTGCGATATGCAGATGATATCGCCATAATTACAGAAAGGAAAGAAGATTTAGAAGCCGCACTCAATGAAATGGAAAACACCTTAAAAGAACAGTATGGAATGAAAATAAATAAGAAAAAGACTAAAGTGATGGTGAGTGGCGCCCTGAACTACAATGAACCCATACGAATAACAATAAAGGGAGAGAAACTAGGGCAGGTTACAGAATTTAACTACTTAGGTAGCAAAATAACAGCAGATGGAAGGAGCAAAAGTGACATTAAAAACAGAATACAACTTGCCAAAATAGCATTCAATGGAAAAAGAAACTTACTGACGAGTAGAAATGTTAGTTTAGACGTAAGAAAGAGAGTCATGAAAACCTATGTGTGGAGTACAGCCCTTTACGGATGTGAAACTTGGACTTGTGGAAAAGAAGAAAAGAGAAGATTAGAGGCATTCGAAATGTGGTGCTACCGGAGAATGGAAAAAATCAGCTGGCGAGACAAGGCTACAAACGAAGATGTCCTCAGAAGAGTGAAAGAAAACAGATCTCTTTGGCGAAATATACAGAAAAGAAGAATATCCTTCATAGGTCACATTTTACGGCATAACAATTTCATTAAGAGAATATTAGAAGGAATCATTGAAGGAAGAACTCGCCGAGGACGACCTAGATTAAGCTACATTCAACAAGTAATAAATGACATCGGGTGCCAGACCTATGCAGATATGAAGAAGAAAGTTGACAAAAGAACGGAATGGCGTGCTGCTGCCAACCAACCTGTGGGTTGATAACCGAAGAAGAAGAAGATACATTTTATTTTACTAGTGATACCTGCAAATATAAAGATTTTAGTACATTATATAAAATCACTGCTCATCAACACGACTGCCATGCCCTTATGTATTACCCATGATGTCATGTGCTTTGAACAAATAGCAATTCTTACTTATATAATTGGCGGACCTCACATCCCACAATTTCTTATTTTCCTTTATTAATTTTTACATGTCTATATCCCCTTGTTACACTTACATTTCCTGTCGCTATAACACTCAAACAATATTTCGGTGCCCTCATACGGTACTCCGCAGAACTGGCCACCATGTGCACGATTATTCCGTCTCTCTGAATAGCATAACTGCAATGTTTCCGTATACAAATAACGGTGTGCTCTAGCACAGCCACGTGGAGCAGGCCACCTAGTGAACTCACGTTTCTCTGAACGCAGACAAATCATACTTGGACGACACACCTACGTGTCACTGCAAACCACTACTAGCAAGTCACCCATTTGTGATCCCATTGCTAAATATGGAAAATAAATACTCATTTAATGTAGTAGATCTAAAACTTTCTCAAAATTCTGACGTTCTCTCCTAATAAGTTCCATATCAATTCACACATCATTACAACATTTTGTTGCAGTACCACGAGTTTCTCATTTTTTTCTTTACCTTATTTATTCATGGACAGATAGCACATCTTAAACTCTAAACACCTGTTAAATTGTATGCTCAGCTTGCTGTGCACCTAGTTATAGCCTACACAAAGAAACATACCCAAATTTTCTCACACTCGACATGCTGCCCTTTTTTGTGTACTATATTACCTCTTTTAACATAAAATAGCACAGAAAATATTCATAAATCTACATACCCCTTCAGTGTAATAACTTAACCTAATTGCTAACTACATACAATCTACTTTACTTTCGCCATACAAGCTCATTTCAATTCTACTTACATATTCTATGACATTTTGCCATACTCTCCCAGTGTTAGGTGGTCTAATTTCAATTGAGTGTTTCCGATTCCTGTTGTTATTTATTCCACCCCATCCTTGGTCAGACCGTTGACGAGTTTCTCTACTGCGCCATTACGTTGTGGCTCCCATCTGCGTTCATTTAGTTGCCTATATTCTCTGCTATAGTTCTTCCACAGTACATTGTTCCCACTACGATATCTGTTGTCCACATTTTGGTGAGGCAGTTGATTTACAATGTTTTGCCAATTATGGCCTCTATTATTCCCTCGGTATTCTCCCTTCTTTCACTTTGCCCGTCTCTTTAATTACGTTTATCTCGCATCTAATGCTCATTGAAAGCGAACTCCAACTATCTTAAGATACCCTTGAATCCATCTACATCACTTCTACATCGGACGACGAGCGTTTGCTGGTAGGAAATTGGCAACTTCATGTAACACAATCTTATGATATCAGCCAGTGTGCATGGGTCGTCCAAATACTGATTTTTCTTGTTCAAGTTTTCGAAATGCTTCACCGGACTACGGAATCCTGAACTCTCCAAGTCTCTGTTCATCATTGTTTTCTGTTTGATCCTGTACTGTGTCTCCTTGGACCAGTATTTATTTAAAAATGCGTCACGAATCAATTTGTATGACGTGTACGTTTTTGCAATGTTCCGCATGCATTCGTCCGATGTTCTCTCGATATGTGAATATTCGAAGTCCAGTTTGTACATCAGAGGCCAGTGAGAAGGTAATGATAAATCAAATTGTCCAATAAAAGTTTTATGGTGTAAAAATTACCCTCGTCTTTATAATGCTGGAATTTTCGTACAGAGATAAAATGCTTAAAACAGAAAATTGCATTAGAATTTCTTCCCGCTTGGCCTACCACATTCTCTCTTGGCGCTAACGTTTCCTGTGTACAGTTCCCTCGGGCGTCCTCTTTTTCTGCTATCTGTCACGTTTTTATCATTGGAAAAATGTGCTGTGGTGCGCATTATCGGGTAACAATTATGCATATGAAATATGTCGTTGCTTTTCTTCGTATTCGCAATTTGAGGCCCAGTTGTGTTCTGTGTAGACGCGGGGGCCATATCTCTAGGGATATTTCGTTGCTCTGCAGATACGCTTTCTGTCTGCAGTTGACGAGCAACTCTCACATTCGAGCACATTCTAATTTCGTCTGGGATTGGACATGATCGTGCCCAGTTTTATCTGGCTCTATCGGTTTCTGTTGTTTCCAAAGTTACCTATTATTTGGCGCAATTTCTGTCTTATGCAGCTGCGTTATTTCGATTTGTTTCAAGCGCCTCTGCAACTTCGTTGATGCACCTGTACCTGTCTTTGTCGTGTTTTCTGTCTTGTCGAATGTTTCAAGAGCAATGCCCTTTGCCCTCCTCGCTAGTAATAGCGCCTCATTCACTGTTCTTCTGCCCTCCGCAATCTCACGTTCTAGTTTTTCTCGGAGCATCACTACCTCACATTTCACTTCCTCACTTCATGTTTTATTGACTGAATCTCGATAACGAATTTTACTTCCCATTTCAGCTCTAACGTTTCCAATTTTACTTCCCATTTCAGAGTGTACTTCTTCATTCCCCTTTTTTATATGATCTCCGAAATCAGCACGTACTTCATCTTCCCTCTTTTTTATTTGTGTTACCGGTTCACTTCCCATTGCTTTGAGGTATGCAAGGATGTGCAACACAACTGTGTTATCTAAATCTTCTCTCCTATTGTGACTGTCTCTTTCTCTAGTCTGAGGTGATCTTCTGCCCTTTTCCCTTTCCATTTCTTGGTATTCAAACAAGTCATCACCGCGCGCCCCTGATATGCTGCCTCGTGACGATGTCGCTTACGGGGATCTACCACGATTCTTAGTTGATCTGGGTTCCTTATACTCCCTTCATTATAGTCCCGTATATTTACGGCTGTCTCAGTGTGTCTCTGTACCTCAACTTCGCTATTATATTGACCACCATAGGTTTCACTATGTCTATCATCCTCAAAAAGTTCCTTTGGATCGGTATTCTCACCTGTGCCTTGTGCTGCTAACAAAGCTAACTTTTCTCATACCACAGGCTTTCTTGACTATCACGTGTGTCTTCCATTTGCATATTGTTACAACCAGTGATCTGATGTCGTACTAAGCGCACTTTCGTCCTTGTTATCATGGACTTATCCAACTGAATTTCCTAACTAAGATGATTGATCAATTGCCCAAATGTGCCCCCATTTATGGCTATGAAAATCTAATATAAATAAACGAGATGACTGACATCTCCTACATACCAAACTCTAGAAGACACTATTTCCAAAAATGGCCTACAGTGGTGTGCAACTCCAGTGGAAATAAAATTTACATGAACACAGCTGTTTAGCTTTATAGCCCTAATAATCCGAAGCAATTAGCAGTATCACCGTATGTACTGCGTCCAGTGCGTAAGAGTGATGGTTCTCTTACAAGTCTGCAACGACAGAAGAACTCCAACCACAAAATATAAAAAGAAAAACTCATTCAAACACTAAGACGGCAAAAGACGTCTTCTCCTCTCTGTGTTCTACAGACGAGTTCGGATAATGTCTCAACGTGAGTAAAAGCAGAAGAAGTGCTCTCAATCACTGAATGCTGCATGCTCAACGACGACTCCCAGCCTGGAGGCGAAGTCCAGAAATGTATAAGTTCGCAACAGTACAGTACCTAACCGTTCTAACTGAGAGCAAAGATAGCAAGTCCATCTGTACCTACAAAAGCTGAAACTGAGCGACCGTCAAACATGGATACTCAAAATGGAAGACTTCTCTCCACCGCTGTCTTCCCAGCAAAAGTCAGCTCCCCTCCCTCCTAGATGCAGAAGGCCAATCGTATTCTCGAAACCATGGAATATTCTCCCTTTCTGCAGATTCTTCGAAACGCCAACCAACCATATTTTAGTCTTTTGTCGTCCAGCGCGTGCCTTTTCATTTCCACTGGTGTTCCACTGTCTACTAGTACAGGCAATCATTCATTGCGCCGTTCTGATAATAAAGACACTTCGTCACATTTCATGCAATAAGTGTTAACAACTATTTACAAGGTGAACGTGACAATGGCAGTCTTTTTCAAATATACATATGTAAAAAATACAACCTATCAAATGATACCTAATTGCGGTTGTAAATCATGGCAAATTGTGTATATGAGTGCTTGGAAGGTGCGAAATTGTAGCCACCTTACAACTGCACCAAACCAGCTATTCGTCACATGCTCATGGCATACGGTCGCGACAAAGCACTTTGGCAATGGTTGACATCTAAGTTTTCCTGCTCGGTCTTGAGAGAACTAGCATCGAAACGACATTCGGTGGAGCACAAAACGGCAATCCATCAGAAAGAGGCGTGGCTCAAGCGCTCAAGGTACGCGGGTTCGAACGAGGCTGCAAGATTCCATTCCAGATGAACGTGCTTCTCCCTACCACATCGTCAGAGAACGGAGACATCGTAAGAGGCAACTCATCACAGCATTTATTGTATCGAAGGGCAAGGTGCAGAGACATAGGTCGCCATGTCTCGGTCGGGCACACAGTTTTAATCTGCCAGGAAGTTTCATATCAGCGCACACTCCGATGCAGAGTGAAAATCTCATTCTGGAAACATCCCCCAGGCTGTGGCTAAGCCATGTTTCCGCAGTATCCTTTCTTTCAGGAGTGCTAGTTCTGTAAGGTTCGCAGGAGAGCTTCTGTAAAGTTTGGAAGGTAGGAGACGAGATACTGTCAGAAGTAAAGCTGTGAGGATCGGGCGTGAGTCGTGCTTCGGTAGCTCAGATCGTAGAGCACTTGCCCGCGAAAGGCAAAGGTCCCGAGTTCGCGTCTCGGTCGGGCACACAGTTTTAATCTGCCAGGAAGTTTCATATCAGCGCACACTCCGCTGCAGAGTGAAAATCTCATTTGGATTATAAGATATTCGCACACATACATCAAGCTCGCCTCCTCGCTATTTTCAAGGATCCCATTAAGTCCGACCAAACATGACTGGGAAGCAGCAGTAAAATGCACAAATCATTAAGGTGTTGTTGACATTTGGTGGCACTCATGTCAGTGTGTCGTTTAGAAGGCCCATCGTGGTGGCCGACCCACACCACGCTTTCGACAATATTGAGCATGGTTTCTTGTAGGCTGTTTTACGGAAGTTGAATCTGTCCACGGTATCGGCTGGTGTGGTTCCCCGTTTCATTTGCGTGGACTGCTCCACAGTTATGGTCAATGGTTCAAATGGCTCTGAGCACCATGGGACTCAACTGCTGAGGTCATTAGTCCCCTAGAACAGAACTAGTTAAACCTAACCTAAGGACATCACAAACATCCAAGCCCGAGGCAGGATTCGAACCTGCGACCGTAGCGGTCTTGCGGTTCCAGACTGCAGCGCCTTTAACCGCACGGCCACTTCGGCCGGCTATGGTCAATGGATACCACTCGCTGTCACTCACTACCGAGCGCTAGGTGAGTGAAGACTGCCCCTTGTCAGCCTTTCTATTCACTGCCGCCTTCGAGCCTGCACTTCATGATCTGCACCAGCGCCTGGAGGACATTCATCTACGCAATGTGCGTTGTAAGTATAATGCCTACGAGGACGATGTAGTTTTCTTGGCGAGGTCGGTGGAAGATGTACGAACGGCCATCGCCTGGCTTCAGTGCTATGGTGAGGTGGCCAGCAGTCGTAAGAAATTGCGGAACACGCACTACATGGACGTGGGCAGAGGATTGAGCACGAGTACACCAGTTTCCAAGGTCCAAGTGCTGAAATGTTTGTGAATGACTTTCTATGGGAACGTGCAGCGTATAGCAGCGGCTACCATCACAGACTGCTTAATATGATATGCACGCAAGTTCGTCTTCATACCTTTCGAAACCCTCACTCGATCATGAGGGTACATTTTTTGAACGTCTACCTCTCCGCAGAACTTAATGATTACTCACACGTTCTCCATCTGCCTGCTACGGTGGCTTCCAAGTTCCCGGCGCCGTGTGGTCATTTCGTCAGCAACGGTAGGGTGTTCAGAATCCGTTATGAGACACTACCGTTGGCCCCACACGTTGGAGGCATTGGAATGACATACGTGCAACATGGGGTGCTTTCTTTCTTTCTGCGGACGATGATTCTCCTACATGATTCGGACGAGGACAACTTCACTGGTACACTGTATGTAGAGCCTGCTGACGAAGTGGCGGTTCAATCGCGCAGCTGTTATATTACATTCACATCTATCTGTTGGATGTCCTACCCATCACGCTTGCGCTTAGAACCACGGACTCCCACCTCTGCTTTCAACAGACACTGCTTGCTAGTGTGATTGAGCGCCGACATCCCACGGTTGAGTGGAAGCAGGTGTGGAGCAACATACACTGGCTAAATAAATGGCAGTATTAATAGTGGCTGGTTGCTGTTTTCTTCTTTGTATGAATTAGCCTACATTAATTATACACAGCCACGGTCTCACCATGTCAGTTTTAGACAAAATAGCATACCTCGCCAGGTACTGAGAAGTGTTAACGATTTCAAAGATGCAGAAGAAACCTGACAAAGACAATCCTCAACATCAAATATAACATGCAATGTCTATTACCACAAATAACACCAAACTACATAAAAGTAAAGATTAATGCACGTAGCAGCACTGCAAAAATAGTCAAAACCAAATGTGAAATCATGTGGTTCAAGACAGAGATAGAAATGCAACACAAAAAGAAAGACCTCCTCAACAGACAACTGTACAATCTACACTTGCAACTTAGCAATAGCCTTTACAGCCTACAGTTCTCCTACATATTGCAATACATTGACGACATCATTTCTAAAGAACATCAGAAAATAACTTGTAGGCATAACAAAAAACTTGATGGTCTCAAAAGTAAAAAAAGTAGCTTCAGTGCCAAAAATCCCCAACCTAACATCAGTTCCATGAAAGAGTTATTAATTCAGCTAACAACACCTTTACAAATACTGATCTTGCCCTCATAAACAAAGGTCTTAAGCACAACATAAAACCAAATCTTAATTGCAATAACCTAAAAAGCCTTATTGCATCCACTAAGCTTGCATATGATGCTGCTAAATTGAATCCCAGTGAAACCAATGCAATAGGCTTGAAAGCCAATAAAATAATCACATGACACCTAAAAAATACTTCACATAAAAACAGTGACCAAAAGACACTGAATTGTATCTACTCCAAGCTTTCTAATAGTAAAGCTCTAATAGTGAAAGCAGACAAAGGTAACTGTGCAGTTGTAATGTATGAAAATGAATATGTTGACAAAACCGTGGAATGTTTCAGTAGTAATAACATAATCAAATTAGACTTTGATCCCACTTCTAAATTTCAAGCCAAACTTAAGAAAATTCTTAAGAACTGTAATTTCTTCCTAAGCAAATGGGAAGTACGTGACTGCATTGTTATGAACCCCACTGCCCCTCACCTCTGGTCACAGTCCAAACAGCGCTGCCCAATCAGGCCTATTGTTAACTCTAGGAACAGCCCCTCATACAGATTAAATAACAAACTGCTAGCTCTCCTTAAAACCCTATACACTTTTGGGACCAACTACTCTGTTAGGAACACATTTGAGCTCATTGACAAAATTAAGGATGTGCGCATTTCATCGACAGTCAGATTTGCATTGCTTGACATTGTAAATCTCTATACTAACATCCCTATACAGGACACCATAAATATAATCAAGAACAATCTGCTTAAACACAAGAAACTGAGTATGGCAGAAATATATGAGTTCATTGAGTTACTTACATTGGTACTGTCATACAATTACTTCAGGTTTAATAACAAAATTTACAAACAGAATGATGGGTTGGCAATGGGTAGCAGCCTAGCGGGGGAAGTTAGCAAACATCTACATAAACCACCCAGAACACACAATTTTCAAAAATAACAGTCACATCAACAGCAAAATCATCTACTATAGAAGGTATGTAGATGATACAATTATTCCTTTTGATGGCACTAATGAAGAAATTGACACATTAGCAACCAAGCTGAGCAGCATGCACAGTAACAACAAATTCACTGTTGAACATGAATCCAACAAGGGCATCAATTTCTTAGATTTAAAAATTTCCAGCAAGAACCAGAAACATCATTTTGAAATTTACAGAAAGCAAACATCCACAGATGTGTGCATCAACAGCTCATCTTGCCGTCCTAACCAACATAAGATGGCATACTTCTGGTCCATGCTTAGTCGCCTGCATAAAATTCCACTGGAATTAGTTGAACAACATAAAGAAACCAATATCATCAAATCCATAGCTCTAACCGATGGATATAACCCACACATGAGTGATAAATTATCACAAAAAATCCAAAAAACAGCAAACAACAAAGCTCCACACCAGACACCTATGAAGTCAACACAAACGTCTGCTGAAAGCAGCAGAAAGAATATGTCTCACTTCCTTTTCTAGGGAGCATACCCCATAAAATAAGTAATCTCTTCAAAAACACAAACATAAATATAAGCTTCCACACAAACCATAAACTTCAGCAGCTAACCATTCATAACATAAAGAATAACAACCCCCCTTACAAAAGATGCCAAAATTGCCCTTCCTTTTATATTGGACAGACGGGGAGAAACTTTGAGATTCTATTCTAAGAACATTTAGAAGCTATATGTCTGAACAATCCTTCAGAATCTGCATTTGCAATGCACACAGCTCTTAGTAAACATGGAGTAAACAACATTGAAGACCACATTCAGATATTGCATCACGTTGAGAAAGGTAGCCTCATGAATCTGCTTGAAGAGATATAAATATATACACATAAAAGCAGATCACCACATCATATTCTTAATGAACAGATGGAGCTAGCCAATACAAACTTTCTGGAAAACTGCACTCACCTATTATCCAGTCTAAAACATATATAAACACAACTCCTTTTAACAACAACATGCAATCAATAATCCAAATAAAGTATTACATCATAATATGGCTGCCTGCTCAATCACACATTACTGCAACTGTAAAACTGATTAAAAATTAAAGTTTTGTGTGACACTACATTAATATAATTATTACTGTCACATTATTCTTTTATCTCATGTATATGCTGTCACCTGTTTATTGCACTGTATTTACACAATACCTTATAAGTAACATTCATGCAACTGGCCATCATATTTTCCCAATTTATTTGTAATTAATGCTCACTGAATATGGTATTCTTTGTAATATAAATACTTGTAATGCTGCCTTGATTCTTAAAAAAAGAAATTACTGCTACAATACTTGATTCAAAATTTCAGTGCACCATAGATAGATTTTAATATAATTTTTACTGTCATGTTATTCATTTTATCTCACCCTAATGTTGCTCCTTCTATATAGCACAGTGTTTACATAATACCATATAAGTAGCATTCACACAAGTTGGTTACTACATCTGCCAATTTCGTTTGTAATATTATATGCTCATAATGTAAGGTTTATCTTTGTGTTTTAATTTTCATTAAGTTATGCTATACTTTGAAAACAATCATTCTGTGAAATCAAAGCAACCTGGATATTGTGATGTCTCTGAGAGAGAACGTCACTGACACTGTTGTGTTTGCAAATCTGCAATCTTTGTGATAACTTCACATGTGGCAAATTCTTTTTGGTGTGTGTGTGTGTGTGTGTGTGTGTGTGTGTGTGTGTGTGTGTGTGTGGCTATGTGTGGCGCTTTGCACAAAATGGTGATGTACAAATTACATAAGTGCTGGATATATTTAGGACTATTCGAAAAATACAATCCTGCAACTTCGCAACAAAATCGCGCGGAATTTTCGACGTAAGTACCATAATCGCTTAACCTCACATATTTATTCACGCTGTATTTCATCATTTGGAAGTTAGTTATTTTCACTTAGGGCGCTTCTAACACTGTTTTCTACCGGAGGGCAACAACACACCAAAAATACTTCGCCACAGTGGTATAATAAAAATCGAAAACGGACGATAATGTATATTGTATCTTGAAAATCATGTGAACAGCCGTCTGATGATGAACTTGCCAGTTCGAAACCGGTAACGGCGCTATTTACGTAAATAAATAACAGTATTAATAGTGGCTGGTTGCTGTTTCCTTCTTTGTAAGAATTAACCTACATTACAATGTTTAGTATTGTATTTTTTCCTTTTGCAATAAAACTTATTAATACGATTTGTTTGAATGTTGTCTAGCGAGTCGAGAAAGCAGGTTTCCCGGACACGCTACATTTGACGACTGGGCAGGATTCAACAGGCTCGACTAGGCAACTGGGAAAAAGGGTAGAGTCGGGAAAAGTTATTTACTGCATGCTTTCTTTCTCGACATGCAGAAGGTACCGCCAAGTTTTATAATTCGATACATATTATTTTAAAATGCATCTTTGAACCTGAAAATAAGAAGACATTAGCATGAATCTAAATTTTGGTACCATTACTTCAGGAAAAACAAAATTTTCTGGCCTCTATGAGACAAAAAATAACTATCCATGCTTTCAAAACGAACAGACAAAGAAGGGAAACAAACTGACAACAGGGAAGACACTGCTGGTTTCAACTGAAAATAGAATAAGACAACATATCACATGTGTTCGATATAATGAAAAAATGAGGATAAAAATATGTACCATCACAAGTTATGAAATACACAAAATTATGATAGAAGGCCGATAAACAGATCCCTTTCAAGTTCCCATGGTCCTGTTGGGGACAGCTGTTATTTTGGAAATAAAAAATGTCAGATTCCACTGCTTTATGTGTTGTTACTGGAAACCACGCACAAAGAATAATCTGTTGCTTTAAAGGAGAGCCGTTCAGCGATGCTGATCGGGAACACGTAGCCATGCAAAGAACTCATGGCGACAGGAGAGCAGAGGACGACAGCAAGAGAAGGTGAGAGAGAGAGAGAGAGAGAGAGAGAGAGAGAGAGAGAGCGAAGCAATGAGACAGATCGTCCAGCTGTCAGCGCGCTGACTGGTTGCAGGTAGAGCGGGCTGCTCTCATAGCAGACTTTCAGCAGCGACCGTCTGTAATACACCACGGGAGGATGGTTTGTGAAATTTTTAGTGCCCTGTAAAATTTTAAAACCTGTCAATGAACTCAATTTTCAGCGGCCTTTTAGCGTAAATCACGCGGGAGAATACAAAAAATACAGTCTTGGTTGGTTGGTTAGTTGGTCGGTTTCTGGGGCTGAAGGGACCAGACTGCAAACATCATCTGTTCCTGTTTCCACGACCATGAAACACTCACAAGCAATAAAAACAAGCATTGGAGAGAACATGGGATGACACACAACAAGAAAGACACAAAGACCAGAAAAAAAGGAATTACAAACACACAGAGTTGTACAGTGGATGGCCGACCATCGAAACAAAAAAAGGAAAAGCCAACCATCAAGGGGCACACTAAAAAATCCCCAATCTAAAACCGTAGGCCGAAGGCCAGACTCAACACGCAAAGTAGACAAACCCACAGATTGTGCGATAAAAGCCCCTGCTCGAATAAAACTAAAAACTAAGCCTGCCATTGCAGCGTCATCCGTTAACAGAGCAGGGAGTGTATCAGGTAGCCCAAACATCTGTCTGAGCGCCGTAAAAAGCTGACAGTCCAAAAAGATGTGGACCACTATCATCACTGATCCACAGCGACGTAGAGGTGGGTTCTCGCAGAGCAATAAATGACCGTGCGTCAGCCAGGTGTGGCCAATGTGTAGCCGGCAGAGAACAACTTGAGGCTCGCTTGGAGGAGCGCCACAAACGAGTAGTATCCTTGATGACTCGATGTTTGTTCGGTGCGCCATTCATCACACCAGGTACAATGGACTTTCCGCAGCAATACTGACTGGAGATCACATTCCGAAAGACCAATCTCCAGGACTGCTTCACTGATAGGCCGTTTGGCCGGCCTGTCAAATGATTTAAATGGCTCTGAGCACAATGTGCAGGGGCCAGACTGAGGTCATCAGTCTCCTAGAACTTATAACTACTTAAACCTAACTAAGGACATCACACACACCCATGCCTGAGGAAGGTGCAGGTTAAGTGCAACAGTCTTCTACAATCCTACTGGTCGGGCCTAAGCCGGCCGGGATGGCCCAGATGTACTAGGCGCTTCTGTCTGGAACTGCCCGACCGCTATGGTCGCAGGTTCGAATCCTGCCTCGGGCATGGATGTGTATGATGCCCTTAGTTTAGTTAGGTTTAAGTACTAAGCTCTAGGCAACTCATGTTCTCAGATGTTAAGTCCTATACTACTCAGAGCCATTTGAATTATTATTATTATTATTTTTTTTTTGTCGGGCCTAAACGTGCCAAGACCGGACTGCAAACAAGTGTTTTGTGCGAACCTATATGATTCCTTATGAACCGTTAAAGGATCTTCATCTTCCAGCGTGGGTGTAAAACATACTAACCATTGCGTTTTCTCAAAACATGACCAGTTTTGACTGAAGTACTTGCTGCACACGGAAAAGTAGTTAACTTACAGCTGGTCGTTGCCATAGAAATAGCAGAGGATGAAGTAATTAGGACCTACTAAAATGACATGCAAGTGGGTGGGTCATGAGCCAGGCGAACGGTTGGTAGAAGGACAAAGCAAGTTCCTTTCAGGATTCGAAGAGATACGAAATGCCGAGAGGAGGACCTACTGGAAGGTGCCTGTACGGCATTAGAAAACATGTAGGAGCACGTGCGTGTGTCCGGTTCAAATGGCTCTGAGCACTAAGGGACTTTACTCTGAGGTCATCAGTCCCCTACACTTAGAACTACTTAAACCTAACTAACCTAAGGACCGCACACACATCCATGCCCGATGCAGGATTCGAACCTGCGACCGTAGCAGCACCGCGGTTCCGGACTAAAGCGCCTAGAACCGCTCGGCCACAATGGTCGACGCATGTGTCTGGCTAATGACCGCAACACACGGGAAACGGTGGTGGAGCGCTATGCCCAGCAGTGCCAGCTACGGACCTACCACAGATATTTTCATCAAAAATTGCTTCCTATTATCTCATTCGTTATTATATTCTTGCTGGTCTTGTTGATTGTGGGATAGCTGAACCGAATTTATGTTTGTTGAATGTTGATTTCTTTCTTCGTCTAGGAGAAAATATATTATTATCCCAGAGGTTGCTACTGTTAGAAAGCACTGTCAGAAAGCACTTAAATTAATGTGTCTGGTAATTACTTTTCCGAGCTGAGTTTTCTGTCTTGTCTAAAGACGTCTCCGCTTTCTTGGTTCTGAAGGGTATTGCATCTCTTATAGTGCTTTTCTCTGGTAACTATCTCCGGTAACTATCAGCTCAGAAAATAAGTGGAACTCACCGAGGAAACTATATTCTCATTTGTTCAGTTTTGCTCCGTTTCTGTTCATATCTTTTGCTACTATTTCTGAGTTGCTTACATTCGAGTGAATTTCTCACATGGTATTTCCCCAGACGTCAAGATCCATGTATACTAAATATTTTGCCTTTTTCACGCTATGAGTCTGTCAACTGCAAATACAAAGTAATTCCATTCGTCTTTATTTCCCTTTGTATATATTACAATAACTATGAATGAAAAGAGCTGTAACACGGCAATACATTAGTGGACACTATTTCGCCGCCATTCATTCTGATCTGCTATATCTTATCCGGACATAGCCACAGAACTTCTAACTGAACCTGTTTACCTGTTGTATTGTATCGCATGTTAACCGGGGACTTGGAAACGACAGAGAGGCTCCGTCCACGCCGCAGCCGCAGTGGTCCACAACCCCACGACGACTACCGCAGTCCACTTCACCCCTCCACCGCCCCACACCGAACCCAGGGTTATTGTGCGGTTCGGCCCCGGCGGAGCCCCCCAGGGAACGTCTCACACCAGACTAGTGTAACCCCTATGTTTGCGTAGTAGCGTAATGGTGATGTACGCGAACGTGGAGAACTTGTTTGCGCAGCAATCGCCGACACCTGTTTACCTTTCTACCAACAAGCTTCGCACATCACTCCAAGTATGCACATGTCTTACTCCTCAATATCTCACAGCTGTATCCAGTCCGCAAGTCCTAACTGAACTCATTACATCTACATCTATACTGTACAAGCCAACTTACGGTGTGTGGTGACAGCAGGATACGTTGGCGCCTTTCCTGGGCGACTCACGAATGGCGCGTGAGAAGAATGATCGTCGGTAAACGATGTACGAGCTGTAATTCTCAGATTTTCTTGTCGTGGTCATTTCTTGTGGCGTCTGTGAGGAGAAAGTAATGAGCTGCCGACTCTCTTTGGAAAGCTGTAGTACTCTTCAGTCCAAAGACTGATTTGCTGCACGTCTTCGCGGTAGTCTGTCCAGTACAAGCAGCTCCATCTCCAAACAACTACTTCAACCTACATAAATTTGCATCTGCTTACTGTATTGAAATCTTTGTCACTCCTGCAATTTTTTCTCTCCACTCTTTCCTCCATTACAAAGTTGGCAACTACTCGATGTAGAATGAAATTTTCACTCTACAACGGAGTGTGCGCTGATATGAAACTTCCTGGCAGGTTAAAACTGTGTGCCGGACCGAGACTCGAAGTCAGGACCTTTGCCTTCGCGGGCAAGTGCTCTACCAACTGTGCGACCCAAGCACGACTTCGAGTTCGAGTCTCGGTCCGGCACACAGTTTTAATCTGCCAGGAAGATTCAACTACTTCATGTTGCAGGATGTGTGTTACCAATCAATTCCTTCGTTTAGACGTGTCATAAATTACTTCCTCATTCATTACTTGACCTACATATGCAATCTTCAGCATTCTTGTATAGTACCAATTTCAAAGGCTTCTATTCTCTTCCTGTCGGAACTTGTAACGTACGCTCTCGGATTGGCAACAGAAAAATTCTTCATGATGAAAAATTCCTCTCAAGTGAAGTTTGTTCATCATCTTTGTAAAGCTTTCACATCTACAAAATTATCCCGTGACGAAACACGCCACTGTTCGTGGACCTTTTCTATTTCTAACTTGACGAAGGTCCCATGGCCGGCCGGTGTGGCCGGTGTGGCCGAGCGGTTCTAGGCGCTTCAGTCTGGAACCGCGCGACCGCTACGGTCGCGGTTTCGAATCCTCCTCGGGCTTGGGTGTGTGTGATGTCGTTAGGTTAGTTAGGTTTAACCAGTTCTCAGTTCTAGGTGACTGATGACCTCAGATATTATGTACCATAGTGCTCAGAGCCATTTGAAGGTCCCATACTAACAATGAATCCAGAAGAATCGGTCATACAAGTGTTTTTTAATTCACTTCATTTGTGGATAAACTCAGTCGCCCTCTGAATTGCTGTTTGCCACGGCCGTCGACGCACTCTGTCGTCTTCGATTAAAGAATCCGTAGAAATACGACTGGCGGAAAATCTGTTAAACCGTGACAGCGGCTACCAGCTGGACAGTGCATGGAATCCCATCATCTCCACGATTTGCTCAAATCGAAGACGACAGAATGTGTCGACGGCCGTGGCAAACAGCAACGCAGAGGGCGACTGAGTTCCGCCATTCCACCAGCGAGGGCGCTGCCGGCGGGCAGTGTGCTTCATCTATCAAGTTTTCGACGTATGCGCAGAATAGTTAGCTAAATATTGCGGAACGGAGGACGTTTTCGCCAGTCTGCGACGGCTCACCTGAAGATGACTGGCAGGTGCCCAGTTGAAATATCGTGCGAAGTATTGAACGACGACCGGCTGCAAGCCCGAAATTTGTTTGAACAGTCAATTCGCCGGGAAAATTTTAAAATTCACGTAGTTCGAGATGTTCACGAGATGTCGTACTTTGGAAAGTTTCCACACCGACACTTGTTTCTGCCATTCAATTTGCGTGGTTGTTATGTTTGCTTACGGTGTGCTTGTGTGTATTTTGAGTGCACTGTCCAAGCAGTGGGTCGTGTGTGGACGATGGGATTTACCAAGGCAGAAAAAGCCAACATGCTCATGGAATATGGGGAGTGTAGGAAGAATGCAGTTCATTGTTGTATGGTGTATGCGGTAAGATATGTGGTAAGATATGCGAATAGACGTCATCCTTCTCGGCAGTTTCTTGTCGACGTGTCCAGCCAGTTGCGTGAAAGTGGTAGTGTAACTCCTAAACAACGTAAGAGAAGGAAACAAACGGCGACAGAAGAAGGGAAAATTAACGTTCTGGCTGCTGCTGCTGCTGCAGTTTAACAGCACGTTAGCTCCCGCGCAAATCTCACGAGGGAGTGGCACGAGCAGTTCCATGCCTATCACACTCTGTTACAAAGAGCTGCATGGAAACGATTATAAGAATCGTGTTAACTTCCGTACATGGGCATTAAGAACGATACTCGAAATGTATCACGTATCTTGTTTAGTACAGAAGCCACATTAACCAACCACGGACAAGTAAACTGCCGAAACATGCACTACTGGTCCGTTGACAAACGCCGTTGGCTTCGTCATGCGGAACATCATTCTCCATGAAGTGTAAACATGTGGTGTGGGACAGTGAACCGTGAGCTCATAGGTCCGGTTTTCGTAGACGGAGCACCGAATGCACTCAGTTATCGCAGCCTCCTCACAGACCATCTTCGTCACGTTGTAGTAGACGGTCCTCTGCGGAATAGAAGAGACCAGTGATACTAAGATGGTGGCTGTCCAGCCCATAGTGCACGATGTACTACAGCATGTCTTCAAATCGTTGGATTAATCGCAGAGGATCTGTACCTCGGCCGGCACGTTCCCCGGATTTGACACTTTGACACATTTTTTTTTTTTGGGGGGGGGGGGGGGGGGGGTGGAGGTGGGAACTGTAAGGCGGTGTCTGCAAGGGCATACCAATTACACCCGATGATATGCAACGACGTGTTACCGCTGACTCCTCTGACATCTCCGCTGAAACTCTAGCTCGTGTGCAGCAGTCCTCCCATACCAGACTGGAAGCGTGTGTGATTTTGAACACAACCTGTGATCGTCAGTTGTCTCGTTACTGGCCAGAATGCACGTAACTTGTGTATAGACTTGTTCGTTAGTGTGTGCTACCGCAGGTACTAGACAAGTATCGCTGTGAGGTCTTTTCAAAATACGATATCTCGTAAATGGCTCATACTAGAATGTTGACATTTTCATTTACCCTTCTTTATGTTTATTAATAGCAATAGTCACTGTTCCACTTAAAAATGTGTGTGTTTGCACAAAAATAAACACTGTATTATCATAATTTGTTGACTGACTAACAATACGAGCTCCTGACTATCAATCCATTCTGTGAAAACAGTACATCAATAGGATTTTCTATTTCCACAATATGTGTCGTGCAAACTTTAGGTGATTCACCCTGTGTGTGTATCAGATGATTCACCTGACACTATTGCTGTCGGTTCTAGGCGCTTCAGTCTGGAACAGCGTGACTCCTACGGTCGAAGGTTCGACTCCTGCCTCAGGGATGGATGTGTGTGATGCCCTTAGGTTAGTTAGGTTTAAGTAGTTTTAAGTTCTAGGGGACTGATGACCTCAGATCTGAAGTCCGATAGTGCTCAGAGCCATCTGAACCACTCAACCCACAACGTTATAGCTGGCCTTCATAAAGGAGGCTCGAGATTTTCACACTCACTCACTCCATGAGGGCAGACTATTAATCCTACAGGAAAAAAATGAACATCCTTTTTGTAGGAAAGATTGAATGTGGGCATAATTCGTGCAGTTGTACAGTGGAAGGGGGCAGTGCCGAGAATAACGTACCAGAAATCCTAACCAGTGAGGCCTGAGTGTGGGAGTGGAGGTGCGATAGAAGGTCACTCACTTTTGTACATTTTTCTTGAATAACTAGAAAACTATGGCCTCAAGCGAAAACGTATCCCAGTGCAAAACTTAACGACATTAAATTTTCTACCTAAAGGTCCAGTTCATTTTTTATGTAGCGACAACAGTCTGCGGGTAGCGAGGGAGGAAATATGAAAATCTCGCGCCTTGTTTGTGAAGGTCAGTTGTAACATTTGTGGTTGCATAAAACGACAACGGCAGCGTTAGTTGAGACACCGTGTGTGTCATCAGGGATGAGGAAATGGTCCGGAAATTACGTTTACCCCTGGTGATTTTCTGCTATTAAGAACGAAAGAACGACTTGATGAGTATTTTTCTGGAAGGAAGAGGCAAATGCAGTCACGATCACAGATCACATCTCTTCTACTTTACCGCGGCATCTGGTTCACGCACCCTGCTATAACTTGTACCTCTCTCGGGTACCCTCTGAAAATACTGTTGAATTCGTTCCACGTAGTTACTTGAAGGTCAAAAAATAACAGACAACCTACTGCTGACGCCGTACGCGTACGGAGCTGCAGTCCTGTAGCAACGGGGTCCATAAGACAGGAAACATAATCGGCCGGCCGGGCGGAGTGGCCGAGAGGTTCTAGGCGCTACAGTCTGGAACCGCGCGACTGCTACGGTCGCAGGTTCGAATCCTGCCTCGGGCATGGATGTGTATGATGTCCTTAGGTTAGTTAGGTTTAATTAGTTCTAAGTTCTAGGGGACTGATGACCTTAGAAGTTAAGTCGCATAGTGCTCAGAGCCATTTGAACCATTTGAACCATAATCTGCCGTGGCAGGAGGCGCGTGTGTCTCTAGTATGCGGGGCCGGGACGCTCAACTCGCCGGTGCTCGCCTCGCAGTGTCTCGCCGCTGCCGTGCCGGCTCGAAATACGCCGCTGCGGAGCGGACACAGCAGCGGCAGCTGGCGGCAGGCGGCGGGATAAAAATCTGCCAAGCGCGGCCCCGCTCCGTTATGACGCGGTAACAAGTTGTAAACGCCCCGCTGGGCTCGCGTCGTGCTGGCAGCCAGCGACGCGCCGGCGCTGTTCTCCATTTCTCTTATTCAGAACTGAGAAAAAATCTTTTAAACTGCCGTAATATTTTTCTTGTATTGTTACTAAGGAGTGTTACTAGTGTGTTACTAGCATGAAGCATTCACAGCGTTCCACGATTCGTGTTACAAACCTCTAGAGGTTGTAGAAGGGACTTACTAGATCAAGTTTTACGCAGAAAACCATGTCCGGGAACGGTTCCACTTTGGAAGGAAAACGAGACCTACTGAATCTCGTGCTAGATGTTTTTCAAGCAGATCCCCTGTTATGGTGGGTTACCCACGGTCACTAATGTTGCGATGGCGCTATGCCACGTGATATCTTCTGTTTCCATCTTCCTTCTTGTAATACTTCCTGGTGGCGCGTCAGTTGACTTTATGGTGACTAGTACTGCAATGACAGGATGTCTGAGTACACGTTCGCAAAGTACATCAATATCTTGCCAATTTACAGTGAAGCTCACCGTAATATAATAACAATAACAATAATATCAATGCATGATAAACCCAACACCTTATATCTACAATACAATACACTTTCTTAGCAGCATTTTGCTATTATTATAATGTGTTAGACTCTCTACCTTCTACAGGAAAGCGTAACTGTGTTCTAACTACTGGTTTACTATGCTAACTAGCCTACAAACCTACGCTCCTGCAGCGTTACAGGTGTGCCAGTGGGTCGGCAAACCTGCTTTATCTGGCCGTGCCCACCGAGCTAACCCCAGTGGCGTGACCCTGCCACCTGGCTGCCCTCAACTTGAAATCGCAATTATAGAGATTTGCAAAAAGACTACATCCTAAAAAAAAAAAAACTGCTACTGGTCACCATCGGTGTGCTTTTGTCATGTCCGGCTGTGTTTCCCACCTTCCCCCTGTTCCAGGACACGGCGGTTTACGACCGTCGGCCTGTACGCACCCCTACGGAATGGGATAGCTGCGGGGAATATCATTCTATCTCCTACCGATCACTAGTTCTCCCTTCGGTATTCTAGCAGTACTTTTGATCAGACATCGCTTACGAGGCTATCGACGATCCTGAAGGTTCTCGCATCCATCGGCCGTCGTATGGCTGGCTCTGAGCACTATGTGACTTAACATCTATGGTCATCAGTCCCCTAGAACTTAGAACTACTTAAACCTAACTAACCTAAGAACATCACACAACACCCAGTCACCACAAGGCAGAGAAAATCCCTGACCCCGCCGGGAATCAAACCCGGGAACCCGGGCGCGGGAAGCGAGAACGCTACCGCACGACCACGAGCTGCGGACCCGGCCGTCCTAATTTAATATATTATTATTATTATTTTGATTGTCGCCGACTTACGTGGTGGGCCTTTGTAAAAATGATATTTCATTCAATTTTAATTTACGATTAAAGACGTTAGAACTTTTAGGGGAGCAGATTGTGAGACAGATCATATGTTAATCATAGCTCAAATGAAAATAAAGCTAAAAAAGAAACAAAGTACAAATAGGGTTGAAATTAAAAGGTACGATGTAGAAAATCTGGCAGAAGAAAAAATAAAAGAAAACTTTAGGAAATAAATGGAAATTAACCTATCGGAATCTAGACTGACACATAGTGACCAGCAAGACGTGGAAAGTAGATGGAGACACCTCAGAAACAGTATTCAAGATGTAGCTTCCAAAACTATAGGTAAAAGAAAACGAACTAACAAAATCTGGTTTAATATAAAGTGCCAAGAAAGAGTACTGGAGAGGCAAAATGCGAGGAAGGCATGGTTACAAGACATGGACAATATTACACTAAAGGAGAGATACTATAAAATCCGCAAGGAAACACAACGAACTCTAAGACAAGAGAAGAGAAAACACTACTACAACATGGTAAGAGAAGCGGAGGATGATTTCAAGCATCACAGAGCAAGGCAGATGTACCAGAATATAAAAAAGTCCTTGGGGAAATTCACTAAAAGGGAACAGTTTATAAAGGACCATAATGGGAAAATACTTACAAACAAGAATGACATACAAGAAACATGGAAGACATACTTTACACAGCTGCTCAACTGCAATGATCCACAATATTACTTTACATTTGAAGAACCAGATACAGTTGATATACAAGTCACCACACCATCAGTAAATGAAATAAGACAAACAATAAAGATATTAAAGAACAACAAGGCCTGTGGGGAAGACCAGGTGTATGCTGAGCTTTTAAAAAATGGAGGACCACAACTGGAAATAGAACTACATTCCTTAATTGAAACAATTTGGGAGACAGAAAACATACCGGCCGATTGGAAAACTGCAATTATATGCCCCATCTTTAAGAAGAATGATCCCCTTGTCTGTGATAACTACAGAGGAATTGCCCTACTCGATGTCACGTATAAAATTTTGTCGATGTGTATACTACACAGACTGATTCCCATAACCGAAGAACTGATTGGGGACTACCAATGTGGTTTCCGCACTAACAGATCCACTTTGGATCACTCATTCACATTGAGACAAATAACTGGCATGGGAATTTAATGTAGATATCCATATTCTATTTATAGACTTCAAGAAGGCCTATGATAGCATACACCGACAGACACTCTTAAACACCATGAAAGAATTTGAAATACCATTAAAATTAATCAAATTAGTTAAAATGTGTTTGGAAGAAACCATATGCAAAGTTAAGACACCTGCAGGAGAGACTGAAAATTTTAAGGTGTACACTGGACTGAGACAAGGGGATGCCATCTCACCTATTCTATTTAATATTATCTTAGAGAAGATTGATAGAGAATTCACCAAAACTAATCCACAAGGGATCCAACTGCAGGGACAGAACATTACTAGACTTGCTTATGCAGATGATGTAGCCTTAATAAGCACTTCAAAAGCTGAATTAATCAGGATGATGCAAAATTATTACAAAATAGCTGAGAAAGCTGGACTTCATGTGAATGAAGAAAAGACAGAATATCTAGTCATAAGTAAAAAACTCCAAAAGAATACACCACTGACCGTAAATGGTCTCACTTTCAAGGCAGTTGACCACTTCAAGTACTTAGGGAGTCTTTTTAGCAGAGACAATAGAGCAGAAATAGAAATAGACGCCCGTCTAGCAGCAGCTAATAGAACTTTTTACAGCTGTATCAAAATTTTAAGGATGAGATCACTTAGTACTGAAATCAAAATCCGTTTTTATCAGTCAACTATTGTACCAGTAGCATTATATGGATGTGAAACTATTACATTCAGGAAAAAAGATGAAGAAAAACTGTTGATATTTGAAAGAAAAATACTAAGAAAAATATTTGGACCAATCTTCGATGAAAATGTCATGGAGTGGAGGATAAGGAAAAATGAAGAACTACGGGAGCTGTGTACAAACATAGTACCATTGTGGAAATGTTAAAGAAGAGAAGACTGAACTGGGCTGGTCATGTAGCAAGGATGCCGGAGAACAGACTACCCAAAATAGCATCCACTAAGAAATTAGAAGGAAAGAGAAGAAGAGGAAGACCTCGAATTAGGTGGATGGAGAATATCCGGGAAGATGCAGCTAGGATGGGCATCAACTCTGATTGGACAACAATTTCCCTGGATAGAAATAATTGGAAGTGGCTCGTAGAGCAGGTGTATGGTCGATAAGGCCTTAGCCACGTGTAAAGTAAAGTAAAGTAAATGCATTGGTGAAGTTCTCCTTTTTAACAGTATTAGTCTTAAATTATTTGTTACGTTAATGAATGTTAATCGCTGAATCTTAAGACATGAGCATATAAGTTGAACAATGGAATAAATTTTTCATATTAATTTCCTCGGCTAGTCAGTTCACTTTAAAGCAAAAAACCTTTAGTTATTAATTACAATTGCGGCCCACACACGCGCGAGAGTATCTTTTCTTACCTCAGTTAACGATTGCATTGTAGTCGGAGTCCTGGCTCTGGCTCTCGGCTATGGTACTGAAAATAAGAACCTTAAAGCTACGTATTTCTGCAACGTCGGGCGCTTGTGGAGAAAAATGTATATTATGTTAATGGCAGGCGAGTTTTTCGATTCCGCTAATTTTTATAAGTTAATATCGCCACGTAATGGCGTCGTTGGCTGCATCGGCCGCTGCGATTGTTGAAATGCAAATTACTCGAATACAGGTTAATTCAAGGAAGGCGGGATGACCTCTTACAAATTAAAAGTGCACAATAATATTAAATCAATATATTATGTGCTTAATTCATACAAATATGCTTACATTTGCCAGCTCTCGCAAGATGTCCGTCTACACGCAACCAAGACAAGAGAAGTGAAGACGACTAAAAAAATTAACAAAAGAGCATATCTTGTCGTCTCTTTAGATCATTTTGTTGTATTTGTTTGCACTCGAAACTTACACAGAGAAATTATTATTTTACGGGTACTTCAATTTTTAAATGTCTCTTCATTATAAATACCGTTTTTTCAGTCTTTTCGTATTGTTCACTGGGGACGCTATATTGCCCCCCGAATTGTTTATGTCATAAAAATTTTTCGTGTTTTTTGACATAAATATTTCGTATTTCATGTCCACAGTGTTCACTCGCAGATTTTTCTTTCACAGTTTACATATGTCACATCGTATATTTAAGTTTATTTACTTTGCACACAAAGTGTAGTACAGATAAAGTTATTTACATAACAATATATTACACAATTGGTTGCGTATACAGTCATGTACAAAAGAGAAGGACGTAGACTACAATTAGTTTGACAGTTACGTTATGTACATTCATTTTGGCTGTCTTTAGTATAACGGATGAGCACTAGTGGGTTGTCAGTTGTCTGTCACTTCCACTAATCTCACATTGTGGTTCTGGTTGTTGTTGTTGCTACTGCTGGGTTGGCCGCCCTGCCTCCCCTATGGTGTATTTGATATTGTGTATGGCTCTGGTTTTGCGCTGGTCGGTTGTAACTTCCTGACATGTTCTGTGATGGACCTGGGTTGGCGTTCAATTGTGGCGCTGTGTTTTATTGCCGCTGTGGTGTCGGTTCCTGGCAACCACGCCACTGGTTTCGGTTGTTCCGCCATTGCGGATTGCCGTTACCATTATATCCATTAGTCATGCGCCCATCATGATGTCTCTTCCGATTTTGATGATTATAACCGTTGCCGTTATAACCATTGCCATTGTTTGTGCCTCGATTCTGTTGCTGGTGCTCTTGCCTATTCCCGTTACCGTTTGGTACTAAGTTACTACCGTTACTGTGGCTGCCATTGTAATCGGCTTTTTGTTGATTACAGCCTGCATGTTTCCACTTGCTTTCGGTTTTCATGTCTTCGATGAATAAGTCAACAGAATCCACTATTTCCATGAATTGTTCTATATCGTATTCCGGCACATTGATGAAATATCTTTTAATTTCACTGGACAACTTAATTTTTATTAATCTGATTATGCCGCGATCGGACATTGGCTCGTCCCAGTACCTGGTTTTGTTTATATACTTTTCAAAATATTTTCGTAACGTTCCCACCTTAGGATTGTACATTTCTGAACTGTACAACTCCTTGCGTAGTATTTCTTGGACGCTATCGGACTAGAATTTTTGCAAAAATGCACCTTCAAACTGTTGCATCGTTAGACATTTTTCGGACACGTCGGTGGCCCACAGTGCCGCGTCACCTTGAATAAAGGAGACCACGAACCGTGTTCTTTGTCTTTCCGTCCATGTCCCGGGAAACGCATTCCTGAAGCTCTTACTAAATATCACAGGGTGGACATTTTGCTTTTCGCTATTGAAGGGTTGGAATGTCTTGTGTTTTATCACATTGTCCTCCTGTTTGCACATCTGATTGCTAAATTCTGTGACATTCATTACTTCGTGATGTGCGCTGCACGGTATTACATGTTGTTCGTGCTCATAATTCACATTAGGTTGCGGTTGCGCACTCGCACCCTGCATACCGTCAGCGTTATTATAGTAATCAGTACGCGGATTCATCTGTCTGCCACTGTTTACATTGATTTCCAGCGCAGACAGTCTCCGCGCGACCTACTGTTGCCAATTCGGCAACTCCGCTGTCACACGGGCTTTGATCTGTGTTAATTCGGCGTGTAGTGCGGCAGCGCTAGCGTCAATATTTACACTCGCGGCCGCAGTCGCTTGTTCTACAGCTGTTTTTACGTCGCTTTCAATCTTTGTAGATATCTCGCGATCCTTTACTTCTAACCATTCATTAAATTCTTTTTCGACTTTTTGAGCTTGCACTTCCAAATATGTATCAATACTTTTCCGTGCATCTATCTCCACATTATCCACGCGGTTGGTTCAAGTCTGGACATTGTCCTCAAGCCTAGCCTGCGATATCTGTAGTTTTTGCATCTCGCCGGCTAAGCTTTGCACAAGATAGGGTATTTCTTTGCAAGCGTCCCGCATCTCGGCAAGTTCGATTTGGATACTGTCTAGTTTCGCTTCACTGCGTTGCTCTTGCTCACTGAGATTTTGCGTAAATTCTTTCCATTGCTCACAGAGCTTTTGAGCCAGTTTTTCATCTCTTTCTTTTTACCTCTGTTCTGAATTCTTTCTTTTTCCCTTTCTTTCTGTCCTCTTTGTTGCTCTTGCTCGCCGGCCGGAGTGGCGGAGCGGTTAAAGGCGCTACAGCCTGGAACCGCACGACCGCTATGGTCGCAGGTTCGAATCCTGCCTCGGGCATGGATGTGTGTGATGTCCTTAGGTTAGTTAGGTTTAAGTAGTTCTAAGTTCTAGGCGACTTATGACCACAGCAGTTGAGTCCCATAGTGCTCAGAGCCATTTGAACCATTTTTTTGCTCTTGCTCATGGAGCATCTGAGAAAATTTCTGAACTCTCTCCCTATCTCATTCTTCTAACCTGCGCAGAAATTCTGCAAATGGGTCTGCAATCGGTGAGCATACTGATGCCCCGCTTAATCTAGCACTCGATTGGCCCCCCTGCCCAGGCAGTGGAGTTGTTGTTACTCTATTCCCATTCTGCTGTGGAGCGTCATTCACCGTCCACAGATCCTCGCCCCCCGCTCCGGAAATTATGTTATCCGAGGCGGTGGCTCGGGATTCGTTTACGTATTGCAATTGATCCTCACTTTCCATGTTAACAGAATTTTGTTCATCTGAT
The DNA here is from genome assembly GCF_023864275.1 of Schistocerca cancellata. NCBI lineage: Eukaryota > Metazoa > Arthropoda > Insecta > Orthoptera > Acrididae > Schistocerca > Schistocerca cancellata. Next base: position 512,732,175 of record NC_064634.1, read on the forward strand.
ACGGATGCTTTAGCTTGTCCTATCTTACCCATAATAAAGTCACTTCAAGCCACTGACAAATCCTTAACACTGATACACACACGAATAATTAACCCCTCCAAAAACTTAAACACATGAACAAACAAATACACACAATTGAATATGCACTTTACTTACTATTTTTCACCGAAGGTATCTCATCTGAATGTGGGTTCGATATTCCGCACAGAGCTCCACAGGATGCTTGCACAATAGCCCTTGCCTTAGTTATTTTTCTTTCTCGAAATCCTTTTTCTTTTCTACACTCTTTCTTCTCAAGATCTCCTCAGGGTGTGGTTTTGTTATTGTACATGTAAAATAATTCATATAGGCATTAATATTTTACAACAATTAGGCACATACATAACTACATTCATTACAACAGAATCATATTTAATAAATTTCGCCTTTTCTTTGATCGGGCCCCAAAGTTGCGGCGCCAATCTCGCGTCCGTCGGCCGTCGTAATTTAATATATTATTATTATTATTATTTTGATTGTCGCCGACTTACGTGGTGGACCTTAGTAAAAATGATATTTCATTCAATTTTGATTTACGGTTAAATGCTTTTGTGAAGTTCTCCTTTTTAACAATATTAGTCTTAAATTATTTGTTACGTTAATGAATGTTAGACTCGCTGAATCTTAACACATGAGCATATAAGTTGAACAATGGAATAAACCTTTCATATTAATTTCCTCGGCTAGTCAGCCCACTTTAAAGCAAAAAATCTTTAGTTATAAATTACAATTGCGGCCCACACACGCGCGAGAGTTTTTTTTCTTACCTCAGTTAACCATTGCATTGTAGTCGCAGTCCTGGCTCTGGCTCTCGGCTATGGTACTGAAAATAAGAATCTTGAAGCTACGTATTTCTGCAACGTCGGGCGCCTGTGGAGAAAAATGTATATTATGTTAATGGCAGGCGAGTTTTTCGCTTCCGCTAATTTTTATAAGTTAATATCGCCACGAAATGGCGTCGTTGGCTGCATCGGCCGCTGCGATTGTTGAACTGCAAATTACTTGAATGCAGGTTAATTCAAGGAAGGCGGACATGAAATCGGGATCACCTCTTACAAATTAAAAGTGCACAATAGTATTAAATCAATATATTATCTGCTTAATTCATATAAATATGCTTACATTTCCCAGCACTCGCAAGATGTCCGTCTACACGCAACCAAGACAAGAGAAGAAGTGAAGACGACTAAAAAATTAACAAAAGAGAGTATCTTATCGTCTCTTTAGATCATTTTGTTATATTTCTTTGCACTCGAAACTTACACAGAGAAACTATTATTTTACGGGTACATTATATATATATATATATATATATATATATATATATATATATATATATATATATATATATATATATGCGTGTGTGTGTGTATATATATATAATTCAATTTTTAAATGTCTCTCCTTTATAAATATCGTTTCTTAAGTGTTTTCGTATTGTTCACTTGCGACGCTATAAGGTATGAGGGTCACTCCAAAAGAAATGCACACTATTCTTGTAAAAATACAGTTTTCATTCTGCAAGTTTTTCAGTGTGTAGATACATCCTTCTCGGTTGTTTTCAAACTAAGTTCAACCTGTTCCCGTGAGTGGCGCCGTCACAGCATGTCTTCAAGATGGATGTTACACTTGACGTTCGTCATAAGCAACGTGCTGTCATAGAACTCCTGAGCTGTGAAAACGAGACAGTGCGAAACATCCACAAGAGGTTGAAAAAGATGTATGGAGATGCTGCTGTCGATCGCAGTACAATAAGTCGGTGGGTAAGCAGGTCACGTGATGAAAGCGGGCACGGCAATATTGAGGATTGTCCGCGCAGCGGCAGGCCTCGTACTGCACACACTCCAGACAATGTGCAGAGAGTTAACGAATTGGTGACTGCTGACAGGCGCATCACAGTGAACGAATTGTCGCGCTACGTTGGGATAGGGGAAGGAAGTGTTCGCAGGGAAAGAAAGTGTTGGCGTTAAAAAAGGTTTGTGGCAGGTGGGTTCCCAGGATGTTGACAGTGGCTGACAAAGAAACAAGAAAAACGCTATGCAGCGAACTTTTGGAGCAGTGGAGATGAATTTCTTGGAAGAATTGTGACAGGTGATGAAACTTGGCTCCATCATTTTTCACCAGAGACGGAGAGGCAATCAATGGAGTGGCATCATGCAAATTCACCCAAGAAAAAAAATTCAAAACCACACCTTCTGCTGGAAAAGTTATGGCTGCAGTGTTTTTCGATTTCGAAGGACTCTTGCTTGTGAACATTATGCCAAGTGGAACCACCATAAATTTTGATGCATATCTGACGATACTGAAGAAACCTGAAGCTCGACTGAGTCGTATTCGACCACATCGGCAAAAGCAGAATGTTTTGCTGTAGCACGACAATGCACGGCCACATGTCAGTCAAAAAACCATGGAAGTGATCACAAAACTCGCATGGGCAACAATGAAACACCTGCCTTACAGTCCTGATCTGGCTCCTTGTGACTATCATCTCTTTGGGAAACTGAAAGACTCTCTTCATGGAACAAGGTTTGAAGATGATGACTCCCTTGTGCGTGCTGCCAAACAGTGGCTCCAACAGGGTGGTCCAGAATTTACCCCTGCGGGTATACAGGTGCTGGTTCCAAGCTGACGTAAGGCAGTTGAGAGGGATGGAGGTATCTACACACTGTAAGACATTCAAACATGTAGAATAAAAGATGGATTTTTAAAAAAATAGTGTGCATTTCTTTTGGAGTGATCCTCGTATTTTGGTCTCTAATCAGGTGATAAGTGTTTCTGTTTGGTAACTGGTCTCTAAGTTCGGCGGCTACATCATCGAAAAGGGGACACTCGTAGATCACGTGGTCTGGAGTGTCTTCTTTGGCTACATGGTCACACACTTCCCGAACCAAGAAAGATATGCCGGATATGGTCCATGCCCCGTGAGGAAGTGCAGCAACCCTTTACTTGGTTTGAAATATGTTAGTAGTAACCCTTCTTCGATGTTAGAAGATGCTGGTGCTGATAAGTTCAAAAATATGGTTCAAATGGCTCTGAGAACTGTGGGACTTCTTTGTAAGATGGCAAGAACTATGCCCCTTACATGAAGTCATTAAAGATCACCTAACTCACGTTGAGCGAACAGTAGTGCTGAACAAAATGACTGACAAGGCACAATGCATCTTGTAGAGGGTATAGTATGGACGTAGTGGAATAATTAATTTCGGGTGATGGTTTTAAAGTAATTAACACGACATTAAAATTTGTGGAAACGAGTCCCTCTACTGGACGCTACTTTACCCCAGGGAAGTATTTGACCGTGGCCGGCCCTGGGAGCAGCTATGGGAAGCGACAATAGGCAGCTTAGGGCTACTCAAGCTCTGAGAAAGCGGTAACGGTGCGCAGCCTCAAGCCGCCTTAATTTGAGTGACAGTGCGTGGGTTGTTGACCCCGACTCCATGCTGGTGTACCGGGAAACAGACGGAGAACTTGTACACCTGTTGATAAATGTCCGTCGCCCCGTTTTCTGTGAAACATGCGACAAAGCCGCGCAAGCTACGGTGGAGCGGTCAACAGAGGTCAAAATATGCGTGTTCGTGACTACAGCAACTTCACGCTGAATTCACGGTCCGCAGAGCCTGAAGTAAATCAGCCGAAGAGCGACAGCATGAAATACGCCGGCCTCCGATGGGAACGTAGGACCGAGGAATGACTCTCCTGGGAGTCAGAATTCCGGAAAATTTGGTGTTTGTGCAGACGCTAACCTTGATGGGTGGCCTGGGGGGAGCTAAATAGAAGAAGTTGAGAGGAAGGGAAATTTTGTGGGAATTTTTTGTCTTCCCAGAGCAGGCATTGGTCGGCGCTGGGAAGCGACGCAAAATTAACGCAAATTCCGCTGCAATTGGCGTATCTGATTTTGCTGGAGGGGAAACTCGAGGCAAAGAGCAGACTGTGAGAAGTCTCCATAGAGGTCTTCCGTTCCCAGCTTGCCTAGAGTACGGACGTGGCGTTCTTGACTCAGCTTGCCTGAGAAAGAGTGAGCATCTCTGCAGTTTAGGACTTAGCAAAGGGAACGATTGAGCTTGAAGATAGGAAGTTTTGGTTGAGCTATGTATTGAGCAAGATAGCTAGGAGTGAATAGACGAGCGCAGCCTTGCAGCACCAAGAGGTCGGCCGACGTCCACACAACGACGACGCTCCTCCACGCTGTATTCGCTGTATTCGGTGATATTGCACTCGCTCCGGCCACTGATTAATTTGTTGGATCACGTCGGCAAAGTTTCCGCGAGGGTTTCATGGGCCGTGTACTGTCGAATTCTTCTCGCACTTCGCATTACGCCTGGGTCAGTCGATAGGAATTACTTTTGAGTTATCGAGCTTACTCCATGGAAACGCAATTTATTACCACTGCCTGGTAGGAGAGTCATGCAATGTGATGATTGAAGATCATGAGTTAAAATAAATTTGTGATAATCGACTGCACCTGTTTTCAGTCAAGTAGTTGAAATCCCAAGTCACTTTCTTAATTAATTTTATGTTCAACATTTGCATCTGGTGTTCAATAGCTGCATATAACATCAATGTGCACCCCTTTTTAATTAAAAGTGATCAATTCTGAATCACTTAATGTCAACACTGCCACCGCAGTTCAATCAGGAGTCACAAGGCCTTATTACTTTCTTTGCGTTATCCGATATTGCAACAGTTTTGGACTCTCTGTTGACCTGTTAATCAATTAGCTTGGGTGAACACACGCCAAAACCAGATAAATGATGGGTGGCGTGTTACAACTTCTGAGGTCATCAGTCCCCTAGAACTTAGAACTACTTAAGCCTAACTAACCTAAGAACATCACACAAATCCACGCCCGAGGCAGGATTCGAACCTGCAACCGTAGCAGTTGCGCGGTTCCAGACAGTAGCGCCTAGAATCACTCGGCCACCATGGCCGGCTGCTGGTAAGTCCTTCGTCCGGTATCTTCGTTACCCCAATACTTTTGCCATAGTTCTTCCCCCCTTCTTTTGATTGCGAATTTATCCCTTACGCAAACCCCCAAAATTTGTTCCATCTTCTCGATTTTCCCTTTCCTGACACAATACCAAGCTGGTTGTTCCTTTATTTGTGCAAGGGACAAAGCCCCATGAGCATCAGCAATGCCCCCAGGAGATGTTCGGTAAGCCCCATCTGAACGCAAAAGCGTGTTGCGCTGCACGCTTCTCACAGCCATGGCAGGCATGACCCAGACCCCTGACCCATAACCCACGATGGAGGTTAGAATAATGCTCTGATATAGATCAATTCTGCAAGTAGGTAGAACCTTCTATGCCCCATCAAAGCTAAGTTGTTCAATACTTCTAAAGACGTCTGTATCGATGTGCTGGGCAAAACTCCATTTTTCACCTATGACAACACCCAAGTATTGGGCCTCGCTGCGTCGAATAACTGGTGAGCCCTCAATTCGTATGGTCGGATTCCTGGCCATTTGGCCCTTTAATAACAAGTAGGTCGATTTATTGGGTGCTGTCTACATTTCAGTTGTTTGGAACCATTGTGTCAGAAGGGCCATTGCCCTTTCTACCTTGGGCTGTAGATTTTCGCGGCTGCGGCCGCCTACCAACAGGAGGAGGTCGTCCGCGTAGGCTATCGCCTCTAGCACATCTGCACTGCTCTCCAGGCTCCATGTTTATATCCTAAAAGACTGGCTCCAGGACCGAGCTCTGTGGACACCCCTTCGTGATCCTTTTGCTAATACTCCCGCTAGGAGACGATAGCCAGACCTCCCTTCCCATATAATAGCTCCTAAGAGCAGAAGAGGGAAGGACACCACAGGTTATCAAAGGTGCGGACGACCCTTAGACCTATTCATCCGAAAGTCGAATTGCCTGTCCTTCATCCCACACAGTACTCAATGTGCTGTAAGTCTGTCAGCCAGTAACCGGTCTAGCAGTTTTCCCAATTGGTCCAATCGGTCCAATCGGTCCCAATAGGTCCAATCGGTCTGTAGGATTTAACTTCTTTTGGGTCTTTGTCATGGCCTTTCTTAATGACAACACTGGCTTGTTTCCAGATGGAGGGAAACATCCTTAAGCGCAATGTCTCATTATATATTCTTGTTAGTGGTGTTACCAGTTGAGGAGCGAGGTGTTGCACCACGTCCGCTACAATGCCGTCTGGTCCTGGAGCCTTGCCTCTCTTTAAAGATTTTACATGAGCTGCCACTTCTTCCTCAGAGAACGGATACACCACGGTGTCATTCAGGTATTCTCCCTGATCCGCCTGCCTAATTAGACGTTTCTCTTCTGTATCCTCTTGTTCACTGTCGTCAGGGAGCAGGGATCAGAGGAGGACCTCAGCAGTTACCTGCCAGGATCCCGTCATCCAGTTCCCGTCCCTTACGGTGGACAGCACCATAGGCGACCGGATTTTCTCTCACTCCATCTTGTAAGGAACGTCCCACGGAACGACAGCCAATTGGCTCTGCACATACCTCTCCCAGCCTGACTGTTCTCAGCTCCTTCTCGAACTGTTCCTTGGCTTCTCTGTACATCCGCAACCATAGCTGTTTTTCTTTGCAGACTACACTTCGCCCTCCGGACAGACTGACGCATATGCCCTAGTTCTGCACACCATGGTGACAGAGAGGCCGCTACAGCTCCCCTCCTGGTTGGTACGGCTGCTCTCAATGCTCTAGTGAGTGCACTCAGCAGTTTTTCGACGTGTCTGTCGACGTCTTCACCACCTTCTGACCATGTCGGGGTGTCGAACTCTCTTGCAAGGCTTCCCAGTCCGTTTTGTTATAAATAAGCTGCACTTCCTACCCTATATCCCAACGGCACTCTCAGTCAGAGTGCGTGAAAGTGATTAAGTCACGGTCGCTTGTGGTGACCCTGTCTCTAACCATCCAGTTTTGAGCATTGCCAGCAATATTTGGTTTCATTAACGTTATATCGATGTTGGTGCTCGCACCCCCTCCGCCAGTGTAGGTGGAGGAGTTTTCTGGCCCGTTGGCGATGAGGAACTGTAGAGGCACGAAAACTTCCTCAATTTTCCCGTCTCTTTCATCCCGAGTGCTACTGTGCCATAGGGGTGATGTAGCGTTCACATCCGCCACCACAACAACCTTGCGCCCCCTCAGTGCCGTGGTTACCAGTACTAGTTGGTCTAGGTATACATCTATATCAGTTCCGTACTGAAAGTACACGTTAACTAGACATGCGATGCCTGGTGGCGACTGGAGCTGTACAACATTGCAGTAATCATCTGACAGGCGTGATACTACGAGGTGCATTCAAGTTCTAAGGCCTCCGATTTTTTTTCTAATTAACTACTCACCCGAAATCGATGAAACTGGCGTTACTTCTCGACGTAATCGCCCTGCAGACGTACACATTTTTCACAACGCATGATTCCATGGCAGCGGCGAAGGCTTCTTTAGGAGTCTGTTTTGACCACTGGAAAATCGCTGAGGCAATAGCAGCACGGCTGGTGAATGTGCGCCCACGGAGAGTGTCTTCCATTGTTGGAAAAAGCCAAAAGTCACTAGGAGCCAGGTCAGGTGAGTAGGCAGCATGAGGAATCACTTCAAAGTTGTTATCACGAAGAAACTGTTGCGTAACGTTAGCTCGATGTGCAGGTGCGTTGTCTTGGTGAAACAGCACACGTGCAGCCCTTCCCGGACGTTTTTGTTGCGGTGCAGGAAGGAATTTGTTCTGCAAAACATTTTCGTAGGATGCACCTGTTACCGTAGAGTCCTTTTGAACGCAATGAGTAAGTATTACGCCCACGCTGTCCCAGAACATGGACACCATCATTTTTTCAGCACTGGCGGTTACCCGAAATTTTTTTGGAGGCGGTGAATCTGTGTGCTTCCATTGAGCTGACTGGCGCTTTGTTTCTGGATTGAAAAATGGCATCCACGTCTCATCCATTGTCACAACCGACGAAAAGAAAGTCCCATTCATGCTGTCGTTGCGCGTCATCATTGCTTGGCAACGTACCACACGGGCAGCCGTGTGGTCGTCCGTCAGCATTCGTGGCACCCACCTGGATGACACTTTTCGCATTTTCAGGTCGTCATGCAGGATTGTGTGCACAGAACCCACAGAAATGCCAACTCTGGAGGCGATCTGTTCAACAGTCATGCGGCGATCCCCCAAAACAATTCTCTCCACTTTCTCGATCATGTCGTCAGATCGGCTTGTGCGAGCCCGAGGTTGTTTCGGTTTGTTGTCACACAATGTTCTGCCTTCATTAAACTGTCGCACCCACGAACGCACTTTCGACACATCCATAACTCCATCACCACATGTCTCCTTCAACTGTCGATGAATTTCAATTGGTTTCACACCACGCAAATTCAGAAAACGAATGATTGCACGCTGTTCAAGTAAGGAAAACGTCGCCATTTTAACTATTTAAAACAGTTATCATTCTCGCCGCTGGCGGTAAAATTCCATCTGCCTTATGGTGCTGCCATCTCTGGGACGTATTGAGAATGAACGCGGCCTCATTTTAAAACAATGCGCATGTTTCTATCTCTTTCCAGTCCGGAGAAAAAAAATCGGAGGCCTTAGTACTTGAATGCACCTCGTACTGCGGTTTTTAGAGCTATGTTTACCACCATGATGGTGGTAAACTGAGGACTGACTGGTTATAAATTTCATCTAGTCAAATGATTCATTGCGTCTTTCGAAAACCTTTTTCACAAAGTCACCCAGGGCACCGAACTTCCACTGTATCCTGTCAACAGCTTCCAAGGCCGAGAAGGTGAAAATCAAAATGTCTCTGAGCACTATAGAACAACATGGGAAGTCATCAGTCCCCTAGAACTTAGAACTACTTAAACCTAACTAACCTAAGGACGCCACACACATCCATGCCCGAGACAGGATTCGAACCTGCGACCGTAACGGTCGCGCGGTTCCAGACTGAAGCGCTTAGAACCACTCGGTCACAGAGGCCGGCCCGAGAAGGTGACTTTACGCCCATACTTGTGTCCTAAACGCACCACGTGTCTTAGTGCTGTGGTCAGGACAGCTGGCTCCTCCAGGCGGGATAACTGCATATAAATGTTCAAGACTGGAATAGATTCTAACGGGATCTACTTCCAATCTCCTAGCTAGTAGGTGGCGTTCTGTCAGCATTCGTATTGCTAACTGCGCTAACCTGTGCCGGTTGTTCTGATGCAGAGTTCTCCGGCACAAACACCTTTCGGCTCACTACTACAGGACGCCTATCTTGCCTTACCACATCTTGTGGTAATCTATGTGCCTGGCAGTAGGAAGAGGAAGCGGATATTTGTTCACAAGGCTCTGTCTGAACGCAAGCGTCCACCATTTCCATCCTTCGTGCTCGGCCTTCTGCGACCATAGTTAAAAATTGCTTCAACCTTGCTGCCATTTCCGCGTACCTTCGCCTCTTGCACAGGGATTTTCTTTTGGCATCCTGTGTCCTGTTGTGGCTTCATCCATAATCGGTTCTGGATATTAAACTCTGCTCCAGCATCCTATATGTGGGGCAGTTTCTCCCAGTGGCATTACACGTCTTTATGCCCCTCTTAGTGCAGCGATTGCAGTTTCCTTGTCTAGTGCAGTTTCTCTTTATATGATCTTCCTCTCCGCACCTGGAGCAGGCTGGCTTCCGACCACAGTACTTATGTATGTGATCCAAGTCTTCACAATGGTGGCAGCGATGCACCACCAAATAGCCCCGCACATTTATAACATGGAAACCAATGTAAATCTTACCCGTAGTCGTAATCTTTCTCTACATTGTGCCAGATACTGCAGCTACGTGGTGAACCACGTCTCGCTCGCTAGGTACGGTTTTAACCCTTAACGTAAATTCATTTTTCAACTCTTCAGTACTCATATCATCAAAATTTGTAGCTAGAATGTCGTACATAATAACAAGAGGATATTTCTTTTTCGGTGGTTTACATTTGGCGGCTTTACAAAGTTTTCAATTGTTCAGTATTATACACTCCTGGAAATGGAAAAAAGAACACATTGACACCGGTGTGTCAGACCCACCATACTTGCTCCGGACACTGCGAGAGGGCTGTACAAGCAATGATCACACGCACGGCACAGCGGACACACGAGGAACCGCGGTGTTGGCCGTCGAATGGCGCTAGCTGCGCAGCATTTGTGCACCGCCGCCGTCAGTGTCAGCCAGTTTGCCGTGGCATACGGAGCTCCATCGCAGTCTTTAACACTGGTAGCATGTCGCGACAGCGTGGACGTGAACCGTATGTGCAGCTGACGGACTTTGAGCGAGGGCGTATAGTGGGCATGCGGGAGGCCGGGTGGACGTACCGCCGAATTGCACAACACGTGGGGCGTGAGGTCTCCACAGTACATCGATGTTGTCGCCAGTGGTCGGCGGAAGGTGCACGTGCCCGTCGACCTGGGACCGGTCCGCAGCGACGCACGGATGCACGCCAAGACCGTAGGATCCTACGCAGTGCCGTAGGGGACCGCACCGCCACTTCCCAGCAAATTAGGGACACTGTTGCTCCTGGGGTATCGGCGAGGACCATTCGCAACCGTCTCCATGAAGCTGGGCTACGGTCCCGCACACCGTTAGGCCGTCTTCCGCTCACGCCCCAACATCGTGCAGCCCGCCTCCAGTGGTGTTGCGACAGGCGTGAATGGAGGGACGAATGGAGACGTGTCGTCTTCAGCGATGAGAGTCGCTTCTGCCTTGGTGCCAATGATGGTCGTATGCGTGTTTGGCGCCGTGCAGGTGAGCGCCACAATCAGGACTGCATACGGCCGAGGCACACAGGGCCAACACCCGGCATCATGGTGTGGGGAGCGATCTCCTACACTGGCCGTACACCACTGGTGATCGTCGAGGGGACACTGAATAGTGCACGGTACATCCAAACCGTCATCGAACCCATCGTTCTACCATTCCTAGACCGGCAAGGGAACTTGCTGTTCCAACAGGACAATGCACGTCCGCATGTATCCCGTGCCACCCAACGTGCTCTAGAAGGTGTAAGTCAACTACCCTGGCCAGCAAGATCTCCGGATCTGTCCCCCATTGAGCATGTTTGGGACTGGATGAAGTGTCGTCTCACGCGGTCTGCACGTCCAGCACGAACGCTGGTCCAACTGAGGCGCCAGGTGGAAATGGCATGGCAAGCCGTTCCACAGGACTACATCCAGCATCTCTACGATCGTCTCCATGGGAGAATAGCAGCCTGCATTGCTGCGAAAGGTGGATATACACTGTACTAGTGCCGACATTGTGCATGCTCTGTTGCCTGTGTCTATGTGCCTGTGGTTCTGTCAGTGTGATCATGTGATGTATCTGACCCCAGGAATGTGTCAATAAAGTTTCCCCTTCCTGGGACAATGAATTCACGGTGTTCTTATTTCAATTTCCAGGAGTGTATTTTTGTCCTCCTGTGTTGCAACGTTGATGGACCTTCGATATTTATTACCGTACATCACAATTCACTTATCATATTAACTAGTAACCTAAATAAATATCATTTTCTTTCATTTTAACATGTTTGATGTGACAGTCTAAACATAAAGTACAGTGGAAGATCGCGTGGAAAGAGTAGCAGTATGCAGGCTTTTTTCGACTTTACTCCCTTCTACACTCACAAATTCAGGATTTTTTAACTTCAACAACATCTTGTCTGTAAAACACAATTTTATCACCAGAAAAAGACACAAAATAACCTACTTTGCACTCGCTTTGCTCCTACGGAAAGGAGACTGGGCTCTGCATTCTTATGCTGTGAAACATCGAAAAGTGCAGCAGCAAAATAAATAAGTGACTGTCGCGGGAAACTGTTGTCTTCACTTATCAACAGTCACAGACCGTCCTTTATGAACGAAGTAGGGTAGGGCGGTGATAGTTGAGCAATTTTTCACTTGATTGGTTATAGCTTCTCAACCAGATGTCTTAATGGCTTGTTATGCATACTTATGGAGAAGTAACTTATCCCTTTGCAAAAGTGTCCATAGTAATTTCTTTATAACAACTCTCATTTAAGAGCTAGAACTGTTTAAATGCTAACAGTCAAAAACGCTCAACGTACCCCATGGGTGACGTAAGTTGAGTAAGGGTATCGGGCAAATTGAGCACTTAGAAATCTAGCCAAACCATGGGTTCAATGTTAGCTAGACATGAAATAAAATTTCTGCCGGGCAATCAACTTTTTATTTGTAGTCTTTTAATGACATAACAGTAAAACTAAATTTCTTTTAATTATAAGCAAAAACTAGAATCAAAAAAACATTAACGTATCTTAAGAACAACTTTTAGATTAGACTCAGCCTTTCTATCCAAAATCAGACTCCTATATTTATGTAATTATAAACATAGCTTACGTTAAAAAAGAAAATAATAATACGACCTTGGAAACATAATCGCCGTTGTCACTGTTGCAATTTACACAAATGAAAGTAACACCAGAATCTGGCACACATTTTATACATGCCCATTGCCTGAAAACTTGACAGGGATCCTTGTTTCCCCCGGAAAACTTGCAGAATACCCTTCGCAACAAACCAAACAGGCACAGTCATCATCATTGCTTTTCTCGTTTGACTGACTTATTTTTTAGAAACATTCTTCTTTCTTTTTTTATCAATGTTCTTTCTTGGCTTTTTAATTTTTGTAATGGTTTTGCATGGTTCCTCTTGCAATGTGTTCTTTCAGGGAGTGTCTGATAGAACAGCAGCTTTCCTCTTTCTTCTGTTAGTTTTGGTTGCTTTTCTAGGACTTGCTTTTGGATATGGCCGAAAAATTTCTGGAAAAAATTTATGTGTTAGATCGAATAACTCGTTTTCTTTATTGCTTATACCAGGTCCGGATTCAGTTTTGCTGGTGGATGAAGGAGGAGTGCGATTAGGTTCAATGTTGGACTTCTGGCCTATGTCTTGCTCTGGACGATCTCTTTCGAGCTCGACAATTTCTGTATGTGGACGGTCGGTTACAAATGATGGTGAAAAGTCATCCGCACTGAAGATGTTCGCATTATACGAGAAGATACCAGTCTTTCGGGAAACGTTGACTTGTCTGAGCCGTTGGCAACGAATCAGCGACAATTTCTGATATATCGTAAGTAGTTGGGGTGTTGCCCGGATTATTTCTTAGCTATGTATCTTAAGCAGCAGCGCAATACTTTTTGAATGGTCCAAACACTGAGACATCCAATGGCTTCAGCTTGTGGCTACAATGCGGCGGAAAGGACAACATTACAAGCCTGTTCTCTCTGACCAAATTAATGTCATCACGTCTAAATGAGGGGAATGATTATCTAATAGTAACAAAACACGGTGCTCCTTGGACGATTTCACATGTTTTATAAAATGTTGCATAAACTGATGATATTCTTCACCTATAACCCATCCACTGGCATTGCCTGCTCCTTTACAATCAGAGGGAACTCCATTAAGAAAGAGTCTCTTAAAATGCTTTATGGAAAAGACAAACATAGGAGGTATTATATTTCCATAAACACAAGCAGTTACTACTGCATGGTCCGTTATCATATTAAACTTCCTCTCGTGCAAATATAATCAAAAGTACGTGATTTCTTATTCAAACTACATCTACATGGATACTCTGAAAATCACATTTAAGTGTCTGGTAGAGGATTCATCGAACAACCTTTACAATTCTCTAGCCGGCCAGGGTGCTACAGTCTGGAAACGCCGTGACCGCTACGGTCGCAGGTTCGAATCCTGCCTCGGGCATGGATGTGTGTGATGTCCTTAGGGTAGTTAGGTTTAAGTAGTTCTCAGTTCTAGGTAACTGATGACCTCATAAGTTAAGTCCCATAGTGCTCAGAGCCACAATTCTCTATTATTCCAATTTTGCATAGTGCGTGGAAAGAACGAACTCCTATATCTTTTCGTGCGAGCTCTGATTTCCCTTATTTTATCATGGTCATCGTTTCTCCCTACGTAGGTCGGCGTCAACAAAATACTTTTTCATTCGGAGGAGAAATTTGGTAATTGAAATTTCGTGACAAGATTCCTCCGCAACGAAAAACTCCCATGTTTTAACGATGTCCACCACAAATCCTGTATCATTTCAGTGACACTCTCTCCACTATTTCCCGACAATACAAATCATGCTGCCCTTCTATGAACTTTTTCGATGTACTCCGTCAGTCCTATCTGGTAAGGATCTCACAGCGCGCAGCAGTATTCTAAAAGAGGACGGACAAATGTAGTGTGGACAGTCTCCTTAGTAGATCTGTTACATTTTCTAAGTATTCTGCCAATAAAATGCAGTCTGTGGTTAGCCTTCCCACAACATATTCTATGTGTTCCAATTTAAGTTGTTCGTAATTGTAATTCCTAGTTATTTAGTTGAATTTATGGCCTTTGGATTTGAATGAATTATATTGTAATCGAAGTTTAACGGATCTCTTTTAGCACTCATGTGAATGACCTCGCACTTTTCGTTATTTAGGGTCACAAAACAACAGGATGTGTGTAATAGCTCAGAACCCTCCCATGGTTTTATTATACATGTCACACCTACTGGTAAATTCAGTTACACATTCACCCATGGTGATTTTCCGATGCCTTTAGACACACAGTCTTGCGAATCAAGCCTTAATGATGTTGTTCACTGTTTAAGTGGACCTTCTTGTATACCAGACACACATCATGGCAGATTAATATTGACAATAGTTTCTCCTAGTCGGAATGTCTTTCCACTCAGATCTACTCCACGTCATCGAAGGACAATTGTGGAGTGATGTTGATGTAGAAAGTCAAACCCTAGGGCCATGCTGTTCCCTTCCCTTACATGAGATACCACTCCTACACACTGCCTGAACTTGGTTGCCCCAACCGAGAAATCCACTACTACTGATCTCAATTGTCGTATATCATATCCCCTACCCCACGTAAATCATATCGTGGCGGATTCCACAGCGTACTACCGACTAATTCTTTCGAGGCTACTGAAACATATGCTTCTGTGCCCAACAATACTTTACACTGTCTTCCTTCCATAACACCAATTATGGGATATTGCGCCTCTACATTCGTCTTGACAACTTATTTCTACCGAGAACTCCTGTCAGCGGCCCTGGGGCTCCCTCCTAAGTATAACGGGGCCTTCTCATACCCTGCATTACCTCTGCCATTGTCCTCACAACCTCGCCGTTGACCGAAACCTCCTCTGCTGCCATTTCAACTAAACTGTTGGCGACCCCTGTTACTCCAGTTGCGCTGTAGTTTCCGTAACGGGTAACATTATCTTTTTACGTGTCCCATTTGACCACAAATAAAACACTTAATACTTGTTCCTGCTCTCTTACCGCTTTTGACCTATCGACTCTGCTAGATATTTCCGTTTCAAACCCTTTAAAAACCGTCGAGCGCTGTTTACTTTGCCTCTTCCAGAACCATTTTATTCACCTCCTCGACTAATAAGAGCTCGTAAATGTTAATGTTCATTTTCCTGATCCTATCCGCAAAGTCTTCTACTGCCTCCCGGATACCACCCCTAATTCTTCACGAAAATAATTTACAAATAATTTTGCTTGACCTGACAAACGTAAGCTTGCGGCCTGCAACTACTGTTTATCTCATCAACACTCTGCGTCAGCTTATGAATTAAGCTCCTGTGTAAATGCCAACACATCATCAGAAGTTCTACCAGAGAAACGAGAAGCAAGATTCGCCACAGACGGATCCACTCCTAGACTTTGTCAGTTTGTGCACTTTGTGACTTTGTGCGCCTGATCCACTAATTACCGCACCGCTTCTTTACTGGCGACAGCTCCTGTCTCTTATTTTGCCTCTGCGTCCATTATCCCCGATAAAATTTACACTACAGCAAAACAATGCGGACAGAACAGTTAGTACCGAAGTGTTCTACTAAGTTACTTTTTCTCTGTAATCATGATCCACCTGGGCCGTGTGCTAAAAACAGTTACAAGTTAAGCAGTGAGCCACCACAAGGTGCAGAATTCCCAAGTACATTTCACTGAGTGCAACGTACAGGTACTAATCATTTACCTTTACCATTACTCCTAATTTACTACAGATCCACAGGTTCTTCAGTTTTCGTAAATGTAACATTCATAAAATCACGCCCTCTAAACTTGGACCCCATGATCAGCACCACAAAGTAGTCTCACTCAGCCAAATGACGCTACTGTGGACTGTGGCTCGAACGACGTACTGCATGGGTGGCACACCCTCTGCTGTCGATTGCTGCTATTTCTCGATCCTCCTACCAACACTCTGTATGGACCACACTGTAGTGGCACCTCTGTAAGGTATGGTACGCGTGTGGTGATGCCGTAGGTGGTGGGGAACCCTTAGAAACGCTGTCGATGATTTAACAGTATAACTTCTACATGAGGCATGCACGCTCCTTGTCGTGAGCTCTGGACGGTGCAGCTAGGACGGCTTCCAGCAATGACGTGTCAGGAGTCCGGCCCGCCGGCGAAGGTGACGTCACAGCCAGCTGCGACAGCGGCGCTCCCCCCGCGGACCCGAAGCCTCGGACAGGCGGCAGGTGGCGGCTGGCGCTGGGACGCTGAGCCCCTGCGTGGGTCTCACAAGGGAACCTCCCCATCGCACCCCCCTCAGATTTAGTTACAAGTTGCCACAGTGGATAGGCCTTGAAAAACTGAACACAGATCAATCGAGAAAACAGGAAGAAGTTGTGTGGAACTATGAAAAAAATAAGCAAAATATACAAACTGAGTAGTCCATGCGCAACATAGGCAACATCACAGGAAATTGTGAGCACAGGAGCGCCATGGTCCCGTGGTTAGCGTGTGTAGCTGCGGTACGAGAGGTCCTTAGTTCAAGTCTTCCCTCGAGTGAAAAGTTTAATTTTTTATTTTCAGACAATTAAGAAAGTTTAGTCACTCACACATGATCAACTTCGCTCTCCAAAATTCCGAGACATGTTCAGATTTGCTTGGACATATGCAGGATTTGACGGTCTACGCACGGAAAAAATTGAAAGCGTTAAAAACATATGGTTTGACAGAGCACAGGGAAAACTGTGCGACTGTGAAACTGTTGCATTCATTTGTTGCAGTTTATGTGACAATCTCTTTATATTTTCATCACTTTTTTTGGGATGATTATCACATCCACAAGAAAACCTAAATCGGACAAGGTAGAAGAATCTTCTTACCCATTCGCCAAGCGTACAAGTTAGGTGGGTCGACAACATAGACCTGTCATGTGACGCACATGCCGTCACCAGTGTCGTATAGAATATATCAGACGTGTTTTCCCGTGGAGGAATCGGTTGACCTATGACCTTGCGATAAAATGTTTTCGGTTCCCATTGGAGAGGCACGTGCTTTCGTCTACTAATCGCACGATTTTGCGGTGCGGTCGCAAAACACAGAAAGAAAGATTTTTCACTCAAGGGAAGACTTGAACCAAAGACCTCTCGTACCGCAGTTGCTCACGCTATCCACGAGACCACGGCGCTTCTGAGCTCACAATCTGCTGTGATGTTGCCTATCTTGCACATGGACTACTCAGTTTGTATATTTTGCTTATTTTTTTCATAGTTCCACACAACTTCTTCCTGTTTTCTCGATTGCTCTGTGTTCAGTTTTTCAAGGCCTATCCACTGTGTCAATTTGTAACTAAATGTGAGGGGGGTGCGATGGGGAGGTTCCCTTGTCAGCAGGCACGGACTGCGGGCTGGCGGGGCGGGGCTGTCACCGAGGCCCGGGAAGGGGCCAGTGCGGTGGCAGGAGCAGCCTGGTCTCGAACCGGAGGCTGCTGCTGTCGCTGCCGAGTCGCGTCGTGGTCCGACGATGCTCCGGCTACTCAGCAAAGACCAAGTCCCCGAATCGAATCACATTCTGTCTTCAAATTCAGCTTCCCTTATACTCCGTTTCTGCCCATTTGTTTCTCTTAAACCTGGTGTCACGTGGCCCATAACGGAGTGTGGTGGGAACAACCATGTTCCTATATCGTTTTTTGCTCTGTGGTGCAGTTTATCGACGCACTCAGCTACCCTCACTTCGCAACTCACTTGTCCAGCTGTTACTGCGCCCTACATATCGACATCGCGTGGCTGTCGGCCAGCGCTGCTACCTCAATACTTCCCAGCGGCCGCCATATTGCTTTCAGTCACGCTAAAGATGTAATACTTTTACCCTAAATACTGGGTAGCACAACTAAAATATTAATGAAGATAGAAAATATCAAGTGAATAACTCGTACAGGGACAAAAGTTACAACCTGCCATGGGCCATACATGAACATAGCATTTACAGTTAAATAATCTTAAAAAAAATTTACAATTTTTTAAAATAATTATTAAATTATTTCAAAAATTTTTAAAAAGGAGAATATCCCTAGTGAAAGCACTAAGGAAGAGCAGGTAAGGGCCAGAGGGTGGATGAACCAGACTATTCATTTAAGTAATCGAAGTTAAGCCCGACCGCAGGCCGGTGTGGCCGAGCGGCTCTAGGCGCTTCAGTCTGGAACCGCGCAACCGCTACGGTCGCAGGTTCGAATCCTGCCTTGGGCATGGATGTGTCTGATGTCCTTAGGTTAGTTAGGTTTAAGTAGTTCTAAGTTCTGGGGGACTGATGAACTCAGATGTTGAGTCCCATAGTCCTCAGAGCCATTTGAACCATTTTTTTAAGTACGCCCGGTTAGCCGTGCGTTCTAATTCACTGCTTGTCGGGAGGGAAGGCACGAATCCGCCAGGTGGATTAGTGTGGAGAACCGGTGTGCCGGCCACTATGTGGTTCTTAAGGCGGTTTTGCATCTGCCTCCGCGAATGCGGGCTGGTTCCCCTTATTCCGCCTCAGTTACATTATGTCGGCGATTTCTGCGCAAACACTGTCTCCACGTACGAGTATACCCTAATTACTCTACCACACTAATATTTGGAGTTACACTGGTCTGGTGTGAAACGTTCCTGTGGGGGCGAGCGGGTGGGGGAGGGGGGGGGGCGAACCGCACAATAACTCTGAGTTCCGTGTGGGGCGGCGGTGGGGTGAGCGGACTGCTGTAGCCTGTTGTGAGGTTGTGAACCACTGAGAGCTACGGCGGAGACGAAGCCTCTCCATCGTTTCTCGGTCCCCAGTTACGTACAATACAGTAGAATACAATATAATCGAAGTTAACCAAAATGGTTTTATGTCTTAACAGTCAGAGAATTAAATGTTTGGTCCGAAGAGTTTCTTATTGTACAAAAGGTCTCTACCTCTTCCAAGGTGTCATCAACACTACCCTTGCATTCCGTATGCAAAATTATACGTCCGGATGTAATACTAGGAACTGGGTGACTCACTTCGGATACCGTAACCTTAAGGCAGAACTGGAAGCCGAACCAGAAACGTGTTCCTTAAACCCATCGTCAAAGGACCTTCCAATCTGACCCACCTAATTGGACTGGCGATCATCACAGGTAATGTTGTAAACAGCTGACGACTTGTGGTACTCCTTTTTCGTCCTCTGTTTAAACTTCAGTCCGTTATTCGTAGGAATGAAATATCCTGAGACGATATCTCTTGCAGCCAACGCTGTACCCACTCTATCTGAAGGAGCTACTGCAGGGTTTCCGATACGTCACCGTTTCAATCGTTTAAGTTATACTAGAATTTGGAGAAAGTTCTTGTTAATATTCATTTGCCCAAAGTTGTTCCCTGAATTTTATTCATAAATCCACGCACTAGCCTGTACACATCAGTCACGTCGTCCGGCCATAGATTCTTAGTGCAACTGCTGGAAAGCTGGGCCACGTCACTAGTTATCAACTCGTAAGCCAAAGCATTATGACCTCTGCTCACTGCGACGTTCGGTGACGCCTCGTGGCGTTGCGGTCATGTGAAGCTGTAACAAAAATACGTAAGCAGAGCAGACACGGACCCGGGATCACCTTAGCGAAGATATAGGCTGCTGATTGGGAAATCCATTGACTTTGACAAAGAGCAGACTATTATTACGCAAAGCCCTTGAACGAGTATCCCGAAAACGGCGAAGCTGCTCGAATGTTCACGTGCTACTGTCGTGAGCATCTACGGGAAGAGGTAGGAGGACAGTGGAACTACCACTGGCGCTAAACGGTTGGGTGTCCACGACTCTTCACAGAACGTGGGGTTCGGAGGCTTGTCTGCTCTGTAAAGTAGGAGAGATGGTGATCTGTGACAGCTCTGCCGAAAGAACACAGTGCTGGTGCACGCACAAGTGTTTCGGAGCACACTGTTCATCTCGAAACGTGCAGCGCGCCACGGGCACAGGATGGTGGAAGCAGTGTTGTTCTGTGGGAGGCATTCTCCTGCACATGCATGGGACCTGTGATAGTACAGCTGCGAACCACCTGCCTCCCTTCATGCTTGCTTTCCTCCCCGACGGTGATGTCATCCCTCAGTAGCATAATTGTAGATCTCTCGAAGCCAGAACCGTGCTACAGCGGTTTGAGGAGCATTATACTCAAGTCCAGTTGATGTCTCCACGACCAAATTTTCCTGATGTAAATCCTAGGGGACCCATCTGGGTTGCTATCGGGCAGCTTCACCGCGGACACAAATCAGCGGCCCGTTATTTACACATATTACATGACCTGTGTTTATGCATATGATGCCGCATACCTCCACAAATCTACCAATAAACTGTCAGACGCCTGATACTCAGAATCACTGATGGATTTCGTTCCAATGACGGCAAACGAGCTATTAAGCAGGTGGTCATAATGTTTTGGCTGATCATTGTAGACGAATACTCCATCTTTATATGTGGAAGAGACATGGGGACGACAGACAGACTATACAATTCTAACACAAACACATTTCGAAACAAGCGTCTAATTGCAAAACAGAGGCAGACTGCAAAACTTTTTCAGCGGCAGATGTGGAGTCTAACTGCTGATTATTGGTAGCGAAATTGGAGAATGGTATCATGTTAGGGTGGTGGGACCCGGACAATGGGAAAGAAACAAAAGTTGTGTAGAGTTTCAAGTGTAGCATTAGGAAACGATCGATAGAGACAAGGAAAGCAATGCAATAGGACAATTCCAAGCAATCATACATAATTATACTTTGTTTCAGTATTTGATATAAGTTCGTCGCTGCATTGCACAATTAAAGTGGAGCGCCCGTCGCTCTTAAGGCATGGAATTTAGAGTCCATGTGTACCACACAATGTCTCCTTATTTTTGTCCATTTTACTTCTTACCAAAATACGGAAAGCTTGCGTTAGGAAACATTCGTTTCGCTGTATCAGAAATGAAGAAGTGCTCGTAGGCCCTGGCGCCTTTGCTTTACAGATCATGTTTACTAAACTTTTTTGCTTCGAGTGATCGTTTCGCATCCCTGAAAGCTGACCATTCGTCCTGGCACGCTCTGAATGAACGGTTTGGGAGACAACCGGGGCAGTCTTGTTCGACTGTTTGTAAATGATGCTGTCGTTTATAGTTTAGTAAAGTCATCAGAAGGTGAAAACGACTGGCAAAATGATTTTGACAAGATATGGTTATGTGTTGAAAAATGCTAACACTTTTACAAACAATAAAAAGTGTGAAATACACCACATGGTAAAAACAATGAATACTTTGGAATGACAGTTATGAACAACTTCAGTTGGAAACGTCACACAGAAAATGTTGTGGGAAAGGTGAACAAAAGACTACGTTTTATGAACAGAACACTTAAAGGTGACACTGAAATACACAGAATTAATCTTCCACACTAATATTTGTGTTATATTTCGTTGTGAACCAGCCTTAGGCTTTCTACTCCATCCTCAAATAATTTACGACTGAAACAGATAGTCTATACTTCACTAGTGAGAGCTTACAGCTGTGTAAAGGTTCTTTTCCCAATGGTGTATGACCATTTCATAACAGTGTGTCTGTACCTTTGAACAGCTATAAGTTTCGCTGATGGCGCGTGGACTATCTGTTTCAGTCTTGAGTTATCATAGGATCGCCTAGAAAGACGAAGGCCGATTCACAACTAAATTCATCCGTATTATAAAAATTGATGTATCTGCATACAGTGCAGAGCCAAAGAAACTGGTACATGGGCCTAATGCTGTGTGGAGCACCTGCGAGCACGCAGAAGTGCAGCAGCACGACGTGGCACGGACTCGACTAACGTCTGAAGCAGTGCTGGAGGGAACTGACACCATGAGGCCTGCGGAGCTGCCCATAAATCCATAAGAGGACGAGGGGGGTGGAGTTCTCTTCTGAACAGCACACTGCAACGCACCCCAGATAAGCTCAATAATGTTCAAAGTCTGGGGAGTTTGGTGGCCAGCGAAAGTGTTTAAGCCCCCAGGGGCTCGGCATTCATTTGCCGGGTACGGGCTTGGCGACCCCGGGGCTCCTGAGCTGGGGACTGGTAAGCGACGCCATTCCTCTGTCACCGCAAGCTCTGGGCATACCTCAGGGACCACCATGCGGCGCGGCGGTGGAATGTTGTGTGTCTCAGGGAATGGGGATCTTGGCTTGACCGCCCGGTTCGCGAGGATGGAATAAACCTCTATAAAAAATATCCTCAATCTCAAGGAGTGCTGCGCACTTATGAGATGCATGGCTGTTGAGGTGGAACAGTCGTTAGCGGGCAACCTCTGGGGAACCTACTGCACCTGAGTTGTATAAGGCTTATCTAGGCACAGGGGCCCTGTCTAGGTGGACTTCTAGTTCCCTAGCTGCTCGTGGGCCCGAGATGGAACCCTAGAACTTTTATTCTTCTCCTCCCAGCGGAAAGGGTGGGCCGCTGGTAGGTTCCAACACCCAATCCAACAAGACGGCTAGTGTAGCCAGTCCTCCTGATTCAGTTACTTGTAATGAAAGGTATGTACAGAGATTCGATCAGGACAGAGCCAGTGAAAAATGTCGATAGTTCCCAACCGCAAGGTTGGACTAGTAGTACATCTTCGGGTAGTAAGATCTTTGACAGCTAACAGAGCTAGGTGCACGTGGTAAAAGTTTGAGTAGAGGTGAGGAGATGCGCAGAGACAGCAGATGTGTTTCGAGTCGGAACTAGATGCCTGGAGGAGGCAGCCAGGTCGTGACAGCATCAACGTAAGAATTGGCGCTAC
This sequence comes from Schistocerca cancellata, assembly GCF_023864275.1. Classification (NCBI taxonomy): domain Eukaryota; kingdom Metazoa; phylum Arthropoda; class Insecta; order Orthoptera; family Acrididae; genus Schistocerca; species Schistocerca cancellata. The sequence goes on from NC_064634.1 coordinate 512,755,226, forward strand.
GCACATAATAAGCTATATATTGAGCGAAACTCTGCACATACCTGGGGAAACTAGAAAGAATAATTAATAAAATACGTTTTCTTTGGTTAAATAATGTCTAAAAGCTAGATAGAAATCCGGTTGTTGATGCAATAAGCGTTTTGTGAAACTTTCTCGTAAATCCATGCTATAGAAGTATCTTTTAATTTTTCACATGTGCCTTAAAAGTTTGAACAATAAATATTTTTTCGATAAAATTAGAGTTTCATCTCACACCTTATGTCGTTCTCCGCATCCTGTGGTTACATTGAACCAAAAGGTACATTAAAGTAAAGTTCCCATTAGTACAGCTAGTAATTTCATTTATCACAGTAAAATAATCTACAATCCTGGAAATTGAAATAAGAACACCGTGAATTCATTGTCCCAGGAAGGGGAAACTTTATTGACACATTCCTGGGGTCAGATACACCACATGATCACACTGACAGAACCACAGGCACATAGGCAACAGAGCATGCACAATGTCGGCACTAGTACAGTGTATATCCACCTTTCGCAGCAATGCAGGCTGCTATTCTCCCATGGAGACGATCGTAGAGATGCTGGATGTAGTCCTGTGGAACGGCTTGCCATGCCATTTCCACCTGGCGCCTCAGTTGGACCAGCGTTCGTGCTGGACGTGCAGACCGCGTGAGACGACGCTTCATCCAGTCCCAAACATGCTCAATGGGGGACATATTCGGAGATCTTGCTGGCCAGGGTAGTTGACTTACACCTTCTAGAGCACGTTGGGTGGCACGGGATACATGCGGACGTGCATTGTCCTGTTGGAACAGCAAGTTCCCTTGCCGGTCTAGGAATGGTAGAACGATGGGTTCGATGACGGTTTGGATGTACCGTGCACTATTCAGTGTCCCCTCGACGATCACCAGTGGTGTACGGCCAGTGTAGGAGATCGCTCCCCACACCATGATGCCGGGTGTTGGCCCTGTGTGCCTCGGTCGTATGCAGTCCTGATTGTGGCGCTCACCTGCACGGCGCCAAACACGCATACGACCATCATTGGCACCAAGGCAGAAGCGACTCTCATCGCTGAAGACGACACGTCTCCATTCGTCCCTCCATTCACGCCTGTCGCGACACCACTGGAGGCGGGCTGCACGATGTTGGGGCGTGAGCGGAAGACGGCCTAACGGTGTGCGGGACCGTAGCCCAGCTTCGTGGAGACGGTTGCGAATGGTCCTCGCCGATACCCCAGGAGCAACAGTGTCCCTAATTTGCTGGGAAGTGGCGGTGCAGTCCCCTACGGCACTGCGTAGGATCCTACGGTCTTGGCGTGCATCCGTGCGTCGCTGCGGTCCGGTCCCAGGTCGACGGGCACGTGCACCTTCCGCCGACCACTGGCGACAACATCGATGTACTGTGGAGACCTCACGCCCCACGTGTTGAGCAATTCGGCGGTACGTCCACCCGGCCTCCCGCATGCCCACTATACGCCCTCGCTCAAAGTCCGTCAACTGCACATACGGTTCACGTCCACGCTGTCGCGGCATGCTACCAGTGTTAAAGACTGCGATGGAGCTCCGTATGCCACGGCAAACTGGCTGACACTGACGGCGGCGGTGCACAAATGCTGCGCAGCTAGCGCCATTCGACGGCCAACACCGCGGTTCCTGGTGTGTCCGCTGTGCCGTGCGTGTGATCATTGCTTGTACAGCCCTCTCGCAGTGTCCGGAGCAAGTATGGTGGGTCTGACACACCGGTGTCAATGTGTTCTTTTTTCCATTTCCAGGAGTGTATATGCCATTGCACAGTTGGCAAATTATTCAGATCGGGACAGAATTTTTGTTAAGTAATAAACAGGGCCAAAATGAGTAAAGTTATCTAGAATGACAATTTTATGCCATTGCACTACGGCTGAGTTGAATATATGTTTTATTATCGGTTAAACGGGAAGGAGTGCATGAGCTAAGTCCACAGACGCAGTCAGATGCAAGTTGGTGACTTTCATTTATTTTTACCACTAAACTTTCATGCAGTCAGATGTGTATTTTGAGTATTAATTTTCCTACAATATTTTCATGCAGTCAGATAAAGTTCAGTTCAGTTAAATACGCAGTCAGATGCAAGTTTTATTAAAGACTAAAGCAGTCACCTGCAGTTCAGTCGAGTTTAAAATAGAAAATTTTTATTAACAACACTTTCAGTAACAGAACGGATGCTGCTTCGCAGAATGTGTTTCTTATAGTTAAAAGAAAAGAGGGGAGTTTTGATAAAGTTTCACCATTTTATATACCTGCAGGCTTAGAAGGAATTGCTGGCGCCTTAAAAACTGTTAAGTGCTTTCGAAATGGAGCCTTGTTGGATGAAACATCTAGCTTCCAACAAGTCAAGAACCTTCAGAATGCACAATTTCTTGGGGAGTTTGCGATAGAGACTGAATTTCACAACACCTTGAACTACAGCAGAGGTGTTGTGACTTGCAGGGATCTCGTTGACATTCCCCAAGAAGAACGTAAAGCTGAATGGTCCCAGGAAGGAATTGTCGACGTGCAACACGTTATGAAACGGGTGGATGGCGCTCTCGTGAAGTCAGACTCGTTTATCCTTACTTTTAGCAGCATGTGAAGGCAGGTTTCCTACATCTCAGTGTACGGCCTTATTACCCCAATACAATGCGCTGTTTTAAGTGCCAGCACTTCGGTCGCACTATTGTCGGCTGTAGAGGGGAAGCCACTTTCGGCATATGCGGTAAAGCCGACCATGAGGGAGTTGGTTGCTCCTCTCCTCCCAAGTGTGTCAGCTGCTCTGGGGATCACCCTGTGTGGACCAGGGACTAGAGTTTTCCTTGAGGAACGGAAGATCCAGGAAATTAAAACCACAAAACGCATCCTGTATGGTGAAGCGAAGAAAATATACAAGTTCACGCAGCCGCCCACATTCCTTGCCACCTTTTCTTCCGTCCTCAAACAGCCAGTCTTGAAAACTGATGCCGCTACACAAACGGAGGTTGCTACTGTCAGCACTAGCACCTGCGTTTGTCAATCCGCATGTGCTGCTGCAGTTCCTGTGAAGCCTGCTGCTCCCCCCCCCCTTCCCGGCCTTCTGACCAGGCTTTGGTGGCTGACATCATGGACCTTCCTGCCCAGTGCTGCTACACTCCCTCTATCGCTTCTGAAGTTTTGGCTCCAACGCCTGCTCAGACCAAAAAATCTAAGCCAAAGCCAAAGGTAAAGACTCGTCCACTGAAGGAGACTGAAGTTATACAGTCTGATGCTGTTGATGTCATTCTCTCTGACGTCTCTCTCGACTCCTCTTCAGAGGCAATGGATGTTGAAGTCAGACTGGGGCAATCATCTCGCCCCAATACTGAGCCTCCACCTGTTGTGGGCTCTCCTCCCTGAGAAAGTGAGGATGAAGGTACTCCCACCTTCATAGATGGCTCCCATTGTTGAAGTCAGACTGGGGCAATCATCTCGCCCCAATACTGAGCCTCCATCTGTTGTGGGCTCTCCTCCCTGAGAAAGTGAGGATGAAGGTACTCCCACCTTCATAGATGGCTCCCGTTATACAGTGAAACATGGATGGATTCCAGACACATGTGGAGGAACTGAAACTCCTAGCACAGCAACGCCCCTTGTGCTTGTCTTTACAGGAAACACATTTAAAACCGTCTGATGCTCCTGTACTAAGGGGATGTACGTTATATCGCAAGGATGACCTGACTGGGGAAAGGGCCAAAGGCGGAGTTGCCGTGTTTGTCAGTAATGGCACCACTCCTCTGCTCTTCCGCTGGATACTGACCTGCAAGCAGTAGCAATAGAAATTCATTCACGTCAGAGGCTTACCGTTTTCTCCCTTTATTTACCTTCTCTGGATGCAGGCTCTCACAGATCTTATGGGAAAGGGGAAAGAGCCAAAGGCGGAGTTGCCGTGTTTGTCAGTAATGGCACCACTCCTCTGCTCTTCCGCTGGATACTGACCTGCAAGCAGTAGCAATAGAAATTCATTCACGTCAGAGGCTTACCGTTTTCTCCCTTTATTTACCTTCTCTGGATGCAGGCTCTCACAGATCTTATGGGACAACTCCCCCGACCATTTCTCCTCCTGGGTGACTTCAATGCCCATCATGTCCTGTGGGGACTTCTATTTGCACTTAGGGTCGAGTTTTGGAGAGCCTCCTGATATCTCAAGTGCTGTGCATCCTCAATACTGGTACTCCGACTCATTTCTCTGCTGCTACTGGGTCATTCTCAGCCATTGACCTATCTTTCTGCTCTCCAGCCCTTACTGATACTGTTCACTGGGAGGTCATTCCAGTGATCACTTCCCCATCCGCATTCACCTTCTGGATGGTGTATTGCTGGAACAGAAGCCGCCAACGTGGACGACTGGCAGGGCCACTGTTCAGTCGGTTGGCTGTCTTTGAATGCCGCAACAGCGTACAGGAATGGATGGATCACATCACACTTGTGATCCATCATGCTGCTGACCTGTCCATATCAAAGTCTTTTGACCCTCTTAAGCGGCGCCTTGTACCTTAGTAGACAGAAGAGTGCCATTCAGCCATCCAGGACAGGCATGCTGTCATTGTTTTTGTTGTTGTGGTCTTCAGTCCTGAGACTAACAGAGCAAAAAAAGGTCATGGCAGCAGTTCCTGGTCTCCATCAACCGTTCCACTTATCCCACAAACGCAGCCGTTTACCAATAGCTGCCGTCATGAACCAAGGGTGCCTCCAAACGACACCCAGAGACACTGCTCAGATGCTGGCAGAGCATTTTGCACAAACCACTGCCACTGCAAACAAGGATCCTGCGTTTCGTCGCTACCGTGCGACTGTCGGGAGAGCAAACTTTGACTTTCGGTCGAACAGTTCTGAGGCCTACAACTCCCCTTTCTCCATGTGGGAACTCGAATCGGCACTTACTGAGACTTCTGACACTGCACCAGGTCACGACCGCATCCGATACTCCATGCTTTGACATCTGCCAGCGGCATCAAAGGAAATCCTGTATGGCAGATAAGAGTGTTCCCCAACTCGTGTAGGGAGGCAATTCTCATCCCTCTCCTCACACCAGGAAAGGACTGCAAATGTCCCAGTAGTTATCGGAGTATCGCCTTGACGACCTGTGTCGGTTAAGACTCTGGAACGGATGGTTATCCGTCGTCTGGTCTGGCTATTACAGACCAGGCAGCTCCTTAGACACTCTCAGTGTGGATTCCGAAAATTTCGGTCTACAGTCGACAACCTGACCCTCCTAAAGGTGGCTATTCAGCAGGCTTTCCTCCATCATCATCACTGTATCGGTATCTTCTTTGATATCAGTAAGGCATATGATACCACCTGGTGACACTGTATTCTTGCACAACTGCATCAATGGGGCCTTCGTGGTCGCCTCCCCATTTTCATTCGGTCTTTCCTGTCTCCGCCGTTTTTTCGGACCCGAGTTGGTAACACATTGTCTGATTGCTTTGAGCAAGACAACGGTGTCCCCCAGGGCAGTGTTTTAAGCGTTACCCTCTTTGCCATACCGATCAAAAGTATAACGTCTCCAGTGAGGAGTCAAGTAAAGTACTTCTTATTTGTGGACGACTTTGCTGTTTTATGTTCCTCCTCCAGTGTTGCAACAGTGATCCGTCAGTTGCAGCCAACAGTGCGGCGATTAGAGGAGTGGGCTGCAAAGATAGGTTTTCGGTTTTCTGCCGATAAGTGTGTTTGTTTTCATTTTAATCGTTCTCGTCGTCTTTTTAATTTGCCTGCCTTGCATATGGGGGATACTGACCCACATTTTAGAGACACAGTGCGGTTTCTGGGCCTAATTTTTGACTCCAGGTTGTCTTGGGTGCCACACGTACGAGACTTGAAAGCCAGAACCGTGAAGGCACTGAACATCCTCAAGTGCCTCAGCCACAGATCTTAGGGAGCGGACAGGAAGCGTCTCCTCCAGTTTTATCGAGCTTTTGTGCGTTCCTGGCTGGACTACGGGTGCACAGTGTATGGGTCAGCGAGGCAGTCTTATATGCGGACCCTTGACGCTGTCCACCTTGCAGGGATTCGACTGGCCACAGGTGCTTATTGGATGAGCCCCATACCCAGCTGAGGCTGGGAAACCGCCACTTACTGTCCGGCAGCAGCTCCTCCTGGTGCGCCAGGCTTTTAAGTTTCTTGCAGCTCCAACCTCGCCTGCTCACCATATTTTTGCTCACCCGCCTCTGGACCGCTTTTTTTTCCCACCGTCCCCGGGCTACGTTGCCATTTGGGATCCATGTGCAACGTGCGCTAGAGTCCCTCGGTGTGGAGTCTGTACAACCCCAAATCCAGGGTTTGAACCGCCTGCCACCCTGGTTACTGGAGAAGCCCAGGGTGATTTTAGATTTGGTGCAGTACAAGAGAGATTGCACTCCTGCCACCGTTTTTAATGCACCATTTTCTGCCATTTTATCTGAGCACCACGACTATGTAGCTCTTTCTACGGATGGGTCAAAACAGGGGGATTTCGTTGGTTGCTCTGTTGCGTTTCCGGATCGTGTCCTCAAGGTTCAACTGCCTCAGATTTTACTGTCTTTGATGCAGAATTGTCTTTGTGGGCACTGGAGCAGATGAGACATTCTTCCTGTCCTAAATTCCTTGTCTGTTCCGATTAACTAAGTACTCATTGCAATGTTTGTATCCAGCAGATAAAATAGTCCAGCCCATCCAGGATGCCCTCCAACTACATCGACTGGGGAAGGTGGTGGCTTTCTGCTGGGTTCCGGGGCACGTCGGCATTGCTAGGAATGAAAGGGCAGATCTTGCAGCCAAGGAGGTGTGTCTCGATCCGCAAGTATTTCAGTGTGCTATCCCTCTGCACGCACTCACCTCGCTGTAGAGCTCAAGAGTCATGCGTCACTGGGAGGATGAGTGGCTGGAAATGACTGACAATAAGCTCCGTTTAGTCAAGCCCACAACGCGTGTGTGGTGTACTTCCTTTCAGCCCCGTCGACGGGACGAGGTTCCCCTCAGTCGGCTTTGGATAGGCCACAGTCCTATGACGCATGGCTTCCTGCTCCGGCAAGACGACCCTCCAATGTGTGGTGCTTGTGGCGTCCAGGTCACTGTGCACCACGTTTCATTGGATTGCGTTTTATTTTCTGACCAGCGGGCCGCGGCTGACTTTCCAGCCGTCCCGCCATCTGTTTTAGGAAATACTTGAACGAATGTGGTTAAAGTTTTAAAGTTCTGTGTCTTGTCAAATGTTTTTTCACAGATTTTAGGGAGAGGTTCTTAATTTGCTCACTGGGTGACAAGCTCGCCCATATTTTATGTAAGTGGCCAGCCAATGCCAATTTCCTGTGGCATTCTTTCTGCTGCGTTTTCGCTTTCCTGCTGATATACAGGTGCATTTTCTTTCTTTTCCTGCTTTCTTTGGGTGTGTGCTTCTATTTTGCTAAGTCCACATTCGTTCCTTTCAATGTGTGTCAGGGTACTGATGACCTCGACGTTGAGCGCCCATAAGCTCCAACACACACACACACACACACACACACACCAAGTGTTTAAACCCAGAAGAGTGTTCATGGGAGCAACTCTGTAGCAATTCTGGACGTGTGGGATGTCGCATTGTCCTGCTGGAATTACCCAAGACCGTCGGAATGCACAATGGGTATGAATGGATGCAGGTGAACAGACATGAGTCTTATCTAGGTATCAGGGATCTCATATCACTCCAACTGCAAATGCCCCACACCATTACAGAATCTCCACCAGCTTGAAGAGTCCCCTGCTGATATACAGGTGCATGGATTCATGAGGTTGTCTCCATACCTGTACACGTCCACCCGCTCGATACAACATGAAACGAGACTCGTCCGACCAGGCTACATGTTTCCAGTCACCAACAGTCCAATGTCGGTGATGACGGGCCCAGCCGAGGGTAAAGCTTTGTGTCGTGCAGTCATCAAGGGCACACGAGTGGGCCTTCGGCTCCGAAAGCCCGTATAGATGATGTTACGTTGAATGGTTCGCACGCTGACACTTTTTGATGTCACAACATTGAAATCTGCACCAATTTGTGGAATGGTTGCACTTCTCTCACGTTGAACGATTCTCTTCAGTCGTCGTTGGTCCCGTTCTTGCAGTATATTTTTCCGGCTGCAGCAATGTCGGAGATTTGATGCTTTATTCCTGATATTCACGGTAAATAAAGGTAAGTGACTAGGGCCTCCCGTCGGGTAGACCGTTCGCCGGGTGCAAGCCTTTCGATTTGACGCCACTTCGGCGACTTTCGCGTCGATGGGGATCAAATGATGATGGTTAGGAAAACATAACACCCAGTCCCTGAGCGACGAACAACCCAGCTGGGAATCGAAGCCGGGCCCTTAGGATTGACATTCAGTCGCGCTGACCACTCAGCTACCGGGGGCGGACATATTCACGGTACATTCGTGAAATGATCGTCCGAGAAAATGCCCACTTCATCGGTACCTCTGAGATCCTGTGGCCCATCGCTCGTGCGATGACTGTAACACCACTTTCAAACTCACTTACATCATCTTGATAACGTGCCATTGTAGCAGCAGTAACCGATCTAACAACCGCTCCAGGCACCTATTGTCTTATACAGGCGTTGCCGACCGCGGTGCCGTATTCTGCCTGCTAAATATCTCCTTATTTCATTAAGCATACCTGTATCAGTTTCCTTGGCACTTCAGTGTATGTGTCTGCGTTCTACATCTCCTCCTAAACCACCGGGCCGATTTTAGTCAAACTTGTAACACGTATCACTTACAGTCTGGAGAGAAACACTGTCGGGGTAAGAACCACCTACCAATGAAGGGGTCAGGTGTGGCGGTGAAACAGTAGTGTGGCTCACATCGCACGAATCTGCAGACTTTCTTCATCCAGTATCTGAGAATGAGAGTGCTTACTGACTCGCAGCAAACTTTACACATAGTTTCAAACTTAAATGAATCCGTTTCTCACTGACAGCACCCACAAAACGAGGAAGGAAAAAAGTTTATCGTTTACTATATTTTCGCTGTTCACACAATAAAAATGTCGCATAAGGTACGACGTTTTAATTTATTATTTGTTTACTACTGACTATATTCTCGATGCGTTTTGCAGACAGTATTCATATATACCACTGAATATACCTGCAACATTATATCACGGTAAGACACATAGTTCAGGAGATATGAGGTCACGAACACCGATTTCGTGAAAAACTGCCGCGTTATCAATGATGTTTAAATTTATTTCTTCTTTGCTACTTTCTCTCTTCGCAACACGTTTAGCACGCACTGTCTACATATGCCGCTGAATGTAGCTACGGAAGATAAATCGTTGTACGAAAGACAGTTTAGCAGATATGACGTCACAGATATTTAGCTGCGTAAATCCAAACTGTAGGATGAAATTCGCTACAGGTGCCGAGGAAAGTACGAACTTGCGTTAAATATGTTAAACACATGTGAAATATATGTGTCGTGTGTCTACTTTTGCAGAGCTGCTGAAAAGCTCCTCCTAAACCTCTGTATCGATTTCTTCCAAACTTGATACACATTTTACTCACTATCTGGAACGATATGAAGTGGGGGTAAGAATCAGAAATTTCCTGTTGGGTGGTGTGGTACTGTGAATAAAGAAGGGTGGAGGAAGAGACTGACAGACACATGAGGGAGGTGAATATTATGGCGAGCACGATTAGCAGCGTCATCGTAATAGGGCATTTTCCTGCTCCGCATTTACGGAAATGAGTACTATCAGCTGTCTCAAGTTCAACACTGCTATGGTGAATGTATGAGTTTCTCAATTACTTTCTGGTAGCTTTCACTCTTTTTCGTTTGGTGCTAACAAAATTCGACAGTAAATCTGGGACGGCTACTAGTGTCAGAGGAGCATTTTCTTGTTGCTTCCGTTAATGATAGTTGCTTAAAGAATTTGTTAGCCATTTCACATTCCTTTCACGATCTCTGTATATAATTATGTTTTTGTTGAATACATTTCTGTGTTAATCGTGTGACTGTTCCTCTTAAACATCTACCATTCATATTAAATAATTTGTCTGCGCAAACCTCCACTGTAAGATTTACAGCTAGGACCTTTACTAATTTACATTATCCATTAAAGTTGTGCACACTAATTTGTAGCTCAGTTCTTAAAGGCGTCTGCAGCTCTTAACTAGTTTTTTGGGTCAGGTTAACATTACACACGCAGGGAGTTTCACAACACAGCGACTCTTTCACAATGTTGAGGCGTCCATTTCCTTTGCTAGTTATTACAGACCAAACCATTACCGACAGAGTATGCTTGACTCGTTGAATTACGCAGTCTTCGAGGAATTTTGTATGGCTCCAGCGGCTCACAAATTTCGTATTGCCTTGCAGAATTTGGCTACTTGTTTCGTCAGAGAAGCAAACCTGAAATGAAATCACGTGTCACATTTTTCATTCTCTGTTACACTAAAAGATGAGGTGGAATTACATTAGAGCTCATTTACCTTTTTCCAGTCGTCTAATGTCCAGTTTTTGTTCTTCTTGGTCCATTGTAGTCGTTTTTGTTTCATCCTGATTCTTAGCAGATCGACGGCGTCGCAGCCTCACTTAGCTCAACCGTCGCTGCAGAGTACGGATAGATACAGGCAGTTAACCATCCTTCAACATGTTCTTAGTCACGTTTCGAAACTTCCGTTGTTTTTCTTTTTTTTGCCTAAATTTCGAACTGTGGACTGTAAAATTGTTTCCATATGAACAAAATCTCGCTGACTATATTCACAATTTGACAGCAGTGTCGATATTCTGGCGTTTTTTCACGGTGTGAGGTCAATACCTTTAACCGTATCTGAAAACATGCACAATGAAACCATATTCAGAAGTAAGGAACTTATTAAGAGTGAAAACATGGAATACGGGCCATAAAAATGTAATGAGTTACGTAAAGTTCGATAATAACAGAAACACACCGACCTTCTTGATATAATATGCTATACTTCACTAAAGTAGTTTTGAAAGCCACAACTATTCAATACCTCAGCAAATACTGAAGTCACAATGTTAATACCTTATTGAATGGACATACACTGTTGTCATACAAGCAATATACGCTCCTTTTCCATACTGGAATGCTGTGTGAACAATACGATTCATGAATCATTGTTCACTGTACAGTACTTCCAAAACAACAAACTTCCAAACTTTCTGAACCATGTGCAGAGGATATTAACTTGACATTCCACTGTACGTTCCATAGCTCTCGACTAATGTATCACATTTATGGAATTCATGGTTGGTTCAGTTGCCCACTTCTACATTCATGTAGAGGGCAAACAGATGTCTGATGTACGCACGTCACCTTCCGAACCGAAGCTAAATAATAATGTTTGGCCAAGCTACGTTATTCGGTACTGCATCGCTGTTGGCGCGAGGAAGAGGAAGCCACGCTGGGAGAGAGAGGAGCGTTTGTGAAAAGTCCACATCGCAATATGTCCCGATTATCGGCAACATCCAGTGTCAGTCAGCGTTCAGTCCTGCGAGTGTTGCACACACACGAACGCCAGCCGTACAAGTAAAAGCTGAAATATCGTCTCTTGGAGAATGACCTGATCGAGGCATGCAGCTTACAGCATGGTCTCTGTATTAGTGTAACCGGAATCCAACCTTCGTACGACAGGAGTTGTTCAGTGATGAAGTTGATTTTTGTGTGCGAGGACACTAAAATAAACAGAATCATCGTAAGGACCATGAAGACGAGATACGAGAAATTACGGCTCGTACGGAGGCATGCAGACAGTCGTTTTTCCGTTTGCGAGTGGAACAGGGACGGAAATGACAAGTAGTGGTACAGGGTATCCTCCGCCACGCACCGTACGGTGGCTTGCCGAGTATCTATTTACATGTAGATGTAGATCGTTATGGTCAGATGAAAACACGTAAAAGTGATGGCAGTGAAAAAATGATAGTTTGTTGTCAGATTTGGAACACACGAATTGTGCGTCCGGTGTTGTTCATTGATGGAACCCTGAATCGGAGGAGGTATGTTAACACGCTGCGAGACTGTGTGCCTCCGAGGCTGTTCAATTCGCAGGGTCTTGCAACAAGACGGAGCACCTCCCCCCCTATTCTGCTGAAGTCATGTAGTTTCTCGCTGAACGGTTTGGAGATCACTCGATACATAGGAGAGGTTCCATCGAATGTCTGGCAAGGATCTTACATCTCTCGATTTTTGTCTGTGGAGCCAATTGAAATCAATTATGCATGACGTAAACATCAACAATGTAGCGAATCTTTGCCGGCATATTGAGGAGGCGTGTAAGTCTGTTGACCCACAGATCCTGTAACGTTTGCAACAGGGCTGGAGAAAAAGGCTCCGATTGTGTCTGGAGCGCAACTGAGGCCATTTAGAGCAAATAGTGTAATGCAGACTTTGACGAGTGTTCTAAACTTTAACAGGTCATAATTCCTACACAAGTGAAGGTACCTTAAACAGGTTTTTGCTTGTGTATTTCTGAGAAAGAGGCAGTTCAAAATGATATGCCAGATGACCACCTTCCCATTTGAAACTAGTAACCCATATCGCAAATGGCGGGTTCACGATGTCCGCCGCTGTCGCCATAGCTCCTATAAATTACGCCCCCACCTACGGACACCCCATACAAGACGCCACTGTGATTCCTCACACCGTTCGACTGTTAAAGGACTGTATCCGGACTTTTGCCTCACACTGTAGATTACATGACTTTATCTGCTTGTGCCATTGAAAGCGAACATTTTAGCACAAAAAATATAGTTTTTCGCCTTGGGTTTCCACTCTTTAGCAGTAACGTCCAAATAGTGGTATGATTTCCTATTAAAACGTGATATTTGAGCATAGTTTCAAAAAATTAGAATCGATATGAGAATACTGGCGGTATTTTGTAATAATCAAGCACTTATCACTTATCGAGAAAAGAGCAAACATTGAAGGGACAAGTTTTCTTTTAGTTGCCTCTTAATTTGCACAACTGGCCATTAAAATTGCTGCACCACGAAGATGACGTGCTACAGACGCGAAATTTAACCGACAGGAAGAAGATGCTGTGATATGCAAATGATTAGCTTTTCAGGTCATTCACACTAGGTTGGCGCCGGTGGCGACAATACAACGTGCTAAGAGAGGAAAGTTTCCTACCGATTTCTCATACACAAACCGCAGTTGACTGGCGTTGCCTGGTGAAACGTTGTTGTGATGCCTCGTGTAAGGAGGAAAAATGCATAGCATCACGTTTCCGACTTTGATGAGGGTCAGATTGTAGCCTATCGCGATTGCGGTTTATCGTATCGCGACATTGCTGCTCGCGTTGGTCGAGATCCAATGACTGTTAGCAAAATATTGAATCGATGGGTTCAGGACGGTAATACGGAACGCCGTGCTGGATCCCAATGGCCTCGTATCATTAGCAGTCGAGATGACTGGCATCTGATCCGCATGGCTGTAACGGATCGTGCAGACACGTCTCTACCCCTGAGTCAACACATTGGGACGTTCGCAAGACAACAACCATCTGCACGAACAGTTCGACGACGTTTGCAGCAGCATGCACTATCAGCTCGGAGACCGTGGCTGCGGTTACCCTTGACGCTGCATCACAGACAGGAGCGCCTGCGATGGTGTACACAACGACGAACCTGGGTGCACGAATGGCAAAACGTCATTTTTCAGATGAATCCAGGTTCTGTTTACAGCATCATGATGGTCGCATCCGTGTTTGGCGACATCGCGGTGAACCCTCACTGGAAGCGTGTATTCGTCATCGCCATACCGGCGCATCACCCGGCGTGATGGTATAGGTGCCATTGGTTACACGTCTCGGTCACCTCTTGTTCGCACTGACGGCACATTGAACAGTGGATCTTACATTTCAGATGTGTTAGGTCCCGTGGCTCTACCCTTTATTCGATCCCTGCGAAAGCCTACATTTCAGCAGGATAATGCACGACCGCATGTTGCAGGTCCTGTACGGGCCTTTCTGGATACAGAAAATGTTCGACTGCTGCTCTGGCCAGAACATTCTCCAGATCTCTCACCAACTGAAAACGTCTGGTCAATGGTGGCCGAGCAACTGGCTCGTCACAATACGCCAGTCACTACTCTTGATGAACTGTGGTATCGTGTTGAAGCTGTATGGGCAGCTGTATCTGTACACGCCATCCAAGCTTTGTTTGATTGTTGCCCATGCATATCAAGGCCGTTATTACCGCCAGAGGTGGTTGTTCTGAGTAATGATTTCTCAGGATCTATGCACCCAAATTGCGTGAAAGTGTAATCACATGTCAGTTCTAGTATAATATATTTTTCCAATGAATACCCGTTTATCTGCATTTCTTCGTGGTGTAGCAATTTTAATGGCCAGTAGTGAAATATTTTGATTTTGTGTATCTTGAAAGTGAGGGTGCCAAAATTTTTCAACCTTCGTTCGATTTCTATGTTTCTTACAGCAAAGAAAAGGAATAAAGTACCGAAAATCAGTTATTTCAGAAACAGATTATTTTGAGGGAGTTTCAACTGGTGTTGAAAAATCCATATAACCGAAAACCGGTTGCTTGTGCGATAAGCGTCGTTTCTACAGCCCAGTGCGGCATTGGCACGTGGACGGCTCCGCGGGCGCCCGCCCCACGCCCCCCAGGCCCACGCCCCAGCGCACCTGCACACCGCCCCCCGCCCCCCGCAGCATAGCACCTGCACGCCGCCCCCCGGCCTCCGCCCCCGCCCCTCGCCCCCCGCCCCGCGCAGCAAAGCACCTGCGCGCCGCCCCCCGGCCCCCGCCCCCCGCCCCTCGCCCCCCGCCCCCCGCAGCAGCGCACCTGCGCGCCGCCGGTTACCGCCTGCCGGCCGGCCCGCGGCGCTCCTTCCGCGAGGTGGAGGCGTGCCGAGAGACGCGTGGGCTTCTAATTTTGGCGGCTTGTTTTCGAGGTGGAGCTATTTTGGAGTAGCGCCGAATTTTGACACTGTGTCCTCTGGGCGGGCCGCGCGCGCGAAACCCGCCGGCCAGCGCTCTGCTGCGGGGTCTTTGGCCGCCGGCGCCGCCCGCAGCACGGGCCCTGCTCTCCTTCCTTCCGCCCCTCCGGCGCCGCTGGGGAAAGAG
Organism: Schistocerca cancellata; assembly: GCF_023864275.1. NCBI lineage: Eukaryota > Metazoa > Arthropoda > Insecta > Orthoptera > Acrididae > Schistocerca > Schistocerca cancellata. The sequence goes on from NC_064634.1 coordinate 512,770,310, forward strand.
ACGCGTAAATATTTATGAAACTCGTGACGGGCTGCTCGTTAAAAATTACGCGCCCGCTGTCAAAACACGCACGAGCTCTCTCTATCTCCCCGCCACGCCTGTAAACGCTCGCGATTACAGAGAAGTACGAGTGGAATCAATCGTAACTGGCGCTAAAAGACCTGTCGTCGGGCATCTGTTGCGCTTAATCTCGAGTCTGAGATCTTAGCTAAATACCCGAACATCGGCTCGCCGGACAAAGTATTTGTCAACCGCTTCAAAGAGCACTGCCGTCGCTCTGGAGGGGTGTATATGAAACACGACTGCTAGCAGCCGGTCGTGACTGTCGAGCGCTGACTTAAGTCGTGGCAGCCAAGTGGTGTTACGTGTTAGTCGACTGTACGGGATCGGCGCACAAACGTGTCAGAACATGAGAAAGGTGCTACCTTATTGGGACGTTCCCGTTACCACCCGGTGTATGAATCTTCCCAACTTGTTGCTGTACCAGAGCAGACCATCCAAGATAACTGCGAGGAATGGTGTACCAATCCAATTCATGTAACACCGCATAAAACGAATGGTAGTGAGAAAATCCTAGCCGACAGGACCGCCTTGTCAATAACAATCGATTTCAAATCCAACAGAAACTGCTGCCAGTAAATGGAGGAAATCGCGAAAAGTGAATATTGGGAATGCAGGGAACACTACGTTCGAAACTCTACGAAATAGACTTCTGGAACGGGATACCCCCAGAACACCACTGTTCACAGCAGTATGTCTTCAGTAGGGGGGGGGGGGGGGGGAGTACATTCAAAACAAATCAAAACAACACAGAAAATGTACAGCAGTTGAGTGGGGGCGCGCAGTGTGGTTCCATAGGATTCATTTCGTCCTCTTTTGAAATGATTCATGGTATCGAGTGTACCAAAAGACATTTAAGTCACATACTTTGAAGGTAGCCTGAATGAGTTGGGGCTAGTCAAGTTAAGTTGAACACACCAGGATGTTTTTTCCAGTATTTTTGGTGACCATGTGTCGCCATTTCTTCTTCAGCTGATTGATGAGTATGCTCTGGACAGTTTTGTCTTCCAAGCTTACAACAACCGTGTTCAAAGGATCGTGCCAGTACGTTCTTTGTTTGATGAACTCTTTGGCAACGTACGACACCCCGGTTGGTCCGCCAAAACGCCTAATCTTGATCGCGTAAGAAGTGTCTGGGACTGGAACACTGAGTGCAGCGTGCCGAGCTGCATCCTGGCAATATGTTTGTCCTGCGAGGTCTACCTGCGAGTGACTGGCTTCAGCTCGATATGGCACACTCGAAAAGTTTGCGACCTCTCTTCGTCACTGATAACGGTTTCCACTTTCTGAACAATCGTCGAGAATTTACTTACTACTCATTATTTTTTCCTCCTGTTGTCTATAGGGTTTTCACAGTTCAATAACTATTGTCAATTTCTTATGTTATTATTTGTTTCTCTGAAGTGTCTGGTGTCACAGAGTGATGTACTTCGGGCAAGTGAGAGACTGTTTGTTTACTCTTAGGACAGTGTATCTTTGACATGTTGTATTGTATGTTCTGTGACTATGAAATAAAGTGTTGTTAAACTGCTAATCGCTGCTCTACTGTGATTCACGACATCTGTTATTCTACTAGGGTTGCCCAGAAAGTAACGCACCGCATTTTTTTTTCTCAGCCGAAAACAATGCTACAAATACGAAACGTTACGTCTCCTGAGTGAGCCCACCAAGTTTCCGTCACTTCCGACAGATAGCGTATCTGCAGGATAGTTTCAAAATGGCGCCTGTAGGTGTTGTACGTTACAAGCAATGTGCTGTCGTTGAATTTCTCACTGGAGAGAACGTAAATGCGGGGAATATTCACAAACGCTTGTGCAAAATTATGGAACATCTGCTGTCGACTGTAGTACAGTTAGTCGCTGGGCACGGAGGGTGAGGTCATCAGAAGGTCGTTCGGCGGAGCTCCACGATTTGCAGCTGTCTGGGAGACCATCCGCGGATGTCACACCTGACATGTTGCAACGAGCTTCCACTTGCTTGGGGCATTGAAGGATGCCATTCGTGGAAGACATTTTGAGGACGATGAGGAGTGCTTCACATAGTGAAGGGCTGGCACCGACTGGGCATACATGAGTTTGCTTCGCGATGGAGGAAGGCCCTATAACGGAATGGAGATTACACATAAAAACAGCGTGTGTAGATAAAACGCCATTCTTCCGTGTGTGTAATTCTCATTGTGTTCAGTAAAGAATTGTTGGAGAAAAACATGCGGTGCATTGCTTTCTGGGCAACCCTCGTACGTAAATTGAAAGTGGAGAGGGGACCGCAGGAAAGGGAGGAGGTCACTGCTGTCAGCTACATCGGGACGTCACACGGAGTCGCGGCGGCGAGTGAAAGCGTGCACCGGAGCGGGGTTCTATCCGGTATCTCCTGCTTAGGGGGCTCCGGAAAGGCTCAAAATCATGAAAAGTTCAATTTTTACTTTTTTGCGTTTTCTGAATCTGCAGACTATTACCTTTTAATAGATATATAATTTATTCAATTCCGAAGACTACAACTATTTTTAAATTTTTTTTGAAATGTGTTCTACATGGGCGTGACCCACTGTGGCGCTGTGCGATATGTTAATTACCTTGGTGACGGTGATTCTAAAAGTTTCAAACATGTTCAAGGACTGAAGTTCTATGGTGATGATGTTGTAGTGCAGAAATTTGAGTGTATTGGACACGTACAGAAGCGAATGGGAACAAGACTTCGGCGACTGAAAGCTTCGTACAAAAAACAAAAACTCAGGGTTGGATGGGAAGGGAAGGTTAACTGACAGTGTAATTGACAAAATACAGAACTATTATGGAATGGCTATTAGGTAAAATACACAAAGTGTCGACGAAATGAAGAAGGCTGTTTGGGCTCTTTTTTTTCATACTTCTTCAACCGATGAAAATCCCCAACATAGCTTGTGTCCCAAAGAAGAAGACAGTTGGTGTAAATACAACAAAGGATTGCTAACTGGTGAAGTGTACACTCATAAGCATAGTCTGCCTCATGCAATAATGGAGGTGATAAAACCTATTTTCAGAGACTTAGCAGCACCTGAACTGTTGAAAAAGTGTACTCACGGATAAACTCAAAACCCCAATGGAAGTGTAAATAGTGTTATATGGTCGAGAATCCCTAAGTCTGTATTTGTTGGAATAGAAACACTTCACTTTGGTGTGTATGAAGCTGTTGCGACTTTCAATGATGGCAACATTGTAAGGTGCAAGGTATTTGGAAATATGGGAATGAAGATAGGTTCCAACATGGTACGAGCGATGCTTGCTTTAGACAAGGAACGCCTTCGGGCTGCAGACAGGGCTGTAAAGAGTCTAGAAATACAAGCAAGAGTAAACAGGAGGAGGAACAAGAGGAAGCTGGAGGAGGAGTTTGCAGAGGATGAAGATAATCCATCCTATGGACCTGGAATGCACTAAAAAGTTAATCCAATCTTTGTCGCTCGATTCCCAAAACTTTTATTTTCTCATACTAATTACAGGTTTTCTAAGGATCTTCTAAACATATTTGTTTCAAACTTTCAGTAAATGTTACACAGTACCTTCTGCATAATTTAACACAGCCTTTTTCCAAAAAACTGTATATTTTTGAATATATAAATAAAAAATGGCAAAAAATGTTGTGAATTTTCATTGCAATTGGAAAAAAATCATCTTTAATAACTGAACAAAAATTTTGTAAAATCCCTGTGTTAAGTTGTAGCCCATATTCCAATAAATAATCTGTAAAAAGTTCAACTTCCTACCTCAAATACTTTGTGAGGAAAGATGTAATTTATAAGCGTTATTTTAACATTGCAAGTATAGGGCGTTCCGGAGCCCCTTAAGAGGCAGCTGCGTCAACCACCACGCCATCCGAAACAGAGCGTTGTCGCAACTGCGCGAAGTATCTCGTCACGCCTCACGGCCGTTGCACATTCCCATCGAGCGTCAACTAAGGACATGTCTGAAAGAACGAACACCACGCATTCATATTAACTGATACAGTTAGCTGGGCAATGGATCCAACTTCTTCAGTGCGGATGCGCAGATAAGTGCGACTCTCTGTGGGAATCTCAGAGCAGCGAGCACGGAGGAAACGGACAGGTGGTGCTCGAGGCGGACGTGCAGCGGCCGTGACGCGTTCAGAAGCGGTCCGCGCAGTGGCGATAAAGCCGTGTTGCGCGTGGCGCAGTGGCCAACACGCCTGCCTAGTAAGCAGCAGATCCCGGCTTTGAATCCCGCTGTGGCGCGCATTTTCACTCGTCGCCGCTGATTCCGCGGAATGTCCCGATGCAGCTGACAGCAGTGATCCCCCCTTTCCTTTCCTTTCTTCCCCTCTCCAGCTTCAATTTGCGTATAATGTTTAGCAGTTGTCGTTTCTATTGGTGTCTGTTCTTTCAGACATATCCGAAAGAACAGACACCACGCATTCATATATAATTTCTGGTGTTCATTTCTAGTCGTTCTTTTGTTCAACTTTTGAGTCAAAATGGGTGTTTCCGACTGAGTTCTTCAAACAGGCACCTGGGACACATGTGGATATGACGGAGCTGCGATATTTCGGTCGTGGTCCTGAATTCATCTGGAAATATGAGTGGTGTGTCCACTGAAAAGTGATCAAAGATTAATGAACACTGAGTAATTATTTTTCATAATTTCGGATAATTCGTTCACATATGTACAAACATTTTAAAATAAGTCATTATGCATAACCTGTTTAGGCAGTACATTTATGAGGACAATTCTGCGGGATAGAGGCTCATGCTCTGTCCATCCATCCTGAAAGAAGTTTTCGCAGCTTTTGCAAACTACTTCAGGCAGATTCCGGGAAGGTTCCATCAACAAGGTCAATACTGACTTCTTGTCCACTCCTCACGAAACAAGCTACACATTCATTGATTTCTGTAACTTAGATAGGTACTCGCTTTTAGCTCGGCTAGTGCCTTCTAGGTTTAAATGGCATGCTCGGATTGAAGGGCCAAGTCTCTTAATCATTTGATCCTGAAAAAGTCCATTTTTTTTAAAGTTTTTGCCCTTTGATTTGTCTGCATGTTAATAGTCAGGAAATCCAATATCTGGTCTAGCTGCCCATTCGTTCTAGCTCATTTAGCGTTACCCATGGAGAACGTGTAGTATTCCACTACGGACGAGAGCTAGTTTATACCCCAATTACTGCCATTTCGTGCCGGAGATTTTAATAGTAACCACGAGCACTGGAAATCTGCATGTGACATAGAGTGTGGTATTGCGCTCAACGACAGGGCCGAAAATGAAAGCCGAAAATGAAATCTATGCCTGGTTTATGATGCCAAGGATTTGAGAACTTTCAGGTTGGTCGCTTGGCGAACAGACTATAGCCCGGATCTCTGCTTTGTGTGGCAGGACTGCAGAGGGCACCCAGTGCCTGTGACCAGAGAAGTTATACCTAATTTCCTACACAGCCAGCACAGGCCAGTAATCCTCGATAAGGGGCTCTCTGTCCCAATAGCGAGATCTGTATCATGACCCAGATGGAACTTCCGGAGGACTGATTGGTGGATTTCTGCTGACCACCTAGATAAATCTATCTGTTTTGTTCTACCAGAACCTAAAAACTACCTGAGCCGGGCGCGGCTCGTATTCATGCTGTTTATTGTTTGTCATCTTCTCTTTACGGTACTGCCGCCTCGTTTTCTGTTTTAAATGCCCGTGGATGGCAGCAGCAGCGCTCATAGATAGCACTGGCATATTACCTTTGAAGCGACCGCTGGTATTAACGGCTCGTCGTGTGTTTGGGGGTTCAGTCGGGGATGGGGCGCCAGTCAGGTGCGGACAGCCACTACTTGCCGACCGCTGACCACACACACGAACTGTCCGACGGAAGGAGGTTGGGGCAGGAACGACCGCCGGTTGGTCGTTCGGTTGGTCGTCTCATTGGGCGACGTGTATTTGGTCTCTTACCGTTTCTGGGCCTCGTCAGTTGGTCATCTTGCAGTACGTGGGTCGGTTCCTTCCTCATGCAGAGATGTCGTCTCCGATAGGCAAGAGTTACCTCTGCATGGGTGGATCCGAGCCAGTGTCTATGGGTCGTCGAGTGTCCGAGTTTGCGAACGGACATCAAGGGAGTCGGGACGCAGCCCGAGTGAGGTCCGGACAGACAGTACTCGCCCGACCGTTTCTGGGCCCCTTCAGTTGGTAATCTCGCGGGACGCGGTCGGTTCCTTTCTTGTCCAGAGATGTCGGTTGGCCAATGCGCCAGTGTTCCCACTGCATGGGTGGGTCCGAGCCAGTATGCCGTGGTCGACGTGTCTCCGAGTTCCGAAAGGACATCGAGTTGAGTCGGGTTGGAGCTGCAGTGAGCTCCGGACAGCCAAGACTCGCCCGATCGTTGCCGACAGAAGAAAAATTGGATTCGTTTGGGCACTGAGCTTATAGAGTTGTGAGTTCTTGTTTTATTTTGGAAGTATGTTGTTTGTCACGGGATGATCTAGATGTTTCAACTATACGATTAGCGATTTGGTTACCTGACATACCAGGTTACCAACTTGAGTGGGGACGACCGTGGTTGGTCGTTCGGTCGGTCATCTCATAGGACGACGTGTATTTGGTCGCCGACCGCTTATAGAAAATCTGGATGCGTGCCGACTTCTCATTTCTCCTTGTTGTTCCACGGCGATTAGTTTTAGTATTGTCGGGATACTTGGTGGAACTGTTTACGTGGAACTGTGTGTAACTTCTGTGATTTCCGCTGAACAGATGAATGCTGTCTGCGTACTGGAGTAGCCAGTGGTCGGTTGCGACAGAGCAGCGAGGAAGTCTCCGCGGCGTGAGGTCAGGGAATTGATTGTGTTGTTGGTTGGTTCGTCAGCCATCCCTAGGTCGTGCTCCTTCCCGCTTATTTAGTGTTAGCCGGCCGCGGTGGCCGTGCTGTTCTGGCGCTGCATTCCGGAACCGCGGGACTGCTACGGTCGCAGGTTCGAATCCTGCCTCGGACATGAGTGTGTGTGATGTCCTTAGGTTAGTTAGGTTTAAGTAGTTCTAAATTCTAGGGGACTTATGACCTAAGATGTTGAGTCCCATAGTGCTCAGAGCCATTTGAACCATTTAGTGTTACGCGTGGCTGCCTGTCTCACCTAAACACAGGCCTTCGAACACTTCTGAGCACCACTGTTCTGTTGTTTGTGATTGTGATTTTCTTTTGTCGCAAGTACTGTTCCAGGCCTTCAGCCATGTATTAATTTTGTCTGTTCTATGTTCAGTATATGGTCTTCAGCCACACCTTGCGTGAAGTATTTTAAGATTAGGCCTTTAGCCGTGTTTTACTTAAAATTCTTATTTGCTCAGCCGCGTTTGTTTTAAAATTTTGTGGTTTTCAGCCGTAATGTGTATATTCCTGTCTGTAAGGTATCTCTTTAATTATCTTGAAATCATAAAATGACCTTCAGCCGTACTGTGTAGTACTTAAGGTTTGTCTTTAATTATATTGAATAATTGTTTAGGCTTTCGTAAGATTGTTTTGTGTTGTATTGTATACTGTATTTAAAGGTTACCTTTTATTATGTTGAAATAATATTGGGCCTTAAACCGAGAAATTAATTCAAATTTTCCTTAATATAGCTTTTAGCCAAAATTGGTAAATGCTTTCCTTTTAAAGAATCTCCATTGTTGATCTGAAATATTATTCGGATCTTTAGCCGAGAAGATATTTTACTTTTACTTAAGTAAGGCCTTCAGCCATTCCCTAAATCCTTGTGCTTTAAAAGGAATTATTTTAATCTTGTTATTGAGATGTTACTTCGGCCCCCAGACGTGAATTGATGCTTGTTGTTTTAAAGAGAAAACTGTGCATTGTGTTTTCGAGGAAAAAGTTCTGTGCTCTTGTGTAACTAACGGTAATGGATCTTGGCCCCTTTCCACAGCCTGATCCGTTCTGTCCCGCGACACCGGATTCCACTACCCTCGATTCGTCGGAGCAGTTCTTACTGTTGTGAGGAGGTTTGTCCCTCGTGGGTACAGAAATAAATGTATACGAGGCTGGAATGAGCACTGTGAACAACTTTATGAACACTACAGCAAAACGGGGTACAGCGATATTGCAGACGATCTCGTCCAAGTCTTGACGCTGCTAAAAGAGTACGATGGTGTGAGACGGTAGAAAGTGTAAACTTCAGACATTCAATTAGGAAGGCATGGTGTCTTCTGCGTAATCTTGGCGGAGGCTCCAATAAACCTGGTATGTCAGGTAACCAAATCGCTAATTGTATAGTTGAAACATCTAGATCATCCCGTGACAAAAAAAATGGTTCAAATGGCTCTGAGCACTATGGGACTTAACTTCTAAGGTCATCAGTCCCCTAGAACTTAGAACTACTTAAACCTAACTAACCTAAGGACATCACACACATCCATGCCCGAGGCAGGATTCGAACCTGCGACCGTAACGGTCGCGTGGTTCCAGACTGTAGCGCCTTTAACCGCTTGGCCACCACGGCCGGCATCCCGTGACAAACAACATACTTCCAAAATAAAACAAGAACTCACAACTCTATAAGCTCAGTGCCCAAACGAATCCAATTTTTCTTCTCCATTTATAGTGACTGAACCGGATGAGGCCTCGAAACAAACTACACATGGTAAAGCACGTCTGTATAATATACGCACGGAATTTCTTATGAACATGTGTAATGGTGGGAAAAATGGCTCCTAGATAGTGGACCACTGCCGAACGAGCTAAAGAGAACAAAAATAGTGGCAATTTTGAAATCAGTTAAACCAGCTGACCATACTCAAAGGTTCAGACCAATTTCCCTTTTGAGCTGCACTTATAAGCTCTTGGAGAGGCTCAGCTATAACAGAATTAGCTTCTTCATTCTGGATCATATCCCAGCTGAGCAAGCGGGTTTCAGAGAAGATGCTGCGACCAGGTACTGGCCCTAACAACTTTCATAGAGGCTGGTTTCCAAGAAAACGTGAAGACATCTGTCGCGTCCGTAGACGTAGTCGCGGCATATGGGACAGTCTGGAGAGAAGGGATGATGTACAAATTACTAAAAGCAATCCGATGCTGAAAAAATTGTAACACCCATCAACACCATGATAAAGAATGGATATTACCGTGTACACTTGTGACAAAATGCGAGCAAGGGGAGGAAACTAAGTAATGGTTTATCTCAGGGCTCCGTCTTAGTCCCTGTATTGTACAACCTATATGCCTCCGATCTCCTATCTATCTGCGAGGTCAACAAAATTCTGCCACGCTGACGATATCACTCTTGCTTGTAGAACCAAGGATCCTGGACGAGCGGAGACAATTCTTGCAGAAGACCTAACCGTTATGAGCGGCTATTTTAGAAAGTGGCGACTTAAACAAAGTACAAGTGAAACTGAAGTATGTACATTCCAACTGACAAAAAAGCTAACGTGGAGCTCAGAGTGAAACTTAATTGAAACACTCTTTGCCATCACAAGTACCCTAAGTACCTTGGTGCCACCCGTGACAGCACCCTTTCATATAGAACACATCTTGAAAATACTGCTGCCAAAATAAAAACTCGTAACAATATTATTCAGCATCAGTAAACATTTTATTCAAAAATTTGGTGGAATGACTTGGGAGCTTCAGCAGATATCTTGCGTATATCATCCATTACGCTTGTCTTCTCAGCATCCTAGTATTGTGGCCCGGTGTGGCTAAACAGCTGCCACACCAACTTGATCGACGTCCAGTGGAACAACACTGTGAGGCTAATAACTGGGGCAATCGGACCAACTCCGATTTATTGGCGTCCTCTGCTGAGCAACATCTATCCATCCGCAATCCGTAGAAGCGAGGCCTTGCTTAAGGAATACTGGAAGCTAAAGGAGAATCTGGGATTACCCATACGGGATAACATTCCAAGTTTGCGACGAAATGGACTCTGTTCAACAAAAACCCACAATTACGACAAGCAGAACTGCTAGATACCAGCAATACCGGGGTGAGAGGCCTGTGGGACAGAGCTGTCAACAATGAAAATCCTGAAGAGCGTGAGTGGTTTCGAAAGTATAACTGTGGTACTGATGGCACAAAACTCGACAGCGCTTCTAGGCGCTACAGTCCGGAACGCGTGACCGCTACGGTCGCCGATTCGAATCCTGCCTCGGGAATGGATGTGTGTGATGTCCTTAGGTTTGTTAGGTTTAAGTAGTTCTACGTTCTAGGGGACTGATGACCTTAGAAGTTAAGTCCCATAGTGCTCAGAGCCATTTGAACCATTTCGAACAAAACTCGATAGGACAGCACCGAGCATGGCCGATGCATGGACTCTCTTTACAAATGGGGTGCTTCAGAGCTCCGGTTGGTGACTGTGGGGTTCCGAACCAGACAGACGAGCACATGAAGGATGAATGCCATTTGCATTCCTACCAGGGGAGTTCGAGCGACATCATGAAAGCTGATTATACGGCTCTTATATGGATTAGGAACCTAGACATTGACTGTTACTTAGTTTTGAATGTAGTTTTGTATTTTCTTGTTTTTTTATATATAGTATTACTAACGTCATATAGCTCTAAATTTAAATTGCATATGACTCATGTGAATAAATAAATAAAAAATCTGTGATTTAGTGGACCAACTGAATTGTGGTACTACACATGGCTCCTGTCGAGTCGGTGCTGCCTGGTGGATTTCCGAGCCCGTGACGCTGTAATGAAAGAAACAACCCGTAATGCAGACAAATGGGGAATCATTCCAGCGAGGGTTCGGGCCACAGTTTGGAAAATCGACTGATGGCCCGGCGCGGCACGTGGGCGCAAGCATCTCGGAAGCGCTGAAGCTGGTCGACTGTTGCCGTGCTACTGTCGTGGGCATCAGTGGAAACAGTCGAAGGACGGTGAAACAAGGAGTAGGCGGCAGAAGAGGTGCTGTACGACCACGGCTGGTCGCAGGACGTGGATTTGGGGACTTTTTTGCTCTGCGAAGCAGGACAGCCAGTTATTTGCAGCAGGTCTGACGACACAATGATGCCTCTGGCACAGGTGTCTGACAGCTTACCATTCAGCACAGATCGTTCAACACAGGGAACACAGGTACCCACAGCACACAGCCTGTGCGTATTCCCATATCGACGCAACGACATCGTCAGGTACCTTTGCAGTGCGCCTGGAATCATCGAGATTGGACCGTGGACCAATCGAAACGTGTCGCCTCGTCATATCAGCTAAATTTTTTGTTACAACAGGTCGATGATCGTGTGCGTATTGGCCGCCATTCAGTCGAACGGCTGCTCGGAACGTGAACCACGCAATGGGCGCATGCTAATGGGGGCATCATTATTCTGTTGAGATTAGAAGGGCAGAATCGGAGTAAATTTGTTCGAGGAGCATGATAGTCAGCTCATATTGATGCCTTGGCCACCAAATTTGCCTGACCTGAACCCGATGCAACTTCTGGGTCGGTATCGGGCGCTAGTTGCGCGCCCGCTTTAGTTCTGGTTATATTGTCACTGGCCAACATGCAGTGAGGCCCTAAGAATGATACAGGCCTAAAGCGCATATCGTCGGTTGTGAGACTGTAGTATTTGTTAGCGCTTCTGACACCTCTTGATCTTCTGGTGAGTCAGGTTTATCTGTGTTGTAGGCCCACACTGTATGTACGAACATTCACGACAAGCTGTCTCACTGCTTTCTCCGGGACTCACTTAAATATTTGCGTCACGTCGGGGCGCCCCAAACGCTCATCGTTCTCAGCGGCTCAGTTTCATAAGCCAGTGAAAATATTAGGATATTACTATTTGGTTCACGAAAGTAAAATCGTACTAACACTGGTGCTTCAGCACGGGTCGACCGTCGATACCGAATTGCCTGCCCTACTGATCTGTAAATGTAATTATTCCATGTGATTCATATAAACTATTGCAGCAATAAATCTTGAGTGAATTGGAGTGAATTGGAAACCTCTAAAATGGTGCACAATTTTTTTTTTTTTTTCCAGCGGTGTAGTTTTCCGTGTACACTGTCTCAACTAGCGAAAGTTAAATTATAACCACCCATTGTTGTTCTTACGTAATTCTTGACATCTATTACTACAGTGTCCTCAGTCAGAATGCTACTTGTTTAATAACTCCTTATCTCACGCCTTTCAAACCTATTACTAATTAGTATTGTCACTTGCACAACGTTTTCCATGCTTCTCTCATAGCCTACATTAACCTAAAAGTCCAAGTCGATTACAGTTCCACGTGACGCTAAACCTCTATCACTGAATGTCTTCAATATTAACTGATTCCTCCCGAGTTACCGATTATAACATTGCACTAGAGCTAGAAAACGAAAAAAACTTGCATTTTCGAAGTTAGCTAACTGTGTCCAATGTATGGTCACGAGTGACATTGGAGTCGGTAGATATGACATGCTCACAACCTGTCTGTTGTTGAGCAGTTGCCGAGGAGTGCAGAAGTAAACGCTAAGCTTCATCGTCGATAGTATGCACCGCGGCACCCACGGTCCAGGCGCCAGTGAGTTTTGGCTGGAGTGCGAAGCGTCTCGCACAGTTCCAAATGTTCGCAGCAGGCTGCGTGTACGAGCAACATTTCACGTTTATAGCCTGTGCTGCTCTAAGATATAATGAGCCGTTAACTTCTTCCGCGACGTTTATAATTTTACGCCCCAAGAGAAAAGCGTTCTGTCCAGATTTATTGCGGACCACACGCACGACTATAGTTCAACGTGTTTCTGCGTCTAAGGTCGGACATTGACGACACACTTTGAATCACGCATCTCTGAAACATTTCATTCTGTGTTTCAAAATGGTACACATGTCGGCACCAAACCAAAGTAGTGTGCGTTATGTAACACACGCGCGCACGACATCGTCTCCGGTCGTGCGAATGCTCCTCTGAGGTAAGCTACTTCACTTATTGATCCTTGTGAAGAACCGGGTAGGAAAACATCATTTTGGTGTTTCCCAAATCACATGTTCTCGTTACTCTAAGCGCAATATGCCACTAACAGTGAAATTTTTAATTTTTTAAAAGTAGCTACGCATGACTAATGTCTCTTTTCTGTGGCTTTCCCGAAGAGAATAACTGAAAATAGACTGCAGTTTTCAAGCTATCACCGATAAAATATAGGTAGTGAAAGAATTTATGCAACTTGCACAAAAAGCAGCCACCAATTACAGAACTCATGAACGTAAAAAGACAGCCGTAGTTGAGAAATAAGTTAGGCAGAGCTGTACAGTTACGCAGTCTGTACATTGAGAAGAAGGAAAAGAAAGCAAACAGCAGTTTGGAAAATTGTTTAATGCTCTGAGAGAAGAAATAAAAAATTTAAAATTTGTTGATGACATTTTATTTCTGAGAGAGACGGCAAAGAATTTTGAGAGCTCACTGTAACGGAATGGATTGTGCCTTAGAAAGAGGTTCTAAGAAGAACACCAAAGAGACAATAAAAGGTAATGGAGCGCAGTCGATTTAAATTGACTGACGCTGAAGCCGTTAAGTCAGGCAATGAGAAATTGGAAAGTCTAGACGAGTTTTGCTGTAAGAGTAGCAAAATAATTGCCAATCGAAAAAGTAAAGAGAATGTAAAATGGCGACTGGTAATAAAATATTTCACTTCGTCAGTAGAATGTGGACAGTAAGTGAAGAAGAGAATGTTGGTTTCGGTATGTCGTCCTACAGAAGAATGCTGAAGATTAGGTGGACAGATCAGGTAATTAATTAACAGGTACGGAATAGAATCGGGAAAAGGAAATATATGTCTCAGCATAACTAAAATAAGGGATTAGTTAATAGGAACACACCCTGAGGCATCAAAGAGTACTTAATTTGATAACGGAGGGAACTGTGTGCGTGTGTTAGGGTATGGGAGGGAAGGGGGCAACTATAACATGTAGGGGGATACGGATGAAGTCTTGATTACAGTATGCAGGTTGAGGCGGGTGCAAGTTGCGACATTCATGCGGCGGTGAAGCTGCTCGCACAGTATATAGTAGAGTGGAGAGCTTCACCACACCAGTTTTAGGACAAAACACCGCTATATCAGTACGCTTTAAGGAATACGAACAAACAGCGGTGCATCATCTACAATATCTCTGTTAGCATCTTAGAACATAATCCGCGGCATCCGAGGAAAGCAATTGGCCTTTTCCAGGGCCACCACACACACAGGTCGACAATAAAACAGCAAATTTCGGTCGTCTCTATCTTCCTTTCGGCATCACATAGTGTTATACACAACGATGGAGTCGTCAACATTACAAGACAACCAAATTGTACTTTTTACGACGAAAATAGAACGTCTGAGTTGTAAAACAGAAATACACCCACAGAATGTGTTCGTTGTTTGCTTTGTGACATTTAAAGTTGTGTGTAAAGTAAGTTCCGGAACGGCGTGATTTACAAGCAAACAGTCGGGGAGGTCCTGACTGTTTCTGCTCATTCTGAAGCAGTAGATTCCCTGTGCTATATACAGCAGGTTTACAGGGGTGGAGAGTCTTTGGAATAAATCTTCATTCGAAGTGTAGATGTCGTCTCACATGTATAAATGTAAAGTAAGGCTGAGAATGCATAGTATTGTTGTACACTCCTGGAAATGGAAAAAAGAACACATTGACACCGGTGTGTCAGACCCACCATACTTGCTCCGGACACTGCGAGAGGGCTGTACAAGCAATGATCACACGCACGGCACAGCGGACACACCAGGAACCGCGATGTTGGCCGTCGAATGGCACTAGCTGCGCAGCATTTGTGCACCACCGCCGTCAGTGTCAGCCAGTTTGCCGTGGCATACGGAGCTCCATCGCAGTCTTTAACACTGGAAGCATGCCGCGACAGCGTGGACGTGAACCGTATGTGCAGTTGATGGACTTTGAGCGAGGGTGCATAGTGGGCATGCGGGAGGCCGGGTGGACGTACCGCCGAATTGCTCAACACGTGGGGCGTGAGGTCTCCACAGTACATCGATGTTGTCGCCAGTGGTCGGCGGAAGGTGCACGTGCTCGTCGACCTGGGACCGGACCGCAGCGACGCACGGATGCACGCCAAGACCGTAGGATCCTACGCAGTGCCGTAGGGGACCGCACCGCCACTTCCCAGCAAATTAGGGACACTGTTGCTCCTGGGGTATCGGCGAGGACCATTCGCAACCGTCTCCATGAAGCTGGGCTACGGTCCCGCACACCGTTAGGCCGTCTTCCGCTCACGCCCCAACATCGTGCAGCCCGCCTCCAGTGGTGTCGCGACAGGCGTGAATGGAGGGACGAATGGAGACGTGTCGTCTTCAGCGATGAGAGTCGCTTCTGCCTTGGTGCCAATGATGGTCGTATGCGTGTTTGGCGCCGTGCAGGTGAGCGCCACAATCAGGACTGCATACGACCGAGGCACACAGGGCCAACACCCGGCATCATGGTGTGGGGAGCGATCTCCTACACTGGCCGTACACCACTGGTGATCGTCGAGGGGACACTGAATAGTGCACGGTACATCCAAACCGTCATCGAACCCATCGTTCTACCATTCCTAGACCGGCAAGGGAACTTGCTGTTCCAACAGGACAATGCACGTCCGCATGTATCCCGTGCCACCCAACGTGCTCTAGAAGGTGTAAGTCAACTACCCTGGCCAGCAAGATCTCCGGATCTGTCCCCCATTGAGCATGTTTGGGAATGGATGAAGCGTCGTCTCACGCCGTCTGCACGTCCAGCACGAACGCTGGTCCAACTAAGGCGCCAGGTGGAAATGGCATGGCAAGCCGTTCCACAGGACTACATCCAGCATCTCTACGATCGTCTCCATGGGAGAATAGCAGCCTGCATTGCTGCGAAAGGTGGATATACACTGTACTAGTGCCAACATTGTGCATGCTCTGTTGCCTGTGTCTATGTGCCTGTGGTTCTGTCAGTGTGATCATGTGATGTATCTGACCCCAGGAATGTGTCAATAAAGTTTCCCCTTCCTGGGACAATGAATTCGCGGTGTTCTTATTTCAATTTCCAGGAGTGTATTTCTGTTTGTATTAATGATTACGAAAATGAAAGAATGGCACAAACTAAATATAAATATAGGTCGCTACTACACTAATGGCCCATATATCTGTGTCAGAAAATAGGCTAGTTTGTTGTAAGAGAACCAATGGTCAGTGAAGTTGTGAGCAACATTTCACAGGGAAGACACTTTTGATTTTGTAACATTAATGTGACAGCTTAAGGGAGTGGCAATTAGCAGTCCGCAGATTGCAGGAAAATGTAATTTCATCTCCTATGACACATGCTGGGAGGGCAAAATGGACAGATATATACAGAACGGTATGTTGCTGAGTGTCTAACAGCAAATATCCAGCTGGCATACTCTCTCTCTTCTGTAATCTCATAAGAAATCCATGTCACCACTGGCACAAGTGACACATTCAGTCTCATCTCGTGAAATTGATTGCATTTGTACTTACTTAAAGATAAGATGGAAACCTACACTACTTTCCGTAAAGAACTTCGTAATTGGTCCCACATCAATGCAGTTTAGTGCTCCCATCATTAGGAGGCTGATTGGTTGACTGGTTTGTTTAAAAAGGGGAAGGGACCAGACTGCTAGGTCATCGGTCCCTTATTACGATTAGAACAATAATACAAGTGTGAGAACAAAACAAACGAGATGTACAGCACAAAAGGGGGTGCAAGGAAAAACCACAAGAACGACAAAAGGGCAACAAAGACAAAGACAATAAAACCACAGAGAGACGCAAGAAACAGTTAGAAGGAATTCAATAAGAGAGCAGATGGCTATAACAGGCTGATCACGAGAAGAGAAAGGATAAACCAGCCACTCTGCAACACATTAAAACCTCCAGCCTAAAAGCACTGCCGTGGAAGACACACAGGGACAAAGGACATGCGCTAAAACTCTGACGAAGGGAACATAAAACCACATCATCCGATGAGGCATCGTCTGTTAAAATGAATGGGAACGAGTCTGGTAACCGAAGATTGTCTCGCGGGGCAGACAAAGCAGGACAGCACTATAGAATGTGAGCCACTGTTAACTGGGCGCCACACTGACATTGACGGGGGGTCTTCACGGCGCAGGAGATAGCCGTGGGTCAACCAAGTGTGGCCAATACAGAGCCAGCACAGAACCACAGACACCCAGAGAGACGCCCGCATAGAGGACTTCCACGCATTCGTAGTCTCCTTAGCGGCATGCAGGTTGTTGTGTATGCTGAGACTATGTCACTCCATCTCCCAAATCTGAAAAACCTTACGACGTAATACTAAGCGCAGGTCAGTTTCAGAGATGCTCATCGCCAGAAGCGGTTTCCGCGTAGCCTACTTGGCCAGCCTGTCGGCAAGTCCGTTGCCTGAGATCCCGACGTGTCCTGGGCTCCACACAAACACCACGGAGCGACTGGACCGTTCCAGGGCAGAGATGGACTTCTGGATGGTCGCCACGAAAGGATGGCAAGGATAGCACTGGTCGATAGCTTGTAAGCTGCTCAGGGTATCAGTGCGGAGAAGGAACGACTCACCAGAACATGGATTTGCTGAAGAGCACGAGATATGGCCACCAGCTCTGCAGTGAATACACTGCAGCAATCTGGCAAGGAATTCTGTTCAGTATGGCTTCTGTGGACGTAGGCGAAGACA
Source organism: Schistocerca cancellata (assembly GCF_023864275.1). Taxonomy (NCBI): domain Eukaryota; kingdom Metazoa; phylum Arthropoda; class Insecta; order Orthoptera; family Acrididae; genus Schistocerca; species Schistocerca cancellata. The sequence goes on from NC_064634.1 coordinate 512,787,947, forward strand.
ACATGACCGTCAGTAAACGAGCCATATGTGTAAACCACTTCAGAGCCCCGGAACACGTCAAGAATAGAGAGGAAGTGAGAGCAAAGAGCCGGGGGTTTGGCTGAGTCTTTAGGGCCATGCAAAAGGTCCAGACAAAGCTTCGGATTAGACTTACACCATGGAGGTGTACGTGAACTGAACTCGAGGAGAAGTGGTAAGGGAAGGACTCCAGACAGAGGCGATCGGACGCGAACCACAATCGTAAGCCCTGACCTGGGCCGCCGATGCGAGAACTGCAGTGGTTGGCAAAATGAGACGGTAATTCAGATTCGCAGGAGAACTACGAATGTGTGCAACGTAACTGGCGAACACTTGTGTACGCCTAACTTTCAACGGAGGGACTCTTGCTTCCGCCAGGATGCAGGTCACCAGACACTTCCTAAAAGCTCCCGGCGCTAAGCGAACGCCACAGTGGTCCACTGCGTCGAGTAAGCACAATGCTGAGGGCGTCGCCGAACCATAAACCACACTCCCATAATAGCGTTACTGAACAAGTGCTCTGTAGGGGTGTTGCCAATTCCACAGCTCGTGGTCGTGAGGTAGCGTTCTCGCTTCCCGCGCCCGGATTCCCGGGTTCGATTCCCGGCGGGGTCAGGGATTTTCTCTGCCTCTTGATGACTGGGTGTTGTGTGCTGTCCTTAGGTTAGTTAGGTTTAACTAGTTCTAAGTTTTAGGGGACTGATGACAATAGATGGTAAGTCGCATATTGCTCAGAGCCACTTGAACCATTTGAAAGCTGTTCCCAGCACTTCCGCCTAATCTGACGAAGGTGAAGACACCAAGTCAGTCAGGCGTCGAAAACCTAAGAATCGATATGTCTCCACTACAGTGGGTGGATAGTTATTAAGGTAAAGGTTCCGGATGAACGGTACGACACTCACAGAAGTGCATAACACACGAATTTGCAGCTTGAAACGGGCAGCCGTATGCTAAAACCCATGACTGAAATGGCTCTGAGCACTATGGGACTCAACACCTTAGGTCATAAGTCCCCTAGAACTTAGAACTACTTAAACCTAACTAACTGAAGGACATCACACACACCCATGCCCGAGGCAGGATTCGAACCTGCGACCGTAGCAGTCCCGCGGTTCCGGACTGCAGCGCCAGAACCGCTAGACCACCGCGGCCGGCAACCCATGACTGGCTCCCTGAAGGCACCGCTCAGCAACACCAGTACTGGGGGAGCAGTACGAAATGCAGAAGTCGTCTGCATAAGGAAAAGGTGAGACGGGCGGCCCTACAGCTACAACTAGACCATTAATGGCCACTAAAAACATAAACTCAATGCCGAGCCCAGAGGACCCCATTCTCCTGGATATGGGACGCACCGATCTGAACACAGAAATACGGAGCAACAGGTAATTTTGGATAAAATTCGGGAGCGGGCACCAGAGACCCCACTCTTATAAAGTGGCAAAGATATGATGTCGTCAGGTCGTGTCGTAAGCTTTTCGTAAATCAAAAATGACGGCAACCAGGTGTTAGCTTCTGGAAAACACTGTTGAAGATGACGAGGAGATGTCGCCTGTAGTCGGACGATTTTTAATCATCTGATTGTGGATCCGATCCGGCCCAGGAGTTGTGTCGGGACAGTGTGTAAGGGCGCTGAGGAGCTTCCACTCTGTAAATGGGGTATAATAGGGTTCACTGTGGCGTCAGAGGACTCCCCTTTCCATCCGCCGTTTAAGCGTGTGACAGACTACGTGGTAATTCTCCGACACAGAGGCTCTAGCTAGTACTCTGCAAACTACTCGGGTAAAACGGCATCGATGTTAACGCCAGGGACACCTGCTAGGGTCTGGTACCCAAAAACACGTCTGATCTTCGTCCAGACTTGGGAAGACGACGTATTGCACCCAATGGTCGAGCGTACCTATGCCAACGCTCCTGTTCCCGTCTGTTTATAAGCAGGTGAACGCTGCCACGGCGCCGTTTAAAAGCTATTAGGTGCCCCAGGGAAGGGTGCCACTTATGTCGCTGTAGAGCTCGCCGACGCTCTTTAATTGCCTCAGTAACTTCTGGTGACCACCAAAGTACGGGGGACCCTAAAGAACGAGGGGTCGCGTTTTCCGCCTTAGAAACTAGTGACCCCCCCCAACCACCACATCGATGTTGCCATGTGGGGGAGATTTCAAGGGTGACAGCTGAGGTGAAATCTTCCCAGTCTGCCTTGTTTAAAGCCCGTCTTGGAAGACGTCCTTGGGCATGACGCTGGAGGTGAGCCGGGCGTGGCTCTGGTTCATGCCGTATCTCATTTGAATCCTGTTTCTACTGTACTGCCAACTCGTTCTGTTAATTTCAATTACTCGTGTCACTGAGTTGCCGCCTTGCCTGCCCATGAGCAGCATCAGCGGCGCCTGGGCATATTATCTTTGCTGACTGCTATTACTTCCCGGTTGTCATGTGTTGGGAGTTCGGATCTGCCAATGAGTTGGGAGGCGCTAACAATGCAGTTCGGACCTACCAGTGTTTGACTTAGGACGCGGCAGGAGTTCAGTCAGGGCGCTGCTGCAGTGAGGCCCGGACAGCCATCACTGCCCGACGTTTGCCGATACACGTCACTCGAGTGCGGACCACCTCGGCTGGTCGTCTGCTGGTCATCTTGTCGGACGACGTGTACGTGTGTGTTGGCCGGCGATCGCTTATGCGTTGCCTGCGTGTGCCGACTCGTGATTCGTCATTGTTTTTGCACAGTCGATGCCATTAGTATTGTCTAGTCCTTCGTGCAAGTGTTTGTGAAACTGTGTGCAGCTTGTGATGTCGACTGCTCAGTTATTTTAGTGCAGTCTCCGTGCTGGTGTGTGGCAGCCGGTTGCTTGGTCTGGATCTACCAGAAAATTTCCGCGTGGAGAAGTGGACCGGGCCCGCTGGCGGTCTCTATACAGTGTCGGAGTGTGTGGTGCTGTTCCGATTGCCACGAGGTTCGTGGCTCACCGACCCAGGACATCAAAATTTAATGGTGATTTGATTACCGAAGCCAGTCGGTTCACAGTGTGCCGTTGTTTTTCATGGTTGGCTGTTGGGGTTATTCCCGTGAGCAACGGCGAGTTTTCGAGTTGGCGAAAGTTTGGCCACCATCCGGTGGAGTTTAACTGTATTTTGGTTATTTGAAGTCCAAGTTCACCAGTGGAATTTTCTGCCTTGTGGCCGTTAGCGTTCCGGTTACCTGCCCTGGCCGCTGACGTAAAATACAGGCAGTTTAGTTTCCTCACCGTGTTGTCGCTGTCCGACACCTGTGTGTAATTTTGACAGCTTATGCATACTTGGTCGTGGGCGGCTACGCCTTTTACGTTTCGGTCGGGGAAAGGCCGGTGTGTCCGTTGACTGTCTCTTGGTTCGGTAGCCGGCGGATCGGATATGGTTGGGCCGACTACCTGTCTCCCCCAAGCGAACGTTAATATTTCAAGTGCAGACCGATCCCCGGAAACTTCTGAGCGCCGCTGGCTGTACTGCCTTTCCTTATTGGTGTTTGATTGTGTATTTTAATGGATCATAGGCGATGGTTTGAATTTTTATGCTTTTAGTTGGGTTTTAAATAATGGGCCTTCAGCCATTTTAAAAATTGAAAGTTCCTTACTTGTTAAGTCGTAGATTGTTTATGCCTTCAGCCTCTTTTAAAATATTCTGAATAACGCTTTGGGCCTTCTCACTTTTGAAAATTTATAGTAGTTGTGTTTTACAATAATGGGCCTTCTGCCTTCTTAAAATTTTAATTCCTTACTTGTTAAATGTTGCATTATTTGGGCCTTCAGCCTCATTTAAAAAAAGAAATTATTTTAGATTAAAGCCTTTGGGCCTTCTGTCTCTAAAAATTTATTGTTTTCGTGTTTTTAAATCATGGGCCTCTAGCTGTTTTAAAATTAAAATTCCTTACTTCTCAAGTGTTAGATTGTTTGGGCCTTCAGCCTCGTTCGAAATATCATTTAAAGATAAAACATTGCGCTTTCTGCCTTTTGAAAATTTATTGTAGTTGTGTTTTAAATCACGGGCCTACAGCCGTTTTAAAAATTCACGGGTTTGTGCCCTTAAGCCGTAAAATTATGTGACATTTTCAGTCTATAGTTAAGCTCGGAAATTTCCGCTGTAATATTAAATGTGTTCGAGTGTAACTGACAGCCCCCCTTTTGGCCCCTTTCCACATTTCCAACTACCTGTTCTGTCCTGTGGATTTAACCAGGCGTTTAAGGGGGAGTGACAGGAAGATGGGGAAGTGGTCACTATCACACAAGTCATCGTGGGCTCTCTAGAGGATAGATGGGAGAGGTCCTGAGCAGCAAAGGGATAAATCAATGGACGAATAAGTACCAGGAGCCACGCTGAAATGTGTGGCGACCTCAGTATTTAAGAGGCACAGCTCGTGTTGGGAAAGTAAATTTTCGAAATCTCTATTTTGGCCAGCAGGCATGGTGCTACCCCACAAGGGGTTATGGGTGTTAAAATCTCCCAGAAGTAGGAACGGTTTAGGGAGTTGATAAATGAGTGCAGCCAATACGTTCAAGGGAGGAAGATAGACATTTCAGGCAGTTATTTCCTGCATCGTCCTTATCCTGACAGCAGCAACTTCAAGAGGAGTTTGAAGAGGCACAGGTTCACTACATATCGAGTTCGGGACATAGACGCAAACTTCACCTAACACACTATTATATTCGCTATGGTTCTTGTAATATTCCCTATAGCTGTGGAGGGCTGGGTTTCGTACTATCGAGAATCAGGTTTCCTGGAGGGAAATGCAGAATTCAAGTATAAAGCTTAACAGTTGCCATAGCTCAGCCAGGTGGTGGAAAAAACCGCACTAATTCCACTTTAGGACGACGTTATAGTGAGGCTGGGAAGGCATGAAGTGCGCGGGGAGGCAGCTTACGCCTCAGGATCACCTGCTGCCATCGGTTGAGTATTTGCATCCGTTCCTATTGCGGATGAGGCATCAGTGAGATCCAGGTCCTCAGGGGTCGCTAAGATCTACATCTGATCCTCGGATGCTGAATTGGTAGGGAGTGGTGATGCTGGGGCCACCGGAGGGTCTTAGCAGTCTTCATTTGGTCACTCTCTCGCTTCTCTTTTGGGGTTTGCTGGGAAGTAGCTTCAGGTACGGAGGCAGCAGCTTTTGGCTCCTTTAGCCACTGGTGAGTGTCCACTGCTTGGAGGAGAGGTCCCAAGGGACCCCTTCCGCACGAGAGGAGCCGGAGGAGGCTGTTGCTTCTCTGGCTTGGGGGAGGGGACCAATGCCCTTGGGTTTCGGGGGTTTGCTCCCGAAGTGTGTGTCTGTGTTTTGGGATCTTATGGGCACCAAATGGCGAGGTTCTCAGCGCCTGGACATTTATTAAAACAAACTAACGTGGATAAGAACTAGAATTATCGTATGCACATGCCCCTGAAATGACCACACAAGCATTCTATCGCACAGGCACTCTCACATGCACTAGAACCAATGGGGAGCCCGCATCTCGTGGTCGTGCGGTAGCGTTCTCGCTTCCCACGCCCGGGTTCCCGGGTTCGATTCCCGGTGGGGTCAGGGATTTTCTCTGCCTCGTGATGGCTGGGTGTTGTGTGCTGTCCTTAGGTTAGTTAGGTTTAAGTAGTTCTAAGTTCTAGGGGACTTATGACCACAGCAGTTGAGTCCCATAGTGCTCAGAGCCATTTGAACCATTTTGAACCAATGGGGAGGGAAGATAACTAATCAAGAAAGTAAAACAAAAGGAAAACAAAACACATAAGAAGTAAAAGAACAACACAGGCAAATGTGACTGGCTGATCACTTACAAAAAACCTGGATGAGCCAGCCACTCTGTTGACACATTGTAAACCTCCCCAAAATCTTGTTAAAAACGTTGGAGAATTCACAAAACTTTAAAACGTGCGCCACATTCGTTTGATCGTTACGTAAAATAGACTGCAGGTCCGCCAGCAAATCCGCTGCAGTCCACTGGCCAACAAATGAAATGCAGTCCAATAAAGTATGACGCATCTACAAGACTTTATACTCCAACAGTGAGGTGAGAGCATGCAGAGCGATGGCACACCGAAAGACCAGACACTCACGACGTGCCTCCTTGGCTGCTTGACCCGCCCTTTCATTCCACAGAATTCCCACGTGCCCTGGTACCCAGCAGAAAGACACTGCCATTCCCAATCCCTGTAGTCGGAGAAGGCCGTCCTGGAAAGTCTGGATTACTTTATCTGCTGGGTACAAACGTTGGAAAGAGTAAAGCGCTCTCAGAGAATCTGGACAGACGAGTATCTAACACTGGGAGAGTGTCTCATTTGCTCCAGTGCCCGCAAGACTGCATATAATTCTGCGTCGAAGATAGTAAGTTCATGACCCGATCCGGGAAACGACAGAGCAACCAACGGAGTCATCCTGCTTAGACCAACAGCTAAAGGGTTGTGGTGTTCATATGAATCGGCAGAAAATACCGCATTAAAAACGGAAGCAGAAGTGCTATCTCTCCTGTACTGCACGAAATCTAGAATCACTCTGGGCCGCTCCAGTAACTGGGGTGACAGACAGTTAAAACCATGGATTTGGGGTAGGACTAGCTCCACACCGAGTGACTCCACAACACTCTGCAGGTGGATCTCAAACGACATCATCGCTCTTGGACAGTTGGAATAAAAGGTGCTCCAGATATGGATGAACAACATTATGGTGTGCAAGTGAATTTGGAGCTGTGAAGAAGTTACATGCTTGGTTCACCATGAGGAGCTGTTGCTGGATGGTAAGTGGCAATTCTCCCACCTCAGCACAGAGGCTGGGTATGGGACTGGTCCGATAAGCACCTGTGGCAAGCCTAATCCCCTCATGGTGGACAGCGTCAATGATCCGCAAATATGAGGGCAAGAGGGCCTCACTGACCCATACACCGTGCACCCATAATCCAGCTGCGAATGCACAAATGCCCGATAAAACTGGAGGAGGCGTGCCCTGTCCACTCCCCAAGACCTGTGGCCGAGGCACTTGAGGAAGTTCAGTGCCTTCAGTGTTCTGGCTTTAAAGTCTCGCAGATTTGGCAACTATGACAATCTGCCATCAAAAATGAGGTCCAGGAACCGCACTGTGTCTCTAAAATGTAGGATGGTGTCCACCATATTCAAGACAGGTAATTTAAAAGGACGACGAGAATGATCAAGATGAACACACACACACACACACACACACACACACACACACACACACACACACACACACACTTATTGGCAGAAAACTGCAAACCCCTCTCTGCAGCACACTCCTCTAACTGCTGCACTGTAAGTTGCAACTGACAGCTCACCATGCAACACTGGAGGAGGAACAGAAAACAGCAGAGTCATCCACAAATAAGAAGCACTGCACTGGACTCCTTACCGTAGATGTTATACTGTTGATGGCTATGGCAAAGAGGGTAACATTTAAAACACTGCCATGAGAGGCACCATGCTCCTGCTGACATCGATCAGACTGTGTGTGACCAACTCGGGTCCGAAAAAACCGTTGAGACAGGATCGTTCAAATGGTTCAAATGGCTCTGAGCACTATGCGACTTAACTTCTGAGGTCATCAGTAGCCTAGAACTTAGAACTAATTAAACCTAACTAACCTAAGGACATCACACACATCCGTGCCCGAGGCAGGATTCGAACCTGCGACCGGAGCGGTCGTTCGGCTCCATACTGTAGCGCCTAGAACCGCACGGGCACTCCGGCCGGCCGTTGAGACAGTAAAGGCTTAATGAAAATGGGGAGGTGGCTACGAAAGCACCATTGATGCAGTTATGCGAGAATACAGTGTCTCCAAGTAGTATCGTACACCTTACTGATATCAAAGAATATGCTGATACAGTGATGTTTATGGAGGAAACCCTGCTGAATAGCAGCTTCTAGGAGGGTCAGGCTGTCGACCGTGGACCAAAGTTTCCAGAATCCACACTGAGAGCGGCTAAGGAGTTGCCTGGTCTCTGTTCCAGGGTCTTTCGTACAAAGCTCATCAAGGGGAGACTCCAATAACTACTGCAACATGTGCGGTGCTCTCCTGCAGTGAGGAGAGGGATCAGAATTGCCTCCCCTCACGACTTCCGGAAGACAATTGTCTGCCATATTAGATTAAAACATTCGAGGAGGATTTCCTTTGACAGCACTGCCAGGTGTTGAAGCATGGAGTACCGGATGTGATCGTGACTGGGTGCAGTGTCAGCAGTCTCAGCCAGTGAAGATTAGAGCTCCTACATTTAGAAAGGTGAATTGTAGATTAGAGCTCCTACATTTAGAAAGGTGATTTGTAGGCTGCAGAACTGTTCAACCTAAGGCCCAACTTTTCCCTCTCGACAGTCGCACTGCAGTGACGAAGCGCTGGATCCTGGCGTGCATTGGCAGTAGTTTTAGGAAAATGCTGGGCCAGCATCTGAGCAATGTTTCTAGGTGTTGTTTGGAGGCACCCCTGGTTCAGAACTGCAGCTATAGGTAGACTGCTGTGTTTACTGGAAATACTCTGTATTGCTTCCCATACGTTTGAGCAACAAGAGGGCAGAAATACTCTGGTTTAGATAGAACAGCTGCTTGATCGATCACATATGTGATGCGATTCACCCATTCCTGGACGCTATCACTGAGTTAAAACACAGCCATTCGACCGGCCGGTGTGGTCGAGTTGTTCTAGGCGCTTCAGTCTGGAACCGCGCGACCGCTACGGTCGCAGAATCGAATCCTGCCTCGGGCATGGATGTGTGTGATGTCCTTAGGTTCGTTACGTTTAAGTAGTTCTAAGTTCTAGGGGACTGATGACCATAGATGTTAAGTCCCATAGTGCTCAGAGCCATTTTTGAACAGCCAACTGGCCGAACAGCGTCTAGTTAGCCTTGCTAGTCATCCATGTTGGTGGCTTCTGTACCAGCAACACACCATCGAGTAGCTGAAGGTGGATCGGTAAGTGTGAGAGATTGCAGGGCACTCTCACTTCTGATTCAATGTTATGCCGCTTCATGTTATTAGGGAATATGATCTTTATTGCGATTTGACTTCATACAGCATGATAAAGTGATGGGCAGTAGTTAATGCTCTTGCTTGCATGCTGTAGGGAAGGAATAACAGTAAGTTTTACCTGCGTTCAAAGGAATAGTGTGCCAATTTAAACGAGTGCAGTAAAAGAGATCGGCGACGGTGGGCCATGACAAACGCTTTTTTCTGTGGAACCTGGGTGGAAACATTTCCGGACAGCCGAGTTCCGTGATCTCATTGTGCAGGCACGTTGGTTAGCGCTGGTCGGGAGGCAGCCACGTCCAGGTAGACTGACTAGCGCCGAGAAGTCGCCGCTGCAATGGCCAGCGCACTGTAGACCGGCAATAAAGGAGAGGATCAGCCCTTGTTAGGCAGGAAGCCGACAAAACAACTGTGAGCGTTCTGCGAATTTCCGTGGGTCAGGTCACTGGCATCGAAACGTCCAGACTCTCTTACAAAACATATTTGTGAAATCACGAGGCTTTTAGCGAGTTTATGTCCCTTATTTGGAAACTTTGAAATGAACGCAATATGGGAGATAACAAGCTTTTTATTGAGGGGTGTGGTTCCATCCTGGTCATGTTGTTAGCAAAAGACATGGAGGAAACGCGCGGGAAACAGGCCATGAAGCAATCCCAATAAACTTTAAAGTCTCTGATTGGTCAAATTGGTGTATTGAGAGCAGGGGGCTCTCTCCGGGCTTCGAATGCTATGCACCAGCTCGTGATTGGCTTGTGCTGAAGTGGGGGAAGTCTAAGATGTAAGTAGGATTTTGCTACTGAGCTGAGAAGGAAAGTGGACAGAAAGAGAAGATCACTCTTGTGCTGGCACTTCGCTACTAAAAACCTGCAAGTCTCTACCTAAATGGTGAGACTTGTATCCTTTTCTAGTGTACCACTTAGAGCCTGCTCCACTCACCTTCTGAACCGTCAGAGGTACTGCTACTAACATCACGCACACAACAAGTGATGCGTGGGTGTACTTATTTGTCTTGAGTCGACCGTCTAAACATCTGACATATTCCATCATGCATAGTCGTGGCACGGAGTAAGATTGGTTTGGCAGACCAGCAAACGGGTCCACCAGAACACTGGAATCCACCGGGGTTTCAGAGGCTCATAGGAAAGTACCTGCGTTCCAAATTAACCAAACGCGAGCCCGCGTACTTGCATTTTTTGGGAGCGCACCATTAATAGCAAATTGCGGCCGCCCATGACTTCAGTCGCCGAATGCATCGTAGTGCGCCACCTTGACCAGCAGGAGTGTAAAGTATTCGCTACTACAACATAGGGCTCCAACGTATGTTTCCCAGCACCCTGTTCTTTCAAACCATATTTTTCTTTTGTGGGAATACTAGAGTATAGATGCTTGATGGTGGCGTAGTTTGTATGCCATAGCCCGGATTCACGTGTATGTAGTCATATAAAGTGGTTAGTGTTCCAGTTAATGTCGTTTGTCGATCCCCAGCTGATCACTTTGTCCACCATAGACCCCATGTTAGTGAAAGCGTTTGTCTAATAAAATGTTTGTTCGGCGTTTCTTTAGTCATTTGTGTTGTCTTTTAATGTTAAGGATTGAATAAATATTTTGTCATTTACATCATAACTTCTCCCTGAGTTCTGATTAACAGTATCTTCCCATTTTATTATTAAAGTCCAGATTTGAAACGTAAGTAGAAGGCTTTCATGTGGCCTCTGGAATGTAGGTCGTGAAGGATTTCCCAGTAAACAGGGTCGGCGAGGGCTGGAGAGCAGAGAGACAGGTCGGTGGCTGGGAATGACCCAGTTGCGGCACAGAAATGAGTCGGTGTACCAGCGTTTAGGAGGCGCAGCTCTCGAGATTTCAGGATGCTCTCCGAAACTCGACCCTGAACGCAAGTAGACGTTGAGCCCCACAGGATATGATGGGCATTCAAGTCTCCCAGGGGGAGAAATGGTCGGTGGAGTAGCGCGATAAGATCTGTGAGAGCCTCAGCGTCTATTGAATCCAGTGGAGGCAAATAAAGAGAACAAACTGTAAGTCTCCGACGTGAATGAATTTCATCTGCAGGTGATTGCAGGTTAGTACAGGATGAGAACAGAGGGGTGGTGGCCATTATCGACAAACACGGTGACCCCTCCTTTGGTTCTTTCACCAGTCAGGTCAACCTTGCGATATAGGAAATAGCCCCTTAGTGCAGGGGCAATCCATGCTTTGCAATGTGTTTCGGGCAAAAACAAGCACAGAGGGCATTGCTGCGCTAGTAATTTCAGTTCCTCCAAGTGCTTACTGAATCCAATCATGTTCCACTGCCTAATGGGAGCCATCTATCAGGGGGTTGTACTTTCATCCTGACTTGCTGACGGGGAGGGGAGCCCACAATGGATCTAGGCTCAGGTTTGGAGCGCCAATCCGACATCGAGCTCCGTAGCCTCTAAAGAAGAATCGACAGAGACGTCAGAGAGGTCAATGTCTACATCATCAGGCTGTTTTATGCCCGGTTCCACCATTGTTGGACGGTCTGCCTTGGATTATTTTCCCTGGTTAGGCTTTGGAGCCACAACGGTGGTTGAAGGTGTGGCAGCATATGACAGCGTACCAGATGCAACCTTTGGAGGTGCAGGGACCACCACAATGTCAGTAACCACAGCTTTTTCTGAAGTTTGTGGTGGAGGAATACGCTTAGGAAGGAATGCAGCAGCACAAGTGCATGGACACACGCGGGTGCTAGTGCCGATACTAGCAGCCTCCGTTTGTGTAGCAGCGTCGGCTTTTTGCACGGGATGTTAAACATTAACAACTGAAGTGAAGGAGGTAATAAAACACGGGTTCAGCATAGCTGTATACAGATTTTTGTCTCAGTATACGGGATGTGGTTCATAGTTTTAAACACCTGTATCCTCCCTTCTTCTAGATACACGCGCAGTCCGGAACCGCGCGACTGCTACGGTCGCAGTTTCGAATCCTACCTCAGGCATGGATGTGTGTGATGTCCTTAGGTTAGTTAGGTTTAAGTAGTTCTAAGTTCTAGGGGACTGATGACCACAGCTGTTAAGTCCCATAGTGCTCAGAGCCATTTGAACGAGATACACGCTGCAGTCCCGACTCCAGAGCAATTCACACACTTCAATGGAGGTGTACAATGGACACTGTGATGGGCTGCCTGACCACACTTGCCACAAGTAGCTTCTACGCAACACCCAAGAGTAGTATGCCCAAAGCACTGGCATTTGAAACACCGCATTGGGTTGCGTACATAAGGCCGCATACTTAAACAAAGGAAACGTGTCTTAACATGCTCAGGGAGTTTAGCGCTATTAAACGTCAGGATAAAGGAGTCAGACTTAACAAGAACCCCATCCACCCTCTTCATGATATTTTGCACGTCAGCTATTCCTGCTGGATCCCACTCATCTTTCAGTTCCTCTTTGAGAATCTCACCAGATCCCTACGCGTCATAACACCTTTTCTGTAACTCAAGGTGGTGTGCAGCTCAGTTTTGATGGCATATTCCCCAAGGGATTGCGCGTTCTGTAGATTCTCAGATTGTTGGGAACTAGCAGTTTCCACCAACAGCGTCCCATTACGTAATCGATTAACAGATTTCAAACTGCCAGCAATGCCCTCTAGCCCTTTTTGAATACTGAAAGGTGAAACTTTCTCGAAGCTGCCCTCTTTCATTTTGACGATTAAAAACACATTCTGACCGCCAGCATGTGTTCTGTTACTAGTCATGATAGACTGAGATTTCGTTCCTCAGTCAGGAGGACTGGCTACACATGCCCTTTTGTTGGATTGGGTGTTGGTACCTATCACCCGCCCTTTCCCCTGGGAGGAGGAAAGAAGATTTCGAAGGATCCATCTCAGTCCAACGAACAGGTAGGGAATTAGGAGTCCACCTAGACAGAGCCCTGCATGCCTACGTAAGCCTTTTACAACTAAGGTGTAGCAGGTTCCTCAGAGGTGGCCCACTAACGACTGGTCAACATCAAAAGCCATGCATCTCGTCAGCACACAGCACACCTTGAAATTGAGGGATTTTTTTACAGAGTTTAATTCCATCGCAATCCGGGTGGTCAAGCCAAGATCCCCATTCCCTGAGACACAGAACATTGGACCGCCGCACCGCACGGTGGTCGCTGAAGCATGCCTAAAGGTGACGGTGACAGGGAACTGGCGGTGCGTACTAGTCCCCAGCTCAGGAACATCGAGGTTGCCGAGCCCATACACGGAAGATGAATGCCGAGCCCCTGAGGGCTCTGTTCCCCACGACCAGTCGCTAAGGCACTTGAGGAAGTTCAGTGGCTTCAGCGTTCGGGCTTTCAAGTCTCATAGGTGTGGCAACTATGACAATATGGAGTAAAAAATGAGGTACAGAAACCGCACTCTCTAAAATGTAGGATGGTGTCCTCCGCTTTCAAGCCAGGCAAATTAGCAACAATTAAAATGAACACACAAACACTTATAACAGAATACCAAAAACCTGTCTTTGCAGCCCACTCGTTTAACCACCACATTGTAACTTGCAACTGACAGCTCGCCGCTGCAACACTTGATGAGCAGCAGAAAACAGTAAAATCGTCCTCAAATAAAGAGTACTGTACGAGACTCCTTATCATAGATGTAATACTGTTGATAGCTATGGCAAAGAGGGTAACACTTAAAACACTGCCCTGAAAGACACCATTCTCCTGCTCAAATCGATCGGAGAGTGTGGCACCAACACTGGTCCGAAAAAACCACTGAGACAAGAAACACCGAATTAAAAGTGGGGAGTTGGCACAAAAGCCCCACTGATGTAGATGCACGAGTATACAGTGTCTCCAGGTAGTATCGTATGCTTTACCTATATTGAAGAAAATGCTAATATACACTCCTGGAAATTGAAATAAGAACACCGTGAATTCATTGTCCCAGGAAGGGGAAACTTTATTGACACATTCCTGGGGTCAGATACATCACATGATCACACTGACAGAACCACAGGCACATAGGCAAAGGCAACAGAGCATGCACAATGTCGGCACTAGTACAGTGTATATCCACCTTTCGCAGCAATGCAGGCTGCTATTCTCCCATGGAGACGATCGTAGAGATGCTGGATGTAGTCCTGTGGAACGGCTTGCCATGCCATTTCCACCTGGCGCCTCAGTTGGACCAGCGTTCGTGCTGGACGTGCAGACCGCGTGAGACGACGCTTCATCCAGACCCAAACATGCTCAATGGGGGACAGATCCGGAGATCTTGCTGGCCAGGGTAGTTGACTTACACCTTCTAGAGCACGTTGGATGGCACGGGATACATGCGGACGTGCATTGTCCTGTTGGAACAGCAAGTTCCCTTGCCGGTCTAGGAATGGTAGAACGATTGGTTCGATGACGGTTTGGATGTACCGTGCACTATTCAGTGTCCCCTCGACGATCACCAGTGGTGTACAGCCAGTGTAGGAGATCGCTCCCCACACCATGATGCCGGGTGTTGGCCCTGTGTGCCTCGGTCGTATGCAGTCCTGATTGTGGCGCTCACCTGCACGGCGCCAAACACGCATACGACCATCATTGGCACCAAGGCAGAAGCGACTCTCATCGCTGAAGACGACACGTCTCCATTCGTCCCTCCATTCACGCCTGTCGCGACACCACTGGAGGCGGGCTGCACGATGTTGGGGCGTGGGCGGAAGACGGCCTAACGGTGTGCGGGACCGTAGCCCAGCTTCTTGGAGACGGTTGCGAATGGTCCTCGCCGATACCCCAGGAGCAACAGTGTCCCTAATTTGCTGGGAAGTGGCGATGCGGTCCCCTACGGCACTGCGTAGGATCCTACGGTCTTGGCGTGCATCCGTGCGTCGCTGCGGTCCGGTCCCAGGTCGACGGGCACGTGCACCTTCCGCCGACCACTGGCGACAACATCGATGTACTGTGGAGACCTCACGCCCCACGTGTTGAGCAATTCGGCGGTACGTCCACCCGGCCTCCCGCATGCCCACTATACGCCCTCGCTCAAAGTCCGTCAACTGCACAAACGGTTCACGTCCACGCTGTCGCGGCATGCTACCAGTGTTAAAGACTGCGATGAAGCACCGTATGCCACGGCAAACTGTCTGACACTGATGGCGGCGGTGCACAAATGCTGCGCAGCTAGCGCCATTCGACGGCCAACACCGCGGTTCCTGGTGTGTCCACTGTGCCGTGCGTGTGATCATTGCTTGTACAGCCCTCTCGCAGTGTCCGGAGCAAGTATGGTGGGTCTGACACACCGGTGTCAATGTGTTCTTTTTTCCATATCCAGGAGGATGGAGGAAAGTCTGCCTCTAGAAGGTTCAGGTTGTCTCAATGGGCCAATATCGGCGGAATACACACAGAGACCGGCTAAAGAGTTGCCTGGTCTCTAATAACCCGATCAGACGCCGAGTAACCAGTTTCTCCATAGTCTCTCCTATACAGTTCAGTAGGGCAATCCTCTGATAACTACTTGGACATATATGGCTCTTTCCTGCTTTGAGAGGGATCAGTATTAGTTCCCTCCATGAGTTGGGAAGTTGCCTGTCTGTCATTTTAGAATAAAACATTCGAGGAGAGTTTTCTGGGACGCCGCTTGCAAATGTCGAAGCAAGCAGTACTGAATGTTGTCGTGATCTAGTGCAGTGTCATGAGTTTTAGCCAGTGCTGATTTGAGCTCCCACATGGAGACTCTGGTGTATAAATATCTCACCCAATACAAAAAATTCTCAGGCAGTGATTCTTCATACAGGTTTTTCGTAATGTTTACTGTGTCTAGTTACTTCCGACACCTCTCTGGCATATTGTGCAGCAGGGTTACGCGATATCTGCATTTCGTCTGTCAACCTTTTCATATATGAATCGTAGTTGATGTGTGTATTAACTTTTTAATATCACGGCAACTCAAGATGTGGATATAAGTGACAGGGTGGAAAATATTTAGTAGTTTAGACTAAGGTTGTAGGTAGCCATCGATACCTAAGTTGGGTGGTCGTTATCTGAAGTTCACATATTTAATATTTTTAGTTTCGACTCGCATATGTTGAGTGTTTGTGCTTCGTTCGTATCAGATCTATATAATTGGAACTTAATCGAACCACCGTGTTCCCACCCAATTTCTTCACCTCTGATACATTTGAGGCCTGTGAGTCTTTACACCTATATGGTAACGGTAGAGATGCTGTTTAATACTTACTTCTGATAACATTTCCCTGTTAGTTGTTCGTAAAACCTTACTGTAATTAAGTTATAATGGGGCGTTTTCCACAGTGAGTATGCGGTTGGCTGGTACTTGGATAATACAGTTTACAGACACAGCGTTATAGGTGTTACCCTGTCAAGATCTAATCATACCGGTATGCATAAATAGGCAGTGTCTTATGTTTTAACTTGTTGGTCCAGGTCATGAGTGATGTACCAGCAAAATAACTTATACTCTCATAGATATTGTTAGGTCAATGTTGCCATACATATTCAAATGAGATACTTAGAACACTTGAATACTGATGATGATGATGACTCTAGTATAATACTTCGGAATTCTGTGCACTATACTTAGATGCTATTTTGATATTTGCCAATATAATGCTCATATGAGTCAACAATACATTTTCACCCTCCTGTGGAGGTTGTCCACTATCATAACTTTGAAATGTGTTCAACATCATTTTCTAACCCCATTAGATTACTGTACTGTTCACCTGGCATTGCACTCTTGAATTTCCTACTTAACCAATTTTTATACTTGATATAACTTTGCATTTCCTTGATACTGATGGGTATGAATTCGTTATTGTTTGATTTTAGCTAGTCAAATATTCTCACCAGGTTTTAAGTACCGTGACATTTGGACCCATGCAGAAAGACCATAACTCACCAAGGTCATTAGACAGTATATGATGACACTGAATTATGTAATTAAGATCCTGATAGTCATCTTATATGTTACTACACCTGGCCTTAATGCACATTGAGAATTGTTTGACATGGTTATAGGTGGTACCCTTAGGCATAGGGGTTTTATACCTTTCATTTTGAGGTTTATGTTCAGACTTATAGGCGGCCTCCTATATTTTTTTTTCCTTTTTATTCGTTCGATTCCACTTGGTATAATCCTTCGTAATTGTGTAGGGTAGTAGACATATTTCATTACATAGAGATCGAGAATCTTCTTTTTCACTATGACTATGAGGCAGCTACTGTCGTTGCATTAATCCACCCAGCACACTGCAAGGTGGTCTTGCGTAGGGGTTCCAATGTGGTAGCTACGGGACCAGGTGTTGGATGATTTTTATAGTACGATTTCATTGGTTTAATTCGTGAATGCAACTGGGTTTTAAGACAAACTTTTTTATGCTTCTTATCGTTAATTTTGCGGCAGCTAATTATCGTACCACACATAACACGACCTGGGCTACACACATGTAACTTACGTATTCCGACATGGTTATGTCACATTTTATTGTATTTTAATTTATTTTATTATTCATTTGTATTAGTTTATTGTTTTGAAAAAAAAAAATTTCATCCATTGGGCATGTGATTGTATGCAATACATTTGATTGTTGTGATTCATGGCCTATTACAACTGTGTTGTACGGATTTCTGATTAATAGCGTATACATATGTTCATCTATTATGCTATAGTCGAGTAAAACAGTGAAAACTATTAACAACATCATATTGGCAGAAGCATATTTCCCTTAATGTCAGATATAGTTTTAATGATATACAGTGTTCTTTTGAGCCACTTACATAGTTAACGTAGATACCTGTATTGTTAATGTATGTTCTATATTTTTATAATAGTACATTTGTTCTACTCTTTGTACACGGGCCTGAAGATGGCATCAATGTAATGCCGAAACTGGTTTCATGTAAGGATTTCATAAAATATATTTCTACAGTACATACGGCTGTTCGTAAACTATTGCATCAAGAGATGCCATGATGTCTGGATTCTGGGAATGATAAGAAAAACCTGACGTTGTTGTCAGGATTCCCGGAATGGCCGTGTTGCCCGTGGCCGGATGCAATGACAGTGGGGCGTGGCGGCCGGGGGGCTCTCCTCCTATCCCACGACGGCCTTGGCACAAGGCGACAGGCTGCTGATGTCAGCGAAATATAACAACTGCCTGAGCAGCACGAATTCTGAGCCTACGCTTTGTGACCTTGACACGTCTCTTCTTTATGATTTTCGGTATTGTGTACGACACCAAAAATAAGAAAGTGGTGATACTGATACCAGCGAAATTCCTACCCTTATCCTCACTGCTTGCCACTTGCCTTAACGTATCGCCGGCCAGTGTGGCCGAGCGGTTCTAGGCGCTACAGTTCGGAACCGCGCGACCGCTACGGTCGCAGGTTCGAATCCTGCCTCGGGCATGTATAATGTATTAATGTTATGGTAAGATTAGATGCTGAAGGATGAATGCATGCAGCTTGCCGCTAACTTTGTGTAATGTCTTGTCTGTATAGACGTGTATCTGTTGCCTTTAAGAACCCTCCACTTTCACACATAAATCTATACAGTAAAGTAAGGGCCTCCCGTTTTGTCTTTAGGCTGATCCGTGATAAGGCAGGCGAAAAATTAGACTAATGGAGGATTATTAGTACTTTCTCTAATTTCCATTCGCTCTCTCTCTCCTTTATCTATGTACAGTTTTTGATATAATATTTCATTACGTGGAATCAGCCAAATAGAATCTCTGGTGGAGCCCTTCGTCTTAGTATTCAGCGGCTGGCTTGCTGTAAGAGATCTTTACATTTATTATTATTGTTAAGCGCTGCATTCAGTTGGGAAAATCAATCGTTTGAACAATTCGTTCCTTTTACGAAAGATTTCGAATTCCAGATGTGTACGAAGCCTTTTTGGACGATTTAACAAAGACTCGGTGATTGCAGGCTCTCTTCGACACAGCTGAAACTTCCCCACTAATTACAGGGCCAACGCGATCATCCTTGATTCAGACAAAGAACTCATTCGTTCATTCACTCCAGAACAAAAGGGGTCACAAACCTTATTTATGAAGGAAATTGTATATTCAATCCATCTCCATTACATGTCCAGATCTCTGTTGGTTCCAAGTCTTAATTATTTTTCGTTACAGTTTCTTTCTCTTCAAACAACCCGCTAGTGGCACAAATGTTAATAGCTCGCTTTAGCGAGAAGAAAAGCATATATGTCTCTTTTAGAAACCCGTCAATCTTTCAACAGATACTTCCGAAGCTGTCCTAGTTACCAGTCTCACAACCATGGAGAATACATATATGTATCTCTGTTATTCCAAAGAATAAACGTACTAGAAAATACTTTGGCGTCGACGAACTGTCGGCGCATATATTACTAGAAAATCATATCAGATACTTTTCCAAAGTAAATAAATGTGGATGGTTTGATTGACAATGATTAACTGGTGCGTGGTAGAGGGTATTTTTCTGTGGGGACATTACATATGGATGTGTGTGATGTCCTTAGGTTAGTTAGGTTTAAGTAGTTCTAAGTTCTAGGGGACTGATGACCTCAGAAGTTAAGTCCCGTAGTGCTCAGAGCCACTTGAACCTTAACGTATCACTTCTTCGAAAAGCCAATAGGCTGCATTCGGTGTCGCTTTCGGCAGTGCTGTTTCGGTTCATCAGCCGATTACTTCTGAAGAATCCGAACACGTTACATCTCTCTACGCTCTGATATGTTTTTGCTAGAGCGGCAGTGTCTCGATTGTTCCCTAAGTTTTGCTTCTATCTACAAGTAGAGCGTCAGAACTGCCGCTTTGGTGGCATCACCTTTCCGAAAAGCAAATTGATCGCTACTGCACTGCTAATTTAGTTGACACGATTGCGATTCTTCGCTCACTGTGTACATCAGTCGTGTGAATACGGTTCTTCGCATCGCTGTTCCATGCCGGCTTACAAGAAACCACCTGAATGCGAGGTCTCAAAAGGCCACTGATGTTTACAGCCTTCGTCATCCCGCATTTTGTTTACTATACAACCACAATATTCGATGCTACGGCAACAGTAGATGGGACTGGAGATATCCAATGTTGAGCACAGAATGAGACTACGGACCGTCGTTGAACTGCTTAGTCGACGAGTAACTCACAACAGGACTACAGTGCTAGTGGCCTTGACACAAAGCAGAGCAATGTCAACGAAAAACAAAGCAATGAAAACCAAGGAATTTCACAGAATGAGAAAGAAGTGGCAGATGAAATATTAGCGTTTCTGCAAGGTGAGTCAGTGGAACGTGTGGTCTCGTATACACTCGAGTGTGCGGACAACGCACTTGAGGAGTAAAATGATGGCGGCACGTGCTTTACAAACGAAAGTGACAGTGAAACAGGTGTCGAGACATGTAGTTCATCATCCTTTTCGGACATGGAGCCACAAATCCTGTCTCCAGTGAAACGTAGTAAACATAATCATCCTACGAGCAGGTTCTGAACGTAATTACATACATGGATTATCAGAGACGAAGCGTAGTAAAAAATACATGTATGGAAAGATTTCGAATAAGCCCGCACCGTTACGACAGTGTAGTGTGTAAGAAAAACTACAGATATTCAACGTGGGACAAGGCGCACTTGTTACATAAACTGGTACATGCTTGATACAGTTTATACGATGTGCATCATAGTGTACTTCTACGTTATGCAAATCAAATTGCGCGTGACATAGATTACGGCGATTTAAAAAAAATACTTGCGTAGATTAAAACAGTGCTACAGAATTGGAAGACGTAACATAACCAAATTTCAGACAAAGCGTCAACATGGCGATCAACCGCATGTTGCTGAATCGGCCTAAAAATTTGTAGATGACATAAACAAACTCATCCGAGCGTTCAGTATGGAATTTGTTTCCACCTTTGAGCAATCGGTATTTGAAGAGGAAACGCATATGAAAGAAACCTTGAATGTTAGACACACCAAGATAATTGTATCAAGATTAACTAACATCAATGCCTTAATGCTTTCGTATACAATTATGCCGACTATTAATCTAGGTGGTAAATTGGCTGCAGAGTGGCTTGATCGTGTGGATCTTTGTGCCGGGGGATTTTTCAACCGGTGTTCGTGGTGCAAGATAATGGTTTGTTTTGAATATTTCTCGAATGTCGACTATGTTGAGTGGTACTTAAGATAAGTAAATAAATTTAAAGTGAAGTAGAAATTAGAAAATAAATGAAAAACTTCGTTTAGTTTAGAGAGTTACATACTGGCAAACAGCGGGCAGAGCGGAAGAGACAATGACCGTGAAGTCAGCAAGTTCAGGAGAAGCCGCCCCCCTCCCCACATAAGCGGACGCTGTCGATTCAGCCGTCAGGGCATCGCCCGACCGGCTCACGTGTTTCTCAGTTGTCACATGTGAGCAAAGGCCCTCGCCTACATTCCAAGAGCCTGTGACCGACGTTAAGAAGATTCTTCGAGAAGGTTTTCAACGTGACAGAACAGGCAATGACCGTGAAGTCGTTCACCTCCAGTGAACTGAAGTGAATAAATACGCGAGACGCAGTGGGCCCGACAAGGAGAGTATCAGTAGTTTTCAGTTAGTTTCGGTGCTGCAGGCCGTCATGCAAGAAGAGACTACATCATACACAGACGCACCAAGTCCGCCGCTGTAATGGAATAGCAAGCAGCAGCCTCGGCACCAGAAGACAGAAGTTAGAAGGTATTTGAAGACGGATTTTTACGTACTCAGGTGACTCGTGAGGATGGGAAGGAGACGGCCTAACATCAGCAGTCACCTGTGAGCTGGAATGAAGATCGGACAGCCGAAGACTGGCAAGCTGGAGTCCGTTGTTCGAGTCCCGGACACTGGCCCTCCCCTGCTGCGCCGCTCCGCTGGCCGACGCACAACACTGACACACACGACCGCTTAGAGACGAGCAACACTGGGACGCCACATCCAAGGTATCACCGTCCGTTTCACGACTTCGTTCTCAATAACTAAACGGGCCAACTCGCGCTGCGCGTCTCCAGTCAACTGGGCGAGACGGCGACACGAGATACGCACCGCCACGCGTAATCCGACGCCATCGCTGCCGCAGCAGAAGGCTTCGCAAGTGACACAGCTGCGCGCTCTCCGAGCCAGAACATCCAGTAAGGGAAAAGTTGTACAAAACTTTCAATAAAATTTATCTTATGTAAAAATGCTGTTTCATTCTACCTCATACCCGAGCCAAGGAAGAACCCACCCTGCCCACATATTGTTAAGAGAGAAAAAGTCATTTATTTAGTATTTTCACCCTGACATAATGCTTTAGAATTAAATGCCATTTGCAGTAATGCTCATCCTGGCAATTGACTAGCATCAAAAGAGAAAACCCAGTTACATTTAGTATCAGAAGTGTTACAACTATGTACATTTTGTAAAGTGTAATGCGTACATCCCATAGGAGGATGATTGCTGCGCCGCCTGCGCCATACTGATGCACGTGGCATATCATCAACGCTAATACTTTCCCTGTCGTAATTGTTAACACACCACTTTCAAATGAGTTCTACTAATACCGAACAGTTGATCTCGCTCTCTAGGGATCCGCTGTCAGTGCCTGCTTTCATCAGAGTATGCCATCAATTGTAGACTGTTAGCAAAATATGGAATCGGTAGGTTCAGGACGGTAATACGGAACGCCGTGCTGGATCCCAGCAGTTGACCGGCGTTGCCTGGTGAAACGTTCTTGTGATGCCTCGTGTAAGGAGGAGAAATGCGTACCATCACGTTTCCGACTTTGATAAAGGTCGGATTGTAGCCTATCGCGATTGCGGCTTATCGTATCGCGACACTGCTGCTCGCTTTGGTCGAGATCCAATGACTGTTAGCAAAATATGGAATCGGTGGATTCAGGACGGTAATACGGAACGCCATGCTGGATCCCAACGGCCTCGTATCACTAGCAGTCGAGATGACAGGCATCTCATCCGCATGGCTGTAACGGATCGTGCAGCCACGTCTCGACCCCTGAGTCAACAGATGGGGACGTTCGCAAGACAACAACCATCTGAATGAACAGTTCCACGACGTCTGCAGCAGCATGGACTATCAGCTCGGAGACCATGGGTGCGGTGACCCTTGACGCTGCATCACAAGCAGGAGCGCCTGCGATGGTGGCTGGCAGGGACGACTCCGGTCGTAAACAGCAGTGAGATGCCCGTGGCTGTGTGTGTGTGTGTGGGGAGGGGGGGGGGGCAGTTCTCGGGACCCGTAAAGCCGGCGACGGCGCCGCTGCTGCTTCTGCTGGTGCTTCCTGTGTTTACAGCGGCGCCCTGTCACCAGTCCGCCACCCAGCTTCTCGGTTTTTAACTGCTCGTGCGTTTTGAGAGCGCGCCACTAAAAGAAAGCCCGCTGTAAATCAGCTGAAATTTATTTCCCAGCACTCGTTTTCCGCTTCACCTGCAAACACAGGACACGTGAAGAGCCTCTCATTCTTCGTCTGAAGTGCTGTTTTCGTAGCGAGTCGTAAAATTTTAAAGAATATTTATTTTGTGATACGAACGGATATTTTCGTAACAGTTTGATAGCGTGTTAACATACTAACCTTCCATCCTCGTCGGTCCCCTGTCCAAACTAGGAGAGATGAAGCACACCTCGACTTTTCTATTCCTGTTGTGTTAAATTTAACGATCGCACACATGCACGCACATACACACACACATACACACACACACACGTACCCATTAAAAAGAAATTTTTTGGAGTTTGCATGGTATGTCCACCACCTTTTCTCTATACGAAGGTAAATACTCTTGAGACAGTAATTTTAAAAGTAATTACACTACTAGCCATTAAAATTGCTACACCACGAAGATGACGTGCTACAGACGCGAAATTTAATCCGCAGGAAGAGGATGCTGTGACATGCAAATGATTAGCTTTTCAGAGCATTCACACAAGATTGGCGCCGGTGGCGACACCTACAACGTGCTGATATGTGAAGAGTTTCCAACCGATTTTTTATACACAAACAGCAGTTGACCGGCGTTGCCTGATGAAACGTTGTTGTGATGCCTCGTATAAGGAGGAGAAATGCGTACCATCACGTTTCCGACTTTGATAAAGGTCGGATTGTAGCCGGTTTATCGTATCGCGACATTGCTGCTCGCGTTGGTCGAGATCCAATGACTGTTAGCAGAATATGGAATCGGTGGGTTCAGGTCGGTGGGTTCAGGAAGGTAATACAGGACGCCGTGCTGGATCCCAACGGTCTTGTATCACTAGCAGTCGAGATGACAGGCATCTTATCCGCATGGCTGTAACGGATCGTGCAGCCACATATCGATGCCTGAGTCAACAGATGGCGACGTTTGCAAGACAACAACCATCTGCATGAACAGTTCCATGACGTCTGCAGCAGCATGGACTATCAGCTCGGAGACCATGGCTGCGGTGACCCTTGACGCTGCATCACAAGCAGGAGCGCCTGCGATGGTGGCTGGCAGGGACGACTCCGGTCGTAAACAGCAGTGAGATGCCCGTGGCTGTGTGTGTGTGTGGGGGGGGGGGGGGGGGCAGTTCTCGGGACCCGTAAAGCCGGCGACGGCGCCGCTGCTGCTTCTGCTGGTGCTTCCTGTGTTTACAGCGGCGCCCTGTCACCAGTCCGCCACCCAGCTTCTCGGTTTTTAACTGCTCGTGCGTTTTGAGAGCGCGCCACTAAAAGAAAGCCCGCTGTAAATCAGCTGAAATTTATTTCCCAGCACTCGTTTTCCGCTTCACCTGCAAACACAGGACACGTGAAGAGCCTCTCATTCTTCGTCTGAAGTGCTGTTTTCGTAGCGAGTCGTAAAATTTTAAAGAATATTTATTTTGTGATACGAACGGATATTTTCGTAACAGTTTGATAGCGTGTTAACATACTAACCTTCCATCCTCGTCGGTCCCCTGTCCAAACTAGGAGAGATGAAGCACACCTCGACTTTTCTATTCCTGTTGTGTTAAATTTAACGATCGCACACATGCATGCACATACACACACACATACACACACACACACGTACCCATTAAAAAGAAATTTTTTGGAGTTTGCATGGTATGTCCACCACCTTTTCTCTATACGAAGGTAAATACTCTTGAGACAGTAATTTTAAAAGTAATTACACTACTAGCCATTAAAATTGCTACACCACGAAGATGACGTGCTACAGACGCGAAATTTAATCCGCAGGAAGAGGATGCTGTGACATGCAAATGATTAGCTTTTCAGAGCATTCACACAAGATTGGCGCCGGTGGCGACACCTACAACGTGCTGATATGAGAAGAGTTTCCAACCGATTTTTTATACACAAACAGCAGTTGACCGGCGTTGCCTGATGAAACGTTGTTGTGATGCCTCGTATAAGGAGGAGAAATGCGTACCATCACGTTTCCGACTTTGATAAAGGTCGGATTGTAGCCGGTTTATCGTATCGCGACATTGCTGCTCGCGTTGGTCGAGATCCAATGACTGTTAGCAGAATATGGAATCGGTGGGTTCAGGTCGGTGGGTTCAGGAAGGTAATACAGGACGCCGTGCTGGATCCCAACGGTCTTGTATCACTAGCAGTCGAGATGACAGGCATCTTATCCGCATGGCTGTAACGGATCGTGCAGCCACATATCGATGCCTGAGTCAACAGATGGCGACGTTTGCAAGACAACAACCATCTGCATGAACAGTTCCATGACGTCTGCAGCAGCATGGACTATCAGCTCGGAGAACATGGCTGCGGTGACCCTTGACGCTGCATCACAAGCAGGAGCGCCTGCGATGTGTACTCAACGCCGAACCTGGGTGCACGAATGGCAAAACGTCATTTTTTCGGATGGGTCCAGGTTCTGTTTAAAGCATCATGATGGTCGCATCCGTGGTTGACGACATCGCGGTGGACGCACATTTGAAGCGTGTATTCGTCATCGCCACACTGGCGTATCACCCGGCGTGATAGTATAGGGTGCCATTGGTTACACGTCTCGGTCACCTCTTGTTCGCATTGACGGCACTTTGAACGGTGGACGTTACATTTCAGATGTGTTACGACCCGTGCCTCTACCCTTCATTCGATCCCTGCGAAAACCTACATTTCAGCAGGATAATGCACGACCGCATGTTGCAGGTCCTGTACGGGCCTTTCTGGATACAGACAATGTTCGACTGCTGCCCTGCCCACCAAATTCTCCAGATCTCTCACCAACTGAGAACGTCTGGTCAATGGTGGTCAGTCACTACTATTGATGAACTGTGATATCGTGTTGAAGCTGCATGGGCGGCTGTACCTCTACACGCCATCCAAGCTGTGTTTGACTCAATGCCCAGGCGTATCAAGGCCGTTATTACGGCCAGAGGTGGTTGTTCTAGTTAATGATTTCTCAGGATAATCACATGTCAGTTTTAGTATAATATATTTGTCCAATGAATAGCCGTTTATCATCTGCATTTCTTATTGGTGTAGCAATTTTAATGGCCAGTAGTGTAGTAGAGAACGCAATCAGCCACAAATACTTACAGGCTTCAGACAGCTACACTTGTGGGATTACAGTAACACAGTGCCAGGGTGCAAAAAATCTGCGTATACGAGATTTTAAAACATTTGTTAGACTTTTGTCAGGACACAAGATGTCTCAGCTGCACCGTTTCCTGCACCATCAAAGTTCTGATACCAGTTATGTTCAGTGGCTGTGTTCAAACGGCTGTGTGATGGTTATTTTTACAGAAGTTTTTGAAGATGTTGTTTTTTACTTTAGTGCACATTTGATAACTCTGTGTTAATGATCGTCTAACACTCTCAAAGCAACCAGGTGTTTAACATAAAATTGCCTCAGCTTCAGCCAAACGGGCAACCGGCTCTCTCGCGTGTCCGTCGGTGTCTCGTACTCTACATACACCACTGCCCCTCCCCCCCCCCCTACAAAAAGGGGAGTGTAGTGGGGAGGACGGGGTGGCCACTGTACTGCACGATCATCCCCCTCCCCCGTCGCCAACAACAGGCCATTTTCCTACGTTAAAGATATGGTTCGGACTGTTGTTATTCTAATTGATTACATAGCATTTATGGTCAATATTGTCAAGCAGTATTTGGTATTTTTATGTAATTAAAGCTAAAAAATCATTAAATGTCAAGATACGGTCACGTGATCAAAAACGTTCTGTTATTCGCCGATGCCTGATGACGTCACAGACTAGGAGTAAGACATAGCTATGCGTGTGTTATAGGAGCGTTAGGTGAAGTTACGAGGATTTTAAGTACATTTTCCGCAAACTGTAATGGAAAACGCAATAAATTTTGTGAACACTTCGATTCCCGGCGGGTCAGGGATTTTCTCTGCCTCGTGATGACTGGGTGTTGTGTGATGTCCTTAGGTTTGTTAGGTTTAAGTAATTCTAAGTTCTAGGGACTGATGACCATAGATGTTATGTCCCATAGTGCTGAGAGCCATTTGAACCATTTTGTGAACACTTATAGTGTAAACATTGCGAAAGATAATGCGTTTATGCTCCACCCATTTAGAGCGGCGGTATGTGCAACGACGAACATTCTTTCCCCTACTCCCTGCAACATCATTAGGGGTCCACATATTGTAACTAGATTGTTGACTATCAGTCATAAGCTACGACCCAAACAGCAATAAAATTATTCTCGGCAAAACGTAGTGCTGATTTCCTTTCTGGAAGACACTCAACAGAGGTTATTCATTTAGCAGGCGTTCGGTAGCGCAATGGATAGCGCATCCGAATGCACGCACAGATGTCACATGTTTTTAAAAGTTTTACACGAAATACGAAAATAGTGTTAGTATGAACCGATTGTGGCAAATTTTTTTGATTGTGGGATGTGCAGGGTGGTTATTATTTGAGTTAAATTTTCAAAACGCTGTAGAAATAACTCCAATGGACTGAATGACGTAAAATTGCAACGGAATATTATCGGGGAAGCAGGAGAACGTATGGCAGAAGGAAAATATACAGTATGAAAATTGAACAATAGATGGACTGTATGTATAAATTAAAACACCTATCATGTACACGACCCATTGAGGTTGGTATAAAGACGCCGGGTTCACGGGTATTCCTCCTTCAGGGTTTGCAACGTTCGCCATGACTGCCTCAATGCAGGATCGCGCTCTGCTTGTAAAGCTGTATCACAAGAATGATGACTCTTCACACGTCGCTCTGCAGAAGTTCCGGGCACTGAAGGGTTTGAAAAAAAGGCGTTGGTCCGATGACCGCCGAAGGTCTGGAGAAAGTGATTCGGAAATTCGAAAAGACGGGTTCCTTTGGTGTGCAACCTGGTAGAGGGAGGAAACGAATTGATTCGACGTCAGTGGAAGCAGTGGCCACAGCAGTGCAGGAGGAGACGAGAGGTGGTGTGCAAACGTGTAGTGCACGCAGAATTTCCCCAACATTCGACATACCCGTGAGCACAGTGCGTAAAATCCTACGAAACATCCTTCTTTACTATCCATTCAAAATTAACCATGAGCACGAGTTGCTTCCTGTTGACCTGCCAGCAAGAGAGACCTTTGCTTTAGAATTTCCTGCTCGCATCGAAGTGAACAGTGACTAGCCGTAGAAGATTGCATGGGCAGACGAAGCCCACTTTCATCTAACAGGATATGTCAATATACGGAACTGTAAAATTTGGGCAGCGGAAAATCCACACGCAAACAAACCAATACCACTTCATTCGGAGAAGGTCTCTGTGATGTGCGGGTTTACGGCATCTTTTATCATAGGGGCATATTTTTTCTAAGATACAGGCGCTTCCCATCGTGTTACCTGTACTGTCACTGGTAAGCGCTATGAGAGTCTTTTGCGGAGCCACATCATTCTAGCTCTCCAACAGATCCTATGTGTGGATGGGATCATTTTCATGCAAGATGGCGCACCTCTGCACATTACAAAACCAGTTAAGCAGCTGCTGAAGCGCCATTTCGGAAATGCTAGAATTATCAGCCGCCATTTTCCTACAACCTGGCTGTCCCTATCACCTGATCTCAATCTGAGTGATTTCTGGTTGTGGGACTATCTGAAAGATGTTGTGTTCAGTGTTCCGACAGCAAACTTAGCTGCATTGAAGACACGTATTGCGTGACACATTCCGAACGTGACTCTGGAAACACTTCGATCAATTGTGGAACATGATGTTTCACGATTTCAACTTGTTGCAGAAAACGATGGGCAGGATATTGAACATGTTTTTCGCCAGTCACACGGAAATTAATAATCCGATTTGATTTTAATTGACGCTTTCTGTGCTGTTTTTGGCCTTAGGAAAATTAAAAACCAATGTGTTTGATGATTTTTATGCGGTTTTTGGCCTCGGGTCAGTTAAAAACCGATGTGAGCGATGATTTTTATGCGGATTTTGGCCACAGGACACATAAAAACCGTTTTATACCATCCGATGTGGTATGACCTTGCCATGATTAATAGTCTTACGCAACTAGCAGTATCACACCTGTACACCGCCGGCCGGGGTGGCCGAGCGGTTCTAGGCGCTACAGTCTGGAACCGAGTGACCGCTACGGTCGCAGGTTCGAATCCTGCCTCGGGCATGGATGTGTGTGATGTCCTTAGGTTAGTTAGTTTTAAGTAGTTCTAAGTTCTAGGGGACTGATGGCCTCAGAAGTTAAGTCCCATAGTGCTCACAGCCATTTGAACCATTTTTTAATCTGAACACCCATGCACTCTGAGTAGTGCAGTTTATTTAATGTCAAACGTACACTTCAGGCATTGTTGTATGGTTGATTTGTAATTTGTAGTCGACCAATAATAAATTATGATGTTTGCAGCGCTACCTATTGTACATTTTGTAACTATTTATTTTTCTTCTGCCATCTCTTTTGCCCCTTCTCCGATAATATTCCGTTTCAAATTGACGTCATTCTGACCAGTTTTGTTATTTCTACAGCTTTTTGAAAGATTAACTTTAATTGTACTCACGACAGTATTGGATAAATGCATTTACTTTGTAAACAAACAATTCACTTTTTAGGAAAGCATTGCTAATAGTGAAGATATCACCATATGCTCACAGTACAATAAGGTGTAGGACGATGTGCTTCTACGGAGAAATGTAAACAACATGCAGGTGACACAAGCGTATGGGCTCTGATGTTTTTGCGTGTAAATTAACGTTATTGTCTGAAGCAGACTTACTTCGTCATTATGTAAGATGATGAAACTGCAAAAGGTTAAAGAATAAGGATCCACCGATCGAGTTGGACTCTCATTCCGTAGGACGACGGTTCAAACCTGCCTCTGGCCATTCTGATTTAGGTTTTCCGTGATTTCCCTAAATCGCTTCAGGCAAATACCGGGATGTTTCCTTTGGAAGGGCATGGCCGACTTCCCTCCCCATCCTTCCATAATTCGATGGGACCGATGACCTCGTTCTTTGAAGCCCTCCCTCAAATCAACCAACCAACCAATAAGGATCCAAGCTGGGCACTGTTTCTAATAAAATAGGAATTGCGAGGGGACATTAACCAGAAAAAATCTTTTTCAACGTGACGTGTGTGAACACCGCTAGCAAATGTAAGCGCATGTAAACAACTAGGAGAACACGGTAATATTCTGTTTCTGATCGGTGTGCTGGGATTTTCTAATTATGGGTTGATTTTTATTTGAGAGGACTGTCGATTGGTTTTAAAAAACAAGTTAAAATGTTCTTTCGTGTTAGATTCGAACCAGCGATCTGTGTACAACATCTTATAAAATTCGACAGTCTACCACTTTAACAACTGAACTACCGAACGGCTGAGGTATACTTGGGTAATTACATTGAATGACGCCATAGGCCGTGGTGACACTGTGAGAACGTATCTCGGAGGTAAGTTGATGTTAACTTCACAGCGCAATGCATTTTTAATTACGGTAGTAAACTGGTTGTGCAACCACATTTTACGCACCTTCTCATTTTCTGGAACACTGAAATTGAAAAAAACTATTCAGGAGTTTTTACTGCTATATTTATACAGTATGGTACTACACACCATTTGCAACCCATTTTCTGAAACATAAATTCAAAACAAGACATCACTCTGAATCAGCATTATGGCAGCAGGAGCATCGCGTTAGCTAGTCATCACAGACATCACGTAATTTGAATGAAGCGTTTTAATGGACTTTCAAATCATATGAATTTCATCATTTTTATAAAAGAATACTAATATTCGCGAGGAAAAAAAGCATGTTATGAGCAAAAAAATACATAATTAATCATTGAAGACAATAGTAAGGGAACAACCTTCTTGTCACCCCAAAGTACCATCATCCAAGATGGCGGCGACGACGTCAGCTGATGATGTCACCCAAGATGGCGACCGTGACCTCAGCTGATGATTCAAGTACCGTTATCCAACATGACAGCTGTAACATCAGCTGATGACGTCATGCAATATGGCAGCTGTGACTTCTGCTGATGACATCACCCAATATAGCGGCTGTGACGTCAGCTGAAGACGCAAGATGGCGGCCGTGACCTCAGCTGATGATTCAAGTACCGTTATCCAAAATGCAGCTGTGACATCAGCTGATGACATCATCCAATATGGCGGCTGTGACGTCAGCTGAAGACGCAAGTACCGTTATCCAAGATGGTGGCTGTGATGTCACATGATGACACAAGTACCATTAACCAAGGTGGCGGATTTTGGCTGGAAGTTTGCATTTTGGCAGGAAGATAGATCAACTGGGCTACCTCCACTAACCTAAACCCCTCTACTAACCTAAGAAAATGGTGGGAAAGGAAGGGCACGTGGGCTACCTCCACTAACCTAAGTCATCCAGCCGCCACCTTTTCCTAGAAACTGAAGGTGAAAAGGACTTATCCTGTACTGGACATAAGTCTTTATTTTGCATGCATTCTTTATTTAAACAATTAGAGGCAGTACCACTATTAAGTGTGTTCCCCACGAGGTCCAGAGTCCAACTGTCTTCCCTCGCATGATCCTAGATGGCGGTCTGGGGAGGGGGGGGGGGACGTTGGGAAAATGACTCAGCCTGTGCAGGGCTGCTGGAGAGAGGAAGGAGTGTACTGTATTTATTTTCGAGCAATTTATTTAGGGACGGATTTCACATACTTTATTTATTGCACTGATACAAAACACACAATCCAACATGCTGGGTTCACGCCACATAGCCTACAGACCTACCTACCGAAAAAAGCATGTTAAACGCTCTGTAGACACACAAACAACTCATAAATTACCGAAATAACGCACTACACAACACACAGACATGCAAACTACTCGTAATTAATGCAATACACTGATGGGCAGATACGAAATAAACTCGTAAATTGACAAAATAATGCAGAACACTGATGTGCAGACCAGCAAAGTACTCGTAAATCACTGAAATAATGCACATATAACACCCTGACAACACGCTCACAACACTTGAACATCTGGAAGTAACGTAGTGCACAAACACTCATTGCAGATAAAAGTGCTTTCGAAGAAGCATCAACGTAAGGGCACGTGCACGTCGACACCACCCCGAGCCACCGCCGGACGCAAGCCAGCGCGGGTCATCACTCTCACGCCACTGCCGCCTACAGCAAGCAGGTGAAAGTCGTGTCTGTTTTACGGTATACAATTAGAGTCCTTCGAGTGTTATACTGACGTCAAAGAACACCAAGGCGCGTTCACACTGGTCCCATATGTGAGCCGCCTCCGGGCAGCACTCGTGTTTACTGTTGCAGGCGCTATACCTGTGGATACTGACATCACAGATCGAACTATCGAAATTGTTCCAGAATAGCACAAGCTGCTTTCTCCCTAGCGATCCTAACGGAAGATAAGAGCTGCGTCTAGCTGTGCACGTGTACCCAGTGTGGCTGACGCATCGCTGCGAAACGTCTGCATGGTGACTCACCATCTATAAGGTCCTCAATGTTATAATGACGTCACATGGCTATGTATAATAAGAGCCAAGTCGACCTCATTGAATTGTATAGTGTTCCATAAACAGTTAACGTTCACTTTTGTAGGAGCTTTTGTGATGTCAGCCTGTTTGCATGGAAATTCTCGCCCTAGCAGAACCTGTTTGCGAAAATAGCAAAGAATTTCATCTTTCCTGCTGTACACTACTCCTAAATACTAAAATTCTCCGTCTTATCGTCTCAGGACTATCTAAATCATTTGATTCAGTGTTTACGAAGCTAAGCTAAATGTAAGAAACACTAGTGTTAATACCAGCAACCTAGAATTTCCCATATATGACATGCACTTTCGAAAATCACTAAGCTCGCAGACTTTGAGATAGATGCAATAAAAATACCTCCCTTCTTTGATAAAGAATATGTCTAACTGCATTCTCTGCAGCTGAGCTCGTAATACACATAATGATTCCAGACGACAGGCTGAGTTCAATATCAAATGGTTCAAATGGCTCTGAGCACTATGGGACTCAACTGCTGTGGTCATAAGTCCCCTAGAACTTAGAACTACTTAAACCTAACTAACCTAAGGACATCACACACACCCATGCCCGAGGCAGGATTCGAACCTGCGACCGTAGCGGTAGTACGGTTCCAGACTGTAGCGCCTTTAACCGCTCGGCCACTCCGGCCGGCCAATTCAATATCATCGAGCGTGTATTCCAAATGGCATCTTCACTCATAGTATCAATTCTTTCGCTGTAAATTCATAAATTATCAGAGACTCAAGTCTCCTCGAAGTACTGGAAGTACCTGGTTAGTCCAGCTTTCAGTCACTAGGACTGTTAGTGGGCCCACCCCCACTCACAACCCCACCTCCCCCCACTCCAAATGCTGAACACCCATTGGTTCACACTGAGACCACGTGATGCTGCGTAATCACATCTGTACAATTAATCGCTTTCCGACAGTCTTTCCCACTTCTCTTTAGTTAGACTCAGCGTTCGTGTGTGTGTGTGTGTGTGTGTGTGTGTGTGTGTGTGTGTGTGTGTGTGTGAGGGTGGGTGAGTGTGTGTGTCTGTATTCTTACACCATGAAGAGGAGTGAAAACGGTGTTGCTCACGGTTCCGACAAGGTCAATCGCATCTGCTCATCGGAGACCCAGCGTAAGTTGTGCTTATCTTTTTTTGTGTGTGATCAATCTTCTGCACGTGGAGCTGAAAGTTGTTTCAGTTCTTGTGCGTTCGTATAGAAGAAAATTTTATTTCTCTCTCTCCTACATTATATTCGCTCGTTTAGTTTCAGCATTTGGGCTAGACAAGTTGACAAAAATAAATCCGAAGTTTGCGGAGGAGATGAGAGAGCAACAGCAGTCTTCCTCACTTCTTCAAAACCGTGAGTATGAATTTCTTTATGTTGTAATATTGCGTTTCTGTTTGTGCATCCTACTTTAGAGTATATGTACAGACATCTGACGTAGATCGTATTACCTTGCACAGTTATACTTTGGTCTATATTTGTTTAATGAAGTTCCTTCGCTGAATTCATGCACTTCATGTTACAGAGTCTATTGATGAGGATACGTCTGTAGATCGGTGTCCATGCTCCCCAGTGCCTGAGTGGGTACATGAAATGGCCGAGGAGCAGGGGTACACAACACCAAACTGGATCCTCCTGGATGCAGATATTTGGGAGGAGATGCACTCCTGGCGGCAGAGTGAATTAGGTTATTATTATTATTATTATTATTATTATTACTGCCATTATATGAACTAATGTTCTCTTCCTCATATAACGTGGATTTGGATACTTATTGCTTCCGTCCTGTCTTTACAGAACCACCTTGTCAGCACACAGCGTGGTTCTGCAGCCTCCCAGATGTACGCGGGGCACCGAAAGCGACAGGTCCCAGCTGGCACACGTCGCTGGCTCGCAACCCTTTGTCGGCTGCTCGACAGAGGCTGGAGGCGGCTGCAGGCGCCTCAGCAAATGGTTGCGGGCTAAGTGACTCTGGGGCAAGCCCACAGAAACGAGCTAGCGTCATCTGTTTTGCTCCGCCTGCGCCCAGCCCGGGTTGGTCCCACTGGGAAGCGTCCGCCACAGCCGCCCCCGCTGTCGCCACTGCCACTGCCCCGGCCCCGACCCTCCCCTGGACGCAACAGCCACAGCACTGCTCTGGCGCCCACGGGCCGCCCTCCCTCAGGCTAGCAGGTTACGGGTGCAGCAACCAGGCTGCTCGCAGCGGCCCGATTCCACAGCGTCTCCTCCTCTGCTATCCTGTCCTTGCTGAGCTACAGCACACACCCCTGTCCACCTCGCCAACTCCTTCGACTAGTTATAGTATTAGTAATAGAGACGATCCTATAGCTAGTGGCAGTTCCCTCTTCCATCCTTTTAGTGAAGGTCAGTGACACCATACCGCGGTTAGAGTACTCGTCGAAAACCCGGCAGGAGGGTACTGTGACCCTGTTGGTTTTCTAAGGGCATGCCTTCCTGTCATGGAAATCGAGCTCCTCAAGGTAGTCAATGATCCGTGGTATCTCACCATTAAATACGGTATGGTTCTTTCCATCGAATTATCGCACCCCTCCCCCCCCCCCAGCCCAAAGCTGAGCTCGGTGTTGAAGAGACAGCTCTTCATTATCTTTGGTTGCAAAATGGGGTGATAAAGCGGACCACATCAATCACCAAGTGATTTCGGAAATCCACCTTGTGTGCTATATTGAGCCGATTTCCTGAGATGGAAGTGAGAGGCTCAGCTAAAGCACTCAGCAGAATTCTACACCTGGACATCCATACACATGTCTATGATCTGGTAAACGGAGGGTCAAACTATATCAAGCTCCCTAGAGATATAGCTAACAAGAGGGCATGTATTAATGTCGAAAATAGATATGCTTGTTTTTCGTGGTCAATCCTGGCTTGCCAAAGAAACTACAATTACAGAGATCATCCTGAGCATCCGCGTACATACCATGTAGCTTGAAAAATTTTCGTGGGAGATTGATAAGCTTTACATCGGCAATGTGCCCATGACCAAATTGAAGGATAATGAAGACTTGTATATTAACGTGGTTAATTGTCATATTTGTGAAATGCCGTTAGGCATAAAAGAGGAAACTCCTCGTAGGGACCACTGTCATCTTAAGGGGAAGTTCCATGGCGTAGCTCATGTGTGCAATCTGAAGTACCAGCTACCTAGACACATACCCGTTTTCTTCCACGTGGGTTTGACGCTATCTTTCCAGTTGAGCACTTGACTGATTCGGTTTAGAGAAAGATCTGGTCAGTATCCTACCTGAGAGCCTGAAGAAATACATTTCATTCTCCAAACAAATGACGCCAAGAATTATGCTCCGCTTCCTTGATACACTACATTTTATGCAGGCAGCACTCCAGAAACTCATTGAAACTCTACCTCAGGGGATATGCATGTCACTCGAGCTGCATTTCCCAAAGAGGAAAGTTTCAGTTTGTGAATAGGAAGGGGGTTTTCCCATATGAGTATGTGGATAGTATGGTGAAACTCAAGGAAACTGGGCTACCTGACATAACTGCATTCTCCAACAACCTTACAGGTGACGCCATGACAAATGTAGAGTACGAACACGCCGTGAATGTCTGGTGGTAATTCGATATGTCCACTTTAGGAGAGTATGCACGGCTTTACATGGACACAGACATGCACTTGCTTGAGGGCGTTTTCGAGAAATTCCAGAGTCTATGCATGACCACATATTCTCTGGATCCCGCCTTTTATTACATGGCACCTGGGTTGTTTTGGGACGCAATGCTCAAGAAAACGAAGTGCAGCATTGAATTACTGACTGATGCTGACATGCTTCTTTTCTTTGAGTCAGGGATCCGTGGGGGACTTCAGCAATGTGTCCATAGGCACGCAAAGGCAAATAACAGGCAGATGGGTGACAGGCTCAACGTATCCCGTGATTCAAGTTACATAATGTAATTGGACGTAAATAACTTATACGGGCATGCCATACAGCAAGCACTGCTGATTGGTGAGTTTCGATGAGTGCCCGAAGACAAATGCAAGGGATTAGGTGGAAAAATTATAGGGTGTATGGCAGCTAAATCTGATGCAGGGTATGTGGTACCCTATTAGTTTGCATGATTCGCGTTCCAATTTGCCTCTGTGTCCAGAGTAACTAGTTCCACGAGGAGACTCCACGCCAAAACTGATGACAATGCCGGGGAATAAGCAGAGATACATCATTCATTACCATAATATCCAGCAGTGTCTCAGCTCGGATATGGACTGCCCTGGTTGAAGTATATTGATTTGAATACGAGACAGAGAGCTTCCACGATGTGCGACTTCGAGTAATACTTTTGTAAATAATAAATCAATAACTCAGTTTTCGGCAAAACAATGGAGATTTTGAGGGAACAGAATGGGATGGGCGTTTTGGCGTAAAAAAATACATTGCCAGGCCAAATTTTAAGTGGGTCACTGTATTTTATAATAACTTTGTTGCTGTGGATATGGCGAAGAGTGTGGTAGAGTTTATGAAACCTATTTATGTGGGGATGTGCATACTAGACCTATTCAAACTCCACATGTACCGCTTCCATTATGAGTTTGCGAAAACTCATTTCGTAGATCCTAAATTACTTCATATAGGTACCGATAGATTCATCTATTGGGTGAAGAACTGCAATCAATATGATCAATTAGGTGCCATGGTAATGAATTCGACTCATCCTCAGACACAACCGATAATCCTTATGGTATTATTCCACAGAACAAGAATATAATCGCTCTTACGAAGGACGAGATGTATGGATTGCCGATTGTGGAGTTTGTAGGTCAACGCTCAAAAATGTATGTGTATCGTACATTGGAATGTGGCACCCAGAGGTGGGATAAGGGCGTGCGTCATATGGAATCAAGAGCACTCTCTATCGAAGAATATCTGTGGTGCCCGTGCAGTGGTGTTCACGTTGCTGCACCACAACCACCAAATATGGTACGTTAGACCAGTATTCGATCGGGAGGACACGAGGTTTGCACTGTGCTGCAATCTAAAATCGGAATGTCACCTCATGGCGATAAGTGTCATGTGTGATGATGAGATTGAAACTCTCCTGTACTCACACTACTCATTTGTAGCGAAAAAAGGAGTAGGGGACTCTGATTGAGTTATGGTGAGTGAGAGAGAGAGAGAGAGAGAGAGAGAGAGTCTGCAGAGTAGTAGTATGAGCCTATTACCATAGTGTAAGTAATATTGTGTGTGTGTGTGTGTGTGTGTGTGTCTGTGTGTCTGTGTGTGTGTCGTGTAAATATTTTTGTGTATTATGTACAAGTGTGATTACATTCATAGAGAGAGAGAGAGAGATTGAGAGAGAGAGAGAGAGAGAGAGAGAATGAGTGGAAAGGAGAAATGAAAAAAGAAAAAAAACAAAATTTATATTTATATATACACATCATGTGTTGGTTGTAAATGGAATAGCTTTTCAGTTTTTCACATGCTGCTAGCCATCCAAGTCAGAATTGTTTTCAAGTCTATAGAGCTCACAGTCCATCAGAATTGTTATTGTAAAAACCTTTGCTATTGTGGACTGTTGAAATTAGATTCTAAGCATGCACAGTCCGTCAGAATTGTTGTGAAAGCTATGCTACTGGGTCTGTCAAGTTCAGTTGTAGTAGTAAAGGAAAAAAAAATACCTACCAGTGTTACTATTGTAGGGTGTAAGTTAAAAGTATTTCTGCATTGGAACAGCAGAGTCAATTTGTACCTCAAGAATACTGTATTGTACCTCCAAAATTACATTGTACCTCAAGATCTATAATGTACCTCAAGAACTATATTGTATTTGCGTGAACTCAATAAACCAAGAACACAATTATTCACCATACATCTTTATTACTGTTGTTACTTACTAAAAGGCCTATCCCCTATTGCATTATGTTTGTATATATATATATATATTTAATGGCATCGCATGTCTCAAATAACATTATCTTGATGAAGTTGAGTGCCATTAAGTAGGTGAAGTTTAGGATGGAAGATAACAAAATATATATATTGGTTACATGGAATTACACCTATCATGCAGCACGAATTGGGTTATGGGAGCAGGAGGCACGTGACCATGCCCGCTTCCAGAGGTATATAGCAGACATGTCTAAAATTATATCTCCTGTGCTTGAAGAAAACCACAGACATAGCATGTAGTTAAAAAACTGTATACTGTCTCGCCAGGAACAGGGTTAGGAAAAAGAGGTAAAAATTCATTCATTTCTCGTCCAACTTAAAAGTAATCTTACATTTTCATATGCAGACACCGCAACTCTTTTTTCATACTTGTTCTGGAGTCGATGGAGAGAGGGAAACCTATAGAATTCCAGGTCTTGAATAGCAGCAAACTTAAAGATTCGACACATCCATGAGATCTTCTTCTTCCCCTTCACGTAGATGATGGTATCCATGTGATCAATTTCATAGTAAGAAGCACGACACCTTGCATGTATGTCACAAGCTAGACTGTTTGCATTTTGATTCCACTGGAGAGTGTTATGTGAGTAGAATACTGAACTGAGGTAGACTTTGGCATTAGTTAACTTGCAGTTGTCGAACACGGTGGAATCTTTTGTTATATTAGCTCTATCAGTCTGAAATGCAAGTATGACGAATCTAGGTGTCTCTAACTGCGAAGAGGTTTTAATAGCCCATGTCTGTCTACTCGCAGTCGGTAAAACTGGGTACTCTAAAATCTCCGACGAGCGAAATGTCAGTGACAGACATGTACCAGAATTCAGGACTTTTAAAAGCTTCAAACGCTCCTCGTCGGATACACACTGATATGAAGCATTTTCCATATTATCTTGCTGATTGTGATCATATTCTCCTCTTGAGCTCCTTGAATGTATGGGTTATTGTCCGTTGCACTCCGCACCAGAATGAGTTCCTGTTTAGCGTTCATAATAATGTGTCTCATGTGCTCAAAGTAGCCCATAAGCATCTGTAGAGGTATGCTTGCAGTAAATCGCTTGTACTCTACAACTGTTCTATCCTTTTGATCGCCTATGAACCATCCCGCATTTTCTAAACTTTTCAAATCGGCGAGTGATGCACAGACATATGTTTTAAGGGTTGATGTTATGCTGACATTGCGTGTGCGGTCGATATCACACTCATTGACTTCGTAGCGTATCTTGGAACAGGTATGCTAAATTACGCTTATCCATTACGGATATTTTAGAACCGTGACTGTATACTGAATGTAAATAAGTTATACACAACTGCAACCAGTCACTTTTTTTCAATAATAATGCTTTATTACATGAACCGGCTTTCGAACCCTTTCAGGTTCATCTTCAGATGATTTCGGGAGCATCCGGGAAGTTACATCATTACTGGTAGTAGCATAATGCTGGGTGCTGGTTCTATGGCAGAAAGATAGGTCACACTTTAATGTATCGCCATGACTATAGCTTATCTGTCGATATGGACGTAAGTTAATTTTTTACTTACTGCGACAGTATAGGCGGCTTTTTTCGTATCTGTCTGCCTCTATTTTGATGTCCAGAACACTTTAGCTTACACTTTGACAGTGACACTTAACCAGCATCCAGCATGCGCTTTACAACTGTTGCTTGTAACAAAGATCTTGACAGAGAGATATGGCATAAGCCTACTTTGTACAGAGATGTAATTTGTTGTTCTTTACATGTGTTAAAGTCGATATAAGGGCAAGTATTTTAATCAGAATGGCGATAACATGAGAGCACAAGATAAATAATAATAAATTACTACAAGAACAAATTTCAGGTGATCTGATATGTTATTTCTACTTGTATGCTACAGGCAGTTCTTTTTAATAGCAATTATCATGTTTGGCATTAACATGAATCCCAAGGAATCAATAATACAGAGTTATTGTATCTACAGTGAGGTGCAGCTGTCTGTATGGATAGGACCTGTATATTTAAATTAATAACAAATCTTCAGATGAACTGTTGGATTATTTCTGTAGTTACGTTAACGTGATCTGGAGTATTATCAAGAGCAGATTCTGTTTATTTTAGCTAAAGGCATATGTATAAGAGTTATAGTGATTGTAATGGATTAAAGCTGTTTGTATGGGTGTACATTTGATATTTAAAAAATAGTGATGGAATAATATTGTGCTTAAGGCCTTTGTTTAACAGCTTTAATTCATTACTACTGACGCATATTTCTGTAGTATTTATCACTTTATCAAAAAACTTATGTTCCGTTTCAGAAGAGATACTGGGGGACCTTACTGCATTCTTTGAAATTAGAGCATTTATCTTTCTCTCGTGTCTATGTGAGATGATAATACGTTCTTTGTTTACATATATATTGACATAGTCTAGAAAGACCATGAAGACATGAGCAACAAGTTTATAGCTAAGTTCTAAGTGCATATTATACAGCTTTGAATTGAGCAGATCTTTCTTTTTGTAAAGAGACCTGATTTCAGTTTTTAACCAAATAATTTCACGTCGTGCTTTTGCTATCTTGGCTGACATACTTTCTAGACTATGTCAATATATATGTAAACAAAGAACTTATTTTTAACTAAAGTTCAGTCTTGATCACGACACTTATGTCTCAATAACATAGGTGACCGGTATCGGTTATTTTTACATAACCATCTTCAATGTAGGCTTCCTTGGAGGATGGTAGGCGGAGCTCTCCTCAGTTGACTTTGTAGCAGCTGAGGAGAGCTCCGCCTACCATCCTCCAAGGAAGCCATGGGTGTGAAGATGGTTATGTAAAAATAACCGATACCGGTCACCTATGTTATTGAGACATAAGTGTTATGATCAAGACTGAACTTTAGTTAAAAATAATAATCTATTGATCACTGTATTCCAAAAATGTTTACCAAAATTGTAAACAAAGAACGTATTATCATGTCACATAGACACGAAAAAAGATAAATGCTCTAATTTCAAAGAATGCAGTGAGGTCCCCCAGTATCTCTTCTGAAACGGAACATAAGTTTTTTGATAAAGTGATAAATACTACAGATATATGCGTCAGTAGTAATGAATTAAAGCTGTTAAACAAAGGCCTTAAGCACAATATTATCCCATCACTATTCTTTAAATATTAAATGTACAGCCATACAAACAGCTTTAATCCATTACAATCACTATAACTCTTATACATATACCTTTAGCTAAAATAAACAGAATCTGCTCTTGATAATACTCCAGATCACGTTCACGTAACTACAGAAATAATCCAACAGTTCATCTGAAGATTTGTTATTAATTTAAATATACAGGTCCTATCCAGACAGACAGCTGCACCTCACTGCAGATACAATAACTCTGTATTATTGATTCCTTGGGATTCATGTTAGTGCCAAACATGATAATTGCTATTAAAAAAAACTGCCTGTAACATACAAGCAGAAATAACATATCAGATCACCTGAAATTGGTTCTTATAGTAATTTATTATTATTTATCTTGTGCTCTCATGTTATCGCCATGCTGATTAAAATACTTCCTCTTATATCGACTTTAACACATGTAAAGAACAACAAATTACATCTCTGTACAAAGTAGGCTTATGCCATATCTCTCTGTCAAGATCTTTGTTACAAGCAACAGTTGTAAAGCGCATGCTGGATGCTGGTTAAGTGCCACTGTCAAAGTGTAAACTAAAGTGTTCTGGACATCAAAATGGAGGCAGACAGATACGAAGAAAGCCGCCTATACTGTTGCAGTAAGTAAACTAAACTTACATCCATATCGACAGATAAGCTATAGTCTTGGCGATACATTAAAGTGTGACCCATCTTTCTGCCATAGAACCAGCACCCAGCATTGTGCTACTACCAGTAATGATGTAACTTCCCGGATGCTCCCGAAATCATCTGAAGATGAACCTGAAAGGGTTCGAAAACCGGTTCATGTAATAAAGCATTATTATTGAAAAAAAGTGACTGGTTGCAGTTGTGTATAACTTATTTACAAGGAATGCTAAAGCATTACGTGTAAGCTTGGATCCAACTGCATCGCTGCCGTTGGTTTCCTTGAATAACCCTTCTACATATATGAAACTCTTGCATGGAAGCGTGAGCACATCTTGGTGCTGGATGACAATCCTAATTTCATTGTTCTTGTTAAATGTGGTTGAAGCATACGTTTTATGAGAGAAGTATTCCTGATGGATAATTCTCTCGTCATACTCTACCGGACTGGTTATACTGAGTGAGGATGTCATTGTGCGATTTCAAGCCAACTGATTTAAGAAAACTGTAGTTCCCACGTTTTATCACTTTGCTGTTCGGTAGCGAAGTGACATGCTGAGGGCTGCGTCCACTTGTTTTATATCGTACACCCATCCTGCCTTAGACGTCATCGTACAATGATTTCCTTACCACGAAAGTCAACAGGTTGGTTATTCTGGTCCACTATACGCAGCTCCAAATAATCCAATGTCTGAGTTGTCACTCGAAGGTATATTGCATTGGCAGGGGTCTCAACAATCTGAGGGGAACAATCCGTAAATATTATGAATCAGATTATAATATCGTTGAGAGAGGAGTTCGTTGCAGTGTTACAGTCGACTCGGATTGTGCTGACAGAAAGTATGTCCACAGTTTGATCTGACTTGTAAAAATTACTTGGATCCTTCTTCAAAACCTGCCCTTTTGTGAAACCCAGCAGGCGCC
This sequence comes from Schistocerca cancellata, assembly GCF_023864275.1. Taxonomy (NCBI): domain Eukaryota; kingdom Metazoa; phylum Arthropoda; class Insecta; order Orthoptera; family Acrididae; genus Schistocerca; species Schistocerca cancellata. The sequence continues at coordinate 512,831,474 of NC_064634.1, forward strand.
CTTTTGAACCTTTCTGGTTAAAGTCAATCGTTGCATTTACAGTCCTTATTTCAGATTTAAGTGTATTGATATTTGCACGTAGTTCAATACCTTTTCCAGACCGTTTTAAGACTTCGTTTAAGTCGTCAATATCGTATGCACCCGTTTCTGTTTCCACACTATCTTTTTCACCATTAATATTCAGATGCAGGTTGTTGCTAGTCTCAGTGATATTTGGGATGCTGTTGTAAGTCTCCAGTCCAATCAATGCAATACTCCATTCACCTACGCTCAAATAAATCGTCGAGAAGTAATTTGCACGCAATACAGATGGTCGTTCATTTGATGTCAAAGTGTACGACATTGCATCTAGACCTCAACTGATGAAGGCATGTTTAAAGCTCCTCCTTATATAGCATGCTTCTTCTTCTTCGCAAACGTCAAGAGAAATATGATGCATAGATGTCCACAGGGGTATGTATTAAAGTCCTGATAGCGCCGATAATTGTAGAACAAACGTCTTCTGTGAGTGAAGTATCCATGTAATTCTTCTGGCAGTTGCAGGTCACCAAATGAGTCGAAATAGTAGACGGTATCCGCATTTTTCTTAACATATGATACCCAATGGATGCTGGGTAATCCAGCAACATCAAAATTCACAATGCCATTTTCACCAGTTTTCCATATAGTATTCGGTAACGATTCCCGCATAAATACAACAAGGAATCTTGGTATGTTTAATTTGTTTGTAATAAATTTAACAAGATCAGTATTTGTGAGTGGTCGATCTGGTAGGACCCCTAACGGGCTTTTTTGTTTATGAATAGACCAAGCTCTTTCCTGTTCGGTTTCAAGTATAGTCCTTTTCCGATGGCTGCGGCTTCCATCTTGCGGTTATGTCTTCTCGCCTCTTCTAACTGCGCTTGGGAGTTTTGTGCGTTCTTGACCGTTCCAGCGACAGCTGCAACACCACTGGCGAGGGACCCTACGGCCGAGAGCGTGGAGAGGGCCGGTATGAGAAACGGAAGAAAACCGCCAGACGTCCTGGGTATTGGAAGAACGCGAGGTGCTTTAAGCCGATCGACTTCTTCTTCTCGCATCTTTCTGCTTCAGTGCGTTTTTAGCTGCATACATCGCTGTCAGGATACAGTCCTTCAAACTGTTCTGCTCCCCGCCTTTGTCCTTCTTCTTGTTTAGTGCACAACGTGCAGCACTCATAACTCGCTTGAAATTCATCACTCCTAAAGCGAACTTCGTTTTTCCTTGCATGGTTTTATCAACTGCAAATGCTGTGATGCATTGACCTATACCAGTATACTTCCTTCTCAGTATCGCCTTAGCCTTATCAGCTAAAGTCCTATCTGCAATGGGACGACTTGATAGATCTTTATTTGCAGCGTATGCAATGTCATGCTCCATACACGCGTCGTAGAGCAGATTAACTCCCTTATCACCTCGTGCCAAGTGTTTATGAAGCTTTGTCCCAGGTCCACAGTAGTTATACCCATGGATGTGTAATTCCACTGGCAGTTTGTCTAGAATACCACCACCTCCTCTAATGCGTCTCCTAGTACGCTACTGCAGTGGTTGTGGACTATGCGCTCACATTATATAGCAAATCGTCGGCATCAGTCCAACTGTTTTGCGTAGCAGGAAAATCAAGTCATTTGACTATTGCTTTATTTCCCCGACGTCTTATGACTCTCTCCACGAGAAAAACATCCGGTTCTGAGCTTTTCTGCAACTCTTCGGTGTAGAAGGAGCCTGCAAGTTCTTCATATTTAATATCCTTCAATATATAAGTTCTAGGATTCTTTGCACCTTTGAAACTGTAAATATCTCTGTTGACCAGTTCGGTAGGTATGATTTCTCCAATGCCATCTTGTGTTTTGATATACGTACCAAGTCACCTACATTAAATTTCTGTCTGCGTGGGTCCAGCATTTTAATGCGATAGTACGCCTTACCCATGAGTCCATTATCACGACCATCCATTGGTCTCATTTTTATTGCGGTATGTTTGGTTAGTTTATACTGAGAAATTATTTTTGTGAGGATATCTGTCCATTTGTATGAACCGCGAAGGCTAAAACTTATCCACTTTCGACCTTTTCTTGTTATGTTCAGACACTCCACGATACTTGCCTTCAGGTGAGGGAATGTTGAGTTGTGACGTATTCCATACCGCTGCATCACGGTCTTGAAATACCTATTGAAAAACTCTCCGCCGTGATGGGTTTGGATGTTGTCTGGTCACTGATTCGTCTCTTTCTGTAGCAAACGCTCAAAAACATCCGCGACATTTCTAATCGTTTTTGTTTTAACAGGTAATGCCCAAGCAGATTTGGAGTATGTATCAATAACCATTAAAATAAATTTGAATCCATTATTCTCATGTGAATATTTCCTTGTGTCTACAAGATCAGTTTGCCATAAGTCATCCAAACCTTTAATCATAACATGCCTACGAGGGTATATTTTGCGTGCTGGTTTGTTCAGTTCTCGAACTACTGTCTCCATACTTATTCGATGATATATATCTCTCTCTAAGCTCAGTGATTACTGAAACAACCTCATTCGAATCAGCTGTATTACCTGCAGCAGCTGATGCCACGAGCAGCCGTAGTCGATTTATTAGTTCGTTGGGGTCGTCGCAGTATATATACTGTGGGATTCGATGTTCACTGTTTTTTGCTCAATGTCAATACCAACACTGCTGTTGTTGTTGTTGTTGTTGCTGTTTTCGCCATCAACTATTGGTTTTATAATGGTTTTATATTTCTTGTCGCTCAAGCTTTTCGCGGTCTTATGTACACTCCTGGAAATTGAAATAAGAACACCGTGAATTCATTGCCCCAGGAAGGGGAAACTTTATTGACACATTCCTGGGGTCAGATACATCACATGATCACACTGACAGAACCACAGGCACATAGACACAGGGAACAGAGCATGCAAAATGTAGGCACTAGTACAGTGTATATCCACCTTTCGCAGCAATGCAGGCTGCTGTTCTCCCATGGAGACGATCGTAGAGATGCTGGATGTAGTCCTGTGGAACGGCTTGCCATGCCATTTCCACCTGGCGCCTCAGTTGGACCAACGTTCGTGCTGGACGTGCAGACCGCGTGAGACGACGCTTCATCCAGACCCAAACATGCTCAATGGGGGACAGATCCGGAGATCTTGCTGGCCAGGGTAGTTGACTTACACCTTCTAGAGCACGTTGGGTGGCACGGGATACATGCGGACGTGCATTGTCCTGTTGGAACAGCAAGTTCCCTTGCCAGTCTAGGAATGGTAGAACGATGGGTTCGATGACGGTTTGGATGTACCGTGCACTATTCAGTGTCCCCTCGACGATCACCAGTGGTGTACGGCCAGTGTAGGAGATCGCTCCCCACACCATGATGCCGGGTGTTGGCCCTGTGTGCCTCGGTCGTATGCAGTCCTGATTGTGGCGCTCACATGCACGGCGCCAAACACGCATGCGACCATCATTGGCACCAAGGCAGAAGCGACTCTCATCGCTGAAGACGACACGTCTCCATTCGTCCCTCCATTCACGCCTGTCGTGACACCACTGGAGGCGGGCTGCACGATGTTGGGGCGTGAGCGGAAGACGGCCTAACGGTGTGCGGGACCGTAGCCCAGCTTCATGGAGACGGTTGCGAATGGTCCTCGCCGATACCCCAGGAGCAACAGTGTCCCTAATTTGCTGGGAAGTGGCGGTGCGGTCCCCTACGGCACTGCGTAGGATCCTACGGTCTTGGCGTGCATCCGTGCGTCGCTGCGGTCCGGTCCCAGGTCGACGGGCACGTGCACCTTCCGCCGACCACTGGCGACAACATCGATGTACTGTGGAGACCTCACGCCCCACGTGTTGAGCAATTCGGCGGTACGTCCACCCGGCCTCCCGCATGCCCACTATACGCCCTCGCTCAAAGTCCGTCAACTGCACATACGGTTCACGTCCACGCTGTCGCGGCATGCACTGCGATGGAGCTCCGTATGCCACGGCAAACTGGCTGACACTGACGGCGGCGGTGCACAAATGCTGCGCAGCTAGCGCCATTCGAAGGCCAACACCGCGGTTCCTGGTGTGTCCGCTGTGCCGTGCGTGTGATCACTGCTTGTACAACCCTCTCGCAGTGTCCGGAGCAAGTATGGTGGGTCTGACACACCGGTGTCAATGTGTTCTTTTTTCCATTTCCAGGAGTGTATATCAGTCATGTGCAGTATTTCACGGTACTTTTCCCTATCATTAACTGAATAATTTACAGGTTTTTGGTAGATCTTAGGAAATTAAGACTCATTAAGCCAGTTGTTCTCTCAAACCGGCTATCACCAATCTGTAATGTGTCATCAGTTACAGTTATAGGATGCACACCCAGCATGTAGGTTCTTCCCCTGCTAACGCCGAATGTTCTATCGGTCTGACCAGGGGCGTGACGGACAATGAATTAGTCAGTGGCAACACCATCGTTATCGTGAGGGCTGTCGGAGAGATTCAGTAACCGGCGTAAAGGCATCCATGCACAGGCGAATGTTTTGTATCTGTACAGCCATTCTCTCGGTTTGAGAGCTAGACATGGGAGCGAATTTGTCCATGGTGCAGCTTATATTGATGTACTATCCTCTCTTACCGTGCTATATATGCGGAAACTCTTCAATGTTTCGCCTGTACCTGCCATCACTCAGTTTTCTTGTTTTGTCAGTAACCAGAAACCCATACTGTGAATGATTCCAGCAATCAGCACATATCTTTACAAAATCATTAAACGACATGTCAGTTCCGACACGTGTCTGGTAAATGTGTTTTAAATTCAGATTGTCTCGATTGAAGGCTATAATGAGCTTTGCATTATCCCTAACCAACTGCTTGGGGATTCCGGAATATGTTTGGCTTAGTTAAAAGTATCGTCACCCATATGACGACCGAAACAGAAATATTTTCGAATTTCTTGGTTTTCCACAGCAACATCGTCAAATATGAAGACGGTCTTTGGCTTTGCTTTTCCAGGTGTAGGGATATCTCTGCTTTCACTGAATGTTGTGTATGTAACACCATCTACACCGTGCAACATCTCCTGTAATAGCTGATACTTGGGTTGAAACAGTGTTTATGAGGATACACAAACATGTTCAAATCGGACTCAATCTACATGTGTCAGCAGCGTCATGAGGACATTAGTCTTCCCACAGCTGGACAGACCTACAATAATTGCTCGTATACTATCAGGAAGGAGAATTCCGTTCTTCTTCTTCTTCTTCATGTCTTCTTTTGCATCTTCACAGGAGCAGCCGCCGACAACAATGTCCTTGTGATGAGGATGCTTCACACATCCTGCCGTGATGCTAACTGCGCCAGGTACTGATAAGTAGTTGGCATATATAGAAAGATACACTTGAAGGGAGTTTTAGTCTGTGTAGCCAGTATAGCTCCATCACTTAACCGAATGGCTCTGAGCACTATGGGACTTAACATCTATGGTCATCAGTCCCCTAGACCTAAGGACATGACACACATCCATGCCCAAGGCAGGATTCGAACCTGCGACCGTAGCGGTCACGCGGTTCCAGACTGAAGCGCCTAGAACCGCACGGGCACATCGGCCTGCTACTTAACCGACTGAGCTATATTGGCTACACAGAGAGATCAGGTATAAATAAATTTTACTTATGAAGAGTAACTTTATGATTCATTTATGTGAATAACTGGTGTAGCATTGAAAAAATATTAATAAGCGTAATACTTTGATTATAATGAGAGAGGTATGAAATAGAACACAAACACGTTTTGAGATTATACATACATAAATTATTTATGTATGTCAGTATCATACAAAGGATGCAGTATTTCAAGAAAATCATTAAACTCTATCTGTATCTTCTTCTTCTTCCCAGGTGTACAGTATTTCTCAAACAAAACTTTTTGACATGCAATAAATTCCGCGCGTATCTCCCTGAAGCCAATGAATGCCTCGCAGTATTCAGGTTTTTCACACGCACATTTAATCTGTTTCTCTTTCGGTTCAGCGTTCATGTGCAAACAAAGGAACTGCTTCAAATCAACATGTACACTATGCACACGTAGAAAGTTGACAACATCATTGTATGCAGAGTCTATGCTTGGCAACCATCGGTTCAATCTCTCCAAAGCAAGACGTAGTGCAGTATCGAGATTGTATAACTTTATAATCGATGCGTGCCTTAGATAAACACAGTTGTCACCCGATTTCACACATAGTGCACAGTCATCGTAGACTGTTGTAATAGATTGTGCCACATCAGAAAGGCGAATGTCTGGGGGAGAGCGACTTGTATAACACTCTGTAGTCATCTGGTGATTGATGTAGCGCTCTGCACGACATATTCCGTCCCAGTCGAACTTATAAATTGGCATTTTCAATTTGTATTCTCGCGTGCAAGCCCCACACATGGTATGCTTATATACCACCCTTTACACGTTTCGTTCCATTGGGAGTTAAATTGTATGTGAAACTGAAAAGCATGGGTACACTTGATGCCTTCTTATCCAAAGCATCTGCACTCTGTGGTTGCAGTAGCACAGGTATGTTCTGCTGGGATGGGTCATATGTTGGTGACCAACACAGTCCTCCATCTTGCTGTTGTTAGGACCACCAGCAGCGTTGGACGTGTTGGGAGGAGATTGCGTGTCTCCATCACACAAATCAATGAGTGGGACAGACAACAGCAGCTGCAGCACGTGGACTATGTGTGCTACAGGATCCCACGTGGTCGCTACAGGGTCAGATGTGTTGGAGGTTGTTGCTGTCGCAGGTCCAGACGTCGCTGCAGAGCTCAACAAGATGACATCCGAGGTTGCTACAGGACCAGACGTGGCAGAGATCAGCATGTCAGCACTCGACCCTGGGGGCTTGGACGCATCGAGTTCTACTGCTGAACAAAGACAAGGCAGCATTACCCATCGACCAAGATGCGAAAACAGTAAATAATAATAATGCTAACCACAGAGAAAGGTATGATATGGGATACTTACTTTTCCGTTTCCTCCTGTTCTGCATGGCCATGTTTGATTGTGACTCCTGTCGATGCTTCGTCGTTCTTCTTCTTCTGCTGCTTGTGACTGACTGAGCAAGATTGAGGTCCCAGAGCTCTGAGACAGCCCTATATCCCGTCCAGTGACATTACCAGATACTGCCATCCTACTGCCGGAAGTCTAACATGTGACTAGATTAAGATTCCTATTGTGTCGTGCCATTTTCACCCACCCTGATGTGCCATCGTGGATTAAGTCACAGAAGGGATGAGAGTGCCCTCTGGTGCCAGTACAGTGTACTAGGTCAGTTGGATTCTGGACCTCGTCGTCAACACACTTGGTGGTGGTACTGCCTCTAATTATTTAAATAAAGAATGCATTTAAAATAAAGACTTATGTCCAGCACAGGCTGAGTTCTTTTCCCCTCCAGTTCCTAGGAAGAAGTGCTGGTCCGATGACTTAGGTTAGTCGAGGTAGCCCAAGTACCCCTTCTTTCCCACCATGTTCTTATGTTAGCAGAGGTAGCCATGTGGCATTATCCTGATGGAATTTGAACTTCACGCCATTTTCTGGGGGAGGGGAAAAGGTTAGGTTAGTGAAGGTAGCTCAATTGATCTATCTTCCTGCCAAATTTCAAACTTACCGCCATAAGCCGCCATCTTGGATAATGGTACTTATGCAATCAGCTGACGTCACGGCCGCCATCTTGGATGACGTCATCATCTGACGTCATGGCCGCCATCTTGGATAACGGTACTTTGGTGTGACATGAAGGTTGTCCCCCTACTGACAATTTCCAGGAAACAGGCAAATACCGTACTGACAAACACATACCCTGAACGTTCTCTGATATCAACAGCAACGTGCGGTGGCGTCTTGTCATGCTGCGACCTTAATCCTTGCCTGACTGCTAGTGGGATATTCTCCGACATTTCTGATAGTACCTCATGCAGAAAGATACGGTAGTTTTCTTCCCTGAGGAGGCAGAAAGTACGGCTCAGTCATACCGTCCTGAACAATACCAGCCCACACATTTATGGAAAATCTGTTGAAGGTAGAACAAAGGAGTTGCCTTAACATTTTCCGTCTCCCAGACATGCCTGTTGTGAACGATAATTTATTCATTTTATATCCTCTCCGTGAATTACATTATTTTAAGAAATACAATCAGTACTTTTTATCTATTTTTGTTTATGGCGGTATTCGTTTCGGACTTTCACCCATCTTCAGTTGGAGTAATACGTATTCAACCTTCGGTAATACATCTTTAGAACATCGACATCAGTTTGGATGCTGCAGGTGGCCTGTGTAAATTAACAGTTTTCTTTAGATATTATATTCCGAGAGTTGCATGTTTACGATATATTATTGGTTAAATGGTTTAATTTCTAGTCTGATTGTTGTTGTTCTGATTTTCGCCTTTATAATCGTGACGTAAACACTTTTTCACTGGTATTTTGCATAAAAATAGCGCAAAACTGCCATGTTGCCGACTGACATCTTTGTTTACACTGGATATTTATATCTTTGTTTAAAGCTATATTTTGGTTATAGGTTCTCAAAGAACTATTTCTCGTTTAACCTTCAGTGTGAGCGAGAAGCTGAAATTGCTTTGCAAAATGGTTCAAATGGCTCTGAGCACTATGGGACTTAACATCTATGGTCAGCAGTCCCCTAGAACTTAGAACTACTTAAACCTAACTAACCTACGGACATCACACAACACCCAGCCATCACGAGGCAGAGAAAATACCTGACCCCACCGGGAATCGAACCCAGGAACCCGGGCGTGGGAAGCGAGAACGCTACCGCACGACCACGAGCTGCGGGCAAAATTGCTTTGCATTAAGGCTAGTACCGTTATTTAATAAGTGCAATAGTGAATGGTCAATGAAACTATGTTGATTATTATAAAATAATATACTACATTTTATATAAAAGAATTAATACTAACACTGACGGAAAAAATCGCAACACCAACAAGGAGCTGTGCGACATAAACGGAAGTAGGTAGGTGTGTTTCTACATCTGAAAGATGATGTGTATTCAAACTTCGCACCACTCGCACAAAAGTGGCTGGAGTAATGCCACTAAGAGGATGTAAATCAGGTTGGGTCAAATATATCCTGTAACGTTAGTGAGAGTTTGTTACCTTTCAGATTGGGCGTGGTGACTTGATGTTAGTCAAGAATGCCTTTCAGGCGACAAAGACGCCATTTTCAATAAGTTACCGAGTTTTAACGATGTAGAGGCCTACAAGAAACTGTATGTTCCTTCTGGGCTGTTACAGGAAGACTTGGCAGGAATGTAGCCACCGTACATGAATGCTAGCAACAGCGGTCACCGGAATGCACGGTCGCAAGAGGACTAGGGTCCAGAAGGCCACGTGGCACTACCAACCACGTGTTGGGCGTATAGCTCTGGCACATCGTATGGCATCTGCAGCAGCAATTGGAGCAGCAGTTGGCTACAAAGTGACACAACGAACTGTTACAAAACGTTTACTTTAAGGGCAGCTCTGAGATAGACGCCATGTAGCTTGCGTTTCACTAACCTCGAGTGGTGTCAAGTGAGATCTCAGTGGAGAGCAGGGTGGGGTAGTGTTGTGTTTCCCGATGAAAGTTGGTTCTGGCACGCTGGCAGCGACGACATTGCGGTGGCTGGGAGGCAAGTTGAGGACCTGCAACCAACCTATCTGAATGCTAGACACATTGGACATATATCTGGAGTTATGGCATGGAGTACGATTTTGTATGAGAGCAGGACCACACTTTTATTTAGCCCACGCACACTGACTGCAAATCTGTACATCAATCTTGTGATTCGACTTACTGTGCTGGCATTCATGAACAGCATTCCAGGGGGTGTCTTAGAACAGGATAACGCTCTCCCACATGTCAATTTTGTAGCCCAACACGCTCTACAGTGTGTCTACATGTTGCCTTGGCCTGCTCGATCACAAGATCTTTCTCCAATCGAGCATGTATGGGACGTCATACAGAAACACCATTAACCGTCCCTTTGTCGACTGACCAAGTGCAAGAAGAAATAGACCTCCATCCTGGAAACTGACGCCCTTCACCTATGTAACACAATCAATGCATTTTGCATGCTTACACTCACCATGCTGTAGGTTACACCATATGTTAAAGTGCATGTATTCCACATTTGCAACGGCTTATCCAGCGCTTATGCATCACCCATTCGAAATTGCACAGGCGACTAACGAACGACTCACGGCAAGACCGCAAGTGGCGACAGTTAAGGTGCCATTGCTGTGGCACGTTAATACACGGACGCATAGCTCTGGGTCTCGCTGGGCGTTGGCTTGCTACGTTTACTTTTATTAACGTGCCACAGCAATGCCTCGGCGACGTGCATGGCGACGTCGCTTGCGGCACAGCGTTCCTGTCTATCGTGCATTGAAGGCAATTGATATTGACTTGGCTGGACAGTTCAATAAACAACAGCTAATTGGAGGTCCAAATGTGTTTCGAGGACTACGCCTGAACTTCACATGTGATGTACAAGCTCTGTTTGGAGGTAGTACATGGCTGACACTTGCTGTAGTGTGGGGCAACCATTGTGATTATGGTGGCCTTGAAGCATTTCCAGATGCTAACATTTTATGTTGGAAAACATAGAGTATAGCTGAGACAACAGGACTCTTAGCTACAGTTCCATATGGGACACTTATTTCATCATTTTAAAAACCGACCGACCGCAATGGCTTGTTGGTTGTAGCAGCCAATGTGTAAGATTAGGGTATTCAAGTGATCATAGCTTACAAGAATGGGAATGGTTCTGAAAAGCCTACAGCATACACATCCAAGACCCTGACCCTGGCACAGCACAACTATTCCCAGATCGAAAAGAAGGCCTTGGCAATAGTGTCAACAGTCAATAAATTTCATGTATACCATTTTGGAACACAGTTCTCTCTACTAGCAGACCTCAAGCTGTTGGTGGCGTTAATTGGGCCACATTCCAACGTTCCTGAACGAACAGCACAAAGTCTCCACAAATGGGCGTTGTTCCTCAGTGCCTACAATTACACAATCTGGTACAAACCACCAGCCCAGCATTCTGATACTGACACATTGTCCCATCTACCGGCTGGTCCAGACCCTGAGTTAAACCAACAGCACATCCTTTGCTTCCACATCAATGCCGAAGAACAACATATGTTGAATGTTTTCCCCTGAGGGCTAAGTGTGTTACTGCTGCATGTGCCAGGACGCCAACCTGCGACAGGCCCTTTGCTATGTATGCTATGAGTGGCTCCACTATCTCACTTGTCAGCTGATGACAGAGCTCCACCCTTAGAAACAGCTTTCTCTCCTACTCTCAGTTGTGCATGATGTCAGTAGGGGTTCAAGGCTGGCATGAGCACATTTTGTTGTTGCAGGTTGCCTACACTCAGGGGCAAGCATACATTCAGAGGCAAAGATTTAGTTCTCTTTTGATTGACAGGTCGTCAGCCTATTGGTCTGCTAAGAGGATTATGACCCGCTGGGGATAACCCATGCGTTTGATTGACAAGTCCCTAACCTACTGTTTCCCCAACCGTCACACATCCCCTCCTCTTCCCCCATTCCTCAGAGAACTCCACTCGCTGATGAAAGCACACTTTTGATATAAATTTGATCGATTAATTAAATCGATTTATTAATTAACCACCCCCACTGGAAAACCCCTCAGCCTTCCCCTCCACCACCCAGAAACTGGCAGAGAAAAAGAGTCATTTGATTGTCCATTTGATGGGAAATCAGTTGCAGTGTAGAGAATGTTGTGTACACAATTTGGAAAATATGTGGAAATTGTTTATTTAAACAATTTATGGGATAAAGACCATGTATAAAATATAGTTTATTTATTTATTCAAAGAATTTGGTGGGAAATAGACTTCAGTGTAGGGAATGTTGCTTAAACATTGTTGTTGGAACAATATTCTTGAAACAATATTATGAAATATTGTTTAAACAATGTTCTCTACACTGCAATCAACTTCCCACCAAATTATTTAAGTAAACAAACAAACTATATTTCATAGTCTTGTAGCCCATAAACTATTAAAATAAAGAACATTCTACATATTGGTTGGTTGGTTGTCTGATTTGATTTTGAAAGGGATCAAACTGTGTGGTCATCAGTCCCTTGTTCCATTGAACCAAGTCCATGGCATAAAACGAAAAACGAACAGTAAACACCACAGGAATTCTAGATGGACGAAAAAAAAACAAAGCTGAACACACTAGGGACAACAGAAGACATGAAAAGCACAGACATGCAAGAAACAGGTGCAAGAGCTTACAACAGTAGAGCAGACATCTTGGGCTAGCTGATCACTAGAGTGGCCGAGCGGTTATAGGCGCTACAGTCTGGAACTGCGCGACCGCTACGGTCGCAGCTTCGAATCCTGCCTCGGGCATGGATGTGTGTGATGTCCTTAGGTTAGTTAGGTTTAAGTAGTTCTAATTTCTAGGGGACTGATGACCTTACAAGTTAAGTCCATAGTGCTCAGAGCCATTTTTGAACTAGATAAAAAAGGATGATGGAGCCACTCTGCAACACATTAAAATCTCTAACCGGAAAGTACTAGGGTAGAAAGCACAGGGAGACAGAGGACAGAAACTAAAACTTAAACTGAAGAATAAAAACCGGCATCAAGTGGAAAACGTAAAACCAAGTGAGCCTTGGATGCATCGTCTCCTAAAATCGAAGGTAGGGAGTCTGGGAGATTAAAATTCCGTCTCAGAGCGGTTGGATGTGGAAAATCCACCAAAATGTGAACCACAGCGACAACATGGTGGGGCCTCACGCCAGAGAAGATAGCCATGCGTCAGCCAAGTGTGGCTGATGCAAAGGCAGCAGAGGACCACAGAGTCCCTGCGAGAAGCCTGCAGAGAAGACTTACACTCATTTGTGCGCTCCTTGATGGCGCGGAGTTCATTGGGAGTAACTACGTTGCGCCATTGAGCATCCCAAATCCGAGAACTATGCGGCGTAACACCGATTGGAGGTCAGGTTCGAGTACACCAATCTCCAGAAGCAGCTTATGAGTGTCCTGTTTGGTCAGCTCGTCAACGAGCTCATTTCCCGGAATTCCGACATGCCCTGGGGTACATACAAAGACCACTGAACGACCAGATTGTTCGAGGCTATAAACTGACTCCTGGATAGTTGCTACAAGAGGATTGCATGAGTATCACAGATCTATGGCCTTTAAACCACTCAACGAATTACTGAAGACCAGGTAGGACACACCAGGGTAGGAACGAATATGCTCACGGGACGAGAGATGGTCACCAGCATGGCAGGAAGGACACTGCAGCCATCTGGCAAAGCCTACATGACCATCAGCCAGCAAGCCGTCGGTATAGACGGCTTCAGTACCCTGGGACGCGTCAAGGATCGATAGGAAGTAACTGCGGATTGCCTCAGGATTAACAGAGTCCTTATGTAAATGCGAAAGACCCTGCCATAGTTTCGGCTGAGGCATACACCACGGAGGCGAATGTTTATGGATCCGCACGAGATGCTGTACAGGAAAGGACTCGAGTTCAGACAATAGGGAACGGACATGTACAGCGATCGTTATCCCATTCCGGAAGATGAACCAATGTGTTTGGAAATAAAACATGGTATTTCGGATGCTGAGGCGAACTATGGACGTGCGCCACATAGTGGGCGAGCAGTTGGCGGCGTCTAATGTGCAATGGAGGGACTCCAGCCTGCACTAATGGACTGGAGTCCACTGGACTCGTCGAGAAGCGCTCAGCATTAGACAAACCCTGCAGTGGTGCACAGGATCAAGCGGCTCCGACGTTCCAACCACTCTTTCAGGGAATGGAAGGCCAGCAGATAATTCACAGAAGCAGAATTATGAGCAAAATGTTCCGCTAATCTGTTTGCAATCGTATCAGCATCATTATAGACTGCTCCCCATTCAGTGAAAGGCCAGGTAAGCTGACAGGGGTCGGTTAGCCATAGAGACGTCTAATCTTGGCCCCAACCTGCGATGGAGAAGTACGGAGGCCAATGTTGGAGACATAGCTTTCTCAGCACTCCTGCTTGCGTCGGTAATTGTGGCTGCGGGCTTACACACGGAGCCGTTTATAGTCGATGAAATGTTCCAATGATGGATGCCGCTTATGACGATCTCTAATCGCCTCAGCCATCTCGTGTGACCACCTAGGCACATTCCGCCTCCGAGGGGATCCGGATGAACAGGGAATTGCAGATTCTGTGGCAGTTACGATGCCAGCGGCGATTGAGTGAACCCTAGCATCAATGTCATCATTGAATAGAGGCTCAGTAGTGGCGAAGGAGGTGAACATGTCCCAGTCAGCCTCATTCACAGCCCATATGCAGGGGCGCCCAGAAGAGAGATGCTGTGGCAGTGACAGAAAGATCGGAAAGTGGTCACTACTGCACAAGTCGTTATGCCCGCTCCATTGGACAGATGGTAAGCGGCTAGGGCTGTAGATCAAAAGGTCATGCACCACACTGAAATGTGTGAAGGCGCCATTATTTAAGAGGGAAAGGTCGAGCTGTATCAACACTTGACGCTGATCCACCCCACAGAAGTTTATGGGCGTTGAAGTCGTCCAGTAACAGGAAAGGTGGTGGCAATTGGGCTATCAGCGCAGTCATTACATGCTGCAGGACAACACCATCTGGTGGAAGATAGAGACGGCAGACAGTAAGAGCCTTGCACGTAGACACCCAAACAGCGACAGCCTCTAAATGTGTTTAAAGAGAGACACACGCACTTAAGGGAGTTAAGGACATAGATGCAGATACCCTCTCGTAAACCACCCGGTTCTTATAATGACCCTGATAGCCACAGACAGTGGGGGTTTGCACTGCCAGAAACCAAAATTTCCTGGAGCACAATGCAGAAGAAAGGGTGAAGGCTGATAAGTTGCCAGAGCTCAGCAAGGTGGTGAAAATAACCGCTGCAATTCCATTGGAGAATGACATTGTCCACAGTCGAAAAAGGCGAAAAGGGACCAAAGAGGCAGATTACACTGTTCATTCAGCTGCTGCCACCAACTGAGTTCCTGTGGGAATTACATCCATTGTGTCTCAGTATCCAGCGAGATTGAGGTCTTCAGTAGACGCCACAACCTCCATCTCGTCCTCAGCCACAGAGCTTGTATGTAGCAGTAGAGTGGGTGCCACCACAATTTCCTTGGTCTTAGGAGTTTTCGATTTCGATTTCTCGTGCTGTGTCTTTGGTTGCCCTAGCTGAGAGGGCTTCTTTGATCCAGTCTCCAGGATTGAAGAGGACTGTGAAGCCCTACAACCGCCCACCTGTGCCTTCTTCAGCTACTGGCATGTGTCAGATGTGCCGGTGGTAGGAACCTGAGAAGGGAGTGACCCAAGGGATCCCTTCCTAGCGATAGAAGCTGAAGAAGACTTACGCTTCTCCAGCATAGATGTCATGACTGGCGTCCCCAATGGTTGGGGGGGGGGGGGTGCTGCTCCCGAGGTAGGTGGCGCGGGAGCAACTGGGAGAGAAGGGTCCCTGTTACTGCGCAGAGGATGCTGTTTTTATCAAGACTGATCCAGACCGCTTTTTTGACAAGCCCTCCACCTCCCCAAACTTGTCTTCTAAATGCCTTACAAGGAACTGAGGCTTCATGGACTCAAAGGATTCCCCATCAGCTCTCGTACATACTAGATAGGGGGCGAATAAGTCTGGCTATCAGTCTTAGCCGTTTGTTCCTCCAATGGTTTGGCCAGGTAGGGGAACAATTTGGTGTCTTAAGTATTTGCATTAAATTGAGCCCTCGAACCCTTAGAGACTACTGGTAGCTGGCCACTAGCAAGAGATGATGTACCACACTTCATTGCGAGTCATCCACCCTGATGCCACCTACTCCGACCAAGGGCCCTCCCCAAGGACGCCACCCAGTCTCAGCGAAGGCCACCTGGAAGGATGGCCATTGCCGGGAGTCCCAATGCTCAAGGGAGATAGGCATCTATTCCTTGGCATACATGGGGAGTTAACGACGCAGCCATCAGCACAGCAATCCCTGTGTTGTCAGGGGCAACATTCAACAGAAGTGACAGTAGCAACATGAGATGTTGTCATGCACACAGGATGGAGCCTTTCAAATTTCCGTTTAGCCTCAGTGTAGGCCAGTCGGTCCATGATTTTCTTTTCCTTCTGTAGTATCCTACAGTCCGGCGAGCAAGGGGAACGGTGCTCTCCGTAGTTAACACAGATGGGAGGCGGGCCACACGGAGTGTTGGGATCGGATGGACGACCACAATCTCGACATATGAGGCTGGAAGACTAGCAGGAACACTTATCTCCAAACTTCCAACACTTAAAGCACTACTTCGGGGGAGGGATATATGGCTTGACATCACAGCCTTAGACACAGGGTACATGGTGGGCCCCACCCCAACAGACTGGCTACCATGCTGGATATCAGGCGCAAAGAAGTCCAGAGTAGAAAACGACACAGCATAGTGGATGGCGGAAACTGCACCCAAGATTCAATGATTTTCCACTGTTGTCAGAGGCGAGTAATGGCCATGACTGGGCAGAGGACGCCCATATATTAATATTGACCCTGACCACATTTTGGACAATCACTCCACCTCCTAAAACATGTGCTGTAAATGATTCTCAACAAACAGACACTTCACTGAGATGAAAGATTCGCCATCAACTCTCGTGCATACGAGGTACTTTGGCGAATAAACTTGGCTGCCACCCTTAGCCAGGCATTTCTTCCATGGTGTGGCCAGGGAGGGGAACGATTTGGGATCATGTGCATTGAAGCTTCACCTCAATTGCTTAGAGACTTTAGAGACTGCTGGTGGTGGACGTACTATGCTTCATGGTATGTCATCTGCCTTGATGCCACCCACTCCGACCAGGGGCCCTCCCACACGCACCACCCAGCCACACCAAAGGCCACCTGGCAGGTCGGCCATTGCCTGGAGTCTCGATCCCCCAGGGATACGGGCATCTACTCCTTGGCATATGTGTGGAGTTAATGGTTTAGGCATCAGCGATCCATGTATAGTCAGGGGGCTCAGGGGGCGACAACCAACAGGGTACATGTCGGCCCCACCACAATGGACTGGCTACCGTGCTGGATATCAGGTGAAAACAAGTCCATTGTAAACGTCGGTGCAGAAAAAACTACTACTACACAGTGGATGAAGGAAAACCCACCCAGGAGGGTTATCTCACCTAACAGCTGGAGAACGAGTGGAAATGTAGATCCATGCCAACGAAGGATGACAGAAGCCCCAGCACATGATGGACGTGATGCATCGTGTAAGGCGCCTTCCCCAACTGGCTCGCTCTTCACGAAAATTTGGAAAAAAATGTAGGGAAAACCCTACAGGGGATCATCACATAAAGACCGAAACTTGTGAGACAGCTTTTAGTCGCCTTTACGACAGGCAGGAATACCTCGGGGTTATCTTACCCCGGACCCGCAGGGGTGCACATCTTGGACAGTGCTGTCACTTCCCCAAACTTATCCTCAAGATGTACAACAAAAATCGAGGCTTTGTAGATAGAAAGGAGGCCCCATCCATTTTGCTACAGACTAAAAACCGAGGCAAATATGGTTCTGTTCTTTCTGTAGCCCTACATTCCTCCCATGGTCTAGCGAGGGAGGGAAACGATTTAGGATCATACCTGTCAGCACTGTACTCGAAATTTGCCTTCCTAGGACTGCTGGCGCCTTTCGGTCATCAGCAAGAGATGATTTATTCCACCTCAAGCCACCCAGTCCTATCAGGGGTTCTCCCCACAGGTGCCATCCAGCCACAGCAAAGGCCACCTGACATGATAACTGTAGCCAAGAATCTGCATGCACCACGAAGATGGGCATCTGTGCTGGGCATACGTGGGGAGTTTACAGCTCGGGCATCAGTAGTGCGATCCCTGTGTTGTCAGAGGTCTACCAACAAATAGTTGGTTGGCTGGTTTAAAAGATGGAGGAAGGGAACAAACTGCTAGGTCATCGGTCCCTCGTTCTGATTAAAATAATTCCACAATTGTGGGAGTAAAATAATCGATACATACAAAAAACAGCTATAAGAAAGGAGAAAACCACAAGAATGACAGGAGGGCAACAAACACTAAAATGGACAAAATAGGACAAGAAAACCACAGTGAAACAAGAGAGCAGATTACCATGACTGGCTGACCATGAGTTAGCCACATATGGTCAATGCGAAGCCAGTAGAAGACAACTGATTCCCTGCGAGAGGACCACACTGAAGAATTCCGCACATTTGAGTCTACTTAATGACAAGCAGTTAGTTGTGCGTACTGTTATGCCATTCCGTCTCCCAAAGCCGGAAACCCTGCGATGTAAGACAGACGCAGGTCAGTTTCGGAGATGCCCGTCTCCAGAAGTGGCTTCCACGTAATCTGTTTGGCCATCCTGTCGGAAAGTTCGCTGCCTGGAATTCTGAGGTGTCCTGGGATCCACACAAACACAAGTGAACGACAGGACAATTCCAGGGCATAAATGGACTCCTGAATGGTCGGTACCAAAGGATGGTGAGGGTAGCACTGGTCGATAGCTTCTTGGATGTTCAGGGAGTCACAACAGAGAAGAAACGACTCACCAGAACAGAAATGGATGTTCCGAAGTGCACGAGATATGGCCACGAGATCTGCAGTGAATACACAGCAGCCAGCGGGCAAGGAATGCCTTTCAATATGGCCTCTGTGGACATAGGCGAAGCCAACATTATCATCATCCATCAAGCCGTCGGTGTAAACAACTTCAGAGCCCCTGAACACGTCAAGAATCGAGAGGAACTGACAGCGGAATCTTAACGGCCATTGAAAAGGTCCAGACGAAGCTTCGGCCGCGGTGTACACCATGGAGGTGTACGTGAATCGACCTCAAGTAGAGGTGGTTAAAGGAAGGACTCCTGTTCAGACAGAAGGGATCGCACGCTAGCGGCGATTGCGGGGGAGTAAATGGTATGATGTGGTATGCAACACAAAGTGACGACGAGTAAATGCATGAATTTAATGCGTAACATTGTGAGACCAATGAAGTGTCGTTTGCGTTATGCAATCTAGCTGCCCAAAAATGATATATCTAAATATGAATTCGTTTAATGTATATACAGCACCAGTTAGCTGCAGGATACGTCGTGTATCGGTATAAAAGTGTGACGACACGAGGTCATACATGGTGGCACAGCCGCAAGAAAGTTAACAATAATTGCAATACCGTTAGATACTTGTATTTCGTTTGTGTCTGGTGGATGGTCCAAACAGAGCATTACGAAGGGCGTTCAATAAATAGTACTGTGGTGTCACCGCCAGACACCACACTTGCTAGGTGGTAGCCTTTAAATCGGGCGCGGTCCGTTGGAATACGTCGGACCCGCGTGTCGCCACTATAAATGATTGCAGACCGAGCGCCGCCACACGGCAGGTCTAGAGAGACTCCCTAGCATTAACCGCAGTTGTACAGCCGACTTTGCTAGCGATGGTTCACTGTCTACATACGCTCTTATTTGCCGAGACGACAGTTTAGCATAGCCTTCAGCTACGTCATTTGCTACGACCTAACAAGGCGCCATATTCAATTACTACGAATGTATTATGAACAGATAATATTGTGAATCATGTACAGTCAAGAGCGACGTTCATCATTAATGGATTAAAGTTAAGTATGAAACTAATTACGTTCGCTTTCTGAATTCTAATTCTGTTCCAGACCTCACGTCAGTATAGTTCTTCCCTCCTCACGCCAGCCTTCGTGAGCTAAAACGCGAGCTTTTCGTGCTCCTCTAGTAACACGGTGTTGGCTCTTCTGCCAACTACAACAAGTACAGCACTTCTTTTTCCCGACTAATTTTGGATGAAAATATGCGGAATTTGCTGTGGGGCATCGTGGAATATTCCGGCTTCAATTACTATAGTGTCATGGAGTTCAGATAGATGACTGCGATGTATGTAGCTTTCAAAATGGTATCTGTAACAGATGTGCGTTCCAAGCAGAGAGTTGTCATCGATTTTCTTTTGGTGCAAAACTAGAGGATTGCAGATATTCATAGTCGCTTGCGGAATGTCTACGGGTACTTGTCAGTGACCGAAATCGCGGTGAGTCGTTGGGTGAGGTGTCTGTCACCATCGCAACAACGTCGCGCAAACATGTCCGATATCCCGCGTGTCTGCTGGCCACACACAGCTGTGACTCGTGCAGTGTTGGAACGTGCGGACACTCTCATCGAATGAACAGCAAGTAAACACCTCGCTGCACAACTGGATGTCTCTGCTGGTAACGCTGCAGCGCTCGTCCACCAGTTGTGCCACTCAAAGGTATCTGCACGCTGGGTTTGTCGCCTTCCAACTTCCATCTGTTTTGCCCAATGATGGATGCAGGTCGTTCACGTGGCCTGACTGCACTGGAGTCCTTACGAAGAGAGTTTGAGGTAAGTGCTCCTAGACAACATCCAGAAGAAGCCAGTATCTGGGCGTTATTAAACCACTATGTTTGTTTCCGGTTCCTCCTGCTACTAACAGCGCCGCATTGCCACGAGGTCCAGCAGCTGTCAGCGCGTCGCCCGCCCACACGCTCGCCGCCGCCCTCGCCCGCAGCAGGTCGTTTACCGACCGACGCGGCCCGCCTGGCCGTCTATATTTATTCTGACAGGAACGCGGCGCCTGTGACAGCTCTCGGCCCTCGGGGCTCAGCGCTGGCGCCTGCCATCGCGGAATGCGTCGCGGCTCATTAGCTGTCCACCTCCACCCAGAAGCAGCCGTCGACCAACACTTGTCATCCACTGCTCCTAATGCTACGTGTTGCTCTTCCTCGTAAACTGCGTATTATTTTTGCCACCACGGCATTCCTTATCAGAGAAGCTGACAGCTCCCCGTTCTTTTCGCAAAAAACCCTCCCAGTGCGAGGCCGCAAAAGGCCAATGATCTTTACGGCCTTCGACGTCCCACATATTGTCAACCTGGCAAGCACGGTAATGGCAACAGCGGGCGGACTGGAGGTATCCGATGGTCAATGGTGAGCACAATATGATACTATGGAGTGTAGTTCAACTGCTTAGTCGACGATTAACTCACGTTGTTGTTGTTGTGGTCTTCAGTCCTGAGACTGGTTTGATGCAGCTCTCCATGCCACTCTATCCTGTGCAAGCTTCTTCATCTCCCAGTACCTACTGCAGCCTACATGCTTCCGGATCTGTTTAGTGTATTCATCTCTTGGTCTCCCTCTACAATTTTTACCCTCCACGCTGCCCTCCAATACTAAATTGGTGATCCCTTGATGCCTCAGAACATGTCCTACCAACCGATCCCTCCTTCTAGTCAAGTTGTACCACAAACTCCTCTTCTCCACAATTCTATTCAATACCTCCTCATTAGTTATGTGATCTACCCATCTAATCCTCAGCATTCTTCTGTAGCACCACTTTTCGAAAGCTGCTGTTCTCTTCTTTAACTATTTATCGTCCATATTTCACTTCCATACATGGCTACACTCCATACAAATACTTTCAGAAACGACTTCCTGACATTTAAATCTATACTCGATGTTAACAAATTTTTCTTCTTCAGAAACGCTTTCCTTGCCAATGCCAGTCTACATTTTATATTCTCTCTACTTCGACCATCATCAGTTATTTTGCTCCACAAATAGCAAAACTCCTTTACTACGTTAAGTGTCTCATTTCCTAATCTTATTCCCTCAGCATCACCCGACCTAATTCGACTACATTCCATTATCCTTGTTTTGCTTTTGTTGATGTTCATCTTATATCCTCCTTCCAAAACACTGTCCATTCCGTTCAACTGCTCTTCCAAGTCCTTTGCTGTCTCTGACAGAATTACAATGTCATCGGTGAACCTCAAAGTTTTATTTCTTCTCCATGAATTTTAATACCTACTCCGAACTTTTCTTTTGTTCCTTTTGTTTCCTTTACTGCTTGCTCAATATACCGATTGAATAACATCGGGGAGAGGCTACAACCCTCTCTCACTCCCTTCCCAACCACTGCTTCCCTTTCATGCCCCTCGACTCTTATAACTGCCATCTGGTTTCTGTACAAATTGTAAATAGCCTTTCGCTCCCTGTATTTTACTCCTGCCACCTTCAGAATTTGAAGGAGACTATTCCAGTCAACACTGTCAAAAGCTTTCTCTAAGTCTACAAATGCTAGAAACGTATGTTGCCTTTCCTTAATCTTTCTTCTAAGATAAGTCTCACAACAGTGTTGGAATGCTACAGGTGTTCATACAAAGCGGAACAATGGCAACGATAAACTAAGTAAATATTGCATTATATCTACAACAATAGTTGCCGAAGTTGATATTTCGTCAGAAAGGAACCCATGGAATTTCACAGAATGAGAAACAAATGGCGGACGAAATGTTACCGTTTCTGCAAGACGAGTCAGTGGAATGTGTGGTGTCGTACACACTCGACTGTGCAGAGGAGTACAATGATGACGTCACGTGCTTAACAAGTGATGCTGGAACAGGGATCGAGACATATAGTTCATCATCCATGACAGACAGGTAGCCACAAATCCCAAGAATGATTAAAAACATAATTACGCACGAAACATAGCAAAAAACTATTGTGAACCGATTTCGATTAAGTCCGCAGCATTATGACCGTGCAGTGCGTAAGAAAGACAACAGATATTCAAGGAAGGCCAAGGCTCGCTTGTTACAAAAACTGGTGTTTGTGCGTTTCAAGGATACCGAATACAGTTTACAGCATTTCCGTGATAGTGAACTTCTACGCCATGTACATCCTATTGCCCTCGACGTAGATTACAATGATTTCAAGAAAATCAGTGGATGACTGCGTAACTTCGAACAGTGCTACACAATTGGAGGACGTAATATAACTAAATTTCAAACAATGCGCCAGATTGACAATGGAGAGCAAATTTCTGATTCAGCCTGAAAATTTGTGGATGAGTTAAACAAACTCATCGCATCGTTCCGTATGGAATTTGTTTCCCACTCTGACCAATCGGGATTTGAAGAGGAAATATGTATGAAAGGAACTCTGCAAATTAGAAGTACCAAGATAATTGTATCAAGATCAACTAAAGTCAATGCCTTAATGCATTCGTATAAAATTATGCCGACTATTAATCTATATGGTAAATTGGTTGAAAAGTTATTTATTACGATAAGAGAATCTGGAGGTGCTCTGACCCCCATGCTTCTATCTCATGTGAGTGATCTTGCAAGGGAAGTAGGGAATATTGACGTCACAGAAAAAGAGAGTGGGAAAATGGGCGTAATAGTACTGCTATTATGTCGTGAGCGTTGCTTTTGACCAATAGCTCGTCATAATAACTTCCTTTTGCTTGATTCCTGATTTGCATATAAAAATCATACTCCTTTGGAGTAAACAATCTCTCCTGAAAATTGTGTGACATTACAATTCGTTCTACCCGGCACCACGGGGTAAATACGAACTTTGGATTTAAGTTTTTCCCGTCGCTATAAAACATATTTTCGCATTGTCTGCTGCTACGCCTTAAAGAACAGTCAGTTTCACTATAAGTTCCGCACAGACTGTATCGAATTCGGTTGCATGCCATCAGATTCGTAGTCCTCATCACCCCGTTACACCAATATCATTCTATATGCATTCTTTAAGAGTGGATACCTAGCTGAGCGTCCTGCACTGTTTGTAACTACCAAGGATTTCGTGGCGCGCAATTTTTCATTCTGTGTTCATGGTGCAAGTTAATGGTTTGTTTCGAACATCTGTTGAATGTCGACAATGTCCATTTTGTGAAATTCCAAAATGCTACTCCAGGCGGGTGTAAAAATGAATGTGCGCAACCGAAAATACTGAACGCGAACATGAAGATTTGACCCTGTCTGACTAATCTCTAAAATAGATCTTAGGATCTCTTAATGGTGATATTATTTCCACCTTCTTGCTCTTTAACATATAAATTACAACATAAACACAAATGAATGATTAACGGAACTAGTAACTACAAAATGATAACTGCTGTCTCTGGTTATACATTTATTGTAGATTAAAACCCCTTTATATATTACAAATGCTTATATATCAATGTCCAATGGGCATAAAGAGATACAAATAAATTTCCAAATTCATATGATTGATCAGTTGCCCAAATCTGTCCGTTTTTATGGCTACGTGATCTAATATAAATAACGCGAGATGACTGACATCATCTACGTACCAAACACTAGAAAACACTTTTTTCAAAGATGATCTACAGTGATGTGCAACCTCCGTGCAAATAAAATTTACGTGATCGCAACTGTTTAGCTTTATAGCCATAATAACCTAAAGCAATCAGCAATATCACCGTATGTACTGCGTCCGGTGCATCAGAATGGTGGTTCTCGTACACGTCGGCGACAACGGAAGAACTCCAGCCACAAATATAACAAAAATCTCATTCCTACACTAGGACAGCTGAAGACGGTCCCCTGACTAGTATAATCTAACATTGTCTTCTCCTCAGTGTGTTCTACAGATGAGAAACGCGAACTCCCAGCCACAAGGATGGAGTTAACGTCTCGGCGTGCGTATAGGCAGAAGAAGTGCACTCAATCACTGAACGCTGTGTACTCAACAACGACTCGCTACCTGGAGGCAAAGTCCAGAATCGTGTAAGTTCGTAACAGTACAGTGCCTAACCGCTCTAACTATAAAATCTGCTGAGAGCAAAGACAGCAAGTCCGTCTGTACCAACAAAAAAAGCTGATACTGAGCGACCATCAAACACGAGAGCCCAAAATGGAAGACCTCTTTCTCTCCACCTCTGGCTTCCCAGCAAAACTTGGCTCCCCTCCCTTGCAACTGCAGAAGGCGAATCATATTCTCGAAATCATGGAATATTCTCCCTCTCTACAGATTCTTCCAAACGCCACGCAACCGTATTTTAGCCTTTTGTCGTCCAGCGCGGAAAGTTTGCGAAGAAATACCAATTCCGTTAATTTGGAATTCATAAAATGATACGCCTCTCAGAGAAAAAATCCTCGGAAATAACCCAGCCTGCGTGATTTGCGAAGTAACGCTTGCTTGTTCCTCTCTGCTGCGTCCTAGATTCTCAGTTTCCGGTTATCCTCGCGGCCTAGCTACAATACCTGCCAGCCGCCACTCTACTGTGCTTCAGCGCTCAGGTGCTCCGACCCTCCGTCTTGGGCTACTTCCTGTGTTAAGCAGAACCAACATACCTGTGCAGGCTTTTGCACCCAGCACCTGAGTTAGACTGCCGTTTCATTTCCACTGATGTTCCAAATCTACTAGTATGGGTAACCATTCATTACACAATTTTGATAATAAAGACATTCTATCACCTTTCATGCAGTAAGCGTTAACAACTATTTACAAGGTGTACGTGACAATGTCAGTCTTCTTTAAATATTCGTATATACGATGTACAACCTATCACATGATACCTAATTCCTGTTGTAAATCATGGCAAAGTATGTAGATGAGTGCTTGTTAGGTGCGAAATAATAGCCACCTTACAAAATATAATACATATTTGCCATAGAGGGTTGATCTTTGCATTTACGGTGCATTAATTTTCTGTCGCCATACTGATGCACATGGTGGGTCATCAGCTGCTACTTTTTTTCCTGTTATAACTCTTAACGCAACACTTTCTAATGAGTCCTACTATTACTGAACTGTTGACCTCGCTCTCTAAGGATTCCTTGTCAGCCTAATCCCACGGCTACTTTGGGATGGCATTGCCTACTCTGATACTTGCACTACAGCAAAGGTCCATCTGTCAGAGCTGTTGGTATTGCATCGGCAAATGAGTCTGTTCTCTTTTTTTTTAATTTACTGATGGCAAATGGAAATGGAATTTTTGTGTGTTTTTGTCTACCAGTCTGCGGTGGGGCAGAGCTGGTACAACCTGTCAGTTCAGTAGTGGAAATAAGGCTTCCTACGAAAATAATAGTACGATTTCTGAAGCATACTAGTATCGAATTTATTATGAAAGTAGATATATGAGACATAAAGAACCATGATAGAGTTACTTAGTTTCTTGCATAACACGGGGGATGGAAACTGCTATAAACGCACTACATGCCCTCTTGTGTTATTATATCGTTACTAGTTTCTCTAACGTAAGTTCTTCTCAATTACCTAAAAAAAATTGATTGGCACTGATTTTGCTAGTATTTGTAGTTCTCGCAGTTAAATTGTCGTCCATTCCTCTCATATCGCCCTTTTCAGTTCACAAAACTCACACATTCTCTTCATTGCGATCAACACGCCTTGCATGTATTTCCCGTAGGTTTTCAATGGGTTCAGATTCAGGCTATGAACAGACCAGTTCAAGATGTGGATATCTTTATCTCAAAATCATGTTTGGTTGAAGCAGAATCGTGCACAGATTCATTACTTTGTTGAAACATTCGACTTTCGTCCCCTAGGTCATAGGTCCTCATACAGTTCTGCCTCAGTATACATACGTATTAGAGCTCATTGTAGTGTCCAGCCAAGGCATGCGTTATTTACTGCTGCCCAGGTAATAGCACATCCATCCACCACCAAAATTGCTGCTCATTCTTACCTGCTATTCCGTTCACAAATCATGCCAATAATACTGAAATCCGTCTGGCCCATCGAAGTTAAACTTCTTCTCATCATTGAAGATCACTTTATCCCATTCTCAAGTACATGAATATGTTTTTCAGCAGACTACAATCCAGCCTCTTTATGTTTGGGTATTAGAGCAGATTTCTGCAGTCATTTCTTGAATGCAAGATGTTTGTCCCGCGACAAAATTTGTCGGACACGTCTGGTAGTCTCTGGCAACTGTAAATCAGCAACAAGTTGAGAATAATAACGGTTTGTGGCCCTAACTTTGCGCAAAAGCAATCGTCTCGATTCCTAACAGGGTTTTCGCCCTTGCCCATATTTTCCGTTCTGTTCTCATCGTGCGCCAAATCTAAAGAAATTATCAATCACTGTACTTGAATGGTTGCAGGGGGGCTTAATTATAAAAATGAAAATAATTTTAGTAGCTGTTAGTCCGGTTACGAAGTCTCGTAACCGGTTGGCCCTGAGTAGTATTAGTACGCAATCTGACTGCATAAAATAACAATAAACAATGAAAGGAAATTTCCGTTAACACAATTGATTAATTAAGTCCCCTGCAATTATAAAAGCTACGAAACAACAAAGCACAAGTGTAACTGTTCTGTGTGTGGTAGTGTGACTGGCACGGTTCTTCCTCAATACGACAAGAAATTTTAAACACCATTTACAATGAACTAATTGAAAAACCAGAAATACTATAATTGCACATAGAAACCAGAATTACAAGTCTAATACATGAACACGAGCCAGATGCTTTGTTGACTGAACCTGTGACCAAGAGGCATTATTATTAACGAAATTTGAAATAATTTTTTTTTGTTACCTGCATATACATTGACAAAAAATACACTGTGATCATTTCAACATCTTCCATATATACATTACACCAACCGAACAGCATCTACTCTCTCGCCCAGCAGAACAATAACTGCACACGACATGCTCTCAACTAGTACTGCTCTCGACATCCTCTCAACAAGCACTGCCCACGGCAACCTCAGAACTACAACTGCCCACGGCAACCTCTGAACTACTACTGCCCCAGCGGAGGCGGCGGAAAAATACTCTTTGGCGCAATCTCTGGCGCTGTGACTCAGTGTAGCCACCTTTCATATGCCCCTCCTCCACGGGCTAGAATTTGATGGTATTTTTGCGAGCATTGGTGGTGAAAATATCACCAAATTCGTCAAAAAAAAAAAAGAATACAGACAAAAATAAAAGATAATATTAATAAGTAAATATCACATAACTAAATAAATTTTGGCTTTGCACTGACCCTTCAATAACCTAATATATAAAATACAGTAAGGAATACAAATGCATGCATACATGTGTTTTTACATAATAGTTTACACAAGTATCATTTGTTAAACAATGTGATTAAACAATCAATCAATAGCGTCAGAAATGACGAATAGGTGCAGATAAGAGTCTCATAACATTTCATAAATAGTAAATACACCAAAAAAATCAGTTTACACAAATATTCACATAAACTCTTTTCAATAGTTCAATAAACAGGTAGCACTCCTCAGAGTAGTTGACAGTTCCAACAGTAGCACCCAGCAATGGTCAACAGGTGCAAATAGTAGTCTCATAACATTTCATCAGCAGAATTTAAACATCTCCAACAGTGGCACCTAGCAAAGGCGAGCAGGTGCAGACACCAACATGTGACATTATCTCAGTAGCAGCAGTTCCAACAATGGCACCCAGTAATGTTAAACAGGTGCAGACACCAACAAGTGACATCATTTCAGTAGAAGAAGTTTCGACAGTGGCACACAGCAATGGCGAGCAGGTGCAGACAGCAACAAGTAACATTATTTCAGCAGAAGCAGTTCCATCAGTGTCACCCAGCAATGTTGAACAGGTGCGAACAGCAACAAGTGACATCATTTCAGTAGAAGCAGTTCCATCAGTGGCACCCAGCAATGTTGAACAGGTGCAGACAGCAACAAGTGACATCATTTCAGTAGAAGCAGTTCCATCAGTGGCACCCAGCAATGTTGAACAAGTGCAAGTAACAGTCCATAATATTCACTATCAATAATTAAACAGTTCATCAGAGTTCATTAGCAGAAATTAAACATTTCCAAGTGGCACCCACCAATGTTAATACGTGTAGGCACGAACAACAGTTTGAATGCACACACAATTGCTTTTACAAAATTATTATCAATGCTCTTACACTAAACATACAAATTATATTAAACACACAAATGATACCAGATAATTGTCATATTATCTATTACAAATACACAAATATCAGTAAACCTATGATATTTATGCGTGTCGGTGTAAGCCACAACAAACAAGTAAAATAATAGTTAGGAGACAGGTCGGTACCAATTATTTGGGATTACGAAAGGAAACCACACAAATCACACTCACTCATCTTTCATCCACATTTAAGTACTACCGTGTAATTGAATAGTGTTAACTGTGTAAATGCAATTCTGTCAAAATTTGATGTTCAACATGTGTATCAAGTAGTAGTGGTAACAGTGTATAACAGTCAATAATAGTTAGTCAACGTCACAGTCATCATGTCAAGACCAATGTTTGCCAAGGCAAATCAAAATGTACAGTTGCTGAACAACTGTCAGTGTGCCAAGATATGCAAATACTTCCTCTCTCCAAAAAAAAGTATATACTGATTATTGATTTAACAAAGTCTGTGAGTAGACAATCTTCCTTCCACTTGAGTGTTCTAGTCTGCCATCTTCATCCTCCTTGTTCCATATAAACAAAAAAAAAAAAAAAAAAAAAAATGCTCCTCATTTACTTTACCTCTTACACACCAAAATTCCAATAATCATCAGCATCACACAATCTTAATACTTCAATAATACATCTTACGTCGATACATATAAACCTTATCACCAATATCATTTCACTTCCATATCAACTCTTTCCTCTAGTCAGTCTCCTCGAACAGGTGCAGATAAAATCCTGGTGCAAACTTCAGTTCATCATCCCATACAATCCGAAGACACAATGTCCACACACAACCTCTGTGTAATCCACCTGACCCAAATCTTCTACTCATTATGAATAATAAAATACATGTTGGTTACCTTGTCCAACATTAAATAAAAGAAATGCATACATGACCTCTAACAGCCTTTAGTTTGAATAACTTTCTGTCAGTAAGTACGAGTACGGAGTGTGAATGGTCGTAATACTTCACAGTGTGTACACTTCTTCAAGAATCATGGCAAAACAGAAGCAAACATGTGGAGTATTTCTTGTGTCAAGTGTCACTTGCTATTTCAATTACTCACGAAGAATGCAGTGTAATAACTGTCAATGGTCTAAACCTAGTGTTGGTACTTCATGTCATTAGCTTCCTTTCTATTAGCATAAATTTATACAGCTTCCATAAAACCTCCAGCTCATGTGACTTCAATGAAGTTTCTTGTACCAATGCAGTTCGTAGAATTATAGCAGTTCATTTTCTTATCTTAAAATATAAAGCACTGAGCGTAAGCAAAACATGCAAGAGCGAGTAAATATACCAGTAGAGAACAGAATGTCAAGTTGATGTAGCACAATCCCTATAACGAGGCTCTGCCAAGCGAACAATCTATAATGAATACCA
The DNA here is from genome assembly GCF_023864275.1 of Schistocerca cancellata. NCBI lineage: Eukaryota > Metazoa > Arthropoda > Insecta > Orthoptera > Acrididae > Schistocerca > Schistocerca cancellata. The sequence goes on from NC_064634.1 coordinate 512,861,676, forward strand.
TAGTGTGACCTAAACTCCATGTTCGTACACAGTATATCAGCATTTCTATATACCAAATGAAAGAGTAGTTATGACAACAAAACAGAAATGCGTAAATATGCAATCCATACGCAAAGCAGCAAATATATATCTTATATAATAAACAGGTCATTAGCATCATATCGGCATAAGCAAAAAAATGTTCATATGTAATCTTAATAAGTAAACATGAAGGCGCAAGCAGATAAATCACAAAGTATAACTTACATACATAACCATATCAGCACAACTGATCAGGTGACAATTATAATTTAGATAAATAAGCACAGCAGGCACATAATTAAAAAATACGACATCAATGAAAAAGCAGAGCAGCCAAGCGATGCATAATATACATAAGTAACAACCCTGTTCATTAATCAATCATTGTCAAAATCAGTTAACACAAAGTATAACTCACGTAATTGCGAGCAGCAAATTACGTATAAAGTACATACCTAAGTAGAAATATGTTACCTGAAAAAATAAACTCAATTAATAGTTACCTTTTTAGTTTATTACATTCTTCTTCGAAATTACATTCTTCCTGAAATTTTTTCAATAGAAAGTCCTCTTACCGTCGGACACGCACAGAATTTACCAGAAGTTCATAAATATTTTATACAACTGTATCCTGAAAAAAATGAACGTTAATAACACAATTTACCAAGTCACTATAGCTTTATACTGAATTTAATCGGAGAAATTAGACTGTGTATTTGTTTACGGCTCTCAGTGCATTCGCACTGATCGCTCGATCAGCTGTAGGTACGCGTGACGTAGTAAGTAATTGTTTGCGGTGAACGACTGCCTTGTGCGGCGCGCTGACTTGACTGTTGCTTTGAGTATGTGCCGCCGCCAGAACACGGCGCGGTATCCTTATATTCTCTGCATGTTTACATGTAACTGTTACTTTCTCAAAAGTATGTCATTCAACAAAAGTTTTAACGTTCGATATATGATGTATTCCCTTAGAGCGCCGAAATTTAAGAGTTTCTACTTCGACAGTGTTATCATGAATAATTTTGCGATCTCTATATGGACCGTTATAAAGCAGAAACAATTTACGACACAAGCCTTTTCCTTTGTGAGACAAACGATGAGACTTAATTAACACCTTCTGACCAACTGACAAGGTTTTGAAACGACCAGGACGTTTAGCTGATTTCTCTCTTCTAGCAGCCGCAGATGCAATATTTTGTAGAGCCAGGTTGACAACTTCAGAATTCCGCAGTTTCCGTGTAGGCGGAAAAGGAACGATTTCAGAAATGCGATTTGTCGGTGTTCTATTTTTTAATATCAATATAGGCGGTAAAGAAGTTGAATCATTAGGGAGTTCATTCAGAACGTTTTGAAAAATATGAAAATACTGATCCCACGTTCTGTGATTCTGATGATAATAAAGACGACACAATTTATTGATTTCCTTCATCCATCTCTCTGAAGCGTTAGATTGAGGGTGAAAAAGTGAAATGAAAATTGGTTTAATCTTACGACGCCGTAGAGTACGAAGCCAAATTTTAGAGCGAAACTGTGATCCATTATCTGATATAACCTTATCAACATGACTCACTTCTTTAAGAAAATGTTTGATGAAAGCATTAGATACTGAACGAGCTGTTGCTTTGCGTAAAGGTGTAAAACACACATATTTTGATGTCAATTCCACTGCTACCAAAATGTACGCAAAACCATTAGTAGAACGAACCACTGGACCGAACAAATTGACTGCAGCCATCTCCTTTAATTTCGCTGGAATGATAGCAAACAACGGTGCTCTGTGAGAAATAGTTGGCGGCTTAGCCTTTAGACATAATTTGCATTTGGCAGGAACAAATCGAATACGTTTTTCCATATTACTGAAGTAGCAACTTTCTCGTAATTTATGAAAGCATTTTCTAGGACCTAAGTGTGCATAACTGAAATATGTATACCAAATCAATTTATTAACCCACTCATCAGGAATGCAAACTAACCAAACAGAGTTGTCAAGCGATTTTCGTTTAAAAAGAATATCATTGCGAACTAAATAATACTGTCTAATCGCTACGCTTTCCTTTCTCCTCCACTTCTCCTTAATGCCCTTCCAGGTTGGATCCTTGTTTAGCTCCTTAGCGATGTCCGGGAGCGAAGACGAAATAACATTTTCAAACGCAACACCTTGAATATACATCAAACAATAATTGTTTTCTTTGCATTCCTCCTCAGCACCCATAGGTACACGTGATAAAGCATCAGCAATAATATTTGAAGAACCCTGTAGGTAAACAATACTAAAATCAAATTCCTGTAGATACAGCGCCCATCGTGACAATCTTCTATGTGTTAATTTTGTTGTCATAAGAAATTCCAGAGCTCGATGATCGGTGTAAACCGTAGTATGTCTGCCATACAAAATGATGCGAAATTTTTTGAAAGCCCAGACAACAGCCAAAGCTTCAAGTTTCGTAATCGAATAATTCTTTTCTGATTTAGAGAGAACACGACTTACAAATGCAATAGTTTTCTGTACTACAACGCCGTTTTCTTCTATCTCTTGAAATAAGTGTGCACCTAGGTCTTTGTATGATCAGTCCGCCGCCAAACAAAAATCTTTAGATAAATCTGGATGTGAAAGAAGTGGAGCAGCAACTAAAGCATCACGAAGTTGTTCAAATTCTGATTGAGCTTCCTCATCCCAACACCAGTTAGAATTCTTTCCAGATAGTTCACATAAACGAGGTGTGGCCAAATTGTCCAATCTAACAAAGCGACTAAGAAAATTACAGACACCAAGGAAACTACGAACATCACGTTTCGTGGTGGGAACAGCATAATTACGAATAGCGACTAGTTTCCCTGGATCAGGAAGAATACCTGCTGTAGTAATAATATGACCAAGAAATTTCACCTGAGAACGACCAAATTCAGATTTTTCCAAGTTCACTGTAATGACAACTCTTGCAAAAATACGTAATAATGAATCCAAAATTTTGTTATGCTGCTCCAAGAACGTTTAGCAGTAAGAATATCGTCAACATGTGAAGTAATATTCTAACGAAGATAAACAGGTAAAATTTTAAACTACGAATGAATGCTGCTGAAGATACAGTAAGTCCAAACGGTAATTTCCGAAACCACTTTTGGGTAAAATAGTCATATCCGGTTATTCTTTACTGACTCCTTTTCTATATAGACTGATAGTTGAAGAGTTGTTTTGATAGATACAAAGAATAGTAAAAGAGTAGGCAGCAGTGCAGAAAACTAAAAGGGAAACAGCACCACTACAGCTCGGGGCCCTGTGCACGCTACGGCACATATTCACTTACTGTATCGAATCCCCTGAGGACTTAAATATCCACACATAAATTCCAGTTTGTGACTTAGTGGCAAATTTGGTGGAAGTGCGTACATAAATTGATCTAACCATGAACATGGATGTATGTCATTCTTAGAATTGCGAAAGATCTTAAATTTATGGACAGTTAAAAAGTGTTTATAGTCAAAGTTTTCGCCTCGTGGCGACAAAGACCTACCGGGTCTGTCCCAGTCCGAATGTCGATTATTGTCAAGTTCGCGAGCCTGGCGCTCTCTTGTTGCATCTCGTAAATGAAATAAATTATTTTCTTCAAAACCCGCTGCTATCTGTCATTCTAAATTTCTTCTACTGTCTTTTCCTACGATTTCGCTTTCAATTTGTTTAACTTGCTTTCGTAATGCCTCGAATTCCCTTTTAAAGCGTTCATTAAATTTTCTTGATTTTCAACATGTTTATTTATGTTCTGGTACTCTTCTGTTTCTGCAAATGGCAATGGAGCTGTATCATCTGAATCTCTGTCCCCATTTAAACTAAGACTTGTCAATTTATCTGAAATCTCCTCAACTCTTTCCGATAAGTCACCTATTAGTTCTTTCTGTTTATTTACGTCTTCCGCATGTGTCGCGACTCGGGTTTCAGCATTGACAGATTTAGTAGTTAACTGTTCATATTTTTGTGTTAGGTTATTTATTCTGTCATTTGGTACGGATTCCTCGATTCTCCCAAATATTTCTTCCTTACCATGTGCACGTTGTAAATTTAACTCTGAAAATTTTTGTACTATCACACGATCTCTTTCTTCCTGTTCTCTATCCTGTTCCTTTTGTCTAATTTCTATTGAAATTAATCTATTATTGTGAGAATTCAAAATCGGTTGTACTTCTTCTCTAATTTCTTTCTTTAATTCATCTTTCATGTTTTTGAAACATGTCCCTATTCGTGAGTCTAACCGTGTTTCCATTGTTCCCATATCAGTTTTAATTGTTCCTATTTGTGAGTATAACCGTGATCCCAAATTTAATATTGCACTCATCAACTGCTTCATATTAACTGGTTCGAAATTCTTTTCGCCCCTAACATTTCCCGTAAAACTAACTTCCTTCGTCATAGCAGTAAAGCTATCTGTGTTCCATACTATTCCAGAATCTTCTATCGTTAATCTCGTATTCTGAAATTTTTTTGACTGTGAAAAATTTTGAACTGGTTCCGGACTATTTTCCCGGCTTATTAAATTGTTTTCTACTTCATTATTCATCATACTGTTCTCCTGTGTTGGCGAGTTCGCCATGTTAACAATTTCGTCATTCTGACTATCCATCATTTTTGCCTTTTTCATCGATCGCGTAATCATTTACAAAACATACAAAACTCGTCACTATACGAAAATTACACACAATATAACACTTTATCAGCAACAATACCATCCACACGAAATGCTTCCCGACAAACACGATTAACGAACAACTGAAAACTTCATAACTGCACAAAATTGTCAAACCCGTATACGAGACATCAAAAATTAAATTCTGCAAAAATACCATAGAAGAATGACAAGACTGTGGTGTCACCGCCAGACACCACACTTGCTAGGTGGTAGCCTTTAAATCGGCCGCGGTCCGTTAGTATACGTCGGACCCACGTGTCGCCACTATCAGTGATTGCAGACCGAGCGCCGCCACATGGCAGGTCTAGAGACACTTCCTAGCATTCGCCCCAATTGTACAGCCGACTTTGCTAGCGATGGTTCACTGACTACATACGCTTTCATTTGCTGAGACGATAGTTAGCATAGCCTTCAGCTACGTCATTTGCTACGACCTAGCAAGGCGCCATTATCATTAGCTATTTATCTTGTGATGCATGTACCGTCAGACCGATGTTCACCAATTATGGATTAAAGTTAAGTATCCAACAGCTACGACCTTTTTTGCTAAAGTCTAACTTCCTTAAATGTTCCAGACCTCACGCCAGCCTGCGTGAGCTTAACGCGTGCCTTTCGGCTACCAATCATAGTGGCTTGGCTGTCTTGCGAAGTCACAACACAGACAACTACAAGTGTTGAATTACCAAATCTACACATGCAATATAGACTACAATTACTAAACTACAAATTACTACAACAATACTACTGTCTGCTATTTTTACTGTCAAAAGAATTCCAAGGGACGATACGAAGCAGCGGTCGCCACGTGCATGGGACCTTAATTATAAAAATGAAAATAATTTTAGTAGCTGTTAGTCCGGTTACGAAGTCTCGTAACCGGTTGGCCCTGAGTAGTATTAGTACGCAATCTGACTGCATAAAATAACAATAAACAATGAAAGGAAATTTCCGTTAACACAATTGATTAAGTCCCCTGCAACTATAAAAGCTACGAAACAACAAAGCACAAGTGTAACTGTTCTGTGTGTGGTAGTGTGACTCAACGTACATGTATCTGGCACGGTTCTTCCTCAATACGACAAGAAAATTTAAACACCATTTACAATGAACTAATTGAAAAACAAGAAATACTATAATTGCACATAGAAACCAGAATTACAAGTCTAATACATGAACACGAGTCAGATGCTTTGTTGACTGAACCTGTGACCAAGAGGCATTATTATTATTAAGGAGATCTGAAATAAAAAAAATTGTTACCTGCATATATATTGACGAAAATACACTGTGATCATTTCAACATCTTCCATATATACATTACACCAACCGAACAGCATCTACTCTCTCGCCCAACAGAACAACAACTGCACTCTACATCCTCTCAACTAGTACTGCTCTCGACATCCTCTCAACAGGCACTGCCCACGGCAACCTCTGAACTACTACTGCCCCAGTGGAGGCGGCGGCCGGCCGCGGTGGCCGTGCGGTTCTGGCGCTGCAGTCCGGAACCGCGGGACTGCTACGGTCGCAGGTTCGAATCCTGCCTCGGGCATGGGTGTGTGTGATGTCCTTAGGTTAGTTAGGTTTAAGTAGTTCTAAGTTCTAGGGGACTTATGACCTAAGATGTTGAGTCCCATAGTGCTCAGAGCCATTTGAAGCATTTTTTTTGAGGCGGCGGAATAATACTCTCTGGCGCTGTGACTCAGTGTAGCCACCTTCCAGGGTACTACGTCTTGGCTATTTGATGATGAGTCCAATTTCCTTGAATGCACCGATTTTTGCTGTTTCATCACATGATAACTCTTTTCTGCGTAGCAGCCTCACAGTCGAGGTTTATGTACGAAACCGCACTGTCACTAATAGTGTCTGTTTCCTATCTGCAGTGAAGGCACGTACGCAGACACTAACTGCTCACAGAGCCGACTCCCTTTATAACGACCTCCACCGTCTACCAACTGAACCGTCGATGCCTTGTTGTATACTGTACTACTCACAAAACCTCTAATAGACATTGGTCTCAACCGAGCATTCTTTGTACACATAGGCCTATTTCATACTCGAAATGACAGTGTTGCAGTTTATATGTAATATTTTAGTGTGGATTGAAAGTCGTTCACTAAAATGACAACTTGCAGGCTATTCAATCACACGAGAACTCTGAGTCAGAAACCTGTAACAAAAACATCAAATGCTTGATGTAGACTGTTACGCGCGATAACACACTCAGGCGATACGTATACGACACTACACACGATGCAACGGGGGGTGCGACGCAGAAGCGAGCCTCACAGGCGGACTGCACAGAGACGCGGCGGAGGCGACTTGACTGGTTCACCCTGGGGTGACAGCGATACGGCAATGATGTACATCTCCGCGTATTGCCCAGAACACCATGGAGCGCTGATCGCTCCACACAACTCGTGTCTTCCTATACATAGGCAGTGAAATTTCAAGTCGTCCGATGTGCCTAAGAAATATCGTTTGATGTACGTGAAGCATAGCTACACTTCGTAAAAAAAAGTTAAAAACTGCTGTTCCGGGTTTCAGGCGTGTTCTCCACAATACAATCTCTCTCATTTGATTTTGAGGGAACTATTTAACAAAGAAAAATAGTTTTTCCGATCCTTTAGCCTGATATCAGGACTTGATAATGAACTGGTTTTCTTTTCGCTGGTGTCCATAGTTACGGTGATACTTCGATATAAAGAGAAATGCCGTTATATTTTGAAAAGTTTTCAGTGACAAATGTAGTCGCTGGCCAGTTTACGTTTGGTGTAATTTAGGGAATAAATTGTTTTTGAAATTGAAAGGTGAAACGCTCAAACCTTTCTTTAAGTAAAATAATATATTAACTGACCACAGTAGGCAGAGCTTATGGAGCAAGAAAGGTGTTGGGATAAAGTTACACATACCTTCAACTAAATATTTATTGTACATTAAACAGACAGACCACTGAACAACGTTTGGCATTTCCTGAGAAACTCCCTCAAACAATAATTCAGATCATACTCGTTTACCTTTACCTCAGTCTTCAAAAATATATAAATAAAAGATTTCTACACTTGGGAAGATAAATGCTGTAATACAGTCAAATACAAATGCCTTTAAGTAAATCAAGTAACAAAAAGGCCCAATTAGACTGCGATCCAACACAATAGCCAACTAGCCATGCCCATGCATGACCACAGCCTCCATACGCCAACTCAACAGCAAAATATCAAAATACATGAAAACTCCTTAACCGCTAAAATAAAGAGTAAAAACATAAACTAAAATGTCTCTTACTTCATTTACATTTTTAATCCAAAAATACACTATAAATTTTGCTATTAACAGACAGAATAGTAAATGGCTAAATTAATTACTTCACTTAAGATCGCCTTAACGGAACAGTAGTTGAAAACATGCAATTTAACTGTGATCATGACTCCAGTAACAAAAACTGTTAATACAGAGCAGGCCCGGAATTAAATAATGATTTGACAACACCTTAATGGCACAATAATTTACAAGTAGCTAAGCTTGACAATGACAACTAGTTTCTGCTGTACAATTGTTAGAAGCTCCGCTATGTACCAGTTCAGTTCGCATGCTCTATCCCACTCATAACAACTTCCAAAGATAATTACGGTATTTGAGAAAAACACACTTGCAACTTTGAACACTGTAGCCCTCAGTGGCTCACAAACCCACAACAGGCTACAGCAGTCCACTCACACCACCGTCGCCTCACACCGAACCCAGGGTTATTGCGACGGTCGGATTACTGCTGGGGAGCGACACGCCTTGCCGCTCTGGAAGCGGCGCGTTAGACCGCGCGTCTAGCCGGGCGGGTGACACGAGAGTGAGTTTTAGATCACGGCACACAATACACAGGACGTAAAATAACCAAATACGAAATTAGGCAATAAAAGCCAGGATGGTGGTGAGTAACAGTTTCACATTTGCAGACCAAGTTCACCGCTTTACACCCAACTGCCAACAGGAACTGCTCACCAACTTAAACAAATCCGAACTGCTTCCACTGCGTGGCATAAAAATGGTTCAAATGGCTCTGAGCACTATGGGATTCAACATCCGAAGTCATCAGTCCCCTAGACTTAGAACTACTTAAACCTAACTACCCTAAGGACTTCACAAACATCCATGCCCGAGGCAGGACAAGAACCTGCCACCGTAGCGATCAGGCGTTTCGAAACTGAAGCGCCTAGAACCGCTCGTCCACCAAGGCCGGCTTGCGTGCCACACCCGAAGCCGATGCGTCCGCTTAGTTTCCAGTGCGAACCCTCGCCGGGCCTTCCTTCCTTCTTCAGGGCTTCAGAATCAAATGTTTTCAACCAGTCAGCGAAACAAGCAATCGGCAATGAACGACAAGCAGCTTCGCTCTCTATGTGTGCTTGCTCTCCTTCAGCAAGCCAACTGGCGCACACGGAGTCGCCCGCCGCCTGTCCACAGCAACCAACTTCCTTGACTCCACTTCCTGCGCGCCTGCGCTCCAACCCAACCTGACCCCGCGAGTTGGCACTCTGGCGAGGACCGTGCCGCAACCAACTTGCCACGCTCTGTACAAAGAGCATCTTAAACGCAACGGCTGTGTTGATACGGACTCCACCGCCGATCAGAAAGAAGACGGTATCTCTTTCCAGTCTCGAGTAAACAAGTCATAGATCTCGACATTTGGACACGACGAGTCAGTACAAATTGAAGCTGGAAATGAAGAACTTACTGAAGTGTAAAGACACCGAGAATCATCGGCCGATGATGCAGACTGGATGTTTGTCGGTATATGTTCGCTGATTCCAGGAAACTCTGTGACAGGCGTGAAAACTGAAAGCTAAATCCCTGTTACAAATGATGACTGACTGACAACCTCAGCTGCCGACAGGTGTTGTTGATATACCTCGATGTGGACAGCTGAAAATGTGTGCCCCGACCGGGACTCGATCCCGGAATCTCCTGCTTACATGGCAGACACTCTATCCATCTGAGCCACCGAGGACACAGATGAATAGCGCGACTGCAGGGACTTATCCCTTGCACGCTTCCCGTGAGACTCACATTCCCAACTGTCCACAATTCTACATATGTATTGTACCTTACAGGCATTTGCCCACCCACTCAATACTGAGGTTGTCAGTCAGTCATCATTTATTCCAGGGAAAAGCTGCACGGTCATCAATAGTAATTGTTCTTTCGAGAACAAGTTACTGCCTTCGTATAAATCCCTGTTACCTCTGAGTGTCCAGCTGGATGACGCCAACAACATGTAGCGATTTTGTTTATCATGAATCTGTTCCGTTTATGCCACATATCTGACCATTTTATTACATTTTTGTTGCTATGACTTAACGTACAGGATTTCGTTGCAAATGGCTAGCAAGTAGGTAGCATCACGAAGCAGACTCAACGAACGACATGCCAAATGGTCACATAGCCTGAGAACGGCCGGGCCAGCGAGAGCTGTATCGTATTGACGGAAAAGGAGACAGAGGGGATTCACGTACAACGATGGGCGCCAAGAAGCGGATCTTTTGTTATTTATATATAAGTCTAGATACTGAGATACGGCTCAAACCGTGCTGAAGATGTTGCTTGCACTGAGAGCTTGTTAATAAAAATTTCATTATCACTCAGTTCGTCAGTAAATCCTAGTTACAAATTTTAGTTACTGCCAGTGCGTCGTGAGAGGACGGGTGCCAAACTGCTAAAGAAGCTCATTACTAGTCTACAATCGGTTGTGGAGGAAATAATACGTGAGTCCTCATACAAAGATGGAACAATCTGTTGAAAAATTTCCGCGGACGACGTCTCTGTGCGATGTTCTGTTACTCCGAGGCAGGATACGACCTGCTTCAGTGGTGGCGGCGCGCCAACCAGTGTCTGAAGTGCAGCCACCGCGTAAATGTTGCAGCTGCCTCGGGACAGGTGCGTGTGGCGTCGCATGTGGATGATGTCACTTTCACGGTGCTCAGGAACTACTGATTAATGGCCGGGAATCTTGTGATGAATATTAGCGACACACTGGCTCTAGAAGTTTCACTAATTTCGCAATTGGGCAAATAAAACAAATTAGGTAGGGACTTGACTTTCATTTGTAAATCACACGTAGCATCACTGTGTGTCCCCGTGTACATATTGTAGCGAACGATTTTTTGAACATTCTGCCCCACATCTGCTGTGATGTCTTCAAAATCATTGTCTACCCCTACAAAGAGCTCGCCATCCATTGCTATGCCATCGATGGTAACTGAGCCCACTTCAAATCGAGCAACGTTTCTTCTGAATTCTCGTCAAACTGAATCGTATACTACTCAGCGAAACTGAACAGTAGTAGGAATATTGTCCTACCCTTATAAATATGTAACCATTATTTATGTACGAGGTGTGGCTAGAAAAAAAACCGGGCTAGTACTGGTGAAACAATAAAACGAATGCAATAAGGCTGAAAGTCGCGTGGCCTGTCACGTGACTCTCGCTCCGCCTACTGCTCGAGTTTCATCTGCCTCCTGCACTCAGTCTACCCGTGGCGTCTGTTTTAAGTAGTTGACGTTTTGTCTGTGCGTCGGAAAATGTTGAGTGTACAGAAAGAACAGCGTGTTAACATCAAATTTTGTTTCAAACTAAAAAAATCTGCAAGTGAAACGTTTGTAATGTTACAGCAAGTGTACGGCGATGATTGTTTATCGCGAACACAAGTGTTTGAGTGGTTTAAACGATTTAAAGATGGCCGCGAAGACACCAGTGATGACACTCGCACTGGCATACCATTGTCAGCAAAAACTGATGCAAACATTGAAAAAATCGGTAAACTTGTTCGACAAGATCGCCGTTTAACAATCAGAGCAGTGTCTGAGTTAACAGGAGTTGACAAGGAAAGTTTTAGGCAGATTCTTCATGAAAGTTTGAACATGAACGAAGTGTGTTCAAAAATGGTTCCAAAGTCAGTGAAGACGTATCTGGCAAAACACAACATTCCCATCTTAGATCATCCGCCCTACTCATCTGATTTGGCCCCCTGTGACTTTTTTCTTTTCCCTAAAGCCAAAGTCAGGTCAAAAGTCAAGTCAGCTTTGAAAGGAACTAGATTTGAGACTGTTGAAGCAGTAAAAGAAAAAGCGACGGAAGTAATGTATGGACTTACCGAAAATGATCTGCAGCATTGCTATGAACACTGGAAAATTCGTATGGAGCGGTGTAGAGACCGAGTAGGAGAGTACATTGAAGGAGATAACATGAAATTGTAAATAATTGTAAATAAATGTATTTTCCAGCATCAGTCCGGTTTTTTTCTAGCCGCACCTCGTATGTGCCACACTGAAAAAAATCCATTCTGGGTAGTTTTACAAAAACTAAACTATTCATGCTAATACTTTCAACGACATTCACACACTTTCACCAACTTACCTTACTGTAATGAGTAGCATCGCAATGGGATAAAAAGGAGAAGTAGAAAGTAGAAAGTAGAAAAATTGTGTACTGCTTTGTCTGGATACATTCTGCGGAACTCGTGGAATTTGTGTTCGTGGTGGGAGAGCCCACGAAAAACCACCGCTGAAGAATGTTTGACATTTATGTAACTGTACAGGTGCACCAAGTCCTTCTTTCTCTTTTCCAGTTTTTTGAGCCTTAAATAATGATGATCCACAACAACGTCCCGTCGGAAAGCTCATGACTACAACCGAAACTGGAACAGGAGTGTGATACGCGCTGCTTGTTGCTTTGTCATTTGGAGAGTCGCGCGGCGCACCGCACTGCAACACACACGGTGTGACCCCAGGGGCAGCAGGAGCGTCCTCTAGGGCTCAAGTGTGGGCCGCGCCTCGCAGTCGCTGGCTCTATAGACGAACGAGCGAGTGTCTGCCAGCCCGCACGTCGTGGGCAGCAGCTCCGAGCCAGTCACAGCCCTCCGCAAGCCGTGCCGTGTGTTTGTCAGCGCCGTCAAACGCAGCCCAAAGCTGTCTGTTCGGTTGGTTTCCAGCACTCAGTTGGCTGTTCCTCCTGCTTCCTGTATGCGGTGCCGTTCTGGACGACTGCTGTTGCAACGCGACCACAGATGTTGGTTTCCGAACTGAGTTTCCTTACTGATGACTGTTCTCAGGAGATGAACAACAAGGCATACATTATGCAATGTAGTGTAATACTCTGCCTGCAACGTTTTAGGTTTTTAAATGTCTCTTCGCTTATGTTCAAACGTAAACGTTCAGGGAGGGTAATAGTGATCCCCACCCATGGTACAGTATCGGTTATTCACTCATTCATTCGCAGAATAGCTGTACCGCCTACATCACATTCCCATTAATTTAAATGTGTTCGCGAATCGTTGATGTATGTAGAGCATTTTCTGTTTGATTTTCGTCTATGGTGTGCTTTCAGATTATGTGGTCTACCAGAGAAGAAGTGTAATCTTTCTTTTGCCACTGTTTTTGGATAGTCTCTTAACAATGATAAATTTAACTAAAGCATCTACGATTTATTTTCATTCCCTAGTCATTTATGAAATGCATGCCATATCTCTCATAACATGTGAGCTTTTGTGTTCATTTTAAAATCTTCAAATAATTCGAGCACGAACCTTACTCTAAATTCTGCGTTCAAAAAAAAAAAAAAACATCAGTTGACGTGAAGCAAAACTGTAATCTGCACTATCTGCTTGAAAACTGCAGTCAGTTATATTCGGGGTGGTTGTTGTATATACACATATTTGGGTTCTTGTGTGGGGTCAGTGTTAGAGGCACGCACGCTAATGGCACTTGGTCGACCCACAAGAAAGTTCACTCACACATTCACCCAATCAGGTTAAGAAATTTCTAGAACCAACTGTCATCTTTAATTCACTTCATCATTTATGCTCAGATTTCCTTCCGTTGCGAAATGTAACTATACCCTCATGTTTAGGAATCCGTGACCAAAATGCGTTATAGATGGTTATGAAAATTTGGTATAAAAATGGACACATACTCAGTGCATCTTTCTAAAGACGTGTTGATAGTTCCAAGAAAACCATACACGTACGAGTAGGGCTTACGCTCTGAGCGTTCCGTACAGACTCAGTCATCTGCATAGAGACAGCTCATTTAATCTGCAGGTTCTGAATGAGTGAGTTTGCGAGTATAAAAATATGCGGCATAAACGACCGTATCTTTCGATTGCGTTGATTAAGAATGTTCTGTACTACACCTCCAAGGGACCACAGGCCTTCGTATTTGACATAAATTTCAACTCGATACCTCTAACCGTTCCTGAAAAAATAGACGGTCAGGCAGATAGACGGAAAACAAATGGCAAAAAAGTGTGCTATGTCTACAAATTAACAATTTTAGGATTTTTGCTTTGCTTGTACTGTGAAAACTTGTTTCCTGCCAAACGGGAAGTATCTAGTAGGATTTGGATGAGTGACTTCGCGAGTATCGGAATGTGCGACATAAATGGTCATATTTTTGTTTGCATTAGAACCTTTATTTCTTTTAACCGGCAAGAGATCGTACTTGACATAAATTTCAACGTGCTAGTTATCGCCGTTCATGAGAAGTCTTTACAGACTGAAAGGCAGACCGACACACGGACAGACAACCAGGCGATCCTATGGGGGTCCCGGTCCTACCGAGTGAGGTAGGCCATAGAAACAGTAAGATGCGTACAAGGTCGCTGCCTCATATTGAGGCAATAAAGGGAGAGAGAGAAACAGGTGAAATCTGGTTCCAGCCCAGTAGCAGTGAGTGATCTGCACAGCTGAAGTTCACTAGCCGATAGACGGACGTCATCTACAATTACAAAAGCCCATTTGTCACAAGACTATGAAAAATATGGATTTGATCCAGAGGTCTGTTGATAAGGAACTTTACACCAACACTGCTTCTCTCGTCAACGATTAAATTCTGGGAATTCTTCGCAGATTCGTTACCGCGCCCTCAGTGTGTCCGTGTCGCGCGCCACACGCTACAACCGTCGCTATCCTGCTATCTGGCAATGCTGGGCTGTGCGCTACGCCGGACCTATGTTTCTGCTTCTGGATCTTCCTGGAACAATCAATACGTTCGGAAACGTGCCGTTGTCACCTCTTAAAGCATTACCTGCAGTGTTTGGCTAATGCCTGCTATAACAGTGGCCAAATTACTTCACCGTACTTCAAAATAACGTTAAAATCAATAGTAAATGTTCTACGACGAAAACGCATGGAACAGGCAGAATGACGCTATTGGTTGGAAAGTCACGCGAGAAATTGCAGCCGCTCTGAGTGGCCGCGCGGTTAGAGACGTCATGTCACGGATTGCGCGGCCCCTCCTGCCGGAGGTTCGAGTCCTCCCTCGGACATGGGTGAGTGTGTGTGTGTTTGTGTGTGTGTGTGTGTGTGTGTGTGTGTGTGTGTGTGTGTGTGTGTGTGTGTGTATGATGTTCTTAGCATAAGTTAGTTTAAGTAGTGTGTGTCTAGGGACCCGTGACCTCAGCAGTTTGGTCCCTTAGGAATTTACACACATTTGAACACATTTTTTTGAGAAATTGCAAAGTCGGGAGTACCTCCAGTTAGTTCATGTGTGAGAGGTGAACAAGAGTTGGCGGGTTGTCTCTTTTGAGACATTCCCACGAGCAACAACGTGTGTGTGTATTCAAGTCGGCTAAGATTCCAGCCGTCTTCCTGTGGAGTTTAACTATTATTGATGTATCTTCAGCGTTGTGGCCGTTGACGTTCCGGTTACCTGCCCTGGTCGTTGACGTAATTTTCGGCAGTGTGTTTTCCTCATCGTGTTGTTGCTGCCCAGCGCGGCATGTACTTCGACAGCTAAGGTGTTGTTGGTCTCTGTGGGCGCCAATATTCTGTGTGTCGTTGTATTGAAATGTTGTGGTCGTTTTGCTGGTTGCGTGGAGCGGAACTGATCTTGTTGATTCGTCGGTCGGCTGTCTGTCGGTTGGGTTGCCTTCAGATTAAGAAGTCGTTGGAGAGGCTGCCTGTCGCACCTAACCGGGCGTTAGTGTTACAACCCCAATCCGACCTTTGGAAACTTCTGAGCGCCGTTCCTTCTGTGTTACATAGTAATTTCCCTGTTTGGGTTTTAGTTATTTGGTTGATGTGTGGCCTTCAGCCGAATATCAGTATCTCTTAAATTAATATTCTTGTCTTGCCCTTAAGGCACGAGATTGTTATTGTTTTATATGGGGACTTCAGCCGAATTTCACATAAGATGTTTTAAGGTAAGGCCTTGTGCCTTTTAAATTGGAACTCTTTTCTAGGCCTTAAGCCGTTGAACATATTTGGTTGATATGTGGCCATCAGCCGAGTAATAACACCTCTTAAATTAATGTTCTTGTGTTGCCCTAAAGGCATTAGATTGTTATGCTTTGTATGGGGCCTTCAGACGAATTTTGCATGAAATGTTTTAAGATAAGGCCTTCTGCCTTTTGATTGAAACTCTTCTTATTACTTAATATATGGCCTCCAGCCAGGTTCCATTAAAAGTGCATTACTAAGGTCTTCAGCCTGTTTAGATTGAGGATTTAGAAAATATTTTTGGGTGACACCTCCAGAAGAACCTTGTATTTCAATTCCTTGCTTAGGCCTGGCGTCTTCGATTTTGAGTGTGGCCTTCAGCCGATCTAAAGTTAATCAAAGGAGATCGATTAAAGTTTTGAGTGCTTTGCATCATTGTAATATTGCATGTTGATAAATAAAGTTTGTATGTTGAGTGCAACTGACAGCAACTTATTTTGGCCCCTTTCCACATCTTAACCCGCTCTGTCCTGCTAGCCCAGGCATTTCAAAACTGAAAACTGCACTGGGAGCACTATCCTGAGGACAATGTCGCGGGATACGCCAGAACAACCGAAAACATTGCCCTGCTTAGAACCATCCGTGTAGACGGTAATATAATCTGGGTCTCTACATAACATTTCATTTAATTTAACTTTAAAAACATAGTCTGGCTTACAATGCTTCTTGTAAGCAGTCACTTCTAAAAGCAATCTGGGCCTTGATAGTAGCCAGGGGGAGGCCCTACTCCAACCCTGACTTTGGACCTTGATGCCACCAATCTGTAATACACTACTGGCCATTAAAATTGCTACACCAAGAAGAAATGCAGATGATAAACGGGTATTCATTTGACAAATATATTATACTAGAACTGATTGTGATTACATTTTCACGCAATTTGGGTGCATAGGTCTTGAGAAATCAGTACGCAGAACAACCACCTCTGGCCGTAATAACGGCCTTGATACGCCTGACAGACAGAGCTTGGATGGCGTGTACAGGTACAGCTGCCCATGCAGCTTCAACACGATACCACAGTTCATCAAGAGTAGTGGCGTATTGTGACGAGCCAGTTGCTCGACCACCATTGACCTGCCGTTTTCAAATTGATGAGAGATCTAGAGAATGTGCTGGCCAGGGCAGCAGGCGAACATTTTGTGTATCCAGAAAGGCCCGTACAAGACCTGCAACATGCGGTCGTGCATTATCCTTCTGAAATGTAGGGTTTCGAAGGGATCAAATGAAGGGTAGAGCCACGGGTCCTAACACATCTGAAATGTAACATCCATTGTTGAAAGTGCCGTCAATGCGAAGAAGAGGTGACCGAGACGTGTAACCAATGGCACCCCAAACCATCACACCGGGCGATACGCCAGTATGGCGATGACGAATACACGCTTCCAATGTGCGTTCACCACGATGTCGCCAAACACGGATGCGACCATCATGATGCTGTGAACAGAACCTGGATTCATCAGAGGAAATGATGTTTTGCAATTCGTTCATCCAGGTTCGTCGTTGAGTACACCATCGCAGGCACTCCTGTCTGTGATGCAGCGTCAAGGGTAACCGCAGCCATGGTCTCTGAGCTGATAGTCCATGCTGCTCCAAACGTCGTCGTACTGTTCGTGCAGATGGTTGTTGCCTTGCAAACGTCCCCATCTGTTGACTCCGGGATCGAGACGTGGCTGCACGATCCGTTACAGCCATGCGGATAAGATGCCTGTCATCTCGACTACTAGGTTTACGAGGCCATTGAGATCCAGCACGGCGTTCCGTATTACCCTCCTGAACCCACCGATTCCATATTCTGCTAGCAGTCATTGGATCTCAACCAACGCGAGCAGCAATGTCGCGATACGATAAACCGCAACCGCGATAGGTTTCAATCCGACCTTTATCAAAGTCGGAAACGTGATGGTAGGCATTTCTCCTTCTTACACGAGGCATCACAACAACGTTTCACCAGGCAAAGCCGGTCAAATGCTGTTTGTGTATGAGAAATCAGTAGGAAACTTTGTCAGCACGTTGTAGGTGTCGCCACCGGCGGCAACCTTGTGGGAATGCTCTGAAAAGCTAATCATTTGTATATCACAGCATCGGTTAAATTTCGTGTCTGTAGCACGTCATCTTCGTGGTGTAGCAATTTTAATGGCCAGTAGTCTAATTCAAGGCTCTCCCTTGACGGATCCCAAATGGCCGTGTTGTGTCTGATAACATACAGCCGTTCCAGTGGCGACTGAACAACGTAGCTAAATGCTGGTGATGTAGGAATGGACATTGCCCTGTACGCTTTGCGTTCCACGAGAAGACGTCGAATAGATAGTGTAGGCTCACCAGACCCTGCACACAAACTAACAACAGGGCTCGTGCGATAGGCCCCTGTAGACAGCCTTATACCTTCGTGCTGAACTGCATCCAGAATTTTAAGGAATGAAGGCCTTGCTGACCCATAAACCTGGCATCCATATTCAAGCTGGGGTCGCACAAAGACCTTATAAAGTTGGAGCGGACGTGCCCTATCAGCTCCCCAAGACCTATGGCTGACACATTTCAGGATGTTTAAGGTTTTGAGACATCTCAGTTTCAGTTGTTACAGGTGCGGCAATCATGTTAACTTCTCGTCAAAGATTAGACCCAGATATTTCAGCTTTTCTTTAACAGTGAGAATGGTGTCCTCCAGTTTTAAAACGGACAAATTAAACAGACTGTGGGGACAATTAAAATCAACACCAACCGCTTTCCCTAATGAGAATTTAAAGCCTGTGGTGCAAGACCATTCCTCCAACCTCCTGATCTTCAGCTGTAATTGTCGAGTGGCCGTGGCGGGACTGGAGGACGCACAGAAGATGGAGAAGTCGTACACGAACAAGGAACATAGCACGGGACCTCACACTGTGGTTGTAATACTATTGATTGCAATGGCGAAAGCCATGACACTTACAATCCCTTGAGGGACACAATTCTCCTGCTTAAAACGGTCAGACAGTGCATTCCCAACGCTGTATCTAAGATGTCTGTCCGAAAGAGAGGACCGTATGATGGTCAGTAGACGTCCACGGAATCCCCACTGATGGAGGTGTGACAAAATAGTGTCCCTCAGGTAGTATCGTAGGCCTTTTAAAAATCGACGAAAACACCGGTAATGTGTTGATTACCAAGGAAAGCTTGTTGAATCTCAGCTTCGAGCAGGGTCAGGTTATCGACGGTGGAGCAATACCTCCTGTACCCACACTGGGAGCGATTGAGTAGGGACCTGGTCTCCAGAGCCGACACTAGGCGCCGACTGACCACACGCCCCAGTGTCTTTCCTGTGCATCTTGCCAGGCTACTACTACAATAGGTACCCGGGTCTGTCCGATCCTTTTCTGGTTTTAAAATTGGGATTAAAATAGATTTCTACCACAAATTGTGAAAGTCGCCAGTTATCCAAATTTTATTGAAGAGCTGAAGGAGGATTTCCTTTGACCGTCGGTCCAACCATTGCAACATACTGTAGGTTATCAGGTCGTTTCCAGGGGTCGTATCACAAGCAACTGACAATGCAGAATCCAGCTCCTACTGAGAGAAAGGCTGGTTGTATTCCTCCATGTTGGTGGAACGAAAATCAAGAGCAACCTTCTCCTGGGCCTCCCAAAATTGACTGAAGGTGGGATCCTGGCTGGAATCAGCAGTAATGGATTTAGATGATTGATCCATTGTCTGAGCTATGTCCCTTAACTATCGATGTTACAAGAGACTCCTGCATTCGTACAGCTGCTATTGGGGGTCGAGAGTTGTGCCTGGATATCCTCCTGATGACGTCCCACACTTTACTTGTGGATGTGGACTTACTGATGGAGTTCAGCTACTCTTGCCAAGACCTCTGCTTCCTCTCCCAGCCCACATCTCGTGGTCGTGTGGTAGTGTTCTCGCTTCCCACGCCCGGGTTC
The DNA here is from genome assembly GCF_023864275.1 of Schistocerca cancellata. Lineage (NCBI taxonomy): Eukaryota > Metazoa > Arthropoda > Insecta > Orthoptera > Acrididae > Schistocerca > Schistocerca cancellata. The sequence continues at coordinate 512,881,553 of NC_064634.1, forward strand.
CCGGGTTCGATTCCCGGCGGGGTCAGGGATTTTCTCTGCCTCGTGATGGCTGGGTGTTGTATGCTGTTCTTAGGTTAGTTAGGTTTAAGTAGTTCTAAGTTCTAGGGGACTGATGACCATAGATGTTAAGTCCCATAGTGCTCAGAGCCATTTGAACCATTTTCCTCTCCCAAGTGATTCTCCTCGCTGTGCACGCGCCAATCGAAACTGAGCAAGAGTCGCATCTGTAGGGTATCGATTGAATCTGCGCATGTTGCCCTCCTGTGCCTGATTGTAAAACGACACTCAGCCGTCCACCAAGAGACGGGTCGCTGCCTAGGCACTTCCACAGACTTTGGGATGGATGGATCAGCGGCATTATGAATCACAGCTGTAATGTGATCCACCCAGTCCGGACGCTGTCACGGTGTTCGAAAACAGTGAACTGCCTGTAAAACATCCAGTTAGACTTCTTGAGTAACCATCGCGGTGTGTTTCTTCCAGGCTCTTCTCCATCAGGCAGATGGATCCAGACATGGAAATGGTCACGGCCATGAAGGTCATCGTCCACTACCCACTGAGCAGTGTCCTCAAGAGCAGGCGAGCAGAAGGAGAGGTCATGGCGGTTGAGCCGTGGTAAAATTTGCTGTTTTGAAGAGCGCGCCGCAGCGCGTAGTGTGAAGCAGTCGCCCTCCGTTTCTGGCGATGGTGCCGCTGTGGCAATCGCAGCTTTGGTGTCTCCCTCTGTTGGGAAAGGGGAAAGGTTGCCTGTTCACGTGCATTTAAGGGGCGCTATGAGTTCGCTAGGGGCGAGTCTGGTCAGTTGGTCAGCCGGGTCAGTGTGGGGCAGTCAGTGTCTGTCTGTCGTCCGGCGTGCAAGTATGTCTTAGGCCGCCAGTCTGCTCGAGTTTGTTATGGCAATGGTCATTGGCGGTTGGATCGATCCTTTGGTCTGTCGCGCACTAGGACACAAGATGACTTGTCTGTCTTGAGCGTCGGCGCATGTGAGGTCGCCACGTGAGTCCAGAGGGCCGCGGCATGTAGCGAGGGGTAGTGACTTCGCGGCCGACACGAGAACAACAGGAGTCAACCCACGACATCGGTCTGGCCGGCGCGAGCTGCGGCGCCGTGAGACGGGAGATCGGCGCGCCTTCCTGCGTCCGTTGAAGCGGCTGGCAGCGGACGGTTCGGGAGAGCGATGTGGGGGGGTGCTGCGCCAGGTTTTCTAGAAAAATCGCAGTTTATTAGAAGTTAAGTCATTGGGGATATCTTGTTTGATTTACTCTTGTTAAATTCTACTTGTTTTCTTGGTGAGGTCTCCAGCCGTTTTCCTTTGGGGTGGTCCCACCAGTCTTCTCCGTTTGCCCACCCGCGGGAAGGTGGTTGTTTATAAATTGGGTGGTCCGTTTTTGCCTTGTGGAGAAGGGGCGGGTTAGAGCAACCTGCGGTTCGGGTTGTTCGGTAATCTCCCTATCACTCTACCGTACGTTAGTAGCTGCTTCTGTCATGTTTGTCGGATTTCGTGTCTTAACGAATTTATTGCTTGGAGTGTAACGGCCTAATACCTGAAATAAGTTTTGATCTTTGGAAACTTTGATATTATTGCCTATGATCTTGAGACGCGGTATCTGTGTACTGTAGAGCGTCTTAACTATTGTTTGGCCAACCTTGTAGCATTTTATATAAGATTGCATTTCACTGGCTTTTATTTAAATGATCACTTTAGTATATAAAGTTGCCACCCTTTCACCGTTAGACTTTTCTTAGAAGTTAAAATCAAGTTGCACCTTCGGTGGTAAGGTTAATATTTTAATTGATAGTGTTTTGTACCACTTCCATCCCTCCTACGGGGGGTGCATAATTTGTGTGACTGTGTAAATTGTTAAAACTCTGAGTTTAAAGTTATCTGGTGTGTTGCAGATTTGCACCAGTGTAGTCTTTCAGAGGCTGTTGTGAGCGGTCGTAACTATAGCCGTGTCAAAAGGGAGCGGCAAGGTTTTCTCCCAAAAGCTCATACAGTCAAAACTTGTTTCTTTCTGCCTCTGAATAAATTGTAACTTTGATATTTAGAGGGTGCTCTCTCACTGTAATATTAAATCTGTTTCTTAAAAAAAAAATGCTTTTAGGCACTATTGAAATGAATAAAATTCCCATTTGTTAAAAGTAATTTGGCTATGATTTCATCAGTTAATCCCTGGTAACTACTTCCATGCTTACATAGTGTGATTAAATGTGTTTATGTTCTTGATGAATTGCCAGTAAATAAAATAAATTCTTAAGAATATTCTTTGAAAATAAATCATGGTTCAGCGGTAGATGAACCTGTAGCGGTGCTAAAATGCGTGGCTTGATGCATATTCAGCAGTATAAGATCCGTGGTTTGTAGCATATCCTCAAGTGCCCGACCCCTGGGTCATGTGGTGTTAGAACCCCACTGTGTGCACTGAATTCCTCCAAAAGGAGGAACGGATGGGGTAGTTCATCAAGAAGATGAGTAAAGTCCCCATGATCGAGAGGTTCGTGGGGTGGTAAGTACACGGAGCACATTGTGATATCAACATGAGCCTCTATCCGAACAGTAACTTTTTGAAGTGTTGTTGTTGAGGGAATAGGTGAGGAGTAAAAAGTGTCTTTTACGAGCACTGCAACCCCACCTTTTGCCCTCTTACCCGTAAGGTCGTTGTTTCTATAAAGGTGATAGCCTCCACATACAGCAGTGTCAGTCTCTTTAAAATGAGTATCTTGAAGGCAGAAGCAAAATGGTCTGTCCTGTACAAGGAGTCTCAGCTCCTCCAGATGAGTTCATTTATATTCCACTGGAGTATGGGAGCCATTTTATCAATGTGGTCTTGATTTACCCCTGCATTTGCGCTGGTGTGGTGTAGCGATTGTAGAGCGAGGTGGTGTTTTAGGGCTGGCTGGGTCTGTTGCTGAAGCATCAAAATTCATGATGTCCTCATCATCAGTCAGACGTGCCAGAATGACATCTGATGGCGCCCTGGTCAGCTTTCGACCTGAATATTGTGAACCTTTCACTACTCACTTTCCCAACTTTTGGGCTGTGCACTGTGGAGGCATGACTTGTCTCTTCCGTCGTAGCTGTTTGGATCGCAATGTCTTTCACTTGACTTTGGCACATACAGGCGCAAGTAGAGCTGCCAGAGGTGGATAAGCGAACATTGGACGTCGTCTGAGTCGAAGCGTCAACCTCAGTAACAGGTTTCTGCACCAACGAAGCATAAGAAGTGCTAAAGACAGGGGGTTTCATCGCCTGATAGTCCTTTTTAACGTCTGCATAGGGGATCCGCTTCGTCACTTTGATTTCCTGAATTTTTGGGAAAAACTGGGAAGGCTCAGCTCCAGACTGGATGGCTCCCAGAGCAGTTAATGCAGATTGCGGGAGATGGACAGTCGTTCCCAGCCCCATGGGTTGCCTTTCCACACGTCCCACAAGTCGCTTCACCTCTGCAACTCTGCGTTGTATGGCCAAAACGCTGGCATTTGAAGCATCGCATAGGGTTAGCTAAATAGGGCCAAGCCCTAAGTCAGTGGAAACCTGCCATGATGTTTTCAGGTATCGTTGGAGAATTGAAGATCACAATAAAAGTGGCAGTCCTCTCAACCTCTCCATTGTTCTTGGGAATTCTTTGTTCCACATCTACGATCCCCTGTGGTGCCCATTCTTGTTTGAGTTCAGCAACATCTATATCGATGCTGGATATAGATGTTGCCGGAGTTAAGGGAGTTATGCTATTCAACAATGATGTCGTATTCACCCAATTTCTCTGACATATTAAGGAGTTCCACCTGCTTTGCCTGGTTAGTCTCAACAAGCAAGGAACCATTACAGAACCACTTAATAGACTTTAGGGTACCAGCTAGTCCTTCTAAGCCTTTGTGGATATAGAAGGGGGACACTTTCTCAAATGACCCCTACTTCCTCTTGATCACCACAAAGACATTATTATTCATGACTCTTTGAGCCCCATTACTGACAACAAAATGATTATCACGAGGACTAGCCTACCTCATTCTTTTTTATGACTGTGTGTGAGAACTCCCAGGTGGTACACCCTTCCCGCTGGGAGGAGAAGAAGAAAATTGTTCCATCTCGGTCCCACGAGCAGCTGGGGAAATAAGGGTCCACTCAGAAAGAGCCCCATGTGCCTGAGTAAGCCTTATACAACTGAGATGCGGCAGGTTCCCCAGAGGTTGTCTTCTAACGTCTGTTCCACCTCAACAGCCATGCATCACATCAGCATGCAGCACACCTTGAGATTGAGTTTTTTTTTTATAGAGGTGTATTCCATCCTCGCGATCCGGGCGGTCAAGCCAAGATCCCCATTCCCTGTGACACACAACGTTCCACCACTGCACCACACACTGGTCGCTGAAGCATGTCCAGATTTTATGGCGCAGGGGGACCGGCTGCACTAACCCGTCCCCTGCTGTGGAACCCTGAGGTCGCCAAGCCCTTACCCAGCAAATGAATGCTGAGCCCCTGAGGGCGCGCCAGTGGTCACTGGCAGGAAAGTATACCCAGTGTCTTGAGAAATGTTGCGCCCACATTAGAGCAGTGAGAAATGTGATACTTCCTTATGTGTGTACGCACTTGATTAGTGAATCCATATGCGCCCTTTGCGACTTTAGGAACTCGATTTCACTATTCAGTTATAATGAATACATCGAATTTAGAAATGTTTGTAGGCTGCCTCCTGTGTAGCCCTCCTCTGAGTGATGTCATGAGTTTAGTGGGCAAGAGTTACCTCTGGTCTGGCAGTTCCCTGGAAAGTACACCATACTGAATTTTACATGGTCTGTTAATGTTGCCAAGAACTTATCTGTCAAGCTGATAATGGGATGTAAATTCATTGGGTGCATCAGGTTTGGTTCTTAACTATCAGGCTCGTGCCTTTTATTTCAATTCCTGCCCTAAGGAAAGGGCTTTTCGTCGTTCTCAATCGATTAGTAATTATCAGTTGAGACCATTTGAATTATGGGATGATCATTTGGGAGTTGGCAAGATTAGACTGTTGCTAAGCATGTTGCCCCAATTTCCCATGTCCTCACCAGTAAACTAGGTGTTACTGATAAAATCAAATATAAGATTCGCTTGGTTGATGATATTCCTGTTCCTGTTTGATAGGCTCCACTCAAAATGAAGATTCTGCATGGACTAAGTAATATCATGTGTTGGGAGGGGATCATTAGACCTTCGACTTCTTCTTACTCTTCACCCATCTTCCTGGTTCCCACAGGGCGAAGTGGCGATTATCGTCCAGCTGTAGGATATAGGACCCTCAACCAAATGGTCATCCTCAAATCAGTTCCGTTGACCTTCAAAATTTCTTCACCTGATTCGTAGGTGCCTGTTATTTCTCCATGTTAGGTCCCAATCAAGCCTACCATCAGACACCCTTGTCTGAAAATTCCAAACCGCTTTTGTACAGGTTGGAATCTTTGTGAGATTAATCAAGTTCCTTTCGGCGTGCGTACGGGCGCACCCGTATTGTTTCGATTTTGGACCATGTCTTGGGAAGTCTCAAGTTCAAACCAGTTTATAAATACCTTGATGATGTGGTATACAGTGCCACATTCGTGGAGTACTCGTATCACCTTGAAGAAGTTTTGTTACATCTTAGGAAGGCAGGGCTTACTGTCAAGTCTTCTAAGATTCTCTTGGTGCGTAGTTGTATATCATTTTTGGGTCGTCTAGTTTAGACTGAGGGGGTCAACACTGATCAGGGACGAACAAGTTCCTTGTGTGACTTTCCTCCACCCAACAGAAAGAAGGAATGGAAAGCTTTGCATGAATCGCCAATTTCTTTCGAAAATTTGTTACCAATTTTGCGAAATTAGCCGCACGTTTAAGCAGCTTACAGAAGAAATGCGAATCCTTCATTTGGTGGAAGGAGGGGTCGGTGGAGGGGAGAGCCATCAAGACTTCTTCGAGGCAAGCAAAGCAGCTCTTATCAATACTCCTGCGTCAGCCATTCCTGACTTTGGCAAGCCTTTGAGTGTCTGAACCGACGCCTCTAATTGTGGCGTGGCGGTGATATTGTTCCAAGAACATGATAGGGAACGACGTCCGATTGCCTATGCATCTCGCAGCTTATCTCACGCTGAATTAAAATATTCAGTGCACAAGTGGGAAGCATGAGCAGTTCCCCTTGCTTTTGATAAATTTAGGTTCTACATGTAGCATAGGGAGTTCATGTTCGAAACCGATAGCTGGGCACTGAGCTGGGTTCTGGTCTGTCCCAGAAAAACCAGAAGTACTGGTCGTTGGGCAACCGCATTTCTGCATTTGAGGTCCGTCATATCAGGGGTCCAGATAACAGGGTTTCCAACGCCTTAAATTGCATGTATGAGGAGTGTGACAGTTCCCGAACTGTTTTGCTATCTTATGGGATTCCAGGAAGACGATACTCGCACTTCCCAAATTAAGAAAACGCTTTGAAAAGGGGAACATGTGCACACCTACCTTTTTAAGGGTATTGTGTGTCGGAAAGCCAAAGGGGCCAAGGTGTTCAAGATCTGTTTGTCCCAGCTACTGATGCCCACTGTTTTTAGGTTGATTCATAGTTCCGTGGTGTGGGTCATGTAGGTTTCCACAAGACCTTTGGAAAAATCAGATAACATGTAGTTTGGCCGACTATGTATAAGGATTTGCTTCTGCTAGTAGGGGAGTGTCACTTATGCAATCAAAGGAAACCGAATTCTAATTCATGCTGGGGTTTTCTCGACTCTGCTCGTGAAGGCTGACTTATGGACTGCTTTTTTGTGGACTATGTGCGACCCCTTCCAAGTACCTAAAAGTGGGTGGGGCGGATGCGGGAGGTGATGGTACATAGGTTTTTCAGTTTTAGTTGGTTAGCTTCCAAGTGTTGGTACACTGGTGGTCAGTCTGTACATCGTCTTACTAAAGTCTTTGCAGTATTTGGTCTTCTGAGGACCTATATAAGTGATAAAGCACTGGTTTATAGCTCTCGAGACTCCAGATAATTTTGTTTCGATCATGGGATCAGACATTACTACAAGTCCTTAACACGACAACCTTCATTTGCCGAGTGCATCGACAGGAATTTGAAGGCCGCTCTGATATGTCATACTAAGTTTCAAAAGTTGTGGGACCTCTCTATCACCTGGTTAAATCTGACATTCAATGCTGCTCAGCATGAAGCTATCAAGGCCACTCCGGCATCAGTAACTCTCGCCTTTGGACCATTGACGAGTTGCTCCCTGAACGAGTCACCCCTCAGACCGTCCGAGATATTTGGGAAACAGAGGGACGCAACACAGAGCTTGCACGTAGGTGTCAGGCACACTGGGACAACCGTGGGTGACGAGACTTCAAAGGGAAGGTTGGAGACCACATGTTCGTTCACAGGTTTAATGTTGGAGCTAAGGCCGGAGCAACGACTTCTAGTAAACTTGCATACCGTTTTATAGGCCTCTGTAAAACTTTAGGTTTCTGAGTCCGGTTAATATCCTGGAACGTAATGAGTCGAATGGGAAAATCTCGGGACCACATCATAGACTAAGGGGGGCAGTTGAAATCCGGTATCGCAGGACAGAGCGGATCAGGTTGTGAAAAGAGGCCAAAATCAGTTACTTTTAGTTACACAAGAACACGTAACTTTATTCCTCAAAAACACTATGCACAGTTTTCTCTTTAAAACAACGATGAATTCACTGCTGAGGGGCCAAGTAAATTCTCAATAGTAAGGTTTAAATAGTTCCTTTTAAAACACAAGAATTTAGAAAAACCACTGAAGGCCTTACTTTAAAATTAAAAGACCTTTTCAGATAAAGGCCCAAATAATATTTGAGATCAGCAAAGGAAATTCTTTAGAAGGCAAGCATTTACCAATTTCGGGCTAAAAGCCATATTAAGGAAAATTTAAATTAATTCCTCGGCTGAAAACCCAATAATATTTCAACATAATAAAAGGCAACCTTTAAAGAGAAGCATTTACACAGTACAACACAAAACCATCTTAAGAAAACTTGAAATATCTGGACGGCTGAAGGTCCAAACAATTATTCAAAATAATTAAAGACAAACCTTAAGATAAGAATTTACACAGTACGCCTGAAGGTCACTTTAAGAATTCGAGATAATTAAAGAGGAACCTTACAGGCATGAATTTACACATTACCGCTGAAAGCCACAAATCTTAAAACAAACGCGGCTGAAGGCCTAAATACAGAGCAAAGAAAAATTTTAAATAAAACACAGCTGAAGGCCTAATCTTAAAATACTTCACATATGGTTCGGCTGAAGGCCACATACTGAACATAGAACGGACAAAATTAATACACGGCTGAAGACCTGGCATAGTACTTGCGACAAAAGAAAATCACAATCACAAACAACAGAACAGTGGGGCTCATAAGTGTTCCAAAGGTCAGCCTGGGGAATAAACTCTAACAACAGTTTAGGCGAGACAGGCAGCCAAGTATAAGAATAACAATCGGGTGGCTGCACAAAGTAGGGACGGCTGAAGAACGCCGGTGGTTGTAGCCGAGCGGTACGAGGCGCTTCAATCAAGAACCGCGCGACCGCTACGTCGCTCGAATCCTGCTTCGGGCATGGATGTGTGTGATGTCCTTAGTTAGGTTTAAGTAGTTCTAAGTTCTATGGGACTGATGACCTCAGATGTTAAGTCCCATTGTGCTCAGAGCGATTTGAACGGCTGAAGAACCAACTAACAACCTAATCAATTCCCATCCACCCAACCAAAGACACGACAACCAAAAATATGATCGTGGACGAGGATCACAGCACTACGTCTTGATAATTTGCGTCTAAATACAGTTAAGGCCCAATAACCACTCAATGAATAAGCAAATAAACAACACCGAGGCTGTCAAACTACACGTTGTGCCGGGCAGCGTCAACACGGCGAGGAAACACACTCTCGCTGCTCTGTCCCAAAGGACCGACTGCCTACTCCGATACCCAGACAGCATTCATAACTGCTCAGTGGGAAAAACACAAGCTACACACAGTTCCACGTAAACACTTGCACCAAGAACACCGACAATCTTAAAACCAATCACTGTGGAACAAGAAGGAGAAATCACGACACACACAGAGTTTCCATGAGCGGTCGGCGACCAAATACACGTCGTCCGATGGGACGGCTGACTGAACGACCAACCAAGGTCGTCCCACACTCAAGTTATGTGTGTCAGCAACGGTCGGGGGAGTCTTGGCTGTCCGGACCTCACTGCAGCTCCACCCCGACTCAACTACATGTCCGTTCTGAACTTGGGGACACGGCGAACCGGGCACAATGGCTCGGATCCAACCATGCAGAGCGAACACTTCCCCATTGGGCACCCGACATCACTGCACACGCAAGGAATCGACCCATCTACCGCGAGATGACCAACTGACGAGGCCCAAAAACGGTCAAAAGACCAAATACACGTCGTTCCCACTCCAGTCTCCTTCCGTCGGACAGTGCATGTGTGTCGCCAGCGGTCGGCGACTACTGGCTGTCCGCACCTCACTGGCGCTCCGCCCCGACTGAACTCCCGAAACACGAGCCGGAAATAGTAGCCGTCGCTTCAAAGATAATACGACAGTGCTCTTATCGATATACGCTGCTGCTGCCACCTACGAGCAGGCAAGCCAGCAACTTAGTGACGTCAGTAAATCGAATAAGAAACGAGGTGACAGTTCCGTAAAGACGAGCTGTCAAGCAAGAAACGGCATGAACACTGGCCGCGCACGTCCCAGTAGTCAGCGTCGTCCTAACTTTCTCCCCGAGGTGCCGACTTCCCACCAGGGCGTCTTTCGGTTTTAATGGAGGAGGTTGAGCCACGGCGGCTCTGTTTCTTACCGATGTCTGCTATGGTTCGACATTGTTGCCTCAACAGTGTGGAGTGCTTCCGGAGGTGAAAAGGAGTGTCAGTCGATGTGGTCTGGCGTGAAGATGAGAGGCTCCCTTCAAGTTTGGTGTTTCTCTTGGCGGTGTGAGAAGGTGTGCTCACATACTAGCGTTTTGTGGATACAATGAGTTGCTTCTGGTAAGCGTCATGAGCAGGGTCTCCACCAACTACGATCGCCTGTTTTGGAAATCAGTGTCTTTCAGGATGGGCCTGGTACATTCGCCTAAGTTCTCATCTGAATCGATTTGATCCAGCTGTGGCCACTAGGTGAAGAGGATACAAGCGCCGCGCCCCGACTGCTGGCGGCCCACTTGGAAAGCAGCGCCAACGCTACGCACTTCTACAGCAGCGTCGACGTTAGCGACTTCGTTACGAATCTGCGTGTAGCACAGACTTGTATTTGTCTACACAGAAGGAGACTGACTGTTTTGTACGTCGCCCTTTGCTTGCGACACATTTATTAAAGTACTTCTAATTTTGTTATTGTAATAAAACTCATTAATACGAGTTGTCTGATAGTTTGTCTGGCGAACCGAGTAGGCAGGATTCATAGAAACAACAAGTTTATGCCTCGTTCCTAATGCAAGCGGAGAGATACAGTGAGTCACAGGTCTACATTACTTCGTTGAGTTGGAACAACAAACACTGACGGTGTACCGAATAATTACAACTTACTGTACTTTCTAACCAATCGTAAGTGAGAGGATATTTTGAACATTTCACATAAGAAAACTTTTCCCGTAATACTGTGTTTCTGTGTGTTTCCCACGCTTCATATCATTATTTCCACAAGGAGAAATTGAACTACAACATGGAAGTAAAGCATTTCTTTTACGTGTAAGGAATGTATCTCGAAAAACCCGAAAAATTGACTGTTCCTTTTTGTTACACTCTGTAGATTCGCCTCCTTCTACAACAGCAGGGTTCAAAAATGGAATGTAACACTCCGAGATGTCGTACAAAACCAGATTCTGCCCTCTCACAATATCTCCCAAAGGACAATTGACAGTCAGGTCCCTAAACTGTCGCAGTAGCCCAGTACACGACCCACAGGTCCGAGGAGAGTACGTGCTGACTTCGTTGGAACTTCAGTTTGCTGCTCCCAATATTGACGACCAAGAGAGTGATGGTAACGAGGAGATGTTGATCACGTAGGTCTCAAGCACGCTGAGAGCTCGTCTTACAAGTTTTTCCCTGTAACTGACGTAGCCACAGTCTGTGGGTACATTGAAGACCCGTGCTACAAAGAGTCCCTTGGCCTTGCTAACAATATGCCACGTCAATTGAAACATTCCCCGCCAAACAGCATCATATATTCTCATCAATATTTGTAATGGCTGCTTACGTCAACTGTACTTTCCAAACCTTGGAAACTCGTCAGCGGAAGCGGAAGCCAAGGGGAAGATAATTATCATCACAGAACTCTCGAACTCATCTCCATACTCAGCTCTTTTGGAAATTTTTTAAAACAATTATACTTTACATTCTTCATGCCTTTCTAACGCGCGACTAATGGTGATACCTGAGAAACTTGGTTTCTGGGAGAATCGTAATACCGTGCACCAAGCTATGAGACGAGAAAACCACAATGCTCAGCCCGACGATTCAAACACGACACCGGAGCTGTGTTTATGGATATAGTAAAAGCGTTTGAGAAAGTGCTCCACTTAGGGCTTATTTAATTATTACTACCCCACGACTGTCCACAACAAAGAGACCACCAGCAAGCTAACGAGCTCAATCCTATACTCAATCTTTACGAACGACATACCACAAAAAATGAGAGGCAGTTCTCGTTGTCTGCGGAGAATACCAGCATCTACGGAAGCAGCGCGTAGCTACGATTCATTGTCCGCAAACTGGAACAATCTGGTTCACCACTGGCCACTCCCATCAAACGTCGCAATCAATGGTAACGAAACCCAAGCAATCAGTTTCACTGTCAAACAGAAACCTCAAAATGTAGCTTTTGACCCATGTACCACCACTCCCGCGGGAGGTAAAAGTCAGATATCTTTGACTTATTATCGAGTCCGGACTAATATTTACACCTCATACTTTTCTGTGTGTGAAATGTTATGGGACTTAACTGCTAAAGTCATCAGTCCGTAAGCATACATACTACTTAACCTAAATTATCTTAAGGACAAACACACACACCCATGCTCGAGGGAGGACTCGAACCTCCGTCGGCACCAGCCGCACAGTCCATGACTGCAGCGCCCTAGACCGCTCGGCTAATCCCGCGCTGCAGACCTCATACTGAGTACATCTATAGCAAAGGCAACAAAGACAGTCGTCTATTGTTCCAGATGTACCCAGTCATTAATGGCTCCGAAATTTGACCGACGGTTGCTGACACCAACTTTGAGACGGTTCGAGTCTTAAATAAATTCGTTCGTGCAGCTGCAGATGTACCCCGTTATCAGACTAACCCTGTCGTACACAGTGACCTCCAAACGGAGGAACTCCAAGACGCCATCAAACATTTGCAAAAAATTTCTACATGAAAATTAAATCTTCGCTCTATCAGGTCACTAGCTCCCTATGGCAATAGTCCTTATTCAGAGATCAAATATTCTCGAATAATCCTGGATCGCCAATGAAGTATTTATTTTTCATATTTCTCACAAGACAAACACAGAATTTAGCTTCAAAGCTCACGACGCATTTTAATCTCTGAGCTTTGTAACACCAGACGAAAGGAATGACTGTTTGTTGACCGAACCATTTCTTTACTTCCTCATACTTCGTAGTCGGATCTCTGCTAGAACGCGTAGAATCTGAAAATAATGTCGCCTATGAAATGTAAAATCGAGTAATTTCTTGTCGTGACATTTGAAAATCGTATTTTGAACGGAATCGAAACGCATGTTGTTAGGCAGAAGCTCCTCAGAAAATTACTGCAGCACTAATCTCTCGTGATATTGCTTAACTGGCCGAGTAGTTATACGAAACAATCCCAGACGTGCTTATTCTGTTTTCGAGGAATGGGTGACAGTTGAACATTTATCATGTGTTTTAAATTCTGCAGGGCCTGTCTGTAAGCAATTTGCCAGCACCTCCCTTTGTACTACACGACCCGTGCCGCAAGTATTCTTGCCAACTAAGTGTTATTGCTCTCTGCATGCCGTCGCGAGACGGAGCAGTTAGTACCACACGTCTGCGCTCTCTTACAGCTGTATTTTTATAAAGCGCATCAAGCGTTGCAGCGCACTTGAGTAAGACTTGCAAAATAGTAACGAGGTGAAGAAGGCAGCCAGGTTCCCGAAACAGCCGCTGCGGGGCGGCCAAGTCGGCGTGCGACGTTTGCGACTTACCCGTCCGCGTGATGGATGCCGTAGCGACGGCAAAGCAGCGCGAGCACAATGTACGGTGAATCGAGCTCGAGCCGCCGGTTTCCACCTCGCCTGTACCGTGACAGCGAGGTCCCAGCCGCGGCCGCTAACTTTGTAGCGGGACGTCCAGAAGTCCGAGACGTGAAATGAAGCGCGGCGGGCAGCTGGCACGGCGGCGTCCGCTCGTAGCCAGCGTCCCGTCCGCGGCCAACGAGCGCGCCTCACCTGCCTCGCAATCAACTTGCTTGGCAGCTCGTCACTGAGCCGCGCCAGGCAGCTCCCCAAGTGTGTGTGTGTGTGTGTGTGTGTGCAGCTTCCCAAGTGTGTGTGTGTGTGTGTGTGTGTGTGTGTGTGTGTGTGTGCAGCTCCCCAAGTGTGTGTGTGTGTGTGTGTGTGCAGCTTCCCAAGTGTGTGTGTGTGTGTGTGTGTGTGTGTGTGTGTGTGCAGCTCCCCAAGTGTGTGTGTGTGTGTGTGTGCAGCTTCCCAAGTGTGTGTGTGTGTGTGTGTGTGTGTGTGTGTGTGTGTGTGTGTGTGCAGCTCCCCAAGTGTGTGTGTGTGTGTGTGTGTGTGTGTGTGTGCAGCTCCACAAGTGTGTGTGTGTGTGTGTGTGTGTGTGTGTGTGTGTGTGTGTGTGCAGCTCCCCAAGTGTGTGTGTGTGTGTGTGTGCAGCTTCCCAAGTGTGTGTGTGTGTGTGTGTGTGTGCAGCTTCCCAAGTGTGTGTGTGTGTGTGTGTGTGTGTGTGTGTGTGTGTGTGTGCAGCTCCCCAAGTGTGTGTGTGTGTGTGTGTGCAGCTTCCCAAGTGTGTGTGTGTGTGTGTGTGTGTGTGTGTGTGTGTGTGTGTGTGTGTGTGCAGCTCCCCAAGTGTGTGTGTGTGTGTGTGTGTGTGTGTGTGTGTGCAGCTCCACAAGTGTGTGTGTGTGTGTGTGTGTGTGTGTGTGTGTGTGTGTGTGTGTGCAGCTCCGCAAGTGTGTGTGTGTGTGTGTGTGTGTGTGTGTGTGTGTGTGTGTGCGTGTGTGAGTGCTTTGGGGATCTTATGGGCGCCCCCAGCGGTGAGGTTATTAGCGCCCCAATAATGATTAAAATAAACGAATGTGGATAAGAACGAAAACTGTCGTACACACATGCACACGAAATGCGCACGCGACTACTCTATCGAACAGGCACAGGCACAGGCACTAAAACCAATGAGGAGGCAAGATAGCTAATAAAGAAATTAAAACAGAGGGAAAACAAAACACAGAAGAGCTAAAAGAACAGCACAGGGAAATGTGATTCAAATGGTTCAAATGGCTCTGAGCACTATGGGACTCAACATCTTAGGTCATAAGTCCCCTAGAACTTAGAACTACTTAAACCTAACTAACTTAAGGACATCACACACACCCATGCCCGAGGCAGGATTCGAACCTGCGACCGTAGTAGTCCCGCGGTTCCGGACTGCAGCGCCAGAACAGCTAGACCACCGCGGCCGGCGGAAATGTGATTGGCTGACCACTTGCATAAACTTGGGTGAACCAGCCACACTGTTGACACATTAAAAACATTTCCCCAAATTCTTGTTAAAATCGTGCGACTATTCTGAAAACTTTAAAACGCGAACCACATCAAAATCAAATGGTTCACATGGCTCTGAGCACTATGGGACTTAACTTCTAAGGTCATCAGTCCCCTAGAACTTAGAGCTACTTAAACCAAACTAACCTAAGAACATCACACAAATCCATGCCCGAGGCAGGATTCGAACCTGCGACCGTAGCGGCCGCGCGGTTCCAGACTCTAGCGCCTAGAACCGCTCAGCGACTCCCTCCGGCCCACATTGTTTGATCGTTGCATAAAATAGACTGCAGATCCGCCGGCAAATCTGCTGCAGTCCACTGGTCAGCAAATAAAAGGCAGAACCTGCAGCGATCTTCAAAAAGGCCAGCCCAGTGCCAGGGCATGCTCACTGGGATTAGCTCAGTGGGCACGGCCACACAGTAGGTTTATACAAAACAACTGGCACGCCTGTAACGCTGCAGGAAGCAGCCCCTAGATTAGTTAGCAAAGTGTAGAATTAGATCTTACCCAACAAGAAACTAACTCCTCATTTCCTGTAGCAAGTAAGTTCACTAACACTAGAAATAGAAGTAAAAATGCTGCTAATATTCAATGTAATGTAGATCTAAGACCCACTAATGTATTAGGTGGTGGGTTACAATGTAAGAAATAATTTAATTGAATAAAAGGCAGACCAAGGAAATGTGGAGCAGCGTGATCTGCACGCCACAAGCGCCACACATCGGAGGGTCCTCTCGCCACAGTAAAAATCCATGCGTCATAGGGCTGCGACGACGAGTAAGAATGACCCCGTCCCGTCGACGTGGCTGGAAGGAAGTCCGCCACGTCCGAGTTGTGGGCTTGACGACACGGAGCTTGTCGGTCACTTCTAGCCACTCATGTTACCAGCAACACAGGACTTTATACCGCAACAGTGAGGTCAGGGCATGTTGGGGGATAGCACACTGAACACGGTCACGACACGACGATCACGACACGCCTCCTTGGCTGCTCGATCAGCTGTTTCATTTAACAGAATTCCCATGTGCCCTGGCACCCAGCAGTCTCTGTTGTTGGACGAGGGCGTCCTGCATAGTCGGGGTTACTTTATCTACTGCGTATATACGCTGGAGAGACAAGAGCGCTCAAAAATACTGAACAATCTAACACTGGGAGAATGTCTCATCTGCTCCAGTGCCCGCAAGACTGCATATAATTCTAAGTCAAAGAAGGTAAATTCGGGAGGCGGTCTGACCTTGAGGACACGATCCGGGAAGACGACAGAGCAACCATCGGAGTCACCCTGCTTAGACCCATCGCTAAAAACAGCTACATGGTGGTGGTGATAAGATAAAACCGCAGCAAAGACCGTAGTAAAAACGGTAGCAGGAGTGCTATCTCACCCTTACTGCACGAAATCTAGAATCACTCTGGGCCGCTCCAGTAACCAGGGTGGCAGACAGTGAAAACCCTGGACTTGGAATCGCACTGGCACCACACCGAGTGACTCCAGTACATGATGCACACGGATTCCACATGGCATCGTGGCTTGTGGACGGTTGGGAAGAAAGAGCTCCAGATGTGGACAAACAACAGTATGGCGTGCAGATAAAAGTTGGAGCTGCGAGGAACGTACCTGCGTGGCACACCATGAGCAGCTGGCACTGGATGGTAAGTGGCGGTTCCCCCACCTCAGCGCAGAACCTGGGCATGGGACCGGTCCGATAAGCGCCCATGGCCAGCCGAATTCCCTCATGGTGGACAGCATCAATGATTCGCAAAGAAGAGGACCTCACTGACCCATACACCATGCACCCATAGTCCAGCCGCGAGCACACTAAAGCCCAAAAAAACTGGAGGAGACGCACACTCTCCGCTCCCCAAGATCTGTGGCAAAGGCACTTGAGAATGTTCAGCGCCTTCTGGGTTCGGGCTTTTAAGTCTCGCAGGTGTCACAATCACGACAATATGGAGTGAAAACTGAGGCCCAGAAACCTCACTGTGTCTCTAAAATGTATGATGGTGTCCCCCACCCTCAAGGCAGGCAAATTAAAAAGACGACGAGAACGAGTAAAATGAAAACACATACACTTATCAACAGAAAACCGAAAACCCGTCTTTGCAGCTCACTCCTTTAGCCGCCGCACTGCAAGTTGCAACTCACGACTCGCCCTTGCAACGCTGGAGGAGGAGCAGAAAACAGCAAAGTCATCCACAAATAAGCAGCACTGTACGGAACTCCTTAGCGTGGATGTAATAATCTTGATGGCTATGGCAAAGAGGGTTGTAAGCGTATTGTCATATCGCTGGCTGAGTTGTGGAATATCTTTGCGGGCAGACGCGTCTGTAGAGAGTCGAGCGCAGGACACGGAACTGTGATGTTGTGTAGTGTGTAGCTCTGCATGTGAGAGGCATCGTTAGTATGGAAGTTGAAGTGTTGCTACAAGTGCTATTACAGTAAAGTGATACAATAAGTAAATGATTCAGAGGAAAGTGCATCAAGAAGTAATTTAAAAATGAGCTGTGCTGCTGATAACGTATTTGTGTATTCTCTCGTTTCGTGTCGTAACGTACTGTATCAATCATCCGCACCGTGTTCGGTCTCCAACAATGAACTAGTGTGAATCAGTTATACTACCACAAAAGAGAGCAGTTAAGTGCCAGTGTCTTGTAGCGAGCGTGTGAACGTGCGTTCGATCGTCGCGTTCCGTATCATCAACAATCAACCTCGACGCGACGGTTACGCGCACGTTCATACAACTGAGAACTGTGAACCGTAAATTTAACTTTGTGAACAGTGTTAAAATTCATTTCTAGTGTCAAGGAGGACAGGTACCAAGAAATCTGTGTATGCGTGCGAGCGAAAGAACTTTCGTTCCATTATTCTGCTTTCGCATCATCACCAATCATCCGCACGGTGTTCGGTTAAGCGTACGCTCATGCAAGTGATATTGTGGCTAGATAATCATCAATATTGTTAATTGGGATGAAAATTTACGAATTAGAATGTAAACAGGGCAACCTGCGATTTTTCTTTCATCGTCTCAGAATATAGCTGTTCATACCAGACGTAGAACAGTGTTGTGTTTTGAGTTGCTCCCCTAAACCCACTTGCGTATTTCGATGGATTATTCCAATCAGCCAGCAGCAGTGTGGAGCATTTAACAAATAAAAAATATAAAATAAAATAATAATAAAATATATTAGTAATTTGTAATAATAATAATTACAGAGAATTAATTAATCTTATTTATAGAATGAACATGTGTAATAACATTTTGAAATGAAAGAGAACAATGGACTATATGCCCAACAATTTTTTATAAAGTGACTAAGCACAAGTGAAGACGAACTGTGAAATGAATGTTATACTGTATCTATACGTATTATCGTACATTGCACTGAATCGAGGATGAATAGTTACGTGCTAGCGCACTGGACTCTGAATCCGAAGTTTGGGGGATCAATTCCTCATAGAATCAAATGTTTTTATTATTTCTTTTCATTTTCATTTAACTTGTATGCAAGTATTATTTATGTATTTGTATAGATTTATCACATTTTATGTATGTTGAATCTGTGAAACATGATACATAATAACTTATGATTCATGACATGCCAAATAAAGAAAATACGTCAACAAATTGCTCAGCTGCAGGTGGTACACCTTTGCCTTCGCAATTTGAGGGGCAGTTTAAGGAACTATTTGCACTGGAGCACAGACAATATTTAATTTAGTTAACTTAGATTATATGTATCGATTTTTTAAGACAAGAGAATGCAAAACAAAGGAATTAACACTGCTCTCTTGTCACAGCCAGGAGGAATCATCACACTCTTACGTCATTCGTTGTCCTAGAAGGACGTAATATTTTGTGTGGCGCCACAGTAAGCCATTTGAAATTTATTTGCAGAAAAGAGGCGCAGAATTAATAAGTCGCTGTCATTTGTGAATTATCTGCAATTATTTAGATAGAATTTTACGTAAATGTCATTTATATCACAGTGATGTTAAAATGAATATATGTTTCATTTAATCGTATGCTTTTCTTTGTTTTAGTAGTTTTAGTCATCCCACTTTCATGATTGAAGCTGAGGTCAGATATGAGACTTTGTCTACAAAAAAAAAAAAAAAAAAAAAAAAATGATCCCTGGTTACGTTCCGTACATCTTCGGACGTGCGAAGCTCGATGAATTCATGGCGTAAATTCTAATCTCTCAAATACTTATCCAAAACAAACAAACAATAATTATTATTATTATACCTTATTATTATAATATTTTATTATTATTATTATTATATTTTATTTTTATTTGTTAAACTGGCTACTATGTGCCAGGACTTATTATTGTATCTGCACTACAACTAATTGTTCTTTTTCATGTACATCCTGACCGGCAACAACCTATGTGACGAGAATATTAAAGAAAACGAATAAAATCTGGAGACAATTTGGACTGGAAATGCAATCTTCGCATCCAGACTATATGGACGGTAAGACGCAGCACTCGCGCATCCACAATTGATTCCAAGCACATTTTTCATGCAAAATTATTTTCTCAGCATTAAATTCAATATTCAGTTTCCATTCAGTAATTTCTTCCAAATTCCGCGAAATCTCATTATTCAGACGATTACATTCCGATCCAACAATACGCAAGTTACATTGCACAATATGGCCGACATTGTACAAGATTCAAGCAACATGGCTAGTCACCATTAACACGTATGCTACTGCCGATGTTTAAAGTCATCTCTCAATCATTCTCAGTCATTTAAACACACACATAGGCAGTACATTTTTACACAACGCGTTTAAACATTTTTTTTCTTGCACACAATATATTCACGATATGGTAAAAATTCGACTCCAGTGCACAATGGAACTACAATCAAGTGATGCAAACATGGATACACAGACACATTCAGACACAGAAATTAATACAGACACGCAAACACATCAAAATAACCCGCTACACACACACACAAACGCCGAAAGGAGCAATTGAGAACCAAACCTGAGAGACCACGTCACGTCTAATGACGCGGCGGGGGCAAGCTCATTTTGCTATCAAAATTTTGCCGCTATACTGAATTCAATTTTGGAAGGCATATCAAATATTAAGCAAGATAATGACGAAAAATTCACACAATTAATTACAGACAATGCAGCTTTCAGAAATGACATAAAATCAGACTTCGCCACACTGACTCAAAAGGTAGATAAAATTAATAGACCTCTTTCCTAACTGGTCGACGATCTTACGGGAAAATTTGAAAATTTAGAGTTATGACAAAGCGACAATGCCAATCACATCCATGAATTGACAAAAACCTGTGAAACTATTGATCGCAAATTAGAATCAAACACGCACGCATGTGACGAAATCAATTTAAAGGTGAATACAACAGAAACAAACGTAGCTGACATTCACAAACAGATTCACACAACAATACAGAACAACTGAACCCCATTTGTCTCGCATTAATTGACAATTTAAAGACCAAATTTTTGAAGAATGTATACAAAAGAAATTGCCATCTATTGTGCATGATTCTGTAGTGGAACACATGAACAACAATAGACAAGTAATCGATGACGATATGCAGACAAACACAACTCAATGCCAAGCACAACAGAATAGTACACCCACTACACATTTTAACACACACAGAAGAAAATCTCGATTCGGAAATGAACACATGTACATATACGAATTTCAACACTCAAATACACAATACACTGACACGCATAGCAACAGATGCCCATCACCTGAAATACAATACAATTATGATTTTGATGAAGAACCATGTACACACAGGGAAGAATTCAATGATTACACGGAAAGAGACAGACGAACACGTAACAAAGAAGAAGAAAGTCAATTCAAGCACCGTAAATTCCAACCTTTTGTACCAGGTAAAAACACTGTACACCCTGTCATCTTCTTAAAAGCTTTTAGGAATGCATTCCCACGTTCGTGGAGCGACCACAAACGCATTGCGTACGTTGTGGATTACATTAAAGGGGACGCTGCTGTCTGGGCTTACCATGAAAGCGACACATGTGTAACATACGAGCAGTTTGAACGCGCCTTCTTGAATAAGTTTTGGTCACCCACTGTGCAGGAACGTATCCGCAAACAAGTCACTGAACCCGAACACTTCAATCCTAAAAACGGCAATCTGCTCCGATATTTTGAAAAATACCTAAACATGATACACTTTCTTAATGAACCAGTGAAACCAAAAGAAGTGATCCGATCACTGAAAGCAAGACTTCTTTTTAATATTAAAGAGAAATTACTGTACTTACCGGACGACGATCCTGATTATTTTTTGGAAAAGTTAGATGCTGTTGATTTACTGTATGAAGAACAAGAACCAACACACAACTCACGCGGTAGGAATCAACATGTCTACATTGCTACATTACCAAACACGCAGCAAAATTCACAACACACAGTAAACATGCAAAACAATTACCAAAACTCACAGCTGCATACAAACAACAACTGTAACTATACACAGGGAGATAACCCGTACAAAAAACGAAGAAACGACCATTTCAATTCAAGAAGGAATAACGGAAACAACAACGGACACAAAGCCAAACAGAAATACTGGCAAAGAAACAACAACACACATTACACAAGAAATGGAACACCTACACCGCACTGTAACCAGAACAACAACCAGTATTATGTGAGACAGTGGCAAACACAGCAGCCGCCACCACAAAATCCTATTCAGATGCCACAAGGGAATTTCGCACAAACAAGAAACACAAACCAACAAATGACATCAGCCAACCGAAAACAGACAGGCGATTGGCAAAGACAATATCCTAATGTAAATATTATTGAGGTAGCTAACGAAACTACAGCTACACTTACCAATGACCAGACAAACCAAGTAGACTAGAACCAGTCATTACTGAGCCCCAGGTCGTGACTGAGGAACATTTGGGGGGCAACTTCAATTTAGAAACAATGTTTGAATACACACTTGCTAGTGAAACTTCGAAACAAGAAAAATTAACATTTACACAACAAGAGTTGCCAACACTATTCTTAAGATATAATGAAAGTGGAAACTTAGCTGATGATCTGATAAATGACAACACAAAATGTCACAATGTAAAGAAAAGATTTGTACTGTCTTCCATCTCAGGCATTGTAGGAGGTATACCTACTAACATAATTATTGATACAGGAGCTGCTGTCAGTGTGATTTCTCACAATTTTTATACTATGATGAAGAAAACTTCTAAGATACCAGAGTTCCCAGTTCAATACTGTTTAATATTAACTGCATTAGGTAATAAGTCAAGTAGTGTTAATAAGCAGGTATTTGTGACTGTTAATACGGGAAATGGAATCTCACAATGGCCTTTCCTAGTTGTCCAAAACCTTGCTGCCAATCGTATATTGGGCTTTGATTTTCTTTGCGAGAAGGACTGCACAATAGACTTCTCCAAAGGCATTTGTTATTTTAAGTATGAAGGGAGAGACATAGTTTTGAACTTGGACACTCGACTAGTAGACCATAACAAGCACTCTTCTGGCTACAAGATACAGATTATACATGAGACTGACGTAGATTCCACACAACAACCTATATCACACAGTGAGGTAGTGAAAGATGTACTTACACAAATTAATTCTAAGTTATCAGAATGTGATGCTATTAATGAAGAGGAGAGATCCCAACTTAAACATATTTTACTTAAGAATAAGGATGTTTTCACTAGTAAGCCAGGTAGGATCAACACATATATGTATACGACTGAAGTCAAGCCTCACCATATCTATTACCTTAAGTCATACAATGTACCTCTAGCTCTGCGACCTGCGGTTTGGGAAGAACTAAAGAAAATGATTACATGGAATATTATAGAACCATCAACATCTCCGTAATGGAGCTCTTTGCATGTAGTGAAAAGACACAATGGAAGTATCAGGTTAGTATTAGATGCAAAAGCTATCAACCAAATTATCTTACCTGTGAGGACATAACCAGAAAATCTTGATGAACAACTTCAGAAATTCTTGGATGCAAAATATTTCTCTACAATAGATCTTAAAAATTCGTTTTGTCAGGTGCCAATAAGCAAGGAATCTATAAAATATACAGCCTTTATGTTTCTGGCAGAACTTATCAGTTTTGTGTATTACTATTTGGCCTAAATGTAAGCTCAGGAGTTTTCAATACTGCACTAAACTCTGTACTCGGTGATGATTTACTAGAAACTGTTACTATGTAGATGACATACTGATTGCCTCAAAAACATGGAAGGAACACACTGATACCCTGAACACTTTACTATGCAGATTCACACAAGCTGGAATCACTGCCAATCTTTGTAAATCTAGATTTGCTGAGATCAAATACCTAGCACTTTTTGAGGAAATACACAACAATTTACATATATACAACACACCCTATACTCCCAGAGAAATCATGTTTGACACAAAGGAAACTAATGAATGGAGCAACCCACTACCAAAATTTTCTGACACCAAACTTTCACACGAGGAAAAGGTAAGAGAATTACTCATTCCAATTACTGAACGAGCTGACATTAGAAATAAGAATTATGGTGCTAATCTTAAAAGAAGGCAAAATTTTACACTTGGCATGCAAGTTTTACTTAAGACCCACTACAAATCGTCATCACCTCTAAAACGTAATGTTAAGTGGGGTCCATTATATGAAGGTCCTTACACAATCATTGATATACCACACCCTGGAGCATATCTTCTACAAAACCCCAAGAATAAGAGAATTTTAGGTTTGTACCCTCACAAAGATTTGAAAACTTTTAGCCCTTAGCAGAGTATGCTGATACAACAACAAGGTAAGTCACATCTTGTACTTCAAGCTGGGAGAATAAGAAGATATAAGCTATAATTTTAAGTATCTACATTTTACAGCACCAGCAACGACAGCAGCAGCAAGAAGATAAGACACAGGAAGAACTAACAATTTTCATGCAAAGCACAGCTACTGATTATATTTATTAACACCCTGCAGACAAGCTGACAGACTAAATGACCGGAGACAGTTTCCGCCCTGAACCTGATAAATTAATTGCCATGATAGACACTTGATTTGCTATTCACACTCACAGCACAATCCACATGAACACAACATGCACAAAAAACACTCTACAGGAAATGACAAGTGAGATTAATTGAGCAAGGCTATATACTTTATTTTAATTGTAAATGATACATTGTGCATGTGCTAATTTGGAATTGATTGTGGATGTGACGTGTCGTGTCTCATTCTAATCATGACTTTTCAAGACAGATCATCTCCAAGATGTTTTTTAACCTACTATGAAAGTTTATGTTGCAGGAAACATTTAATGAGGAAGAACACTTATTGTGTAGTACTGATGTAAAGGAAAATATACTTAAAAGGAAAACTTTATTAAAAAAAAGACTGAACCTGTAAGATAATTTTTTGTATGTCTGACCCATATGTATTTTTAAATATCTAGTTTAATGCAATTGAAAAATGTAACATATGTGTATGTATTACCATACAATGTAATCTAAATGTATAGGTACATGTTTCACAGAAAAAATTTTATATCAATGTAAATATGTAATAGAACACTGTACTCAATGTGAAGTGATATTTGTTATGTTTTGTGCCCTCTGTTGTGAACGAACAATTTGTTTTGCAATGAACAATTTATGAAAAAAAGTTTTGTGCAAATTTTAAAAAAAAAAAAAACGGTTCACTGCACTCATGATGGGGCACTATAGGTGACGTGAGTCGCAAAACCTCGGTACACTTTTCGACGAAACGACGACACAATATCCAGAAGACGACACACGCCTTTCGGAAGACGAAATTGGAGGTTATTGAGTAGATGTAACACGGACTGGTCAGTATGGAACCACTGACACCATGTATTCCTACCAAGACGAAACCACATTTTAACTACGTCTTCCAAAGCACGCTTCATTGCGGGATTGTTGATCTCTAACTTATTTCTTCAAGAACTTTCGTCTCATCGTAAACAAAACGTGTGACACGTGATTTTTACTTTAAAGTGCAAAGACCTTAGCACAGTATAAACAATTTCTAACAAGTGACATTCTACACAGAAAAAATCAGAACAATACGACCGCCGCGGGATTACCAGGTACATGGTTTGGACAGGGCGCACAGTCCAGAACTCAAAACAGAATAAAGGTGCCCCACTCATTTGTACTCCCAGGCGTGTTACATTTGGTACCATCTGGTATCATGGAAACTCCCAAACGAGATGAGTGTAAACTTAGGTCTGACCTGTCCATCGTTGACATGCTCAAAACATTATTGCATGATTACAAACAATTAAGGGAAGATATTAAGTACCAAAGAGAAGATATTAGGCGATTGGTAGATAACCAGGAATTATTATTGCAAGGTAACAAACAGTTAAAGGAAGTGATTAATCGATCGGTAGAGCCTGATAACAAACAGTTAAAGGAACATATTGAGCTATCGGTGGAGCAGATAAATGAACGACTCGGTAAAAATATTGGCGAGACTAATGAGGGTCCAAAAAAGCGGGCTGGTCGGTTTACGTTTGGTTTCTTATTGTTTAGTTATTTATTACCAAAATGTAAAATCTTATAGTGATGGTATATCAAAGGATAAATGAAGTTACCATTCCACTTGAGGAGAACGTTGCAGGTAATACTAACCATTTTGAAATGGTGGAATCTGATGTCAAAGAAGTGAACGAAGAACTTACAAAAAGGATTGAGGTTTACGACGAGCATTTCGAACAACTAGATGAGGAAGTGAAATACTGTAAACACAGAATCTCAAAGGAATATTTGCTACGATTCTGGTCGCGACAGATGAAAAAGGCAGAAGGTTTGAGAGGGTGTGACTAGAAATTAAATAAATTTTTTCAAGATTATTATGAGAGGAACTTATATGTAGGTGAACCAGCGACGACAGAAGCAATTGTGTCCCTGACCATAAGTAAACTGCCAACAGGAGTTCAGGATAAGTTGCTAGTAATCCCTAGAGACGACGCAGAGGCAATGAAGTCAGCCTCAGGACAATTAGAATGTTGTATGAGTCACGTGTAACAGGAGGAGGTAATAGCGGCCTATTAGGTAGCTACGAACCCAATACAAATGACCATTCAAACGATAATAATAGACATAATGGACGACATAGGAATAATAATAATGACAGGAGGCATTACGGTGGCTTCTGTCGCTATGGTGGTCATCGGGACGACCGTGGCGGTTACAGATATCAGAATTCAAGGGACTATGCATTGGATGACCAGGTGCAAAACTGGAAATATAGAAAGTGGAAAGAATGTATAACATATTTTGAGGGTGTAATCAACAGCATACCTCATGCCATGAGGGCAAACACCATGTGGAGAACATTAAACCATACCATAGTGAGCAATATTAATGACTGATTTTTCTGTGTGACATGTGGGACCTGTACACATGTCAGCTGCTTTTCTCCTTAAGTACAGACATTAATTCCTGATTATTATAAGGTTTTTTGAGGACACACTAATCGAGTGAGATTTAACTAGGTTGTGTTCCCATCACATACAATATCATTTTTTTCTCTTTTCACTTTCTATCTGTTTAATCTAGATTATATGTATTACATTTCTTGTTGTCTACAAGTGATATGGTTTGACTGATTACTAGTGTTTATAAGTTGTGCTACCCAAAAGATTTTCATTTAAAAGGTTCTTACTACTCCTGCATACTAATTCCTATTATTTTTTGTACCATTCACTTAGTAACTAAATTTAATTTACATTTACATCTACATTTACATCCATACTCCGCAAGCCACCTGACGGTATGTGGCGGAGGGCACCTTGAGTACCTCTATCTGTTCTCCCTTCTATTCCAGTCTCGTATTGTTCGTGGAAAGAAGGATTGTCGGTATGCCTCTGTGTGGGCTCTAATCTCTCTGATTTTATCCTCATGGTCTCTTCGCGAGATATACGTAGGACGGAGCAATATACTGCTGGACTCCTCGGTGAAGGTATGATCTCGAAACTTCAAGAAAAGCCCGTACCGAGCTACTGAGTGTCTCTCCTGTACAGTCTTCCACTGGAGTTTATCTATCATTTCCGTAACGCTTTCGAGATTACTAAATGATCCTGTAATGAAGCGCGCTGCTCTCCGTTGGATCTTCTCTATCTCTTCTGTCAACCCTATCTAGTACGGATCCCACACTGGTGAGCAGTATTCAAGCAGTGGGCGAACAAGCGTACTGTAACCTACTTCCTTTGTTTTCGGATTGCATTTCCTTAGGATTCTTCCAATGAATCTCAGTCTGGCATCTGCTTTACCGACGATCAACTTTATATGATCATTCCATTTTAAATCACTTCTAATGCGTACTCCCAGATAATTTATGGAATTAACTGCTTCCAGTTGCTGACCTGCTATATTGTAGCTAAATAATATGGGATCTTTCTTTCTATGTATTCGCAGCACATTACCTGCACCACGCGTCAATTCGCTGCAGATCCTCCTGCATTTCACTACAATTTTCCATTGTTACAACCTCTCGATATACCAGAGCATCATCCGCAAAAAGCCTCAGTGAACTTCCGATGTCATCCACAAGGTCATTTATGTATATTGTGAATAGCAACGGTTCTGCGACACTCCCCTGCGGCACACCTGAAATCACTCTTACTACGGAAGACTTCTCTACATTGAAAATGACACGCTGCGTTCTGTTATCTAGGAACTCTTCAATCCAATCACACAATTGGTTTGATAGTCAATATGCTCTCAATTTGTTCATTAAACGACTGCAGGGAACTGTATCGAACGCCTTGCGGAAGTCAAGAAACACGGCTCTACCTGGGAACCCGTGTCTATGGCCCTCTGAGTCTCGTGGACGAATAGCGCGAACTGGGTTTCACACGATCGTCTTTTTCGAAACCCATACTGATTCCTACAGAGTAGATTTCTATTCTCCAGAAAAGTCATTATGCTCGAACATAATACGTGTTCCAAAATTCTACAACTGATCGACGTTAGAGATATAGGTCTATAGTTTTGCACATCTGTTCGACGTCCCTTCTTGAAAACGGGGATGACCTGTGCCCCTTTCCAATCCTTTGGAACGCTACTCTCTTATAGAGACCTACGATACACCACTGCAAGAAGGGGGGCAAGTTCCTTCGCGTACTCTGTGTAAAATCGAACTGGTATCCCATCAGGTCCAGCGGCCTTTCCTCTTTTGAGCGATTTTTATTGTTTCTCTATCCCTCTGTCGTCTATTTCGATATCCACCATTTTGTCATCTGTGCGACAATCTAGAGAAGGAACTACTGTGCAGTCTTCCTCTGTGAAACAGCTTTGGAAAAAGACGTTTAGTATTTAGTGGACATGCATATATTTTTCTTCTTATTAGCCTATTTTTTATACTATACCATGTAGAACAACGTAATGTCTACGGTAGTAGTAACAGACTAAGAGTAAGTTGAATAGGCATTGTTAGGACAACACTGAGAGCGTCATGAACCTGTTGCATGTACGCCAAAGGACGGATTACCACAAGGCAAGAGTGGCGAGCTGACGGCTATACTGCACATCTGGCGGTCGGCGCAGCATCAACGCTACAGTCACTCCCCATCCCTTTCACTGTAAAGGTTCAAATGGCTCTGAGCATTATGGGACTCAACATCTTAGGTCATAAGTCCCCTAGAACTTAGAACTACTTAAACCTAACTAACCTAAGGACATCACACACACCCATGCCCGAGGCAGGATTCGAACCTGCGACCGTAGCAGTCCCGCGGTTCCGGACTGCAGCGCCAGAACCGCTGGACCACCGCGGCCGGCTCACTGTAAAGAATACACCCTTGTGATGCAGTGTTGTGAGTAGTGAAATAATTTTCTTTCCTGGATTTTGACGACCTAGTGCTGATGGAGGTTCTTTAGTTTTTGCCTAATAATGTCACCAGTGATATTGTCTACTTGGAGTAGCAGTGAACGCGTGTGTTTTCCTACAATTTCTTTTATCTCCTTCTTTCAGGCACCTGCCTATCATATCTAACCTATAGTATTTGTAATTGTAAACTTTCTATTTCAGGGACTTAATATTCTTGTGTCTTATTGTATGGACTGTTTGTTTATCCACTCTATTATAACTGTGTTTTGCTATACAGGTTGCATTGTAGGTAGGGTTCTTTTATTACGTAAATTTTTTTGCGTATTTGACAACTGTTCTTTATGTTTCCATGATTATGTGTAACTCACGTCTGGTCCACAATGTGGCAATGGGTCTATGCCTGTGGGATGGGGCAGTATACCCCTTCCCCTTACACCATCTCTTTAACCCCCTGCAGTAGGGAATTATCTAGATTTCGATATTCTCTTCGACAATTGGAAAACTTTTTCGGACGGGAATGTAAGCGTACTGTCACATCGCCGGCTGAGTTGTGGAATATCTTTGCGGGCAGCCGCGTCTGTAGAGTCGAGCGCGGGACAAGGAATGTTGTGTAGTGTGTAGCTCTGCATGTGAGAGGCATTGCTAGTATGGAAGTTGAAGTGTTGCTGAAAGTGCTATTACAGTAAAGTGATAAAATAGGTAAATAACTCAGAGGAAAGTGCATCAAGAAGTAATTTAAAAATGAGCTGTGCTGCTGATAACGTATTTGTGTATCCTCTCGTTTCGTGTCGTACCGTGCTGTATCAATCATCCGCGCCGTGTTTGGTCTCCAACAATGAACTAATGTGAATCAGTAATATACTATTTACCACAAAAGAGAGCAGTTAAGTGCCAGTGTCCTGTAGCGAGCGTGTGAACGTTCGTTCGATCATCGCGTTCCGCGTCATCAACAATCAACCTCGACGCGACGGTTACGCGCAGGTTCATACAACTGAGAACTGTGAACTCTAAATTTAACTTTGTGAACTTAAAATTCGAAACTTCCTGGCAGAGTAAAACTGTGTGCCTGACTGAGACTCGAACTCGGGACCTTTGCCTTTCGCGGGAAGTGCTCTACCATCTGAGCTACCGAAGTACGACTCACGCCCGGTCCTCACAGCTGTACTTCTGCCGGTATCTCGTCTCCTACCTTCCAAACTTTACAGAAGCTCTCCTGCGAACCTTGCAGAACTAGCACTCCGCTGCAGAATGAAAATCTCATTCCGGAAGTGTCAAAAATCATTACTAGTGTCAAGGAGGACTGGTACCAATATATCTGTGTATGCGTGGCGAGCGTAAGAACTTTCTTTCGATTATTCGGCTTTCGCATCATCAACAATCATCCGCGCCGTGTTCGGTTACGCGTACGCTCGTGCAAGTGATATTGTGGACAGATAATCATCAAGATTGTTAATTGGGATAAACATTTACGAATTAGAATGTAAACAGTGCAACCTGCGATTTTTCTTTCATCGTCTCAGAATAAAGCTGTTCATACCAGACGTAGAACAGTGTTGTGTTTTAACGTTGAGGGGCTCCCATAAACCCGCCTGCGTATTTCGATAGATAATTTCAGGCAAGCCGGCAGCAGTGTGGAGCAGGACAATACGACCGCCGCGGGATTACCAGGTACGTGGTGTGGACACGGCGCACAGTCCAGAACTCAAAACAGTTTAAAGGTGCCCCACTCATTTGTACTCCCGGGCGTGTTACACGGTAATGCTTAAAACACTGCCCTGAGGGACACCATTGTCCTGCTCAAATCGATCAGAGGGTGTGGCACCAACTCGAGTCGAAAAAAACCGCTGGGACAAGAAAATGGGGAGCTGTCCACGAAAGCCCCACTCAAGCAGTTGCGCGAGTATACAGTGTCTCCAGGTATTATCGTATGCCTTACTTATATTGAAGAAAATGCCAATACAGTGAAGCTGACAGAGGAACAGCCGCCTCCAGCAGGGTGAGCTTGTCGACTGTGGACCGGTATCGGCGGAATCCACACTGAGAGCGGCTACGTTGCCTGGTCTCCAAAAGCCAGACCAGACGACGGTTAACCATTCGCTCCATGGTCTTTCCTGTACATATCGTTAGGGCGATGCTCCGATAACTACTGGGACATGTGCTTTCCTGGTTTGAGCAGGGGCATCAGAATTGCCTTCCTCCAACAGTTGCTTGTCTGCCATATTAGATTACAACAGTCGAGGAGCGGTAGGGACGAAACGCGGGATCCTGGTTTGTATTGGCAGTAGTTTGCGCAGAATGCTCGGGCAGTGTCTGAGCAATGTCTCTGGGCGTCGTTTGGAGGCACCCGTGTTTCAGCACTGCTGCTAACAGTAAACAGCTGTGTATACCAGAAATTCTCTGGATGGCTTTGTATACTTTTGTGGAACAAGTGGAACGGTTGATGGAATCCAGGAACTCCTGCCATGACCGTTTTTTTGCTCTGTTTAACGACAAGGAGTGCCCTGGCTCTCGCGATTCGATAGGCAGTAAGATTGTCCCCTGTTGGGCGACATTTAAATCGTCGAAGAGCTCCATGCCTGTCCCGAATGGCTAAATGGCACTCTTCTGTCCACCAAGGTACAGGTCGTCTCTTAAGAGGACCGAAAGACTTTGGTTTGGACAGGTCACCAGCATGATGGATCACATGTGTGATGTGATCCACCCATTCCTGGACGTTGTTATGGCATTCAAAGACAGCCAACCAACTGAACAGCGTCCAGTTAGCCTTGCCAGTCATCCATGTTGGCAGCTTCTGTTCCAGCAACACATCATCCAGGAGGTGAATGCTGGAATGAAGGTCGTCAATGACCTCCGAGTGGACAGAGTTGGTGAGGATAGGTCAATGGTTGAAAATTACCCAGTAGCAGCAGAGAAATGAGTCGAAGTACCAGTGTTGAGGATGCACAACACTTGAGATGTCAGGAGGCTCTCTAAAACTCGACCCCAAGTGCAAATAGAAGTCCCCACAGGACATGATGGGCATTGAAGTCGCCCAGGAGGGGAAATGATCGGGGGGAGTTGTTCTATAAGATCATAAGATCAGTGAGAGCCTCTAAGTCCACTGCATCCAGAGGAGGTAAATAAAGGGAGCAAACTGTAAGTCTCCAACATGAATGAATTTCATCTTCAACTGCTTGCAGGTTAATATCCAGGGTGGGAACAGAGGAGAGGTGGCCATTATTGACAAACACGGTGACCCCTCTTTTGGCCATTTCCCCAGTCAAGTCATCCTTGCGATATAGCGTATAGCCCCTTAGTACAGGAGCATCAGATGTTCTTAAATGTGTATCCTGTAAACACAAGCAGAGTGGGTATTGCTGTGCTAGGAGTTTCAGTTCATCCACATGTGTCCAGAATCCATTCATGTTCCACTGTATAATGGGAGCCATCTATCAGGGTGGGAGTACCTTCATCCTGACTTTCTGCCAGGGAGGGGAGCACACAATAAGTGAAAGCTCAGTTTTGTGGAGAGATGATTGCCCCAGTCTGACATCAACCTCCATCGCCTATGAAGAGGAATCGAGAGAGATGTCAGAGAGAGTGACATTGACATCATCAGACTGTGTACCTTCTGTCTCCTACAGTGGGCGTGTCTTTGCCTTTGATTTTGATTTTTTGGCCGAGGTGGCTTTGGAGTCACAACCTCTGAAGTGGTTGGAGGTGTAGCAGCACTGGGCAACGCACAAGACTTGACCTGTGGAGGTGCAGGAAGGTCCACAATGTCAGCCACCACAGCCTGTTCTGAAGTTCGCAGGGGAACAGCAGGCTTCACAGGAACTGCAGCAACACATGTGCATTGACAAACGCATGTGCTAGTGCTGATAGTAGCAACCTCCGTTTGTGTAGCGGCATCAGTTTTCAGGACTGGCTGTTATAGAATGGAAGAAAAGGAGGTAGCGAACGTGGGTGGCTGCAGGGACTTTTATAGTTTCTTTACTTCACCACATGGGATCCGCTTTGTGGTTTTAATTTCCTCGATCTTCCGTTCCTCAAGAAAAACTCTATACTCCCTGCTCCACACAGGGTGAACCCCAGAGCAGTTGACACACTTGGGAGGAGAGGTGCAACCAACTCCCTCATGGTCGGCTTTACCGCATTTCCCGAAAGTGGATTCCCCTCTACAGCCAAGAATAGTCTGCCTGAAGTGCTGGTATTTAAAACATCGGATTGGATCTGAGTAATAAGGCCGTACACTGAGACGTAGGAAACCCGCCTTCACATGCTCCGGTAGATTGGTGCTGTTGCAGTAAGGATAAACTTCAGGAGAGCGCCATCCACCCGTTTCATAAGGCGTTGCACGTGACTATGCCTTCCTGGGACCATTCACCTTTCAGTTCTTCTTGGAGAATGTCAACGAGATCCCTGCAAGTCATAACACCTCTGCTGTAGTTCAACGTGTTGTGAAATGCAGTCTCCCCAAGGCACTGCGCTTTCTGAGAGTTCTTGACTTTCTATATAAAAATGGCGAAACTTCGTCAAAACTCTCCTCTTTTCTTACAACTGTAAGAAACCCATTCTGCGAAGCAGTATGCATTCTGTTACTACTGACTGAATCAGTAGGACTGGCTACACGAGCCTTCTTGTTGGATTGTTTATTGGAACCAATCAGCGGCGTACCCTTTCCGCTGGGAGGAGGCAAAGAAGATTTTAAAGGATCCATCTCGGTCCCACGAGCAGCTATGGAACTAGAAGTCCACCTAGACAAAGACCTGCATTCCTACGTAAGCCTTATACAACTGAGATGTGGCAGGTCCCCAGAGGTTGCCCACTAACGACTGTTCCACCTCAACAGCCATGCGTCTCATCAGCGTGCAGCACAACTTGAGATTGAAGGTTTTTTACAGAGGTTTATTCCATCCTCTCGATCTGGGCAGTCAAGCCGAGATCCCCATTCCCTGAGACATAGAAAGTTCCAACGGTGGCTGCTGATTCCCCAGAGCTTATTGTGACAGAGGACTGGGGGCGGAATGGACCAAAAGCACACACAGGTGCACGCTCAAGCAGCAGCAACGCACACGGAGTTTAAAACATGATTCACTCGACATGGGGAAGCTATATATATAGGGTGTACTGCGAGGACGGCGTTAAGCAAAGCCAAATTATTAAGTTCATAGTTGAGTTTGATAAACTACATCTCCGATTTCCATGCAGTTTCTAAATCTCTTGAAAGCACCATGTGTACTTTTTCTGATGTCATCATGGTGTTATTTTATGAGGACACCACTATTCCTAACCTGAACAATCAATTCCATCGCACGGCGGCTAAAGTAGGACAGTTCAACGAGGTATGGGGGCTGCACTGAAGCTGAGGTGGATCTTCACAGCGCAGGAGGTATCTGTGGGTCGCCCAAGTGTGGCCAATGCGGAGCCGGCAGAGAATCGCAGAGACCCTGCCAGAGGCCACATGGAGGATTTCCACACATTCATATTCTCCTTAATGGTACACAGTTTGTTGTGTGTACTGAGACTGTACCATTCCATCTCCCGAAGCTGGGAAACCTTGCGGCGTAAAAACGAACGCAGGTCAGTTACTAGAATGCCGACCTCCATAAGCGGTTTCTGTGTAGCCTGTTTGGCCACCCTGTCAGCAAGTTCGTTGCCTAGAATTCCGACGTGACCTGGGGTCAGACAAACACCACATGAACGACTGGACTGTTCCAGGGCATAGATGGAGTGCTGGATGGTTGCTACCGAAGTATGACGAGGGTAGCAGTGGTCGATAGCTTGTGGCTGCTCAAGTACAGAGAAGAAACGACTCTCCAGGGCATGAACGGATATTCTCAAGAGCACGAAATATAGCCACCACCTCTACAGTGGAAACACTGCAGCCATCAGGCAAGAAATGTCCAACACGTCCTCCATGGACACACGCGAATCCGACGTGACAATCAGCCATCAAGCCGTCGGTCTAAAACACGTCATGGCATCGCTACATATCAATAATCTAGAGGAAGTGACAGCAGAGAGCTGCGGGCTTAACTGTGTCCTTGGGGCAACGTGAAAGGTCGAGACGAAACCGTGGCCTAGGTGTACACCATGGAGGTGTACAGAATGGATCTCAAGTGCAGGTGGTAAAGGCAAGGATTCCTGTTTGGGTAGAGGGGATCAGATGCGAACTGCAATTGTAAGCCCTGACCAGGGCCACTGATGCAGGACGTATTGCGTGTCTATATCCATTGCGTCTGAGGGTCCGGCGAGATATAGGTCCTCAGCAATACCAGACTCTCCATCTCATCCTCAGACACAGAGCTTGTAGTAAGTGGCGCTATGGGAGCCACTGCAACGTCCAGGTTCTTTGGGGTCTTCTTCTTGGTTTTCTCTCACTGCACTGTTGTTTTCTCAGGCTGGGAAGGCTTCACTGAGTCAGTTTCAGGGACTGAGGAGGACTGTGAAGTCCTACAAGCAGCTTCCTGTGGTTGCTTCAGCTACGAGTGGGTGTCTGCTTTGCCACTGGTAGGAACCTGGGAAGGGAGTGATGCAAGCGACCCCTTCCTAGCAAGAGGAGCTGAAAAAGACTTATGGTTCTCTGGCTGAATGACGTCCCCGATGGTTGGGGGGTGGGGGAGGGGGTTGCTCCCAAAGTAGGTGGTGTAGGAGCAACAGAGAGGGAAGTGCCCTCACCATCAAAGGGGCTATTGGAGTCTGGTGGGTCAGAGTTCCAACTGTATACGGCAGAACAGAAGGTGCTAGAACTGTTGACGTAGCGGCGGCGTCATATGCACAGGATGTAGCCTCTCACATTTTCTCTTAGCCTCAGTTGGTACAGGGTCTAGTATTCCATGGTTTTCCTTCCTCTGTAGAATCCTACAGTCCGGCGAGCAAGGGGAATGGTGCCTGCTGCCGTTGACGTAGATGGGAGGCGGACCACAGGGAATATTGGGATGTGAAAGACGTCCACAATATCGTCAGGTGACGCTGGAAGTACAGCGGGAAGACTTATGCCCACACTTCCAGCACTTTAAGCACTGCGTTGTGGGAGGGGTACATGGCTTGACATCACAGTGGTAGACCATCACCTTGACCTTCTCAGATAATGTGTCACCCTGGAAGACCAAGATAAAGGCACCAGTGGCATCCTGATTATCCCTCAGACCCCAATGGATGCGCCAGACAAAATGAACTCCTCGCCGCACTAAACTGGCGCGCAGCTCGTCGGCAGACTGCAAAAGAATGTCTATGTGGAATATAATACTCTGGACCATATTTGAGCTCTTATGGGGCATAATGGTAACAGAAGCATCCCCCAGCTTGTCACAGGCGAGTAATGCCCATGACTGGTCAGAGGATGCCTTATTTATCAAAACCGTCCCAGAGCGCATTTTGGACAAGCCGTCCACCTCCCCAAACTTGTCGTCTTAAGGATCTGCAAAAAACTGAGGCGTCACTGGCATCAAAGGTTCCCCATCAACCCATCAACATTCGTACATACGACGTACTGGGGCGAAGCTTCACTGCCATCCTTAGCCTGGCGTTTCTGCATAGGTGTGGCCAGGTAGGGGAACTATCTGGTGTCATATTTCTTTGAACTGAAGTTAGACCTCGACCGCAGAGAGGTGTGACCAGGTAGGGGAACTCTCTGGTGTCATATTTCTTTGAACTGAAGTTAGACCTCGATTGCAGAGACTGATGGTATGGACCACTAGCAAGAGATGACATACTGCGCTTCATGGCGTGTCATCAGCCCTGATGCCACGTACTCTATCCAGGGGCCCACAGGGGCCATCCAGCCTCAGCAAAGGCCACATGGAAGGATGGCCATTTCCACGAGCCCGATACCCCAGGGAGATAGGCATCTACTCTTAGACATACGTGGGGAGTTACCGGCGCAGGCATCAGCAGACCGATCCCTGAATTGTCAGGGGGCTACAACCAACAGTGTACATGGCGGCCCCTCCACAACAGACTGGCTACTGTGCTGGATATCAGTTGCAAACAAGCAAGCAAGTCCATTATCGGCGCAGAAAAAGATACTAAACAGTGGATGAAGGAAACCGCACCAAGGAGGGTGACCTCGCCCAACAGCTGGAGAATGAGCGGAAGTGCAGAGCCACGTCCACGAAGGATGCGAGAAGCTTCAATGCATGATGGACACAATGCACCATGTAAGGTGCCCTTCCCCAATTGGCTCGCTCTTCGGGAAAATTTGGGAAAATATTCAAAGCCCACTGGGCACCATCACATAAAGGCCGAAACGTGTGAGACCCCTTTTAGTCTCCTCTTACGATAAGCCGGAATACGACGGGCCTATTCTTACCTCCAGACCCGCAGGGGGAAATTTTCACGATTTTAACGCAAGACTGTACTTCCCATCTACGTCGAAACTAACGAAGTGTCACTGAAAATTGGTTCTGTCCAACGAAAGATGCAGTAATTAGTAAAAAAAGGATAATATAAAAGTAAAAATCATTTATTATTTACATTGGTAACGGTGTGCAGTGAAGGGGGACCGGCGCTCTCTGCCAGCAGGATCGTTATTGCTGGTGTTTGCAAACCGAGGGCCTCACTGCAAGATACGCCGTTGTAGTTAATGCAATTTGTGAAAATTTTCGTGCTCTGTGCCACCAGTGCGGGAAATTTACCTTCACGATGCCTCAGAGTATCCAATTGTCGTCCACAGTTGCAATTATTATCAAACAGTAAGTTGTGCGCTATTAAAGCTTAAGTGATATTGCCCCTTGTGACCTACATGTGATGGTTCGTTCTAGGAATGGGAGAAACCGACCGAACTGGTATTTCCAGTACACGTTTGGTCTCGGTTATAACATTTTAACGGTATATGAATGTGACACTGCAACGGTTATAACATTTTAACGGCATATTAATTTTGCACTCCAACGGTGCTAAAATTTTTGATTTTAAAAGAAAACTTTTTTCAAAACTAGTAATATTTATTCGTAAAATTTCCTTTGTCATGAAATCTTGGGTTATTACAGAAAACGGGAAAAACAATCAGTACTATTTCAGTAACAACACTGACAGTTACAAACACGCAACAGATACATGATTTG
This sequence comes from Schistocerca cancellata, assembly GCF_023864275.1. Lineage (NCBI taxonomy): Eukaryota > Metazoa > Arthropoda > Insecta > Orthoptera > Acrididae > Schistocerca > Schistocerca cancellata. The sequence continues at coordinate 512,919,268 of NC_064634.1, forward strand.
AGAATCGCTACAGCACTGGTGAGACAATAATGGGGCTGCTGTCGCGTGTCGTGATCTATTACACGATGCATGTGCAAGTGCAGTGTGCTGGACGTGCCCACCCGTGGTCTATCATTGATGACACAATAATTTATTCATTATTTACAATAAAAATGGAAAGTAACTGATCTGCCAACTGTGTCTACATACACTGATAAGCCAAAACATTATGACCACTGCCCAACGCGGCGTTGGATGCCGCTTGGTGGCGTTGAGGGCACGTGATGCGGTAACAAAAGTACAATCATGCTCACAAATTAACGATAATGCTGATACATGATGAAACAACGCTCTGGTGAGCGGTTTGCGGGTTTAAATCACCTCGGGGTCTGACCATGCGGTGCATTTGACCTGCAGTCGTCGCACAGTGGCGCTGGCAGCAGTCCACAAACGCAGAGGTGTGTTGGTGCATGTCAGAGTGCGGTGCAGCGAGTACGTGTACAGACATTTCCAGGGGTGCAAATGATGACTGTGTGTCGAAAATGGCTCAAAGAATACATACTGATGACGTTATGAGGGGTAGAATACTAGGGCGATTGGAGTCTGGTCAAACACAGCAGGTCATAGCACGGGCCCTCCGTGTGCCACAAAGTGTGATCCCAAGATTATAGTAACGATTCCAGCAGACAGGAAACGTTCAGAGTGCAGAACACCACAAGAAGACCGATATCTCACCATCAGTGCCCGCAGACGGCCACGAAGTACTGCAGGTAGCCTTGCTCGGGACCTTAGCGCAGCCACTGGAAGGTTGTCTCCACTAACACAATCTACAGACAACTGAACAGACATGGTTTATTCGCTCAGAGACTTGCAAGGTGCATTCCACTGACCACTGGTCACAGGAGAGCTCTTAAAGGCTGGTGTAAGGAACACAGTACATAATAAATGAAAAGCACGAGTTTGCTTTTGTTCTACAATATTACTTTTATTTCTAACCGGTTTTCGGGTTACAAGGCCATCTTCAGACATTTACTGGTCATTGGAACAGTGGTCCCAGGTTATGTTCACGGACGAGTGAACCCGAACCACATGCCACTGTTAAGCACTAATGAAGGACTGAGTCCCTTACTTCGATTGCACATAATTCATTAAGGTCTACCAAACACATTTATTTCAAATAACATAAATGAAATTACATTAGAATCGGTCTGACATTAAACAGGAATAAAAAAAAAACTATTTCAATATCAGCTGATTTAGTGCGTAAAGCGCGAGTGAAGCCAATAACCAGATAAACTAAACAATTCTCCGTAATTCAAAAGAAAGAGAAAAACAAAATTGAATCAATACACCTCACTGACAAATATCCAAAAAGCTTTACAATACTACTCAAAAGAATACACTGAAGTGGGGAGCAGTCATTCACCCAACAGAACACTTCAAAACGAGTTCAATAACACAGATGCGTGCCCCAGAAAAATGCAAGACATTAAATACACTTCATTTGATGAATAACAAATACTCATTAACATTACGCCACTCCTGTTTGAACTGCAGTGCCCCAAAGAAACAGGCGCTTATTCTGAAAGGACAATTTTTTTATATGTTTAAATTACATCATTAAGGAATTCCAAAAGATGTCCAAACGAACCCCCCCACTTTCAGCTGAGGCACAAATCTTTCCCCTTTCTAGGCGGAGGCTGAACCAGAAACACAGAATGCCACAAAAACACAGTTTTGCTGTGAAATCTTACAGGACACCCGGAAGCAGTAACACAGACAAGGGGTCGGCACCCACAAATAACACAGGCTAAAAGTCAGGCTGGGAGCACATCCTACGAGAACTCGTTCACGCTATGCTCACCACAAACTGTAGACATTCCGGCCCAACATCTGCTTGCGGTGGCTGCCAGAAGGACGAAGCAACCAACAGGCCCACGCTGTGCTTCTCACACAGGCACCTCAATTTGTACAATCATCTAGGCCAACACCAACTCCGGCTCACCTCTCACTGCGATGCTTGGCACAGTTTATATGAAATGCCTTCCAGGCAACCAGTAACCGCCGCAGGAGTTACACGATTAGCAAACAGCCCCAGCGTAACAGACATCGCACATGTGCTTACGCCCGAGCCACAATTCTGCCAGCCTCACCGGCCGCCCCAAGCCGACTGCCTCTCGCCGTCCCGCGCCCCAGCCGAAAAAACAAAGATGCTCATGCCCGGGACGCGCCAAAGATAACAAGCCGATCGCTGATGATCGACCAGAGATCTGGCTCACCAGGTACAGTCTGAAAAATGATTCTCGCAGATTTTTCATCTGGCGTGAACCAGGAACCAGATACCAACCCCTTAATGTCCTTGAAAGGGACCTGTCTGGAGGTCGTGGTTTGATGGCATGGGGTGTGATTACGATTGGTGCACGTACACCCCTGCATATCTTTGAAAGAGGAACTGTAACAGATCAGGTGTATCGGGACGTCATTTTGCAGCAGTATGTCCGCCTTTTCAGGGGTGCATTGGGTCCCACCTTACTCCTGATGGGTGATAACGCACGGCCCCACGGAGCTGCTATGGTGGGGGAGCACCTTGAAACAGAAGGTATCAGGCGAATGGAGTAGCCTGCCTGTTCTCCAGAACTAAACCCCATTGAGTACCTCTGGGATGCTCTCGGTCGACGTATCGCTGCACATCTTAAAACCCCTAGGACACTTCAGGAGTTCCGATAGGCACTCGTGCAAGAATGGGAGACTATACCCCAGCAGCTGCTCGAACACCTGATCCAGAGTATGCCAACCCGTTGTGCGGCCTGTGTACGTGTGCATGGCGATCATATACCGTATTGATGTCGGGGTACACACGCAAGAAACAGTGGCGTTTTGCAGTACATGTATTTCGGACAGTTTTGTCAACTTAGCACCAATACCGTGGACTTGCAGATTTGTATCGTGTGTGTTCCCTATGTGCCTATGCTATTAGCGCCAGTTTTGTGTAGTGCCACGTTTTTGTAGCACCACATTCCGCAATTATCCTTAATTTATGAGCATGAGTGTATATAAGCGGAGCAGACATGAACAAGGGATCACCCTAGCGAAGATATCGGCTGCAAATGGGGAAATCCATTGAGATAAGCGACTCTGACAAAAGACACACTATTATTACGCAGAGCATGTGAACTACTACCTCGAAAACGGCGAAGCTGGTCGAATGTTCACTTGCTATTGTCATGAGCATCTACGGAAAGAGGTAGAAGGACAGTGAAACTACGACTAGGTGCTAGGTGCTATATGGTTGGATGTTCACGACTCTTCACGGAACGTGTGGTTCGAAGGCTTGTCTACTCTGTAAAGTGGAATAGACGGTGATTTGTGGCATCTCTGCCGAAAGAGATACTGGTGCATAAAAAAGTGTTTCGAAGCGCACAGCATGGTTCTCCGCATCAGATCACCCCTACGAGTTCACATGTCGATCCAACGACATCGTCAGTTACGACTGCAATGGGCGCGGGACCATCGGGATTCGATCGTCGATCAATGGAAAAGTGCCGGCTCTTCGGGTGAGTTGCTTTTTCACATTAGGTCACTGGTCGACTATACAAACGCCGTCATCGAGATTAATTGCGGCTCGAAACGTGCAGCGTGCCACGGACGGAGACTTGTGGGAGCAGTATTATGCCAAGGAAGACATCCTTCTGCGGTTGCTTGGCGCCAGTGGTAGAAGTCGAAGGCACGCCGACAGTTGCGAACTACCTGCGCCACTGCATACTTGATGTCTTCCCCGACGGCGATATCATATTTCAACAGTACAAGAAAAAAAATGGTTCAAATGGCTCTGAGCACTATGGGACTCAACTGCTGTGGTCATAAGTCCCCTAGAACTTAGAACTACTTAAACCTAACTAACCTAAGGACATCACACACATCCATGCCCGAGGCAGGATTCGAACCTGCGACCGTAGCGGTCGTGCGGTTCCAGACTGTAGCGCCTTTAACCGCTCGGCCACTTCGGCCGGCATTTCAGCAGTACAATTGTCTGTGTCTCGGAGCCACGACCGTGCTACAGTGGTTTCAGGAATATCATAGCGAAATCACGACTATGTCTTGGCAACCATATCCGTCTGATGTAAATCCTATGAAAGCCATCTGGGTCGTTGTTGGGAGCCAACACCGCTTACACAAATCAGCGGCCCATTGTTTACGCGAATTACATGACCTGTCCGTAGACATCTAATGCCACTTATCTCCACAAACCTATCAATATACTGTCGGATCCCTGAAACGCAGAATCAGTAATGTATTTCGTTCCAAAAACGGAAAAAAGCTATAAATAGGTCGTCATAATTTTTTGGCTCATCAGTGCCATACGTCTTTATCTGCTTGTAGCCCTTGGAAACGAATAACTTAACACGAAAAACTGAGTTCTCCAGCCTCAGTTTTCACTATTTACTACTGGCTATTCTTAATGCCTAATTAGTGGCACTATCATCGATTACAAGAGGATTTTTGACCAGAGTTTCAAAACATTAGAATCTATAGGAGAATATTGGTGATTTTTTTGTAGTACTGAAATCCTCACTGCTTTTCGAGAAAAACAGCGAACGATGGACGTAGTAAATTTTATTTATTTTATTTGACAGCTCGATTCTACTTATTTTAAAACCTACGATTCAAAAAGTCTGAGGGGGTCTCGGTTTTCTTCAGTCTACGTTTGTTATAGGAAATAATACCAGTAAGAAATCGGATATTCAGGAACTTGTTACTTTGTGTGGTTTTAACAGTCAGACGAAACTGAAGATGAAATAAAGTGCTTCAGCCGAAAGCCCATTGTTTCAGTGATGACCTCCATCCCTAGTTCGTTCTAAAGACGCGATCACGTGCTTCCTGGCTAAAATTTATTTGGTGGTTGTAGCAAAGTAAAATAATCTGCGAAAAACTGTTATCAAAGAATAGAGGATAGTTGTCACGTGCTGAATTATCAGCACCAGGAACTTGGAGCCTTATCAACAAAAATGCCAATCAAACACAACAAACTGAATTTATGAAACTCAACCGACCATCTGAATTGCACAGGTGACGTGCCACATCTACATCCACATTATTACTCTGCAATTCTGACTTAGGCAGAGGGGTCACAGAACCACTTTCACACTCTCTACCATTCCACTCTTGAACAGCACACTGGAGAAAACGCCTAAATCTTTATGTGAGTGCTCTGACCTATCTTATTTTTACTATGGCCATTACTTTCTCCTCATGAAAGTCGAAGTCAATAAATTGTTTTAGCGTACTGAGGGAAAATTTTGGCATGCTGAGGGAAAAGTTGATGATTTGCGATAACACGAAACGAACTGCCATTCTTAAAACTTTCTCTATGTGTGCAAGTCCTGTTTGGTAAGGCTGTCATACTGCGAAACAATATACACTCAAAATGTAGTGTAGGAAGTTTCTTTAATAGGCCTGCTGCATTTTCTAACTGCTCTAACTACAAAACACAGCCTGACTGTAATCCCTATGTTATTAGTTAAACCCAGTTTAAAGGCATTAGTTAGTACTTACGTGAAGGACCACACACTTTTTATTGTTGAGGCTCAGTTACCAGATACCACTTTTACTAGATAGTAAGCGACGTCACCATCGACAAACAGTGTACGGAGACTGCTAATCCTATAAATCGTTTATGTAGTTTAGGAACAATAAAAGGCCTACAAAACTTTTTTGAGTAATCCCTGATGTAACTTCGTGTTCCCTGGTTGACTTTCCGTCATTTACTACGAAGTGCGTCCTTGCCGACAGAAACTCACGAATCCAGTCGCACAGCTGAGGCGATACTCCATGGACATGCAGTCTGATTAAAAGCCGATTGTGCGGACTGGTGTCAAAGTCTAGAAATATAGTGAGGGTTCCTGCCCACTTTTCTCCTATAGGGTGCCTAAAGGATGCTGCTTTCTTGAATAGCTATACAATTCAAGCAAATGACATTAGTGGTTTTTATTACACAAGGCAGAAAAAGGCTTGCATCACTTCGGTTCCGAGAGTTCCGGAACCTGTACAGAAAATTGATATAGAGATCAACGTAAACATCATTTCCGCCCATTTTATTGCTCATGAAAACCACACATTGCATGTTGTACCGCCATACCTTCAGAGGTGGCGGTCCAGATTGCTGTACACACCGGTACCTCTAATACCCAATAGCACGTCCTCTTGCACTGATGCATGCCTGTATTCGTCGTGGCATACTACCCAAAGTTCATCAAGACGCTGTTGGTCCATATTGTCCCACTCCTCAACGGCGATTCGACGTAGATCCCTCAGAATGGTTGGTGGGTTATGTCGTCTATGAACAGATCTTTTCAGTGTATCCCAGGCATGTTCTATTGGGTTCATGTCTGCAGAGCATGCTGGCCAATCTAGTCGAGCGATGTCGTTATACTGAAGGAAGTCATTCACAAGATGTGCAGGATGGGACACGAATTGACGTCCATGAAGACGAATGGTTGGTTGATTGGTTTAAAAGAGGGAGGAAGGGCCCGAACTGCGAGGTCATCGGTCCCTTGTTCCGATTAAAGCAAAACATACAACACAAAGCTGGAAGAAATTAAAAACTACAAGAACGACAGAAGGGGAACAAACACTAAAATGGAAAAAATTGACAAGAAAACCACAGAGAGGCACAAGAAACAGGTAGAAGAAACTAAAACGAAAGAGCAAATGACCATGCCTGGCTGATCACGAGAAGAAAACGCATAAGCCAGCCGCTCTGTGACACTTTAAAACCTCCATCATAAAAGCACTAGGGTGGAGGACACAGAGGGACAAAGGACTTGATCAAATGATAAAACCCACCCTCACGAATGAAACGTCAAACTAAATCAGCCGATGAGGCAATTTCACATAAAATTAGAGGGAACGAGTCCGGTAAATCGTCACAGGGCAGTCAGAGTGGGACAGTGCACCAGAATGTAGGCCACTCTTCACTGGGCGCCGACCTCCAGAGGTGGTTCCCGTGTAGCTTGTGTCGCCAGCCTGTCGGCAAGTTCGTTGCCTGAATTCCGACATGACCTGGTGAAGCGTGATTTATTTTCAAAGAATTTTCTAGAGAATTTATTCTACTTACTAGCGATTCATCAAGAAAATTAACACATTTAATCACACTATGTGAGCGTGGAAGTAGTTGCCAGGAAGTAACTGATGAAATCATAAGCAAATTCCTTTTTAACAAATGGTTATTTATTCACATTAATGGTGCCTAAAGCATTTCTTTAAAAGAAACCGATTTAAATGTATAGTCAGAAAGCACCCTCTAAATATCAAGTTACAACTTATTCAGATGCAGAAAGAAACAAATTTTTGACTGTATGAGCTTTCGGGCTGAGAACCTTGCCGTTCCCTTTTGACTCGCCCGTAGTTACGACTGCTCACAACAACCTCTGAAAGACTACACTGGTGCAAATCTGCAACACGCCAGATTACTTTAAACTAAAGGTTTTAACAATTCACACAAGCACACCAACTATGCACCCCGTAGGAGGGATGGAAATGGTACAAAACACTAAAATTAAAATATTAACTTGATTTTAACTTCTAAGAAAAGTCTTAAGGTGGAAGGGTGGCAACTTTATATACTAAAGTGACCATTTAAATAAAAGCCCGTGAAATGCAATGTTATATAAAATTATACAAGGTTGGCAAAACATGCTCTACAGTACACATATACCGCCTCTCAAGATTATAGACAAGATAAAAACATATTTCATGAATTAGGCCGTTACACTTCAAGCAATAAATTCGTTTAACACACCGAATTCGACAAACATGACAGAGGCAGCTACTAACATACGGCAGATTGATAGGCAGATTACCCAACAACCCGAACCGCAGGTTGCTCTAACCCACCCCTACTCCACAAGGGAATAACGGACCATCCAATTCATAAATAACCACCTTACCGCGGGTGGGCAAACGGTGAAGAATGGTGGGACGATCCCAAAACAAAGCGGCTGGTGACCTCACCAAGAAAACAAGTAGAATTTAACAAGTACATGAAACAACACTAATCACTTAACTTTTAATAAACTGCGATTTATTGAGAAGACCTGGCGCAGCACCCGCAAATCGCTCTCCAGAACCGTCCGCTGCCAGCCGCTTCAACGGACGCAGGAAGGCGCACCGATCTCCCGTCTCACGGCGTCGCAGCTCGCACCGGCCAGACCGATGTCGTGGGTTGACTCCTGTTGCTCTCGTGTCGACCTCGAAGCCACTACCCCTCGCTATACAGCGCGGCCCACTGTACTCACGTGGCGACCTCACATGCGCCGACGCTCAAGGTGGACAAGTCAGCCGCGACCGACCAACCGATCGATCCAACCACCAATGACCATTGCCTGAGCAACTCGAGCAGACTGGCGGCCTAACGCACAGACACAGATGCAGGCACTAAGCCCCGACTGGGCGACCACTCACTGAGTTCCCTTACTGGCGGAGTGGAAAGACTCTCATTTATCCGGCTTTAAAGATTGATCCGAACGAAAGACATACTAGCACTCCGGACGACAGACAGACACTAACTCCCTCACAAATTCGGACGAGAGACAGACTAGCGAGCTGAGGACGAGAGACAGACCCAAACTGACCGACTGGCGAGCTCATAGCGCCCCTTAAATGCATTTGAACAGGAATCTTTCCCCCTTTCCCACCAGAGGGAGACACCCAAGTTGCGATTGCCACAGCGGCGCCACCGCCAGAAAGGGAGGGCGACTGCTTCACACTACGCGCTGCGGCGCGCTCTTCAAAACAGCAGTTTTTACCACAGCTCACCTGGGGTCCAGACAAACACCACGGAAAGACTGACCCATTACAGGGCAAAGATGGACTCCTGGATGGTCGCCACCAAAGGATGACGAAGGTAACACTAGTCGATAGCTTGTAGGCTGTTCAAGGAGACTGCACACTGGAGAAACGACTACCCAGGCCATCAAAGGGTGTGCTCAAGAGCACGTTACATACTCACCAGCTCTGCAGTGAAAACACTACAGCCATCAAGCAAGGAATGCTGTTCAGTATGTCTCCATGGACATACGCAAAGACGACGTGTCCATCACCCACTGAGCCATCGGTGTAAACTACTTCATTGCCTCAGTACGCGTCAATAATCGGGAGGAAGTGTCAGTGGAGAGCTGTGAGGTGAACTGTTTAGGGCCACGTGAAAGGTCCAGTCGGAGTCGCGGCCTACGTATACACCATGTAATCACCGAGTATAGAAGGGATCAGACGGGAACTGCATTCGTAAGCCCTGACCTGGGTCTCCAATGCAAGAGATGAATCGTCATGGCTGGGAAAAGGAGACAGTAATTCAGATGCTCAGGAGAACTACAAATGTGTGCAACATAACTAGCCAGCAGATGTGCACGCCTAACCTTGCAGTGGAGGGTCTCCGGCCTCCACAAGGACGCTGGTCATTGGACTCGTCCTAAAAGCCCCCATCGCTAATCGAACGCAACGGTGGTGCCCTAGGTCGCGTAAACGCAACGCTGAGGGTGCCGCCGAACCATAAACCACACTCCCATAATCAAGGCGGGACTGAACAAGGGCTCTGTAGAACTGCAGCAGTTTAGAACGATCTGCACCACAGCTGGTGTTGCTCAGGCAGCGGAGGGCATTGAGGTGCTGCCATTACTTCCGCTGAAGCTGACGAAGGTGAGGAAGCCAAGTCAACTGCGCGTCGAAAACCAGTCCTAAGAATCAATAGATCTCCACTACAGTGAGTGGATCGTCCTTAAGGTAGACATCTGAATCCAGATGAACGGTACAACACTGAAAGAAGTGCATTGCATGCGAGTTGGCTGCTGGAAACTGCAAGCTGTTGGCCAGAGCCCATGACCGCGCATTGTGGATGGTTCCCTGTAGGCGCCACTCATCAGTACCAGTACTGCAGAAGCAGTGCGAAATGGAGAGGGTGAGACGGACGACCCTACAGCTGCTGCTAGACTGTTAATAGCCACTAAAAATATAGATACATTCAATACAGAGTTCTGCGGGACCCCCTTCTCCTGGTTATGGGGGAAACTATAGGAAGTACCAACTTGGGCACGGAAAGTACTGAGCGAAAAGAAATTTTGTATAAAAATCGTGAGTGGGGCCCAGAGACCCCACTCATATAATGTGACAAGGATATGATGGCTCCAGGTTGTGTCGTAAGTTTTTCGTAAATCAAAAAAGACAGCAACCAGGTGTTTGCGTCTGGAAAAGGCTGTTTGGATGGCAAACTTGAGGGACACAAGATTATCACTGGTAGAGCGACCCTGGTGAAAACCGCCCAAGAGTTAAACTTCCCAACACTCCTGTTTCCGTCTTTTTATAAGCTGGCGAGCGTGAGGATGGTGCCATTTAAAAGCTATTAGGTACTCCAGGGAATGGTTCCACTTATCATTCTATAGAGCCCGCCTACGCTCTTTAATGACCTCAACAATTTATGACGACTACCAAGGTGGTCCCAAAGTAGATGGTGCGGGAGCAACAGGGGTAGAAGTTTGGACAACATGGTTGTGGAGTAACAACGATTGATATAAAATTAACTTAGTATTAAGAAAACAGTCTTAATCGGGTTTTTTTATTTATTTAGTTCCGACCGTTTTCAGCTCATCGCAGGGGCCATCTTCAGGGCGAACATACTGCTGGTCAACTGCTGCTGGCGTCACATCTACCAAGATGCGGCGGCAGACATATGGCCGAAGTTCCAGCACTTAAAGCACCACATTGGGAGAGGGATATAGGGCTTGACATCACAGTGGTAGACCATCACCCTCACCTTCTCAGGAAACATATCACGCCCGAAGGCCAAGATAAAGCACCAGTGGCAACCTGATTATCCCTCGCACCCTGATGGAAGCGCCTGACGAAATTGGCGCAGATTGTCAGACTACAAAAGAAGGTCCCTGTGGAATATAATATCCTGGACCATATTAAAGATCTTATGGGACGTAATGGAAACAGAAAAAACCCCAAACTTGTCACAAGTGAGTAATGCCCTGTTGGCAGAGAATACTGTTTTTATTATAACTGACCCAGAGCGCATTTTGGGCAAGCCCTCCACCTCCCCAAACTTGTCATCTAAATGCTCTACAAAGAACTGAGACTACATCGTCATGAGAGACTCCCCATCAGCTCTCATACATACTAGGTGCTGGGGTGAATGAGCTTCCCTGCCATTCTTAGCTTTTCGTTCCTCCAATGGTGTGGCCAGGGAGGGGAACGATTTGGGGTCATACTTCTGCACATTGAATTGAGTCCTCAAACGCTTAGAGACTGCTGGTGGTTGGCCACCATTAAGAGAAGATGTGGCACACATCATTACGTGTCATCTGCCCTCCTGATGCCACCCACTCTGACCAAGGACCCTCTCCACAGGATCCACCCAGTCACAGCAAGGGTCACCTGGCCGGATGGCTATAGTTGGAAGTCCGGATGCCCCAGGGTAATGGGCATCTACCCCTTGGCTTACATGGGGAGTTAACGGCGCAGGCATCAGCAGAGTGATCCCTGTGCTGTCAGGGGGCTACATCCACCAGGGGGCATGGCGTCCCCTCCACTACGGACTGGCTTTCGTGCTGGATATCAGGTACAAAGAAGTCCATGGTCGTCGTTGACGCAAAATGCGACAGTGCATAGTGCATGGTGGAAACCGCACCCAGGAATGTATCTTCGGCCAAGAGATGGAGAGTGAGTGGGTCTGCAATGCGACGACGAGATCTCAACTCACTATGGACATGATTCTACATGTAAGGTTCCCTTCATCAACTGGCTCGCTCTTCAAGAATATTTGGAAATAAGGATGTCACACCCTACAGGGAACCATCACATCAAGGCTGAAACGTCTGAGACTCCTTTTAGTCGCCTCTTACGAAACGCAGGAATACCTCGGGCTTATTCTAACCCCTAGACCCACAAGGGGGAAGAAACTGGTAGAAGAGAATAAAACAGGAGAGCAGATTACAATGGTTGGCTGAAAATAAAAGGATAAACCAGCCAATCCGAAACGCATTAAAACATCCACCCTAAAAGCACTAGGGCGGAGGACACAGAGCGTAAAGGACATGCACTAAGATCAAATGATAAAATTGTCCCTCAAGTATAAAACGTAAAACCAAATCAGCCAATGAGGCATTGTGTTCTGTAACTAATGACAAGGAGTCCAGAAACCAAAGATGATGTTTCAGGGCAGCCTAACTAGGACAGTGCAAGACTATGTGGCACTGCACCGACACTGAGGTGGGCCTTCACAGTGCAGGAGGTAGCCCTGGGTCGCCAAAGCGTAGCCAATGCAGAGCTGGCAGAGAACCACAGAATCCCTGATAGAGTCCTGCATGGAGGACTTCCACACATTCATAGTCTCCTTAATGACATGCAGCTGATTGTGCATATTGAGATTATGCCATTCCTTCTTCTACAGCCAAAAAACTTGCGGCATAATAATGAATGCAGATAAGTTATTGGAATGTCAAAGTCCACAAGTGGTTTGCATGTAGCCTGTTTGTCCACTTGTCTGGGATTCCGACGTGACCTGGGGTTCAGGCATACACCACTGAACGACTGGACCGTTAGAGACGGAGTCCTGGATGCTCGCTACCTAAGGATGACGAGGATAGCACACGTTGATAGCTTGTAGGCTGCTCAAGGAGTCAGTACACGGAAGGAACAACGCCCTATGGCATGAACAGTTGTGCTCAAGAGAATGAGATACAGCCACCACCTCTGCCTTCGAGCCGATGATGTAAATCACTTCAGAGCCAAAGACCACAACAAGAATTGAGAGGAAGTGGCAGTGTAGAGCCGCAGTAGTGACTGAGTCCTTAGGTACATGTGAACGGTCCAGATGAAGCTTTGGCTGAGGCTTACACCAAGGAGATGTACGTGAATGGACCTCGAGTAGAGGTGGTAAAGGGAAGGACTCCAGATCAGACATAAGTGATCGGACACGAACCGTAATCGTGAGTCCTGACCTTGGCCGCTGATGTGGCAGATGAACTGGCGTGGTTTGGAAAACGAGATGGTAATTCATGTGCAGGAGAACTACGAATGTGTACAACATAACTTACGAGCAGTAGAGGGACTCTGGCCTCCACCAGGATGCAGGTCATCGGACTCATGCTAAAAGCTTCCATCACTAGACGAACTCCACAGTGGTGCACTGGGACGAGTAAACGCAACGCTGAGAGTACCACCGAACCATAAACCCGACTTCCATAGTCAAGGCAGGACTCAACAAGGGATCTGTAGAGCTGCAGCAGCGTAAGCAATCTCCACGCCAGTTGGTGTTGCTCAGGCAGCGGAGGGCATTGAGTTGCTGATACCACTTCTGCTTACGCTGACGAAGGTGAGGAAGCCAAGTCAACTGGGCGTCGAAAACCAGTCCTAAGAATCGATATGCCTGCACTACAGTGAGCGGATCGTCATTAAGGTAAAGTTCTGGTTCCAGATGAACGGTATGATGCCCACAGAAGTGTATGACACACAACCTTGCAGCTGGAAACTGCAAGCTGTGGGCCAGAGCCCATGACTGCTCCTTTTGGATGGCTCCCTGTAGGCGCCACTGTGTAACACCAGTACTGGAGCAGCAGTATGAAATGCAGAAATCGTCTGCATGTAGAGAAGGTAAGACGGACAGCCCTACAGCTGCTGCAAGGCCATTAATGGCCACCAAAAATAGAGATACTCTCAATACAGAGCCCTGCAGGACCCCATTTACCTGGATATGGGAGGAACTATGGGAGGCACCAGCCTGGACATGGAATGTACAGAGTGACAGATAATTTTGGATAAAAATAGGGATCGGGTCCTGCAGACCCCCCTCATACATTGGGCAAGAATATGATGCTGCCAGTCGTGTCGTAAGCTTTTTGTAAATCAAAAAATATGACAAACAGGTGTTGCCATCTGAAAAAGGCTTTTCGCATGGCAGACTCGGTGGTAGAGGGAACCTGCCAGAAACCAACCTGGCATGGAGCCAGTAGGCCTCATGACTCCAGGACCCACCCAAACTCTGACACACCATGAGTTCTAGCAGCATACAAAGAACATTGGTGAGGCTGATGGGTCGATAACTATCCATATCAAGCAGGTTTTTTTCCAGGTTTGAGGACCGGAATGATGGTGCTCTCCCACCATTGCGATGGAAAGGCGCCGTCGCACCAGATCCGGTAGAAGATGACGAGGAGATGTCGCTAGTAGTCTGACAAGAGATGTTTAATCATCTGACTGTGGATCCGATCTGGCCCAGGAGCTGTGTAGGGGCAATGTGCAAGGGCGCTGAGGAGCTCAGTAAATGGGATGTTGTAGTGTGCACTTTCCCTTCCATCCACTGTTTGAGGGTGCGAAACGTTGGGGGCTAATTCTCTGGTGCAGAGGCTCATGCACAGTACATGGCCATCGCGTTTTCGCCGGTAGGTAACACGCCATCGATGTTAACGCCAGGTTCACCTATTGGGTTCTGGTACCCAAAAACACGTCTGATCTTCATCCAGACATCAAAGGTGATGTATGGCATCCAGTGGTCGACACATACCTCTTCCAACACTCCTGTTTCCATCTTTTTATAAGATGGCAGACGCTCGCACGGAGCCATTTAAAAGCTTGATGGTGCTCCAGAGAAGGGTGCTGCTTATGTCGCTGTAGGTCCCGCCTACTCTCTTTAATGGCCTCAGCAATTTCCGGTGACGTCCGTGTGTGTGTGTGTGTGTGTGTGTGTGTGTGTGTGTGTGTGTGTGTGTGTGTGCAAGAGAGAGAGAGAGAGACTTTTGTCGGGGGCACCTTAAGGAATAAGGGATCGCTTTTTCCGCCACAAAAACGATCGTTTTAGTTACCCACTCAACCTCCACATTGATGGTACCATGTAGGGTGATTCAACGGTGATGGCAGGGGTGAAAGCTTTCCAATCAGCCTGGTTTAAAGCCCATCTGGGTGGGCGTCCGTGGGCATGACGGTGGGGCAGTGACAGGAAGGTGGGGAAGTGGTCACTACCACACAAATCTTCATGGCTTCAACAGTGAACAGATGGGAGAAGTTCTGGGCTACAAAATGATAAATCAATAATAAATAAGTACCATGAGCCACACTAAAAGCTGGACGGGGAGGTCGAGCGGTTCTAGGCGCTACAGTCTAGAATCACGTGACCGCTACTACGGTCCAGCCTTGGGTATGGATGTGTGTCATGTCCTTAGGTTAGTTAGGTTTAAATAGTTCTAAGTTCTAGGGGACTGATGACTCAGAAGTTAAGTCCCATAGTGTTCAGAGCCATTTGAAACATTTTTTGAACCACACTGAAATGTGTGGTGGTCACAGTATTTAGGAGACAGAGGCCGAATTGAGAGTGCAAATTTTCGTCATCTCTACCTTGGCCAGTGAGCATGGTGCCACCCCACAAGGTGTTATGGGCATTAAAATCTCCCCAAAGTAGGAAAGGATTACTGAGTTGATGAGCCACGCAGCCAGGACGATCAAGGGTACTGTGCCATCTGGAGGAAGACATAAGTGGCAGACAGTTATTTCCTGTGTCATCCTTATCCTAACAGCCACAGCTTCAAGAAATTGAAAGGATACAGGTTCACCACATACCAGACCGAGCAAGGTGGGGCAGTGGTTAAACACTGGACTCGCATTCAGGAGGACGACGGTTCAATCCCGCGTCCGGCCATCCTGATTTAGGTTTTCTGTGATTTCCCTAAATCGCTCCAGGCAAATGCCAGGATAGTTCCTTTGAAAGGGCATGGCCGACTTCCTTCCCAGTCCTTCCATAATCCGATGAGACCGATGACCTCGCTGTCTGGTCTGCTTCCCCAAACAACCCAACCCCCAACCACATACTGAGTTCAGGACATAGATGCAAACTCCACCTGACACTCTATTATATTCGTTACAGTTCGTGTAAAATCCCATATAACCATGGAGGTCAGGAGTCTGCATCGCTGGGAACCAGCTGTTTCGACCCATCTGTAAAAACAGCTACATAGTAGTGATGCTCAGATACAGAGTCAGAAAATGCTGCATTAAAATGGAAGCAGGAGTGCAACCTCTCTTGTACCGCATCAAATTTAAAATCATTCTGGCCCTCTCCAGTAACCAGTGTGGTGGGCAGTTAAAAGCCTGGATTTCGGGGGGTCATTGGGGCTCCACACCGAGGGACAGCAGCACATGTTGCACGCTGATCCCAAACGGATTCATGGCTTGGGGACAGAGGGAAAAAAGATGGTCCAGAGGCAGATGAGCCGTGATGTTTTCTTGCTCTCGTTAATCACACTTCAGGCATTTGCTCTTGTGACTCGAAAGACTATAAAGTTTTCTGCCATATAGGGCAGCTTTTAAATCGTCGAAGAGCTGCACTCCTGTTCTGAATGACAGAACGACACTCATCCTTACACCAAGGCACTGGTCGCCTCCTAAGGTGACTGGGATGGATAAGTCAGCAGAATGATGGATCAGTCTTGTGATATTGGCTACCCACACCTGGACGCCAACTGACTGAATAGCGCCCAGTTAGCCCTGCTGACCATCCATGATAGTTTTCTCTTCACATAGTGCTCTGTTATGGAGGTGAATGGGGAGTAGGAAGTGTTCCCTGGAATGGAGATCGTTAGTGACCTTCCATTGCACAGAGTCTGTGAAATGCTGGAGAACAGAAAGAGAGGTCGATGGTGGAGAAGGACCCAGTAGAAAAGCAAGTGTGAGCACCTGTATCTAGAATGCATAACTCGTGAGACGTCATGAGGCTCTCCAAATCTCGACCCCAAGGGCAAGTAGAGGTCGAGCCCCAGAAAGAATGATGAGCATTGAAGTCTCCTAGGAGAAGAAAAGGTCTAGCGAGTTGTTTCACGAGAGTTGTGAGAGCCTCAGAGTCGACCACATCTTGAGGAGGGAGATACAGTGAGCAAGCAGTGATCCTCCGACACCCATAAATTTTGACAGCAAGTGCCTGCAGGTCTGTAGCCAGGGCTAGTGATGCACGTTATTGACGAACACAGCAACACACCCCTTGGGCCTGTTCCCAGTCAGGTCATCCTTCAGCTACATCTACATCTACATGGTTACTCTGCAATTCACACTTAAGTGCCTGGCAGAGGATTCATCGAACCATTTTAATACTACTTCTCTACCATTCCACTCTCGAATGGCGTGTGGGAAAAAGGAACACCTAAAACTTCCCGATAGAGCTCTGACTTCTCTTATTTTATTATGATGATCATTTCTCCCTACAAAGGTGGATGTCAACAAAATATTTTCGCATTCGAAGGAGAAAGTTGGCGATCGAAATTTAGTAAACAGATCTCGCGGCAAAGAAAACTGCCTTTGTTCCAGTGACTGCCACCCCAACTCGCGTATCGTATCAGTGAGAACTTCTACTGCACGATGACACGAAACGGTCTGCCCTTCTTTGAACTTTTTCGATGTCCTGCCTCAATCCTACCAGGTATGGATCCCACACCACGCAGCAATATTCCAGCAGAGGACGGACAAGTGTAATGCAGGTTGTCTCTTTAGTGGGTTTGTCGCATCTTCTAAGTGTTCTACCAATAAAGCGCAGTATTTTTTTCGCCTTCCCCACAATATTATCTATGTGGTGTTTCCAATTTAAGTTGCTAGTAATTGTAATTCCTAGGTTTTTAATCGAATTGACAGCCCATACATTTGTATACCCAAAATATACCCAAAATATATCCATACCCAAAATTTATACCCAAAATTTATCGGATTTCTTTTAGTACCCATGTGGATGACCTCGCACTTTTCTTTGTTTAGTGCCAGTTGCCACTATTAGCACCATACAGAAATTCTCTCTAGATCATTTTGTAATTATAATTGATTGTCTGATGATTTTACTAGACGGTAAATTACAGCGTCATCTGCAAACAACCGAAGGGGGCTGCACGGATTATCACCCAGATCATTTGTGTAAATCAGGAACAGCTGAGGACCCACGACACCACCTTGCGGAACGCCAGATATCGCTTCCGCTCTATTGGATGACTTACCGTCTATCACTACGAACTGTGACCTCTCTGAGAGTAAATCACTATTCCAGTCACACAACTGAGACAATACTCCATATGCACGCAATTTGATTAATAGTCGCTTGTGAGGAACGGTATCAAAAGCCTTCTGGAAATCTAGGAATATGGTGGAATCGATCTGAGATCCCTTGTTGACAGCACTCATTACTTCATGGGAATAAAGTAATTTCGAGCTTCTGTGAAACTTAACCAATCTTGGGGATTTTGCTTTCTTCTGAATTTGGCAAGCTTTTTTGTTGCTTCTGCAACAGTGTTTTGTGTACCACGGTGGACCAATCCCGTCTTTTATAAACTTATGCGGTATGAATCAATCTATTGTTGTTGATACTGTATCTTTGAATTTAAGCCATACCTGGTCTACACTTACATAATTACCTTGGAAGGAATGGAGACTCTCTCTTAGGAAGGCATCAAGTGGATTTTTATCTGCTGTTTTAAGTAGATATATTTTGTGTATATTTTTAGTGGTTTTGGTTGTTATGGTTTTGAGCCTCTGTACAATGACCTTGTGTTCACTAATCCCTGTATCAGTCATGACGCTCTCTATTAGATCAGGATTATATACGGCTGAGAGGTCAAGTGTGATTTCGCAACCATTTGTAATTCATGTGGGATGTTTTCTGTCTACCAGAGGCTCTAAACACGTATTTTCGCCAACATATCGAGGGTAGATTGAAGTCTCCACTAATTATAACTGTATGAGTGAGATACTTATTTGTAATGAGATTCAAGTTTTCTTTGAACCGTTCAGCTATTATATCATCTGAGTCGGGGGGTCGGTAGAAGGAGTCAATTATTATTTTGGTATGGCTGTTGAGTATAAGCTCTACCCATAGTAATTCGCAGGAACTATCTATTTCAACTTCACTACATGATAAACTACTACTAACAGACACAAACACGTCACCACCTACTTTATTTAATCTATCCTTTCCGAACACAGTTTGCGCCTCTGTAAAAATTTTGGCACAATTTATCTCCAGCTTTAGACAGCTTTCTGTTCCTATAACGATTTCAGCTTCAGTGCTTTCTATTAGCGCTTGAAGGTCTGATACATTTCCAACACAGCTACGACAATTTACAACTACAATACCTACTGTTGCTTGGCCGATTCTCGTCTTTTCCTTGCCCTGTACAATTTGAGACTAGAACCCTTTTCGATCTTTCCCGAGACTGTCTAACCTAAAAAATCGCCCACCCCACGCCACACAGCCCGTGATACCCGTGTATCCGCCTCCTGTGTGTAGTGGACACCTGACCTATTTAGCAGAACCCGAAACCCACCACCCTATGGCGCAAGTCGAGGAATCTGCAGCCTACACGGTCGCAGAACCGTCTGAGCCTCTGATTCAGATCCTCCACTCGGCTTTGTGCCAAAGGTCCGCAATCGGTCCTGTCGATGATGCTGCAGATGGTGAGCTCTGCCTTCATCTCGCTAGCAAGACTGGCAGTCTTCACCAACTCAGATAGCCGCCGGAAACCAGAGAGAATCTCTTCCGATCCATAGCGACACACGTCATTAGTGCCGACATGAGCCACCACCTACAGTTGGCTGCACCCTGCACCCTTCATGGCATCCGGAAGGACCCTTTCCACACCTTGGATGACTCCTCCGGTATGCACATGGAGTGCACATTGGCTTTCTCCCCGTCCTTAGCTGCAATGTCCCTAAGGGGCTCCATCACCCGCCTAACATGGGAGCTCCCAATGATAAGCAATCGCACCTGCTGCGCTTAGTCTTCCGCCCAGGGATTCATGACCCCGCCACAGTCGAATTCTCCGTCCGAATCCGAGGGCGCAGTGGCATCAGATATCCCAGGCGATGCTGCAAGTTCCAGAGGCGCCGAAGCGCTCGCCTCAGGTGTCCCAATGTCACCGCAGCCTAGGGCAACAGCCTGGAGCCTGTCGACCATGGCTAACACAGCTTCTAGCTGTTTACAGACGGTGGCCAATTCTCCCTGAATCCTTACACAGCAGGCGCAGTCCCTATCGATCCCTAACAATTTTTTCCCTCTCTGTTATCTCATAAGCAGTTCAAAAGAATGGATATAGCCACGTACCACAGTGGCTTTAGAATGTGTTTCTTTTAAAACTGGCACACAGAATGTTCCTCTCCTATGATTTTCAGTTCCTCCACATGTGTCCTGAACCCATTAATGTTCCAGTGTAATATGAAAGCCATCTGTCATTGGGGTTGTACTTTCACCCTCTCTTTGTACTGGACCGGGGAGCACGTAATGGGTGGGGGCTCAGTCTTCGGGTTAGATGACTGCCCTTGTCTTTTATCAAGCTCCATGAGTTTTTCCAAATATATAAGAGAGACATCAAGAGAAGAACATTGTCGGACTGTTAACTCCAGACCCGGTCAGTGGTGGACGCTTGGCACTTGATTTGCTGCCCTGGGTAGGCTTTGGAGCCAAAACCGCGGTGGCAGCACTGGATAGTGGACCAGACTGAGCCTTTGAGGGAGCAGGGAGCTGTAAAATGTCAGCAACAACAAACTTTTCCGATGTTTTGTGAGTAGACTTTGAGAGAACTGCAGCAGCATTAGAGCACTTGGAAAGGCATGTGCTAGTGCTGACACTAGCAACCTCCATTTGGGTAGCAGTATCCGTCTTCAGAAACGGTTGTTTAAGAGCAAAAGAGGTAGCAAATGTGGGAGCTGCATGGCCTTATAAATCTTTTTGGCCTCTCCATATGAAATACGTCTAGATCTTTGATTTCCTGTATCTTCCTTCCTTCAAGGAAGACATGACAGTCCCTCCTCCAGACAGGTTGACACACTTTTGAGGAGGCGCACAACGAACACTGTCGTGGTCGGCCTCAGCAAATGTGCCAATGTGGTGTTCCTAAAGCACTGGCAGGTAAAACAGCGCATCGGGTTGGGGAAATGAGTCCACACACTGAGGTGGAAGAAAACAGCCTTAACGTGCTCAGGAAGTTTTGTGCTGCCGAAAGTCAGTATAAATGAGTCTGACTTCACGAGGTCACCATCCACTCATTTAATTATGTTCAGGACAACACAGATTCTTTCTTGGGACCACTCAGCTTTCCGTTCTTCTCAGGGAATGTCAACCAGATCCCCGCAACTCGCAACACCTTTTCTATAGTTGAGGTCTTGTGCAATTCACTTTCTATTGCATACTCCCCAAGGCACTGAGCTTTCCTGGATGTTCTTGACTTATTGGGAATTAGACGTTTCAATCAACAGGGTCCCATTGTGCAAGCACCTGACAGTTTTTAAGGTTCCAGCGATTCCCTGTTTTTTGAATGTAAAAGGTGAAACTTTCTCGAAGCTCCACTCTTCCCGTTCTGGCCATCAGCATGCATTCTGTTACTCATACCTGAGAGAGTCTGTGTGAATCCCAAGTTTGGGGGACTGGCTACATGAGCCTCCTCGTTTGTTTGGATGTTGTTACCTACAAGCGGCCTACCCTTTCTGCTCGGAGGAGGAAGAGAAGATTTCTAAAGATCCATCTCGTTCCCACGAGCTAGACAGAGCCCTGCGTGCCTAGGCAAGGCTTATACAACTGAGATATGGCAGGTTCCCCAGAGGTTTCCCGCTAACGACTGTTCCACGTCAACAGCCATGCATCGCATCAGCACGCAGCACACCTCCAGACTGAGGTTTTTTTTTTTATAGAGGTTTACTCTGTCCTCGCGATCCGCCAAGATCCCCGTTTCCCGAGACACACAACGTTCCACCGCCGCGCCGAACGGTGATGAAGCATGCCCTGCGCTTACAGGGACAGAGGACAGGTGGCGCTTACCAGTTCCCAGCTCAGGAACCCCGGGGTCGCCAAGCCTGTACCCAGCAAATGCTGAGCCCCTGAGGGCAATAAACACGCCCTGAAAGCATTTGTCAAAGTTCTTCCACGCGGTTCAAATCAGGGGTACGTACAGGCCAGGGCAAGACATCGATATCTTTACATTCGAACCACTCTTTAGTTGTGCTGAAACTGGCATGGATGAATTATCTAGTTGAAACATTAGATTTTCATCCCCTAGGTCCTGATGCATTCTAATCCATTGTGTCTCTAGCATTTCAGTTTACATATTACAGTTCATTCTAGTGTTCACCAAGCAATGAGTGATTTACCTCCAGTGTAGAATGCTGCTCATATTATAACATTGCTACCAACAAAACTTCTGCTCTGTTCATCGTTAGCTGCTGCTCTGTTCCTAGATCTTGCAGACAACCATATTGAAATCGGTTCAGACCGTCCAAACTGAACTCCTTCTTATCGCTGTACAGGGTGCCCCTTTAGTGATTCGGCAGACATCAAGCCGATAATCAAGTTCCTCCCACACTCGGCGCAGCATGTCCCCATCAATGAGTTCGAAAGCATCGTTGATGAGAGCTCGCAGTTCTGGCACGTTTCTTGGTAGAGGAGGTTTAAACACTGACTCTTTCACATAACCCCACAGAAAGAAATCGCATGGGGTTAAGTCGGGAGAGCGTGGAGGCCATGACATGAATTGCTGATCATGATCTCCACCATGACCGATCCATCGGTTTTCCAATCTCCTGTTTAAGAAATGCCGAACATCATGATGGAAGTGCAGTGGAGCACCATCCTGTTGAAAGATGAAGTCGGCGCTGTCGGTCTCCAGTTGTGACATGAGCCAATTTTCTGCGGGCTACGCGTGAAACTTGCCCGCACGCGTTCAACCGTTTCTTCGCTCACTGCAGGCCGACCCGTTGATTTCCCGTTACAGAGGCATCCAGAAGCTTTAAACTGCGCAACCATCGCCGAATGAAGTTATCAGTTGGTGAATCTTTGTTGAACTTCGTCCTGAAGTGTCGTTGCACTGTTATGACTGACTGATGTGAGTGCATTTCAAGCACGACATACGCTTTCTCGGCTCCTGTCGCCATTTTGTCTCACTGCACTCTCGAGCGCTCTGATGGCAGAAACCTGAAGTGCGGCTTCAGCCTAACAAAACTTTATGAGTTTTTCTACGTATCTGTAGTGTGTCGTGACCATATGTCAATGAATGGAGCTACAGTGAATTTATGAAATCGCTTCAATCATTTGTAATAGCCCTGTAGATCACTTTATCCCATTACGAAGTACATAAATAAGCGTTTCGATGTCTCAGGTAATTTTTAACGGTGCTCATATTTTCCGTTCTGTCCATATCCTGCACCAATCTCACGAAATTACAAATAACTGTACTTGAACGGTTCATCTTCTTGGGAATTTGAGAGCTAGAGACTCATATTTTCTTCTGTCCACCGATTTCTGCTTTTTCATTACATGATGACTGTTTTCCGAGCGGCTACGTCACAGTCGTAGTTTATGTACACAAGACGACTAATGATGCCTGTTTCTTATCTACAGAAAAGGCACGCACGCACCGACAGACATACAGAGAGAAAGACAGACGTGACACACGTGCAGTCCATGCACGGTCGATGCAGTTTAAGCAGAGCCTGCGCTTCCTCCTTCGATGAATCACAGTGTTTTCTTGGTTGTCACTTGGGTGTATTCTTCTTCTCTTGCTGCCAGGCGACCATTCCAGGAGCAGGTCCAGTCATCTGGTAGCCGGTCGCCAGTGAAGTTGGTTTCCCAGTCTACTAACCAACGGGTCTGTCTTTGTCCGCGTCGACGTCTAGAATCTTGTCGCGAGCTCGCCAAAGCGTCGCTTTAACGTCGGGATTCCCGCGATGTCGTGAAGTTGTCTCGTGCCAAAGTCTAGGGGCAGACGAAGCACCAGCCGGAGGGCTTCATTGTTCACTCTTCGCAGGATCTGCCGCGTTTCCCCAAACCACGGCCGCGTACTCGAGCACCGGCCCGGTAGGTACTAAGAACAGCGAGTGTCCGCAGTGTGTGGGCAGAGTAGTTGTGGGGTAGAGTAATGCAGCAAGGGCATCCTTGCGAGCGCTCGGCCTCATAACTCCCGGGTGTGTGTTCCCCAGGCCAGGCGCCGGTCCAAGTTGACGTCGAGGTATTCTCCAGTGCGAGACCACGGAATGAGGCCTCCCACGATCCGCACTTGCGGCAGCGCATCGGGAATTCGCCTGTGTGTAAACAAGACGTCTTGGCTCTTCCCAGCATTGAACTTTGGTAGCCAAACCTCCGATCTTGTTGCAGGCGAGTTGCAGGCGGCTGCGCATCAGCTGCGCGGTCATACTGCGCGTGTAGAGCGCAGAGTCATCGGCATAGAATGCAATATGTACTCTCGGCGTCTTCTTCGGTACGTCGGCGGTGTGAAGAGAGTATAGCAGGGGGCCAAGCACGTATTCCTGCGGTACACCAGCTCGGATGTGGCGCGCTGTTCAAAAATGGTTCAAATGGCTCTGAGCACTTAACATCTGTGGTCATCAGTCCCCTAGAACTTAGCACTACTTAAACCTAACTAACCTAAGGACATCATACACATCCATGCCCGAGGCAGGATTCGAACCTGCGACCGTAGAAGTCGCGCGGTTCCGGACTGAGCGGCTAGAACCGCTAGACCACCGCGTGACGCGCTGTTGATACACCACCATCATCAGCTCGCACATGGAATGCGCGCCCACTCAGAATAGGACAGAGGCGGGCTGGAGTGCGACTCGGGCACCTGCGATACCAGCAGCTTGTACAGGAGGCCATCTTGTCACACGCTGTCGAAGGCCTTTGGAACATCAAGGAATACCGATCCAAGGTACTCGTGACGTTCCAGGGCCCTCATCGCCGGCTCCACCAGTCGCAGAAGTTGGTGTTGCGTCGAAAGCGAAACTGCTGGTCAGGAAGCAGGCCCTCTCACTGACGTGACGCTGCAAACACCGCACGCCACAGAGCAGACTGGTTTCATACCGATATCCTGTCTTTACAAACTGAATCGTCGGTCTCTTGTTATATATTGACTATTGACATCAAATGCGATAGCACTTGACTGCATTTGTCGGTATAATGGATCTCATACTACAACATTTACGCTGTGCGCAAGTTCTCCTAAGGACAATGTTTATTTCCCTTTATACTGATTTCCACTACTGCAGTTAGCAACTTCATTCGCGGCGCGATCAAGGCTACGTCAGCCATATCATTGTGATTTATTACAAACAACTTTATTGGTACTTACAAAGGCAAAAAGCTTTGACAGTTGTGAGCGGTTCCGACAGTTACGTCTGTCTTCTGAATCTTCTGAAGAAGACTAACATCTTTAAGTCCAGCTTCGTCAAGATTGAGAAGACGACCAGCACCTGTTGGTGAATATTCTTCCAGCTCCAAAGAGGAGACGCGCCTCTCGCACCATGGGCAACGAGAGATGGATGTAAGGAAAGCTCTCGGAAGGTGACTCAATAGTTCAATCGAGACACGACTGCAAACATTTGCTGTGATTATATTCCAAATAATTCCTTTAAATGAAATATTTATTTATTTACTTATTGTTTATTTAACCTGGCCAGATTAGGGCGTTAAGGATCTCTGTTAGATCTGACCGGGAGCTGTGATGTCACACCACCACGAGCGGCGGCGCCATCGTGCTATCACAGGCAACTCAGGCGCCGCACCTCCCCTGTCCGGAAAGTCAACAGGACGTAAAGAACGCCGACGACAGTGCTCGGCGGCCAGTTCGTCGCTCGGACCTTCTCCTCAGGCCGACAGTTCAGC
The DNA here is from genome assembly GCF_023864275.1 of Schistocerca cancellata. Lineage (NCBI taxonomy): Eukaryota > Metazoa > Arthropoda > Insecta > Orthoptera > Acrididae > Schistocerca > Schistocerca cancellata. The sequence goes on from NC_064634.1 coordinate 512,944,907, forward strand.
TGCGCGGGATGGCGGCTGCAGACGTTATAGTCGGCTACGTCTGCAGGAACCAGCGCAGGTACGAAGATACGAGCAGTTTGCTGTCAAGTTGACAAAAGACTTTATTCAGAGCTTGGAAATGATTGTTATCTTCTACATGTCAGCTTGTCGAACGATAAATAAATATGTTTGAGAATTCAATTGTAGCACTGTACCCTGATATTTCGTAGTGTGCCCTGCTGCCCTTGTCTGTCTCCTGCTTCCTAGTTCAAATGGTTCGGAGCACTATGGGGCTTAACTTCTGAGGTCATCAGTCCCTAGAACTTAGAACTACTTAAACCTAACTAACCTAAGGACATAACATACATCCATGCCCGAGACAGGATTCGAACCTGCGACCGTAGCGGTCGCGCGGTTCCAGACTGTAGCGGTTAGAACCGCTCGGCCACCTCGGCCGGCCTGCTTCCTAGTCTACGAATTCTTGTTATGATCACATTTAGGTACCATAGGGACAACAGATACAAAAATGACTACTTATCACTCACAATAATAATAATTTTCATTATCAATGAAAGCAATAATTATCAATAAGAAAAATAATAACATTAATAATGGTGATAAAATAATGGACGACATTAACTACTTATTAAATAACAAAATAAATCATAATAATTTGCATTATTAATAAAAAGTAGTAATTGGTGACAATAATAATAATAATAATAATAATAATAGTAACACTAATAATCATAAAATAATAGAGGTGTTAAGAATTATATTGATTAGTTTAGCGCTTTTTAAATTTCGTTTGGTACTAGAAGAAGTGGAAGGGATAATGAAAGAGAAGAGGACTGAAATTAAAGTGACTAAGGCTGCTAGAAAATAGGAAAATTTCAAAAGGGAACTCTGTAAACAAGGGGAGGGTAAAGTGGAGGCGGAGACAGACTTGACGAGAGTGAGTTGCAAGAACAGGCAGCTATTGTAATAGAAGGTGGTCACTACCTGTCTTTAGAAGTCTGAAAAGATTTTAATATCTGTAATATTTTGTGAATGTTGTTCCAAAGTTGGGTTCCTGATACGGAAAATGATTGAGAGTACATGGCAGTGGTGTGTTGTGCTACAGAGAGAATTTCACTTTGTTGAGAACGAGTATTTATGCTGTGTTGGCCAGATAGTAGTGTAAGGGTTGAAGATGAATAGGAACGAATGCAATGATTGAGAAGACCCTACAGCAAACACAGGGCATGATAATTTCTACGCTTATCGGAACGTAGGCAGTCGTTCGTAGGCAGGAGTGATACATACGGTCGAATAGTCGAAATAGTGTACTTCACAAATGCATCGCACACAAGCATTGGTAGTCAGTTCCAGCCGACGCGAGCTCTTACACGAAATTCCTTGCAGAAGAGGGTCAATATAATCAAGCATGGACAGTACTAGTGATTATACGAATCTCTTTTTAGGCTCGACAGAAAACACTTTTTTATACTTTTGTGGTGAATGACGTGAAGATGACGCCTTCTTACTGACTGCAGTTGAGCGTTCAGTCCAGTCTAGATGTTGTTGTTGTTGTGGTCTTCAGTCCTGAGACTGGTTTGATGCAGCTCTCCATGCTACTCTATCCTGTGCAAGCTTCTTCATCTCCCAGTACCTACTGCAACCTACATCCTTCTGAATCTGCTTAGTGTATTGATCTCTTGGTCTCCCTCTACGATTTTTACCCTCCACGCTGCCCTCCAATGCTAAATTTGTGATCCCTCGATGCCTCAGAACATGTCCTACCAACCGATCCCTTCTTCTAGTCAAGTTGTGCCACAAACTTCTCTTCTCCCCAATCCTATTCAATACCTCCTCATTAGTTACGTGATCTACCCACCTTATCTTCAGCATTCTTCTGTAGCACCACATTTCGAGAGCTTCTATTCTCTTCTTGTCCAAACTAGTTATTGTCCATGTCTCACTTCCATACATGGCTACACTCCATACAAATACTTTCAGAAACGACTTCCTGACACCTAAATCTATACTCGATGTTAACAAATTTCTCTTCTTGAGAAACGCTTTCCTTAGATGATGGTCTAGATGATGGTCCATAATTATCCCCAGTTTCTTTGCGGGAGAAGAGGTGTTTTCTGTGTTTAGGGTTAAGGGGGGAAGAGATCCTCTGAACTGAGAAGTAGTAAGGCTCTTATGAGCGGATATGATTGCTTCCGTTTTAGATGGATTGAGTTTCAAAACTATGTTCTGCACCCATCTGATAAAGTAAGGCTGTGTGCAGATATGTTGGGCATGCACTTAGGTATAACAGCGGATAAGTAAAGGTGTAGCAAAAATTAAGAGAGGGAGGAGCATTGCAATGACTTCCCATCTACTCAAAGAAGTTTGCAGAATCGAAACGTTTGGTAACTTCTGCTCTTGGTTGTTAAACATTATAGAACTAATAGATACATTCTTCTTTAGTATTTAATATATTTCGTTCATCTAAATTTGTATCTGCATCTAAATGGTGGTGGTGGTGTGTTGGGGCTTATGGGCGCTTAACTTCGAGGTCATCAGCGCCCTGACACACATTAAAAGGAACGAATGTGGACAGGCCTAAGAAAACCAAAGCGCACACTCAAAGAAAGCAGGAAAACAAGGAAAATTCTACATAAGAAAGTAAAACCTAAGGAAAGGGGAAACATACCAACAAGAATGTCACAGGAAATTGTTATTGGCTGGCCACTTACATAAAATGTGGCCGAGCTTGTCACACAGTGAGAAAATTAAAATCCTCTCCCTAAAATCTTTGTAAAAACATTTGACAGGGCACAGAACTTTAAAACTTTAGCCACATTCGTCCGAGTGTTGCCTAAAAGAGATGGCAGGTCCGCTGGCAAGGCAGCCGCGACCCGCTGGTCAGAAAATAAAACGCAATCCAATAAAACGTGGCGCACAGTGACCTGGACGCCGCAAGCACCACACATTATAGGGTCCTCCCTATATATCTAAATATATAGGGAGAAACGATTGACTTTATGCCCCTCCACAACCTAGGGATGGGAAAAACGGTTACATGCGATACCGGTATCTTAGTTCTGAAAAACCGATAATTTCAGAGTTTGTTTGACCTCGGTTACAACAGATGTTTTTTTTCCATTTTTTACCAATAAACGGGTAGAAAGCAGAAATATCAGTTAGGCATAGCAGCACTGCTAAATTTTTTTGTTTGTAAATGAACATTTTTCTAAAAACGATTAGTTTTATTTGTCAGTTTTCCATTGCTTTGGAATATTGCTTCATAGCAGAAAATGTGAAAAGCGATCAGTGCTATTTTAATGACATTACCGACAGAAACGGACAATAAACAAGCGGGATAAGACATGGTACAGCGTTGCTGAGGCAATACTGTAAGTTGCGATGCAGAATGGCGCCAACTCTAGGCCGGACGTCCTTTACAAAGTGTGGTATCAGTGAATTACAATGCTCCATTTGCTTCAAAAGGTTAAAAGCAGGAGCAGCCACAACACACTTACGACCTCGTATGAGGATATATTTTAAAGTTCAACACTTCATTCATAGTTAGTAGCTGATCTGCTGCCAGTGTCTACATAATATGTCTTCATGTGCTTATAGCCCTTGTAAACGGACAAGTTAACACAAAAAGTAGTTCTTCAACCACAGTTTTCAACCTTTAGCACTAACTGTTGTGTTGGCAGAAGAGCCAACACCGTGTTACTATTGGAGGCCGAAATGCGCGCGTTTTAGCTCACGCAGGCTGGGTGAAGAGGGAAGAACTATACTGACGTGCGGTCTGGAACATGACAAGGAATGAGAATTCAGAAAGCGGACGTAATTAGTTTCATACGTAACTTTAATCCATTAATGATGAACGTCGCTTTTGACGGTACATGATTCACAATATTGTCTGTTCAGAATTCATTCTAATTACTGAATATGGCGCCTTGCTAGGTCGTAGCAAATGACGTAGCTGAAGGGTATGCTAAACCATCGTCTCTGCAAATGAGAGCGGATGTAGGCAGCGAACCATCGCTAGCAAAGTCGGCTGTACAACTGGGGCGAGTGCTAGGGAGTCTCTCTAGCCCTGCCGTGTGGCGGCGCTCGGACTGCAATCACTGATAGTGGCGACACGCGGGTCCGACGTATACTAACGGACCGCGGCCGATTTAAAGGCTAGCACCTAGCAAGTGTGGTATCTGGCAGTGACACCACACTATGTATACGTAATGCCCAAATAGTGGCACGATCCTCTATTCCGAGCAGAGTTTCAAAAAATTAGAATCAGTCGTAGAATACTGGTGATTTTGTGTAGCATTCAACACTTATCACTTTTCGATAAAAGCAGTTAACGGTGGACGGACAAAGGTTTTCCTTTTATTTGCCTATTTCATTTAATATTTCGATTCCGTGGACAGTACCTTGAAATTGTGGCAGTCAAAATTTTTCAGTGTTTGTTCGGTTTCTAAGTTTATTACAGGGTATTATAGGAATATAAACCGGACTGTGAGAATGGTTATAATAGTCAGGTTAAACTAGCGTTAAAAACTGTACAATAAATTACCAAAAGAGATTAAAAAATTGCCAAAATACAGTTAATTAAAAAGGCAGCTAAAGTGTACCTGTTATGCAATACTTTTTATAAATTGAAGGATTAATTAGCTAAAACAGAGCAGGAGTTTGATAAAAAAAAGTTATACAAATAAATAATTAATAATAATTATTATAAAATATCCAACATTCTACAAAACACCTTCAATTTATGTTTTTTTTCTTCTTTCTTGTCCTTTCTAGAAACACTTACTCCCAAGCTATGCATAGCACAATACTAACACCTCTTCCTCTTTCTGAGCTCAACATCTCACTCATTATGGAGGGATGCTGACACAGCTCTTCAAGATAGCAAATGGGAAATTGCAGTACAGAAATTGGCCCAGAGATCACCAGTGCGTGTGTGTGTGTGTGTCTGTGTGTGTGTGTGTGTGTGTGTGTGTGTGTGTGTGTGTGTGTGTCTGTGTGTGTAGTGAGTGAAGTGTTATGAAACAATGCGTGTAGAGTGTGTGCAGTGACTAATAGATATGAGTGAACAATGTGACATTAAATTATTTAATCAGTTATTTGTAAAAAAATATTGTATACCAGGAATCTAGCTACAAGTCTGTAAATATATGTGTAAACGAATTAGCTTATTTTAAATTGATCTAAATTTGTAAATACTTTGACATGTCCTATATCCTTGTAAAAAGAGATCTACGGATGAATAAAGCTACTACTACTACTACTACAATATATAACCGAAAACTGCCATCCCTGTACATAGAATCTTTCTGTAGGCTGCTGGCGCAAATGCCGGTGCTCTGAACTTTCAAAAATGGTTCAAATGGCTCTGAGCACTATGGGACTTAACATATGAAGTCTTCAGTCCCCTAGAACTTAAAACTACTTACACCTAACTAACCTAAGGACATCATACACATCCGTGCCCGAGGCAGGATTCGAACCTGTGACCGTAGCGGTCACGCGTATCCAGACTGTAGCGCCTAGAACCGCTTGGCCACTCCAACCGGCTCTAAACTTTGAGAACAGCGTTTCCTGGAAAGACCGTCTTCTTCCCTCCACGAATTTTCATTTCCATTCATTGAACATTGTCGTAGCCCTCTCAAGTTCATCGAACCTGCCGCCCTTCCGCTCAGTCTACATCTACATCTACATTTATACTCCGCAAGTCACCCAACGGTGTGTGGCGGAGGGCACTTTACGTGCCACTGTCATTACCTCCCTTTCCTGTTCCAGTCGCGTATGGTTCGCGGGAAGAACGACTGTCTGAAAGCCTCTGTGCGCGCTCTAATTTCTCTAATTTTACATTCGTGATCTCCTCGGGAGGTATAAGTAGGGGGAAGCAATATATTCGATACCTCATCCAGAAACGCACCCTCTCGAAACCTGGCGAGCAAGCTACACCGCGATGCAGAGCGCCTCTCTTGCAGAGTCTGCCACTTGAGTTTGTTAAACATCTCCGTAACGCTATCACGGTTACCAAATAACCCTGTGACGAAACGCGCCGCTCTTCTTTGGATCTTCTCTATCTCCTCCGTCAACCCGATCTGGTACGGATCCCACACTGATGAGCAATACTCAAGTATAGGTCGAACGAGTGTTTTGTAAGCCACCTCCTTTGTTGATGGACTACATTTTCTAAGGACTCTCCCAATGAATCTCAACCTGGTACCCGCCTTACCAACAATTAATTTTATATGATCATTCCACTTCAAATCGTTCCGCACGCATACTCCCAGATATTTTACAGAAGTAACTGCTACCAGTGTTTGTTCCGCTATCACACGAGGATCCTTCTTTCTATGTATTCGCAATACATTACATTTGTCTATGTTAAGGGTTAGTTGCGACAGTTGGGGATCTATTTCGGTCGACTAGTGCGGGCACTTTCGTGGCGGACTCCGGTGCTGCCGCCGGGGGGAGCGCGGCTGCGGCTGGCTGCAGGGGCTGCGGCGGTCCGGCAGGTGCGACACTTAGCGCTGGCAGCTGACGCGCGCTCGCTCCCTCTGTGTTCCTTGGCACGGCTGGCGCGATATTTTCAGGGCTCGTGCGATACTTTGGCAGCTTCTGGGAGGGAAAAAGAAAGCAGGAATCCCAGGCATCTAGAAACTGCGGCCTGATGAGGAATGTGTGAAACAACGAAAACAGCCCTACGGTAATTGTTCAGGAGGCATTTTACGGGCTGCGTAATTGCAGAGCTGAAACAGCTATCGATTCCGAACCTTGGCTTCTGCCTCACTGTCAAGGAAACTTTCCTCATAGGAGAATTAAAGTTGCTACAAAATATATAGCCAGTATGTTTCTTGGCAGAGATACGTTAACAAAGTACTTCGTATTAGACAATAAAATAGCAGATTTAACTTACAAAAATCTGTTTTACAAGGTTTGTGCGGGACAGTTCTTTCCCTATGATTTTTCGAATGATTCACAGCCAAACACGTAACTTACCGACTCGATGGGCTCACATAAATAACGGCTTCATCTACTGTGCAGTATAAAATTAATCGCGAATCAACCGATATGTTAAAAATTTATACAAAGTTCCAGATGTGAATATGTATACTATACAGTACATGAAATTCGTAACCTGTGAAGATGTAAGTGTGAATGCAGTGGAAATAACTGAGTACTTATTACCATAGAATCGGCTGAGGTGTCATATGTTAAAGTGATACTAGAAATAGGATTCTTTGTTTTTGTAACTCCTGTTTGAAAGGATGTGCGAAAAACTCTCATTACTTACATTGCCTACCCAGTAAAACTATATTTCAACCAGAGTTTTGAATGCTCGTATATCGGGTGAATGAATAGATACTTCTGTCATATCGATGTATCATTTAGAGCTTTACACCTGCCACCTTCTAAAGAATGACTATTCATAACGTGGTGTACCATAAACGCAATAAAGTGTCAGGGTCAACATTCTAATGAATTTCAGTTAATGTAAGGGCACCGAATTCACTGGACATCAAAGCTTCAGGGATGTAATATCTCACATCAAGGGACGGGATAATTTTAAAGAAACACATGGAAGGTGGACCCACATATTTCGTCATTTGCCATTTCATGGAATACAGCAATTGTTACGATTACAAATGAAATACCTTGTCAAAAGAATAACTTGAACAGGATCAGTTCATTAATAACAAACCTTAACTATTTATTCCATTAAGAACAGGGCTTGAAACACTGCACTCTAGTTCCTTTTTTAGATTGTCGCACAGATGACAAAATGGTAGATATCGAAATAGACGACAGAGGGCTGGAGAAACAATTAAAATCGCTCAAAAGAGGAAAGGCCGCTGGACCTGATGGGAGACCAGTTCGATTTTACACAGACTACGCGAAGGAACTTGCCCCCTTCTTGCAGCGGTGTACCGTAGGTCTCTAGAAGAGCGTAGCGTTCCAAAGGATTGGAAAAGGGCACAGGTCATCCCCGTTTTCAAGAAGGGACGTCGAACAGATGTGCAGAACTATAGACCTATATCACTAACGTCCATCCGTTGTAGAATTTTGGAACACGTATTATGTTCGAGTATAATGACTTTTCTGGAGACCAGAAATCTACTCTGTAGGAATCAGCATGGGCTTCGAAAAAGACGATCACGTGAAACCCAGCTCGCGCTATTCGTCCACGAGACTCAGAGGGCCATAGACACGGGTTCGCAGGTAGATGCCGTGTTCCTTGACTTCCGCAAGGCGTTCGATACAGTTACCCACAGTCGTTTAATGAACAAAGTAAGAGCATATGGACTATCAGGTCAATTGTGTGATTGGATTGAAGAGTTCCTAGATAACAGAACACAGCATGTCATTCTCAATGGAGAGAAATCTTCCGAAGTAAGAGTGATTTCAGGTGTGCCGCAGGGGAGTGTCGTAGGACCGTTGCTATTCACAATATACATAAATGACCTGGTGGATGACATCGGAAGTTCACTGAGGCTTTTTGCAGATGATGCTGTGGTATATCCAGAAGTTGTGACAATGGAAAATTGTAGTGAAATGCAGCAGGATCTGCAGAGAACTGACGCATGCTGCAGAGAATGGCAATTTGATCTCAATGTAGACAAGTGTAATGTGCTGCAAATACGTAGAAAGACAGATCCCTTATCATTTAGCTGCAATATAACAGGTCAGCAAGTGGAAGAAGTTAATTCCATAAATTATCTGGGAGTATGCATTAGGAGTGATTTAAAATGGAATGATAATATAAAGTTGATCGTCGGTAAAGCAGATGCCAGACTGAGATTCATTGGAAGAATGCTAAGGAAATGCAATCCGAAAACAAAGGATGTAGGTTGCAGTGCACTTGTTCGCCCACTGGTTGAATACTGCTCACCAGTGTGGGATCCGTACCAGATAGGGTTGATAGAAGAGATAGAGAAGATCCAACAGAGAGCAGCTCGCTTCGTTACAGGATCATTTAGTAATCGCGAAAGCGTTACGGAGATGATAGGTAAACTCCAGTGGAAGAGTCTGCAGAAGAGACGCTCAGTAGCTCGGTACGGGCTTTGTTGAACTTTCGAGAACATACCTTCACCGAAGAGTCCAGCAGTATATTGCTCCCTCCTACGTATATCTCGCGAAGAGACCATGAGGATAAAATCAGAGAGATTAGAGCCCACACAGAGGCATAACGACAATCCTTATTTCCACGAACAATACGAGACTGGAGTAGAAGGGAGAACCGATAGGGGTAATCAAGGTACCCTCCGCCACACACCGTCAGGTGGCTTGCGGAGTATGGATGTAGATGTAGATGTCCACAAATACAAGTAAGAAGTCACACCAACTAGTTGTGACTGCAAGGTGGTTCAACAAAGTGAGTTTTACCAGTAAAATGAATTACAAATCACTGCCATGAAAGATACAATTCCCATGCATGGATAACACCTTAAAGACATAGGCAACGCCCACGCAAAATACAGAAAGAATAACAAGTCACGCCACTGATCTTGATAGTTGGAATGCCCTTAATAACGTATAAACCTTAATAAAATCCCTTATGCAATAAAGTACACGATCCCCCAAAATACAAGAAAAGGTGGTAAGGCATACATTTAAACGTGATTCCCAACTGTGCACACCAGCAGAAACACTAACAATGACCCTTAAATAAACAGGCAATCCTCCAAAATACAAGATATTACAGCAGACGGTGGTCACAGCCAAACTGCAACAAGCAGGCAAGCTTTTCAGTGAATGGAGTTAGCTAATGACTGAGGGTAAAAAAGGAAAACCTGAACAATTCTTACTCATAAGTAAAGGGCTTTAAAACTTAATACGCTCCAGAACCAGCAGTAAAGGTGCAAGGTTTAAAAAAGCTGACTTCACAGTATTGAATAGATCAAGACGTCCGGAATTAATTGACGACACTCCGCAGTGGCACATATCAAACGATAAAGTTTGCTTAACTTGAGCCAGCACGAGGTGGCCAGTAGAGGCGTTAGACTGCCGGCCGGTGTGACCGTGGGGTTCTAGGCGCTTCAGTCTGGAACCATGTGACCGCTACGGTCGCAGGTTCTAATCCTGCATGGGGCATGGATGTGTGTGATGTCCTTAGGTTAGTTAGGTTTAAGTAGTTCTAAGTTCTAGGGGACTGATGACCACAGATGTTAAGTCCCACAGTGCTCAGAGCCATTTGAACCATTTTTGAGGCGTTAGAGCGCTGGCCGCCCTGGACGTTGTGCGACAAGGTAAGTGTGGCCGCACCAGAAGGAAAACACGTCTCTGCTCCGAGCCCAGGAAACAGGCACGCGTTGTCTGCTGCCCAAATAAGGCCACAAACGAGCAAGTCTAGGACATAGACTATATTAACTTATTCCACAAGTGACTACACATGCAAGTTACAAGTTAAACACTCCTTGAATTACTTGAAAATTAACAAGGTGAAATGATGGTACTCGCAAATCCAATCACTAGCGCATACCCACCTATAAAAAGTGTCTTGTCTTCGACAGAGACAACGTTACAATTTCAATTTCATCAATTGAATGAACAACAGGGAATGCTGGTACACTTGGCCGGAATGTGGCCTGGAACAACAAATTATCGGTTAACCTGACCCATGACCACCAACACAATCACTTGGAGGCACTTAATAGGGCAGGTCTAATCCCACTTAACACGGGTGATGGTTCAAAAATGGCTCTGAGCACTAAGGGACTTAACGTCTGTGGTCATCAGTCCCCTAAAACTTAAAACTACTTAAACCTAACTAACGTAGGGACATCACACACATCCATGCCCGAGGCAGGATTCGAACCTGCGACCGTAGCAGCAGCGGCCGGCTCCTGTGCAATAGAATAAGAGCGTTCTGTACCTGTTGCACCATCCGATCTGCTGGGTACATCTGTCCAACAGCGGGAAGGGCAATTTGAGAATCAGAGCAGATGATAAAGTTTTTGTCACAACGCCTTGTGAACTGCTTCATTGCCCTCAGGACAGCAAACAGTTCTGCGTAATAAAACTGTTCTGGCAGCCCTATCCTGAGGACAAATTTCGGGAACATGACAGAACAACCGAAAACATCTCCCTGCTTGGAACCGTCCGTGTAGATGGTAATAAAATCTGGGTGGCTACGTAAAATTTCCCTAAATTTAACGTTAAAAACATAGTCTGGGGTACAATGCTTCGAGTGAGCCGTCATAAGTAAAAGCAATCTGTGCCTTGGTAGTAGCCAGTGGGGGGGGGGGGGGAGACCCTACTCCAGCCCTGGCTTTGGACCATAATGCCTCCCACCGTTATAATTCTAGGCCGTGTTGCTTGTGGACGATGATCAAACCCGTTCCAGTGACGGCTGCACAACGTAACTGGATGCTGGCGATGTAGGAACAGACAATTCCCTATATTCTTGGCATACCACTAAAAGAAGACGTCGAATAGGCAGCGGAGGCTCACCAGCATCTGCACACAAACTAACAACCAGGCTCGTGCGATAGGCCCCTGTAGACAGCCTAATACCCTCGTGGTGAACAGCATCCAGCATTTTAAGGTATGTAGGCCTTGCTGACTCATAAATCTGGCATCCGTATTCAATCAGGGTCGCACAAAGGCCTTATAAAGTTGGAGCAGACGTTCCCTGTCAGCTCCCCAAGATCTATGACTGACACATTTCAGGATGTTTAAGGATTTGAGGCATCTGAGTTCCAGTTTTTTAAGGTGTTCCAACTATGTTAACTTCTCATCAAAGGTAAGACCCAGATACTCCACCTTCTCCTTAATTGTGAGAATGGTGCCCCCCAGTTTTAAAACAGGCAAATTAAACAGACAGTGGGAACGATTAAAATCAACACAAACTGTTTTCTCTAATGAGAATTTAAAACGTCTGGTACAAGCCCTTTCCTCCAACCACCTGATCGTCAGCTGCAATTGCCGATTGGCCGTGGTGAGGCTGGAGGATGCATAGGAGATGGAGAAGTCGTCCACAAACAAGGAACATAGTACTGTACGTTGCACTGTGATTGTAATACTATTGATTGCAATGGCGAAAGCCCTGACACTTAAAACTCTGAATTGAGGGACACCATTCTCCTGCTTAAAACGGTCTGAGCCGTGTGCTGCACACGTCCATGCCGTTTGCTCTTTGGCATTTTGTCACATCAAGTGGCGTCTTGTTACTTACTGTCGTAACGAAGTTGCTGGATTGCCTCCTTGAGTGGCAGCAGCAGCGCTTATCGATACTAGTACTGTTGTACTGTCTTTGTGTGACCGCTGGTATTTCCAGGTGGTGGTGGTGTGTGTGGTAATCAGTCGGTTGGGACGGAGCACCGGCAAACTCTACATGGACGGGGGGCCAGGACAGGACTGCTGACGGCGTGCACAGGCTGTCAGACCGTGAGGCGACAGCTGTAGAGATGGGCAAAACTGTTCTTTTCAGAGATTGGATCAGAACTGTTCACTCCCTGAAATGAATTAGCTCTTTTTCATGACTCACCACTCATTTACAATAGAAAATAAATGGAAGGCACATTGCCCTTTAAACTTGGTTTATTCCAGTACTATGCCTGTATTTTGATCTTATTTGATCCTATTTTGAAGTAACACAGATAATGAGTAAGAATTTTGTATTGTTTATTGAAATTTCCACGATATGACAAAGTTTTTGATTATTGATTTATTTTGCACTATCGTGGTTTTTTGGGTGATCGGAAAATGTTGTAACTTGAGATTTACATTAACAATATATTTGGCTACAATGTATTAAAATTTCATTAACCTCATACAAATACATCGCAAGCCATATATTTTTAAAGTGAACGTTTCCTTCCGAAGACGCCTAAAATCGCAAAATCCGTACCAGAATAAGAAAAAAATATATAAATTTGACTGTAAAACGAAAGTGCTGCATATAGCCTTACGCAGAATAAATCAAAGAAAATATTGGTGTATCACATTTTGCGATACGTTTATCGGTTCGCTCGTAATTAAAGCGTAAATTCGAGTGTCCATAATAAAAATCCTATAGTAAGAGGAGTCATCAGGAACCTAATCTGATCAGTTTAAACAAATAAAAATAAAATAAAAACAATTGATGTATACATAACATAATAATGTAATATACATAGCGGTATTACTACGAAGAACAATATCCAGTAGGGACGAACTCTGATGCAGAGGCGCTGAGTCGAGCAGGTCGAGCTGCGAGCTGTATTACTGCGTGAGCTGAGACCGCAGAGACCAGAGTGACACCTGAGTCGCTTTGCTCAACGCTATGGCTAGAGTCGAGACGGTGGGGTGAGCGTTGAGCGGGCGAGTTCCAAGGGTGGGGGGAGCGGTGAACTCACCCGCTCCGAGACAAATCGTCCGTTCCCTTGCGAGCAGGTTGTTGCAAGTAGTTCCTATGTTATCCGCTAGGTGGCTCTTTGTCCTGTTGCTCGCATCAACTGCCCAGAGGGCAGGACGTGTGACTGAAACGATCGCCGACAGAGTGCGATGCGAAGTTAAGCTACGCCAGACACTGCGCGCGGCAGAGGACGCACAGAGACGGCACGGCATATGTGAAACACAAAATCCAATGGGGCACTGCACAATGCAGGCAGCCAAGGTAGAAGCAGGGCAGAGGCCGGCGCTGGCTGTGTTGTGTGGCGTGCACTGTGCTGTGACCAGCAGAGGCGCTGCTGATATGCTCCGTCTCTCTCTCTCTCTCTCTCTCTCTCTCTCTCTCTCTGCCATGGGAAACGTTTGTAGCTACCGTTCTTTTTTTCTGAATCACTGATTGTTCACTCCTTTGAAGGATTCAAGTCTATGAATTAGTTCAAGAGCGGATCCCCCATCTGCAGACAGCTGCGAGAGTGACAAAGTTCGTTGCCCAAGGAACCTGGACGCAGAAGTTGAGTAATCAGTTAACCTGTTACGAAGCCTCAACTATTGTGACATCTCTTCGTTCATTTGCGGTTTGTTACTCCCTGGGCCGTTCGGGTTAGCTGTTGATGTGTTGGGATCGGCGAAATCTTGCAGCCAACTTCCTATATTGTGATTAATTATTAAATTGAAGTGCACCAGCGATATTTTCTAACCTGTGGCCGTTAACGCCCCAGTTACCTGCCCTGGTCGTTAGCGTACTTTTCTGGCAATGTGCCTTTCTTCGTCGTGTTGATGCTATCCGGCATAGCGTGTAGTTCGAAAGCCTTTTGAGCTGTTTGGTTCATGTTTGCTTAGAGTGGTTATTGTTCCCTGGCTGTTTTTAAACGCCAATTTCTGAAGACGTAGTGCTGTTCCTATCCTCGTCCTCGGCCGATATTTTCCATCGTTGTGCCGTTGGTCAGATGGAAGGGAATTGGTAAAATTGTTGGTCAGTCCTTGAACCGTCTCTAGTTTAGGTTGCCATCCGATTATTTAAGTTCAGCTCTTGGCTGCCTGCCTCAGCTCACCTCACGTTTGAGCTTGAGCTACCTTCTCAGGCCGACCCTTGGAGCACTTCTGTGCACCACATGTTTCGTTTGTTTAAGCTTGTGATTTTCAGTTTAGTTTGCTGTATTGTGCAGCCGTGTATTAATTCAGTTCTTTTTAAATTTTACATAAAGGCCTTCAGCCATGCAAAATTAAAATTTTGAAGATTGATTTTATTTTAAAAAAGAAAAAAAATCCTCACAATTTGTTCTCTCTGTAATTGTTTGTAGTCCAGGGCCTAAGCCGTCAGTTGTTCGATGCGTTTTGAGTGGCCTGTAGGCAAGGAATTACGTGAACCCCTTATAATATGGCCTTCAGCCGTGTGTACTCTATAAAGGAAAATTTTTTGTAACTAGGAAGGGATTTATTTGAAATTGCTTGTGTGACTTGTTGTTCAGGGCTGAAGCCATTGTTTCAAATTTGTTTGTGGCCTTCAGCGGTGAAATAAGTTAATATTTCTTTAATTAGGCTTTCGGCTGTTCTGCTGTAAGTTTACAAAGAAATTTCTTGTTTGGAAAAATTGCTTGTTAATGTGTTTACATTATAATTGTCCTTCAGCGTGTAGTGTAGGTCTTCAGCGGCTAATTGTTTTCTAATGGAAATGTTTTTAAAGGGAAAAAAGTTTTCCCTTCTATTTTTAATTGCTTTTGATCTCTAAGCCAGGCCTTCAGCTGTTCTTGTTTTTGATGTTGTTTTGGGCCTTCAGCCCAGAAAGCATCACAATTTCTTTAACTAGGCATTCAGCCGTATTAATTGTGATCTATTAAAGGAAAGTGTAGATGAAAAGTTCTTAGAAAAATAAAGTTGTGCGTTCGATTGTGCAACTCACAGTAACTGTTTATGGCCCCATCCACAATCATAACGTTATCCTGTGCGCTCTCTGATTATCTACCAACCTGGTTTCACGGTCAGGCACGGCATTCCCAACCCTGTATCTAAAATATCTGTCCGAGAGAAAGGACCGTCTGTCCGAGAGAAACGTCCGTATGAAGGTCAGCAGATGTCCACGGAATCCCCACTGTTGGAGCTGCGACAAATGCCTCTAGCTAGTATCGTAGGCCTTTTCCAAATCGAAGAAAACACCGAGAAGGTGTTACTTATGAAGGAAAGCTTGTTGACTCTCAGCTTCGAGCAGGGTCAGGTTATGGAGCAATACCTCCTGTACCCACACTGGGAGCGACTGAATAGGGACCTGGTCTCCAGAACCCACACTAGGCGCCGACTGACCATACGTCCCAGTGTCTTTCCTACGCAGCTTGTCACGCTACTACTAAAATAAACAATTTTTTCAGCCTTCAGTTGCAAGGTAATTTTTACTCGTTTACCTATGTTCAGAACCTATAAATTAAACCACATACGGACATATATTACTCACAGAAATGCATTATCAGTCTAATGGTTGAATAATAAAGAAATCGTGATACTTACAAAAAATTAAATTATTTTGAGAGCCAAACACTGGCCATGTCACAGATTAAAAATTAAAACAATAAAGACGCATAATCATAAGATTATGTCTGTCGAAATTAAAACCATTAAGGCGAACGTAGACGGAGCTACGCCGGCCAGAAATCAGGACCACACGTGAGCGGCTCGGAAACTGGGCGTCGTGAGTAGTTCTGCGGCGAGGCTCGACCGCGGCCGAGCGCTCACGTGTGGTCCTGATTTCTGGCCGGCGTAGCTCCGTCTACGTTCGCTTTAATGGTTTTAATTTCGACAGACATAATCTTATGATTATGCGTCTTTATTGTTTTAACTTTTAATCTGTGACATGGTCAGTGTTTGGCTCTCAAAATAATTTAATTTTTTGTTCTGAAGAAGATTCCATTACTGGAATCGAAACCTAGGTAAACGAGTAAAAATTACCTTGCAACTGAAGGCTGAAAAAATTTTTTCCGTTAAAAAAGATTCTTTCCACGAGTTGGAAAAGTCGCCAGCTATCCAAATTTCGTGGAAGAGCTGAAGGACGACTTCCTTCGACCGTCGGTCGAACTGTTGCAACATACTATAGGTAATCAGGTCGTTGCCACGGGTCGCATCACAGGCAACTGACTATGCAGAATCCGGCACCCGCAGAGAGAAAGGCTGGTTGTATTCTTCCACATTGGTGGAACGAAAATCAAGAGGAACCTTCTCCTGGGCTTCCCGATATCGACAGAAGTTGGGATTCCGGCTGGAATCACCCATAATGGATTTATATGATTCAGCCATTGTCTGAGATATGTCCCTCAACGGTGTTACAAGAGACCCCTGTATTTGTACAGCTGCTATTGGCAATCAAGAGTTGTGCCTTGAGATCCTCCTGATGGCTCAACATACTTCACTTGCAGATGTGGACTTGGGGAGTTCGGGAACTGTTGCCAAGACCTCTGCTTATTCTCCCGAATTATTCTCCTCGCCTTGGCACGCGCCATTCGGAAGTTTGAAAGGTTCGCATCTGTAGGGCACCGATTGAATCTGTGCATAGCAGCACCCCTGTGCTTGATTGCATCCAGTCCTGAATGCTGTCACATTGCTGGGAAACAGCTGGAGGTGGATAAGGGAACAGTTAGCCAGCTTCAGTAACCATTTCAGGATCCGATCCATCAGGCAGATGGGCCCAGACAGAGAAATGGTCAATATCATGAACGTCATCATCCATTGCCCACTGAGCAGTGTCCCCAAGAGCAGGCGAGCAGAAGGAGAGGTCTGTGGCTGTAGACGAACCTGTAGTGGTGCTAAAATGTGTGGCTTGACCCATGTTCAGCAGTATAAGATGTGTTGTGTGTAGCATTTCCTCAAGTACCCCACCTTGAGGCATGTGGTGTTAGAACCCTGTAGTGCACTGTGTGCATTGAAGTCCCCCAAAAGGAGAAAGGTTCTGGGTAGTTCATCAGAAAGATGAGTGAGGACACAATATCAAGAGGCTCATGGGGTGGTAAGTACACAGAGCACACTGTGATGGCAACACGAGCCACTATCCGAACAGCAATCGCGTGTAGTGTCGTTGTTAAGGGAAGAAGTGAAGAGCGAGAAGTGTTCTTTACCAACACTGCTACCCCACCTTTTGCCCTCTCACTAGTAAAGTCATCGTTTCTATAAAGGTGATAGCCTCCACGTACAGGAGGTCAGTCTCTTTAAAATGAGTCTCTTAAAGGCAGAGTCAATATGGTCTGCCCTGCACTAGGAGTCTCAATTCCTCCAGATGAGTCCTGTATCCATTTATAATCCATTGGAGTATGGGACCCGTGTCGTCAATGTGGTCTTGGTTTAACCCTGTATTTGCACTGGGGTAGTGAGGCGCTTGTAGAGTGAGGTGGGGTTTTAGGGCTGACTGGGTCTGGTGATGAGGCATCAAAATCCATGATGTCCTCATCATCAGTCAGATGTGCCAGAATGATGTCTGATGACCCCCAGGTCAGCTTTTGACCCTTTCCCTGCTCCCTTTCCCATCAAGGATGAGGGGGAAACTGGGTGGTGAAAGCCACTTTTCTTTGGAGAAACTTGGCATTGAGGGGCACTCTGCTTTTGGGGTGCCTTCGGGCAGTGCACTGTGGCAGCATTATTTGTCTGTTCCGTCCTAGCGGTCTGGATCACTGTGTCTTTGACTTTACTTTGGCACATACAGGAGCACATACAGTTGCTAGAGGTGGATAAGGGAGCACTGGACGTCACTGAGTTGAAGCGTCGCCGTAGTAACGTGTTTCTGCACCAACGAAGTATAAGAAGTGGCAAAGAGGGGATCTCATCGCCTGCTTCTGTGGCTTCTGTGTAGGGGATCCACTCGGTCACTTTCATTTCCTGAATTTTGCATTTCTCTGCAAAAACATGGCAGGCTCGACCCCAGACTGGGTGGCTCCCACAGCAGTTAATGCAGATTGCTGGAGATGGACTGTCAGCCCTGACTTTCAACACTTCCCACAAGACGCTTCGTCTATACAACTCAGCGATGTATGGCCAAAACGCTGGCATTTGAAGCATCGCACAGGATTAGGTACATAGTGCCAAACCCTAAGTCAGAAGAAACCTGGCATGATGTATTCAGGTAGCGTTGGAGAATTGAAGATCACAATCAAAGTAGCTGTCTTCTCAAACTCTTCATTGTTCTTGCAAGTCCGATGTTCCACATCTACGATACCCTGTGTTGCCCATTCTTTTATGAGTTCAGCAGTGTCTATATCCATAATATCCCAGCAGGTTACCACACCTTTGCTGGAGTTAAGGGAGTTATGTTACTCAACAATGATGTCGTACTCACCATATTTATGTGATTTCTTAAGGAGTTCCACCTGCTTTAGCCCAGTTAGCTTCAACAAGTAAGGAACCATTTCTCAACTGCTTAATAGACTTTAAAGTACCAGCCACCCCTTCTACGCCTTTATGGCTATATAAGGAGGACACTTTTTCAGACGTCCCTCCTTCCTCTTGATCACCATGGAGACATTGTGATTCATGACTCCTTGAGCGCCGTTACTGACAAGAAGTTGATTATCAGGAGTACTGCCTCACTCATTTATTTGGATGAATGGGTGTGAGAACTCCCAGGCGACGCGCCCCTCCCACTGGGAGGAGAAGAAGAAGATTTCGAGGACTCCCTCTCAGTCCCACGAGCAGCTAGGGAAATAAGGGTCCACTCAGACAGAGCCCATGTGCCTGAGTAAGACTTAAACCACTGAAGTGTGCCAGGTTCCCCAGAGGTGGTCCGCTAACGACTGTTCCATCTCAACAGCCACGCATCCCATCAGTGCACAGTACATATTGAGATTGAGGGGCTGTTTATAGAGGTTTATTCGATCCTCGCGATCCGCACGGTCAAGCCAACATCCCCATTCCCTGTGACACACAACATTCCGCCGCCGCGCTGCACGGTGGTCGCTGAAGCATGCCCAGAGATTACGGTCGCAGGGGCTGGCGGCGCTTACCAGCCCCCAGCTCAGGAACCCCGGGGTCGCCAAGCCTGTACTCAGTAAACAAATGCTGCGCTCCTGAGGACACATTAACACATACGTGGCCTTACGATGAAAAGTACCAATAAAAAACGACACTTAACTCCACTCACGTGTGAAGGAGCTGTGACATCCACGATTCCAAGCAGGGATGTCATTGCCTCGAATCTGGACAGTGATCTTTCAGGCGCCATAAAATTTAATCCTTCAGAACTGGCCTGGAATTTCCTGATCAGCTTGCACACAGCATCTGTTCAGCTTGTCGCAGCTCGCCGCTACCAATCCTTAATTCAGACGGAAAAACTTGCCTCCGATCGATTTAACCACTCACTGCTTCTCGAGGTGAGTACTAGACAGTAGGAGTCCTCCAAAACCAATAACTTGATAGTCACTCGTTCTCCAGCAGCTGTTAGTACCTGGGCCCGATAAAAACCAACCACAAACGTCTCGGCCGAAGACCCCGGTCCCCGACTTATGGTCCGGATCGATACGACAACCAAAGTAGTTAGCGGCGCCAGCGGAGCGCCATTCGCGACGAAATTAAGCCGCCATGGCTAAGGGTATCGTCAGGATAAAGGTCTAAACTCACATACCACTTGCTTGTGACGTGTTTCCGAATGTGTACCTTTTTGGGTGTCACGTACTACGGTAATAAGCTGTATAGTCCATACCACAACATACTGAAACTTATCAGCGTGACGTGTGCAGATCAACGCGTTGTCAACTGCACTGACTTATCAGTGTATGTACTGTTGTAGATACAGTATGTATTTACATTTTCTATGTAAATAAATTTCCTTCTCTGTAGCCGAGACCGCTAACGCACTCCTGTACAGTGGCGCTCTACTCAGAGGATGGAATTTCGAATCCTTTGATGGAACTGATTTTCACATCCAGTACTTGACCGGCAAGGGCAGGAGAAAGTGGGACGAAGTGTCCCTATTCACCAGAATTTCAGAGAATCCGTTGTAGCCGACATATTCGTCTCGAGATAATCACATACAGTGTAACTATTCTCGTTTATTGTTCAGTCTTAATTGCACATTTGTTAGTTAAATGACGTGTTTCGATCACTCTGGATTATCTTCAGAGGTAAGTAGTTGCGTCGGCAACCCGTCTTGTCTATTCAGAAACTCATGTCAGAATACTCTCTGTTTCTGTGTTTCCGAGTATACAAGACGAGTTGCTGACGCAACTAGTTACATCTGAAAATGATCCAGCGTCATCTAAACATGTCATTTAATTAAAACAAAATCTGCAAGTGTGACTGAACAATAAACGATAATTATTTGAGAGAGTTTGTTGAATTAAATTCAAAATCTCTTTAAGTTCCCATGAAGTGGGCACAGGTAACAATGTTTGTGGTGATCCTATCGTCGGTTGGGGACTTGAAGCTCTGTGTCCCATTCTGGAGCTATTAGAGAGGAGCAGGCCACGTGCCTGCCCTTGGGTTCACCCTCTATCTTCCATTTTATCCATAACAACGTAAACACAAAACTGCACTGCACAAAGTCTTATCACAGACATCCATAGCGAACAGAGACACACTTGTAAAGTCATAACAGCTGGGAGAAAGGAGACAACCTCCACTAGGATCTTGTCCAGGGTGGCAACGCGGTCTCTCGCACTCATTTACAGTATAAGGGACTCACTTTTACAGTGTGTTATAAGGGTTGGCAGTAATTATCTTATGAAACTCCCATTTTATAAATATGAACGTATTTATAAGGAAAGAAATATCTCATTGCACGTAGACTGATTTTGGTTGCCATGGGGAATACATAATCACCTAGCATGGGACGGTTTCCTGTGAAAAAGTTTTCTGCTTGTAAAATGCCTTCGTTTGCTCGTCACTACATATGCTGTAAACGCGGCATCTGACAGAATATTAGTTCATCGGGGCGTCGTATTATTGAAAAGAACGTCCATTTTCACGGAAATAAATTTACTCTAGGGACAACGCTCCTCTTAAAGACATTAATACATCAAAGTCACTCAACACTTCCACCAAACTGTCAGTCCTCATGAGATGACGTGACGAACAGACCTGCCATATAGGGCTGCCATACGTCACTGATTTCACGGACAATCAGCAATTTAAGTTAGAAGACGGATGTCCTGGACAATAAAAGTTCGAGGAAGCAGTAAATGTTTAAAATATTTATTTAAGTAACCTGTGTTTTACCGCCAACCGTTGTTCTAGAATTTCACCTCTACTTACGAGAGTTTTCTTTCAGATGACAACACCGTGGCTGATGGAATAGTGCCTGTTACTTTACTCTCTCATGAAGGCTATCAACATATCGCCGATCTCGCGCTAGCAGTGGCAGCAGAAGCAGTGCAGCCACCGATTCTCTGTTAATTTTACAGTTTACGGCTCCTATATTTCAGGTGTCTGTGTCATGTTTGTATTTCTTGGTCTGTGGTATGTATGAGGGTAATACGTGGAGTGTAATTCTGATTCTGAACCCGGTACACATTTACTTGTGGCACCATTAAATGGAATTTTAATGTTAAAATGTTTTCTAACGAAAATTTTCTTCGAAGGCGAATACACTGTTTCCCAAATATGAATCATGGAAGAAATGACATGAAGCTTTTTGTGAAGTATGTGGATAAGAAAGGTATAACTCATATGCTAAAAAGTATAATCTATTGTACTACCCGTTGAAATTAAGAATTAACATTCAATTACGATAGTTTGCTGCTGTAATCGGCATAGAAAAAATTTACAATACTGAACTGAGGCTTAACTCTAAAGTAACCCGTTTGTCCCCGTACTGTTTGTACTTCGCTTTTCTAGCACGCTTTTGCGATTCCTGTTAGGACCGCTATTCTCAATAGCGTTAAAATAGCGAAGACTAACCTAAAGATATTGTTGTGCTGATAGTGTACCTGCCCTGTACACTTAACCTAGGTGCAGACTGATACCTTAGCAATGAGTCAGTTCTATAATTAGCATAGTTGAGATTATATCATACCCAGTCGCGAATTATTCCGTTATTGTTGTATTTCAATCGCTAATGCAACGAAACGAGCGCTGAAGGACCATTTTACAAGCAAGGAACACACAAGAGCTGTGGATTCTGGTTCAATCATCCCATGTAGGCTTTCACGTCCGGCGTCTTCATCAGTAAACACTTCCGGGCTAAGTTGCCGTGGTCGATCTGTAGAACTTCTTCTCCCTGACGTCTCGTTCTCAACTACGGAGGACATCTTCCGAGGTGAGTCGACGACTGAGACGTCAGGGAGAAGAAGTTCTGCAGATCGACCACGGCAACTTAGCCCGGAAGTGTTTACTGATGGATTCTGGTTCAGTTTGTGAACAACTGACTAGTTTCTCTCAACTGTAACAACACAGTTATTTATATTTTAGTAATTTGTGTTTAATGATTTAATTAAAAAGTTGGGTAAAGCAAAGTAAAATTAATTTTATTCATTAATTACAATTCTTTGTCGACGGCTATAATATTAGACTAACTTTCTTCATTAATGGCAATTCTTTTGCCGGCTGTGTTAATGTTCGGACTTTGTGATTGAGGTCGGCTCTTGGATTATGGCAGCACTACGGGAACAAAACAAGTAAAAGGTCCGTTGAACTTTAATGCAATAATTAACGTTCCACTGGAGTTCACTGCAAACATTGAACCAAAGATTTTCTTTCACTTTGAAATATCCGCCCACCCAGCAGCTGTGATGCAGTCTTATGTGTGGCATCCTTGATATGTAAGAGAGACAACAAAGCAGAGATTAGAAGCTACCAATCAGACATAATTTCTAGATCTCCTGGTATCGCTCATTTGTTGTGAACTTGATAAATTCAAGGAATGAGTTCGTAACTCCTAGTGCTCTGAGGACCAGCATAAACTGAATCATGTTCATGACGAATGTACCTTATTTTAAACATATGTTTCTTATACTTCCGTTAGGGCTCCAATTAATTCAGTTTTCGGAGAAATCATAGCTATATTGTTGTAGAAAGAATTGGATGGCAGGGGATGGACGTGGCTCCGAAAAAATTCCAAAGCCAGAAAACGATCGAATACGACACACCACGAGCAGTTTCTTCCGTAGAATAAAAACACAACTTCATCGTTTCATAAAATGATTCTGACAACCGGCGTGAAAAACTATAGTTGCAAATATATGATAATTTCTGTTTCTAGTTTATTTTCTTCCCACTCCAGGTAGTTCGTGCTTTAAAATGGCAGCAAAATTAAGAAACACATATTCTCTACCCGCTTCGAAAACAAATATTACACAGATGTGCTGGCAGAAGTTAGTTTGACTAATTTACAACCCCGGGAGCGAAATTTTACTTTAACACTTTGCTACAACATAAACGTCCACGTGAACTACAACATAATCAGAGCGCACTCAAAGAAGAAATCATAACAGTAATATACATGTCGGCAAATTTGTTCAGACGTTCCACGCACTTAACGCTCTGTCTGATACCCCCCTATTTATTCTTGTCTGGCCGTGGCCTTCCAAGAGCAATTTGCGGTCTTGTCGCCGGAGTACGCTTAAAGATAGCACAAAACAGCTGCCTGCACTCCATTCCGTGAATTCTTACGGAACATACCACAAGAATGACGAAGTATTCTCCAGTAATCCTACTTTTAAGCGCTGAACAATTGGCGGAAGTGCCCAATTAAGGGGGGAACGGAAGACAAGGTTTTAACGTTCCTTGAGAAACGAAATAATTGGTGACAGAGTGCAGCCTGAGATTTGACAAGGATCAGGGGATCCATCAGGCTATTCACCTAAGGTTAGTTACTGTCCTCTTATAAACAGTGAACTTATTACAAACCTCCTGCCGTCGTATATACAGGGTTATTACAAATGATTGAAGCGATTTCATAACTCTACAATAACTTTATTATTTGAGATATTTTCACAATGCTTTGCACACACATACAAAAACTCAAAAAGTTTTTTTAGGCATTCACAAATGTTCGATATGTGCTCCTTTAGTGATTCGGCAGACATCAAGCCGATAATCAAGTTCCTCCCACACTCGGCGCAGCATGTCCCCATCAATGAGTTCGAAAGCATTGTTGATGCGAGCTCGCAGTTCTGGCACGTTTCTTGGTGGAGGAGGTTTAAACACTGACTCTTTCACATAACCCCACAGAAAGAAATCGCATGGGGTTAAGTCGGGAGAGCGTGGAGGCCATGACATGAATTGCTGATCATGATCTCCACCACGACCGATCCATCGGTTTTCCAATCTCCTGTTTAAGAAATGCCGAACATCATGATGGAAGTGCGATGGAGCACCATCCTGTTGAAAGATTAAGTCGGCGCTGTCGGTCTCCAGTTGTGGCATGAGCCAATTTTCCGCGGGCTACGCGTGAAACTTGGCTGCACGCGTTCAACCGTTTCTTCGCTCACTGCAGGCCGACCCGTTGATTTCCCCTTGCAGAGGCACCCAGAAGCTTTAAACTGCGCATACCATCGCCGAATGGAGTTATCAGTTGGTGGATCTTTGTTGAACTTCGTCCTGAAGTGTCGTTGCACTGTTATGACTGACTGATGTGAGTGCATTTCAAGCACGACATACGCTTTCTTGGCTCCTGTCGCTATTTTGTCTCGCTGCTCTCTCGAGCGCTCTGGCGGCAGAAACCTGAAGTGCGGCTTCAGCCGAACAAAACTTTATGAGTTTTTCTACGTATCTGTAGTGTGTCGTGACCATATGTCAATGAATGGAGCTACAGTGAATTTATGAAATCGCTTCAATCATTTGTAATAGCCCTGTACGTTGCAGTGCGCCAGCTGATTTAGGCAACACGGGCACCACTCCGCATAGCATGTCCACACGTGGATCCAAGGACGAGTCATGGGGTCATGACCCGCTCCCCCTCTCCAAACTACATCATATTAGAAGGGTTTACATTTCTACAAGTGTTAAATTCCAGTTCTTTCGGCTAACTTTCGGATAGTACATGAATTCTAAAACAATGACAAGTTTTTAATACAGAATACTTTTCATTTGCGTTTTGAGGGCTGGCACACGCCGATTGATCTGCGGCCTGACTCTGTGTAGAAAACAACACAACCAGGAAGAGGCGGATATTCGCAACCTGGCAACAACATTTCCTACATGGTTCAGTACCGTAAACAAGGCAGCGAACTGTTTGGTGTTTCAAGAGGCACGTATCGAAGATTTATTTCGCGCACAGGGTGAGCGGAGAAACCATCCAATGAGTGACAACGCAGGCGAAACTGGGTGATGAGTGACCGTGACAGGCTTTCATTGAAGGCGGCTGTGGCGAAAAATAAGAGGTGCAAAAGTAACTGCAGAACGGAATGTCGCACTTCCGAGCACTGTCAGCACCAGAGCAACACGAAGGGAGCTCCATAAGCTGGGAACTACAGGGTAGACTGGAATTTCAGATCCACTCATCAGCGATGCAGATGCCTGCCGAAACCATAAAACCTGGACTATGCAGCAGTAGAAGTTTGTTCCCCAATGGTAATGCTGTGTCCAAGACGACAAGGCCTCGTCCTCTTAGCTAGATTGGTCCAGGACTGGTTTTATGAGCACCAGAACGAGCTGGCCACCACAGTCACCAGATCTCAACATTATTGAGCCTTTGTCGTCTGCTTTGGGGAGAAGGTACGTGACCGCTATCCACATCCATCATCATGATCTAAACTTTCTGTTATTTTATATGGAGAATGGTATTAGAATTCCTTAAAAACCATACACGGTCTGTAGCCGTTATTATATTATTGTACAATCTCTGTGTTGACAATTCACGTTATGCAATACTCGTTGGGACATGCATGCGTGTCCAAAGATACATATAGTGCCTGATGATCAACAGCTGTTAACTAAACGTTACGAAAGTCGATTCACAAATTGAGAAAGTAAATGAACTTCAGCTGCACAATTTATCATTGACATAAGAAAATATGTACCACACTGGCGCTTCAAACCAAAAACCCCGTTTAACGCTAGTAGTGACCTTAAGCACTTCGGCTATCTGAGCAGACTTCCAGGCCCGACTCAAATCTACACAAGTCACACTTGACTACATACTCTAATGCTGTCTCACACACACACACTGTGTGACTCCATCCAGAGAGGGACATGCGATGTGGTGACTGTTTTAATCACTTCAGGCATGTAATACTTATTATGTTGCTGTGCAATGACTGTGTTCCCACTTCACATTATACAATGTTCCTTCAGACTTGCATGAATATCTGAAGGAACACACATTACGTGACGATCCACTGGAACTGACAGTGACTTTGGAGTGGTAATTGAAGTACGTAATGTTCAACATGTTGGGGCTAATGAGCAATACACATGGCATGGGTGGGGCTGTCTGTGCAACATGAAGGAGTACACAGAGAAGTAGATGACGTAGCATTGTTATTCATCTCATACATCAGTTTCCACTCAAATGTTTCGGGCAAGGATTCAATAGTGGATATGTACGGAGAAGGTTTGATTTCTATATAAATTAAAGACAACTTCTATAGTATTGATATACGTAAAATAACGGGTGGGGGGGGGAGGGGTCACTAGGAATTAAAATACCCAATTTCAATTTCTTTTCAAGGTCAAACAACTACCTATCCAAAGAGATACCTGTATATCAATGTTGCAAGCAGGGGATCTTTTACGATTTCTGGCAGATTAGCGAATAAGACAGAAAATGTTCTCATACAGAAACTTAATTAATTTTTGAATATATATTTCCACACTGAAAACTCTTTCCATAATTTTGTTTGGCGTAGTTTTAACAACATCTGGTTTAATTTTAATTTATGATTTAAATCTAGATTGGAATCATTTATTCCCTTCTCCAGTGACTAATTTAATAAAAAAGTTAGGTATATCCATCCTTCTCAAGCGAATCTAAGTGGGAATGCAGTTTTATCAACAAATTTTTCGTGTATCTTTCAATTTAGTTAACGTTCTCAGTTTCATTGATTCAGGCCAACACTCCAACATGTGACCAGTTTCCATTGCTGTCTACAAAAAATGCGGTTTCGAACTGAAGCTCCCAGAACCGCTCGGCCACCACAGCCGGCTTCAGTTTCTAGATTTCCAGTCTATTCCGCTTGATATTTGTTTATGTTTAAGACATAAATGTACTATTTTAATTTTTCGTGTATAATTTTTATAATTGTACTGCGTATTGTAACGTAATTGTACTGTGTATCGTTTGGATATTATTATCATTTTTAACAAAAAAATAATAATAACATAAAACTTTATAGATAATTTCTTTTTCGTTGATCATACCATCTCGAAAACTTGTTAATATTTCTTGCTAGCTTTCTATTTTATTATTTGTATTTTATTTTAGTTTTTTAATCTGTTAATTGTTAATTCATTCATTAATTAATTTTGATCAGATTTCTTTATTAAAATAAAAAGATTGTCTTTTTTTTTAATTTCAGTATAATGCCGCGGAAAAAGTATAGCCTTAAGAATACGTGTATCAGAGAAGCATGACACAACCGTGTTGAGAGAGCCCATGAATCGGAAGAACAAATCGTGGGAAGCAACGCGGTTCAGCGAATCAGAACAGCAGAAATTCGTAGACAAGAATCTCGAGAACAACGTGATGAATGTCTGCAACAAAATATATCGAGAACAACAGCGGGGCGAGAATGCGAAAGAGAGGGGCAGCAAACCAGCCGTCCATCAACACGTGCATCGTTTGTTTGCCTTGTGTCCGAATATACACCAGACACTGATTATTCTGCACATCTTAAAATTACAATTGGTGAGATGGACAAAATATTCCACTATTGCCAAGCGTTAAAATTCCACAATGAAGCAGTCGGTATGTGTTGCACATCAGGAAAAGTGTATGACACCTCTTCCTACTCCACCAGAACCTTTACAATCACTTATTGCTGGCAAATCAGACGATTAGAAATTGTTTTTACGCTAGACACGCAAATTCAATTCTTCCTTTCAAATGACGTCCTTTGGGGCAACTAAAATTTGCGATCTCACATCTGCTGAAGATAATTTTAAAACTAGATTCAAAATCCAAGTCCAGGTGTATCATAAGATTGGGTCGCTGATGCCGATGTCTAATGATGATCTGAAGTTTCTCCAAATTTATTTTATTGGCAGCTGTGAGGAACGCGTGAAACCCGGTGCCAGTATAATTTCATCGAAGAAGCAGGAGAGCGAGAAATTGTGGAAATGTTGGAAAATTTTTTGGAAAACTGTAATCAACTTATTCAGTTGTTTACAAGAGTATCTCCACAGTTAAGAAATGGCTACTATGAAAAGCCGAAAAAGTACCAACAGGAGAACACTAGGGCAGATTCAACGCACCAAACGTAGATGAAGTTGCTGTTATGATGGTTGGTGATCCAGTTGACAACAGAGACACCAAAATCATTCGTCGAGACGGCGCTGTCAATACGATTTCGGACCTGTACCGTTCATGTGACACACTGCAGTGTCCTCTAACATCCTGGCAAGGGCAGGACGAATATTACACCATCATCAGTGTGATTTTCAACTACATAATTACTTATTTAATTGATTTTAATTTCTTACTCTTAATTTTCCTAAGTATTTAAGTAATGAAACGAATAAAAAATTTACTAGAATAAAAACTAGGCAAAACTATTGATGATTACACTTAATCAAGGTAATCATATCCATCGATATCCACAGCTGTACCATCGATATGTTGCGTATATGTACGCTAAGATCGAAAGTGAACATTTATGATTTATTAGGTACAATCAGGCTAAACTACGATCGGAGGAATACATCCATTTACAAGATGCTATTATCGGAAATATCTATGAAAATTTAAACACCAATGACATTGGTTCTGCTTTTATTTTACCTTCAAGCTACATCGACAGTTCAAGGAACATACAAGAATACATACAGGATGCAATGACTTACATACGCCATTATGGTCGTCCTAATTTGTTCATTACATTTACATGTAATCCGGATGGGGAGAAATTACAAACTTTCTTATTACCAGGCCAATAATCAGAACATTGTCATGGTATCACTAGATGCGTATTCCAACAAAAATTAAAATCATTAATTGATTTAATCATAAGACATTTGGTTTTCGGTAACACACATTGCTGGCTGTGTTTTACAAAGACAAAAGCGAGGTTTGCTCCATTCTCACATTTTGATTTGGCTTGAAGATAAAATCCGTCCATAACAAATTGTTCAATAATTTCTGCCGAAATTCCGGATCCATTAATTGACCCAGAATTGATTGACATTGTTACCAGTCACTTTAACATGACATAACCATGCGTGGAAGATGGAAGACGTAAGAAGCGTTTCCCAAATAATACTATTACGGATATGGACCGTTATCCATTGTATCGCTTCAGAAACGCTGAGAATGGTGGCCACACATTTGCAGAGCGAATGTCAAATTCTACGAATCAAGTTAGTTGGTTGGTTGGCTTGTAAGAGGTGGGACGGGGGGGGGGGGGGGGGGGATTGGAGGGACCAGACTGCAAAGGCCATCGGTCACTTGTTCCACGACCATAAAATCCTGCATGGAATAAGAAACAAGCAACGGCGATGACATTGGATGAAACAGAACAAGAAAGACACAGACACAGAGTGTGATGTTGGCCGAACATGGAAACAAAAAAGGGAAAGCCAACCACCAAGAAACACACTAGAAACCCCAATCTAAAACCGTAGGCCAAAGGCCAAACTCAACACAAAAAAAAGAGACAAACCCTTAGATCGTGCAATAAAAGCCCCCTGCAGAAATAAAACTCAAAAGTAAGTCTGCAACTGCAGCATCATCCGATAAAAGTGCAGGGAACGTATCAGGCATCGCAAACGTCTGCCTGACTCGAGTTAAAAACTGTCAATCCAACAACATGTGGACCACCGTCAATGCAGAACCATGGCAACAGAGAGGTGGGCCCTCTCGGCGCAATAAATATCCATGCGTCAGTCAGGTGTGGCCAATGTGTAGCCAGCAGAGGACAATGGTCCTTGGGAGAGGCCAGCAAGGAGAAGCGCCAGACACTGGTAGTCTTCTTGATGACCCAAAGTTTGTTGGGTGAAGGCAGGGTGCGCCATTCATCACTCCAGGTACCAAGTACCTTGTGCCATAAAACTGACTGGAGATCACACTCCAAAAGGCCTATCTCCAGCGCTGGTACACAGACAGCCTGTTTGGCCAGAGTGTCAACACGTTCATTTCCCAGGATGCTGACATGACCTGGGGTCCACAGAAAAACTACAGAGCAGCTGCAACGGGCAAGAGTATGGATGGACTCCTGGGTAGCCATCACCAGACGAGAGCGAGGGAAACACCAGTCGATAGCTCGCAAACCACTCAGGGAGTCACTACAGGTAATGAAGGACTCACCTGAGCAGTAGCAGATATACCGGTACTATAGGGCGAGAGAGATGGCCACCAGCTTGGTAGTGAAAACCCTGGAGCCAGCCGACAATGAGCGTTTTTCAGAATGATCCCCTAGAGTAATAATATAAGCAACATGACCAGCAACCATCGAACAGTCATAGACCACGTCACAGCCTTGAAACACAGCAAGGAGTGAAAGAAGACGGTCACATAGGGCCTCAAGGGGGACTGAGACCCCCGGGCCTTGCACCAAATCAAGCCGAAGGTGTGGGCAGGGCACACACCACGGGGGTTTACATAGAGGGGCCTGGAAAAGAGTTGGAAGAGAAAAGAACTCAAGCCCAGAGAGAAGAGATGAGACACGAACCACGATCGTACACCCTGACCAGGGCCGCCATTCCGGAAGATGGACGTCCGAATTGGGGAACAGGAGACGGTAATTGGGATGCCCAGGCACGTTACGAACGTATCCAGCATAAGCGGCCAGCATCTGTTGGCGCCTCCACAAGTATGCTATTGACAGGGCTTGTGTGGATCCCACTGTGAAGGATGGGTTTAAGCAACCGCGATGCGGAAGGTGAAGCTGAACTATAAACCGGGCTCCCATAATCAAGATGGGACTGAATCAACGCCTGATACAGTTGTAGAAGGGTATACCGATCTGCACCCCAGCAGGTGTGACTCAAGCTATGAAGAGCGTTAAGATGCCACCAGCACATTTGTTCAAGCTGCCCAATATGAGGGATCCAAGTCAACTGGATATCAAAAAGCAATCCCAAAAACTGATGCTTCACCACCACAGCAAGAGGTTCACTGTCACGATATAGCTGTTGCCAGGGTGAACAGTGCGACGCCGGCAGAAATGTATAATGCAGGTCTTGGCGGCCAAACCCTGGAAGCCAAGACTGTCCTGCAGCAGCCGTTCACCAACTGCAATGCAAGTTGAGCTACTGTATAGGCAGAAGTCATCGGCATACAAGGAAGCTGATACAGACATTCCCAACACTGCAGCGAGCACATTAATTACAACTAAAAAGAGGCAGACACTCAAGATAGAACCTTGCGGGGCCCCATTCTCCTGAACTCAGGATGAACTATGGAAGGGCCCAGCTTGCACATGGAAGGAATGAAGTGACAGAAAATTTTGAATAGAACACGGGAGCAGGCCCCTAAGGCCCCACACATGAAGCGCTGTGAGGATGTGATGTCACCACGTCATATAGTACGTAGGTCAAAAAAGGCCGCAACCGGATGCTGACGGTGAGCTGATGCTGTATGTGTTGTGGTTGGCAGGAGAGCCAACACCGTGTTATTAGAGGAGGCCGAAAGGCACGCGTTTTAGCTCACGCAGGCTGACGTGAGGTCTGGAACAGGACTAGGAAATTAGAATTTAGCTGGTGGAATACTTAACTTTAATCCATTAATGATGAACGTCGCTCTTGACCGTACATGATTCACAATATCAACAGTAACTGAATATGACGCCTTGCTAGATCGTAGCAAATGACGTAGCTGAAGGCAATGCTAAACTATCGTCTCGGCAAATGAGAGTGTATTTTGTCAGTGAACCATCGCTAGCAAAGTCGGTTGTACAACTGGGGAGAGTGCTAGGAAGTCTCTCTAGACCTGCCGTGTGGCGGCGCTCGGTCTGCAATCACTGATAGTGGCGACACGCGGGTCCGACGTACACTAATGGACCGCGGCCGATTTAAAGGCTACCACCTAGCAAGTGTGGTGTCTGGCGGTGACACCACAGTATGGATGGCAGACTCCAGGCAGACCAGACTGCAGGGAGTAGAGTGTGTAACAACACTAACGTTATCGTACTGTATATGTAATAAATTTTTGTCTTCTGAATTTCGATAAATTAGTATAATCGATATTCTGGTTTCATTTCTTTTTTGTTTCATGACATTATGTTGAAGAAGCTATAAACAATTTTCGATGTAAATTTTAATATTTATGTCAAATGTCAAGCAATGTTGTAATCGAAGGAAAGTGTACCTGATGTTGAAACTATTGTAAGATGTGAAAGATGTATTTGTACGCCTGGTCCATACGTAGGCAATGTATTAGAATATGTGGAATGTAAAACCTTTGGTGAATACCCTGTCTGTAGGGGATCGGTAAAAGGTGGAGGCAGGCGAGCGTGGTAAAATGCACACGGGCACAGCACGGCATAACGGGCTCAGCAGAGTAGTCGGAGTTGGGCATCGATCTGAGAAACACGTGCTGGATCGAGGAGGCTCTCCTGGTAAAAGTGGTTTCGTTGAGCCTCGGATGCGCTGTTTCCGACGTCTATACAGCATGACAATATTTCATAGGCACTAAATGGAAAAGCATTGCGACGCCATGAAGAAGTAAAGTGCTGATATTTCATGAGCCATTGCTGTAATTGCACGTGTGCTTTGTGCCTCGCCATCTCGCCGCCTGCATACTGCCTCATCGATACGAACAGGTTGAAACTTTTAGTACTGTATTCGTGTGGACCAGTGTTACTTTTGCTACATACTGTTCAATAACAACTTAAATTTTACCAGAACTGTCCTATCAATTAATTATCCTCACAACTAACCTAGACAGGGTCCTTTCCACATGTTGTGCAATCCGAGTATCCCAAGATGAAGATTTAAAGTTTATGTTAATAATAATTACCTGCAGACCTATCTATGTTAGAATGATGCTTAAAGAACTTTGTTGTTAATGAAATACTGGACGAATAATATAGGTCTGACCAAGTTGGAAGATAATATTGAAATTGGTTTAGTAATAAAGTTTATTTAAATTGAGACAAAAATAACGGTAGTTAAATGAGCAGGAAATAAGACAAAAAGAGTGGTAAATCATATATTGGAAATCTAGAATGTTTAAGGCTCTCAATGATCAAACTTTCACTACAGTGACCATAACAGTTTCAGGGTCCCCCCCCCCCTTCTTCTTTCTTTCTTTTCTATTCATTTGAATCCTGAAGTGTGCTGAACTGCTTTGACCAGCAAAGTTAAAGACAATATAAAACCTAAATTTATCAGTGTTTTACCCTTCTTAAAATTGACATTGTATGTGTGTTTCAAAAGTGCTGTTTCTAGGGTAACCTATGCCCGATTTCAGTCGGATCAATAGACAAAACGTAGTTTGTAGTAATCGTTGTAGTGTAATGTTGTGTATTAACAGCTTGTCCAAATTAGCACAGAAAGTGAAAATATTAGTTCAGTAGATTTTTCTGGTTCTAAAATTTACCATATAATGCAGTATTACTACGTGTTATTATGCTTGTACATACATCCACTTGTACAAGGAAAAAACTCACTTAATGCCTAATTAGGCTGGCGACTGTATTATTAACAATTGGTAGCATCTGCTGTGTATTTTTCTTATCCATCATAACGTGTAGTTGCACTTTAGACTTGCTTGACGTATCATTATTGTTACTGAGTGGGTGTAAGTCTGATTTTGCCTCCATTCAGGTACACGCGGTCAACATATTTACTAAAATCCTTTCTTATAAGGTGAAGCCCGTCAACTTATCATAGTACAGGCTTTAAAGAGTTAACGTACGTCCGAGCGGAAGCGTTCCAAGTGGCTTCCCGGTGCAGGACATCCAGTTGTTGTCGGTCACAAATTAACGTGAATACCGAACAGTGGATGTTCAGTGGCACGAATTGCAATATTAATTAGTAAAATAAATAACAGCGAACGTCAAGTACGGTTGTGTGGTGTAATTTGCATTCAGTATGGACAGGAGAGTAGACAGGGTAGATGTGCCGAGCGTAATGGAAGATGCGCATGGCAATAGCAGGAGTTTAAGTGGCCAGATAACAGATGGCGTTAGCGGAAGACAGTTGGCGTACATACAATATCACGAACATGTTAATGAACAGATTGAAATGTCGAGATTGCCTCGAACACAGCAAGGGATAAAACAAGAAGTAGGGGATTACTTTGTAGATGATAGTGGGTACGTGAACGAATCCACTGATATGTTTGATTCTCCACAGAGGAAGAAAGAACCGAAAGAAAATTTTGAGGTAAGATCGGAACACACAGATTCCGTAGAACAAAACAGTGTGAAAATTTTAAGCATGAACGATTTATTTGTGCAATTAACCAAACAAATTGCAGGACAGAATGATCATCTTCAAAAACAAGTCAGTAATCAGGTTAGTCAGCTTAAAACACACGTTGATGAGCAGCTCAAGACACAAAGTAATCAGCTCAAAACACAGAATGATCAGATTAAAGCACAGGTCGAAGAACAAGGAATTAAAATTAGTAAACAAATAGAACAGGTAGAACATAAAAGTTGGTAGTTTAAGCTCTGTGGTAAATACTATGAAGTTTGAAATTGACACAATTAATAAAAATATGGATACTATGCAGGGGGAAATTGACAACATTAACAGTAGGTTTGATGTTGAAATTCTCAGCATCCAAGAGAAAGTAGAACCTCTGGTTGAAACAAAAGTAGACGAAAAAGTTTTCGGTCTTAAAACTGAGATCGTAAACGAATGTCAACACGGAATATCACAGTTGAAAAAGGCGGTTTCAGACACTGAAAGAGAATTAGGCGAAAGAGTGACCGGATGTGTACTAGAGTGTGAACAAAATACATCGAAAATTCAAGGCAAAGTTTTCGATCCTGAGGGTAAAATTAAAGATAGGCTTGGTGTTGTCTGTAATGGCACACCACTTACGAAGCTATTGGAAGGTGAGGAACGCTTCGATCCCGCCAAAAAACATAACGGATGGCATCCGTTAGATTTCATCAAAAATTGCGACAGAATGTTTCCTGAACACTTGTCTGATCAGGAGAAGATAAACGTAGTAATTAGCGCCTTAGCAGGTGACGCTAAGCGCTGGGGAATTAATTTGAATACCGAACGAATGACGTTCGAAGAATTTAAGCAAAGGTTTACGGAAGAATATTGGTCCGAAGAAAAACAGGATCATTTGTGGCGCGAGTTTATCATGGCCAAACTTCATGATAACAGGGGCAGGAATTCTTTAAAAGATTTCTGCGAATATTGGTACCGGAAGTTGACGCATTTAAGAGGAAGAAGATCCGACTCTGAAATAGTATGAGAGTTATATAAAAAGCTTCCAGAAGATTCGAAGAGATACTTGGGAAGCAATCATCGTAGCTTCCAAGCGTTTCTCGAAAGGGTCGAAGACGAAGACCACTGGCGCGAAAGTCGTGCCAATTATCAGAATTTTGGCAACAGAAATAATCGTAATAGTGACGAAAGAAATGATGGCGATGGATTTCGCGTCAATATGATACAGAGAGGAAGAGGCAGAGGCAGAGGAAGAGGGAGTTATCCAGGTCGCGGTAGAGGGTACACCGCTCAAAATAATAACGATGCGGGAAACTGATTTCCGCGAACGTTGCGGGCCAAACGGAAGCGGACAGTACATACCGGCCCCGTTTTAAGAAAAGTTACTGAACTGACAGTAAAGTTATGAGACAGGTTAGAGACAGGCGTGGAACGACGCAACGTGTTGTTGCGAAACAAGCGTCAGGTCACCACCACCTAAAGAGAAGGCCGCGGCGCGCTCTTGTGACGTCACGCAAAGCGGGCCACGGTTGGATTGGCGCTGCGCTTAAAGAATCGAGACGCACGGCCTGCAAATCTTTGTCAAACGGTTTTACAGAACCTATTCTGTAAAAAATAATCAATTTCTGAAATACTTTTAGCTTTATATGGCAGCTTCATGATGAAGTGCCAATCATTTCGATAATGGTCATAACTATTGTGGTATTTCACAGATGAGTATAAAATTTGAGAACGTTGCCATCAAAAATAGGAGTCGCTATGAATTTGTGTTTGATGCATATTACACATTCTATTGCTGAGTATGAAATACAGATGAGGTTTTGAAATTTTCGTAAAACTTTGGATCAATATCTGCTTCCAATCTCGAAAAAATTGAGCATCTGCAGTAACTTCACTTCCGATCGCAACGCGCGGGAATGAAATATTCATAACGCCTGTCCTATCTCGTAAACCGCTGGAGATAGCGAAACGAGATCTTGGCAAATGATACCACGCAAATAGGAGAGTACTTTGCGAATGGTTAAAATAAGTAACTTTATCAATCGCGATATAGCAGAAACTATAGTTTATAATTCTTTTTTACCGGTAATGTAATGGCATAAGACTTATCAATAGCCAGTGAAAACGTACGAGTGCGGGATGTAAATAATATTGCGATATACATGATAAAACAAGGTACATTTGTGAAAAATGCACTGTGATAAAGTACATTCTTTCTGGACCAGACAACTATTATTTACACTCACTTGAAAAATTCTGCACTAATACAGTGTATAATATTAAATTCCTCTGCCTTTAGTATCCTAAAGAAATATTGTGTAGCTGTTTATAGAGCTCCCTCAGGAAAGCTGAGTACATTCCCCAAGCAAAAATCACTTTTAACTCACCTCACATAAACAATTATGCGTTGTTATTGTAATGTAAATTTTCTTTCCTGTAAAAATATTGCAGATTTTGAGCATAAGTCAACAGTGAAAATCTACAAACCTTCAGCAGACATTTGCAGCAGTTGGAATGAGACAATGTGTCAAGCTAAAAACGTCAATAATAAATTTAACCTATTTCTAAATTAATTTGTTCCATTGTTTGACACATCGAAAAATAAAACAGATATGCTTCATACAGAGAGATCGCTTTTTAAACATGAAAACAGCAGTTTCAACATTCGTTAGCACTCATGATAACTAATGCGAGAGTGAAAAACAACACCCACTCACAAATAGAGAATAAAACGTAACGGTAATGCGTAACAAAATACGAACTGCAGAGAAATTTAAACACGAATAAAAAGAAACCCGAGCCACAAATTTATATTTCGTTTCCAAAATCAAAATAAAGCCACTTGATAGCGAATACTAGGCTTATTTACTGCGAACTTTTGCTCACAATTTTAGTCAAATGTATCCAAAATGCAAGAAATGCAGAAAAAAATAATAATTGTACTAGGTATATAGTTTTTACATACCTTCGTGTGCTCAGTGGGTTGTAAATTGTCCCGATGAATCGCTGAAAGACATTTCCAACGCAGATTCGCATCTTTCGGAAAGGAAAACAACATTACTTTCGGTCGATTTCCGTAATTCCCACGACACCTTGGCACACAACACTTGCAAACCATGTTCACAGTAGCTTCGCTAAACGTAAACACTGTAATCGCTAGTTTTAAGCACGAATATAGCTCTCGATCCAACAAACGTGTAGATAAACAAACGCTTCGAAACACAACATGGTGGCCCGCTTGGAGTGACGTCACGACCTGCTATGAATTTCGCGCCGCGGCCTTGTCTCTAGGTGGTGGTGGTCAGGTGCGGGCATAAATGAGTCATTGTTGCCGCGCTACATGTTAACAGGCGAGTGGAGCATCAGAGGGCAACGGCCCAGCGTAGCAGAACAGCTGTTCAGAGAGAAGCCGCTAGCAATGCGGCAGCATTAGATACGAACACTGCCGTAAGAACTGATGAATACATTACGGGTGGTAATTCCGTGGTGAAGGAAATAGTAGATGAAATGGTGGAGACACAGAGAGGCGCGGTTAGCAGTGTTAGCAAAAAAGTAAATGGCGAGAATGATCTAGCAGAAGTAACTGATTGGTGTGTGCAGATCGACGATCTGTACAAGGGCCTAAAGCAATGTGAGTGGGAGGATTTTAAGAAGGAGTATGAGGCAAGGAAGTTGATTAGTGAAAAAGGAGATAATAGGAACATCGATAAGGTGATGTGGCCCAAAGTTGAAGAGGAGAGAGTAAACAGCGCCGCGCAAAGTACGCGTGCTGCCGATAGGACAATGATTAAAGATAGGAAGTAATTGGAAGATGAAATCCTAAGCATTGACGAGGAAGTAACTTCTGTTAACGATCCGCCAATAGTACGAGCTGCTACCGAAAAGCACCGTGAGGAAGGAGCAGGTAATTACCTGAAAGTAATTGAAGTCCACGAGGATTACAATAAATATGAAGTAAAAGTAGATGTGAGTAAAGCTGATAATGAGGCCGTTTTGTCAAAAGAAGATATTGAGTTAAAATTAAAACCTGACGAAAATGCAGAGGAAGAACTTAGTGTCTGTCTCAGAAAAGCTTTTATGTTAGAACCTGAAAGCGATCCAGAATGGTCGGATTCTGACGATAGTTCAGATGACGAATATTTCGGTACTAGTGAAAATAATGGAAATACAGTTAATTGCGATATTATACCTAATGATGACGAAGTTTCAAAACAAAATCCAGATGTTGAGACTGGACAAAGAAAGAAAAAGCCACCTGACGACTCAGTGTATATTTTGCAAAGAGTTCAAGTCAGTAAAGACTTTGAACTCCAGAAACCGAGAAAGCCGCCAGATATAAGTGGTTCACAGGTCAGGAACGTATCTTGGGACAATGTCACAGTCGACCAAGGTGCGTTGCGGAAAAAACAGGAAGGGGCATGATTTAGAGCCTGGGGCAAGTTTATATTGGACTTTGAGAATGTCTTGAACACCTTGCATCATGAATCTACTGGGTTCCCACCGGAAGAAATTTTGTTACACAGCAGAAGTAAAAGTTTAATTGAGGAAAAACTAGTGTTTCCGCTTTGTACAAGCTTGGGGTTGAGTCAAAAGAAAGAATTAGTCAGAAAAAGGGCAAAGCAGAAAGCTGAATCTAGGTCTAAAAGACATGATAAAAATCTGAAAGTTTCAAGATTTAAAATTGGAGATTATATTCTTTTAAAAACGCTCGAAAAATCTAGTGAACTAAACCATGAAACTTCCAAATTTAAATATATTTATAATGGACCGTATGTAATACAGAACATTCCACACGATAATGCTTACTACCTGATCTACCCAAAATCCAAAAGACCTTTAGGTGTAAGAAATGTTGTGGACCTGAAACTGTATGTTCCTAGAAGTGAGTGAACTAAGTACAATCAGAAAATAATTTACAGTAAATATGCTGTATATTATGCTGAAGCTAATTTATGCCAAATGTAACAAACCTTTGTAACTTAGGTAGACCAATATCAGTGTACTAATGTAATTATGTGAGTTTCAGATTACCAATTGTACTGTAAATGTAAAGAGGTATGGAGAAAAAGGGCTGAAAAGAAAGGATAAATGCTGTCAGCCAGATAAAAGATGAGACTGTCGTAAATGAAAATGGACAGTGTTTGAGCCGTAATATAAAGGACTGCCAAACACCAAAGAGGGCAGATAAATAGTCAAAGGAGAATTGTAAGTGTGATACAGGAGATGTGACAATATGAGGTGAAAAGGACTGCCCAAATCTGAATAATAGGCAGCAAAAGTGTGTAGTAATTTTCAAAATATTATTGTGTGTTTTTTTTTAGTAAAGAAGGAAATGGACTGCCATTCAATGCAAGCAGCAACAAATTGTTTTATAGTGTATATAGATATTTCTATTTGCTTTTGTAAATAAGTGTTTGTGTTCCAAATTTGGGTTTTATTTGTCTAAAAGATTGAACAATGATGAATAATTTGCAACTTAAATAATGTTGTGATAGGAGGTTGGACTGTGCCAAAGGCACTTAAGCAAACGATAAGTAAATGTTCTTGATATGTTAAAAATTTATAGACTTATGTAAAGTGAGTGAAAGGAAGTTTGTGGTATAAAAAAAATTTTTTTTTTTTGATGGGACAATCACACAAAGATTCAGAACCACTGTATAAATATAAAGTTCAGTGTTCCCATCAAATTTGCACTTAGTGAAATTTAATGGAAACAGGGGAATGTGTAACAACACTAACGTTATCCTACTGTATATGTAATAAATTTTTGTCTTCTGAATTTCGATAAATTAGTATAATCGATATTCTGGTTTCATTTCTTTTTTGTTTCATGACATTATGTTGAAGAAGCTATAAACAATTTTCGATGTAAATTTTAATATTTATGTCAAATGTCAAGCAATGTTGTAATCGAAGGAAAGTGTACCTGATGTTGAAACTGTTGTAAGATGTGAAAGTTGTATTTGTACACCTGGTCCATACGTAGGCAATGTATTAGAATATGTGGAATGTAAAACCTTTGGTGAATACCCTGTCTGTAGGGGAGCGGTAAAAGGTGGAGGCAGGCGAGCGCGGGAAAATGCACACGGGCACAGCACGGCATAACGGGCTCAGCAGAGTTAGTCGGAGTTGGGCATCGATCTGAGAAACACGTGCTGGATCGAGGAGGCTCTCCTGGTAAAAGTGGTTTCGTTGAGCCTCGGATGCGCTGTTTCTGACGTCTATACAGCATGACAATATTTCATAGGCACTAAATGGAAAAGCATTGCGACGCCATGAAGAAGTAAAGTGCCGATATTTCATGAGCCATTGCTGTAATTGCATGTGTGCTTTGTGCCTCGCCATCTCGCCGCCTGCATACCGCCTCATCGATACGAACAGGTTGAAACTTTTAGTACTGTATTCGTGTGGACCAGTGTTACTTTTGCTACATACTGTTCAATAACAACTTAAATTTTACCAGAACTGTCCTATCAATTAATTATCCTCACAACTAACCTAGACAGGGTCCTTTCCACATGTTGTGCAATCCGAGTATCCCAAGATGAAGATTTAAAGTTTATGTTAATAATAATTACCTGCAGGCCTATCTATGTTAGAATGATGCTTAAAGAACTTTGTTGTTAATGAAATACTGGACGAATAATATAGGTCTGACCAAGTTGGAAGATAATATTGAAATTGGTTTAGTAATGAAGTTTATTTAAATTGAGACAAAAATAACGGTAGTTAAATGAGCAGGAAATAAGACAAAAAGAGTGGTAAATCATATATTGGAAATCTAGAATGTTTAAGGCTCTCAATGATCAAACTTTCACTACAGTGATCATAACAGTTTCAGGGTCCCCCCCCCCCTTCTTCTTTCTTTCTTTTCTATTCATTTGAATCCTGAAGTGTGCTGAACTGCTTTGACCAGCAAAGTTAAAGTCAATATAAAACCTAAATTTATCAGTGTTTTACCCTTCTTAAAATTGACATTGTATGTGTGTTTCAAAAGTGCTGTTTCTAGGGTAACCTATGCCCGATTTCAGTCGGATCAATAGACAAAACGTAGTTTGTAGTAATCGTTGTAGTGTAATGTTGTGTATTAACAGCTTGTCCAAATTAGCACAGAAAGTGAAAATATTAGTTCAGTAGATTTTTCTGGTTCTAAAATTTACCATATAATGCAGTATTACTACGTGTTATTATGCTTGTACATACATCCACTTGTACAAGGAAAAACCTCACTTAATGCCTAATTAGGCTGGCGACCGTATTATTAACAATTGGTAGCATCTGCTGTGTATTTTTCTTATCCATCATAACGTGTAGTTGCACTTTAGACTTGCTTGACGTATCATTGTTGTTACTGAGTGGGTGTAAGTCTGATTTTGCCTCCATTCAGGTACACGCGGTCAACATATTTACTAAAATCCTTTCTTATAAGGTGAAGCCCGTCAACTTATCATAGTACAGGCTTTAAAGAGTTAACGTACGCCCGAGCGGAAGCGTTACAAGTGGTCCTTACGGAACCCTGAGACAGAGCCAGAAGGCTCCAAGACTCAAGTTGCCAACTCACCCTCTAGCTCACCATGCACTGGAGCAACTTACAAAGAACGTTGGCGAGGCTAATGTGGCGGTAACTGTCCACCTACATTGAGTTCTTGCCAGATTTCAACATGGGGATTATCGTGCTTTCCCGCCATTGGGAACTAACCCTCAACCCAGATATGGTAAAAAGTTCTAGGAGGCGTCGCTGGCAGTCCACCGAGAGGTGTGTGAGCATCTGACAGATGCGGTTCAGGAGCCATATCAGGTCAAGTGGCTAAGGCATTTTGGAATTCCCACTGAACAGAGCATTGTACGATTCCGGGCAGTGTGTGTCAAATGAAAGGATCCAGTGTTCCAGTGTTCCAGTGATCTTTCAGGGAGCAGAAGGCCAGCAGGTAATTCGCAGCAGCAGAACTCTGAACAAAATACTCCACTAAGCGGTTTGCAATTGTGTCAGAGTCAGCATAGACTGACTCCATTCAGGGAAAGTCCAGGTACACTGACAGCTGTCCAGTTGCCATAGAGTAACCTAATCTTGGCTCAGACGTGCGATGGAGAGGTATGGAGGCCAAAGGCAGAGACATATCTTTCCCAGCACTCCTGCTTGCAACAGCAAATGAGGCAATGATGCCTGAGGGCCCGCCTGTGATCACTAATTGCCTCAGCGATCTTGGGTGACCACCAAGGCACATTCCCCCACTGAGTGGACCTGGAAGAACAGGGAATTGCAGATTCTGTGGCAGAAACGATGTCGGTGGTGACCAGGTGGACCACCACATCAATGGCGTCATTGGAAAGATCCTCAATAGTGGCAATGGAGGTGAAAAATTCCCAGTCAGCCTTATTCATAGCCCATCTGCAGGATCACCCAGAAGAGTGGCAGTGATAGAAAGATCGGAAAGGGGACACTACCACATAAGTCGTCATGCACAGTCCATTGGACAAATGGTAACACGCTAGAACTGCAGATCGAAAGGTCGATGGTTGAGTATGAGCCATGTGCCACACTGAAATGTGTGGAGGCACCATTATTTAAAAGGGAAAGGTTGAGCTGTGTCAACACTTGCCCAACGACTGTGCCTCGGCCCATTGCCACTGATCCACCCACAGTGGGTTATGGGCATTGAAGTCACATAGTAATAGAAAAGGTGGCGGCAACTGGGCTATCAGTGCAGACAATATATACTGCAAGACAGC
Organism: Schistocerca cancellata; assembly: GCF_023864275.1. Lineage (NCBI taxonomy): Eukaryota > Metazoa > Arthropoda > Insecta > Orthoptera > Acrididae > Schistocerca > Schistocerca cancellata. The sequence goes on from NC_064634.1 coordinate 512,988,401, forward strand.
ACCATCCAGACTGCAGACTACAGACAGTAACAGCCTGAGCTGTCCACAGCAGAACAGCGAGAGCCTCTAAAGTTGTTTGAAGAGGGACACACTCACTGTACAGAGAGTTCAGGATGTAGATGCAGATGCCTCCAGATACCCTCTCATCAGCAGCCCAATTTAGATACTAACCCTGATAGCCATGGAGGGCAGGGGTTCGCATTGCCAGAAACCAAGTTTCCTGAAGAGTGTTGCAGAAGAAAAGGTGAAGTCTGATAAGTTGTCTGAGCTCAGGAAGTTGGTGAAAAAACCCACGGCCGAGCAGTTCTTGGCTCTACAGTCTGGAACCGCGCGACCGCTATGGTCCAGGTTCGAATCCTGCCTCGGGCATGGATGTGTGTGATGTCTTTAGGTTAGGGTTAAGTAGTTCTAAGTTCTAGGGGACTGATGACCTCAGAAGTTAAATCCCATAGTGCTCAGAGCCATTTGAACCATTTTTTGAAAAAACCGCAGCAATTCCACTGGAGAATGTCATTGTCCAGGGACGAAAAAGGCGCGAAGGGTCTGAGGAGGCAGGTTATGGCACCGGATCACCAGCTGCCACCGATTGAGTACCTGTGTGATAGACTTCCATGGTGTCTGAGCGTCCAGCGAGATCTAGGTCCTCAGTGGACGCCAGAATCTCCACCTCATCCTCAGACGCAGAGCTTGTTGTTTGCAGTGGGGTGGGTGCCACCACAACTTCCTTGGTCTTAGAGGTCTTCGTCTTCGACCTTTCTCACTGCTCCTTGGGTTTCACTGTCTGGGAGGGCTTCACTGATGCAGTCTCTGGGTCTGAGGAGGAACGTGAAGCTGTACGACCAGCTGCTTGTGGGCACTTATGCCACTGGCAGGCGTAACCCTTTCCACTATTGGAAGTCTGGGAAGGAAGGGACTCAAGGGACCCTTTCCGAGCGAGAGAAGCCGAAGAAATTAAAAGCTTCCCCATCTTGGAAATGGGGATGGACATTCCCGATGGGTGTGGGAGTGTTGCTCCCGAACTAGGTGGCGCAGGAGTAACAGGATGGTTAGTGCCCCTGTGGTCGAGAGGGCAGGTGTAGTCCTATGGTTAGGGGAGCTGACTGGAAATCTCTGAACAGATGGGGCTATCACGTCATAGCGTCGGGATATGCTGAAATAGTTCGTACAGGATGGAGCCGTTCGTATTTCTTCTTAGCCTCAGTGCAGGTCATTCAGTCCAGGGTCTTATATTCCAAGATTTTCCGCTCTTTCTGTGAGATCCTGCTATCTGGCGAGCAAGGCGAATGATGCTCTCCACAGTTGACACAGATGGCTGGCGGGGCACATGGAGTATTGGCATTTGATGGGCGTTCGCAATCCCGACACATGTGGCTGGAGACATAATTCGATACATATGGCCGAACTTCCAGCACTTGAAGCACCGCATCGGGGGAGGGATGAGGGATATAGGGCTTGACGTCACAGTGGAAGACCATACATTGACCTTCTCAGGCAACGTATCACCCTCAAAGGTCAAAGGCACTGATGGCAACCTGATTATCCCTCGAACCCCGATGAACGCGCCGGACGAAATGAACACCTCGCCGCTCTAAATCTGCGCGCAGCTCGTCATCAGACTGCAAAAGAAGGTATCTGTGGAATATAATACCCTGGACCATATTTAAACTCTTATGGGGCGGGATGGTAACTGAAACATCCCCCAACTTGTCACAAGCGAGTAACCTTCATGACTGGTTTGAGAATGCTGTTTTTATCAAAACTGCCCCAGAGCGCATTTCGGACAAACCCTCCACCTCCTCAAACTTGTCCTCTAAATGCTCTACGAAGAACTGAGGCTTCATGGACACAAAGGATTCCTTATCAGCACTCGTACATACCAGGTAGCGCGGCAAATGAGCTTAGACATTCGTTCCTCCCATGGTGTGGCCAGGGAGGGGAACGATTTGGGGTTGTATGTGGTTGAATTAAATTGAGCCGTCTAATACTTTGCTGGAGGCTGGCGACCTGCAAGAGATGATGTACCACGCTTCATTGCGGGTCACCCGCCCTGATGCCACCTACTCCGACCAAGGGCCCTCCCCACAAGCGCCACTCAGCCGCAGCAAGGGCCAACTGGCAGAATGGCCACTGCCAGGCGTCTCGATGCTCCAGGGAGATAGCCATCTACTCCTTGGCATATGTGGGAAGTTAGTGGCGCAGCCATCAGCAGAACAATCCCTGTGTTGTCAGGGGGCTACAGCCAACAGGGTACATGGCGGCCCCACTACAACGGACTGGATACCGTGCTGGATATGAGGCACAAAGAAGTCCGGCAAAGTAAACGACACATCATAGTGGATGGCGGAAACTGCATCCAAGAATGTATCCTCGCCCACGAACTGGAGAATGAGCGTGACTGCAATGTGACGACGAGTAAGTGGGCTAAAGATCTCAATGCACAATGGAAACGATGCACTAAGTAAGGCGCCCTTCCCCAGTTGGCTCGCTCTTCGGACCTACAAGGGACCATCACATAACGGCCGAAACGTGTGAGACTCCTTTTAGTCGCCTCTTACGAAAGGAAGTCCGAGGGCCTCTTCTTACCCGCAAACCCGCAGGGGGTGAATCAAGTTAAAATTGACAATCAGTGGGTAGTACCATACTCAATGTTGCTTTCGAGAACATGTAAAGCTTATATTAATGTCGAGATTTGGATTTCCGTAAAATCCATTAAGTACGTTTGCAAATACGTTATTAAAAGTAGTGATTTAGACGTATTTGAAGTAAAAAATATAAACAAAAATGACGAAATAACACAATAACAGATGGCAACGAAGCTATCTGGCGTATTTTTGGTTTTATCCTTGCAGTACACCTCGAAAACGGTGAAAGTGTATATTTTAAGGAATAAAATATTTCCCAAAGAGCACCAAAAACGTCACGAACTGAATTTTTCACATTGAGACTAAAATCTGATGTGTTCGACCGATTCGCAAAAATGTTTTTATATGCTGATGTTCCACGCGATTTTACATGGAACAAATTAGGGAAAAATGACAGCCACATAAAGAAGGAATATCACATCAATCGATACCAGGCATATCTAAACCCAAGACATTGGGACAACTTTACACAGTACTTCCAAATCAACGTGAATGCTTTTTTTGCCTGAGTAGTTGGTGAATATTGCCGGACCAACATCTTTCGAATTTTTGCGAACTGTTAATGGTTGGGTGTTGCATATCGCGAGTTGCAGTCACTGGAGGAAGACAATCATTGGGGCTTGACACTTGCTGATGCACCAATGCCAAATGGTATTCATCATCTCCAGAATGAGATTTTCACTCTGCAGCGGAGTGTGCGCTGATATGAAACTTCCTGGCGGATTGAAACTGTGTGCCGGACCGAGAGTCGAACTCGGGACATTTGCCTTTCGCGGGCAAGTGCTCTACCAACTGAGCTACAAAAGCACGACTCACGCCCCGTCCTCACAGCTTTACTTCTGCCAGTACCTTGTCTCCTACCTTCCAAACTTTACAGAAGCTCTCCAGCACATGTTGCACATCGATCCCAAACGGCATCGTGGCGTGGGGATTGTGGGAAAAAAGTCCAGAGATTGGGGTGTGGGGACTGGTCCGATAAGCACCCGTGGCCAGTCGAAGCCCCGCATGGTGGACAGCGTCAAGGAACCGCAGATAAGAGGGCATCACTGATGCATACACAGTGCACCCGTATTCCAGCCGCGAATGCACAAAAGTTTGATAAAACTGGAGGAGACGCGCCCTGTCCGCTCTCCTAGACCATTGGCCGAGACACTTGAGGATGTTCAGTGCCTTCAGGGTTCTGGCTTTCAAGTCTCGCATGTGTGGCTGCCGTGAATCAAAAATGAGGGCCAGAAACAGCACAGTGTCTTCAAGGCAGGCAAGTTAAATAGACGACCAGAAAGATTAAGATGAACATACACACACTTATAGCTAGAAATCTGCAAACCAGTCTTTGCAGCCCACTCCTCTAACTGCCGCACTGTAAGTTGCAACTGACAGCTCACTGTGCAACACTGGAGGAGAAACAGAAAACGGCAGAGTCGTCCACAAATAAGGAGCACTTTACTGGACTCCTTACCATAGACATTATACTGTTGATGGCTATGGCAAAGAGGGTAACAATTAAAGCACTGCTCCAGAGGACACATTCTTCTCCTCAAATCGATCAGACTAAGTCTCATGAACTCGGGTCCAAAAAACCCGGTGAGACAGGAAAGACCGAATGAAAATGGGGAGGTGCCCACGAAAGCCCCATTCATGCAGTTGTGCGAGAATACAGTGTCTCCAAGTAGTATCGTACACCTTACTGATATCAAAGATTATGTCGATACATTGATGCTGACAGAGGAAACCCTGCTGAATAGCTGTCTCTAGGAGCGTCAGGTTGTCGACCTTGGACTGATATTTTCGGAATCCACACGGAGAGGGGCTAAGGAGCTGCCTGGTCTCTAAAACCCACACCAGACGACGGTTAACCATCCGTTCCATGGTCTTTCCTACACAGCTCGACAATTCGATACTCAGATAACTACTGGGACATGTGCGGTCCTTTCCTAGTTTGAGAAGAGGGATGGGAATTGCGTGCCTCCACGAGGTGGGGGGCACACCTGTCTCCCATATTAGATTAAAACATTTGAGGAGGATTTCCTTTGATACCGCTGGTAGATGTTTTTGCACGGAGTACCGGATGTGATTGTGACCTGGTGCAGTGTCAGAAGTCTCAGTGCCCATTCGAGCTCCCACAGGGAGAAAGGGGAGTTGTAGGCCTCAGAACTATTCGACCGAAGTCCAATTTTGCTCTTGCGACAGTCGCACGATAGTGACGAAACGCTGGATCCTGCCTTACATTGGCAGCAGTTTGTGCAAAATGCTCTGCTAGCGTCTGAGCAATGTCTCTGGGTGTCGTTTGGAGACACCCATGGTTCAGGACAGCAGTTATCGGTAAATGGCTATGTTTACTGGAAATCCTCTGGATGGCTTCCCATACTTTTGAAGAACACGTGGAACGATTGATGGAGTTCAGGAACTCATGCCATGACCGCTTCTTGCTCTCTTTAATGACATGGTGAGCCTTTGCTCTCGTCGAAAGGTTGAGAGATTGTCCACTGTCAGGTGGCATTTAAACCATCGAAGAGCCGCACGCCTGTCCTGGATAACTAAATGGCATTGTTCTGTCCACCAAGGGACAGATCGCCCGTGGAGAGGGCCGAAAGACTTTGGGAGGAGAATTCAGCAGCGTGATGGATCACGTTCGTGATGTGATCCAGCCATTCCTGGATGCTGTCACGGTGTTCAAACACAGCCAACTAGCCAAACAGCACCCAGTTAGCCTTGCCAATCATTTTTGTGGCTTCTGTTCCAGCAACACATCATCGAGTAGCTAAAGGCGGATCAGGAAGTGGTCGCTGGAATGAAGGTCATCAATGACCTCCCAGAGAACAGAGTCGGCGAGGGTTGGAGGGCAAAAAGATAAGTCGATGGCGGAGAAAGACGCAGTAGTAGTGCAGAAATGAGTCGGAGCACCAGCATTTAAGATGCAGAGCTCTCGAAGTGTCAGGAGGCTCTCTAAAACTTGACCACTAGGGCAGGTAAACCGTTGAGCCCCACAGGAAATGGTGGGCATTGAAGTCGCCCAGGTGGAGAAATGGTCGGGGGAGTTGTGCAATAAGATTAGTGAGAGCCTCAGAGTCTACTACATCCAACAGAGGCAAATAAAGAGAGCAATCTGTAAGCCTCTGATGTGCAGAAAGGGCAACTGCAACTGCTTGCAGGTCGGTATCCAGGGGAATAGCAGAGGAGTGGTGCCCTTTATTGACAAACACAGCAACCGCTCCTTTGACTCTTTCCTCAGTCAGGTCATCCTTGCGATATAGGGTATAGCTGCTGTGCAGGTGCATCGAATGCTTTGAAATGTGTTTCCTGCAAACACAAGCACAGAGGGCACTGCTGCACTAGCAGTTTCAGTTCCTCCATGTATGTCCTGAGTCCATTCATCTATTCATCTTCCACTGTGTAATGGGAGCCATCTATCAAGAGGGGGGGGGGGGTAGTACTTTCATCTGTTGTGACAGGGAGGGGAGCCCACAATGGGTGGAGGCTCAGTTTTGGAGCGAGATGGTTGCCCCAATCCATCAAGCTCCATAGCACCTAAAGAAGAATCGAAAGAGACGTCACAGAGGTCTATTTCGACATCGTCAGGCTGTTTTCTGCCCGATTCCACCAGTGTTTGGCGTTCTGCCTTGGGTTTTTTTCCCTGGGTAGACTTTGCAGCCACAACTGTGGTTGCGGATGTGGCAACATTGGACACTGTACCTGACGGAACCTTTGGAGGGGCAGGGAGCTCTACAGTGTCAGCAACCAGAGCTTTTTCTCTTCTTGGGGGAGGGACAGGCTTAGAAACGACTGCACAGCACAAGTGCATGGACACACGCAGGTATTAGTGCCAACACCAGCAGCCTCGATTTGGGTAACAGTGTCACGTTTCTGTGCGGTTTGTTTAACAACTGAATTGTAGGAGGTAGCAAAACACAGGGGCAGCATGGCTTTATAGAGTTTTTTTTTTCTCAGTATACGGGATGCGCTTTATAGTTTTAAGCTCCTGTATCTCTAATTCTTCCAGATACATGCTGGAGTCCCGACTCCAGATGGGGTGAGGCCCAGAGCAATTCACACACTACATTGGAGACAAACTATGGACACCTTCATGGGCGACCTAACCACACTTGCCACAAGTAGCTTCTCCGCTACACTCAAGAGTAGCCTGCCCAAAGTGTTGGCATTTGAAACACCGCATTGGGTTGGGTACATAAGGCCGCAAACTTAAGCGAAGGAAACCTCCCTTAATATGCTCAGGGAATTTTGTGCTATTAAATGTCAGGATAAAGGAGTTGGACTTCACAAGAACCCTATCCACCATATTCACGATATTTTGCATGTCAACTACTCCCGCTGGAGCCCACTCATCTTTCAGGTCCTCTTGGGGAACACCTTAAATGTGTGATGGTAGTGACACACCAAAATCACAATAGTAATGCGTGGCAGTTGCTACATATTTTATTACAATCTAAAGCATTATAAAATCACAATCACAATAATATAGGAGACTGCCTTACAAGGCCAGATCACTTAGACAAATAACAAATAAATTTCTTTAAGCGGAACAAGCCCCATAAAACTTGAAATTTGAATATGACTATGTAAATATACTCAGGTAAAGTTTTACTTAAATAGTACATATGTCCATTCAATTCCAATCAGAACTCTCATTACTTCCAATCAGCTGAGGAACAGATTAAGGGTAAGAACACAGATGTTCTAAGGTTTGGCTAGCCAACTTTCCGAAACAAAAATATATACAAATGACTAAAACAATTAAGAAGGCTCTTTAATTTTGACCTAACCAATCTTCAAATTTACTTACTCAGTTGATTAATCAACAACATTCTTAGAATGATTACAACTAGAACATGACCGTATGACAATACCCCTAAAATGAGGTTGCTTCAATATTGCGTGTGAATTAGCGATAGACGCGAGCAGACCAAGGATTCAAATCAATACGAGAGATCCAGGAGACAGGAAATGACATAGAAATGTACTCAACTTTGCACTGCAATTGAACTTCAGATGCTATAATTCTCCACCGGAAGGATGGAATCACACAACAGTGACAACATAACCCAAGATGTAAACGAGAAGACAGGGCCTTAAATATCTCTCTGCCCGTGTGGTGCTCTGGTCTGCTCGCGTCGACCGCTGTCAATTATCTGTAACACAACACGCATCAACGGCAGGCAATATTCTGAGACATAAACTATACAATCTTATCTAGAGAACAGGTGATCAATACAACTGAATAGAAACAAATTAGCTTCCGTGAGTTACTTGGCCAGTACCAGCCCTTAAACTTTGACTAATAAGTTTGTTAAAAATCATGCCCTAAAGTTAAGAAGACAAGAATTATATCGGCGCACATTTACACGCCAAACTACCAAGTGAATTACAAGTTAGAATAGAGGACGTATCTCGGAGTGTCTTGAAACGCCAGAGCCGGACTTACTCACTACTCATTGCACTTCTAGCAACGTCTTTAACCATGCTTCATGTCGGTTGGTTGGGCGTAGGGCCATTTCCTCAACTGCCATCAAGATAGTCACGACATCGTGGTAAGTGATAAACAGCTAAAACAATTCAAAATTGTTTTTAGTATACGACCATATTCAATTAAGCCGCACGCAACCCACTGAAGCAATTCGGCGACTCCAGTTCAGTCGGCCGGCGTAGCTTATAACAGACTCGAAGGAGCTTGTCCTTCCCAACTCTAGGAAAACCAAATCACCACGGGCGGTGGGTCTGCCCTCACAACTCAACACGCCGTAGCCGCTGGCCACGCTCCTTCGTAGTCGGACTCGTCCTCTTGCCGCCCTGCCTACGTACACTGTCCCACGTGACTCTCGCTCACCGCCGATCCCGACACACCTCCCCAGCAGAGCGCAGGCGCTGCCGTTAAATCCGCGCCGCCAAAGATGAGCAGAAGACAAATAAGCATCGAAGTCGACTCAGAGATCAAAATGACGACCGATGGAAACTGGCACCAGAAACGCAGCAGCTCAACACCTTTTCTGTAATTCAAGGTGGTGTGCAGCTCAGTTTCGATGACATATTCCCCAAGGGAGTGTGGGTCCTGGAGATTCTTAGCTCGTTGGGAACTAGTGGTTTCCACCAACAGCGTCCCATCACGCAATCACCTGACTTCAAACGGCCAGCAATGCCCTCGAGCCGTTTTTGAACGTGGAAAGGGGAAACTTTCTCGAAGCTGCCCTCTTTCCTTTTAACGATTAAAAACACATTCTGACTTTCAGCATGTGTTCTGTTACTAGTCGTGATACCCTGAGATTTCACTCCTGAGTCAGGAGGACTGGCTACACGTGCCCTCTTGTTGGACTGGGTGTTGGAACCTACCATCGGCCCACCCTTTCCACTGGGAGGAGGCAAAGAAGATTTAGAACGATCCATCACGGTCCCACAAGCAGCTAGTGAACTAGAAGTCCACCTAGACAGAGCCCCACATGCCTAGGTAAGCCTTATACAACTGGGGTGCGGCAGGTTCCCCAGAGATTGCCCACTAACGACTTCCACCTCAACAGCCATGCATCTCATCAGCGGGCAGCACACCTTGAGATTGAGGGTTTTTTTATAGAGGTTTTTTCCATCCTCGTGATCCGGGCGGTCACTCCAAGATCCTCATTCCCTGAGACACACAACGTTCCACCGCCGCGCCGCACGGTTTTAAAAAGAGATGGGGCCCCTCTACGCCTGCACCAACGTGGTGACCAGACCAAAAGTTCTACTGTCACCTCCGTCAACATGTTAGTTATCAAAAGGTGGATCACAGGATGCTGGGCTGTGATGTTATCTGTGCGTCTGGGTAAGACTACGCATTAACACGGTCCATCAGGTGATAGATAGTGCACGAAACGCGAATGAGGGTAGCAATTTGAAGAGCAGAGGGAAAAAAGTGCCAAGGCTCGTGCCGTGGAAAAAAAAACCTCTGCGACAGTGGGATGGGTAGTAAGAGCAGTAGTGGATTACTAACTACGATAGTTCATGCAAGGTTGGGTTTGTTAGTATGGGTATCATGCATCATTACCGTGCCAAGCGATGGCGATGTATACGAGGTTGCTGCAGCCGCTGCATTCCTGGAACAATCAAGATCGTTATATAGTAGTGGGAGATCGGCCATAGACCATCTCACTTGTGCGAGGTGTGTGGAACTGCATGTAGTGTACGGTACGGATTCCCTGCGTGGTGTCAGTTATTCCGCAAGTGTGTTCCAGCTGGATATCCAGTAATGGTGTCTGATTAACAGGGGCTCACCTGTACCGTTGTGTTAGAGTGTACTTGGCCATGTAAGGACATAACATCTATGGCCAAGTACATGGGATCCTTATCTGGATGAAGGTCGCCCCACATCGCGCTAGTGTGTCTTTCTTTTATGTTTCCATCTATGGTTGTGGTCGTAGTTCCCCAGATTCAGAATAAACGGGTTCTGCGAATATCTGGAGTTTCTGTATAGCCTTGTGGTGAGTTTGTGGATTACCTCCGTGAGAGTCTCAAGTCGTTATTCCCGGTGAAGGTCCGCGATGCGTGTGTATCGTGGAGCATTGCCTATGATTTTGAGTACTTTGTTTAGTATGATCTGCAGACGGCGCAGGCGTGTAGGCGAGGCGTATCCCCAGACAGGAGCTGCGTACGTCATCAGGGGTCGGATAAGTGTCATATACATGGACCTCGACACCCTTCTGTTCAGTGTGCTACGCCTGTTGAGCATAGGGTAGAGCTGTTTGAGCCTCGCGCTTGCTTGGTTGGTCATGTGTTGTATGTGGTCCTCCGAAAGTAATTTCCGGTCTATCCAGACACCGAGGTATTTGACTTCCTCGCGGAAACGTATTGGGCGTGCATGTAGAGTTATTGGTCTGCAGTATCGGTGTTTGCGCAATTGCTTCGGTCTTCTAGTGAACAGAACGGCTTCGCACTTGTCGACGTTTACTCTAACACGCCATTTCTCCAACCAAGGCTCAGCCACTCTGAGTGCGGTCTGTAGGCGTGAAGCATGCCCAGAGCTTACGGTGGCAGGGGACTGGCGGCGCTTACTAGTCCCCAGCTCAGGAATCCCGGGGTCGCCAAGCCTGTACTCAGTTAACAAATGCTGCGCCCCTGGGAGCAGGTACTTAATTAAAACTGTATACAGACAGAACCTTTATAAGTTTATTGGTGGGCTTACTTGAAAACCGGTTAATTTGCAGGTATTCTTATTGCCTCAGTAGACAAACTGCCAAATGTTCTTGAACACCACGCAACAGCTCTTCTGTAACTTATTCTTTAGTTGGCACCACATACAAGCGATTGGCACAGATTACAGCGGAGCACATTTTAAATACAGTTTGCTGGTGTTGAATACATCAGTCATCAGTTTCCTCTGAAACCGTCTTGAGTATTACTGCTCATTCCCTTGAGTAAGCGTAATAACAGGCTGTCCCATTTATCTTGTTCACACAAAATAACTTTTTCTGATGCGTTAAATGAAAAATTGTTTCACCCAATGTTGTTTAACATCATTGGGTAAATCTTGCTGAGGATATACGTTTTATATATCCCCACAGATCGAGGAGCTACGGGGTAGAGGCTAATTTTTTTAAACGGAACTGTGCACATTTTATTCAAGAATACCCTCTCCAAGAGCTATTCCAAAAACGTATTACACTATTCTATTTTTTCAATAAAACGCAGATGTGGAAACGATAAAGAGTACACAAGTTGTGAAGAAACCGAACTTTTTACGGTATTGATTGTGCACATTACGTACCCAGTGTAGTGCTGTAGCAGAGGTGTGGGTATTGTTTGTGATTTCCGACTCACAGGTACTCGTCTGCCCCACCCCCCGCATGCCTCGTTTGTCGTTGCTTTAGCGTACAGTACCATCCATACGAGTGTAGCGGCACACCAGAGTGTCTTAGTAATTTCATTCGCTATAGTACCTATTGTGAATACATTGCTGTGTAAATGTATATGACGTATACGCATGACAATAAAGTAGAAAAGAAGCTAATCTACGGAGAAAGTACGTTGACAGAAAATAATTTAGTAACTTGCGTTTTTTTGTTCAGTACCGTTAGAACACATTATTATTATTATGTTGTTATATCTATCTTGTACTCTACGTACCTGTTCTATAATTTGCTATAGGTGGGAGAAATTCTGTTCAGGCTCAACTGTGGTGTCACCGCCAGACACCACACTTGCTAGGTGGTAGCCTTTAAATCGGCCGCGGTCCGTTAGTATACGTTGGACTCGTGTGTCGCCACTATCAGTGATTGCAGACCGAGCGCCGCCACACGGCAGGTCTAGAGAGACTTCCTAGCACTCGCCCCAGTTGTACAGCCGACTTTGCTAGCGATGGTTCACTGACAAAATACGCTCTCATTTGCCGAGACGATAGTTAGCATAGCCTTCAGCTACGTCATTTGCTACGACCTAGCAAGGCGCCATTACGTTACTATTGATGCTGTAAAACATGTACCGTCAAGAGCGATGTTCACCAATTATGGATTAAAGTTAAGTATTCCAGAAGCTACGTACGTTTTTTGCTAGTATAATTCCTTGTCCTGTACCAGACCTCACGCCGGCCTGCGTGAGCTAAAACGCGTGCCTTTCAGCTTCCTTTCATAGTGGGTTGGCTGTCTTGCCAATCCTAAACATCAACTACAGTACAGCAGACGCTTCCCCGACAAGCCATAGCCTTCTCGCTGGTTGCGATAACCGTGAATTCTCAAGTCATCACATGACGAATTCAACATGAAGTACATCACATTCTGCAACGTCATAAATTCCATCATTACCATGTTCATTCACACCAAGAATTTCAAGCAAATGACTTCAATATATGGGTTCAATTTTGTCAATGAGCTCAGCAACAGCTTCTGAGTAATCCTAATTTCTTCTCAGATATTCTTTCTACCGACGAGTCGTCATTCTCCAACAAAGGAATTGTCACTATGAGAAATATGCATTACTGGTCCACCAACAATCCACGTTGGCTTCGACAGGTAGAGCACCAACGTCTGTCGAACGTCAATGTTTGGTGAGGATATATTGGAGGTACCATCATCCGACCGTTCTTTTTAAATGCCAACCAAAATGGCAGACAGTATGGCCGATTTTAAAGACACACGCTGTTCTCTTGGACGTCGTGCCTCTGAATCACAGTACGGTCATGTGGTATCAGCATGATGGGTGACTTGCACATAATGCCTTATCAGCACGACGAATTCTGGACCGTAAATGCCCTCGTAGATGGATTAGACGTGGTAGGCCAGTTAATTGGTAGTTGGCCTGCCCATCTTACGGACATGTACCGCTACATCTCTTTTTTTTTTTTTGCGGGGAGCAGTCAAGAATGTTCATAAACCACCAGAGAACACGCACAACGCATTACTGATGCTTGTACAGCCACACAGAGAAACTAGTAGCACGATGTGGGGCGACCTTCATCCCGATAAGGATCCCATGTACGAATGCCAATGGTCACCACTTTGAGCGTGTAATGTAAACGCTCTGTTTTTCATGTGGTGGTAGCATTACAATGGAAGTTACTAAAAAGGGCCATGTTACTTCTACAGTGTCATACGTACTGTAATGCGTTACTGTAGGATAACATGATCCAATTGCTGTACAATGACGTACACCAGTATTTAACGTTTATTGGTAACTTGTTCAAACGCCCCTTGAAGAGGACAAATAATTTAGTTAATGAAATGCACTGGAGTGATATTTAAAATACAGATAATTTGTATTATTTATTATTTATATAGCTACTAGTTTTGTGGATAAAATGGTACAGTGTGATACATTTTTCAATACCTCCTGTACAGGGGGAGTGTATTCTTGAATAAAATGTACATGGTTCCATTTAAAAAATTTAACCTCTATCCCGTACATCCTAAATCTGTGGGAATTCGTAGAAGGTATATCAGCAAGAACTATCCAATGATGTTAAAAAACATTGACTGAAACTAATTTTTCATTTAACGCATCAAAAGAAAGTTATTTTGCGTAAGAAAGATAAATGGGACACCCTGTAATTGCAGTCTGTGGTAGCCTTTAAATCGGCCGCGGTCCGTTAGTATAGGTCGGACTCGCGTGTCGCCACTATCAGTGATTGCAGACCGAGCGCCGCCACACGGCAGGTCTAGTCTAGAGAGACTCCTTAGCACTCGCCCCAGTTGTACAGCCGACTTTGCTAGCGATGGTTCACTTTCTGCATACGCTCTCATTTGCAGAGACGACAGTTTAGCATAGCCTTCAGCTACGTCATTTGCTATGACCTAGCAAGGCGCCATATTCAGTTATTATGTCTTCTGAACAGATAATATTGTGACTCATGTACCGTCAAGAGCGAAATTCATCATTAATGGATAAAAGTTAAGTATCAGACTAATTACGTCCGCTTTCTGAATTCTAATTCCTTGTCATGTTCCAGACCTCACGACAGTATAGTTCTTCCCTCCTCACGCCAGCCTGCGTGAGCTAAAGCGCGTGCATTTCGGCCTCCTCTAGTAACACGGTGTTGGTTCTTCAGCCAATACAACACAGTCAAGATTCAGTACCACCATGGCTGCCTCTTTTATTGATTTCTTGACCCATATTTTTCCACGGTCGACATCGTTGTAAAAAACCAAGATGAAGTCGCGAGCTTAGGTAACCAAAGCGACATTCATGTCCTGCAGCCAACGCTCTACAGCTTTTGTGTCGAAAAAAAAAAAGCAGCATTGTTCAAAGAAGACTGTTAGGAGCTAACTCTCTCCAGCTGCCACCCGTGACAGCTTTTGTGTCGAAAAAAACAGCATTGTTCAACGAAGACTGCTACGAAGATAAAGAAGCTAGTTATGTGCTGCTTCCCTGTGAATCTCTGTTACCCCAGGAGCCAAGCCACGAAATAGCGATTGGTTTAAATTTCAGAATCCAGCTTTCCGATTAGTTCTTACTGTTATTTTCTGTAGAGCACATCTTTTCTCAGCTGTGCCTGCGTGCCACCCGTCTTAAAGGCCTACTTCCAAATTATATACCGAGCGAGGTGGCGCAGTGGTTAGCACACTGGACTCGCATTCGGGAGGACGACGGTTCAATCCCGTCTCCGGCCATCCTGATTTAGGTTTTCCGTGATTTCCGTAAATCGCTTCAGGCAAATGCCGGGATGGTTCCTTTGAAAAGGCACGGCCGATTTCCTTCCCCATCCTTCCCTCACCCTAGCTAGTGCTCCGTCTCTAATGACCTCGTTGTCGACGGGACGTTCAACACTAATCTCCCCACTCCTCCTCCTCCTCCAAATTATACCAAGGAGTTGGAGAGATTTTCTGCCTTTGTCCCCACTCCAGAGCTCTCGGGTAAACATAGTGTAAAATTCAAAGAGAGGATATTGTTTAAAGAGTTAAGTTTCACTGAACTGAAATCATCATGTGTGCCACCACTGGTCGGCGCCAATCCAGCTCTGACGCAGACAGCGATGTTCCGCAGCATTAACACTGAAGACAGAAGTTGCTAGGAGATGGTGGAGCAGAGAGACTTGTTGTGGATAACTGATGAGCTGAGCCACGCGGCCACACGGGCGAATGTTCCCACCTGGACGCTGAGTACACAGAGACCTAGTTCCAGAGCCCCCACTGCCTTTCGCATTTACGCTTCAAGTCTGGAAAGACAGGCCAGCGCTACGATCACAAATTGCATATGTATGCCATATTAGTTCACTTCGTTCAGGAGCCAATTTTTCTGTTTTAATGCTTTGCAGCTATTTTTCCATACTCTCCCTGTAATTTACTAACCTTACTTACAATAAATGGTAATATTCAAGTACTGCTCGCGTAACTTTACTTTTATCGTTCTCTCCCACCTGTCCCAAGATTGGCGTCCACCATCAGAACCCTTTGTCCAAGTATTAATTGCTCAATTGCTTATCTCGATCGATAACTCACATGTTTTGCTTTTCTATAATAAATCTGATTTTTATATTGACTACTTCTTCCTTGTTGGATCGACAAAATAAGGTTATGTCGACCTTTATCCAGGATTTTCGAGGCTTCGAACCCTCTGAGTTTCGTAGCACAATTTTCTTTTAACTGATTGCGATTTTCAGTGGGAAAATAAGGACAAACGGTTAACAACATATGGACATCAACAATTTTAAATTATTTTAAATTTTTAGCCGCTTTAACTAGTTTGTACTTCTACCTATGAAAGGTTGCTGCGTAAAGATCAGTCGTTCTCCTGAGTTTTCGTCGCTGCAGTTTTTTTGAGGAATTACTATTATGCGTTCTGATAACTTACGGGTTTGGTGCTGGGTGAGGTCGTCGCCCACCGCCAATATTTGACAGGAGCGCACCCTGCCATCCTCAAGGTACAACTGCAAGGAGGAAGCAATGTGCAGGGGAATTTAATACCTCGGTCCACAGAGGAGAAACAAGGAAGCTACCAAACACAAAACAAGTAACCGCAGAGTCAACAAACAACCAAAGATAACCAACATCCGAAATATCGATAGTGACTATTAATCAACAGGTGAGGTAGTACTAATTCTGTCCCTCTCAGACTCTGAAAGTTTAGCAGGTGAGTTATCACATGTCGAAGTCACCTTTCGTCACAATGGTTATAGTGAGAGACAGATCAAACGTGCGTTCCGCTATCAGCCTTCAGTGCAACGGGTGAGTGACGATAGCAACGAAGTGTCACCTAAGTCTACGGCCTTTTTGCCTTACACAGGAAGCATTTCCAACAGAATTGGCCGTATTTTGCGGAAATATGACGTGAAATGTGTTTTTCGACCATCGAGCCCAGTTGGCGTCCGTAAAAAATGATCTTGGTTTGCGTAACGCTGATATCTATCGTATTCCTTGCAGCTGTGGCATGTCATATATTGGTCAGACAATCAGGGCTGTGGAAGACGGTGTATTGAACATAAGCGTCACGCACGTTTACAACAGCCGAGCAAATCCGCTATTGCAGAATACTGCCTTGACACCGGTCATCATATGGAATACAACAACACGGAGATTCTGGCTTGCACGTCCAGCTATTGGGATAGTGTTATTAAGGAAGCTGTTGAAATCAAACTATCAGCAACCTTATAAACAGTGGTGGTGGATTTTGTTTAAATGCTGCTTGGAATCCGGCTCTGTCTCTCATCAAAAAACAGAGTGACAGAATTAGTGCTACCTCACCTGTAGATTAATAGCCACTGCCGGCCAGAGTGGCAGCGCGGATCTAAGCGCTACAGTCTGGAACCGCGCGACCGCTACGGTGGATGTGTGTGATGTCCTTAGCTTAGTTAGGTTTAAGTAGTTCTAAGTTCTAGGGGACTGATGACCTCAGAAGTTAAGTCCCATAGTGCTCAGAGCCATTTGAACCATTAATAGTCATTATCGATATTCCGGATGTTGGTTATCTTTGGCTGTGTGTTGACCCTGCGGTTACTTGTTCTGTGTGTGGTATCTTCCTTGTCTCTTCTCTGTGAACCGAGGTATTAAATTCCCTTGCACATTGCTTCCTCCTAGCATTTGTGCCTTGAGATTGGCAGGGTGTGCTCCTGTCGAAATATCGGCGGTGGGCGACGACGTCAACCGGCAGCAAACCCGTAAATTATTTGAACATTCAGTTCACTGGGAAACGTTAAGGTCTCATACTATTACGCGTTTTTCTGTTTTTTTTTTGTCTTTTTGGTTAGGATTTTTATTGTGTTTCGTGAAGTGTAAGCTAGAGAAGCAAATTTTTCATTCTGAAAACATCCCAAAGGCTGTGGCTAAGTCATGTCTCTACAGTATCTTATATTTCCATTTACAAGAAAATGTAAGTGGTTAAGCTGTAGAGTGTAATGAAGAGGCTGCGTAGTGCTTCATTTTCCATAGACAGAACTGAAGTTTTGAAGGATAAGGTTAAACACTGTTTATTAAGGAATACATGGTTAAGGCTATACTAAATATGTATGGTAGTATCAATGTGATGGTAATATGTCCATCTTCTCAATTCAATGTCGCTATCACATACCAAGTTTTACCTTTTGACATGAGTTGTATTAACTGGAAAAATGAACAAAAATAAACCAAGAATTCGTAATCTTCCATTTGACAAACTTGTGGGCTAACGAATGAAAATAATAATGTATGACGAAAGCAACAACCAACGAAATTAACACTATTGGAAACATACATGTTTATGTTCTGATTTACTCAGACCAATAATGTATTTTGTGGAAGAATGAGATATGCACTTGTCAGACGGATTACTGAAAATAGTAGATGTGTAACCGAAATGTAAGTGTGCTAAACAGTAGCGAGGCAAAGGCGATATGACGTGAAATTTAATTTATTTTAGATGGCGGACCCCTCCACGCTTCCCCCTCCCCGATTCTGCGGCACTATTGACATCGAATTAACTGAGCAATTAAATAAATTGGTCGATTAATTACCCCATCCCCTCTGAGGTATCCCCAGACTTCTCCTGTCCACACCATGCTAGTTGGAAATTTAAAAATCAACAGGAAGTTCAAATTTTCCTGGAAAATTCGCATTTTGGAGATAAACTGAAATACTAATTGCATTACATTTCAGAGGACATAATAATAATAATAATAATAATAATTAATAATAATAAATGCATCCACCAGGTAGCTGTAATTTAAAAAATGGTTCAAATGGCTTTGAGCACTATGGGACTTAACTGCTAAGGTCATCAGTCCCCTAGAATTTAGAACTACTTAAACCTAACTAACCTAAGGACATCACACACATCCATGCCCAAGGCAGCATTCGAACCTGCGACCGTAGTGGTCGCGCGGTTCCAAACTGTAGCGCCTAGAACCGTTCCGCCACACCGGCCGGCAGATATAATTAAACTTTCCCTATTAAACATGTTATAACACGGAAATTAGTTACTGCACTAGTACCAAACTTGGTAGCATTAATGGCCAGAGTATGGGGTGCATGATTTCCACGTGTCACAGCGTCTAACAACCCTACCGCAACAAAGGTCAAAATTTAATAATGATTGTGGTGTTGCTCACGCTGCTAAATACTGAATTTTCGGGCAACAACAAAGTTATTGTGTGGCATGTGTCATTAGAGCACAGTTAATAAAGTCATTTCATGTAATATTTAATAATTTAGGCACTCATCTTTTCGCGTTTCCCACGCTGGTCTCGTTGTAAAATCATGGCTCAGTCGTCGAAAATCTAGGTGGTGATGATTCCAAGCTCGGATGCAAAGAGGCGTAGGTTTTATTCTGCTATATTCAAAATTTTTGTAGATGCACTTCACAAACCATTCTTGAAGATTAAACCTTTCATTAGATGAACGTCGGCCGAAGAACCCGAGACAGAAGCCAATAGGCAGTTTGTCAACAAGTGGCCACGAAAGCCTTAACAATTTTGTAAACCTTTCAAAGTTAGCACAATGGTGATGTACAAAAAAATAATCAGCACTCCGAATTTAAGTTACACTTCCTTTTTATTGCTTTTATTGCAATATCACGTAACACACAAAACATCACTTCACAATAGAAAACATACTTGAAAACATCTTCCTCACTGTTAAAGTTCACATTTTATAAGCTGACTACGTTATGCGTCTTTCCAACATGACGTCCAAGACTTGACTTTTTCAAGGTGCGACTCTAACTCACAACTAACTAATAATCGCTTACGCGCCCAAAAATCAGAGTTACAAGTACGACAAAGATCGTAGTGGCAAAAGAAAGAATACACATAAGAATAATATCATTGCAATATAAACATATCGATGTATCAAAGTACCTCTACATTAATCAAATCAAATCTGAATGTTGTCTCAGAAATATGACAACTACTTTACAGAAACACAGTAGAATATTGCTGGTATCGAGAGGTTCAGGTGAGGTGCCGCAGTGGTTGCGTAAATCAAGCACCATTACAAGCGCCACCGTCCAATTCCAACTGTGGCTACCAGGTGACGTGACCAGTGACTGTAATTCATAGTCTCACACATCTGACTAATCACAGTACACTTATTGATGCTTGGACAAAAGAAGCAGGGCATTGTTGGTGAAGCTCTATTATCAAAACAACAGTGACGTAGCAGCTGTGCATCGAGAATAACCCCAGTTGAAAGGGTGCAGAACGAAGTGTTGACTTCGGTTTCCACATTCTTGCAGGGACTGCAGTTGAAAAGACCATCCTATGGACAGACGAAGCCTTTTTTCTCTGTCGGGTGAGGTGAACACACAGAACTGTCGAGTCTGGGGATCTTCATCTCCGGTCACTGTGCATGAAGTTCCTCTGTATGATGAACACGTCACCGTAGGGTATGGTTTCACGGCTACCTACAACATTGGCCCATGCGTTTTCGAACAGGTTGGCGCTTAAGGACCAAAGACTTGCAGCTTGACTGGCCATCGTTACTGCAACATGTTTCGCCAGCATGGCATACCCGCCCTACGCGAGACGGACGCATTGACCTTAACAGTTTTCACACAAGATGGCGCCCCACCACACCCTCGCCTGTGAAGTTCACCGGCTTCTCCCAAACAGATTTGGAGACGATTAAATTATCAGCCGGTCGTTTCCGAATGCAAGGCCAGCATGATTACCTGATCCCACTCCCTGTGATTTCGACTGTGGGGCTACCTGAAAGGACAGGGTTTACCAGGGTAACATTCACACATGTGCTGATATGAAGTGCAGCATATCAAGAGAGATAGCCAGCATACCTACGGACATGCATCGTTCTGCTGTGCAGAATGCAATCCTGCGCTTTCAGACTCTTCTGGACACTGATGGGCGCCATATTAGCCTCTTTTGTAGCAGCAACGGGACAGGTATGTATGGTATGATACGCCGTATCGGCACATGAAAAGTGATTCAATTGAAATCTTTCTGTATTATTTCTCTTCCCCACGTCATTGACATTAATAGTATCAAGTTTGGTACTCGTACTGTGGTTAGCGGTCGTGTTATAACGTGCTACATATGGAAAGTTTAATTATAACCTACATCTACATCTACATTTATACTCCGCAAGCCACCCAACGGTGTGTGGCAGAGGGCACTTTACGTGCCACTGTCATTACCTCCATTTCCTGTTCCAGTCACGTATGGTTGGCGGGTAGAACGACTGCCGGAAAGCCTCCGTGCGCGCTCGAATCTCTCTAATTTTACATTCGTGATCTCCTCGGGAGGTATAAGTAGGGGGAACCAATATATTCGATACCTAATCCAGAAACGCACCCTCTCGAAACCTGGACAGCAAGCTACACCGCGATGCAGAGCGCCTCTCCTGCAGAGTCTGCCATTTGAGTTTGCTACACATCTCCGTAACACTATCACGCTTACCAAATAACCCTGTGACGAAACGCGCCACTCTTCTTTGGATCTTCTCTATCTCCTCTGTCAAACCGACCTGGTACGGATCCCACACTGATGAGCAATACTCAAGTATAGGTCGAACGCGTGTTTTGTAAGCCACTTCCTTTGTTGATGGACTACATTTTCTAAGGACTCTCCCAATGAATCTCAACCTGGCACCAGCCTTACAACAATTAATTTTATATGATCATTCCACTTCAAATCGTTCCCCACGCATACTCCCAGATATTTTACAGAAGTAACTGCTACCAGTGTTTGTTCCGCTATCATATGATCATATAATAAAGGATCCTTCTCTCTATGTATTCGCAATACATTTGTCTATGTTAAGGATCAGTTGCCACTCTCCGCACCAGCTGCCTATCCGCTGCAGATCTTCCTGTATTTCACTGCAATTTTCTAATGCTGCAACTTCTCTGTATACTACAGCATCATCCGCTAAAAGCCGCATGGAACTTCCGACACTATCCACTAGGTCATTTATATATATTGTGAGAAACAATGGTCCCATAACACTCCCCTGTGGCACGCCAGAGGTTACTTTAACGTCTGTAGACGTCTCTCCACTGAGAAGAACATGCTGTGTTCTGTTTGCTAAAAAACTCTTCAATCCAGCCACACAGCTGGTCTGATATTCCGTAGGCTGTGACTTTGTTTATCAGGCGACGGTGCGGACCTGTATCGAACGCCTTCCGGAAGTCAAGGAAAATGGCATCTACCTGGGAGCCTGCATCTAATATTTTCTGGGTCTCACGAACAAAAAAAGCGAGTTGGGTCTCACACGATCGCTGTTTGCGGAATCCATGTTGATTCCTACAGAGTAGATTCTGGGTTTCCAGAAATGACATGATACGCGAGCTAAAAACATGTTCTAAAATTGTTCAACAGATCGATGTCAGAGATATAGGTCTATAGTTTTGCGCATCTGCTCGACGACCCTTCTTGAATACTGGGACTACCTGTGCTCTTTTTCAATCATTTGGAACCTTCCGTTCCTCTAGAGAGTTGCAGTACACGGCTGTTAGAAGGGGGGCAAGTTCTTTCGCGTACTCTGTGTAGAATCGAATTTATATCCCGTCAGGTCCGTTGGACTTTCCTCTGTTGAGTGATTTAAGTTGCTTTTCTATTCCTTAGACACTTATTTCGATGTCAGCCATTTTTTCATTTGTGCGAGGACTTAGAGAAGCAACTACAGAGCGGTCTTCCTCTGTGAAACAGTTTTGGAAAAATCAAGTTCAGTTTGTTATCGCTGGTGTGAAAATATGTAGGGTACTCTCTGTATTTCACCATCTTTGGAGACCAGTACACTCTAACCCTCTCCACCTATTGACGGGAAATTCAAAATTAGTGGGAATTTTTTTTTCCTCTGCTTCTGAAGCGTAGGAGTTGGGGAGAGGTAGCTGTCATCGATCGAGCAAGACAGAGTAGTTCTAGCGCGTCTTGTTAATGACTGCTGGATGCTGATGGGATATCTTTGTTGTGAATCTAGCACTAGAGAGTTGCTCCAGCCATTCTAACCAATAATAGTAAGACAGCAGACTATCACTTAAGTACAGGAAGACTGGCTCCTGCCCACCTACAAGCAAATAGTTGCTGCTGAGAGGTACATAAGAATGAGTGAAGATCACAGTGGCTGCCGTCTTTTTTTTTTTATCTTCTCACTCCCCTCCCTGATAGGGACAGGATTGGCCGCTAGACAGCGTCTTGGTGCTCTATTCAGCCTCAGGATTACATTTATTTATTTCATCAAACTTTATTCTATTGCAATTTAAGGAACATTTTTATTTTAGTGATTAGACCAGGTTACTATTATGCGCTGAGAGCTTAATACCAGTTGGCGCTAAGTACGTTTGACTAGTTTACTCTTATACTTCGTTACAGATGCCAGTGCTCTGTGCAGTGGCTGGTTACAACGATGTTTGAGTTTGGTGTGAAGTGAAGACGCCACTGCTGTTTGCAGTGGCTGGCTGCTGTGATCTTGTCGTTGATTGTGTTTGTGATCCTTCTATGCTTGTTCTTGTTTTTCACCCAGGTGTGGTGGTGTTTCTTCATCCTCTGTGAGGGGTGTCATTGTTGTTGTTAGTTCTGGGAACACTTTGCGTTTTAGGCTACTGTGTATTTATCTCAATTTTTCTTTCCTTGTTTCGTTGATTCTTATTGTTATTATGTGCTTTAGGTCAAGTCTATTCTGTGGTATTTGTTTGCTGTATCTGGCTCTTAGGTTACCTAGAAGTGTTTGTAATGATGTAATTTTGGCGATATTGTACACCTCGTTGCTTTGTGTAGTGCCATTTTAGGTGAGCCGTCGCTGACTCATGCTATGCGCTGGAATAAATCTTCTTTGCTATTCTGTGTTTAGTCTCCCGCGGTTATCGCGATTACGCCATTATCCTCTCCTTCCGCAGGTGGCAGCAGCGGAGTGTATCGATATTCGCATCTCGGACTATCTTCGACCTGGCGCTTATAGTTTCCGGCTGGGCGATGTGCAACGAGTCGGTCGGTTGGCGTGGAGCAGAGAGGAATTCTCGACGGGATGTAGTTTGGCTGGGGCCACTGGCGGTCTGTGCGCAGTGTCAGAGTGTGTGGGGCTGTTCCAATTGCTGTTAGGTCCCTGGCTCACCGACCCTGGACGCGGAAGTTGAGTTTTGATTTAATCTACCAGCAGGTCAAGACTGTTCATATTGCGTCATTTGGAGTTCGTTGTCAGCTGTTGGGATATTTCCGCTAGCAACAACGTGGATTTCAAGTTGAAATTCTAGGCACCTGCTGGTGGAGTTTCACTGTATTTGGTTGGTTGGTTGGTTGGTTGTTTGGTTTGATTTTTAAAGGGACCAAACTACGTGGTCATCAGTCCCCTGACCCACTGAACTAAGTCCATGGGATAAAACGGAGAACATACAGTACACACCACAGGAGTTCTAGATGGACCAAAAAAACACGAAGCTGAACACACTAGGGACAACAGAAGACATGAAATGCACAGACATACAAGAAACAGGTAGAAGAGCTTAAAACAGTAGAGCAGATGTCCTGGTCTGGCTGGTCACAAGGATAAAGAAGGACGAGCCAGCCACTCCGGAACACATTAAAATCTCTAACCTAAAAGTACTAGGGTAGAAATCACAGGGAGACAAAGGACAGGAACTAAAACTTAAACCGAAGATTAAAACCCGGCGTCACGTAGAAAACGTAAAACCAAATTAGACGTGGAGGCATCGTCTCCTAAATTGAAGGAGGGAGATTAAAATTCTGTCTTAGAGCAGCTAGATGTGGTCAGTCCACCAAAAGGTGGACCGCTGTCAAACGGGAACCGCAGCAACAACATGGTTGGGCCTCACGACGGAGAAGATAGCCTTGTGTCAGCCATGTGTGGCCGATGCGAAGGCGGCAGAGGACCACAGAGTCTCTGCGAGAAGCCCGCAGGGAAGACTGCCACGCATTTGTGCGCTCCCTGATGGCGC
This sequence comes from Schistocerca cancellata, assembly GCF_023864275.1. Classification (NCBI taxonomy): domain Eukaryota; kingdom Metazoa; phylum Arthropoda; class Insecta; order Orthoptera; family Acrididae; genus Schistocerca; species Schistocerca cancellata. The sequence goes on from NC_064634.1 coordinate 513,012,826, forward strand.
AGAGTTTATTGGGCGTAACTAAGCTGCGCCATTCAGCATCCCAAATCCCGAGAACTTTGCGGTGTAACACCGATCGGAGGTCAGGTTCGGGTACTCCAATCTCCTGAAGTGGTTTATGAGTGGCCTGTTTGGCCAGCCTGTCATCGAGCTCATTTCCCGGGATTCCAACATACCCCAGGGTCCATACAAAGACCACTGAACGGTCAGATCGTTTGAGGGCGTAAACCGACTCCTGGATAGTATCTACCAGAGGATGGCGTGGGTAGCACGCCACTCAACGAATCACTACAGACCAGGTAGGACACACCGGGGCAGGAACGAATATGCTCAAGGGCACGAGAGATGGCCACCTGCTCGGCAGTGACGACACTGCAGCCACCCGGCAAGGAGCGCTGTTCGACATGCGCCGAGTGAGCATTGGCAAAACCTATGCGACCATCAACCAGCGAGCCGTCGGTATAGATGAGGTCAGAACCGTGGGACTCGTCAAGGATCGATAAAAAGTGACTTCGGGGTGCCTCAGGAGGAATGGAGTCCTTATGGAATTGCGAAAGGTCCAGCCATAGTTTTGGCCGAGGTGTATGCGTAGGGACCGTCACGAGACACTGTAAAGGAAATGACTCGAGTTCAGACAACAGAAAATGGACACGTACAGCGGTCGTTATGCCTGAATGAGGCCTCCGTTCCGGGAGATGAACCACTGTGTTCAGGAACAAAAGACGGTAACTAGGATGCATAGTGGGCGAGCAGTTGGCGGCGCCTGATGTGCTATAGAGGGACTCCAGCCTCCACTAGTAGACTGGCGAGTGGACTCGTTCGAAAAGCGCCCGTCGCTAGGCAGACCCCACAGTGGTGCACAGGATCAAGCAGCTCCAATGCTGAGGGTGCTGACGAACCATATGCTACACTCCCATAGTCAAGTCGTGACTGAACTAGGACTTGGTAGAGCCGCAACAACGTAGAGCGATCTGCCCCCAAAGTGGTGTTGCTCAGTCAGCGTTAAGATGCCTCCAGCACTTTCACTTAAGCTGAGGAATGTGGGGGAGCCATGTTAGCCGGGCATCAAAAACCAGTCCTAAAAAGTGATACGTTTCGACTACCCGTAGTGGATCGCCATCAAGAAAAAGCGAAGGGTCAGGATGGACTGTCCGTCGCCGATAGGAGTGCAAAACGCAGATCTTGTCGGCAGAGAAGTGAAACCCGTGGACGAGAGCCCACGACAGCGAAGTTCGAATGACTCCCTGTAGTCGGCGTTCAGCAACAGCAATGGTGGAGGAACTGAAGTAAAGGCAGCAATCGTCTCGCGTATGTTTGGAGTATTCCCCATGGACGTTTGTAAAGATTGAATCTGTGAGTGTGTTCGCGCTGGACTATTATTCTCTCCCAAGTAAATTGATCAGTTGACTGCTTCTACTGCCATTCTACACATGTGTCGTCTGTATTTAGTTGAGATAACATCGATTGTGGTGTACATTGTGTGCATCCAGATGGTGAAAAACACGTGGAAGAGGCGTTTGCTGATTCTCTAGACATGGTAAACACCTTAGTACAAGGATATTTTGAAAATTGTTATATGACTGACATCAGTATTCGTTAAAAAGTAGGAGTGGAAGTACCAGTTTCCTCTACGTTAGATATAAGTTGCCAGTATCTCAGTGATCCCACATAATGATATCGCTGAAGGTCTGGATTTCTAGAGATATAATTTCCTCTCTCTGTCTTCGGAATTTGCAAACGATCAGTATCATACTTCTGTGTGGCTGAAATCGAGAACTACCGCGTAAATAGTACGATATTATGGTGTAACGTCCCCTTAGAACAATTTATACACGACTGTGCTTAAACTGACACACAATGTTTTTAGCGCAACGCAATCTGACTATCAAAGATCCCTGCAAAAGAATGGCCCTGCGTAACATTAAACTATACCTTTCAGAAATCACTTACCTCACAAAAATCTTCATTACTCGAACTACTGCAATACAGCAAGCGCCACTACTGCCAGCTAAATAAAAGATTCAAACTACGGAAGGCACTAACTACTGATAGGGATAGTTAGCAAATGAAAGATTTTAATAGAGAACAAACAATGTATTTACCTTTATATCATCACAAGTCATAATATATGTAATTTCAAAACTCCGCCATCTCTCTCCTCACATCCACCACTGCTGGCGGCTCACCTCTAACTGCGCAACGCTACGCGCTGTTCACATTCAGCTGCCGCTGCCCAACACTACAATGGCAGACAACAATGGAAACTAGCCACAGACTGCACACAGCACAGCCAGCGATTTTCATACAGAGCGCTATGTAACGTTGCCAATAAGAAAACATAAACAGCCTACTTACATAGCCCCCATGCTCCCGACAAAAAATTTTACAAATTTTTTTTTTGGGCAGTGGCCAATAATGATTTGATAAAATTTTTCATAATTACAGTAAGAAAGATATCAAATGCACACACTTATTGATACAATGTTGGTCAAAAGCTAAAATTTTCTCACAGTCCATAAAGACAGTCCTGATCATTCATCACAGTGAAACTGCCGTTTCTTTTCTCAAAGTCTGAGCAGTAAAAGACAATGCACACGGAAGTAGTGGATGTTCATGCAGTCTTGAAGCAGTAGTGTTGTCCTTCCAACTGAAAGACAGTGCTGACTCTTGACATGCTGACAGGTAATGGGCCACAACAGAGCAAACCCACAGCAGAGTCATTCGACGTTTTGAAGAAGATTGGTAGGTAGGTCATCACAGAGCAGACCCACTGTAGTCCTGGTAGAGATTATGGTATTGGTGGGCCACTAGAGTTGCAGACCCACTGCAGTCCTTGTAGAAATTGTGGACAGGCCCACTGTAGTCCTGGTAGAGGTGACGGTATTGGCGGGCCACCAGAGGTGCAGACCCACTGCAGTCCTCATAGAAAGTGTGGACAGGCCCACTGTAGTCCTTGTAGAGATGGCTAGCAGCCATCCGTTGCGACTGTGCAGGTGCACAATCACCATTGAAGAGTCTTGCGGATAATAGAGCAAGTCCATAACCACCACTTGTGCACTCACAAAGTTTTTTGGAAGTGTCCTTAGAACCAGCAATGCTTTTATCCAGTCCCTTGCTGAATTATTAACACACGTGCAAACACTAACAGTCCCTACTTCTCACATATTGTCCATATACTATGACCAACAGAAACGTGTGCAGTGAAATGTAACATACAAGTTACTTAATTAGATGAACTGGTGTCAATTACAATTTTATAACATAAGAATACAATTACAATGGTACAAAATACATCATTAATGAACATAACAATACAGATAACATTTGTAGTACAGGCTTTACAACAGAACAGAAATAAACATATACATCAGTGTTACAGGAATTATGACATAAGTAAATACATAAAAGATCAGAATAATTATTGAAACATCAACTTCACACATGAGCATTAAAACAAAACAGAATAAATAATGTCTAAACATCTTTACAAAGTAAATAACATATTATTAATGCCAATTGTATTTGAGGATAACAGTATTCCTCATCATAGTGAATGTAGGTTAGTATTAGAAGAAGAAAAAATTCTATGAAACTACACAGAGACAGGAAGAAAACAAATACACAAGGGTACACAAACACATAGTGGGATAACACAAAAGGAAAGGACAGGGTTTGTTTTACTGCAGTATTTTGCATGGAGATCTCCCTTCGTTCATCATTCTCCCCAAAAGTCCTATCTAAGCCTGCTTTCTGTATTCTGTTCACATCCTCTGTCAAAAATAGTTTTTCTCCACTGTACAGTATCCTTTTTTTTTGCCCAAACCATTTTCATATAGCTTCTCAATACATTTCTTCCAAGTCATCATAGTTAGTTTCTTATATAGTCTACCCCTCTTAAGCTAACTTAAATCTACTGAGCTCAGATATATATACCAAGGGACGAGGCAATGCAGCATCACATAAAACAATTAATATAAACAGCAATGAAAAAAAACGCAGATTTGCGAAGCAAGCAGCATTAAGAAATTAGCAAAGCAATTGTAATAGTATAACTAATATAAGGCAATGTGCAGCAAACAATAAAAATAAATCATTAGTAAAACTGGCTTAACAGAATAATAAAAAGTCTAATTCAATAACACTATGCCTGGCAAACAGCAGCAACTTATACCTAAACATGACATAGCTCAAGCAGAAAAAATATTACAGTAAAAACAACAATGCAGATAAGGGAAATGTATATTCACATCTTAATGTCTATGTAATTAAAGTGGTGCACCACAAAAACTAATTCTACAAAAAATTACCAAGTACTTGAAAAGAAAATTATATATGCAGTTACTGTTATTAGTCCCCTCTTATTGTTCTTTCCATTCCAAAAGCTCCTTATTCGAAGAATGTGGATCATAAAATAATTATTTAATAGATCTGTTGACAGAAAGTGTTCACATTAGCAAATGCATCGAAGTTTATTTTATAAAACTAATGCTGCAACACAGCTGGAAACCAGATATTAAATGAAATAAGCAATCACGCAAACCAAAGCATAAAAATATCATTCAGTAGTCATGTGACATTTCAGAAGTTAGTAGAAATTCTCCCAACTCTCGTAGAAAGACGCTTGTCATAATCAGGAGTGCAGATGTAAGTATCTTTCCAAGTAATGAGGGTGTCGCATTTGTAATGTTTTCTCTAAAGGAATGTCAATGGCGAGGATAATGGCCTCCCTTTTTTTTCACCTAATGGCTTTCTTTTGTCAGACGACTACCTCTCAGCTGTGCGCCCAAAACGCATTACGTGCAGGTGGTCACTCAACTTTCTTACGGAAATATTTACGACAGCAGTTTCCGCTACAGTGACAGTCTCATATAAAAATATTTCACAGGTCAAGAATTTGCGTTGCAAATGTGTAGAAACAAAATCTTATGAATATAACAGTGTCCAAAAAATTTTCGCCGGCATTGTGATACATTCACGCATTTACACACATTTCATAACTCTTAAAGTACGATTCTTGGTTTCCAACATCCTTTTTCACAAGTCAAGAGTCTCTAACTTCTATTCATTATTCATATACATATAAACACGTAATCACATTCCTCATATATGGTAGCATCATCTTATTGACATAAACATACCTCAACAGCATAATACACATCGTCGTCGTAAAAATAACATCATATCACCTCAGTCAAATCTCAAAAAAGTCGTAGCTTTCTGCAATAATTTCAAACCATAAAAAATATTCTCTGCTCATTTCAATAGTGTCATCTGCCTCAAACGTACTTTAAAAATCATGATCTCATACCAAATACATCATTCAAAGCTCTCATAGTATCACAATGGTTCTCAAAAAATATGAACAGTTCACAAAGTACAGACAAAATACAATTTCTTAAGTGTGAAGTTATCCAACGGTGTAATCACGTAAACATCTGTCACTGACGTAATAGAAAAGTTTGTCTCTCTCAGATAAATGATCAGATAGCTGTGTAATTTGTGTTTTAGAGAAATATGGTACCGATGTGTAAAGTTGTACAAGCAAATACCATATTAGCTAGGGCTCCTTGGGGGCTATGTAAGTAGGCTGTTTATGTTTTCTTATTGGCAACGTTATGTAGCGCTCTGTACGAAAATCACTGGCTGTGCTGTGTGCAGTCTGTGGCTAGTTTGCATTGTTGTCAGCCATTGTAGTGTTGGGCAGCGGCAGCTGGATGTGAACAGCGCGTAGCGTTGCGCAGTTGGAGGTGAGCCGCCAGCAGTGGTGAATGTGAGGGGAGAGATGGCGGAGTTTTGTAATTTGTCATGAACTGCTATATATATTATGACTATTAAGGTAAATACATTGTTTGTTCTCTATTAAAATCTTTCATTTGCTAACTATCCCTATCAGTAGTTAGTGCCCTCAGTAGTTTAGCTGGCAGTAGTAACGCTCGCTGTATTGCAGTAATTCGAGTAATGAAGATTTTTGTGACGTAAGTGATTTCTGAAAGGTATAGTTTAATGTTACTCAGGGCCATTCTTTTGCAGGGATCTTTGATAGTCAGATTGCGTTGCGCTAAAAAATATTGTGTGTCAGTTTAAGCACAGTCTTGTATAAATTTTTCTAAGGGGACGTTTCATCCACATTGTAACCCCTCCGAACGGATTATGAAAGAAATCAATAAGCTTTGCAGACTTTATTGTCACAGAAAGCATCAGCATTGGGACAGATATTTACACTTATTTCAAAACGTGCTGAATGAAATGCCTCATGACTCCACTCCTTTACCTCCTACTCTTGTACTGAAGAATGAAGAACCACCGAACAGAATCAGAGAGCTTGTACCTTTCCCAAATACACATAAACTTCGACACAAAGATATAATTGATTTGGCTCTTAAAAATATAAAATCTGCAGCAAACAAAAGGATAAAACTACACGGTAAAGCAAATGCAAAGAAATTATATATTGGTCAGAAAGTTCTCATTAAAGCTCATTCATTGTCACATAAGAAGAAACACTTGAGTCACAAATTCTTTCTAGTTTACAATGGACCTTACAGAATCCGACGTATACCACATGATAATTGCGTTGAAGTTGAAACTCTGCGTACTAGGAAGAGTAAACGTTTACACCACATTTCACATGTAAAACCGTTTATTGAAAAATAATCTGCTTTTTAACTTTGTCTTTGCCATAAAACGTTTCACTTCACGTTACTAGTATGCTTTAGAAACTGTTACCATGCAACAATGTTTAAAGTTAAATATCCAGTCAAGAACCAAGAGAACTTATTCAAACAGAAATTACGAATGATTATGACTTGTGATGATATTAAGGTAAATACATTGTTTGTTCTCTATTAAAATCTTTCATTTGCTAACTATCCCTATCAGTAGTTAGTGCCTTCCGTAGTTTGAATCTTTTATGTAGCTGGCAGTAGTGGCGCTCGCTGTATTGCAGTAGTTCGAGTAATGAAGATTTTTTTGAGGTAAGTGATTTCTGAAAGGTATAGTTTAATGTTACTCAGGGCCATTCTTTTGCAGGGATCTTTGATAGTCAGATTGCGTTGCGCTAAAAACATTGTGTGTCAGTTTAAGCACAGTCGTGTATAAATTGTTCTAAGGGGACGTTACAATGGTAAACCGGTGTGAAAATACATATGTTCTTGTAATCCCAGAGTCTGGAGATGAGTGTAGATGGCATGGCAGCAAGCAAGCAGGTCGGGGCAGGTAACAGCATTCTCTGCAAATCTGTCCAGAGAGCGACTGCTCTTTGCGGACGGCACTGTGATCGCGCATCAGGCCAGCGTGGTAAAAATTGAGGTAATTAACTACAAAATTTGTGTTTTTTCTAAACATGAAGTTTAAAATGCAACAGATCATCCGTTTTTTCATAAATTAAATAAATTCTAGAGTTTCATACACCTGTAAGTATGGTATGTGTGCTGTGCAAAATTCATCGAAGAATCTCTCTAACTTATGAAGAAAAGTGTACCTACAGCAACATATGCAGCCATTAGTAAGTGAACAATGATGACATTTCACACGTAAAAAAAATTATTTTGTTATGTTTTCGAACGTCCACTGCAATGAGTGCGAATCCTGAATCCTTCCTAGTGATGCTGACAAAGTTTTATGAATTTATTTGTAAAAGTATAGACACTGGAAATTAAAATGTCCTGTGATGCCTCTCATGCTCCAAATCGTCCCGTTTGACGTCCTAACCCCCCCCCCCCCCCCTTAAATATTATTGCGTCATCTGCAAAGGTATGTCTCTGTATCTCTCTCTCTGTCTTTGTGCAGTGGTACATTTAGCTCCTGTGACATTTTTAATACATGTATGTGACAATGCTCCATACATTGCTTAAACACCAGATTTGATAACTCCTGCAGCAATTCGCGTTCAGTGACAGGGGGCACCCATGTGCCAGAGATGTGAAGGAGAAAGGCTGCAGGTACCTCCAGCACGACAGGAAGTGTTTAGTGCAGGGCCCCCCTGAGGCTGCCACGTGCTGGCGTCTGGCTGCTTCTTCCAGGGGCCGGCACAGACACTGGCAGTTCCAGGCCCCTCCAGTGCACCACAACTCTGGGAAGCCTGTGTGAGGTGGTGAGATGAGCGGAAGTTTTCCAGATACTTTTAAGCGATACGTGGCAGCGTAACTACGTGGTCCCTTATGCGATTGAAATGAAAAAGCGCTGCAATTCCTTAACATTGTCTGAATTGTTTAAAACGGCAGTACCAACTGCGAGGTGTATTGCGATTTCGGAAATGAATAAAGAATATTATTAAACAAATTGTCCAAACAATTCCTTGAGTACACTATGGTAGCTTACCGTTGAGAGATCCTCCCAGACCAGCAGCTAGACACAGGCTGAGCGAATTTCCCGCCATTCTTCCCTGACCGCCATCTTGGATTGCGCTATAGGTGGGGAAGGGGCAGAGATCCCACAGTGTCCTCTGCTGATGGGGTCATGCACTAGCTCAGTTGGCTCCAGACTTCATGGTGAACAGAATGGATGACAACTCAACTGTTTAAATAAACAGTATACCACAACGCATTTATGGACATCCTCTCCAGCAGCCCAGCAGAGAGTGAGTACGTTCCCGCCAGTTTCCAGGTGGGAGAAGGGGGGGGGGGGGAGAGGAGGGATGGTGAGTGGAGGGAGCAGAGGACTGGAGGGGTGTGGAGTCACGTTAGTCGAGGTAGCGCAATTGACCTATTTTCCCGACAAAATTTGAAATTCCCGCCATGACATCAGTGCGACGATGCCACATCTATTGCCGCAATCTGGGATCCGCCATCTTTAATAAATTTGGCATCAGTTCAAAGTGGGATGGCTTTGTCCCACTATATACTAAATCAATGGCAAGGATCACCAGTATGGGAGCTAGCTGCATGTTTGTTATTGTGGAACCCTTAACTGAGATGCGAGTTAGAGGCCAGAATCATGATGTTACGCAAATCATACGCGAGTGAATTTATGTTGAGTCTACACAAGCTGTGTAAGAAATCTTATAATGGCCCTGTATAAACCCTATGTTTGCTGTCTGGCCTCTCATATAATTTATTCACTAAATTAATTGACCAGAGCTCTCCTCAAAAGACGGGTATGGATTCTGGTGAGTGTGACTTAAAGAGATAAATGCCATCCAATTTTAAATGAAAATAAAACTGATCAAGAACGTGTACAAGGAACAATGATGTATGTCAACGTAAACCAAACGTGTAAATAGCCCTAACTTGATAGTGGCGTTAGCAAGAACCTAGTAGAAACAACAATGCATGAAGTCTAGTGTGCTTCTTCACCACGAGAAGTGTGAGCAAGGAGAACAAGTGAAATGTATGATGCCGATAAACAAGTGGGTAATCGAATGTAGTATGACAGTATCACCTAAGGTGACAAAGTGGTTCTACAGATGAAACTGGTGAGAACCTCAATCAGAATATTAGGTGGCTAAGAGATCAGCTGAAACCGGAGCCGCGTATATCGCCGCAGTGCGGCGCAAGGCGGCGTGCTGACGAGAGCTGCTAATCGTGTTCGGCTGTGATGCGTCGAGATGGGACTGCTCCTAGAAGCGCGAGCACGAAAAAGAAAAAAAAAACTCTAAGTGCTTGTCAGAATGGCTGGACAAGTGAAACTGCGAATGATATTACCCTGTGGCAAGGACGAGGGGTGGGGGGGTGGGGGGCCAATATCCAGAACCATCTTTTCTGATTTCCCTTCTGCCCCACGCCCAGAGACTGACCGCTTCGTTGTGCCAGACGTCGGCCAGTCGTCACCGATAAGCCAAGTTTTCGCCGATTATGGCCTTACAAGAAATTCGTCTGGGCTCCCACTACCATACTCCGTCAACCCAGGTGCCAATACCGTTCCTTCCGGCCAGTTCCCGATGGTGACGGCAAACGTGTGCTGATGTGTCGAGCAGCCTGTCGTAGCCTCCGCCAGCACTTCGCACGTGAAGCTTTACGGCGACGGGCGGCAATGGGATAAGGTGATTGGCGTGCTCCGTGTGGTGCTGTTCTGTTAGCTATCCCGTGGAGTTCGGCGGCCATTTCTCCGAAACGTCGCAGGCAATAACAGCCGTGGCGCCGAGCTGAAGCGTTTCCGTACAAAACGTGAGGCTTTCGCGAGAAAACTGCCCCCAGTCACTGTGAAAACGGCGAGCGTCCGTCGCTCTGGCCCCTCAGACCCGACATCAAAAAAGAAAGCGGCCAGCCGGGGGTCGGGATTCAGTCCGGAATTCCCAGTGACCGGATGTCCCCCCACGTCCTGGTATTACGAGCGGCTGGACTCCTCACAGTACCAAAGTGCCCACATGTCTCCTGCGTGAAATGAGCAGAATAACGAAATGCACATATCCTACATTCGAACAGGATCATTGAGAGAGGACAAGTTACTCTCTCACTGTTTTTTCATAAATATTTTGTATGAAATAAACATTTTTGTTACACGTTACGCAACTGGTGCGAGGCCACAGAAAGTTAACTGCCTGAGCGGGCGTTGATGGAGCTAGAAGCATGAAGTATTTTTAAGGTTGTTAGTTCTCAGAATCGGCGTGTTTGAAGTTGAAAGCAAGTGGCGGCGAGCCATCCCTCAGTAAATCTTGCCCGAGAGGGCCACGGCCGCACAGGGGCCGACAGAGCACCTCCGCATTACCTGCTGGGTGCGATGGATTGAAGGGACGCGTCTACGCACTGGGGTTGTAAACGGGGCATTGTGGTCTTCGCCACGCCTAATAAAAATTTACAAGTTTCCGTGTTCGCCGAAAACTGCAAATGGGCCTGTGACCCATTTGCATCAGGCGCCTTGGTCGTAAACGAAACCCTGGCGTCTGGAAAAGCTTAGAGATAGAATCTTTATTACAGCACATAGCTAGGACTAACTTGCTCCAAGGCACAGGCAATTAAGACAAAGATCAGTAACATTGTATCCGTTCGCTTGTTGCTGTGGGAAGCGACGCGAGTTCAGAGAAACACACCTTCTCCCACAGCGAAAACTTAAAAAAGTCAGTAACTGGCTGTATCCTTTTTTTCCAGAGATGCAGGTCTCTTAACTCTTGCGCTGGTTGGCCGTGAGTTTGTGCTGGCGTGTAAGAGCGGAAAATTAGCGCCTTTAAAGCTCTGTGGTTGGCTCAAGACCGAAAGGAAGGGGTTTTCGTTCGTGTATTGCGCAGAAAAACGGGAATTTTTGTTTATCTGGAAAAGTGCGAGTGAGTACTTCGGTCTGGGAGGCACTCTGGCTCTGGACTTCGGTCTGGAAGCAACTTCTGGTCGAAGCGCTGGCAGGCGTGGTCGGTACTTGGGACTCGTCCTAAGACTGACTCAACTTGCGAGAAGTGAGACTGGGGAGCCTGTGGTGAAGTTTCCACTCTTCCGACGGTGTGACTTCAGCCGTCTCGAACTAATAGTTTGCCGAGGGCACACTTATTCGATTTGGTTTACCAGTCTCGACGTTCGACATCCTTCGCCCCTCTGCCGTATAAGTGAGCCGCATTGGTCCTCGGTACGACCAGCGAACGGGTCTGTCATACACTGAAATCTCCCATGATTTCAGGGCTCTAGTAAGGAGTAAATTGCGATCCGTCTGCCTGATCGCTAGATCGTGGGATTTTTCATTTCTTTTGTGGCGGGATCGACTCACATCTGCCTCTTTACGACTCGCCACTGCCGCACACGACTCGCCAGCTGCCCGTTACATCGCTGCACGAAGCAAACAGGGTAAAGTACTGCTGCTCCGGTCTTGTCTAAGCGTACAAACCCCAATCACCACTTGCTCTCAGCTGCAGCCACATAGCCTATGGCAGATTGAACAAGTCAAAGTCTGCTCAGGGTCAGAACAATTAAAGATCGCGTTATCCGCATTTTCTTTAGAGCCAGTGTCTTTAACTCACCTTTGCCACCCAGGATCCTTGTCCATTGTGCTCTTAAACCACCTGTTAGTTGTTTACGATACTCGAAAATAATCTGTTTAGGTTTAATTAGACCTGTTTTTGTTTATTTTGTTTTTTATGTGTTTGGAAAACTAAACGTTCTCAGTAAATCCAATTTTGCCTGCCTTCTCAATCAAATCATCACTGAGTGGTCAGCACGAAAGAATTCAATCCTAAGGGCCCGGGTTCGATTCCCGGCTAGGTCGGAGATTTTCTTCGCTCAGGGACAGGGTGTTGTGTTCTCCTAATCATCATTTCATTCCCATAGACGCGCAAGTCGCCGAAGTGGCGAACGGTCTACCCGACGGAAGGCCCTATTCACACGACATTTACATTTACCCCAAGTGTAAACATTCTTTGTGTACGACTCTGGAAGGATATCATACATTTTAGCGTCAGCTGCCAACAGTAAACATTCCATTTAGCGGACCCTGTCAGAAAAATTTTCTTAACTATTCCATTTAGAGTAGCTGTCAGAAAGATAAAATTTCCTAACCATTCCATTTAGCGTATTCTGCCCGGATCACCTTTTTGTATATATAGTGTGGTGTCACCGCCAGACACCACACTTGCTAGGTGGTAGCCTTTAAATCGGCCGCGGTCCGTTAGTATACGTCGGACTCGCGTGTCGCCACTATCAGTGATTGCAGACCGAGCGCCGCCACACGGCAGGGCTAGAGAGACTCCCTAGCACTCGCCCCAGTTGTACAGCCGACTTTGCTAGCGATGGTTCACTGACTACATACGCTCTCATTCACAGAGACGACAGTTTAGCATAGCCTTCAGCTACGTCATTTGCTATGACCTAGCAAGGCGCCATATTCAGTTACTACGATGTATTCTGAACAGATAATATTGTGAATCATGTACCGTCAAGAGCGACGTTCATCATTAATGGATTAAAGTTAACTATCATACTAATTACGTCCGCTTTCTGAATTCTAATTCCTTGTCATGTTCCAGACCTCACGTCAGTATAGTCGCTCCCTCCTCACGCCAGCCTGCGTGAGCTAAAACTTGTGCATTTCGGCCTCCATTCGTAACACGGTGTTGGCTCTTCTGCCAATACAACATATAGTTTTCGCTGTCTTGCAAAGAAACGTCCCCTGCCAGGATCTCTTACTTTATTAACGTCATCTTCCAACGTACTAGTACGTAGCGTCAGATAACGTACTTTACTTGACATAGAACTAAAGTTAAAAAAGGGATATTAATTTGATTGTATGCAAATTCGAATTTTGGAAATACAAGATAGGTTGTTTTGATGGCCATGAATAAGTGTATGAGGGCCGGCCATTTTGGAAGGGGTCAGAGCTGTTACTGATGTAACCGATTTGTAACGGTGTGTTGTGTCACTGTGACGCCAACGGTTGCTCAAATCGCACGACGCTCCAGAGCCAATGTCGTCGTAACTGCCGCCTGCCTCACGTCTGCTGTGCAGCGAGCTACCTTAATTTAAGTATTAACTGTATTTTTCTTACTTGTCACTTCTTCTTCCGTGTGTATTTGCTTTTAGGAAGCATTAATTGTCGGGTGCTATTAATAGTGTTCCATAGATTTCGTGTTTGTTTTGAATACAGTCAGAGAGAGTCCCTTTAGTCAGCCATAGTGCCAGTAGAGTCAGTGTCGTAACTGCCGCCTGCCTCACGTCTGCTGTGCAGCGAGCTACCTTAATTTAAGTATTAACTGTATTTTTCTTACTTGTCACTTCTTCTTCCGTGTGTATTTGCTTTTAGGAAGCATTAATTGTCGGGTGCTATTAATAGTGTTCCATAGATTTCGTGTTTGTTTTGAATACAGTCAGAGAGAGTCCCTTTAGTCAGCCATAGTGCCAGTAGAGTCAGTGTCGTCGTAACTGCCGCCTGCCTCACGTCTGCTGTGCAGCGAGCTACCTTAATTTAAGTATTAACTGTATTTTTCTTACTTGTCACTTCTTCTTCCGTGTGTATTTGCTTTTAGGAAGCATTAATTGTCGGGTGCTATTAATAGTGTTCCATAGGTTTCGTGTTTGTTTTGAATACAGTCAGAGAGAGTCCCTTTAGTCAGCCATAGTGCCAGTAGAGTCAGTGTCGTCGTAACTGCCGCCTGCCCCACGTCTGCTGTGCAGCGAGCTACCTTAATTTAAGTATTAACTGTATTTTTCTTACTTGTTACTTCTTCTTCCGTGTGTATTTGCTTTTAGGAAGCATTAATTGTCGGGTGCTATTAATAGTGTTCCATAGATTTTGTGTTTGTTTTGAATACAGTCAGAGAGAGTCCCTTTAGTCAGCCATAGTGCCAGTAGAGTCAGTGTCGTAACTGCCGCCTGCCTCACGTCTGCTGTGCAGCGAGCTACCTTAATTTAAGTATTAACTGTATTATTCTTACTTGTCACTTCTTCTTCCGTGTGTATTTGCTTTTAGGAAGCATTAATTGTCGGGTGCTATTAATAGTGTTCCATAGGTTTCGTGTTTGTTTTGAATACAGTCAGAGAGAGTCCCTTTAGTCAGCCATAGTGCCAGTAGAGTCAGTGTCGTCGTAACTGCCGCCTGCCCCACGTCTGCTGTGCAGCGAGCTACCTTAATTTAAGTATTAACTGTATTTTTCTTACTTGTTACTTCTTCTTCCGTGTGTATTTGCTTTTAGGAAGCATTAATTGTCGGGTGCTATTAATAGTGTTCCATAGATTTCGTGTTTGTTTTGAATACAGTCAGAGAGAGTCCCTTTAGTCAACCATAGTGCCAGTAGTGCTAGTGTTTGTTTTCAATACAGTCCAGAGACAGGTAGTGCTATTTTCATTGTTTTCTACAAGAAGTGGCTAGCAACCACAGTTTAGTGAATAAACAGCCGCCTTTAGTGAATTAGCAATCTAGTTAAAGGTTGATTAACTCTCTTCAGTAAATTGATTTCTTAGGATGGATAGGATGTGTGACTGCTGTGTACGGACGCAGGAGGAGCTGGCCACTGTTCGCGAACAGCTGAGCGTGTTGATGGCCGCGGTCAGCCGTCTTCAGGCTGCTGCCTCGGAGTGTAGCGGCAGTGGGGAGTCTGGTGCGTCGCAAGGTACACCCCAGGTGTTACATGCTTCACACACTGTCCCTGCTGTCGAGACATCTTCGCGGGTACCGGGCGCGGTTGGGCCACCCTCTCCCCAAGGGGAGTGGCGGGTTCAGCGGTGTTCGCGGCGCACGAGGCGGAGGGTCAATGTGGTTCAACAACCGAGTTAGAAAACTGCTGCGGAAGCAAAGGGAACTTCACAGCAAACGTAAACATAGCCAAAGCCTTGCAGACAAACAAAAATTACGCGAAGCGAAATGTAGTGTGAGGAGGGCTATGCGAGAGGCGTTCAATGAATTCGAAAGTAAAGTTCTATGTACTGACACTCTGTGACCGAGATGGTACTGAAACAGAAGATGACGGACTAAAGGCCGAAATACTATATGTCTTTTTCCAAAGTTGTTTCACAGAGGAAGATTGCACTGTAGTTCCTTCTCTAGATTGTCGCACATATGACAAAATGGTAGATATCGAAATAGACGACAGAGGGATAGAGAAACAATTAAAATCGCTCAAAAGAGGAAAGGCCTCTGGACCTGATGGGATACCAGTTCAATTTTACACAGAGTACGCGAAGGAACTTGCCCCCCTTCTTGCAGCGGTGTACCGTAGGTCTCTAGAAGAGCGTAGCGTTCCAAAGGATTGGAAAAGGGCACAGGTCATCCCCGTTTTCAAGAAGGGACGTCGAACATATGTGCAGAACTATAGACCTATATCTCTAACGTCGATCAGTTGTAGAATTTTGGAACGCGTATTGTGTTCGAGTATAATGACTTTTCTGGAGACTAGAAATCTACTCTGTAGGAATCAGCATGGGTTTCGAAAAAGACGGTCATGCGAAACCCAGCTCGCGCTATTCGTCCACGAGACTCAGAGGGCCATAGACACGGGTTCACAGGTAGATGCCGTGTTTCTTGACTTCCGCAAGGCGTTCGATACAGTTCCCCACAGTCGTTTATTGAACAAAGTAAGAGCATATGGACTATCAGACCAATTGTGTGATTGGATTGAGGAGTTCCTAGGTAACAGGACGCAGCATGTTATTCTCAATGGAGAAAAGTCTTCCGAAGTAAGAGTAATTTCAGGTGTGCCGCAGGGGAGTATCATACGACCGTTGCTATTCACAATATACATAAATGACCTGGTGGATGACATCGGAAGTTCACTGAGGCTTTTTGCAGATGATGCTGTGGTGTATCGAGAGGTTGTAACAATGGAAAATTGTACTGAAATGCAGGAGGATCTGCAGCGAATTGACGCATGGTGCAGGGAATGGCAATTGAATCTCAATGTAGACAAGTGTAATGTGCTGCGAATACACAGAAAGATAGATCCTTTATCATTTACCTACAAAATAGCAGGTCAGCAACTGGAAGCAGTTAATACCATAAATTATCTGGGAGTACGCATTAGGAGTGATTTAAAATGGAATGATCATATAATGTTGATTGTCGGTAAAGCAGATGCCAGACTGAGATTCATTGGACGAATCCTAAGGAAATGCAATCCGAAAACAAAGGAAGTAGGTTACAGTACGCTTGTTCGCTCACTGCTTGAATACTGCTCAGCAGTGTGGGATCCGTACCAGATAGGGTTGATACAAGACATAGAGAAGATCCAACGGAGAGCAGCGCGCTTCGTTACAGGATCATTTAGTAATCGCGAAAGCTTTACGGATATGATAGATAAACTCCACTGGAAGACTCTGCAGGAGAGACGCTCAGTAGCTCGGTACGGGCTTTTGTCAAAGTTTCGAGAACATACCTTCACCGAAGAGTCAAGCAGTATATTGCTCCCTCCTACGTATATCTCACGAAGAGACCATGAGGATAAAATCAGAGAGATTAGAGCCCACACAGAGGCATACCGACAATCCTTCTTTCCACGAACAATACGAGACTGGAATAGAAGGGAGAACCGATAGAGGTACTGAAGGTACCCTCCGCCACACACCGCCAGGTGGCTTGCGGTGTATGGATGTAGATGTAGATGTAGAGGCTGGCCGTGTGGCATCGCCCGCTCTGCCTGTGAGTGGACATGTGGCTGCTCCTTCAGCAAAGTCCGAGCAGGCACACGGGGGGAGGGGTTTATTAGTTATTGGGAGATCCAAAGTTAGGCGGGTGATGGAGTCCCGTAGGGAAATAGGGGGAAGGTCGGGGAAGAAGGCCAGTGTTCACTCTGTCTGCTTGCCGGGGGGCCTCATCCGAGATGTGGAGGAGGCCCTACCGGAGAGCACTGGGTGCACCCGACTGCAAATTGTTGCTCATGTCGGCACCAATGACTCCTGCCGTCTGGGTTCAGAGGTCATCCTCAGTTCGTACAGGCGGTTGGCGGAACTGGTGAAGGCGGAAAGCCTCGCTCGCGGGGTGAAATCAGAGCTAACTATTTGCAGTATCGTTCCCAGAACCGATCGCGGTCCTCTGGTTTGGAGCCGAGTGGAAGGCTTAAACCAGAGGCTCAGACGATTCTGCGGAGATCTGGGGTGCAAATTTCTCGACCTCCGCTATCGGGTGGAGAAATGTAGGGTCCCCCTGAATAGGTCAGGCGTGCACTACACGCCGGAAGCGGCTACAAGGGTAGCGGAGTACGTGTGGAGTGCACATGGGGGTTTTTTAGGTTAGAGAATCCCCTCCCTAGGCCCGACAAGACCCCTCCTGAGATGCGGCAAGGTCGGAGTAGACAAAATGCAACAGGGAATAACAATATTAATGTGCTAATAGTAAACTGCAGGAGCGTCTACAGAAAGGTCCCAGAACTGCTCTCATTAATAAACGGTCACAACGCCCATATAGTACTAGGGACAGAAAGTTGGCTGAAACCAGACGTAAACAGTAATGAAATCCTAAACTCAGATTGGAATGTATACCGCAGAGACAGGCTGGACAGTGAAGGAGGAGGCGTGTTTATAGCGATAAGAAGTGCAATAGTATCGAAGGAAATTGACGGAGATCCGAAATGTGAAATGATTTGGGTGAAGGTCACGGTTAAAGCAGGCTCAGACATGGTAATTGGATGTCTCTATAGGCCCCCTGGCTCAGCAGCTGTTGTGGCTGAGCACCTGAAGGATAATTTGGAAAATATTTAGAGTAGATTTCCCCACCATGTTATAGTTCTGGGTGAAGATTTTAATTTGCCGGATATAGACTGGGAGACTCAGACGTTCATAACGGGTGGCAGGGACAAAGAATCCAGTGAAATTTTTTTAAGTGCTTTATCTGAAAACTACCTTGAGCAGTTAAACAGAGAACCGACCCGTGGCGATAACATATTAGACCTTCTGGTGACAAACAGACCCGAACTATTTGAAAAAGTTAATGCAGAACAGGGAATCAGCGATCATAAAGCGGTTACGGCATCGATGATTTCTGCCGTATTAAAAAAGGTAGGAAGATTTTTCTGTTTAGAAAAAGTGACAAAAAGCAGATTTCAGAGTCCCTGACGGCTCAACACAAAAGTTTTATCTCAAGTACTGATAGTGTTGAGGATCAGTGGACAAAGTTCAAATCCATCGTACAATATGCGTTAGATGAGTATGTGCCAAGCAAGATCGTAAGAGATGGAAAAGAGCCACCGTGGTTCAACAACCGAGTTAGAAAACTGCTGCGGAAGCAAAGGGAACTTCACAGCAAACATAAACATAGCCAAAGCCTTGCAGACAAACAAAAATTACGCGAAGCGAAATGTAGTGTGAAGAGAGCTATGCGAGAGGCGTTCAATGAATTCGAAAGTAAAATTCTATGTACTGACTTGGCAGAAAATCCTAAGAAATTTTGGTCTTATGTCAAAGCGGTTGGTGGATCAAAACAAAATGTCCAGACACTCTGTGACCGAGATGGTACTGAAACAGAGGATGACGGACTAAAGGCCGAAATACTATGTGTCTTTTTCCAAAGTTGTTTCACAGAGGAAGATTGCACTGTAGTTCCTTCTCTAGATTGTCGCACAGATGACAGAATGGTAGATATCGAAATAGGCGACAGAGGGATAGAGAAACAAAATCGCTCAAAAGAGGAAAGGCCTCTGGACCTGATGGGATACCAGTTCAATTTTACACAGAGTACGCGAAGGAACTTGCCCCCCTTCTTGCAGCGGTGTACCGTAGGTCTCTAGAAGAGCGTAGCGTTCCAAAGGATTGGAAAAGGGCACAGGTCATCCCCGTTTTCAAGAAGGGACGTCGAACAGATGTACAGAACTATAGACCTATTTCTTAAGTTGTAGAATTTTGGAGCACGTATTGTGTTCGAGTATAATGACTTTTCTGGAGACTAGAAATCTACTCTGTAGGAATCAGCATGGGTTTCGAAAAAGACGGTCATGTGAAACCCAGCTCGCGCTATTCGTCCACGAGACTCAGAGGGCCATAGACGCGGGTTCACAGGTAGATGCCGTGTTTCTTGACTTCCGCAAGGCGTTCGATACAGTTCCCCACAGTCGTTTAATGAACAAAGTAAGAGCATATGGACTATCAGACCAATTGTGTGATTGGATTGAGGAGTTCCTAGGTAACAGGACGCAGCATGTCATTCTCAATGGAGAGAAGTCCTCCGAAGTAAGAGTGATTTCAGGTGTGCCGCAGGGGAGTGTCATAGGACCGTTGCTATTCACAATATACATAAATGAC
The DNA here is from genome assembly GCF_023864275.1 of Schistocerca cancellata. Taxonomy (NCBI): domain Eukaryota; kingdom Metazoa; phylum Arthropoda; class Insecta; order Orthoptera; family Acrididae; genus Schistocerca; species Schistocerca cancellata. Next base: position 513,032,397 of record NC_064634.1, read on the forward strand.
CTGGTGGATGACATCGGAAGTTCACTGAGGCTTTTTGCAGATGATGCTGTGGTGTATCGAGAGGTTGTAACAATGGAAAATTGTACCGAAATGCAGGAGGATCTGCAACGAATTGACGCATGGTGCAGGGAATGGCAATTGAATCTCAATGTAGACAAGTGTAATGTGCTGCGAATACACAGATAGATCCTTTATCATTTAGCTACAAAATAGGTCAGCAACTGGAAGCAGTTAATACCATAAATTATCTGGGAGTACGCATTAGGAGTGATTTAAAATGGAATGATCATATAATGTTGAGCGTCGGTAAAGCAGATGCCAGACTGAGATTCATTGGAAGAATCCTAAGGAAATGCAATCCGAAAACAAAGGAAGTAGGTTACAGTACGCTTGTTCGCCCACTGCTTGAATACTGCTCAGCAGTGTGGGATCCGTACCAGATAGGGTTGATAGAAGATATAGAGAAGATCCAACGGAGAGCAGCGCGCTTCGTTACAGGATCATTTAGTAATCGCGAAAGCGTTACGGCGATGATAGATAAACTCCAGCGGAAGACTCTGCAGGAGAGACGCTCAGTAGCTCGGTACGGGCTTTTGTCAAAGTTTCGAGAACATTCCTTCACCGAAGAGTCAAGCAGTATATTGCTCCCTCCTACGTATATCTCACGAAGAGACCATGAGGATAAAATCAGAGAGATTAGAGCCCACACAGAGGCATACCGACAATCCTTCTTTCCACGAACAATACGAGACTGGAATAGAAGGGAGAACCGATAGAGGTACTGAAGGTACCCTCCGCCACACACCGCCAGGTGGCTTGCGGAGTATGGATGTAGATGTAGATGTACTGCCACGTGGCCGCCCAGAGCCCGGTCACTCTTGTGACCACCCCGGCAAGCGATCATGTGCCGCCTCTACGTTCCTGCCAAGTCTTTTTGCAGTATTACTGATATAACATCCGGCTTTTCATACCCCTATTACACGACCTCGTTCAAACTCAGTGAGGTGTTGATAATGACGTATTTGTCTCCTCAAAGACATTCTTGACTAACACCATCTCCCGACATCTAGTCTTAAAGCTCACCACCGTTGAAGCGTGTCTTTAAAGCAAACGTGATTTTCGTCATAGAGGGGCTACTTGGTTCAGATGGTTCAAATGGCTCTGATCACTATGGGACTTAACATCTGAGGTCATCAGTCCCCTAGAACACAGAACTACTTAAAAGTGACTAACTTAAGGACATCACATACACGCATGCCCGAGGCAGGTTTCGAACCTGAGACCGTAGCAGTCGCGCGGTTCCGGACTGAAGCGCCTAGAACCGCTCGTCCACCGCGGCCGGCTGCGGAACTACTTGCGACGCGCTTATCCGACTAGCGTGAAATTTGAAGAGACGTCATCTTTTAGATCTAAAAACACACCAAGTTTCGTTAATGGCGCGCAACTTGTTCTTGGCACTGCAATTTTTTTCCGTCCGTATATATCAGTACCACAAAAGGTTAATAAATGTTCTTTTGTGAATAAAGCTTTTACATTGCAGCCAACAAGATTTAATACTGTACCTGTCGTATAGCTATACGTGCCTGCAACACGATAGCAGTGTGGCACGGCATGCCTCCTGTGGTGTCACCGCCAGACACCACACTTGCTAGGTGGTAGCTTTAAATCGGCCGCGGTCCATTAGAACATGTCGGACCCGCGTGTCGCCACTGTCAGTACTTGCAGACCGAGCGCCACCACATGGCAGGTCTAGAGAGACGTACTAGCACTCGCCCCAGTTGTACGACGACTTTGGTAGCGACTACACTGACGAAGCCTTTCTCTCATTTGCCGAGAGATAGATAGTATAGCCTTCAGCTAAGTCCATGACTACGACTTAGCAAGGCGCCATTAACCCTATCTGGAGAGAGTCTTATTTGTATCGTCAATAGCGATGTACCACAATGATGGATTAAAGATAAGTATTAGACAAGCTACGTACTTTTCTTATTAGCATTCATTACTTATCCTGTTCCAGACTTCACGCCAGTCGGCGTGAGTTGACGCGTGCCCTTTCGGTAACCTCACCCTGTGTCTAGACTGTCTTGTCTAGACACAACACCTCCACTATACAAAATGTATTTAATACAGACTGAAAGTATATTCGTACTGCTTTCCGCTTTAAAAGTAACTTCCATATGTTTGTTATATTTCTTACATAACAATGTACAGATTCACAATATACATAACAATGTAACAGATTCGACGCATGGGTTACTTAAATTCGAAACATCGTGACAACGATGGCTGTTAATGAAGAGATCGTGAGTCAGTAGCCAAGTAGAGATGTAAGACCCCGACATGTGAAATTTTCAATATTTTAACCTAACGTTTTCCTCACAATCGTTTGAGAAAGGTGTAGTTTCTGTGCGCGCGTCAAGAACACGTTCACAGCGCAGCGGCGCGGCAGCAAACGCTGCGAAATTGAGGCGACCCGCCGCCTCAATGTGGGCAGCCCCACTGTACGACACGTGGTGCAAACGACAGGCTGGCCGCGGCGGCTGAGGCGAGCGCTCTGCGGTCCCTTCACAGTCGTCACTGAAGCGACGGTGGCGTGGCGGGCCGGTCAGACCGCCGGCGCGTCTGCAGGTATTTCTGTAGCAACTGCAAGGGCAGCGTTCGCACTCGCCCGCGAGATGACCGGGACAGAGCGAACGGCGCTCCCGCCGGAGCCGCAGCCGCGGTCGCCTAATTTCTTGCATTTCCTCACTTCACGGCCACATTGTTATCCAGTAGTTTATCGAACAGGAATGACGAAAAACGTATTGAATTAATGTCAACTATCCTGTGTTATATGGTCTCTGCAACCCTACAGGGTGTTTCAAAAATGACCGGTATATTTGAAACGGCAATAAAAACTAAACGAGCAGCGATATAAATACACCGTTTGTTGCAATATGCTTGGCACAACAGTACATTTTCAGGCAGACAAACTTTCGAAATTACAGTAGTTACAATTGTCAACAACAGATGGCGCTGCGGTCTGGGAAACTCTATAGTACGATATTTTCCACATATCCACCATGCGTAGCAATAATATGGCGTAGTCTCTGAATGAAATTACCCGAAACCTTTGACAACGTGTCTGGCGGAATGGCTTCACATGCAGATGAGATGTACTGCTTCAGCTGTTCAATTGTTTCTGGATTCTGGCGGTACACTCTTTCAAGTGTCCCCACAGAAAGAAGTCACAGGGGTTCATGTCTGGCGAATAGGGAGGCCAATCCACGTCGCCTCCTGTATGTTTTGGATAGCCCAAAGCAATCACACGATCATCGAAATATTCATTCAGGAAATTAAAGACGTCGGCCGTGCGATGTGGCCGGGCACCATCTTGCATAAACCACGAGGTGTTCGCAGTGTCGTCTAAGGCAGTTTGTACCGCCAAAAATTCACGAAGAATGTCCAGATAGCGTGATGCAGTAATCGTTTCGGATCTGAAAAATGGGCCAATGATTCCTTTGGAAGAAATGGCGGCCCAGACCAGTACTTTTTGAGGATGCAGGGACGATGGGACTGCAACATGGGGCTTTTCTGTTCCCCATATGCGCCAGTTCTGTTTATTGACGAAGCCGTCAAGGTAAAAATAAGCTTCGTCAGTAAACCAAACGCTGCCCACATGCATATCGCCGTCATCAATCCTGTGCACTATATCCTTAGCGAATGTCTCTCGTGCAGCAATGGTAGCGGCGCTGAGGGGTTGCCGCGTTTGAATTTTGTACGGATAGAGGTGTAAACTCTGGCGCATGAGACGATACGTGGACGTTGGCGTCATTTGGACCGCAGCTGCAACACGGCGAACGGAAACCCGAGGCCGCTGTCGGATCACCTGCTGCATTAGCTGCGCGTTGCCCTATGTGGTTGCCGTAGGCGGTCGCCCTACCTTTCCAGCACGTTCATCCGTCACGTTCCCAGTCCGTTGAAATTTTTCAAACAGATCCTTTATTGTATCGCTTTTCGGTCCTTTGGTTACATTAAACCTCCGTTGAAAACTTCGTCTTGTTGCAACAACACTGTGTTCTAGGTGGTGGAATTCCAACACCAGAAAAATCCTCTGTTCTAAGGAATAAACCATGTTGTCTACAGCACACTTGCACGTTGTGAACAGCACACGCTTACAGCAGAAAGACGACGTACAGAATGGCGCACCCACAGACTGCGTTGTCTTCTATATCTTTCACATCACTTGCAGCGCCATCTGTTGTTGAAAATTGTAACTACTGTAATTTCGAAAGTTTGTCCGTCTGAAAATGTACTGTTGTCCCAAGCATATTGCAACAAACGGTGTATTTCTATCGCTGCTCGTTTAGTTTTTATTGCCGTTTCAAATATACCAGTCATTTTTGAAACACCCTGTAAATACATGGGCACTGACCTGAAGAATACACTCTGGAATAAAACAGCAGCAGAGATAAAAACAACCGGTAAGTACAGATGTGTATATATCTCATTTTACATCAGTGAATACAACAAGGTAGGTAAAAGATAATTGTCCGACAGTGATAGCTATAGATGTGCAGTACAGTTACACTGAGCGCCTCCAAGAGGCAAAAAAAAAAAAAAAAATTATGTCCAGTAATGCATGCTTTCCACGCTACAGACCATTTATGAAATAATACATTGTTATAGAGACTGCAGTGTAATATGCACTGTACAATGCAGCTAGAGTTACCTTATATGTTGCAAATGGTTTTCATGTGCCTCAACGCATGCGTGTATACGCCATTGCATGTTCTGTCTCACACATTCACATCAGCTGGGATGCATCCGAGCTGTGTTAGAGGGAACACGAATAGGCTGCTCCAGTGTCTCTCCACATCTGCAATGGGCTGTGCATACACGATACTTTTGAGATGGCCGCATAACCGGAAATTGAACGCATTGAAATCCGATGTGCGAATAGGGCATCCAGCTGGACCCCCTCGTCTGATTCATTGACCAGGGAAGACACGATTGAGATGCGTCCAGACATTAACAGCGTAATGGGCTGGAGTACCATCATGCAGCAGTCACATAACCCTTCGAATCGTCAATGGCACTTCTTCCACCAGGTGAGGCAGTCACCTGCAAGAAACACCGATAGCTCGGAGTGTTAGGCAAGAGTCGCCAACTATCTCCGCCCATACATTCCAGCTGCAGCAATGCTGATGATTCGCTCTCGCTATACCATCAGCATTCTGTACACTATCCCACAGATGATACCACTCTGCCTCTGTGAATAGGGTGGATGATATAAATCCGAGAATTATGGTTGCCTGGTGAAGAAACCATCGAGAAAACTGCTCCCAATGTGGAAAGTCTGTCGCTAGAAAGCCCTGGATGCGTTGTAAGTGATGAAGGTAGTAACAATTGTAATGGAGAATACTTCACACGGTCGTTTAGCTTGGCGTGTACTGGAGGGCCAACTGGCTGCTATTGATATAGTGGTCTCTTCCACAGTGTTAATCATATTTTCCTCCAAGTCTGGTGTCCGAACATCTTGGGTCCATCCTTCATGATTTACTGCTACAACCCAGCCTCAGACAAATGGCGAACCACTGTTGCAAACATTGAAGGCTGTGGTTGTTGTCGGCAGGCCTAGGTCTGACCGCCCCTCATTGCCATTTACCTTTGCATATGTAAACAACATGCTGACAAGCTCTCGATTCGGATACAGAACCATTGCATACAATGCTGTATCGCATCAAGGAGATTCACCAAGAGAAGCGAATTGGACAGAACATTACCAATTACTATGCCAGCAGGGAGCGCCAGGGTGTAACATATGAGGGATATTACGACCCTCCAAGAGGAACCCATCCATACTAGAACTGTGGCTGCATGGTACAGCACATATTAGAACGCAGTCTCTGTAACAAAGTATGATTGAACAAATGGTCTCCAGCATAGAACCTATGAATTTGCACACGGAAGTTCATTTGAATTTTTTTGTTCCATATCCTCTCATCAGTCAATCCCTAGAGTTGTACATGGTGAAAAAATCTCCCTCTATACTAACCAACCTCAAGCAAATGGTGAGCTGTTCTCTTGGTTTGATGGCTTTTCTGCAGTGTGTGTTTCACTTATTCAGATAAACCTGAGAGATTGCAGGGCACTCTCACTTCTGATTCGATGTAGAGAATACGATCTACAGCCATTTGACTTCATACATTGTGAAGAAATGGTGGGCAGCAGTTTATGGTCTTGTTTGCGTGCTCTATGGAAAGAAATATGGTAAGCTTTACCTGCGTTCAAAGGAACAGGGTGCCGACTTAAACGACTGAAGTAAAAGCATGGCGTTTGTGGGGCGACAAAGCGCGTTTCTTCTGGGGAACAATGAAGAGACATTTCCATACGGCATTAGCTTTGGCGCCAGACGTCCAGGCCTACAGCCTATCGCCGAAAAGTCGCCGACAGCGCATTGTAGGCCTTGTTAGCGAGCAAGTCGCCAAAATAAATGTAAACGTTCTGCAAATGTCCGTGAGACAGGGAAATTGGGGCCCAGACTTCCAGACTCTGTTTCAAAACTCGTTGTGTCAAAGCGAGTTTATGGCCGTTCTTTGCAAACTTTGAAATGGACGGAACAGGGGATATAACAAGCTGTTTATGGAGGGCTGTGCTTCCACCCTGTATTATGTTAGCAAAAGACATGGCAAACGTGTGGGAAAGAGGCCGCAAAGCTGAAATTTTTTTCCGTTTTCTGCCAATTAACTTTAAGTCTCTGATTCATCAAATTGGTTTACAGTACAGAGGCCATTCACCGAGCTTAGAATGCCGGGCTCCAGCTAGTGGCTGATGGTGTGAAAATGGGGGAAGTCAAAAAAAGAGAAATGTGCATTTGGAAACAAGGAGAAAGGTAGATCAGCACTCTTGTACGAGTCTCTTGTACTGCCGCTTCGCTAGTAAAGAACTGCAGGTCTCTACCTAAACGGTGAGACTTGTGTCCTTTGCTAGGGTGCAACTTAGAACCTGTGCCAGTCACCTTCAGAACCAACAGAGGTACTGCTTATATCATCACGGTCACAACGAGTGATGTGTGGGTGTACTTATTTGTCTTGAGTCGGCCGTCAAACATTTGACGTTTTGCGACATGCACAGTTGTGGCAGAGAGTCAGATTGGTTTGGCAGACCAGCAAACGGGTCCACCTGCACACTGGAATCCGTCGAGGTTTCAGAGGCTCTTAGGAAAGTACCTGCGTTCTGAATTAACCAAACGCGAGACCAAGTACTTGCATATTTCGGGAACGATAATTTAGTAACAGACTGCTGCCAACCCTGACTTCAGTCGCCAAACGCATCGTAGTGTGCCGCCTTGACCAGTGGGATGGTAAAGTATTGGCTGCTGTGACGTAGGGCTATAATATCTATTTCTCAGCGCCCTGTTCTTTCGAGCCATATTTTTCCTTTTTTTTATGGTAGAATACAGATGCTTGATGGTTGCATAGTTTTCTTTTTTTTATGGTAGAATACAGATGCTTGATGGTTGCATAGTTTGATGCCATAACCTAGATTCACGTGTATTAAGTGAGATAGAGCGGGTAGTGTTCTGGTTAGTGTAGTGTGTTGATCCCCAGCAGATCACTTTGTCCACCATAGATCCCATTTTAGTAAGGCTTTTGTTAAATAAATATTTTTATATGAAGTTACTTTAATAATTTTGTTGTCTTGTCTTGTTTAAGATCAATAAATCGATTCCGAATTAAACTACAACTTCTCCCTGAGTTCTGATTAACAGTTCCTTCACAATTTTATGGCAGTCTAGATCAGAAACGTAAGGATTTGCTTTTTCATTTGGTGTCCACTCTGTGGATCTTTTACTTCATTAACTCTAATCCTGTTTCAAACTTCCAACTTTTTCATTAATAAGTTGACTGAATTTTCTGATATTCTGAAATATTCATAAAACTTTGCCCCATCGTCCATCAGTTGACTGTACAGAGTGGCAAAGTCACCTCCTGTTGCTCTATTTTTCTACACCAGATGAACACAGTTCGGTTTCTCCAGTTGTTGTTTCTTCTCTTCATCTAAAATCACGACAATCGGCATTAGATCATCGTCTGAGAACTAGGCCATCCCAGGCCCTCAACTGCACCTCCACATGCTGGAAGAAACACTGAACACCGTGAGTGGGCGTCACTGTGGCATCGCGGCCGGTGCTGTCACTGGCCGGTCACGGAACTGTCGCGTCGCTGATGCTTGTGAAGCAGCCTATACGGGTCGGATTCCTACGCAGGGTCTGACGCACGCACTGCCGTTATGTGTCAGCTGCACTCTGCTGCTGCAGGTGGTATTACACGGGGCTGTGTCCCACAATGCAACTGCCTGCAGCTGATGACAGGGCAACGTGTGACTGTGGCTGAGCCGGTCAGACAGCGTGCCCGAGATAAAAGTGCTGCTTATGATGGTGGATGATGACGAGCTGGCGGACGGTCTTTACCATTATACAGGGGCCAAACTGTGAAGGTTAATGCTCAGAGAGAAATAGCAGAAGTCGTGGAGAGAATAAGTGTGCTGGCGTAAGCTGTCGCCAAAGAGGCTGTGAGAAGATCGATAGCAGGCACTGGAGCAACCGATCCTATCAGGAGAGAGGCCAAAGACAAACTCGCAGGAAACGCGCCGCCAGCGCCCTCTCGACCGCCAGTGCTTAGATCACCGCTGCGGACTGGAGGGCCCAGTGCGTCGCAGACGGGGTCGAGTCATCAGCCGCAGCCCATTCGCTGACAGTCGCAGACAGTTGCAGGCGCCATGAGAGTCTCTGAGACAGAACACAGCGGCCAGAGTGGTGTGCATAGGGGACGTGTGCTTCACTAAACGACATTCTCTCCATGCTTCCCATGTTACAGGCCTACAATGACGATGAGACTGCACAAAAATAAGTAAGAAAACTGCTACGTATTTTCAGTTTAATAATATTATTTTTTAGTTTATTTCCAGGTAAATAATGTGTATTACAATAAACAAAAATAAGCTTATTTTTAGCATTGTTCAACTAATTAATCATTTATTATTGTGATAAAAAAGAGTACACACAAAGTGAATCAGAACCTGGTGTATACCATACAAGTTTCATTTATGAAAATATGAATACATATTCAAAAAAATATTCAGTACCGCAACACCAGGAAGTCCGAAGCCTGCTGGGTCCTGTCAACTTTATTAGTTTCCCAGCGTGCTGCCCCTGCACCCGTACGCCCGCTGAAGCGTTCTGTAAATGAAGCTCGCACAGAAAATCCATCATTTGCGTAACTGCCATTCCTTGCTGGTGGTCCAAGGTTTTCATTCGGTATTGCTTCATTCCCGTTATTTCAAAAACATGCTCGTTATTTTTCTCTGACAGTGTATCTCTAAGTAAACTTTGTTAACAGCAACCAACAGTAACCACATTGTCAGTGGTTTCTGGCTTCAGACTGTTCGGCGAATAAAACAAACGAAATATTTGACTGAACAGAGCGAAGGCATTATCAGACACTCTACGAGACAAAGGGTTCACTCTGTTCGAATGTAAACGAAATGCCACGCCTACCAAAACATGTATATTTGAATTGGCAGTTTAGTAGACGAAGGAAACATCTCACCACTTGCAAGTAATTTCCCGATATTACTTTTGTCAAAAAATCCACTGACGCCCTCCTTCCCGTATGACCCGACATCGATGAAACTGAATGTTTAGTTCACGCGAACCACAGCAAGAACGGCGGCAGAAAAAATTTGTAATTGCTATACGGTTAGCCTCATTGCGCAGGGAAAAAATTCCTATATGTTTTCCGTGTTCTTCTTAATGTCTTCTTTGACGAGATCGAGGACATAGTTGAACTGGGCTATGTTCAACCTGAAATGCTTCCGAAAATTCTGATCATATTTAACATATGCCGATTGATGTATCTTCCTCAGTTCTTCCTTGGAAAATCGGTTGTTTCAGCGTTTCCCTCACATAGCTGTAGTTGAATTTCTCCACCTTCAACTTCTTTTAACGTCAGACAAAACAACAAACAGCGCCAGATTTTCCTTTCGGTAAGGACACACGAGTTGCTCAGCTAACTCGCCGCACTGCGTCAGACACGCTCTACGGGAGACACATGGCGCCGGACGCATACTTCAGACGCAGCGTACGAATCCCGTCTTAGACAGGGTGTTTCAAAAAGGACTTCATAACCTTAAAAATTCATACAAATTTATTGGCAGGGAATATAGAGCAGGGTTTAGTATTATTTTGTAGAGGAACACACCAAGGGTTTTTTTTCTTTTTATTTTACCTTAATCTAAAGATATTGTATGTGGCTTCCGTTGGTTATAATGCACACATACCATCGGAAGTCAATTTCTTCCCAAACTCGCTGTAACATTGCAGGTGTAACTCACTCAGTGACGGCGTAAATTCTTGCTCTAAGATCAGGTAGAGAATCCAGCACAGGAGGTACAAACACATTGCCCTTAAGAAAATCGAGTAGTGTCAGGTCTGTGGAACGTGGGGGCAATTCAATTGGCGCATCATGGCCCATCCATTGACCTGCAAATCGCTCACTGAGAAAATCCCGGACGTCAGCCTCGTAGTGGGGTGGTGCACAGTCTCGCATGAAGAGAACCTTTCGTTCTTGCTCATCCTCGTCGAACTGTGGTATCAAAAATTGTTGTGACATATCCAGCTCCACTATCCCGTTGATGGTTCTCTCAAGGCAAAAAGGGGGGCACTCCTAAATTTATGCCACTCATAAATTGTAGGCCTACTAGGAGGATCTTTAGCGTACTTTGTACGGAAATTACGTTGAACTGTTGTCGCCGACTTCGATTCATCAAATCAAAACACACTCGAGTACATCGCAGGTTCTAATCCTGCCTCGGGTGTGGATGTGTGTGATTTCCTTAGGTTAGTTATGTGTAAGTAGTTCTAAGTTCCAGGGGACTGGTGACCTCAGAAGTTAAGTCCCATAGAGCTCTGAGCTAACACTCGAGTACAGTGAAGGCAGCCATCTTTAACGGAACTGCCGCTAGCACACGTTACAGTGCGATCTGGACCTAGCAAACTACGCGACACAAAACTTGATGTATTTCCCTACAAATCGCCACTACAATCGCCTCTGTAGGTACTATGAATTAATTTACATGAATTTTCAAAGTTGTATAGTCCTTTTTGAAATACCCTTTACAAAGGCGCAAGTCAAGCGTATTGGCAGATCCGAAAAACCCTTCACGTAATGAGGCCTAAAGTGAGCTGTTGACAATAGTCCTTTGTTGACAGTAAGTTGTGATTCCTAAAATTTTTTACATTCCCGAGGCTCCTAGACTCACGCTACTTTATTCTCCCGATGTTGGAATATGATATATATGAACACACACTCCCTTTGTCAGAAAAGTTCCAGGATAGGGTTTTTTTTTATTTCTGAGTTTGCAACATTAAAAAGAAAAATTTGTTGTTTTTATGTTACCTGGTATGTCTGCGTTGTTGTAATGACCTTGGCCATGTTTCCGCGGAAACTTACTAGATGGCAGATCTGTGTTTAGCAACACAGTGTTTGGGTTCTTGGCGCATTAGTTACGGTGACGCAGTGGATGCTGATTGTGAACAAAAAGTGTATATTACGTTCCCCATGAAGCTCGGGAAAGCCCTAATGAAACGTGGACAGCGATTAAGCAAGCATATGCATGCGAGGCACTTCCAAAAGTCTTTTTTTTTTCGAGTGGCACAAAAGGTTTTGTGAAGGCAGAGATTCAGTGCAAGACGATCCCAATTGCCAGAGCAGGTCGCCCGGCTACAGCCCATACCGATGGATACGTGGAGCGTGTGGAGCAGGTACTGCAAGGAGAGCGTCATGTAGATATGCGTGCTATATCAGAAGAGGTTAATTTGAATCGTGATGTGTGTCATAAGATCTGACGAGAAGATTTAGGGAAATGAAAATTTAACCCAAAACTGTTGTCTGTCTGTGAAATCTTATGGGACTCAAGTGATAAGGTCATCAGTCCCTAAGCTTACACACTACTTAACCTAAATTATCCTAAGGACAAACACACACACCCATGCTCGAGGTAGGCCTCGAACCTCCGCCGGAACCAGTAGTACAGTCCATGACTGCAGCGCCCCTGACCGCTCGGCTAATCCCGCGCGCCCCAAAACTCGTCCCTCACATACTAAGAGATCAACAGAAAGAGACGAAGAATTTCGCTGAACTGCTGGATAGAGCACAATGTGATAGCACATGTCTGTCAAAGACTATTGGTGGGGATCAAAGCTGGTGCTACCAGCATGACCCTCAGAGGAAGCGCCAGAGTGCTGAATGGCGGAGTCCTGTATCGCAAGCCTCGAAAAAAATCAAACGTCAACCTTCGAGAACCATGAGAAAGTTGATCACATTATTTCATAGTTAAGGTCTACTTCACCATGAGTATATTCCTCCAGGTCAAACAAGTTCTTTACATCGAAGTATTGAAACGTTTGCGACACGCAATTTGACGTAGCTACCCTGATGCATGGCATTCTCAGGGCTGGTTTTCAGTGCACGACAATGCAAGGCCTCATACTGGTTTATCTGTTACCGGGCATCTGGCCAGACATTCTGTTATTTCCATCCCACAACCTCCATATGGGTCCATCTGTCACCTTGCTGTTCTTTCTTCTCTTCGCGAGTTAAAAGGCGACTGAAAGGAAAGCTTCATCAAGATACCGTAGACATCAAACGCACTTTGACAAATGCGCTTATAACCACCACAGTTGAAAGTTTCCCTACTTGCTTCCAAGACCTCCAGAAACGTTGTTGACGACTGTGTATGGACAGCGAAGGAGACTGCTTGGATAGGAGCAAAGATAATTGCTTGGTAAGTGCAGTTTTCCATAAAAAAAAAGGAACAGACCTGTTCTGGAACTTTCTTGACAAAGTGATGTGAAAGGTTTTACACAATTGTTTTCTTTCTTCATTTTGTTTTGACGGGGGGTGGGGGGGGGGGGAGGCGGGGTGGAGTAGTGGATCGTGACTCCATGAGTCACACACCCTCGCCATACTTGGATCCGCGCACGGTTTGTATGTCCCTGGATTGTTTTTACGTCCAAAGTGGAAGGGCAGCAGCAGAGTGTCCACCACCAGCCACCTCTACGGAGACGAATGTCACAGGAGTCGTTTGCTGGCCCGCAGTTCCGGCCGCACCTGGCGACACCTGCCGGCGCTTTCAGCGTGGCGGCCATAAATCCTGGCTGAGTAAACCGCCGGCCGCTATTCCTGGCCGCCGCTCCGAGGTGGAGGAGCGGCCTCGGCGTGCCTGCGACCGGCCGGGCTGTCCCGGCAAACACAGCCGCCCGCCACTGGAAGCGAAGCCCCACCCCACCCCAGCAGCGTTCCTCCCTGGCGCCTGCGGTGATGTCGCCAGCCGTCCAACGAGGATCAGCAGCAATAGAAACGAATGGTGTAAACCGTATCCAATCACCGTTTCTAACATACCGTCTTATTACGAATTTTTAAGTTTCCCACTGTACGGAATATTCAGATAAGTTTAGGGCTTGGAGCCACTTCGCTGCACGATATTCTGAATGAGCACCTGCCAGTCATGCGCAGGCGAGTAGAGTTGAGCTCTACCAAAATGACAGGTCGGTAGTTTTGCTGGAGTACGTAAATGACGTAGTAAACGGCAGGATTACCGGTGGCACTGGTGAGAAAAGACACATAAATGAATGTGTGAGAGAGAAACTGGGATGCGCCGACTTCTCCTTGTTCGTTTGTTTATGTGTTTCGCACGTATTTAAAACCGCACATACTTCAGCATTACTCCTTTCTGTATTATACATCCTTACAAACTATAAGTTATATTTTATAAGTAATAAAATTAGTTCATCGCGTCAATTCTGCCCTTTTATTTAACTGAAGCAATCACTCTTGATGCAAATGTAGTTTACGAGCATAAACATAAAAGAATTACATTTTAATTGAATCAACTGTGGGTTCTTGGTGAAACATTGTACATTAACTAAACAAACACCGTTTCCTGCCTTACTTCACAAACTTTGTTAAAATGTTACTGCACAAACAACGTTTCGGGTTATAAGCCCATTTTCAAGTACCAGGTGATCAAAAAATCAATATAAATTTGAAAACTGAATAAATCACGGAATAATGTAGGTACAAATTGACACACATGCTTGGAATGACATGGGGCTTTATTAGAACCAAAAAATACAAAAGTTCAAGAAATGTCCGACACATGGCGCTTTATCTGATCAGAATAGCAACAATTAGCATAACAAAGTAAGACAAAGCAAAGATGATGTTCTTTACAGGAAATACTCAATATGTCCACCATCATTACTCAACAATAGCTGTAGTCGAGGAATAATGTTGTGAACAGCACTGTAAAACATGTCCGGAGCTATGGTGAAACATTGGCGTCGGATGTTGTCTTTCAGCATCCAGAGAGATGTCGGTCGATCACGATACACTTGCGACTTCAGGTAACCCCAAAGCCAATAATCGCACGGACTGAGGTCTGGGGACCTGGGAGGCCAAGCATGACGAAAGTGGCGGCTGAGCACACGATCATCACCAAACGACGCGCGCAAGAGATCTTTCACGCGTCTAGCAATATGCGGGGGAGCGCCACCCTGCATAAACATCGTACGTTCCAGCAGGTGTTTATCAGCCAGGCTGGGGATGATGCGATTCTGTAACATATCGGCGTACCTCTGACCCGTCACGGTAGCAGTTACAAAACCATAATCACGCATTTCCTCGAAGAAAAAAGGCCCAATAACGGTAGATGTGGTAAATCCAACACATACCGTGACTTTATCGTCTTGCAATGGATTTTCCACGACAGTTCTAGGATGTTTGGTAGCCCAAATTCTGCAGTTGTGGGCGTTGACAGACCCGCGGAGCGTGAAATGAGTTTCGTCGGTCCACAACACGTTAATCAACCAATCGTCATCTTGCGCCATCTTTGGAAACGCCCACACCGCAAATGTCCTCCACCTCCACTTCAATAAATCGCCAGGTAATAGCTCATGATGCCAATGGATTTTGTACGGATAGCATCGGACGGTATGCCTAAGTGCCAACCAAACAGTAGTGTATGGAATGTCGGTGCGACGTGCGACTGCACGAGCGCTGACTTCCCCGTGCATAGACGAAACCGCTACAGTCTCCATTTCTTCCCGAACTGTCTAAGCAGCACTACGCCTTGTGCTCGGTCGGCCACTACTGGGTCTATTGTCTAAACAAACCGTGGCTTCGAACTTCGAAATCATTCTCGTCACAGCTGCATTTGTCAACGGACTTTTACCCGTTCGAATGCTCTTCCTATGGCGATAGGACCGTAACGCTGAACTAGCACATTCCCCATTCTGATAATACAGCTTCACTAAAAGCACATTTTCAGGTAACGTCAACATGCTGCGACTGCTGACGCATCTCATTCTCTCTCTCATTACAGCTCCTTTTATACACGATTGTCATGCGCAGTCACTGACGTTTTGCTGTCCAGCGCCATCTGTCGGACATTTTGTGAACTTTGTTATTTTTTTTTTTTTTGTTCTAATAAAACCCCATGTCATTCCAATAATGTGTATCAATTTTTACCTCTCTATCTACATTATTCCGTGATTTATTAAGTTTTCAAATTTATACTGACTTTTTGGTCACCCGGTACATTACTGATTCAAAAAAAAAAATGGTTCAAATGGATCTGAGCACTATGGGACCTAACTTCTAAGGTCATCAGTCCCCTACAACTTAGAACTACTTAAACCTAACTAACTTAAGGACATCACACACATCCATGCCCGAGGCAGGATTCGAACCTGCGACCGTAGCGGCCGCGCGGTTCCAGACTGTAACGCCTAGAACCGCTTGGCCACCATGGCCGGCCATTACTGATTCCCAAAGGTGATAATCAACATATAAACATGATGATAACGCAAAGATAGTAGTCTAAACTTCTTAAGGTACCAATCCATAACTCAATATAAAATTAATTCCATATGTAATTTGTTAAAAGACGGTTATTGAAGCAATTTTACATTAAGCTGTGGATCGATACCTTTCGAAGTTGAGACGACTATTTTTGCCTTATCATCATGTTTATCTGTGCATTATCATCTTTTCGAATAAAATCTGAACCAAACATTCACAGTTTCAATATTACTGTAAATACTGTTTGTTTTAGGTAACAGACAAGAGGATACCTATGTAGAACAGAACTGTTTCCTAGGTTACACAGACCTTCATATATCCTCACTCTGTTTCTATACAGTTCACCACTAGATTTCTAGGGGAATCTGCGTAGTAAGACACGGATCGCAGATGCAAACAAAGTGATCAAAATGACTACAGGTGAGCTACTGGTGACTAACGAAGACTTAGTCTTTACTATTATTTCAGTTCTGCACAAAGGGGCGGGCTTGCTGTCACTATAGGTAGATGTTCCACACGTTCGGAAGACCATTTAAAACACATAATATACATGACAATAAATGATGTTTTTAAAGAAAAAACACATTTTTTTAAAAAAATAATCGCAGATAATTTTATGTTTCTTATAAAGTATAATCACTAATGATGGAGTTAATAATTTTGTGGTGTAATGGTGATGTTCAGGGTACAATAAAATGATCGTGGTGATATTGGAGGGGGAATGTATGGGGCCATATTTAAATGCAGTTAGCAAGTGAAAGAGATTGATGTGGAGAAAAGGAGCGTCACGAAAATGGATTGGCGATGTGAGGTGGAGCATTGTGGCTATAGCTGGAAAGAGATGGGGGGGGGGGGGTATCACAGGACAGGTTTCATCGTAGGGGTGTGGGAGTTGGTTGAAAGTCCGTTGGAAGAGAAATGATAAGACATGGAAGGCGCAATATGGATGTAGTGGCAGAGCCGGGTGCCTAGATTAGTGACGAAAGTTTGCGTTTCGCAGGTTACAAGTGTTGAATGCTGCCTAGTCGTCAACTGTGCGGTGTCTAGGAAACCTGCTTCCTCGGATCGCTAGCCAAACAATTCCAGCAAATCGTAGTAATGAGTTTCATTACGAAAAGTAAATGACAATACTTAACTCTGACAAATACATAGATGTGTCACAAGCAAAGGGCAACATCTGAAATAAACAAGGTTGTTCGGTATACAATTCTAATACAAATGAAGTAATGCAGTTGATACTTTTGTTCATTTCGCTAGTCTTGAAGCTTCTCTTCGACTGGGCAGCATGCAATAGGGTGCGGAACTTGTGTCCTCTTCGCACAGAAGCCGCTGCTGTAGCGTTGTCGTCCTGGAGAGGGGTCAGTCAGCGTGCAACTGACTGCCGTCACAGCCCTCTCTGCCGAGGCCTACGAGAAAGACAGGCCGTGGCGCGTACGTCACAAAGGTAGTCCTGGGCTCGCTCGCTCGCTCAAATCAGCGAACTACGTTTCTACACCTGTTAACTCTTCACTAGGCGTGTCTGTACAAACGAAAACTGAATCCTCTACTGGAATCCACAATTATGGAATCTTACTGTTATTAGTCCTACAATGATGGGAAGTTGTCGCGAATAGTAGAAGATAGAATTAAAATCATGTAGGCTGTAGGCTGGAAAATTATTGCTACAGATCAAGCGAGGCGGACGTGACCAGACTATCTCATGTGTAATGTGTAATGTGTACTCGACTAACAAGAGCGGAGTATGCAGTATCACGAGGCTCAAGCACAGTTAGTGGCAACCCTTGGACACAGCAAACAGTGGAGGATGGCTAGTTCATCACGTAGGCATCACATGCTGCCGCGTGACTAGCCTACTCAGGGCTCAAAGTTCGGGGGTGCTAGAACCTGCTAGAACCTTCTAGAACAAGTGGTGCCGGGTGCACTACCCCCTATAAAAGCGGATAGCCGCTAGATCGAAGGAGTGATGGAGTGAGGTACTTAGGACGCCGGTCCACGTCAGTCTGCGTCAGGATGCTGCAAGAGTTGCAGGAGAGTATTGAGCACAGCAACAAGTAGGGACTTGGGCTGAATCGACACAGCTGACACTTGGTCTGGTGCGCTCGCCTCTGCTGTATTAGGACTTAGGTTTGGGAAGTTAGGAATGGCAACTGCATAGCCAGATAGACAATCATTGGAGACTGTATATAGAATGTTATTTAAATCACAAGTGCCAGGGGTACTTCCAGTATAATCGTCCTATACATCGAGTGTTCATATATGAAAGCTTCCCTAAGATCCTATCCGAGTTCCGTACTCTAGCTCACCCTGCAGCCTTCTCTACAACGGAGCAGTGAGGAGTTGGCGGCCCACACCACCGAGACCTCATGCCAAGTAAGTTCTCTGACGCGCGCCAACGCAGTCCTTCCACTACCTCTCAGGACACGTCAGTGGGACACGACAAGTCCATGGGCCTACTCATAATTTTTTATGACTACTGGCGTACAATAAAATAAAATCATGCTAAAATGATTATCAGTTGCCTAAGGCACCACTTCCAGCATGTAATGAGTATTGTTAAGCAGGAGAGAGTAAATGCTATAAATGAGCCGTTATAACATTTATATAGAGCATTGATCTTAAATTAAATTTTACTTAGTAATGTTATTCAGTAAGACTTCGTAACAGATTCCAATGGAAGATGCGATTCTCGTTAGTACTTACACGCCCAGCTGCAAGTTTACAGGTTTAGAAACGCATTTTGTCTGCTGAGTTGAGCGAGCGAGTGAGTTCAGGACTACCTTCGTGACGTACGCGCCGCGGCCTGTCTTTCTCGTGGGCCTCGCCTCTCTGCGCTATCGTTACCGACTGTCGCGCCGTAACAACTTACGCACTTCGGGACCCCCCTCACCCCGTGCACGCGTTAATAAGCCGCGCTGACGGGCCGGCCACACTGAGGCGGCGCTGCTGGGACCTCGGCGCTCAGCTCCCTTCTGGGCTGCCGCCCGCCGCGGCGGCCGGCGCCCTCTGTCGCCCTCGTCTGATGTCAACAGCGCAAATGACGAGGTTCCGCGTGTTATCCAACTGCTACACATTGAATTTTCTGCCACGCATATTTCCACGTATTCGTTACTAAGGGCGTCTGAAAAAGGTGTAGCTGAGCGCAAAGTGACTGTTTCGTCATTTAGCATTGACTGTGCGGTGGTGAAAACATTTTCAGCAACAGCAGACTTGGTTGCTTGCGAACGGGAAGTGCAGCTGGTCTGCCCTACGTAAGACACACCGCATCGGCGAGATATTTTGTAAATTTCAGCCTTCCGCAACAATTAATCGCCCTTCAGTAATCCCGGAGGAAGAGCACTGTTAGATTCTGGATGGAAAACACTTTCATATCAGATGCACGGTATGCTCTGACTATTTTGAACCCCATGCAGACCACAAATTGAATAAACGCTAGAGAGTAATAAACTGCAGGATGGGAGAAGTTCAAAAATAACTCTGAGCACTATGGGACTTAACTTCTGAGGTCATTAGTCCCCTAGAACTTAAAACTACTTAAACCTAACTAACCTAATGACATCGCACACATCCTTGCTGGAGGCAGGATTCGAACCTGCGACCGTAGCGGTCGTGCAGTTCCAGACTGAAGCGCCTAGAACCGCTCGGCCACCACGGCTGGGTATCGGAGAAGTCTTTGTCAGTTTTCGATTATGGCTCACCTGAGAATGCCTGACAGGTACCTAGTCCGAATATCGTGCGTTGAAATGTACTACGACAAAACTTCGTTCTGAATCCCTCTATTTGTTCCTCAGTGGCGCTATATACCAATAGTCCTGAAACATTGTAATATTCATACAAACTATTTATGTGTACGTGTTACTGTGTCCTATCGTCAAATCCATTTATGATAAAGACCAAGAAGAATTATACTCACTTTGTAGAAAAGGAATAGATTCGTGGACGAAGAGGTGCTGTGATTCTGTTTATATGCAATGGAGAGCTCGGTAACTTGGTTTCTGCCAACATTATATGAAATACAGCTTCACTTAGTTTTATTCATTCACTGTAGTAACATGTCGTACTTCCGTGTTTAGCACTATTTAACTCTTACTTTGAGCGTCGAGTTAAAACCAGTAGCAGCGCTCTTTATTATCGGCGATTGGCAAAAAATTTTGATTGCAACGTGCTATCAAAAAGTAGGGTCCAAGTGCTGCGCAGGACATACAAATGTTGAACATATGATCCGCAAACTTTCGCGTAAAGTAAAGATGCAAGTGATATTTAAACAGTCTAAAAATGAGTGCAATAACTCGAAACCAGTTTGACGGAATTGGTCATTCAAATAAACAGTAAAAATGGAAGTAGGAGATTTGCTTACGGTCTATTTCGTTCGTTTAATACCACAGTAAACTGTTATTCCCACTATATTCACAGTTTTAACTCTGTGTTGAGTATTTTATATGGCTGTGAATTATGGTACGTGCAAACAACTACTGTTAAAAAAACTGAAGAATAAGAGACGAGCCGGCCGCGGTGGTCTAGCGGTTCTGGCGCTGCAGTCCGGAACCGCGGGACTGCTACGGTCGCAGGTTCGAATCCTGCCTCGGGCACGGATGTGTGTGATGTCCTTAGGTTAGTTCGGTTTACGTAGTTCTAAGTTCTAGGGGAATGATGACCTCAGATGTTAAGTCCCAGTACGCAGCACGCGTCCTGTGGTAACGTTCTCGCTTCCCGCGCCCGGGTTCCCGGGTTCGATTCCCAGCGGGGTCAGGGATTTTCTCTGCCTCGTGATGACTGGATGTTGTGTCATGTCCTTAGGTTAGTTCCGTTTAAGTAGTTCTTAGTTCTAGGGGACTGATGACCATAGATGTTAAGTCTCATAGAGCCATTTTGTTGTCCCATAGTGCTCAGAGCCATTTGAACTATGCGACATAACATCTGAGGTCAGCTGTCCTCTAGAACTTAGAACTACTTAAACCTAACTAACTTAAGGACATCACACACATCCATGCCCGAGGCAGGATTCGAACTCTCGAACCTCCGACCGTAGCGGTCGCGCGGTTCCAGACGGAAGCGACTAGAAACGGTCGGTCATAGCGGCCGGCCCCGAGCTGTTGTGCAGCCTTTGAGCACTGATGACTGGAAGAGTAGATGGTGGGGTCATTGTCTCTGCTTGTGTTTAACCATCCCCGCCTGCTCGTGAAGTTCGCCGGCCGCGGTTGTCTAGCGGTTCTGGCGCTGCAGTCCGGAACCGCGGGACTGCTACGGTCGCAGGTTCGAATCCTGCCTCGGGCATGGGTGTGTGTGATTTCCTTAGGTTAGTTAGGTTTAAGTAGTTCTAAGTTCTAGGGGACTTATGACCTAAGATGTTGAGTCCCATAGTGCTCAGAGCCATTTGAACCATTTTTGAAGTTCGCAGGTTTCACTTCAGTTTACAGGCTGTTACAAAAAGGTACGGCCAAATTTTCAGGAAACATTCCTCACACACAAATAAAGAAAAGATATTATGTGGACATGTGTCCGGAAACGCTTAATTTCCATGTTACAGCTCATTTTAGTTTCTTCGGTATGTACTGTACTTCCTCGATTCACCGCGAGTTGGCCCAATTGAAGGAAGGTAATGTTGACTTCGGTGCTTGTGTTGACATCCGACTCATTGCCCTACAGTACTAGCATCAAACACATCTTGATTGGGCCCCATGTACTTCCACCTACGCTCAATGGAGCACGTTATCATGATTTCATACGGGATACTCTACCTGTGCTGGTAGAACATGTGCCTTTACAAGTACGACGCAACATGTGGTTCATGCACGATGGAGCTCCTGCACATTTCAGTCGAAGTGTTCGTACTCTTCTCAACCACAGATTCGGTGACCGATGGATTGGTAGAGGCGGACCAATTCCATGGCCTCCACGCTCTCCTGACCTCAACCCTCTTGACTTTCATTTATGGGAGCATTTGAAAGCTCTTGTCTACGCAACCCCAGTACCAAATGTAGAGACTCTTCGCGCTCGTATTGTGGACGGCTGTGATACAATACGCCACTCTCCAGGGCTGCATCAGCGTATCAGGGATTCCATGCGACGGAGGGTGGATGCATATATCCTCGCTAACGGAGGACATTTTGAACATTTCCTGTAAGAAAGTGTCTGAAGTCACGCTGGTACGTTCTGTTGCTGTGTGTTTCCATTCCATGATTAATGTGATTTGAAGAGAAGTAGTAAAATGAGGTCCAACATGGAAAGTAAGCGTTTCCGGACACATGTCCACATAACATATTTTCTTTCTTTGTGTGTGAGGAATGTTTCCTGGAAGTTTGGCCGTACCTTTTTGTAACACCCTGTACATCCTTGTGCTTGCGAAGTGTTTCTGGTGTCTTTCGCGCTGCTCCTCTCGGATCTGACGCTCGTGCTCGCGGGTGGCCCGCCGTCTCCGCCGCTGTAGACGCCTCCACACACACCCTGCGTAGGTCACCAGGAATCCTGTTCCAATAAATTTCTCCCTCTGTGCCAACAGTATCAACGGTTTTAATATCACGATGAAATGTCGTTCTCAGTACAGGAGTCATTTCGCTGTTACACACTGCCTGTCTGTCGCTTCCGCTGGCAAATAGAGCCCAATCAGTGTGACGTCATACTTTGTGGCTTTGTCGTCGTCTGACTCGATTCTACATCCGGGCTGGAATAAAACACTCACTTTGAACGATGAATAATCGAGGCTAATCGTGGCGATGTAGAACAACGAGGTAGGGCAGTACCACAAACATAACAACCGGCAGCGCCAGAATTCGACCCCTTCTTGTGCGTTCAAGACCTACAAAGCAGCAGACACGTAGAAACCACAGTCAAGACAATATCCGAAGAGAAGGTCGAGAATGAAATACAACACTTGTATGAAAGCACATATGTTACTGACAACCACGTACAGCCAGAACACAAATGAACTCCTTGCCAGAATAAGGATGTTTTTATACAAACAACGAATATTACAGAACATACATACATTAAAAATGCAAGATATTTCAGGAGAATTCCACAAATATTAAATACTAGATAACAAGTAATTTCTGGTGGTAGGGTTTCAAATGCAGACATACACCACCATCATACCTTATCAAAAGATTTTTCAGAGAACTGGAGTCAGTTCTGATCCTACGTGAAAATAATTAAGTGGATCGAAGGCTTCTGTCCGGTCACTCGATGAACTGTGTAGTGTGGCAATAGAAGACAGCAGGACGAAAGCCGAAGTTTGAAATCTCACGTTCGAGAAATCGTTCACGCAGGAGGATCGCACAAACATACCGTCCTTTGGCCTTCATAAAACTTCCGTATGGAGGGCATAGTCATAGGCATCCCTGGGCACTGAAAGAATTGAAAACAATTAAGTCGTGAGATCCAGACGGAATACCAGTTCGTTTTTAGAAGAGCCACTTCCGTAGCTTGTATTTATCCCAAATCTTTAGCAATGTCCAACCGACTCGAAAAAAAGCGCAGACGACTTTTGGACATCAAGATGGTAAACAGACTCTCACAACTACAGACCAATATCCTTAACATTGGTTTATTGCAGAACTCTTGAACCAAATCTCAGTACGAATGTAATAAACTTCTTGAAGACGGAGCAACTTCAGTCCACAGATTAGCATTGATTTACAATGTACAACCAAAGAAACTAGTACACCTTCCTAATACGGTGTAGGGCCCCCATTTTTCTTTGGCTAAATGAATGCTTGACATTAAAAACATATGCTGATATAGTATATGTGAAACTGGACTCATATAGCATATCAGCATATGTTTTTAATGTCAAACGGTCATTTAGCCAAAGAAAAATCTTAAATAAAGACAGTGCATACTGCATTTTAATCTTTATATTGGCAACACTGGTTTGCTGGCATTATGTTCTTGTATAAATACCTGACGCAAACTGGGTATTATCAGCACGTACCATGTACTAACATGCTTAACTTGACGATGATTTTATTTATCAGAATATTTTAACGGTATGTATGGCTGCTATACATGGCTATAAGTATTTTATCTTTTTATATTTCACGAATACTTAATTCTGCATAGATTTAGGGTTAAGGGGCTCCGGAAAGGCTCAAAATCATGAAAAGTTCAATTTTTACTTTTTTGCATTTTCTGAATCTGCAGACTATTACCTTTTAATATATATATAATTTATTCAATTCCGAAGACTACAACTATTTTTAAATTTTTTTGAAATGTGTTCTACATGGGCGTGACCCACTGTGGCGCTGTTAAACTGCTGTCAAATGGTGTTATTATTAACGTCCGTGTTCATCAGGTACATTTTAGTGATGTGAGATAAAGTATGTGTTGTGGCTAACCTATTTTCAGAGACTTAGCAGCACCTGAACTGTTGAAAAAGTGTATTCACGGAAAAACTCAAAACCCCAATGAAAGTGTAAATAGTGTTATATGGTCGAGAATCCCCAAGACTGTATTTGTTGGAATAGAAACACTACACTTTGGTGTGTATGATGGTGTTGCGACTTTCAATGATGGCAACATTGTAAGGTGCAAGGTATTTAGAAATATGGGAATGAAGATAGGTTCTAACATGGTACGAGCGATGCTTGCTTTAGACAAGGAACGCCTTCGGGCTGCAGACAGGGCATTAAAGAGTCTAGAAATACAAGCAAGAGTAAATAGGAGGAGGAACAAGAGGAAGCTGGAGGAGGAGTTTGCAGAGGATGAAGATAATCCATCCTATGGACCTGGAATGCACTAAAAAGTTAATCCAATCTTTGTCGCTCGATTCCCAAAACTTTTATTTTCTCATACTAATTACATGTTTTCTAAGGATCTTCCAAACATATTTGTTTCAAACTTTCAGTCAATGTTACACAGTACCTTCTGCATAATTTAACACAGCCTTTTTCCAAAAAACTGTATATTTTTGAATATATAAATAAAAAATTGCAAAAAAATGTTGTGAATTTTCATTACAATTGAAAAAAAAATCATCTTTAATAACTGAACTAAAATTTTGTAAAATCCCTGTGTTAAGTTGTAGCCCATATTCCAATAAATAATCTGTAAAAAGTTCAACTTCCTACCTCAAATACTTTGTGAGGAAAGATTTAATTTATAAGCGTTATTTTAACATTGCAAGTATAGGGCGTTCCGGAGCCCCGTAACTAATTGAACCTGGTCGCTTACACTACATTTATATTTACAAGAGATCTGAAGATGTCGGTAAGCGGAAACCGGCAATAAAGTGTAAAGAAATCTGTGTGATCAAGACGGACTTGTGAAAGTAAAAGTGACATATCCCTGTATTTGAACACGCATGCCTATACCAAATTCTTTGGCGCTTCAGTGTGGAAAGCATCTCTCGTGCAAAACTCAATAGCTCTTTTCCCACATGATTTCCTGGGAAACATCGATGAAGGGCCCCTGGCAGATTCCATACTCCTACATATCCCAAAACCGTTTGACACTGTGCCAACTGCAGAGGTTAACAAACGTACGAGCGTAAAGCTTGAAAGAAACGGAAATTAGTTACAAACTCGGCGTGCAGACACTTTATTCAACATGTAAACGTCACTACCGATATTTGGATTTAGGTAATGACATGATCGATGTGCCTGCCATCATTGGCGTTGATGTGACGCAGGCAAATAGCGAAATTCGGCATGACCCGCTGAAGTGTCGGCACATCGATGCTGTCGATAACCTCCTGAATGACTATTTTCAGCTCAGCAATGGTTTTGGGGTTGTTGCTGTACACCTTGTCTTTAAAACATCCCCACAAAAAGGAGTCACATGTGTTCAGAGCCGCAGAACATTGCGGCCTATCGAGAACCACGCCAGTTGCCTCTGTGTCCCCCCAGAGCCAGTATGCGGTTCCGAAAATACTCATACCAGGACATCAAACCCTCTCCTGCTTCAATGGGGTCGAGCCCCGTCTTGCGTGAACCACATCTTGTCGAAATCAGGGTCACTTTGGATAATGGGTGTGAAATCATCTTCCAGAACGTACTGTTTTGTGCCATCAGTGTATACGTACCGATTGTTCCGTGACGACATTGCGCACCACACAGTCACCCGTTGATGGGAACAGACTTTTCGGTCGCGAAATGTGGATTCTTAGTCCCCAAATGCGCCAGTTTTGCTTGTTGACGGCACCATTCAAATCAAAGTGGGCTTCATCGCTAAACCAAACCATTCTAATTCCCATAATGCCCCGCGACCAACTGTGCAGTTTGAACATCCTAACGAAAACCATTCAGAAGTAATGACTATTTTATTTCATGTAGTTTAGTAATTGTCACCCTGTATATTACTTATCCGACGGCCAAGACGAGCAGCAGTCTGTGGGTGTTTTCTGACGATATTGTGGTCTACTGGAAGTGTTGAGCGACTTTAGGACAATATAAGTTAATTTAGAGAAAATGTCTAGTTGATATGAATAGCAGCTTGCTCTGAATAAAGAAAAATGGAAGTTTATGTAGATGAGTAGGAAAAAGATTCCAGCAATGTTCGAACACTCTATTGGTAGTGTACTACTTGACACAGACACGTCGGTTAGATGTCTGGCTGTAACGTTGCAGAGTGATATGAAATGAAAGGGAGACGTAAGGACGGTAGTAAGGAAAGCGAATCGTCGACTATCGTTCGTTGGGAGAATTTTAGAAAAGCGTGAATCATCTATAAAGGAGACCGCGTGTAGAACACTAGTTCAATCTGTTCCTCACTACTGCTCGAGAGTTTGGTGTCCACAATAGGTCAGATTGAAGGTAGACATCGAAACTATTCAGAGGCGGGCTGCTATATTTGCTAGCAGTAGCTTCGAACAACATACAAGTATTACAGCGACTCTTTGGGAGGTCAAATGGGAATGCTAGGACTCTCGGCAAGATATTATGCTAAGGTATGACTGTAGAAGTTGTCGTACGTACGGAGGTTGCCCACTGCCGTCTGGAAACACCTACTATTTTGTCAGGACGCAGAGCGAAGACTATGTGGCGTCAGTAGGCGGAATAAAGCACTGTTCATGGTTATTTCATTTACGAGTATTGCTGAGAGTACGAGTCGTTGCCGCGTCTTCTGCGACGGCTGTGACTACATAATCCGGAGAGGAATCTGCAGAGTCGCACAGTGGACTCTCGGCTGCAGAGGACGCTACATCGGCTCGGAGCGGAAGTCGATGGCACTGCGGTGCGGCGGTCTACCATCAGCTTGAGGGGTAGCTGTGCCTTGTCGCTAGTCCTGCTTCTAGATGGCGGTGATGGCGACATGTATTTTGATTCAAACGCCGTTTCTGGAAGTACTCAATCCCTCCCAGATCATTGCCCATATTTTCCCCTTTCCAGAATGTCCTCGAATGCCATGCAGAATTGCTGTTATATTGTATTCGAGACGTGCCAGAACAACTTATTAAGGACATGGTCATTAGGCTCATGAGTGTGTTTTAAAATTACGTACGTGGCAGGTGTTCCTGATCTGAATTCTGGAATATTCAGTGCATGTTCTCTGGAGAAAGAATTTCCGGAAATCGTGTTTAGTAACTCTGTTTTAGTCGTGCTGTCGTCAATAACATAACCGTTACAGTAAAGCAGTGAAGTTGTGGTGTCTTGTCAGTGGTATACTTTACATACAATAGGGGCCTCTTTGGAGCTACGGCCTGCAGAGATCATTTTGTCGTGGAAATTATGAAATGCATCTCTCCTTGAAGTCCGCAGTACAAGTTTGCAGATACGGCTGTAAGCAGTCGCCTTACGTGGAGGTAGAATTTCGATATTACCATTACTGATATCAAGTCGCATAGCCACCCAGCGTCAAACAGTTCAATGCTTGTTAGCAGTAATTAGTTGTGTCACTCGATTCCATAGCATTATCAAATCATTTTGGAAAACATTCTTTATGTTTTTCAGTTATCTTAGTTAAACAGCACAGCATGTGCTTTGCCACAGATAACGACCATCACGTGCTTAGAAGATAGTCTGTTACATTTCAGAATTGTTAGTGTCAGTAGCTGAACCCTAGTTTTGACTGGCCTTAATAATTCAGAAATGTAACAGAATGTCTGTTAAAGCTACTTTCAGGAAGCTCACGTGAGACATAGCGCTTCCCGCTTTGTCCCGACCTGCCTCTATACAGAGGGTTTCCAGCTGACGCTGTGACTTTTGTGGCGGCTCCTGAACCCAAGGTCCTCGGCGGTACTTTTGGGGCAGCCACCACAAATTGTATAAAGCGTGGGTAGTGACCAGGATGTAGCTATGTCTGTTGTCCGAAAAATAATTAATGACAAGAATTGCGACAGCTAGAATGAAGAGATAACTTATCTTTATTTCTGACGAAACGTCCACCAGAAATACAAGTCCAAGCAATATCCAAGAGTAATCCGTGTACTGAGCCTAGTCGAATACAATAGCAAATACCACACTGCAATGGCTCCGCTACAAACTCCACGAAAGGCTAGCAATAGACAATCGACAATAGACTGTCCGTCTCGGGGCCAGCGCTCCTCCTCATATGCAAAAGGCAGAGGGCGCTGCGGACCCGAGCTCAGCCATGGCGCGACCTCTTCCGTCGGCGGTAACGCCCTGAGACGCCGACGGCCGCGACAGGAACTGTGGCCAGCGATGTCACGGTCAGGGCACGCGTGCGCGAGTTGGTTGGTTGGTTGGTCGGTTTGGTCCGTGGATACAACAGTGACTCCGTGGCATCACATGATATCCTGCGAAAGCGCTCAGTCCACCTGTATCTGTACTGTTGTTCAATTGACATATATTGTGGTGTCACCGCCAGAAACCACACTTGCTAGGTGGTAGCCTTTAAATCGGCCGCGGTCCGTTAGTATACGTCGGACTCGCGTGTCGCCACTATCAGTGATTGCAGACCGAGCGCCGCCACATGGCAGGTCTAGAGAGACTCCCTAGCACTCGCCCCAGTTGTACAGCCGACTTTGCTAGCGATGGTTCACTGGCTAAATACGCTCTCATTTGCAGAGTCGACAATTTAGCATAGCCTGCAGCTATGTCATTTTCTACGACCTAGCAAGGCGCAATATTCAGTTACTATGTATGAGAAAGTATTCTGAACAGATAACATTGTGAATCATGTACCGTCAAGAGCGACGTTCATAGTTAATGGATTAAAGTTAAGTATCGAACTAATTACGTCCGTTCAAAAAACGGTTCGAATGGCTCTGAGCACTATGGGACTTAACATCTTAGATCATCAGTCCCCTAGAACTTAGAACTACTTAAACCTAACTAACCTAAGGACATAACACACATCCATGCCTGAGGCAGGATTCGAACCTACGACCGTAGCAGTCCCTCGGCTCCGGACTGCAGCGCCTAGAACCGCACGGCCACCGCGGCCGGCTAATTACGTCCGCTTTCTGAATTCTAATTCCTTGTCATCTTCCAGACCACACGTCAGTATAGTTCTTCCCTCCTCACGCCAGCCTGCGGGAGCTAAAACTCGTGCATTTCGGCCTCCTCTAGTAACACGGTGTTGGCTGTTGTGCCAACACAACATACATAATGTTCATTAAAGCGCTTCGTGCACCATGAGTAATACTATGCAATCAAATAACAACAGCTTTTACACTGTTGTGACCTATTACTAATGGCTGTAGTACCTGATGTTAACTCGCTAGGCAGCTTGAAACTGGTAATGAGAAAATAAAAAGCTTCACGCATAGCGTATCTGAAAACCTTTATTAGTCTCAACGTTCGATCTCCATAATAGACAAAAATTTTAGTCTGCACTAAGTCCCGAGCATCTGTAAACCACGTATCACTACTTGGCAATCTCGCATTATTTTGAATCTGCTGTCCTTTATACGTTGCTTCTGCAGTGGTGTCCTGACCTGTTTCGTACACCGAGGTGCGTCTGTCCTTTCCCCTCTTAACTGACGCAAACTAAATCCCAGGCGGCAGGGCGGTCGCCGTCCAGTTGCCAGCCTCACCGGCAGGCGAACTGACAGCGGCACAGCGGGCGCCGCAACGCTTCCTCTCAGGGTTCCTGCGCGGCAGAGGCGCAGCTGCGGACAGGAAATTCCCAGGGGTCCGGGCTGTCCCAGTTTATATCTGGCGCGCCGTTCGTCACTCGCGGAGCGCTCCCTCCAGAGTCCACAGAATCGCAGCGGCGGCGACGGATGGGGCCTTCCGGGAACCTCTGACTGGGGCGCCCTCCGCACTCCGTGCGTCTCGTGCGACTCTCTGAGGCAGCGTGCAGCTGCCGTTCCACTTTGCCACCTGCTGCTCTGAGCGTCACCGGCGTTACATGAATTGGGGGGGGGGGGGGGGGCGGACGAGGGGTACCACTCAGTAAAATGGAAATGAGCGTTTGGCGTCATTGGCCGGGAGGCCCCTTATGGGACAGGTCCGGCCGCTTTGGGGCAGGTCTTACTGCATTCGACGCCACATTGGGCAACCTGCGCACTGGATGGGGATGAAATGATGATGAAGACAACACTCAGTCCCTGAGCGGAGAAAATCCCCGACCCAGCCGGGAATCGAACCCTGGCCTGTCGGACGGCAATCTGTCACCCTGACCACTCAGCTAGATAGGGTGTGAGTCACAAGGGGGTCTGACGAGTGTAAGGTGTCAGGCAAATCCAACACCTTCCATGAAAACCCTGACATGATAAGCAAATCCAGTAGTATGTCACATAGCTCCGAATAAATCGTGACATTAAATTAACCAAAGTAATACGAGTAACGATTGAGCAAATGGAATACCACAGACTAACACAAGAACGAATAAATGCATGTCATACCTTCCCACCGCGAGACAGACGCAGTTCCGAGGGGAGAAACGACAACAGAAGCCGAGAGCAGAACCGTGTTAAGCTAGAAGGCCCTACGATAAGGGACGGACACCCACGTCGCCAGCTAGCCACCAGGATCACCCCCCAGCCCTTGTTAAAAG
This sequence comes from Schistocerca cancellata, assembly GCF_023864275.1. NCBI lineage: Eukaryota > Metazoa > Arthropoda > Insecta > Orthoptera > Acrididae > Schistocerca > Schistocerca cancellata. The sequence continues at coordinate 513,063,200 of NC_064634.1, forward strand.
CTAGAGCCCTCCAGAAGAACAGTATAAATCTTACGATAACACTAAAAGGGCCACACCAGCCGCAAGTTTTAGCGTGAGACTTTTTCGCGTCTCTGTTACGTTGCAAACGTTAAAAACATTGCCCCACCACGAAAAGTAACCGCCAGGACTACCCGAGCCCATGTTAAAAGCTAGAGCCCTCCAGAAGAACAGTATAAATCTTACGATAACACTAAAAGGGCCACACCAGCCGCAAGTTTTAGCGTGAGACTTTTTCGCGTCTCTGTTACGTTGCAAACGTTAAAAACATTGCCCCACCACGAAAAGTAACCGCCAGGACTACCCGAGCCCATGTTAAAAGATAGAGCCTTCCTGAAGAACAGTATAGATCTTACGATAACGCTAAAAGGACCACACCAGCTGCAAGTTTTAGCGTGAGACTTTTTCGCGTTGTTACGTTGCAAACGTTAAAAACATTGCCCCACCACGAAAAGTATAACGTTTCTCATTGGATAGGCAGAATTTTTGTAGGCAGAGCTTAAGGTTAACATTGAGACCCTGATTGGCCATATGAAAACACAGCCAGATAGTCTTTTTTTTAAACCAAGTTCGGTAAATTGCAGTAAGGAGAAGTTAGAGAGAGAGTTGCTTCCGAGACGGCGAGCTGTAGGGAGCTGCGCCGGCCGCCGCCCCCTGACAAACACCGACACTGACAAGGTAATCAACGCACGCGATGCCGCATTTTTGAGCGCATAAGGCTTCACTCAGAACTGCAGAAGTCTCATCTGTTACATCCCCTTTTTACGTAATACTAGTGTCGATCGTCAATTGAAGCTCATGGTATTTACATTTGCTACGTAAGTTAAAATCTGAAATGCGATGATTTTTCTGCCACATGAGTCACTGTAATTTACGACAAGTTAGATAAGTTATTAAAGATAATTGAGACCATTTTGATAGTTTTCTCTTTTGTGAAACTTAATTTAAACCTAGATTATAGATGTCATCCTTCGATCCATAGTAGAACTTGGAAACACATTCAGGGAATATTCGTTCCCACTTTTGTTGAACGCAGTTGGTTTTTATCATCCTGTATTAAAACATTTCCTTTTATCAATAGTGCAATTTATAAACAATGTTTTGTGAGTAGAATAAAATTTCCAATGGTAAACTTAACTGCTTTTTCGACGTTATTTTACCAGCTAACTAAAAATAGGAAAGCCTTGAACCCCTTCCGCTAAATTTAGTTAGTATTAAGATTCTTTTACAGGGAGTGCAGTGGAGCTGACGCTGAAATCATTAAGTATTTGGTTATATCATCGCTACTCACACTGAACTATTCTGAACTCTACATGTCATGTGTGGTCTGGCTCTCCTTACCAGCAACAGGTCCCAGGTTCAAACTAGACAATTCCCTAAAAAACACGCTCAGAGCGTCGCTGCGCGAAAGTGGTAGGGAGACACGACATAGAGCAACAGACACCACGCAGAATGTTAGACCAGGAGATGCACTTAAAAAAAGTTGAAGGGATTAGAACCCAAAACTACATTCTGGAGCATTCTGGGTTCCTCTGACTGTATACTTCAACACCACTTGAAACTCCAATAGTGTACAAATTTAAGCCTGTATGAAAACATATTTTGCGATTAATGAGTATAAGAAAATTATATGTTATTGACATTCAAATTTATCAACATTACCTGTGTGTGTGTGTGTGTGTGTGTGTGTGTGTGTGTCTTATGCATTATTATTGTATTGTGACTTGGCAAGACAGCCAAGCCACTATGATTGGTAGCCGAAAGGCACGCGTTAAGCTCACGCAGGCTAGCGTGAGGTCTGGAACATTTAAGGAAGTTAGACTTTAGCAAAAAAGGTCGTAGCTGTTGGAATACTTAACTTTAATCCATAATTTGTGAACATCGGTCTGACGGTACATGCATCACAAGATAAATAGCAAATGATAATGGCGCCTTGCTAGGTCGTAGCAAATGACGATGCTGAAGGCTATGCTAACTATCGTCTCGGCAAATGAGAGCGTAATTTGTCAGTGAACCATCTCTAGCAAAGTCGGCTGTACAACAGGGGCGAGTGCTAGGAAGTCTCTCTAGACCTGCTGTGTGGCGGCGCTAGGTCTGCAATCTCTGATAGTGGCGACAAGCGGATCCGACGTATACTAGCGGACCGCGGCCGATTTAAAGGCTACCACCTAGCAAGTGTGGTGTCTGGCGGTGACACCACGTATTATGAGTTATATATCTGTTAAAAGTATTTGATAAACTGCTATACACTACGTTTTCTACGACGTTGTACTGGTAAAGTTTATCAAATTAGAATTTTTTTTTTTTCATCAGTCTACTGACTGGTTTGATGCGGCCCGCCACAAATTCCTTTCCTGTGCTAACCTCTTCATCTCAGAGTAGCACTTGCAACCTACGTCCTCAATTATTTGCTTGACGTATTCCAATCTCTGTCTTCCTCTACAGTTTTTGCCCTCTACAGCTCCCTCTAGTACCATGTGAAACGTCCCCTTTGAAAAATTATACAAGACTGTTCTTAAACTGACACACAATATTTTTAGCGCAACGCAATCTGACTTTCAGAAATCCCTACAAAAGAATGGCCCTGACTAACATTAACCTATGCGTTTCACAAATCGCTTACCTCACAAAAATCTTGGTTACTCGAACTACTGCAATACAGCGAGCGCCACTACTGCCAGCTAAATAAAAGATTCAAACTACGGAAGGCACTAACTACTGATAGGCATAGTTAGCAAATGAAAGATTTTGATAGAGAACAAACAATGTATTTACCTTAATAGTGTTGAAAAATCATAATATACATAGCAGTTCATAATATCCAGTATTACAAAATTTCAAAACTCCGCCATTTCTCTCCCCACATCCACCACTGCTGGCAGCTCACCTCCAACTGCGCAACGCTACGCGCTGTTCACATCCAGCTGCCGCTGCCCAACCCTACAATGGCAGACAACAATGCAAACCAGCCACAGACTGCATACAGCACAGCCAGTGATTTTCATACAGAGCGCTATGTAACGTTGCCAATAAGAAAACATAAACAGCCTACTTACACATGGAAGTCATTCCCTCATGTCTTAGCAGATGTCCTATCATCCAGTCCCTTCTCCTTATCAGTGTTTTCCACATATTCCTTTCCTCTCCGATTCTGCGTAGAACCTCCTCATTCCTTACATTATCAGTCCACATAATTTTCAACATTCGTCTATAGCACCACATCTCAAATGCTTCGATTCTCTTCTGTTCCGATTTTCCCACAGTCCATGTTTCACTACCATACAATGCTATACTCCAGACGTACATCCTCAGAAATTTCTTCCTCAAATTAAGACGGGTATTTGATATTAGTAGATTTCTCTTTGCCAGAAATGCCTTTTTTGCCATAGAGAGTCTGCTTTTGATGTCCTCCTTGCTCCGTCCGTCATTGGTTATTTTACTGCCTAGGTAGCAGAATTCCTTAACTTCATTGACTTCGTGACCATCAATCCTGATTTAAGTTTCTCGCTGTTCTCATTTCTACTGCTTCTCATTACCTTCGACTTTCTTCGATTTACTCTCAAACCATATTGTGTACTCATTAGACTGTTCACTCCGTTCAGCAGATCATTTAATTCTTCTTCACTTTCACTCAGGATAGCAATGTCATCAGCGAATCGTATTATTGATATCCTTTCACCTTATATTTTAATTCCACTCCTGAACCTTCCTTTTATTTCCATCATTGATTCCTCGATGTACAGATTGAAGAGTAGGAGCGAAAGGCTACAGCCTTGTCTTACACCCTTCTTAATACGAGCACTTCGTTCTTGATCGTCCACTCTTATTATTCCCTCTTGGTTGTTGTACATATTGTATATGACCCGTCTCTCCCTATAGCTTACCCCTACTTTTTTTCAGAATCTCAAACAGCTTGCATCATTTTATATTGTCGAACGGTTTTTCTAGGTCGACAAATTCTATGTAAGTGTCTTGATTTTTCTTTAGCCTTGCTTCCATTATTAGCCGTAACCTCAGAACTGCCTCTCTCGTCCCTTTACTTTTCCTAAGGCCAAACTGATCGTCACCCAGCGCATTCTCGATTTTCTTTTCATTCTTCTGTATATTATTCTTGTAAGCAGCTTCGATGCATGAGCTGTTAAGCTGATTGTGCGATAATTCTCGCACTTGTCAGCTCTTGCCGTCTTCGGAATTGTGTGGATGATGCTTTTCCGAAAGTCTGATGGTATATCGCCAGACTCATATATTCTACACACCAACGTGAATAGTCGTTTCGTTGCCGCTTCCCCCAATGATTTTAGAAATTCTGATGGAATATTATCTATCCCTTCTGCCTTATTTGGCCGCAAGTCCTCCAAAGCTCTTTTAAATTCTGATTCTAATACTGGATCCCCTATCTCTTCTAAATCGACTCCTGTTTCTTCTTCTGTCACATCAGACAAATCTTCACTCTCATAGAGGCTTTCAATGTATTCTTTCCGCCTATCTGCTCTCTCCTCTGCATTTAACAGTGGAATTCCCGTTGCACTCTTAATGTTACCACCGTTGCTTTTAATGTCACCAAAGGTTGTTTTGACTTTCCTGTATGCTGAGTCTGTCCTTCCGACAATCATATCTTTTTCGATGTCTTCACATTTTTCCTGCAGCCATTTCGTCTTAGCTTCCCTGCACTTCCTATTTATTTCATTCCTCAGCGACTTGTATTTATGATTTTCCCGGAACATGTTTGTACTTCCTCCTTTCATCAATCAACTGAAGTATTTCTTCTGTTACCCATGGTTTCTTCGCAGCTACCTTCTTTGTACCTATGTTTTCCTTCCCAACTTCTGTGATGGCCCTTTTTAGAGATGTCCATTCCTCTTCAACTGTACTGCCAACTGCGCTATTCCTCATTGCTGTATCTATAGCTTTAGAGAACTTCAAACGTATCTCGTCATTCCTTAGTACTTCCGCATCCCACTTCTTTGCGTCTTGATTCTTCCTGACTAATGTCTTGAACTTCAGCCTACTCTTCATCACTACTATATTGTGATCTGAGTCTATATCTGCTCCTGGGTAAGCCTTACAATCCAGTATCTGATGTCGGAATCTCTGTTTGACCATGATGTAATCTAATTGAAATCTTCCCGTATATCCCGGCCTTTTCCAAGTATACCTCCTCCTCTTGTGATTCTTGAACAGGGTATTCGCTATTACTAGCTGAAACTTGTTACAGAACTCAATTAGTCTTTCTCCTCTTTCATTCCTTGTCCCAAGCCCATATTCTCCTTTACCCTTTTCTTCTACTCCTTCCCCTACAACTGCATTCCAGTCGCCCATGACTATTAGATTTTCGTCACCCTTTACATACTGCATTACCCTTTCAATATCCTCATACACTTTCTCTATCTGTTCATCTTCAGCTTGCGACGTCGGCATGTATACCTGAACTATCGTTGTCGGTGTTGGTCTGCTGTCGATTCTGATTAGAACAACCCGGTCACTGAACTGTTCACAGTAACACACCCTCTGCCCTACCTTCCTATTCATAACGAATCCTACACCTGTTACACCATTTTCTGCTGCTGTTGATATTACCCGATACTCATGTGACCAGAAATCCTAGTCTTCACTTCACTGACCCCTACTATATCTAGATTGAGCCTTTGCCTTTCCCTTTTCAGATTTTCTAGTTTCCCTACCACGTTCAAGCTTCTGACATTCCACGCCCCGACTCGTAGAACGTTATCCTTTCGTAGATTATTCAATCTTTGTCTCATGGTAACCTCCCCCTTGGCAGTCCCCTCCCGGAGATCCGAATGGGGGACTATTCCGGAATCTTTTGCCAATGGAGAGATCATCATGACACTTCTTCAATTACAGGCCACATGTCCTGTGGATACACGTTACGTGTCTCTAATGCAGTGGTTTCCATTGCCTTCTGCTATCCTCATGTCGTTGATCATTGCTGATTCTTCCGCCTTTAGGGGCAATTTCCCACCCCTAGGACAAGAGAGTGCCCTGAACCTCTCTCCGCTCCTCCGTCCTCTTTGACAAGGCCGTTGGCAGAATGAAGCTTACTTCTTATGCCGGAAGTCTTCGGCCGCCAATGCTGATTATTTATCAAAATTTAGGCATTGGCGGGGATCGAACCCAAGACCAAAGACGTTTTGATTATGAATCAAAGACGGTACCCCTAGACCACATGTAATCCTTCAAATTAGGATAAACTTTGTAAAAGAAAAAGTAGTATCGATGAATTGTCTTGAACCCTTTTTGCAACAGTTCTTCTTGACACGTGCACGGACTGTAAATTTATTGCTATACCCACGATGGACTGTAAATGATTGTCGCACGACGTTGCGTTGTCAGACGTCTGCCTTCAGGCTACCCCTTCTAAAAACGTACAGCAGAACCAAGCAGATTCATGTTGTCTAGCCCGCTCCTTCATCACTCGTACTAGTAGCAACACAATTCTTTAAAACTCAGAGTACTATCGTTTTAGTGAATAATATAAGCGGATTTGATTTACTGACACGTTCGTAAATACTGAATATCATCAATTGTTTCCAGAATGAAATTTTCACTCTGCAGCGGAGTGTGTGCTGATATGAAACTTCCTGGCAGATTAAAACTGTGTGCCGGGCCGAGACTTGAACTCGAGACCTTTGCCTACACGAGTAAGTGCAAGTGGTACAGCACTTGCCCATGAAAGGTAAAGGTCCCGAATTTGAGTCTCGGCCCGACACACAGTTTTAATCTGCCAGAAAGTTTCATTAATTGTTACTGCACAAGTGCTTTTAGCAAGAGTAATTAGCTGAGCGTGGATATATTCGTTCGAAGGTGTCTCTTTTTATCTAAGTTTCAAATAATAGAAGTTGCCTTCCAAAAGATTTTCTGGTCGGCGGGGGGGGGGGGGGAGGGGGGCACATGTCACCCTTCCAGCGCTATAACGATCATGACTGCTGCTAGCAGTGTGCAGTACCTTGAATACCTTGTAGGGGTATAGTTATCCTGATATCACAAACAAATAGTAGTGATAGACTATAGCGATTACTTTTCTACACTGGTAATCTCTCAGTCCACGCTTTCAACGGCAAAATGTCATGTCCGCAATTCTAATTTAATGAATATTTCCGTACAGACGTCTGCCAGATAGAAACGGTAAAACATTTAGAATATATACAAGAAACATTCAAGAAAATGGGCAAGAAAATTTTAACGTAGATTTCAGGATACCCAAAAATACGCTGATGGGAGAAGGTCACAACACCAAAAAATAATATATGTAGAGTAACGAAATATCTGAAACACACTTGTCTAGATAATATATTTAACTGATGAATATTGCATATCCACAATTAATGTAAGAACGATATATGCTACAGTAAATGTAAAATGCTGGTACAATCTTAGACATAAAAACTGGCCGCCGGCCAGCCGCCACAGAGACTAAGTCCGAGTCGTTCACTTAAGGTGGCCAATAAAACTGACCGCCCCTGACAACTCTAAGTCCGGCCATCCGCACAATCTGGCAACACTGTAAGATGCGGAAGTGTTGGGAGGATGTGTTGCCCACGTCCGAGATCTTCTCGGGTTGTGTCGCCTGTTCGCGTCCAACTGCATCCTTTTATTTTTCTTATTTTTGGCCACTTTTCGGTCTAAAGTTATGAGTCTGATTGAACATCGAAGATAATTCGCTTAACATACTACTCACCAGCAATACCCAGTATTCCAGAAACAATCCCGCAAGACAGCTCGTGGCTGCGTCGCAATCATAACAGCTTACGCTCGAGCGTTTCCTCGCGCTGCAGCGGCTACCGGCCACCGGCCAGACGCCACCTGCCGCCTGAAATCTGGCGGGCGCCGCCCATGTGAACGCGGCGCGACGCTATCAGTGTATGTATCAACTGGCATTTCGGAATTTGAAGTTCTAGTTATCATCTTGCAGTTAAGCATTGGATTTTGCATACTTGAAAATCATGAACTACAGTTAAGCATTGTAAAATTGACTCGCAAGTGGAGAAAGGTGTAAGACCTGCAACACAACGTTGACTTTTGGTGTAACTGAGGTGTGAATGCAGAGGAGGCAGCTAGAAAGATTTGAACTGTGTGTCGAGCGAGTGCTTTTGGGAAAAATACGCCAGAAAAAGATATTCTTGTTTCAACAAGGATCGTTCTGGCATGAATGATTTTCCACATCAGTCTCGACTACTGATACATGTGACAGATTACCATTTTACCATCATGCGACATTTGCATTCAGCAGGCAAAGTTCAGAAGTCTGGTATAGGAGTACTGCATGCTCTAATACGAAACAACAAAAATCAACGGAGTGACAGGTCGCTCGTTGAGCATTCCTATGCAGTATTGTTGCTGGTGACGTGTTATGATGCCTATCGTTAACTTCCTAAGAAGAAATGAAAGGCTGAGCCCCACCTAAAGACATTACCTCGAGCAAAGAGTAACGTGAACATAATATTTTACATCTGATAGCTCCAAAAGCGTGTTTTGGGCTACGAATTCTGCCCCAAGGGGTGTGTGCAACACAGCTGGAATTTGTTGCCAACAACTGACACACCTTTCGGTCGCAGTGTAAGAAAATCGAGCAACAAAACTACATCACCTGTGGTACTGCATGACAACGCAATCTGTTGATTTGAGAAACAAAAATATCCAGGAGATTGATAGGAAAGTCCTCTCTCAAGCACTTGTCACTCTCGTCATATATTCGTAAAATTTTACCATTCCCGCTCTTGATCGATCAACCATCAAGGCAATTCATTAATAGACGTAAATACTCTTAAAACTACACTGGTTTAATTACATCGTTAGAACCAGTAGGTTTCTACGGGCGTAGAATTTGTTAACAACTTTAGTATTGTCAGATTGTTTTAGATATCGCGAAAGAAAATTCTGCTGCTGATTAATTTGTCCTTGATGATTACTGTTGCGTTTAGTAAACTAATGGAAAATGCAATTAAAATATTCACTGTACTAATAAAAGTTAAATTCAGCTTATTACTGAAACATCACGACGGCAGTCTACATTAATAAAGCATTAAGTTGAAAAATGGTTCAAATGGCTCTGAGCAATATGGGACTTAACTTCTGAGGTCATCAGTCCCATAGAACTTAGAACTAGTTAAGCCTAACTAACCTAAGGACATCATACACATCCATGCTCGAGGCAGGATTCGAACCTGCGACGGTAGTGGTCGCGCGGTTCCAGACTGTAAGTCTGTAAGTCGACTGAGCCTATTTTAACAGGAATTACTAGGATATTACCGACTTTTGACTTCGAAAAGATCTGTATTTACATCACTTCCTATATCATTCGCAAGTTTTATGAAAATGTGGAAATTCATAGATAAAATTGTGTATTCAAACAACAAAAAATACGTCGCAAAAAACTATAGTGGCATTATGAAATTGGCAGTACCGTAAGGTTTGCGCTCTGACACTAAGGGTTACTGAAAGTAGCAAGACGAAATTTGCTCGTGCGTTGTCTTACGATTCCCTTATTGAGTTTTTATCTGCCTTCTTGAAGCTCTGCTACAAAAGATTTAAAAGTCTGGCTTTCAGCGAGTCTCGAAAGGCTAACGAAAGCTGCTTGCACCTGGTAGCCAAGCATATTACATGAGAACTGATTTTTTCCTACAATGGGAAGACATCCTTCTGAGGCTGAATTGTTGGCAAACAACAGTCAGACGTGTGCTTTGGTCTAAGTGTTTCGGTGTGTTGAATTCGTACCAATGATTTTTCTACAGGTATTTTCTGTCCCAAATAGAGAGCTGAAGTCTCCCATTACTATTTTCACGTCATCTTGGGAAATTTTGCTCATAGTTTTTTCGAGTGTATTCCATAAATTTTCCACATTTTCGGTGTTTTTCTTATTTTCGTTGTTGGTGGGGGCATGTGAACTGATGAGTGTTGTAATGTTGTTGCTTTAATTTGCTATGAAAGCGGTGCTGATAGACAATAAAAGCGGGTTAAAAGCTGTGAGGTGTCTGGCGAAGTTAACCTTGCATTACTGCGCAACTGTTTCACCAGGTATCCAGTCTAGCTTACCAAATTCCCAACTAGACCAACACTAATTATAATCTATTAATAGTCATACGACAACCGGTGATATATACACACACACACATATCTATCTATCTATATATATATATATATATATATATATATATATATATATATATATATATATATAAAGACAATTTAAATAAAAAGAAATAAATCAGTTTATATTTGGAAATTTATTTTTACATTGATCATTGAAATTTCAACAGATTAAACGTCAGTCATAACTAAGCTGGTGCCTTATTTAGGACTGTGAAAATGTGAGTTTGTAATCTTACGGAACACATCAAATATGGAGCCAAGATTGGGAGACTGCATACAACACTGCATTCATAAAATAACACACGAAGAACGTTGAAACATATGCAACAGGAAATTAACCACAACCAACTGATTCAATTTTCACCCAAAGAAGCTACGTTCGTAGCGCAGTCCTGTCCGTCATGAAATTACCACACACTGGTATACTAAATTCATACTAACTCTCTGCGAAATCTTCCCGAAAAGAATAGTTGAGGGCTACTTTGATGACTACACCTCATGCTTCACATGGTCAACTTGGTTTACACAAAGAGTGTAACTCCACAATAATTTTGATAATTAAAATAAATTAGATCGAAAAGCAATTTACAAAAGAAAAACCTCGAACTGGTTACTATCGTCTTACTATTAACCTGATGGGTCAAACAATTGCATAAGCACGCGGTACTAGTCTCACAAAGTACACCCCACGTGGGTTGAACATAAAGAAAAGTTGCTATATTGAAAAATATTGTCAACACGAGACGTTATAATCTCACGCATATTCGCATTTAAGATTGATGATCTTAGTTAGAGTTACTGATCAACACGTGGTTCCACTTTACTGACATAGTAATGACAAAGCAACTACCGGAATATGTTCTGAACTTCACACTCGAATGACACTGTGTTGCAATTTAAGATAACATTAGACATTTTAGAGCTAAACCTGAAATAAAGGTGATTAAATTTTCAGTTAGGCTGAACTTAAGAAATCCATTGTCCTACGGACTTAGCAGACACGCGCTTAGCCGGAGATCTTACCACTTCAGACGCTCGCCACGGACAGACTGCCCTGGTCCCTTCCTGAGGGTGGCTCACAAATACAAACGGAAGTGGCCAGAGGGGCAGCTTCCTATACCAACATGACAAGGGACGGACAGGACCATACTAAGGATAGAAACCTCTTTGCTTTTAGAAAGCGTAGCTACCTGTTCCGACGTTGGTCCTACTGTTCTCGTGCAGACAGGCTTGTCTGCTACCCTCAAGCATGCAACTAGAAATACATTTGCTAATTCATGCTCTCACACAGAAGGGAAGGGGGATGACAGTATCTTATCATATACAGTATATAAAAGAAAGTGGATGTAGGTTCTGTATGAGTCTGTGTGACATGAATTACATATAAACTGTGTTTTAAAGTGTAGTAGTGTGACAGATCGTTCTTGTTTATGTGTAAAAGTAACACATTCCACTACTCAGTCTCCTCCCAGATAGTCAGAAACGCCACAGTAAATTTAGAAGAGGAATTTATGCCGTAAATGACAACAGATTTAAGAAATTAACATGAAAGGAATCCAACAGAGACCTCTCATAACCCCAACGCTCCGGGAAAGGACTGTGCAGGGAATTTTCTGGCCATGCTAGGACATTCCCAAGCAGGCTTCTCACACCCAACTTAAACAAAAAATGTAAAGAAAAGGCAATAGGTCACCAGCTACTGGCTAAAACACAATAATTACATCACATCTTTAGATACCAATTTCAAAGAGAAAAAAAAAAAAATCTGTGACACCTATTCAAAACATAGTGTGGACCTAATTCAGTCAGCAAGTAAAAACAATGGTTCCTGTGTCATTAATATGAAAACAATTTCTGGTTGTTACCCTTATGGAGTTCACCAGTATTTGCTCATTGCAAGAGCCAACCGATCACAGGAAAATTTATGACTGTTTATTAACAAGTAAAATTTATGAAAATAGCAAAGGCGCCACAGCAATTTAAAAAAAATATGAAAATAACACCAGTATGATAAATCAGAACATTACAATGCACAATCTGCAAAAGCAAAAAAGTGATAGGAGAAAAAAAACATGTCTTACAAAGTGGTTATCACAAAAAAATTCTATATCTTATAAAACTAATAATTTGTGGAATTAAAATAACTTTGTGGCACTAATTTAATCACTCCACTATATTTCAGTTAGTTAGCAAACAATGACCACTGTGTCATTATACTGAAACTACAATTAATTATGTGATTATTGCCCTTAAGGGGTTCCTCACAATAAATATGCCCCATGCATAGGCTAATCGATCACAGTCCAATGAGAATTAATAGCTATCTGATTGATAACCCCCCATGAACCATGGACCTTGCCGTTGGTGGGGAGGCTTGCATGCCTCAGCGATACAGATGGCCGTACCGTAGGTGCAACCACAACGGAGGGGTATCTGTTGAGAGGCCAGACAAACATGTGGTTCTTGAAGAGGGGCAGCAGTCTTTTCAGTAGTTGCAGGGGCAACAGTCTGGATGATTGACTGATCTGGCCTTGTAACATTAACCAAAACGGCCTTGCTGTGCTGGTACTGCGAACGGCTGAAAGCAAGGGGAAACTACAGCCGTAATATTTCCCGAGGACATGCAGCTCTACTGTATGATTAAATGATGATGGCGTCCTCTTGGGTAAAATATTCCGGAGGTAAAATAGTCACCCATTCGGATCTCCGGGCGGGGACTACTCAAGAGGATGTCGTTATCACGAGAAAGAAAACTGGCGTTCTACGGATCGGAGCGTGGAATGTCAGATCCTTTAATCGGGCAGGTAGGTTAGAGAATTTAAAAAGGGAAATGGATAGGTTAAAGTTAGATATAGTGGGTATTAGTGAAGTTCGGTGGCAGGAGGAACAAGACTTTTGGTCAGGTGATTACAGGGTAATAAATACAAAATCAAATAGGGGTAATGCAGGAGTAGGTTTAATAATGAATAAAAAAAATAGGAGTGCGGGTTAGCTACTACAAACAGCATAGTGAACGCATTATTGTGGCCAAGATAGACACAAAGCCCATGCCTACTACAGTAGTACAAGTTTATATGCCAACTACCTCTGCAGATGATGAAGAAATAGATGAAATGTATGACGAGATAAAAGAAATTATTCAGGTAGTGAAGGGAGACGAAAATTTAATAGTCATGGGTGACTGGAATTCGTCAGTAGGAAAAGGGAGAGAAGGAAACATAGTAGGTGAATATGGATTGGGGGGAAGGAATGAAAGAGGAAGCCGCCTTGTAGAATTTTGCACAGAGCATAACTTAATCATAGCCAACATTTGGTTCAAGAATCATAAAAGAAGGTTGTATACCTGGAAGAATCCTGGAGATACTAAAAGGTGTCAGATAGATTATATAATTGTAAGACAGAGATTTAGGAACCAGGTTTTAAATTGTAAGACATTTCCTGGGGCAGATGTGGATTCTGACCACAATCTATTGGTTATGAACTGTAGACTAAAACTGAAGAAACTGCAAAAAGGTGGGAATTTAAGGAGATGGGACCTGGATAAACTGAAAGAACCAGAGGCTGTAGAGAGTTTCAGGGAGAGCATAAGGGAACAATTGACAGGAATTGGGCAAAGAAATACAGTAGAAGAAGAATGGGTAGCTCTGAGGGAGGAAGTAGTGAAGGCAGCAGAGGATCAAGTAGGTAAAAAGACGAGGGCTAATAGAAATCCTTGGGTAACAGAAGAAATATTGAATTTAATTGATGAAAGGAGAAAATATAAAAATGCAGTAAATGAAGCAGGCAAAAAGGAATACAAACGTCTCAAAAATGATATCGACAGGAAGTGCAAAATGGCTAAGCAGGGACGGCTAGAGGACAAATGTAAGGATGTAGAGGCTTGTCTCACTAGGGGTAAGATAGATACAGCCTACAGGAAAATTAAAGGGACCTTTGGAGAGAAGAGAACCACTTGTATGAATATCAAGAGCTCAGATGGCAACCCAGTTCTAAGCAAAGAAGGGAAGGCAGAAAGGTGGAAGGAGTATATAGAGGGTTTATACAAGGGCGATGAACTTGAGGACAATATTATGGAAATGGAAGAGGATGTAGATGAAGACGAAATGGGAGATAAGATACTGCGTGAAGAGTTTGACAGAGCACTGAAAGACCTGAATCGAAACAAGGCCCCGGGAGTAGACAACATTCCATTTGAACTACTGATGGCCTCGGGAGAGCCAGTCATGACAAAACTCTACCATCTGGTGAGCACGATGTATGAGACAGGCGAAATACCCTCAGACTTCAAGAAGAATATAATAATTCCAATCCCAAAGAAAGCAGGTGTTGACAGATGTGAAAATTACCGAACTATCAGTTTAATAAGCCACAGCTGCAAAATACTAACGCGAATTCTTTACAGACGAATGGAAAAACTGGTAGAAGCCGACCTCGGGGAAGATCAGTTTGGATTCCGTAGAAATGTTGGAACACGTGAGGCAATACTGACCTTACGACTTATCTTAGAAGAAAGATTTAGAAAAGGCAAACCTACGTTTCTAGCATTTGTAGACTTAGAGACAGCTTTTGACAATGTTAACTGGAATACTCTCTTTCAAATTCTGAAGGTGGCAGGGGTAAAATACAGGGAGCGAAAGGCTATTTACAATTTGTACAGAAACCAGATGGCAGTTATAAGAGTCGAGGGGCATGAAAGGGAAGCAGTGGTTGGGAAAGGAGTAAGACAGGGTTGTAGCCTCTCCCCGATGTTATTCAATCTGTATATTGAGCAAGCAGTAAAGGAAACAAAAGAAAAATTCCGAGTAGGTATTAAAATTCATGGAGAAGAAGTAAAAACTTTGAGGTTCGCCGATGACATTGTAATTCTGTCAGAGACAGCAAAGGACTTGGATGAGCAGTTGAACGGAATGGGCAGTGTCTTGAAAGGAGGATATAAGATGAACATCAACAAAAGCAAAACGAGGATAATGGAATGTAGTCGAATTAAGTCGGGTGATTCTGAGGGAATCAGATTAGGAAATGAGACACTCAAAGAAGTAAAGGAGTTTTGCTATTTAGGGAGTAAAATAACCGATGATGGTCGAAGTAGAGAGGATATAAAATGTAGACTGGCAATGGCAAGGAAAGCGTTTCTCAAGAAGAGGAATTTGTTAACGTCGAGTATAGATTTAAGTGTCAGGAAGTCGTTTCTGAAAGTATTTGTATGGAGTGTAGCCATGTATGGAAGTGAAACATGGACGATAACTAGTTTGGACAAGAGGAGAATAGAAGCTTTCGAAATGTGGTGCTACAGAAGAATGCTGAAGATAAGGTGGGTAGATCACGTATCTAATGAGGAGGTATTGAATAGGATTGGAGAGAAGAGAAGTTTGTGGCACAACTTGACTAGAAGAAGGGATCGGTTGGTAGGACATGTTTTGAGGCATCAAGGGATCACAAATTTAGCATTGGAGGGCAGTGTGGAGGGTAAAAATCGTAGAGGGAGACCAAGAGATGAATACACTAAGCAGATTCAGAAGGATGTAGGTTGCAGTAGATACTGGGAGATGAAGAAGCTTGCACAGGATAGAGTAGCATGGAGAGCTGCATCAAACCAGTCTCAGGACTGAAGACCACAACAACAACAACTGATTGATAAACGAAGCAATGCTAATAGACAATAAAAGCGGGTTAAAAGGTATGAGCTGTCTGGGGAAGTTAACCTTGCATTACTGCGCAACTGTTTCACCAGGTATCCAGTCTAGCTTACCAAATTCCCAACTAGACCAACACTAATTATAATCTATTAATAGTCATACGACAACCGGTGATATATACACACACACACACACACACACATATATATATATATATATATATATATATATATATATATAAAGACAATTTAAATAAAAAGAAATAAATCAGTTTATATTTGGAAATTTATTTTAACATTGATCATCGAAATTTCAGCATATTAAACGTGAGTCATAACTAAGCTGGTGCCTTATTTAGGACTGGGAAAATGTGAGTTTGTAATCTTACGGAACACATCAAATATGGAGCCAAGATTGGGAGACTGCATACAACACTGCATTCATAAAATAACACACGAAGAACGTTGAAACATATGCAACAGGAAATTAACCACAACCAACCGACTCAATTTTCACCCAAAGAAGTTACGTTCGTAGCGCAATCCTGTCCATCATGAAATTACCACACACTGGTATACTAAATTCATACTAACTCTCTGTGAAATCTTCCCGAAAAGAATAGTTGAGGGCTACTTTGATGACTACACCTCATGCTTCACGTGGTCAACTTGGTTTACACAAAGAGTGTAACTCCACAATAATTTTGATAATTAAAATAAATTAGATCGAAAAGCAATTTACAAAAGAAAAACCTCGAAATGGTTACTATCGTCTTACTATTAACCTGATGGGTCAAACAATTGCATAAGCACGTGGTACTGGTCTCACAAAGTACACCCCACGTGGGTTGAACATAAAGAAAAGTTGCTATATTGAAAAATGTTGTCAACACGAGACGTTATAATCTCACGCACATTCGCATTTAAGATTGATGATCTTAGTTAGAGTTACTGATCAACACGTGGTTCCACTTTACTCACATAGTAATGACAAAGCAACTACCGGAATATGTTCTGAATTTCACACTCGAATGAAACCGTGTTGCAATTTAAGATAACATTAGACATTTTAGAGCTAAACCTGAAATAAAGGTGATTAAATTTACAGTTAGGCTGAACTTAAGAAATCCATTGTCCTACGGACTTAGCAGACACGCGCTTAGCCGGAGATCTTACCACTTCAGACGCTCGCCACGGACAGACTGCCCTGGTCCCTTCCTGAGGGTGGCTCACAAATACAAACGGAAGTGGCCAGGACCATACTAAGGATAGAAACCTCTTTGCTTTTAGAAAGCATAGCTACCTGTTCCGACGTTGCTCCTACTGTTCTCGCGCAGACAGGCTTGTCTGCTACCCTCAATCATGCAACTAGAAATACATTTGCTCATTCAGCCTCTCACACAGAAGGGAAGGGCGATGACAGTATTTTATCATATACAGTATATAAAAGAAAGCGGATGTAGGTTCTGTATGAGACTGTGTGACATGAATTACATACACGCCGAGGAATTGACTGGTGCATGTGTTGTTCAACACACAGTAGTTGTCACTCTCACTGGAATCAATGACTGTGTGTGTGTGTGTGTGTGTGTGTGTGTTTTCGTGTTCACGCACAATCTGAATCAATACTATTAACATTAGAGAGACAGCCCGCATCTTGTGGTGTGCGGTAGCGTTCTCGCTTCCCACGCCCGGGTTCCCGGGTTCGATTCCCGGCGGGGTCAGGGATTTTCTCTGCCTCGTGATGGCTGGGTGTTGTGTGCTGTCCTTAGGTTAGTTAGGTTTAAGTAGTTCTAAGTTCTAGGGGACTTATGACCACAGCAGTTGAATCTCATAGTGCTCAGAGCCATTTGAACCATTTGAGCCATTAGAGAGACAACCACCAATAAATATTGCATCAAATATGACTGTAAAGTATTTTAATGCGATGGGAAGTTACAAACTGAATTTTTACCTAACCCACGTCCTGCATATTACGTTAAGTAAGATGCATTAACTCCACAGTATCGTTAGCAGGTTGTCGACGCTCGCGACAAGTGCAGCGATCAGCAGAGCTCAATGCCGCCGCGATTTGTTTCTGTTGGCTGAGCGTGGACACTGCAGCAGACGCTTCGCCATAAACAGAAAGGAATCGCCTTGGCTCTTCCTGCGTGTTCTTGTAGTAACTAACGCGAGACTCTACTCACATGTGCCGTGGAGCAATTGCAACGGCTATCATGTCATTAGTCATCAGAATATTAACCAGTGATGAAATGTCCACTCTATTTGAATCCCAAGAAAATAGGAACCTTCTCACAAAGGAATGTGAGGTGATATCAAAATTTATCCAATATAAAAAATTTGACTGCGGAGTTTTCATGTATGCAGTAGTAGCACACAAGGAAATACTTTGTCTTGTAAGCGTATATTTCATTTCCTCTTCTCATATTAACGCCCTTGTTTTAGTATGAAGTGAGAAAGTAAACACGAAAAACTAAAGTTCCTGAGAAGCATATAAGTCATTTCTTCTTCTCATATCATAACTTTTGTTTTAGTATGAAATAAAAAAATAAACAGTTAAGGGTTCTGAAGCATAATAAGATACCAGATTCTTATCGTAGGTGCTATCGGAAATGCAAAAGGCAGGGAACTGTCCATTCTTTTGTACAACAGTCTGTTTCCTTTCATTCTTTACTCCCGCTAGGAGATTCTTATTTAAGGACTTGTGGGCATCAATTTCTTCAGGAGAATAAGCCTTGTGTTATTGTGCTAATTACGGTATGGAAAAAATGCAACAAAGACGAGTTCCCCTAGGGCAGTGAGGATATTTGCACATGCCTTTATTCAGGAACGACTGCCAGCTGCCACAACACTTCACAGAATCCTTGCGGCAGGCAACACAACTGTGCGTGCTCTTCAGACTTCATTCACTAAGACGTCAGGAGATGGATGGAAACGTAAATTAACGTCGCTTTCCGATTCGTATTCAATCCAGAATGAGGTGTTATTAAGGTAGTTGAGCGTTCTAGCAATCACACTTTTATAGTTCCCATATCAGTATTCCGATAGCCAAAAGAACCCGTTAGTGTGAAACCATCGGGAACTGCATTAATATCAAACTGCAAGAACTTGAGACAATACGTGGACTCTTGTCTTCGCTGGGTGACCTATTACTGTTATTTAGGATTCTCTCCGTCCTAGTCGTAATGCAAATGTAACTTTAGAGGCGCTTTCCGCTATTCTTGACAAACATCAGCAACTTGTAATCATTGCGAGACCCAACTGCGTGATGATAATGGTTGTCAGTAGTTGTGGTGGTGTTATGCTGTCAAACTCCTTACTGTAACGTTAAAGGTGGCGCACATAATTTAGCGCTGACTACCTACTTAAGTAAAGGTAGTGTTGTGGCGTCGTCGCTTCTCTTTATTTGGCCTCAGCTTGAGTAATCCGATTAAACGAACATAGTGCTCCATTCGCGGGCTGCTAATGATACAGTATGACTACAGAGATCGTCATACACACTCTGCAATGAATTGCTTAACAAATATTGCCCTCAGCTATGCATCTGGAATGACTCATTACACAGGTACTGTATGTTGCACTTGGTTAAGTGATCAGTTCGCTGCAATCCTGCTTCTACTGTTCGTAAATACTTGTATACTTCAAAAATGGTTCAAATGGCTCTGAGCACTATGGAACGTAACTTCTGATGTCATCAGTCCGCTAGAGCTTAGAATTACTTAAACCTAACTAACTTAAGGACATCAGAAACATCCATGCCCGAGACAGGAATCGAACCTTGCGCGGTTTCAGACTGTAGCGCCTAGAATCGCTCGGCCACCCCGACCGACATACTTGTATACTGACCATTCGTTATTTGACTAAATGTAAACTACAATCTGATTCGCATATATATGACATGGTTTAGTGCCGGCACAAAGCAATAACTAAGGGTTGGATGCCGTTGAAGTCCCGTTACATTGATGGCAAAGACAAATGTTCGCAAATAACCTCTATTGCCTCAAAAAACAATTGCATCTTAAATATCGATGGGCCGACGCCCACACTGTCACAGCGCGTTGAAGTACAGAAACGACGGCAGATGAAAATTTGTGACCGACTGGGCTTCGAACCTGGACCTCCTGCTTACTAGACAGACGTGCTGACCACGGCACTGTAATTTTTTTAAAAGTTTGAGAAGACTTTCCGCACCAGGACATCTGTCCTTCAATCCTTAGTTGATTAACAAGGCTGTCTGTTTCGATTCGTAGTGTCTGTTCTTTCGGATATGTCCGAAAGAAGACACACACACACACACACACACACACACACACACACACAGACAGACAGACATTTTTATCTTGCTGTTCGGAAAAAGGTTTGGCAACTCTGTGATAGTGTCGGACTGGAGCTGCATCAACTTACACATTTCATTAGATATAATTGTAATATTCTGAACAATTCCTCTTCAATAAGTTACAGCGACAGTGCCTCTCATCGTTTACTTGAGTTCATACTGCGGTGCTGTACAGATGAAAAAAGTAGTTTTTCACAATTATCAGATGACAGATGGTATTTGTCAGATTCCACTAATTATGATTGCATTATTTACTGTTGGTTAACAGGCGCTTTTCTGCCGCTTATTGTAACTGTTATTTGAATGTTGGAGCTATAAGAATAGAAACATCAAATTTTCGCCATATGGAATGTTCGAATTCACCTCAAGTCTTCACGTATCGAACAAAGGCTGAATATCCGTCAGAAAACCTGACAACAGTAAGCCAGGCCATGCCTGTCTCCTGGCTGATGTGCCAATGACAGTGATCTCAATAACAATATTGTTCAGCAAAGATGCATTGCCAACTCAACCACTGGAGAACTTCCAAAATTATGAATCGCCACCACCAACATCGAAAATAAGAAAAACACCAAAATGTCGAAAAATTCTGGAACAGACTCGAAAATACTATGAGCAAAATTCGCCAAGATGACGTTAAAAAGGTAATGGGAGACTTCAAGTCTTTATTTGAGACAGAAAAAAACTATACAAAAATAATTGTTACAAATTCAACACACGGAAACGCTTAGACCAAAGGCACACGTCTGACTGCCATTTGCCAACGATTCAACCACAAAAGGATGTCTTCCCATTTTAGGAAAAAAATCAACTCTCAGTTAACATGGTTGACTACCAGGTGTAAGCTGATTTCGTTGGCCTTTCGAAACTCGCTGAAAGCCAGATTTTCAATTATTTTGTAACAGAGCTACAAGCAGGCAGATACAAACTCAATAAGGGAATCGTAAGACAACGCTCGAGCAAAATTCGTCTTGCTACTTACAGTAACCCTTAGTGTCAGAGGGAAAACCTTACGGTACTGCCAAATTCATAATGCCACTTTTGTTTTCTGTCGACATATTTCTTGTTGTTGTGAATACATAATTCTATGTATGAAATGCCATATATTCATAATACTTGCGAATGATACAGGAAATGACGTAAATACAGATCTTTTCGAAGTCAAAAGTCGGTAATATCCTAGTAATTCGTGTTAAAATAGGCTCAATCGTGTTACAGACACTTAATGCTTCGCTGCAGTCTGGAACCGTGTAACTAGTTCTAAGTTTTATGGGACTGATGACCTCAGAAGTTAAGTCCCATATTGCTCAGAGCCATTTGAACCATTTTTCAACTTAATGCTTTATTAATTTAGACTGCCGTCGTGATGTTTCTGTAATAAGCTGAATTTAACTTTTATTAGTACAGTGAATAATTTAATTGCATTTTCCATTAGTTTACTAAACGCAACAGTAATCATCAAAGACAAATTAATCAGCAGAAGAATTTTCTTTCGCGATATCTAAAACAATCTGACAACGCAAAAGTTGTTAACAAATTCTACGCCCGTAGGAACATACTGGTTCTAACGATGTAATTAAACCAGCGTAGTTTTAAGAGTATTTACGTCTATTAATGAATTGCCTTGACGGTTGATCGATCAAGAGCGGGAATGGTAAAATTTTACGAATATATGACGAGAGTGACAAGTGCTTGAGAGAGGACTTCCCTATCAATACAAGTGCCTGAGAGACGACTTTCCTATCAATCTCCTGGATATTTTTGTTTCTGAAATCAACAGATTGCGTTGTCATGCAGTACCACAGGTGATGTAGTTTTGTTGCTCGATTTTCTTACACTGCGACCGAAAGGTGTTTCAGTTGTTGGCAACAAATTCCAACTGTGTTGCACACACCACTTGGGGCAGAATTCGTAGCCCAAAACACACTTTTGAGCTATCAGATGTAAAATATAATGTTCACGTTACTCTTTGCTCGAAGTAACGTCTTTAGGTGGAGCTCAGCCTTTCATTTCTTCTTAGGAAGTTAACGATAAAGGCATCATAACACGTCACCAGTAACAGTACTGCATAGGAATGCTCAATGAGCGACCTGATGTTCAATAATAGTCACTCCGTTGATTTTTGTTGTTTCGTATTAGAGCATGCAGTACTTCTACACCAGACTTCTGAACTTTGCCTGCTGAATGCAAATGTCGCATGATGGTAAAATGGTAATCTGTCACATGTATCAGTAGTCGAGACTGATGTGGAAAATCATTCATGCCAGAACGATCCTTGTTGAAACAAGAATATCTTTTTCTGGCGTATTTTTCCCAAAAGCACTCGCTCGACACACAGTTCAAATCTTTCTAGCTGCCTCCTCTGCATTCACACCTCAGTTACACCAAAAGTCAACGTTGTGTTGCAGGTCTTACACCTTTCTCCACTTGCGAGTCAATTTTACAATGCTTAACTGTAGTTCATGATTTTCAAGTATGCAAAATCCAATGCTTAACTGCAAGATGATAACTAGAACTTCAAATTCCGAAATGCCAGTTGATACATACACTGATAGCGTCGCGCCGCGTTCACATGGGCGGCGCCCGCCAGATTTCAGGCGGCAGGTGGCGTCTGGCCGGTGGCCGGTAGCCGCTGCAGCGCGAGGAAACGCTCGAGCGTAAGCTGTTATGATTGCGACGCAGCCACGAGCTGTCTTGCGGGATTGTTTCTGGAATACTGGGTATTGCTGGTGGGTAGTATGTTAAGCGAATTATCTTCGATGTTCAATCAGACTCATAACTTTAGACCGAAAAGTGGCCAAAAATAAGAAAAATAAAAGGATGCAGTTGGACGCGAACAGGCGACACAACCCGAGAAGATCTCGGACGTGGGCAACACATCCTCCCAACACTTCCGCATCTTACAGTGTTGCCAGATTGTGCGGATGGCCGGACTTAGAGTTGTCAGGGGCGGTCAGTTTTATTGGCCACCTTAAGTGAACGACTCGGACTTAGTCTCTGTGGCGGCTGGCCAGCGGCCAGTTTTTATGTCTAAGATTGTACCAGCATTTTACATTTACTGTAGCGTATATCGTTCTTACATTAATTGTGGATATGCACTATTCATCAGTTAAATATGTTATCTAGACAAATGTGTTTCAGATATTTCGTTACTCTACATATATTATTTTTTGGTGTTGTGACAGTCTCTGAATGTGCTGAATGCAAGTATACGAACGTTAGTGCATTGTGTTAAACAGGTGCCAGGCGTCAGTTCGTGGAATACAGTTGCATGCCTGTTGCACTTGATCTGATGACGCTGGAGTTGTCTTCCGATGATGTTGCGTAAGTGCTTGATTGGAGACAGATCTGGTGATCGAGCAGGCCAGAGCAACAAGTGGACACCCTGTGGAACGGTAATTGAGGGAGCGTTATACTTTCAGATAACAACCCATTGAATGCTGATCACGAATGGCACGAAAACAGGTCAAATAACCAGACTGGCGTACAAATGTGTAGTGAAGGCGCGCCGGATAATCATGAGAGCGCCCCTGCCGTCATGCGAAATCACACCCCAGACGATAATTCCAGGTGGTCCGGTGTGTCTGGCACGCAGGCAGGAAGTTTGCAGGTCCCCAACTGCCCTTCTTCTAGACGACTCACAGTCATCGCTGACACCGAGACAGAAACCAGTTTCATAAGAAAACACAACAGACCCCCACGCTGTCCTCCAATTAGCTCTCACTTGACACCACTGAAGTAGCAAATGACAGTTGTTTGGGGTCAGGCGCCTGGCTCGGAGCATTTCATGAAGTAACTGAGTTGTAACAGCCAACTGGTGTTCAGACTGCTGCTGCAGATGCAGTACGATGCGCCAGCACACCGTGGTCTTGCATCTCGGCAGTGCCACGTGGCAGCCCGCAGCCCGGTCTCCTTGCGACTGCACATTCCCGTGACCACCGCTGACAGAAATCACGCACAGCGGCTATATTTACGCCAAGTCTTTCTGCAGTATCGCAGAAGGAACATCCAGTTTCTCGTAGCCCTGCTACACGACATCATTCAAGGCGTTGATAATGGCGTCTTTGTCACTGTAAAGGCATTCTTGACTGTCATCTACTCACCATGTCCAATCTCATGATCGTTCAGCGTGTATTTAAAACAAACCTGATTACATCCTCATATTGGTGACTAGCACGAAAAATAAACAGACATCGTCATTCAGAACTAGAGACATGCCTGCTAACTTCCGTTTACGTCGCACAACTCCTTCCTGGTGTTTCGATTTTTTTCTGTCAGTGTAGAAATGCTGTAAGGAATAAATAAATTTTTACAACAAAATTTTACGTGAAGAATCTGTGGTCTGCAACACCTGGCGATACCAGAAGGCCTCCACACAAGTATAAATATAATGAAATATAATTAAAAAATATATATAATCATATATGTATAATTATGTATATAATTAAAATATATGTATAATTAAATATAATTTAGCCACACTAGAAATACTTCAGAGAAGAACAGTAAGGTAAATTGGTGGTCCAACAAAAAACAATAGCGCCGGGAAATTAGAAAACAATGGCGAAATATAAGAAATGAACAAAAAGTAACAAAGACAATAAGGAAAGCAAGAATGATGTTTTTTGGACATTTGTACTAGATGAGTTACAAGCGGCTGACAAAACAGGTTTTTGGATATCTCTCGGAAAACAAAGTGGATCAAAAATGGTTCAAATGGCTCTGAGCACTATGCGACTTAACTTCAGAGGTCATCAGTCGCCTGTAACTTAGAACTAATTAAACCTAACTAACCTAAGGACATCATACACATCCATACCCGAGGCAGGATTCGAACCTGCGACCGTAGATGTCGCTCGGCTGCAGACTGCAGCGCCTAGAACCGCACGGCCACTCCGGCCGGCCAAAGTGGATCCGAGAGGCAAAAGAGGTCTGGGAATACAAAATTAAAATAAGAATAATCAGTAAGAAGATAATTTAAGAACGAACGTGTTAAATGTAAAATGATTTCAAGGCAGAAGCAGTACGACACCAGGTGTGGTCTGAAGCAATAAAAAACGAAACATTATGGAATATGTGACTGCGTAGCCTCTTCTTCTAGGATTTGCTCCTGGAGCCAAAAATCAATATGATTGGATATTTCGATGATCCATCTATCCGCCATCCTCATGAGAGACGCTGCTGCTGCATTAAACATTGTTGACACGTGGCAGCTTCTGTTTATGCTTGCAAATACCGACAGGCCTGGGACTGTATATTGCATCTGCTGCCTTGGAAAAGGAGACGACTTAAATATTTGCTGCTCAAAGCGAATGTCACGACCTTGCTATGCACTCACGACGTACGCTACAAGACTGCCGTTCTCTGTTGTCTCTGTGTGTGTGTGTGTGTGTGTGTGTGTGTGTGTGTGTGCGTGCTTGTATCTTTGCATGTCTATGAGACAGTGTGCCTTACTGTATGTCCACTTCTGTTATTTCAAGGGAACCTTGCGTCCCGTGAAGCTTGATAGAATCAGTGAACTTCAATATTTACTAAGTCGGAGGTTGTACTACTAGAGTAAACCACTTGATATTCATCCTCGAAACCAGACATGTCACGATATTGCGAGCTTTCGTTCGAGCTTGTTACGCTCTCATCTTGTAGCTGAAAGTCACTACTTGCCCGCCGTTGCTTTCACACGCATAATTTTGGTAAAAAGGTACTGTCTTCGCAGTTTCTTTTTTCATATTCGTAAATCTTTCGGCGAATGTTTACATCATAATTTGCCAACTTACATACACACTGGTGTGCAAACGAATTTTCTCAGGAGGTATCGGTGTTAAGTAACACATCATAGTGAAACTAGGACAATACGTAGAAAGAACTGCTGCAATATAGTATAGAAGGTAACTGAAAGAATCATAGAATGGGACTGAGTTGTGCTGTGTCTCGTGTTGGTGATGTTTATAGGTTTCCGCCCTCTGTTGGAGGCCAGACCGTATCCTGTAGTTGGCACGGTTGCAGTTGTTTGCCTTTTTCTCGTCTTGACTGGCGCCACCCGTTTCGCAAGCGTTGCCTGTCCGCTAGTGGCAGCAGCGGCGGTTATCTATATGTAGTAACTGTTGCCCCATTTTTGGGGCGACGTCGTTGTTTTTCCGTGTCGTGTGAGTGGGCCAGTTCGGTTGCGACTCAGGAGGAGCCAGGTCCGTGCAGTGCCAGAACACGCCGGGACCGCTGGCAGCCCGCGTGGACTGCCGGATGGAGGGGCTGTGGTCACGAGGGTGCACGACACCGTCATAAACCGGATAAAGCAAGCTTTGAGATAAGTGCGTTTCAGTCCTAATAGAGCTGAGTCAGTCACCCGTGTCGGCCCCGTAGTATGTATGTGATGTTGTGACAGATTATCATCGCGCCATCATGTGCAGTTCGGTGGATCTGCGAACTTGAAGATGAAGTGTCGGCAGACGTGCCAACACTGTTTTGTTGGAGGAGACCGAAATGCACGCTATACGCTCACGCAGGCTGGCGTGAGGTCTGAAACAGGATACGTAATGAATGCTATAAAGAAAAGTACGTAGCTTCTGGAATACTTAACTTAAATCCACATTTGTAGAACATCGCTCTTGATGATACAATAATAGACTCTCAATATCTATACTGGTAATGGCGCCTTGCTAGGTCGTAGCAAATGTAGCTGAAGGCTATGCTAACTATCGTCTCGGCAAATGAGAGCGTAATTCTCAGTGAACCATGGCTAGCAACGTCGACTGTACAACTGGGGCGAGAGCTAGTACGTCTCTCTAAACCTGCCGTGGGGTGGCGCACGGTCTGCAATTATTGACAGTGGCGACACGCGGGTCCGTCATATACTAGCGGACCACGGCCGATTTAAAAGCTACCACCTAGCAAGTGTGGTGTCTGGCGGTGACACCACAGAAGACCCTACTGCGTTAAAAGCACTTGGCTCAGTGATTAGACGGTGTGGTTACTCAACTGTGAATTAATAAAGCAGTGAATAGATTTGTTTAATTCTGCCGACCGTCGTCAGAGTTGGGTTAGAGTCTAGCTCCGAAGAATGTAGTGGGCAGGTCGAAGTCGATCCGGCACGAACAGGAAGCGAACTAAATAACTCAAACTGCGAAATTGAGCCTAACTCGGAGTTTTTTGCAAAGCTACCTAACCCGATTGCACTTCTGTTAAAGGATGTAGGAGAATTAAGTGTGGAATCGTTGGCGAAGATACAGGAAATGCTGTGGTTACTGGTTTGTTCTGAGCAGCATTCCTTTGTTTTTCGAATATCGCACTCCACCATGTTAGCTCTGCTGCACCCGCTAGCAAAGAGGAAGTGTAACGAATTAATTTCTAGAGCTTTTTCGGAGGGTTTCTCGTTACGACAACTTAGACAACTAATAATCGCTGAGAGACTCACAGAGGGTTTTAGGAAACATCGAGAATGTCAGTATATTTGGAAGGTGCAGGCCGCTAGTGAAGATTTGTCGATGTATGTGGAAAGGGTGAGGGTAGCTTCGCAGGCCTTGCTAAGTGATTTGACAGAAGAACAATTAATTGCAGTAGTTTTGGAAGGGATGGCGGCTGCTGACGAAATAAATTTTATTTTCAAGTCACCCCCTAAGATCTGGGAAGAACTCTCTGATGTTGTTATTTCTGCATCTGCGCCAAAGTTAAGCGAGGACTCTAGGAATGTTAGTGTGTTGAGACAACCGAAGGAAAATTTTGGAGTGGAGAGAGATCGGCGAAGTAGTAATCATCAAGGTGAACACAGGAAATGTTTTATATGTGTGGATAGTACGCATTTGGTTAAGAGCAGTCCGAGTTTACGTGGGGCAAGAAGTACTGAGTGGCATAAGGGCAGGGGGCACGTTTCCAGGAGTAACTTATTGTTTAATGAGGGGCGTGCTGTAGTTGCTGATTCCCGGTTACGTCGACCTTATGTTTGTCTGAGTTTGAATCACAAATCTCTCTGCGAATTATTGGATACGGGTAGCACTTATTCCTTGCTTAACGAGGCTTGGTTTCTGGAATTTCGCAATTTTACCAGGCTCAAACCTGAAAAGATCCCGCTTCGGAGATGTCGTATGGCGAATGGTCAGGTGTTGCCTCTGCCGGGGTGGGTTAAGCGTAGTGTCTCCGTAGGACGGTTCTCCTGGCCAATGACCTTTGCTATCGTTGCTAACCTGCTGGTAAATATGGTGCTGGGTTGTGATTTCATTTCTAAAACTCAAGATTGTTCTGGATCATTCAGGGTGTAAGTTTCTTTTTCTTTTTTTTCTTTTTTTTCTTATATGCACACCGGCCGGTGTGGCCAAGCGGTTCTAGGCGCTTCAGTCTGGAACAGCTCGACCGCTACGGTCGCAGGTTCGAATCCCGCCTCGGGCAAAGATGTGTGTATTGTCCTTAGGTTTGTTACGTTTGAATAGTTCTAAGTTCTAGGGGACTGATGACCTCAGAAGTTAAGTCCCATAGTCCTGAGAACCATTTGAACCAAATTTGCGTTAAGTCAGAAGTTCGGATTTTGTGAATGTCGAGCGGCGGTGTCATCCACGCCTTCTTCCTTGTCGGTCACTACTATCGATAATGTCAATCTTGGTCATATTTCCCCGAGTCAGGTTCAACAGGTCCAGCAGTTACTGGAGGCTTTTCCTGACTTATTTTGCGATAAACGTGGAGTAACGAATAAATTAGAATATCATATTCGTTTGACTGACAATATTCCGGTTAGGCAGTCCCCATATCGTCTCTCATCACTTAAGATGAAATACTGAAGATGTTGAATCAAGGGGTTATCCGTGCCTCGACTTCTCCGTATGCCTCTCCGATATTGTTGGTACCGAAGGATCAGGGTAGCGATTTCAGGGCGGTGGTCGATTACCGTCGTTTGAATGAGAAGGTGGTGTTGGAATCAGTTCCGTTGCCTGATCTACACAATTCCTTTATTTGGTTTTCAGGCGCGTCTTGGTTCACCGTTCTAGACTTGAATCAAGCTTATTATCAGATGCCGTTAATCGAGTAGTGTAAACATGTTACAGCGTTTTGCACCGATTTGAATGTATTCGAATTTAACCGGGTCCCATTTGGGCTGGCTACCGGAGCTGCTGTGTTCACTCGTTTATTAGATAGTATACTGGATGAATTTATATTGCGTTTTGTTTGTAACTATTTGGATGACCTTGTGGTATATAGTAAATCGTTTGAAGAGCATTTGAGCCATTTACATCACGTATTTACTAAGCTTCAGCAAGCGGGTTTAACCGTTAAACTCTCAGAGGTTACCCTTGCGAGGCCACATATTTCCTTTCTAGGCCATATTGTTTCAGGCGATGAGGTTCGGATCGATCAAGAGCGAACTAAAGCTTTGCACGCACTCCCACCTCCTATTGATAAGCGGGGAGTCGTTAAGTTTATTGGTATGGCAAATTATTTCAGGCCTTAGCGGCCCCTTTGAATGAGCTTCGTAAAAAAAGAATTAAATTTACTTTGGGTCCCACCCAGCAGGCGGCCTTCGAACAGATCAAAACTGCCATTGCTAATACACCGGTGCTTGGTGTGCCTGATTCTGATAAGCCTTTTATAGTTGAGACGGACGCGTCGAGTGCGGGTGTGTCAGCCGTCTCATTAGAAGAATGGCAAAGGTCAGCGGCAACCTTTGGCCTATGCCTCGCGCCGTTTGAATGATGCTGATGCAAAATACTCAGGCTACGAATGAGAGGCCTTGGCGGTCCTATTTGCATTAGAAAAATTCCGGTTTTACCTTGAGCACAAACGTTTTTTGCTGGAGACTGATAATCAAGCCTCGAGTTGGGTCTTGGCTAGTCTACGTAACACTGGTCGGATCGCACGTTGGGCCGTGAGTATCTCAGCCTTTAAATTTAAGGTTAGGCATATCAAGGGTTCTGAGAATGTGGTCGCTGATGCCCTCAGCCGGATGTTTGACCCACCATCCGATTGTTCAGAGGAGCACCACCAGCGTCCAGTGCAGGGTCAGCTTTTGGTTTTGGGGGAAGTACCCCAACTGTTTAGTAATCTCGACGAAAACCAGGAACAGGATGTTGAATTGGGTTCCATCAAACAGCGGATTAGGTCGGGTGAGGTAGTCGAAGGTAACAGCTTGAGGAAAGGTATTCTGGTATTCTGTGTAAGGGCGCCACATCCGAATTTGTGTGCCACAAATATTAATCCAGCCAATATTCCAGCATTATCATTGCTCTTCGGTGGGAGGTCACTTAGGCACATATAAAACGATTCAGAAAATTAAGCAGTATTTGACCTAGCCTCATCTTGAAGCTGACATTAAGAAATTAGTAGCCGATTGTCATTTGTGCCGGGCCGCGAAACCTAGCAATGCCCTAAAGCAAGGTCTATTGTCTTCGGAACGTGAAAATTATCCGATGGAACGTCTTTATATCGATTATGTGGGTCCGTTGCCACGTTCCAGTAGAGGGAATATGTGTATTTTGGTGGTAATTGATGCCTTTTCTCGCTTTACTTGGCTTATTCCCAGTAGAAGTAGTACTATCAACGTAACTATTTCTCACCTTACTAACATCTTTCCGATCTTTGGGCCTCCTAAGAGCTTGTTTAGTGATAATGCCCCTACTTTTCTGTCAGATAAACTTAAGGCCTTTTGTTTCGGGAA
This sequence comes from Schistocerca cancellata, assembly GCF_023864275.1. Taxonomy (NCBI): domain Eukaryota; kingdom Metazoa; phylum Arthropoda; class Insecta; order Orthoptera; family Acrididae; genus Schistocerca; species Schistocerca cancellata. Next base: position 513,093,929 of record NC_064634.1, read on the forward strand.
TGGCATCAAGCACATAAACACAACAGAGAACCGACTCGTGTAGATAACATCTTGGACCTACTGATAACAAACAGGCCCGAACTTATCGACTCTGTAAGCGCAGAACAGGGAATCAGTGATCATAAGGCCGTTGCAGCATCCCTGAATATGGTAGTTAATAGGAATATAAAAAAAGGGAGGAAGGTTTATCTATTTAGCAAGAGTAATAGAAGGCAGATTTCAGACTACCTGACAGATCAAAACGAAAATTTCTGTTCCGACACTGACAATGTTGAGTGTTTATGGAAAAAGTTCAAGGCAATCGTAAAATGCGTTTTAGACAGGTACGTGCCGAGTTGTACTGTGAGGGACGGGAAAAACCCACCGTGGTACAACAACAAAGTTAAGAAACTACTGCGAAAGCAAAGAGAGCTTCACTCCAAGTTTAAACGCAGCCAAAATCTCTCAGACAAACAGAAGCTAAACGATGTCAAAGTTAGCGTAAGGAGGCCTATGCGTGAAGCGTTCAGTGAATTCGAAAGTAAAATTCTATGTACCGACTTGACAGAAAATCCTAGGAAGTTCTGCTCTTACGTTAAATCAATAAGTGGCTCGAAACAGCATATCCAGACACTCCGGGATGATGAAGGCATTGAAACAGAGGATGACACGCGTAAAGCTGAAATACTAAACACTTTTTTCCAAAGCTGTTTCACAGAGGAAGACCGCACTGCAGTTCCGTCTCTAAATCCTCGCACAAACGAAAAAATGGCTGACATAGAAATAAGTGTCCAAGGAATAGAAAAGCAACTGGAATCACTCAACAGAGGAAAGTCCACTGAACCTGACGGGATACCAATTCGATTCTACACAGAGTACGCGAAAGAACTTGCCCCCCATCCAACAGCCGTGTACCGCAAGTCTCTAGAGGAACGGAAGGTTCCAAATGATTGGAAAAGAGCACAGGTAGTCCCAGTCTTCAAGAAGGGTCGTCGAGCAGATGCGCAAAACAATAGACCTATATCTCTGACGTCGATCTGTTGTAGAATTTTAGAACATGTTTTTTGCTCGAGTATCATGTCGTTTTTGGAAACCCAGAATCTACTATGTAGGAATCAACATGGATTCCGGAAACAGCAATCTTGTGAGACCCAACTCGCTTTATTTGTTCATGAGACCCAGAAAATATTAGATACAGGCTCCCAGGTAGATGCTATTTATCTTGACTTCCGGAAGGCGTTCGATACAGTTCCGAACTGTCGCCTGATAAACAAAGTAAGAGCCTACGGAATATCAGACCAGCTGTGTGGCTGGATTGAAGAGTTTTCAGCAAACAGAACACAGCATGTTGTTATCAATGGAGAGACGTCTACAGACATTAAAGTAACCTCTGGCGTGCCACAGAGGAGTGTTATGGGACCATTGCTTTTCACAATATACATAAATGACCTAGTAGATAGTGTCGGAAGTTCCATGCGGCTTTTCGCGGATGATGCTGTAGTATACAGAGAAGTTGCAGCATTAGAAAATTGTAGCGAAATGCAGGAAGATCTGTAGCGGATAGGCACTTGGTGCAGGGAGTGGCAACTGACCCTTAACATAGACAAATGTAATGTATTGCGAATACATAGAAAGAAGGATCCTTTATTGTATAATTATATGATAGCGAAACAAACACTGGTAGCAGTTACTTCTGTAAAATATCTGGGAGTATGCGTGCGGAACGATTTGAAGTGGAATGATCATATAAAATTAATTGTTGGTAAGGCGGGTACCAGGTTGAGATTCATTGGGAGAGTCCTTAGAAAATGTAGTCCATCAACAAAGGAGGTGGCTTACAAAACACTCGTTCGACCTATACTTGAGTATTGCTCATCAGTGTGGGATCAGTACCAGATCGGGTTGACGGAGGAGATAGAGAAGATCCAAAGAAGAGCGGCGCGTTTCGTCTCAGGGTTATTTGCGTTACGGAGATGTTTAACAAACTCAAGTGGCAGACTCTGCAAGAGAGGCGCTCTGCATCGCGGTGTAGCTTGCTCGCCAGGTTTCGAGAGGGTGCGTTTCTGGATGAGGTATCGAATATATTGCTTCCCCCTACTTATACCTCCCGAGGAGATCACGAATGTAAAATTAGAGGGATTAGAGCGTTCACGGAGGCTTTCAGACAGTCGTTCTTCCCGCGAACCATACGCGACTGGAACAGGAAAGGGAGGTAATGGCAGTAGCACGTAAAGTGCCCTCCGCCACACACCGTTGGGTGGCTTGCGGAGTATAAATGTAGATGTAGATGTAGAACACCGTATTACCCTCAGGGGTCCTTTGCTGAACGTGTGAATCGCAACCTAAATTCAGCTTTAATAATTTACCATCAAGTTTAACCAAGTATGTGGGATACTAACTTGCCATGGATTAATTTTGTGTTGAACACTGCGGTTCATGAGCCACTGAAGACTACTCCGGCCTCTCTCTTATTGGCCTATCCTATCAGTTCACCTTTGTCTAACTTATGGCGCATCCGCGACTTACTTCCTGAGCGGGTATCCCCCGGGGTTAATTAGAAAGAACTGTAATCGGGCTCGTCGCAATATAGCGGCCGCCCATGGTCGTCAAGCCGTTCGGTACAACCGCAATAGGCCTCCTTATCAGGGAAAATCGGGGGATGAAGCCTATATTAAGAATGTTCAGGGTCGAGGAAGGATGGGGGGCCGAGTAGGGAAGTGCACACACCGCTTTATAGGTCCATGCACGGTGCTCCGTGCGTTGGGACCAGTTAACCTGTTAGTCAGATATGGTCAGACCGGTAGGGAATATCGAGTCCATTTGAGCCAGGTGAAGTCTCTGAGTTCTAGTTTCAGCGGAGGAGGTTGAGCCGTGGTAAATATTGCTGCTTTGAAGAGCGCGCCGCAGCACGTTGTGTGAAGCAGTGACCTTCCGTTTCTGGCGATGGCGCCGCTGTGGCAATCACAGCATTGGTGTCTCCCTCTGGTGGGAAATGGGAAAGGTTGCCTGTTCACGTTCATTTAAGGGGCGCTATGAGCTCGCCAGTTGGTCGGTCTGGGAGAGTCTGGAGTCCGTCTGGGGTCAGTCTCTCGTCCCCAGCTTGCTAGTCAGTCTCTCGTCCGAATTTGGGGCACAGTGAGAGAACCGAACGAGTGGTTGCCCGGTCGGGGACTTATTTCCTGAATTTGAGTCTGATAGAGCTGCTCAGGCAACGGTCATCGGCGGTTGGATCGATCGGTTGGTCGGTCGCGCACTGAGACACAAGATGACCTGTCCGCCTTGAGCGTCGGCGCATGTGAGGTCGCCACGTGAGTCCAGTGGGCCGCGCCGAATAGCGAGGGGTAGTGTCTTTGCGGCCGACGCGAGAGCAACAAGAGTCAACCCACGACATCGGTCTTGCCGGTGCGAGCTGCGACGCCGTGAGACGGGAGATCGGCGCGCCTTCCTGCGTCCGTTGAAGCGACTGGCAGCGGACGGTTCGGGAGAGCGTTTTGGGGATGCTGCGCCAGGTCTTCTCCAGAAATCGCAGTTTGTTAGAAGTGATTAGTGATATGTTGTTTCATTTACTTGTTAAATTCTACTTGTTTTCTCGGTGAGGTCACCAGCCGCTTTGCTTTGGGGTCATCCCACCATTCTTCTCCGTTTGTCCATCCGTGGGTAGGTGGTTATTTATGAGTTGGGTGGTCCGTTATTCCCCTGTGGAGTAGTGGCGGGTTAGAGCAACCTGCGGTTCGGGTTGTTCGGTAATCTCCCTATCAATCTGTCGTACGTTAATAGCTGCCTCTGTCATGTTTGTCGGATTCGGTGTGTTAACGAATTTATTGCTTGAAGTGTAACGGCCTAATTCCTGAAATATATTTTTATCTTGCCTATCATCTTGAGAGGCGGTATATGTGTACTGTAGAGCATGTTTGGCCAACCTTGCATAATGTTATGTAAAATTGCATTTCATGGGCTTTTATTTAAATGGTCATTTTAGTATAGAAAGTTGCCACCCTTCCACCATAAGACTTTTCTTAGAAGTTGAATTCAAGTTGCACCTTCGGTGGCGAGTCAATCTTTTAATTTTAGTGTTTTGTACCATTTCCATCCCTTCTACGGGGTGCATAGTTTGTGTGCTTGTGTGAATTGTTAAAACTTTTTCTTTAAGGTAATCTGGTGTGTTGCAGATTTGCACCTGTGTAGTCTTTCAGAGGTTGTTGTGAGCGGTCATGACTACGGCCGTGTCGAAGGGGAGCGGCAAGGTTCTCGGCCCGAAATCTCGTATACTCAAAAATTTGTTTCTTTCTGCCTCTGAATAAATTGTAACTTCATATTTAGAAGGTGCTTTCCGCTTATAATTTTAAATCTGATTCTTAAAAAAAAAGGCTTTTAGGAAGAAAGTTCCCATTTGTTAAAAGCAATTTCATTTTGATTTCATCAGTTACTCCTTGGCAACTACTTCCACGCTCATATAGTGTGATTAAATGTGTTAATGTTCTTGATGAATCGCTAGTAAATAAAATAAATTCCTAATAAAAAGTTTTGAAAGTAAATTCACAGTTCACCCATGTTTAAATCGTCTGTGTTACTTGTCAAACACTGGTCTTAATCGTCTGTTTCTATAATTAGGAAGCAGCATCTGTAGCGACTGGAGCGTGGCTCCCCAGTTCTGGAATCAGCAGGACACCGGATAGTACATAAAACAACCTACACAGCACTTGTAGCCAAGTACATTTGGGAATTTTAATATTGTCTTTTATTTCCTGTGTAGCAATATTTTAGATATTGCACATCCTCTTGGCAAATGAGTGATAATTAAATGTCGTTATTCAATCTGTTGCTAGATGCACAATGTCAATACCACCACATTTAGACATCATATAACTAACCGTTTGTAGCCCGATCCAGAAGGGAATGGACTTTATAAACATTTTTCTCGTATATCCTCTACTGTCAGTGAGAGAACGAACTGTGACAACCATGTTACCTCAAAGTGACTCGTAAGAACTTCCAGCATTAGGTTACACACTAAGGCGATTTACATTTAAGATCACCGACACTCCCCTCCCCAAGGGAAAACTGATCATGGTCACCTACGGGAACCCCTGCACTGTCCACGCACCTTAGGAAAGTGTGTGAGTTATATCCATATAGGTATGTTCTGTATGCCTATAGTTTTGATAATTTGAAATGGATTAGATGACAGTGAGACGGACGGTTGTTTTAGTCACCAACTACTCGTGGAATTGAATGTTACTCTGCTGGATGACATGGTTCGTCTAATCAGTTTGCCAGCGACGTTAGTGAAGTCGGCTACTTCCTCTAGAATGAAAAGTGAGAAACAAGTTTTAGTATTATGCATATGCAACTACGGCAGTAAGAAACATTATCTTCCCAGAGGCGTTGCCAACCTAATGGTCTAACATTACAACAGATAGTTGTGTACGTGAAGCTGTTCGGTCCCGCCCCACTGCTCTAATGTATAATGTCGGACATAAGTAACTACAATTCTCTATCGAATCTATAATTAATTATCGTTTGCACAACACGTTTAGGATTTTCGAGATGTGTTGCATAAGAAATACAGGATTTGCTCTGAAGCCTGAGACACTTACAATGTACTAAACGGATATTCCGTAGAAATTACCCAGCTGATTTTCGTGAGAATTATTTTGTAGGTCTTCCGTAGAAGCCTATTTTACTGCCGATCCGGGGTTTGCATCCATATGTCCAGTCTGGTTCATGAGACAGATGCTCGCTAATTCTGCACACACGTCGCAGTTTCTTGCTTTATTTACTGTTGGTCCGAACTCAAGATCGCTGTATGATTATACACTGAAGTGACAAAGTCATGGGACACCTCCTAATACTGTGTCGGACCTCCTTTCGCCTTTTTTAGTGCAGCAACAGACGCGGCAGTGTCTCAACAAGTCTTTGGAACTCCCCTACAGGAATACTGAGCCGTGCGCGAACTGACTCTCGATTATGTCCCATAAATGTTCTATGGTAATCATGTCGGGGGACCTGGGTGGCCAAACAATTTGCTCGAATTGTCCAGAATGTTCTTAAAACCAGTCATAAGCAATTTTGGTCTAGTGACTGGCCCATTGTCACCCATAAAAATTTCACACTTGCTTGCGAAAATGAATTGCGTGAATGACTGCATACGGTCTCCAATGACTGGATCTGCTGGACCAGGCAACCCATTCCATTACGGAGTCACCACCAGCTTGCACAGTGCCTTGTTGACACAGTGGCTCCAAGCGCAAGCGCAATTTTGATATTAAATTGATATGCAAATTAATTAAATTGATCAATTTATTATCCCCTCAACCACCGGATGACGCCATGTGTTTTTCTAAGCCAGCACGTGCATCCTCGAACTACATTCTCCCGACCCCTCCCTCTTCTTTCTTCCTCATCTACCCTATTGGTGGGGATTTCGCATTATGGCGGGAATTTCGAATTTTCGGCGTAGAATTCAATTGTCAATTCAGAGGACGTGCTATTAACGGAAATTGTTGATGGAAATTGTTTATAAAACTGGAATAGGTGGTAGAGATCGGAAAAAGTTCAGAGGATGGGAAATCGGTGAATCATGCTCTGAGAAGCACATAATTTGCACTTCGTAGTGTTAGGATACTCTGGTTTAACTTCTGATCACTTTGTACACTGCGATTTCAAAGTCATTAAGATGGTCCGTGGTGCACTGCCAAGCATGTGTGCATTAGTGGTGTACCAGGATTCATCCCTGCCTTCTGCCTTCTGCACCATACCACCTAGCCACCTCGCGTGACCTTGGGATGGGCCCTGTCTGTCCCCCAGCGCACACTCGTGATGGCTGCTGCTGTTGCTTCGCCTCGTGGGTCCCAAACGGACCCACCTATCGCCTCCTGCCCTGCTCCGGTGCTCTTGAGATGAAAGGCCGTCGCTCCACACATGTTCGTGTTCATAATTCCTAAAAGCGGCCTGAAATGACGACACTTACAGGCACTTCCACTCCAGGAGGCGGAGGGCGGTCGCTTCGTTGGGCATATACCATGAACAGATTTGTTTTCGAAGGTATTTGCGTCTTTCTCCCGCAGCTGAGTCCTAACGAAAACGACAACATATATTTCGAGGGATGCAGCTGGCATTGGGTATGCCGGAGTGCCTGTCTGTCTCAGAACGAACAAAGGATGTTTTTATAAAGATATATGTGTCCAATTTTCCATCTACTTGCACACAAAGAAAGGATGTTTTCAGAAGGGGCCTCTATCTGTTTCACAGATTTTTTTTTTTTTTTTTTTTTTTTTTTTTTTGTTGACCATAGCAGCCAACTGCACCAAGGCTGCTTGAAGAAGAGAAAGATGGTGAGATTACCGTCCTCCTCCTCCTCATTAACAACACGTGTTTGAAGGGATGCAGCTGACGTCACAAGTATCAAGCTGTCTGTTTGCTGCACAATGAAGAAAGAGTGTCATTCTGAGGCTAGCAGCTGCGTCCAATTTTAGCCACCTGCCAGCAAACAAAGGTTGTTTGTCTCAGAATTTTTTTCTCCTTCAGAGGTGCATTCTGTTCCTCAAACACCTGCACCAAGCCTGCTTGGAGAAAAAAAAAGGCAAGTTACTGGTATGGCGTTCTGAATTCGTATTGGTCCTCTGCAAAGTAGGAGTTGGAGTCTGAAGGTATATAAAGATCAACCCCCACCACAATCATTAGCAGTCTTTGACAGTGCCTAGTTATGTCCGTGTGATTCCCGCAATATGAAACAGTCAGCCAGCGGTAGGAGTGGTGGGAAACGGCCAAACTTGGGGAAATTGCCATTTAGTTGTTTATAAAAAAACTATGAGCTCAAATTGCGACAGTTTATAAAATTTCGTAGGAAAGTATTCAAATTTTTCAGGTTGTGATAAGTTTTCGTAGCAAGCGCTTATAAATGTTCTTTTTCTCTTGCTCTTGCAGCATTCATTCCCGAAATGTTGGCCGAGTTAGAACGCAAGCTGAAGAGGTTGTGCTACTATTAAGTAATTACATCTCAAAATTCTGTGCGTGATAGTTTACATGTTCAAAGAACATCTCTTGAAGTATTCAATTCGTAACAGGGGCTTATAACATGTCTACTGTCGTTCTAACATAAGAGCTTGTGGAACCACCATGTAAGTACATCTCCAAATTTTGTGTGATACACTATGTGTTCAAAAGTATCCAAGCACCCCCAAAAAATATACGTTTTTCATATTAGGTGCATTGTACTGCCACCTACTGCCATGTACTCCATATTAGAGACCTCAGTAGTCATTACACAACGTGAGAGAGCAGAATGGGGCGCTCCGTGGAACTCACGGACTTCGAATATGATTAGGTGATTGGGTGTCACACGTCTGTACGCGAGATTTCCACATTCCTAAACAACACTAGGTTCATTGTTTACGATGTGATAGGGAAGTGGAAACGTTATGGGACACGTATGGCACAAAAGCGTACAGGCCGACCTTGCCTGTTGACTGACAAGAGACCGCCGACACTTCAAGAGGGTCGTAATGTGTGCTAGGCATACATTTGTCCAGACCATCACACAGGAATTCCACACTGCATCAGGATCCACTGCAAGTACTGTGACAGTTAAGCAGGAGGTGAGAAAACTTGGATTTCATGATCGAGCCGCTGCTCATAAGCCACACATGACGCCAGTAAATGCCAAACGACGCCTCGCTTCGTGTAAGGAGCGTAAACATTGTACGATTGAACAGTGGGAACACGTTGTGTGGAGTGACGAATCACCGTGCGAAATGTGGCGATCCGATAACACGGTGTGGGTATGGCGAATGCCTGGCGAGCGCCATCTGCCAGCGTGTGTAGTGCCAACAGTAAAATTCTGACGTGATAGTGTTGTGGTGTGGTCGTGTTTTCATGGAGGGGGCTTGTACCCCGTGTTGCTTTGCGTGGCAATATCACACCACAGGCCTAGATTGATGTATTAAGCACCTTCTTGCTTCCCACTGTTGAATAGCAATTTGGGGATGGCGATTGCATCTTTCAACACGATCGAGCACCTGTTCATAATGCACGGTCTCGGGCTGAGTGGTTACACGACAACATCACCCCTGCAATGGACTGGCCTGTACTGAGTCCTGACCTGAATCCAACAGAACACGTACCAGGCCTAACCGAACGACATCGATACCTCTCCTCAGTGCAGCGCTCGATGACGAATGGGCTGCCATTCCCAAAGAAACCTTCCAGCACCTGACTGAACGTACGCCTGCGAGAGTGGAAGCTGTTATCAAGGCTAAGTGTGGGCCAATACCATATTGAATTCCAGAATTACCGATGGAGAGTCCCACGAACTTGTAAGTCATTTTCAGCCAGGTGTCCGGATGCTTTTGATCACATAGTGTACTTTCCAAGTTCAGAAAATAGCTCTGTAAGCATTTTCTTATAAAATTTTTGGTCTCGCTGTTGCAGCGTTAGAGCTGCACCTGATAGACATTGAGCTGCTGATGGAGGCCAAAATGCGACAAGAACGCACGTACATTTGTTCTATATTGCCATTAGACCTTTTTTTCATCGTATACAGTTGTTTGAGACATATAGTATTCAGTGTTGTAAATGTTGCTATAGATCAAGAGGAGGCTGAGATCTAGTAGGGGTATGTGTCAAGAGTGATAACCAGGAGTCATCACTTTCATCTGGTTGTAGACAGCTTCTGTGAGATGAGACGGTGGCTCCATAACAACAACAAAATCCAGCGAGAGTGAAATGCCGGAGTGGGAGTGTGAGATGGTAACGGCTGAAAGGCTGCAACCTTCCAACTCGTTCAATTTCAAGCAAAACTTTAATAAAATGGCAAAGATAATGTAAATGAGAACACTGGGAGTAGTTGTGGTCTAAATAACAACAGATTTATTCATTCTTAATATCATATGGCAAAAGATGGCTATAGAAACGCCACACAAACATTTTTATTTGACAAACCAATTTGATTCCGTGATATGACTATGCGTGACGGAATATGTGAAATGTTTAGACAGCCGATTCGAAACAAATAAGTACACCCGTGCATCACTAGTTGTATGCATGATGCAGGGAGCAGTACCTCTGACGGTTCAGATGGTGTCTGGCACGACTCGTGCTTGGGTAGCTCAGTTGGTAGAGTACCTGCCCGCGAAAGGCAAAGATCCCGAGTTCGAGTCTCCGTCCGGCACACAGTTTTAATCTGCCAGGAAGTTTCAAGAATTTAGTTATATTGAATGTCCAGAAATCAAAGAGTGTTAAAGATAACAAAATGCACAGAGATCAAAACTTTTAACTTGTAATTATCTCAGTTAGATAAATAAAACAAATTTCGTTGGAAGGTAAAAGGATATTATGAAGAAAAGTCAGGAAAGTAACAACTAAAGTAACTCTTCTGCAAACAAAATGTGTTCTGAGAAAGAGTAGAAAGCAAGGAGGAAGATAGTGATCAGCATGTGGATAGTTTGACGAAATATTAGTAGATTCTCTCTTAAAGACGTAGTGTAAAGGAGAAGGAAGTTGATTTTTGTGGACGAAATGAAGAAAAGAAATAGGAAATAAAGAATTAGGTACGAAGGCGATAGTAATTTCTAATTTGTTCCGTCGAGGATGATGAACAAATAATTGAGGAGATATTTTGGGGGAATATGAGAAGCATATACGATTTGTGGAAGGTTCCACAAACTGATATTGAAATAAAGATATGAAGGAAGTAACTATAAGAAGCCGTTAGTAGGTAATATTTAGGAAAGACAATTGAATTATTAAGCTAAGCAAGAAACATGTTATTTCGCAGAAAGAGGTAAAGAGTAGAAAGTAAGATTAACCCAGAGAAGATTTCAATAAGGAAGAGTATGATGAGGAAAGGAAGGAACATAAAAGTTTACTATCGAGAAATAGGAGAAAGGGATAAGTACAACTGAGATAAAAATTTTTAAGCTTTAAAACAATGCAGTAGAACAGTAGAGAACATTTTGGAAAAGGAAGGGAAAAGAAGAGAGATGCATTGTGTATTTTGAAGTTCTGTTACAGCTAATGCCAAAAAAGAAGAGATTGCATAGAAAGAGTCGCGGGAGTCTGAGTCAAGGTGCGAGGATTTCAAAACATTATTAGAAATACTTGTACTGAGAATAATAAAATGAGGTGGAGGAAGGAATTCACTAACTTAATAACCATCATCACAATCTATTTCACACTTACTATCCATCGTGGTGAAGACGAGGAAATCATGACCAGTATATTAAGAAAATCAAGTACAATGGGGAGAGAAGATGAATAAATAAATTAAAATGTTTGTAAAGTTGTAGCACAATTTAAGGAAGTAACGGTTATAATAAAATAGAGAGTGATAGCATGTGAAATAGAGAATAGGTGAGGATGTAAGAGGAATAAGATAAACAAATGAGGGACCAACATTGTATTAGATATGAAGTCAGCAGACAAGGCGCACGACCATTGCGGCCAGAACGACGGCAGCACTGAGGAGAGTGGTTAAGTGTGAGAGGAAGGGACACTGAGTGTGAATGCCTGGTACGTCACCTTACGAGATGACGGAAGAAGAGGCATTGGTGGAAGCAGCGGTCCAGAAGGGTAAAACCTCTGGGGAAAGTTTCGAGAGCTACAACGCATCCTGGATACAATCGACATGTACCCTGACGAGAGCTTTATTCATACGAAAGCCACATCTAACCGTTATAATAATGGTTTTGCGAAAGTGTTAGATACTTGGCACTTCTATAGCGAACTGTTTAAAGCAGCATATCGAGAGATGATGGATGTCCACCCATCCGGAATGGAGCCGGACATATTATAGCAAGGAGGAGTGGTTGTTTAAATTCACCATAAGAAGAAGAGACGCATTGCTGTAACACAAAGTTCAGAATAACTGAAACTGTTATCAGACCATACAGGATTCAACAACTGGGGAAACAACCACTGAATACTCATGGGACGAAGCAAGAAAACGATGGATGGCTGTCCAATCTATCTAGATGAACAATCGAATACAATAAAATAATACACAACAATTTCAAAGAGGACGCCATAAAAACAGATTAAACGATAACGAGGTTAAACAGTTCTTCAATCCCAATTCCCAGTCCAGAGAAGAACGAAGACACAAGTGAGAAGACAGTAAGATGCACAAAGAACAGACTATGCAACACAGATGATTTGGAAGAAAGAAGAGCCTGGACCAGAAAAGATCAAGAAACCTTTTCAAATCCCCTCCCATACGATTATTGCATTTAACTGTCCTGGCAGAATATCCGATATCCCATATCGCAAATTGCGACACCTTCAGATATCATACCGAGAGACAGGAGATGACTACTCGTACGAATGCCTGGTGACGAATAGATCACCGACTTACCGACATATAGATTCGATGAATGAAGAAGAAAAGTTTTAGCTGCCAAAAACGGATCTCCAATACAACGTCACCATTGGCACATGTGAAATGGAGCAAAGGCAACCACGCATTCACGACACGCTCAGACATTCAGCAACCTTTCTCTCTTCCGACCGTCAATCCATGCTCAGCGGAGATGCGGCGAGGCGCATGCCGATCGTCATTCCATGCTTAACGGAGACAAGGCGAGGCCCACGGCCAACCGTCATTCCCTGTATATATAAATAGATATATGAATGGGTTAAGGTATTCCATGACGTCAGTTTCAATTTTGTAAAATAATTAGTAGGATTAGAAAATTATTAAGTTTGTAAAAGTCAAATTTGAAAATTTTTATAAAGTTATAACGCATAGATTTAAGATTTTTGGTAACATAAACATGTTTATGAATAGGATTATGCCTGTAAAGTCATGGGAATTATTCAGCTGAGTTTAAAATAATTCATAAAGCTTTATTATAAGAAATGAAACTTCCTTAGTTTACGATTGATATAAAAAAGATGGAAATAGTCAAAAAGGAGAGGATAATGTTAAATGAAGGTTTCCTCAACTTCAATACATATCCATCATCATTTAACATAATCTAGGTAATCAAAAAACAGATCAGCCTCACAGTTAAAATTTTTAGGGATAGCAAAAATTTATAGATAAGTTCAAATTTTTGAATTAAAATTAAAGTGTAGACAACTATATTTAAAGAAAAAGATCTTAGATTATTTAAGTAGAATTGTATAAAACCTCAGAAAATTAGAAAGAATGTTAAATTTTGAAAGAAAAAGAACATCAGTTAAGAGTGCAAATCGATAAACATGAAATCAAGTATAGTGTAAAATAGAATGATAAGGAGACTAGATCGAACCACTGTTTAAGGTATACAAAATATTAAAATAGGAAGTTAGTCAGTAAATATGTCAGTTGCTACAATCAGCGGTTTGCAAAACAATTTTGCATTGACTTCAATCAATTTCTCAAGCATTGATTGACCCAGCGTAAAATTGAACACGGGAGGAGGAGGAGCCCGCCGCTGTGGCCGAACGGTTCTAGGAGCTTCAGTCTGGAACCGCGCGACCGCTACAGTCGCAGGTTCGAATCCTGCCTTGGGCATGGATGTGTGTGATGTCCTTAGGTTAGTTAGGTTTAAGTAGTTCTAAGTTCTGGGGGAATGATGAGCTCAGATGTTAAGTCCTATAGTGCTCAGAACCATTTTGAGGAGGAGGATATGTAAGGTGGCAAAATAAATGGTCAGTTTTGCGTCTTACATAAGAGTTTTATACATCGTAACGAGAAGGTGAATATGACACCTAAGTTACTTCGGTGGTAGTGAGTAGATTTGCCTATAAGTATGTAATGCAAAAGGAATGACACTAAATCAATGGTATTAACACACTGCTCCTATATAATGCAAGGCTATGAGCAGAAGGTGAAGCAAACAGCGAGAGGAAACGTTTTGTGTGGAAGAAAGTGCCGGCAGAAGCAGAGGCCACACCACGGGAGGCACCATGAAAAGCTTTTAGGGGGCGTCCCACTGTGGGAGTCAGCGACCAGACAGGTGAGCAAGTAATTGGCAAGTAACAGGCAACCAGAAGTAAGACAGAAAGGATCTTTAGAAAATTGTGTTTCGGAATTCCAAATGGATACAAACAAAACCAGTGACACACTTGATTAAGTGAACTGCGAATCGCACACATGTGATGTACGTATTAACTTTTAGGCGTCTGGAGCGGGCACAAAACGTTCAATTGTCGGAAACGGAAGGACTAATTTGCCTAGATTTCGACACAGTTCAATGGGAGGGCCCTTGCGATTGGCAGAGATAATTTCCCTAAATTAAGAGGAACACTCCCATTAGTCGAAAAAAGCCGTGGCGTGGAGAACAAAAGAACCCAGGTGGGGAGACAGTTCGACTATGAGAAATACAAGAGCGAAATTTTCGGGGACTCTTCTCTGAACTGGCGTCAAGTGCAAAATGGGATGCATAACGCTCTGTGCAACACAGAGGAGAAATTTGTGTTATCGCCGGCCGCGGTGGTCTCGCGATTCTAGGCGCGCAGTCGAATCCTGCCTCGGGCATAGGTGTGTGTGATGTCCTTAGGTTAGTTAGGTTTAAGTAGTTCTAAGTTCTAGGGGACTGATGACCACAGATGTTAAGTCATATAGTGCTCAGAGCATGGCTCAGAGCCATTTGAACAGTTTTATGAAATTTGTGTTATCACTGCATTCACTGTCGCTGATGTTCAGCTAGATATTAGCTGTAGTGTCGTTGAGCTCCAACTGTCGAGAAACGAACCAGCCAGTTAGTTAATTGTTCTTGCGAGGACTGAGAGGGCATTTCAATGTGCACGCTGCTCCAGCCATGCGCGTGTATATCGCCATATTCCAAGACTAGGGATGAGTACATTTTTTCTCGCATAACGATAAACATAGTGAGAGTTTCTGCAGGAAAAATCAGCAAAGGCTTAATTAGTTTTTATAGGAACTTCAGAGGATGAGAGCAGGCATGCAAACGACAGCTCATCGCAGCTAACGTAAATACTGCGAGCAGAGGCGTAAATTTGTTGGTTCACCAGCTTGCGTCCACTGTAAACTCGACCGACCTTGGCTAACCTTTTGCTCAACTTGTCACAAAACTAACCATCTGAAAATAGACTTGATTGTCATCCTAAATAGTACCGAACTTTGAACTGGAATCGGATGATTTATCATAGTACTGGCCAAAATCATGACGTAGTCGTAATAATAATTTTGTAAAGAAACTTTCAGTTAAATTTTACCATTGTTATGTTTAGGATTATTTCACTTTCTGAGGACGAGATGCGTTCGTTTGACAACTGTTATAACATTGTCACACTGTAAATTGTGTAAATGCATGTATTCCTGTGATAAGATTGTAACATTAAGCCAAAAATGTTTACAACAGTTGTTCTTCTGATCTCAAAACCTTACAAACTCACTGAGGATATTAAGAACAAGCAGGTTTGTATTTACGCTCAAAATGAAAATGATAACACTTGTTTAACATGGTCAGTCCTGGCTTGTGAAAGAAATTACACAAAAGATCTGCAGTGTACACTCAGTACGGACTAGGTCTCAACATTCGTGGATGTTATAACTTTGACAGTAGCAAGTTCCCTGTAAGGATTCGGGACATACAAAAATTTGAGTCCCAAAATCCCAGAATATCGGTTCGCGTTTATGGGTTGAAGAACAAGCAGGAAAGAAAGCCAGATGAGCAGGACGAGCATACTGTAGTTGGACCACTCCATTTTCTAAATATGCAGGTGAATGTAATCTTCATGTAAACATGTTGCTCTTCTGTGAATGTGATAATCAGCTATTTATGGCTCAAAGACATGTCGTTCCCCCCTTTACAGCCAACTGTCGAGACATAAAGACAAGAAACACATTGGCTTTATAACATTCTTAGGGATTGTTTTACTCAATGTTTCTGGAAATCTGTAGCAGCATAAGTCCTGAAACAGTGACTGTAAAAAAAAAATTGCTATAAAGTTATTTTAACTAATTAGTCCTGATTTTTGTTTCCACTCAACATTTATTATAATCTCAAATTAATTAAAAGCATCTTGACAAATCTGAAACAAGTTGTAATATACTTACAATAATGAAATAAATCATGCACAACACACTACATGCTTTCTGTCTAAAAACCAGACTGACTCCTATGCCAATATGGCTACCCCTATTTTCTATATATATATATCCTCAGAATTGTTTAGAATCATTTTCCGATTAATTAACAATTAAAAACTTTCGTCCTAAAACAAATGTCACATTTTAAATATTACCTAGATTCTTATACAGGGTAAGTAGCGTAAGACGTAATACTGCCTTTACTCCGTGGGCGATTGCACGTATCGGCATGCGGTTACATGCGTAACATCACTATACGCGTCTTTTCCAAACCGTTCCAATGATGGTAAAAAAAAGTATAGCGTCCCATTTAAAAAACATGTACTTGCCTCATTATCTCGGTCAATATAAACGTTGTGATTATTGTGCATGTACCAAAGTATGTGCCCCATAGTCGGTAATGATTCGCCGAACACCGCTTGTCGATACGTGCAATCAGCCCCGGAATAATGGAGGTGTTACGTCTTACGCGACTCACCCTGTATAAATACATGAGTGAACTCTAATCTTTATATCTATATCTACATCTACATTTATACTCCGCAAGCCACACAACGGTGTGTGCCGGAGGGCACTTTACGTGCCACTGTCATTACCTCACTTTCCTGTTCCAGTCGCGTATAGTTCACGGGAAGAACGACTGCCGGAAAGCCTCCGTGCGCGGTCGAATCTTTCTAATTTTACATTCGTGATCTCCTCGGGAGGTATAACTAGGGGGAAGCAATATATTCCTCATCCAGAAACGCACCCTCTCGAAACCTGGACAGCAAGCTACACCGCGATGCAGAGCGCCTCTCTTGCAGACTCTGCCACTTGACTTTGCTAAACATCTCCGTAACGCTATCACGCTTACCAAATAACCCTGTGACGAAACGCGCCGCTCTTCTTTGGATCTTCTTTATCTCCTCTGTCAACCCGATCTGGTACGGACCCCATACTGATGAAAAGTACTCAAGTATAGGTCGAACGAGTGTTTTGTAAGTCATCTCCTTTGTTGATGGACTACATTTTCTAAGGACTCTCCCAATGAACCTCAACCTGGCACCCACCTTACCAACAATTAATTTTATATGATCATTCCACTTCAAATCGTTCCGCACGCATACTCTCAGATATTTTACAGAAGTAACTGCTACCAGTGTTTCTACCGCTGTCATATAATCATACAATAACGGATCCTTCTTTCTATGTATTCGTAATACATTACATTTGTCTATGTTGAGAGTCAGTTGCCACTCCCTGCACCAAGTGCCTATCCGTTGCAGATCTTCCTGCATTTCGCTGCAATTTTCTAATGCTGCAACTTCTCTGTATATTACAGCATCATCTGCGAAAAGCCGCATGGAACTTCCGACACTATCTACTAGGTCATTTATATATATTGCGAAAATAAATGGTCCCATAACACTCTCCTATGGCCCGCCAGAGGTTGCTTATGCTGTGTTGAAGCAAGTATAAACGCTTAGGTATCAAATTTTAACAATAAACTTGTTATATTTACTAATTACAGGAGATTCGTATCATATAAAATGTTACTACCAATTAACAGACTTCTACATATTAGTGGAATTAAAATGCCATAATCGTTTCCTTCGTAACTTTTTCACAAGTACATATTTCCATACACCTCTATGTCAGAAACTACTGTTTACAGTTAAAATTTATGCGTTTTTATTAGTTTTAATTGGACTGTTGCGTTTCAGCTTCAAGTGTCTAAATAACTTTACAGCAGAAAAGGACTGTGAATCCAAGGAACTGGCACATGTTGTTATATCTACAGAAGTATATAAGTTCATTAAATTCAAGAATGCTCACCACCAGGAACAATGCCCATTTGTTGTATACACAGACTTCGAATGCCTCCTTGCCCCAATCACCCGCTGTGAAGTGAACCCCTTAGTCTCACATACCACCTTCACACTAAAGCACATACTGTATGCAGTACACTACCAACTTATATGTTCATATGATTCAAGTCTTAACAGCTGTGAATAAACATATTTCCATCCACCACTATGTGAGAAACTACTGTTCGTGGATGAAATTTAATCGTTTTCATTAGTTTTAATTTTACTGTTACGTTTCAACAACCCCAAAAGGATTTGAGCAACTGAAATTTGAACAAAACCTTTCCTAACAGATCTATGTAACAGTCCTCATTTTACAATAAACTGGAGGAACAAGCATTTTACTTATGTTTGAGATAAATCCTATGTTTGATTAAAAATGTAAATTAATTATGAAGCATTATGCAATAATTATTATTCAATAGTACAATGAACAAGTTATTTCTTAACTGTATGACCTAACATGCAACTTAGGGTTTGAAACTAGTACAATATTCGTAAGTGTAAATGTACTAATCCCTGGACTTTACATAAATGTAAATACTCTTGATGTTTGCAGGTCGCAGACTAGTGTTTGGGATGAAATGTCTGACCAATGAGGAATCTTACTATATTTCATATGTCAAGACACTTCCAATGCCATTTCCCTCCTTTACAATCATTCAGACATGATACATGAGAGTGCAGTTACATATTACATCTTTTTGGTTGTGTTTTATAAGTAATTGAAACAACACTGATAACTGTGTGGTTCGGCCTTATAAATAATTGGTACATCATAACAATTATATGGTTGAGCATTATACATTGGTAATTGGTTCATAAGTGACACATATATCATAACAGATATATGGTTGAGCATTATATATATATATATATATATATATATATATATATATATATATATATAACATATTTAAGTAAAATCAGTATCTCCAACAGTGCAGAAATGCTGGCTTGTTCCCTGGATCCTCCTATAAAATATGTTTTAGTCGCTTAATAAAGCTGACACAGTAAATCAGAAGGGTTTCAGCAATAGAGACATATGCATGTGGACAGAGGGAAGGATAGCTTGGTACTCTAATAATAAGTAAGAAACGAAATAGAAGATTCAGAGTGTTGGAGTTGAAGAAGAAAAAACGACAGATCCCAAAGACAGGGAATACCCCTGCCCAGGACCCCCACTGTTCCAGTACTGCACTGTGGCGCCAGAGGGAGAAGAGTGTTTGGCATTCCCTGCAGAACGGACTTACCACAGCTTCACCTTCCCAGTCCCTGAAAATTTACTCCAAAACTCCCTATTGATTGATCAACGAAGGGCGAACAAATAGAATTCTTCTGGACAGAGTAAATGACAAATACAATTGGTTAATGAAGTAATAAATGCTAGATTCAACAGCTGAATTATAAGCAGTCTCTCTAGTATCTGGGTTTGATCAAACAAAATCAATTACATTGACATATAATATTGAAACGTGTGACATATCTAAGACATATCCATAAAATTTACTAAAGCAAGGTACAGAATTACTGTGTTCCTCTGATATCTATTGCTGCTCAAACATAAATTATTATATAAACATAACAATATAGAAATAAGGTAGCCAGATGCATCAAATACAGCACATCATATATAAAAAAAGTACACTTCATCACCAGCAGATCATCCAAGTGTTACAATGTTCACATTATGTGAAGCAGGTTCATATACATCAATATATTTGCTAAACATCACTGACCAAGTGTGACAATGACAAAGAAATTTTTTGTTACATTTTTAAAATTAAACAAGGGGCAGGTCTGAGATATAAAATTAAAGTTACTGGAATCTCAGGCAAGTGGTATAGAATTTCCGTTTCTAAATGTCATGCCATATATAGGTCTTACATTAAGTTCAAGGACATATTTCACATCACAAAATGTTACAAAATTTTATATAAGGCAAAGGCTATATATATATATATATATATATATATATATATATATATATGTGATCAATTATATTTATGATATTGCTGTTAAAAATTGCTGTGGCAGGCTGTATGCCATGAGAAAGCAGTTTACCACAAATACAATAAATAATTACAGAGAATTAGGTTGTATGTGACAGCACATGTCAATACATCAGTAGTTCCAATTTTGTGCCTGTAAATTGTAGATTAATTATACTATTACATTTCTTTTGAAAAGAAAAGAGTATTAATAATAAGTGATTGCTGAGAACAGTATATCATTGTATTAAGCATAGGCAGAAAATATTACAAGCAGCAGTGCATATGAATAAATACTCAAAGTTTGAAATTACATTGACAATAGGTTATTATAAAGGAATATATTGCATGTAAAAGTATATCATTGTATTGATTGTAGACAGACCAGATTAAAAAGATGATTATAGTATGCACCGTATCATGTATAGGTAAGTGTCAAGCAGTTTACAAGAAACACTGATTGTTAGCCTTTTCAGAGATCTATTTTCATGGAAAAATTATGTCAGTTTTCAACTGTTGGAATGTTCATAAACGTTACGACTGTATCACTTGTAGCACCAAACGTCCTCATTTCTTTACAGGTCGAACTCCAACTTTAGAACAACTGAGCCGACATGAACATTACAGGTCAGGAAACCACAAGGATGGCTAAAGGGATTTGTCCACAATAAATGTTAAAGGCACCTTGTTCTCGTAGCTTGAAAGTCGTCATCCCGAATTTTTCAGCATCTTCTTGTAGAGACAGAGCCATCATGGTCACATGCCACTGTAGACTCAAATTTACATTGGCAAATTAAATACCAGCAGGTTACTTCCAGAACACACACTGCTCAACAGCAAGTTGACAGATTTCTCATTGGTCATCACCACGTTAAACATGCTGTAGCAACATCTGATCAGACAGTAATTAAAATTGGGCACAGATAATGTAAATTCCAGCATAGGTTAAGGCAAAGGGCAAAGTACTAGTGGTTAAATATGAATAGGTTAGTACTAGGAGTAAAATGGTTAATTCAGCCACTCTAAAGGTATGATAAATATATTTATATTTCCTCTAAGTTTCAAATTAATGAATCTGCTAGTCTTCAATTGAAAGTAGATGTCTGCCTGACCCATAACTATATCATGAATACGAATCCTCAATCTTTAGATTTCCTTTGCTACTCATCAGTTTCAACACCACATCGGAGAAAATTAACCAGTTTTCATTAATAGCCAGATAATAACCTAACATTTGTATGTATTGAAAAGCATGGACTTACTGTAACATACAGCAGTATTGAATATTTCAGATTTATGTAGACACTCTGACAAAAGACACCTCATATCTATACTGAGGAGAAAGCATGATTTGTACAGATACCAGACATGTTGCAAACATCATCCATATCATATAGTATTAAGATGGCGAAAGAATATTTAAATAAAACTATCAATGATTTGGTCATCGAAGTGGTAGAAATTACATGAAAGTAAAACTATGTGAATCTAAAATCCTGGGAATCAGAACACTTCTGTCCCAATAAGTATCTCCAACATAAAATTCCAATTTCTTCATGCTCCACAGTTGAATTACAGAAGTAATACAAACATAATATATTTCTATCTGATAAATGTTCCCTTTCCAATTACATATTAGATCTAATACATGTTAAGGACAAGATCAAGACAAAGTATTTTCATATTAGATAGTAAATCAAAGTCTATCCAGTGACTTTCGAATAATTGGTATAGTAACAGGTCAAATCAAATAAGAACACATATATAAGGCTACAGACAGTCTTACCTAGTTGTAATCACATCTCAGTTGTAAACTAATAGTATATTGCTATAACAGCACAGACATCTTAAGTAACATTAAAACCAACTTTAAACATTTTCTCAACTTTCCACAAAGTCATCAGCACTATGAGATTATAATTTTATCAGCATAGTCAGAATAACTGTATAGACATAAGTAAATATTACACCAACTCTCCTCAAAATTCATACTCTGGTTGTATTATTAAATCACACATTATTAAATCTGCCCAAAGTTTGTACTTGTATCCAGATAACCAGAAAAAACAGCTTGCCTAGTGTAAAATACGTGCTCCCCTTCCTTCTGCCGTCCAGTCTCTAACTACTTGTCTGAATCAGAAAGTGGAAGAGGGTGAGTTTGTACAGATAAGTAAGAAAGGATGTGACTTGAAAAGGAAAGAGTCACACCAGCTCAGAGCCTTGGGTTCGACACCCTCAAATTGTAAAAAGAGCTTGCAACCTCCTGAGGAAAGTTTCGTTAATGATTTGAGACTGTTATCATTTGAAATAGAATCTGTTCTTACTGTCCTCACACAGTTGTTATGCTTGTCACTAAATGTTACAGCAGAATTTGTAGCTCTGACAGAATCACACAATATTTTTGAATATCATCTGTCAGATATTTTAATACTACACAAATAGTCAGTCACATCGTCTGCTTTTACATTGAAAATTTCACGTTATAAATCCTGTTCCTTCACACTGAAGGACTATATACTAAACTACTATGTTCATATTTTACTGGTACACAGTAGCAAATCATTGCACGATGAATGTTAATAAGAAAATGGATATTATTTTGAAAATACTGGTTACCAAAAATAATTGAAACTGGTGTTGCTTGGTTCTTCCACACTCTAAGTTAAGTGTCTGGTCAAGATATAGACTTGTGTCTCACAAATTGCACACTGTATACTCTAGGATAGTAGAAGGATCCTAACTGCTCTTACTAACTAGATAGAATAGTAAAAGGAGGAGTGAGTTCATAAAATAAATATAGAGTCACTGGCTGGGGAAAGGAACCATATGCCACAAGGTGTATGTATGAAAGTGCCACAGATCTCCAACTTGTTAAATTCCACTACAAAACTATTAAGAAATGTTTCTGAGAGGATGTTCACCTGCAGATTTTGCCTTGAGTATACAGTGCACAGCGTGTACTCTCAACTATTTCAACTCCTCAAATCACTATTTAATTCATAAAAATTCAAAACAAAATGTTCAAATATTCAGTGACAACAAAAAAATTAAAATAAATGTCTTCTTATTGGTTATTTCACTTTCATTGGGTTAAAGTACTCACTGTAGAGTTTGCTAAGGTATATAGAATGACCTTGACTGTGTAAAGTAAGATGTATAATAAATAAATTTCCAGTGGTGTTTCAAATATTAAAGAGCAAATATCATACTGCTAAATGGGTGAATAAGTTTGTCTGCACAAATTCCTAAGTCCAAATAATAACAAATTCAAATGGTCCTACATAAAATCAAATGGCCCCCAGTCTATGCCAGGTAAAAGCATACACAAATGTCCAAATATACCCTTTTCAACCCCCACTCTATTAATAGACAAAATAAAGGTAAAATTATGCAAATATTCACACACAAAAGAAATATGAACAAAAACTACAAAAAATATTTTACAGTACTAGCTTCAAATGTATTAATTTATCCGAGTTCTCACTCATCAGTGTTTGCATTTGCAAACAGCAGTGGACATTAACTGTACTTTTTATGAGTTGTAAATTTCTTTCAATTAGTGTCTTTATTATTATAGGGTCAGAATATCATAGTGTGGCATGACAAGGTGTACAACATAGATTTGTGTGAATGGCATAAAGTATACATTCTTCAGAACAAGTTTACAATTTGCTGGTTGTTTTTCAGTCTTGCAGTACTTTCATTAACTGGGTAATTGTTTTCTGCAAAGCTTCCTCAAATCTGTCTGCAAGCTACTGATTTCAACACACACGGCCTTCCTTCACAACTTGTACACATACACTAATTAAATTACTATTAGATGCCTGCTGCAAATTTCCAAAATGTCTTTCCTTTCCTAAATGCACATTTTGACAAATTTCATTTATGGTTCCAATCTTTTGGCCACTATGGTTACATCTGTCACCATAGTCACTAACTATTTTCACCACTTTATCACAACTAACATATTTACTACAGATTCTACAGATTTACTAATCATATTACCACCAGTAGACTGTTCCACATTTTTCATGTCAATTTTATCATCTGAGTGCACACTTTGACAAATTTCACTTAAGACCTTACACTTTTGATCACCATACTGACGTTTGGTACTATAGTCATTGACTACACTTAGTACTCTATCACTAATTAGATCTTCTTTTCCATTTCACAAACACATTCAGATACAACATCACTAACATCAACTGCTAACATTAACCTATCATGCATTGCTCTACTGGTTTCTAACTCATTACTCAAACACTCACCAGAAATTCCAGAATCATTCAGCATCAAATCATCAACTTTACTTCTACATATTCCATCCCATCTAATTCTGAAAGTAACATATTATCGTCAACATCATTACCATCATCATCATCTGAATCATTCTAATTAGAAACATTACCATCACACTTAATATTATTTTCAACACCATACTCATTTCTCTCTTCACACACTTCTTCAACAACCTCAGCACTGTGACTACTCTATTGTACCACATCCTCATTTTCCTGATTATTATCTACTGTAATTTCATCTGGAATTACTCTGTCATTCTCACTTCCATTGCCTAGCACATGAGTATCAGCTTCCACACATACAACACCAGTGTCAGCATTTTCACTCATTTCACAGTCACTCAATATTCTCACTAAACCATATTCATCAGTTCTGTTCTCATCACTATCAACAGCTACTACTGCATAACTACTGTTAAAGAAATTTGTCAAAGTGTTTTCTTCTAATTCAAATTCAGATTTTTTACTTTTTTCATTATTGTTTTCAGATAAAAATTTTTCCCAAAATTCGCTATCAAACTTCATTCTAGTCACTTCAGGTTGTATTGTGTGTACAAAATTTTGGTATGTTCTATTTGTTCTGCCCCTTTCCCTTCTGAAATTGCTCTGTGTCTGATTGTAATTCCCATGTCTATTTGCCCCATTTCACCAGGCTCCGAAAGAAGCAGGTCTCAGTTTACCGGACCATTTCTTCTGTTTTCAAAATTGTTACTACTGTTTCCCTGATTCTGCCCCCACTGCCTATTTCTTGGTTCGAAATTCCTATTCTCAGGTCTCTACCTACCATTTCTCTCCCCATTTCTCCTGTCATCAGTTCTAAATCTGCTATTGAAATGTTCATTGAAAGCTCTGTTAGTGTTATTGCAGCTATCATCAGGTCTCTCATTATATCTGTCATTTCTCTCCCATGCTAAATCCAATTTATCTATATATCTAAGGAAGTGTTCAATTGTATCATCAGGTCCATAGACAAGACTCCACTGTACCTACGTTTTAGGGCATCTATTTGGATCATTTCATTGAGTGGTTTATCAAGATGTAGTAAAGTTCTTAACTGTTGTTCACAAAAAGTTTTGATGCGTCCACGACCCGGTTTGAAATTTGGCACATTCAAAAATTCTGACTTAAAACTAGCTTGTTTAGTTTCTGACCAGAATTTGTTCATGAAAGCTCGTTCTATCTAATTAAACGACATTTCGGATTTGATTGCTTGGTTTGCCCATGATAAAGTCTCCCCATCCAAGAACTTTTTAAAAAATTTAATTTTCAAATTATCACTCATTTTATCAGTCAAGTTGTCTTTAATCTGGAACATGAAATCAACTGGATGTATATTGCCTTCCCCTGAAAATGTTTTTATGTTTATGTTACTCCACAATGGACTGTAACTACAGAAAGATTTCACAGCAACTTCCCTTCGATTTCTTGAAATTTAGATTTGAAGTTCGAAATTTCGCCTAAACAAGTGCCTACATCATCTTTTAACTCCGCGAAATTATCATTTCCAATTTTAGTGAAATTTTGTACATTTTGATCCCTTTCTGTGAATTTCTTTACGAAGTCTTTGTTGAGTTTTTTCAATTGTAACACTTCTACAGTAGGAACTTTTTCGAAATTTTCCACGGAATCTAGTCTCTCTTCAAATTTTTGATATTCCTATTTTAAGGTAACAATTTCCTCTTCTATAGTCGACACATTTTTGGAATTTTCGTCTACTTTTTCCCAGCATCTTTCTAAACTCTCTTTTGTCTCATGAATTTGAGTTCCTTGTTTGTATAATTTTTTATCGATCGAATCAAACTTTTGATCAAGAGTGATTCTATGCTCATCAATTGACCGTTTTTGTTCATCCATCGATCGTTTTCATTCTTCCATAAGTTGAACTAACCTATCCAAAGCTGATACATTAGGTTTAAATCCACGACAGGGTGTAAATACACTCTTGTGGTCACTGTCCTCTCTGATTTCATTGTCCCGATTAACTACATTATTAGCAGTAATATCTACACTGTTTTCCAAGTTTCCATTAACCTCCCCATTATCATCAACTTGCCTATTGTCGTTAACCTCTCTATTATCTTCCATAATGACAAAGCAGATGAAAAACAGTTTCTAAAAGTAAAAATTCAAATAAATTTTGTACTTACGAACAGTTGATTCTCCAAGTTGCGTTTTCACATAAGTATACTTTGTAGTGCTACTCACGTTTTTCTTTGTCCTATTCTCGTAAAATTTCAACAAGTGGGTTAACTCTGAAACAAAATACAAGATTAGTTTACAGATTTACACTGGATCCCAGGTCCTCCAGCAATTATAACATTCTTAAGGATTGTTTTACTTATCGTATCTGGCAATCTGTCGCAGCATAAGTGCTGAAACAGTAACTGTAAAAAAATAACTATAAAGTTATTTTTTAAATAATTAATCCTGTTTTTTTTCACTGAACATTTATTATAATCTCAGATTAATTAAAAGCATCTTGACAAATCTGAAACAAGTTGTAATATACTTACAATAATGAAAGAAATCATGCACAGAAAGCTATATGCTTTCTGTCTAAAATCCAAAACCAGACTGACTCCTATGCAAATATGGCTACCTCTATATATATATATATATATATATATATATATATATATATATATATATATATATTCTAAACAATCCCAAACAATCCTCAGCATTGTTTAGAATCAATTTTTGGTTAATTAACAATTAAAAACTCTGTTCATAAAACAAATGTCACATTTTAAAGATTATCTAGATTCTTATATATTAAATACATGAGTGAATTCTAATCTTTATATAAGTTGAAGTATAAACGCTTAGGTATCAAATGTTAACAATACACTTGTTCTATTTACTAATTACAGGAGATTCGTTTCATATAAAATGTTCCTACCAATTAACAGACTTCTACACATTAGTGTAATTAAGATCCTGTAATCATTTCCTTTGTAACTTTTTCACACGTACATATTTCCATACACCTCTATATCAGAAACCACTGTTTATGGTTAAAATTTATGCGTTTTTATTAGTTTTAATTGGACTGTTACGTTTCAGCTTCAAGTGTCTAAATGACTTTTCAGAAGAAAAGGAATCCAAGTAACTGGCACATGTTGCTATATCTACAGAAGTAAACAAGTTCAATAACGCTCACCACCAGGATTCATGCCAATTTGTTGTATACACAGAATTCGAATGCCTCCTTGCCCCAATCACCTGCTGTGAAGTGAACCCCTTAGTCTCACATACCACCTTCACACTAAAGCACATACCCTATGCAGTACCTTACCAACTTAAATGTTCATATGATTCAAGTCTTAATAGCTGTGAATCCTATGTCAGAGATAATCCTACAGTTTGGTTGCTCACTGAACTTGAAATCTCTCATGAGATGTTGATAGGTTTTACACCACCTACCGAATCACAGGAGGATAAAAAATTATTTCAAAAACCATTTATAATGGATCAAATAAGAAATTATTCAATGATGTGGGTAATTGTCATATTTGTAGGCTATCATTAGATAGAGAAGCAAGAGCTCTCCAAAGGGACCACTGTCATCTCATGCAAAAATTTCGCATATCACAACACATCCAATTTGAAGTATCTGTATCCACGAAACACATCCGTTTTCTTCCATAATTTAAGTGGGTATGACGCTAACTTTCTAGTTGAGTAATTGGTTGATTTCGGTTGGAAGTAAAATCATCTCGGTGTCCTGCCTGAGAGTGTTGAAAAATATATTTCATTCCCCAAATGAATGACGCCAAAAATTACGTTCCGCTTCCTTGACACGCTACGTATTGTGTAGGCACCACTCCAGAAACTCGTTGAAACTCTACGTCGGGAAGATATTAATATCACCCGACGTGCATGCCACAATGAAAAAAAGTTTTAGCTCGTGACTAGGAAAGGAGTTTTCCCTCATTAGTATATGGACAATAAGGCGCAACTCGATGAAAACAGGCTACTCAACATATCATCGTTTACTGGTACTCTCATAGGCAATGAAGAAACTACAGTAGATTATAAGCATGCCATGAATGTCTAACGGGAATTCAACAATCCCAGTTTGGTTAAATACACAAGAGTATACATGGACACTGAGGAAGGCTTGCTTGTGGACGTTTTTGAAAGGTTCTGGAGCATATGTATGGCCACGTACTCTCTGAACTCGCCTTTAATTACACGGCACCTGGGTTGTCCTGAGATATAATACACAAGAAAATGAGGCAGCCATGCGAAATGGCCTGCGGTTATAGCACTTCCACTATGAGTATGCTAAAACTCATTTCGTGGAGCCAAAGTTACTTTACATGGATACTGGTATCTTCATCTGTTGGGTGAAGAACTGTGATCCATAAAGAGTAATTAGGCGTCACGGTAATGCTGCAATACCTACCTTGGTGTGGTCTCTGCTGGTGCCTCAAATGACGAAAATCACGTGATATTAAATTTTTTATTAACAAATACACCATGAGTGACATGGCTTAATGTGCTTAAAACAATATTAATTTGTTATTAAGAACTAGGCACACCCTGAGCCTCTTCCTATTGTGCACAGCTCCAGAATGAAACCACCCATTCAAGTGTTTCAGTTATGAAATATGGAGTTGGGGAGGGGATGCTTGTATCTTATTGGTCCATAGAGGAGGGGTGGGGGTGACCCTCCTCAACTGCCGGTGATTCCCCAGGCTGGGGGAGAGGGGGTGGCCTTGAATGTAATTTGCCCAGAATTGTAACCTGATATCAGAAGCCCTTATCAATGACCTTGAGGCAAGAACGTTATCATAACTCGTTCTCTCACTGCCAACTTTCTGTAAACGTCCTAGAATTCTTTGTTTGCTGAAAGTGCTCCAACATATGGTCACTTTCCATTGGTATTTGCAGTAAAAGCTGAACTCTTGTATTCCAGTCAAGGCTGTCCAGATTTTACTGTACACACTGTGTTTAAAGTAATTATTTGCACATCTGGTGTGGATTGTGTTTTTCCGGTAAAAGATTATGGTTACTCACACTGGCGACAATGCAGAGACTAGCGAGATGGACAGGTGTCTCCTGAGGCAGATGACGGTGGAGTTCATAAAGTGAACGAGTAATCAAAACAAATTCAGATTGTAGCAGAATCATCTTGTTGGTTTGCAACAGTCCAGTGAGCAATCCCGTTCACAGATGAAAATCAGTTGTGTATAAGTGAAGGCTTCAGAGACTAGCAAGAGATTGACTAGTACTAATGGTACATGGTTATTTACCGGCATTAATACATCTGCGGATGGTGCCATGTGAAGTTCTTCCCGCAGCTACAATGCTTTGTGCAGGCGCAAGCTATGGCTCTAGTATGTAGCCCAAGTATCACTATTCTGTTCTCCCTTTCGATACAATGTGCAGACATGTGCGGAATACGATACTAAAGACCTCTTCCACATTTAGGTTTCTTTTGAGTACACAAACAATTAAAAGAGTAATTTCTGTAATACTAATGGCTGCATCTGTTTGATACAGTGCCTCTTTTTCTTAACACTTGTGATATATAACCATTGGTGGGAATCAATCCCAATTTCCAAATATCTGTATTTGACAGTTTTGCGGAGAACAGTTGTGGAATGAGAAAAAAATATACTTCTCCACATGTAATATATTGCTTACATTGTTCTTACTGTAATATGTGTTAACGATTTCGGCATAGTTCACAGGTAAGTAAGTAGACAGAGCACAATTTATAATCTTGTCTCGGTCTTGGTGGTCTGGAAGGTTTGGCTGTACATTAATCAACTTTCATGTACTTTTGTTGCCCAGCAGACAGTGTTCATTGGAATTTAATACACTTACTGTCTTCCACAAGGACAAACACGCCATTCATTCTGTAGTCATAAATCATAGCTTCCATTCTGACACTATCATGTAAAATTTTCTCGTAGACAAATAATAGGGACACTTAACAAAAGTGGTAAACTGCTTACCAAAATCAGGCTTCGCGCCTGGGCTTATGATATGATACATAAATTTGTTGTACATATTTATTCCAAAATCGAAGCCCATCTACACTGAACTATCTATTGAAACTGACTTATCATTGTTCACAATCACAATGCAGTTTCCTTGATACTCTTCTGCCGCAGAGAAGTTATAGCGTGATATTAGGTAATCACATGTCATCCATTTTGTTAAAAATCCCAGACAACCTTAGTTTCAAATCCAGATCCATTAGGTGATAGTCGTCTACACAGAGTTGCCACAATGCGTCAGGCAGTCATTTCTAGAGAATTCACTGTTTCCTTCTTTACCATAAAAAACCGTTCATTGTCTAACTGTTCTTCGCAGAGCCCAAGTATACACCTGGCCACTTCTGGCAGGAACCTGATATATGTGCAGTCATTATCTTTGTAATATTGAAACGTCCCCTCAGAAAAATTATTGAATTACTGTGCTGGTAAATCCCTTACGTTATTTGATTTTCAAACAGCTGAGCAAAACCGAATGTACTCAGACATTTTGATCTTTACCTATTCTGATCAACAGTAAACTGACACACAATATTTTTTTAGCGCAACGCAATCTGACTTTCAATAATCCCTACAAAAGAATGGCCCTGACTAACATTAACCTATACCTTTCAGAAATCACTTACCTCACAAAACTCTATGTTACTCGAACTACTTCAATACAGCGAGAGCCACTACTCCCAGCTAAATAAAGGATACAAACTACTGAAGGCACTAATTACTGATAGGCATAGTTAGCAAATGAAAGATTTTGATAGAGAACAAACAATGTATTTACCTTAATAGTGAAAGGTCTCTGTTGGGTTCCTTTCATGTTAATTTCTTAAATGTGTTACCATTTACGGCATAAATTCCTCTTCTAAATTTACTGTGGTGTTTGTGACTATCTGGGAGGAGACTGAGCAGTGAAACGTGTTACTTTTACACATAAACAAGAACGACCTGTCACACTACTACACTTTAAAACACAGTTTATATGTAATTCACGACACACAGTCTCATAGGGAACCTACATCCGATTTCTTTTATATACTGTATATGATAAGATGCTGTCATCCCCCTTCCCTTCTGTGTGAGAGGATGAATGAGCAAATGTATTTCTGGTTACATGCTTGATGGTAGCAGACAAGCCTGTGTGCTAGAGAACAGTAGGACCAACGTCGGAACAGGTAGCTACGCTTTCTAAAAGCAGAGAGGTTTCTATTCTGAGTATGGTCCTGTCCGTCCCTTGTCATGTTGGTATAGGAAGCTGCCTCTCTGGTCACTTTCGTTTTTATTGGTTAAGCACCCTCGGTAGGAACCCACGGCAGTCTGTCCGCGGCGAGCGTCTGAAGTGGTAAGATCTCCAGCTAAGCGCGTCTCTGCTAAGTCCGTAGGACAATGGATTTCTTAAGTTCAGCCTAACTGGAAATTTAATCACCTTTATTTCAGGTTTAGCTCTAAAATATCTAATGTTATCTTAAATTGCAACGCAGTGTATTTCGAGTGTGAAGTTCAGAATATCTTCCGGTAGTTGCTTTGTCACTACTTTGTGAGTAAAGTGGAACCACATGTTGATCTGTAACTCTAACTAAGATCATCAATCTTAAATGCGAATGTGCATGAGATTATATAACGTCTGGTCTTGACAATATTTTTCAATATAGCATCTTTTCTTTACGTTCAACCCACGTGGGGTGTACTTTGTAAGACCAGTACCACATGAAGCATGTGGTGTAATCATCAAAGTAGCCCCCAGCTATTCTTTTTGGGAAGATTTCACAGGGAGTTAGTATGAATTCAGTATACCAGTGTGTGGTAATTACATGACGGACAGGATTGTGCTATGAACGTAACTTCTTTGGGTGAAAATTGAATCG
This sequence comes from Schistocerca cancellata, assembly GCF_023864275.1. Lineage (NCBI taxonomy): Eukaryota > Metazoa > Arthropoda > Insecta > Orthoptera > Acrididae > Schistocerca > Schistocerca cancellata. The sequence goes on from NC_064634.1 coordinate 513,125,956, forward strand.
GTTGGTTGTGGTTAATTTCCTCTTGCATATGTTTCAACGTTCTTCGCGTGTTATTTTATGAATGCAGTGTTGTATGCAGTCTCCCAATCTTGGCTCCATATGTGATGTATTCCGTAAGATTACAAACTCACATTTTCACAATCCTAAATAAGGCACCAGTTTAGTTATGAATCAAGTTTAATATGCTGAAATTTCAGTGATCAATGTTAAAATAAATTTCCAAATATAAACTGATTTATTTCTTTTGTTTAAGTTCTCTTTCTTCTTGAAGAAGTATATATATATATATATCACCAGTTGTCGTATGACTAGTAAAAGATTATAATTAATGTTAGTCTGGTTGGGAATTTGGTAAGCTAGACTGGATACCTGGTGAAACAGTTGGTCACTAATGCAAGGTTAACTTCCCCAGACAGCTCACAGCTTTTAACCCTTTTAACCCACTTTTATGGTCTTGAATATGAGCACCGCTTTCAGAACAATTAATGCAACAACATTACAATAGTGTTCAAAAGTCATAATATATATAGCATTTCATGACATCCAGTCTTACAAATGTATTGTCTCTGATGGACACAGTCCAGATCATCCGATCTCAAAATTCCGCCATCTCTCTCCCCACATCCACCACTGCTGGCGGCTCACCTCCAACTGCGCAACGCTACGAGCTGTTAACAGTCAACTGCCCAACACTGCAATAGCCAACAACAATACAAACCAGCCACAGACTGCATGCAGCACAGCCAGTGATTTTCATACAGAGCGCTACGTGGCGGTGGCGTTACCAATATAAGAATGTAAACAGCCTACTTACATAGCCCCCATGCTCCCCACAAAAAATTTTACAAATTGTTTTGGGCACTGGCCAATACATATTTGTTAAAATTTTTTCACAATTACAATAACAAAGAAATAAAATGCACACACTTATTGATACAATGTTGGTCAAAAGCTAAAATTTTCTCACAGTCCATAAAGACAGTCCTGATCGTTCATCACAGTAAAATAGCAGTTTTTCTCAAAGTCTGAGCAGTAAAAGAAAATGCACACGGAAGTAGTAGATTTCCATGCAGTCTTGAAGAAGTAGTGTTGTCCTTCCAACGGAAAGACAGTGCTGACTCTTGACATGCAGACAGGTAATGGGCCACAACAGAGCAAACCCACAGCAGACTCAGTTGAAGTTTTGAAGAATATTGGTAGGTAGATCGTCATAGAGCAGACCCACTGTAGTCCTGGTAGAGATTATGGTATTGGTGGGCCACCAGAGGTGCAGACTCACTGCAGTTCTTGTAGAAATAATGGTATTGGTGGGCCATCAAGGATTCAGACCCACTGTAGTCCTTATAGAGACGGCCAGCAGCCATCTGTTGCGACTGTGCAGGTGCACAATCACCATCGAAGAGTCTTGTGGAGAATATAGCAAGTCCATAAACCACCACTTGTGCACTCACAAAGCTTTTGGAATTGTCCTTAGAACCAGTAATGCTGTTAATCAGTCCCTTGCTGAGTTACTAACACACGTCCAAACACTAACAGTCCCCTTTTTTTCACATATTGTGCATATACTATGACCAACAGAAATATGTGCAGTGAAATGAATGCTTACAAGTTACTTAATTTGATGAACTGTTGTCAATTACAATTTTATAACATGATAATACAATAAGAAATGTACAAAATACATCATTAAAGAACATAACAATACAGATAATATTTGTAGTAATACAGGCTTTACAAAAGAATAGAAATAAACATGTACCTCAGTGTTACAGGAATTATGACATAAGTAAATATATAAAGTAATGAGAATAGTTTTCGAAACATGAATTTCACACATGAGCATTAAAACAGAACAGAATAAATGATGTCTAAACATCTTTACAAAGAAAATAACATATTATAAATGCAAATTATATTTGAGGATAACAGTATTCCTCATCATAGTGAATGTAGCTTAGTACTAGTAAAATTCTGCACCATAAACCTTATTAACTCAACACATAAAGACAGGAAGAACACAAATACACAAGAGTACACAAACACATAGCAGAAAACACAGGAGAGAAGGACAGGGTTTGTTTTTAGTGTAACATTTGGTACTGCAGTCCAACCCAAAAGTTCATTCCATAGTTCTTTCGTCTTATTTCAACATTTGTTTCCACCAAAAAAATCCTACACAAGCATGCTTTCTGTATTTATATGTTCACATATTTCTTATGTCATTATTTATTTTCCATTATCTTACCTCATCATTTATTTCCAAGAAAATCCTACCTAAACCTGTTGTCCCTAAACCCTACTTTTTTGTTCATATCCTCTTTCAAAATAGTTTTTTGGCCAAACCATTTTCTTATAGCTTCTCAATGCATTTCTTCCAATTCATCACAACTCGTTCTCTTATATAGCCTACCCCATCTTAAGCTACCTTAAATCTACAGAGCTCAGATACTAAACTAAGGGACGAGGCAATTCAGCAACACAAAACAATTAATACAAACAGCAATGACAAAAAATTTAAATTGGCAAAGCAAGCAGCAATATATATAACTTAGCAAAGCAAATGCAAATATGAGCCAGTGTGCAGCAAAAAGAAAAATAAATCAGTAGTAAAACTGACTTAACAGAGTAATACAAAGTGAAATTTAATAGCTATATGCCTGGCAAGCAGCAGCAGCAGCAAATGCAATAACTTATATCTAATCATGACAAAGCTCAAGCAGAAAGAATGTTACAGTAAAGATGGCCACGTCTAATACCTATGTCACATCTGAACACTAGAGTGGTACATCACCCTGACTTACTGTACCAAAAAAGTTACCAAGTCATTGACAAAAATTATCTGTGCAGTTCCTGTGAAGTGGAAATGTCTTTTTGTGCTCCCTCGTTTTTTTGGAAGTAGATCATAAAATTGTTATTTACTGGATCTGTAGGCATAAAATATCTATATTAGTACATCTATTAAATTTTATTTTAACCTATGCTGCAGTGCAGCTAGAAACTAGATATTAAACAAAATGAGCAAATATATATATATTCAAGGCATGATACGTCATTCACTAGGCAAATGGCGTCTCCAAAGGCAGTAAAAAATCTCTCAACTAGAAAGACAATAGATGTAAAAATGTTTCTCATCATTTCATTAGGCAATTTAGTAAATATCATAAATTAAGAGCTCCACAGTGTAATCATATGTTTTCAAGTTTGGGCGTGTCATATTTGCAATGCTTTCTACAAAGAAATGTCAATAGCAAGGATAATGGCCTCTTTTTTTTCCTCCACCTAATGGCACAGCTGGGTGCTTACAGTGCATTATGTCAAGGTGACCTACCTTCCTTACCGAAATATTTATGACATCAGTTTCCACTACAGTGACTGTCTCATATAAAATAAAAAAAATTCAAAGGTTAGAAATTTACATTAGAAGTGTGTAGAAACAAAATCTCATATATAACAGTGTCCAAAAAGTTTTGTCAGCATTGTGGTAACTAACATTCATGTATGTACACACATTTCATAACTCTTAAAGTGCGATTCTTGGTTTCCAACATCCTTTTCATAAATCAGAGTCCCTAACCACTACTCCTTATACCTTACCTTATTGCGCATGTACATATACATATTCATCAACACGTCTTCAATATTTCATTATAATAAATGCATAGCATAATCAGATTCCTCATATATTATCATCTCCTTGATCATAAACATACCTCAAAAGCATAATACACATCGTCGTCATAATAATAACATCATAACACCTCAGTCAAATCTCAGAAACGTTGTAGCTTTCTGCAATAGTCTCAAAATCTAAAACAAATTCTCTGCTCATGTCAATAGTGTCATCTACCGCAAACGTACTTAAATCATGATCCCATACCAACCTTTGTATCTTTGTAATTCAGAAATCTTTAAAAATAAGTGTTTTAAGTACAAAATTAATCACTCAAATGTGTGTCCTGTAGCGCCAACTGCGTCTTGCTGTAAAATAATCCTGTGGAAGTGTCGTAGTTATCGTCCTCCGAAAGCCAAGTTCTACAGAAGTCAATGTACTTACCTCATCATAAACAAAAGTGAAATGCTATGCGTATAGATATCACAGTTATTACGTACATTACCCTGGTCAAGAAAGTACTATACTGTAATGTATTTTTGTGCTACAAAAAAGGCTGTCTCATTGTAGCTATACCACAAAGGTTACTACTAAAACATGTTTTACTTTCCAGAAGAATTCAGAAAAACTGTGCAGATATAAAACAGATACACCGCAAAAGCAACCATGTAAATTCTGTCACATATTAGTAGCATCGTGATATAATCTTGTAGCTGTCAAAGAAACCAAATGCTACGTCATCTTTAATCTCACAGAATGTACTTCAAATAAAGAATGTCTTTTCAAGTAAACCAAAATGTTGCATTAAAATCTCATTAGCAGTATATGTTCTAAGTATGTAAGCCGTATATTCGTTACGTAATCGTGCAACTAACAAGCAAGAATGTACAAATAACACTGCGTCACCTGTTCACTATAACAATGCATTCGTAATTTCTGTTTAAATAAGTTCTCTTCGTTCTTAACTGGATATTTAACTTCGAACATTGTTGCATGTTAACAGTTTCTAAGTCTGACAAAGCATACTAGTAACGTGAAGTGAAAAATTTTATGGCAAAGGCTAAGTTAAAAAGCAGATTATCTCTCAATAAACAGTTTTACATGTGAAATATGGTGTAAACCTTTACTCTTCCTAGTACGCAGAGTTTCAACTTCAAAGCACTTATCTTGTATATGTCGTTAAGGAATTCTAAAATTTTTCTCGGGGTTAGAGTCTATGTTATTTTTCCCTGAGTCAGCCGGCGCACGTGGCTGCCTGTGGTGCGAGTCATTGTCTGTCTCTTCATAGGCGCGTGTCGTTATTGGGATTAGGAGACCTAACTTTTACAAATTCACCTTGCCGAGAGGGCCCAGCCCTGTTTGAATCCCGCCAGTTCTGATGAAATTCAGGTCTGCCGTTATGATTATATCGTCTGTCGTCATGTCAGTAGTTTGTCTAGTTTCTTTCTTGTCGGTTACGTGGTGGAGAACTTCTCCCTGAATCGTAACTGCACACTGGACTGTTGCGTCTTAAGTTATTCTGTCTCCCTTGATAATAACTGTTTTGGTTCCCATATTGTCTGTTTCTATGGTTATCTCTGTCATATTCATTATTACGGAAATGCAATCGTTCTCTACAGCTATTATTTTGCCAACTGTTGTCATACGGGTGGTGTCTGTTTTGGTCACGATTTGCGGTGTAAAAAGAGCCCTGTCGTGTCCAGTTATTGTTTCTGTCGTCGTGGAATTGTGACGGATGTGACTTGTAATTGTTGTGCTCCTTTTTTCGCGTTCCGCGATTGTCAGTGTCAATTTCCAATTCTTGTAACAGTCCCTGAAATGCTTCAACGTCGTCTTTGCAACGTCCTGCCAAAATAATATGTCGTCAATGTTCAGGCAATTTGATTAAGCAAATGCGGATGAGTTCTGAGGGGCTGTATGGGTTTGACAGGTACTGATTCTTGTGCAACATGTCTTCAAAATATTTCACAAGACTGGAAAATTCAGATTGTTTGAAATGTTTCATCATTATGATGCTATGTTTTACTCGGTCTTGTGTAGCTTGAGACCAATATGCTGAGAGGAAGGCAGGATAAAATTCTCCTTCACTGTGACAAGCGTGAATGACCGATCGCATTCTTTCAGCTGGTTCATTCTCTAAGTAGCCACACATAAATTCTAATCTGTGCTCTAATGACCAGTTGGCAGGAAAACAATGAGAGAATTGATGGAGCAACGCTTGTGGATGAATGTCGTTGCCAGAATTCTTAAATGTTTTGAATTTACGTGTAGTAATGAACAGCTTATTGTCAAAATCATCGTGTCGGTGAGTCGCATATCGGTCATTGTTACGTCGTGTCGGCGGTTCCATCTCAAAATTCGGTGCACCTTCCCAATTTCTTTCATAATTTCCGAAATGCCCTGCGTTATTATTTTGCGGCTTTTCCGTATTTCTAAGTCCCTCTTCTCGTGTTGGAGCGCGAGTGTCCTCTGAAATATGTAATTTTTGTATTACTTGTGTCAACTGATCTTGTACTTCCCGGATTTCTCTTTTGTGTTGCGTATTAAATTGATTCTAATTTTGTTTCAATTTCTTAATTTGTTCATACTCTTCAGCGTCAGTGATGGCTACAGGTCTTGTGTCATTCAGATCACCATCTACCTTTGTAGATAAGTTAGTGAACTGATGCGAAAGTTCGGCTACTTTCTCCGATAGTGTACATATTTCCTCAGTGTGTTTTTCTGAACCAAGTTTCAGAGTGTCCATTTGTGTTGAAATAGTATCTACTGTGTCCTTTCAGTTTTCCTGAGTTTTTGCAAGTAGCGTAACCGAATCGGTAGATGCAACTGAGTAAGTCTTAGCTTGCAAGGTCTCATGATTTTCATGAACAATAGTTTGCAGTTCTTTTATGGCTGCTTTGTGATTCTGTAATGTATTTTCATGGCGCGAAAAAATAGGCTGAAAATGCTCACAAATTTGTGTTTTTAGGTCATTACAGACTTTTTGACATTTCGATTCGATTTTATGTAACTCAGTAGTTAAATCTTCACGTGTTTGTTCAAGTGTGGTGTGAAGATTTTGTTCCATTGCGTCTAACTGTTGCTGTGTTTGTCTCTGGTGTTGTTCCATTGTGTCTAACTTTTGAAGATTTTGTTCCATTGTGTCTAACTTTTGAAGCTTTTGTCCCATTTATTGCATTAATTGTAATAAAAATGCACTGGTGTCTGAAACATGTTCCTCAGTGCTATTGGGCAGTGCATTTGAACCGGCAATATTCGCATTTTGAAAAGCAGAAAATGTGTCTTGACTTATTTGAGAAAACGGCGAGGACGCAAAACCTGAATCTACAGTATTTGCAAGATTGCGTCCTGTCATTTCGGAATCCTGAGGCGAGCTGTTGCCGACCGATCGATCGATAATGCTTCCCTGTTCACTATTTGATTCACTGTCTATGCTATTATTTGCCGCCCGCTCCATTACCCTATGCACAATTACCAAATTAAAACTTTGAATGTCTGTTAATTCACTACACAGTGGTGCTGATAAGCTACGCTCGTCGTCACTATTATTTCTCAGTTTACTTTGGAGCCTACTGTTACGTTTTTCACACACCATTATTGTCATAATATTTCATACGATAACACAGAAAAGTACAATTTGAAGCGCAAAATAACAAAACACATTTACATAGCACTGAAAATAATATCTACTTAATTGCAACTGCAGCTGCAGAATACTTGGTGCAAATCAACATGCATGCCACAACTGTTTTACTGTACAACAATGAAAAACTACAACTACAAAGGAAATTCTCGCTATAATTATGTGCTAGCAATAAACAATACCTACACTAATTACACAAACTACAAGAAAAAAAGCAGAAGATTCCAGTGAGGTATCCTGGCAGGGTCGCCATATGAAACGTCCCCTCAGAAAAATTATTGAATTACTGTGCTTGTAAATCCCTTACGTTATTTGATTTTCAAACAGCTGGGCAAAACCGAATGTACTCAGACATTTCGCTCTTTACCTATTCTGATCAACACTAAACTGACACACAATATTTTTTAGCACAACGCAATCTAACTTTGAATAATCCCTACAAAAGAATGGCCCAGACTAACATTAACTTATACCTTTCAGAAATCACTTACCTCACAAAAATCTTTGTTACTCGAACTACTTCAATACAGCGAGAGCCCCTACTCCCAGCTAAATAAAAGATTCAAACTACTGAAGGCACTAACTACTGATAGGCATAGTTAGCAAATGAAAGATTTTGATAGAGAACAAACAATGTATTTACCTTAACAGTGTTCAAAAGTCATAATATACATAGCAGTTCATGACATCCAGTCTTACAAATGTACTGACTCTGATGGACACACGTCCAGATCATCCGCCCTCAAAATTCCGTCATCTCTCTCCCCACATCCACCACTGCTGGCAGCTCACCTCCAACAGCGCAACGCTATGAGCTGTTAACAGCCAACTGCTCAACACTACAATAGCCAACAACAATGCAAACCAGCCACAGACTGCACGCAACACAGCCAGTGATTTTCATACAGAGCACTATGTTGTGGTAGCCTACTTAGAATATGAAAAATAAGAGATGCGCCAGTTTGATCTTGTCAAGAAGTGTCGACTTCTCTGAAAGCTTACTCACTGAGCATACAAACACATCTTATCATAGTGTCCCTGACATCACATGCATGCAGCCTCACCTATCACTCCCTCTCCATCTTTACTGCGTTGCAGCCTTGTGGCAATGTGGGCACAGGACATGAAACAGAAACTATACAGGGTGAGTCACCTAACGTTAACGCTGGATATATTTCGTAAACCACATCAGATACTGACGAAACGATTCCACAGACCAAACGTGAGGAGAGGGGCTAGTGTATTTATGTAATACAAACCATACAAAAATGAGCGGAAGTGTGTTTTTTAACACAAACCTACGTTTTTTTAAATGGAACCACGTTACTTTTGTTAGCACATCTGAACATATAAACAAATACGTAATCAGTGCCGTTTGTTGCATTGTAAAATGTTAATTACATCCAGAGATATTGTTACCTAAAGTTGACGCTTGAGTACCACTCCTCCGCTGTTCGATCATGTGTATTGGAGAGCACCGAATAACGTGGGGATCCAAAGGGAACAGTGATGGACCTTAGGTACAGAAGAGACTGGAACAGTACATTACGTCCACATGCTAACACCTTTTTATTGGTCTTTTTCACTGACGCACATGTACATTACCATGAGGGGTGAGGTACACGTCCATTAGCATCTGCATTCGTAAGGACCTGGGAATAAGTATCTTGAAATAGCAAAGCTGGTCGACTATTTGTGTGCTGTTGTTGTGAATACCTGAGGAAAGGGGTAGAAGGATGGTGACATCATGAGTAGCCAACATGTTGTGTGATATCTACACCTTGTCACAGAATGTGAAGAGGCTTGATCTCTCTGTGATTCAGGATAAGTGGCAGTCTGTCACAGATTGATGGCAGAGCATAATGCTGATGCAGACGCAGAACACAGAACATCACCCGGTGCACATCATTGAGCATGAGGCTAAGCTGCAGCGACCCCTGTGTGTTCCCACTGTGACTCAACAATATTGCCAGCTGTACTTAGATGAACCACTTTTATTGTTTCACCAGGTTGATGGCCATATCCAGATAAACAGTCATCCAGACAAATGGATTCTCAAAGCATAAACTGGGTGACAACTCCTAATTGGTTTTGGCCTCGTTTGCCTCACATAGTGCAGCAACTTGATGGATGTACCCTGCAGAAATATTTAGCCATGCTGCCTCCCTCTCTCTCTCTCCCTCTCTCTCTCTTTCTATATATATTCTCATCAGTCTTCTGACTGGTTTGATGCAGCCCGCCACGAATTCCTCTCCTAACAGATGTCCTCTCATCCTTATCAGCGTTTTCCACATGTTCCTTTCCTCTCCGATTCTGTGCAGAACAACCTCATTGCTTACCTTATCCGTCCAGCTAATTTTCACTATATGTCTGTAGCACCACATCCCAAATGCTTCGATTCTCTTCTGTTTCTGTAGTTGCACAGTCCATGTTTCACTACAATACAATGCTGTACTCCAAACGTACATTCTCAGAAATTTATTCCTCAAATTAAGGTCGATATTTGATATTAGTTGAATTCTCTTGGTCAGGAATGCCATTGCTGGTCTCCTTGTGATGTCCTCTTTGCTCCGTCCGTCATTGGTTCTGTAACATACCTTCTCTGTTATGTTATTGTTGTTTTGTGTTGTTGTAGTTGTAGAGATATGAAATTATTGTAGCGGATTGCTTAGTCAGCCGTACTTCGGAATTTTTGACATTAAATGAAGCCTGAAACTTGCGTAATAAATGCTTCGTGTGAAGTGCGATTTGCGACATAAACAAAAATTAATTGTGGAGATGCAATCCACTGAATATTAACAGAGAAGCTTTAGAACAATGTGCACGACAGACTAGATACATTCAGAGGGTACGTACATTCGCGTGCAAGTGGTTGCGATCTGATGAGAAAGATCTATCTTAACCCATTAAGTACCACTGTCCTATTTTGGGGACAGAGCACATATTTGTTTATAAACACACAATAAATTATTAATTTGCAACTATAACTGTTCTAAGCCAACAACTGTATGCTTACAGGAAATTAAAAGCAAGAAATCCTACCATTAACTGATTTTAGAATTCTAAGGCACACTTTTGGTTATTATTGGCATTTACTTCATCGACAACTTAGTAATATTTGAAATATGTGGCAAAGATCTTTTTGTGAGTGTTTATAGTCAACAATGTGTCTTTTAAACTACTTGCATTGTTAGCTCAATTGGAGTTATATTCATTGTTTTCCATTGTTATAAAATTTGGTGTACTCGAAATAGGACACTGGGACTTGGTGTTATCATTTCAGTTATTTGTATTGCTGCACATTCGGATATGAAACTCTGCTACTGCTGATGTATTTTCTTTTTAGAACGTGGTAAATTTACCAGATTTTGTTGCTGAGGTAAGTAACGATCCCTCTCTCTCTCTCTCTCTCTCTCTCTCTATATATATATATATATATATATATATATATATATATATATATATATATATATATATTACACTATTACAGGACATGAAGTTACTGAATATGTTACCCATTCGTAAATAATACAGTTCCAGATGGACAGAGGTATTTACACATTCCCTTTTCTGTACTTTGTGCTAATGTATTATTCTTTCATTTCACCTTATTTGATTACATTTTGTTTCATTTCATTTTATACAGATTATAATGGTCTTCAGACGAGATAGATACCTCACTAACGAAGAAATAATAAACAGTGACGCATTCTATAATACGGTGTCAGATGATCAAGACAATATTGATATCACTGTATGTCCTCCTGAAGTAGACCGTATGACCAATGAAGAAGAAGGTCCAGACTATGTTACTGGAGCTGTGGAACTCTCAGATGTGCCAGGGGCTATTGAATTACATTATGTTGCATCAGAGAATAACGAAGAAACTGTATGTAAAACTTCACTGCCAAGTATATCCCAAGTTTCCAGAAGTAAATCGAAGAAGAGACGTCTTATTGATGAGAAAAGCAATTGGAAAAAGATACCTCCAGTTTCTACAAATCTGTCTCAAACTAGTGAACATGACATCAGCACAAAGAGAGAGGAATTCAAATTGTTCAAATGGCTCTGAGCACTATGGGACTCAACATCTTAGGTCATAAGTCCCCTAGAACTTAGAACTACTTAAACCTAACTAACCTAAGGACATCACACACACCCATGCCCGAGGCAGGATTCGAACCTGCGACCGTAGCAGTCCCGCGGTTCCGGACTGCAGCGCCAGAACCGCTAGACCACCGCGACCAGCAGAGAGGAATTGAAGGAACCACTTTCTTCCTTGACTTCGAAAGAGATATTTGAAGAACTGATGAACGAAAACATTTACGAGTTCATAGTGAAAGAAACTGTGAGATATGCAGTAAATATGAAGAATATGCAGGATTTTATCCTCAGAGTTGAAGAAGTGAAGGTCTTTGTCAGATTTCTTCTTTTTTCTGGCTACCATAAGCTCCCTGCTGAGAAGCTATACTGGTCTGAAGATGAAAATGTTGGCATACCAATTATAAAGACCGCTATGTCAAGGAATAAATATCAGAAGTTGAAAACATTGCTTCATTTTCAATATAATGACTTAGTCAGTGAAAACAAACACGATCGCGGATTCAAAATTAGACCGCTCTTGAAAATGATAAATGAATCTTTTCAAAAATTTGGAATATTTGAGAAAAATTTGTCAATTGATGAAATGATAGTCAAATACCATGGATGAAGTGGGCTGAAACAGTTTATCCGAGGCAAGCCTATTAAATTTGGCTCTAAGTTGTGGTCTCTTTGTGGAGCAAGTGGCTATTGTTTCAAATTTGATTTATACTGTGGAATGGCTCCAGAAGATACTGCAAGGGATGACCTACTATTGGGATCAAGAGTAGTCCTAAACATGCTGGACAGAATTAAAAACCCGAGAATCATTGAGTGTACTTTGACAATTTCTTCACTAGTAGAGATCTTCTGATTCATCTCAGAAATTTGGGTTTTCGAGAACTGGGACTGTCAGAGAGAATCGATTTGGTGACTGTCCACTACTGAGCAGCATCGAACTGAAAAACACAGTTCGAGGAAACTATGACTACCAGTTCGACAGGAATGGTGAAGTCTTATTTGTTCGATGGAACGACAACAGATGTGTTACAATTGGTACAAATTCTGACAATGTTGAACCTTTGGGAGCAGCTACGCGATACAGTAGACAAGCTAGTAGGAAGACACAAGTGTAACACCCTGCCATTTTGAAGTCGTATAACGCATACATGGGAGGTGATGACCACCATGACTGGTTAGTTGGAAAATATGCAACGGTAATCAGAGGGAAAAAATGGTACTGGGGTCCTATTTACACGTATGCTGGAAATGGCCCTCGTAAATGCCTGGCTGTTCTACAGACTAGTACATTGGAAAAATGCACTGGATTTACTGGATTTCAGACGTGCTGTTACATTTACATACCTGAAATTTGACACTGGAAGACCGAATATTGGACATCCAATGGAATAACCATCAAGTCAGTTGAAAGTGGTACCAGACATCAGGTTTGATGGAATTGGTCATATGATTGACAAAAGAAGCACGCAAAGAAAATGTGTAAAAGCTAAATGCAATGGGAAACCAAAAACTTATTGTGTTAAATGCCGTGTAATACTGTGTGTGAAGCGTTTTGTACCATTTCACAAGAAATAAATAGTTAAGACTTGAATAGAGTTTAGTATGCTATACGATACTGTTAGATCCCAGTGTCCTATTTTGAAGACGGCCATTATATCAGCATGTATAAATATTCCTTGGCTATTTTTGTACTTATTATGGTTCATCCATTATGTACATTAAAATTAAGGAGTAAATAATTCAATTTTTTAAAACATTTATTTGGGACTTAATGGGTTAATTTTTTTGAAAAATAAATACGTCGTAACACACTCGGAGATTGCGAACGTACAATCAGGGTAGAGGCACGTACGCTCTATCATTCCCCATGGCCTGGGTAAAAGAACTGCAGTTATTTAAATTTAAGAATATTTCTTTTTATATCGGACTCCTATTTTTATACGAAAAGGAAGATAGCAGTTTCTGAATGTCTCGCCAAAAACACATCGGAATTAATCTTAGCGGCCACCAAAAGAAAGTAGTGAGCACAATCACGTACCTCTATTGTTCAGCAGCGCCGTCATGAAGATCGTTGCCTTCATCTAAAATTCGCCTTCTCGAATTAACAGAATAATTTGTACTCCATTGGTATGGGATTTAGGCTTGATCTTGACAGAATGTAAAACACATTTTTCATCATTTAACACCTTCATTTAACACACACGTCTTTACGCCAGCACATCAGAACAAAAAGTAGTTAATACTAGAAGTAATAAAAGAATCTCGAAATTAGTCTTTGTCAGTCTTCGTCAGTTTTTCAGAGTATTCCTCTGGTATGACAGTCGAACAAATTTTCTTCTTGTATCTTTGAGATTAAGGTACAACATTTTTTAGTTCCTTTTTATCGCCCCCTTGGGCGAATTGTCCGAAGAAATGTCAATTTTCTGGGCAATGAGCCCAAACACTTAACACTTGACTGTTATACACACGTAATGGGACTGCACTGTGAGTGTCTTTCTTCCCATATCTTCATTCTACAAACATGGTTTTGATGCCAGTTCTGACACATGGCAATGAGGACAAAACATATACATTAGGATATACAGAACACACTTAAAACACACATTAAATTACATACTATACACACAAAATCTTTTACATTGTCTTTACATCGTATTTCACATAAAACCATCACATCTGGATCATTATACACATAATTGTTACATACTCCTTTTACCTTCTTTCTCTTCTTTTCTTTGCCGGCTAGGATTACCCGAGCGGTCTAAGGCGCTGCAGTGATGGACTGTGCAGCTGGTCCTGGCGCACGTTCGAGTCCTACCTTGGGCATGGGTGTTTGTCCTTAGGATAATTTAGGTTAAGTACTGTGTAAGCTTAGAGACTGATGACCTTAGCAGGTAAGTCCCATAAGAATTCACACAGATCTGAACATTTTTGAATCTTCTTTTCTTTCTTTTTTTATGTCATAGAGTATACACAAAATTATTTTATTATCTCTTTGTACATTGCATTATACAAGGGTATTACATTGTTTTGTACATAATATATCGCCGTATTAACAGCCTTCTCGTTCGCATGTTGACAATAAAAATCATTTTTCATAAGTCTTTGTCTCTTGAGCAAAAAAATTTTACAGTAAAGTCATATATTTATTACAGAGTAAGTATCTAGGGTGTGGGACTAGCAAAGGCGTTAGTTCTTGCTTAGAGTTGCTTGTGATTTCCACTGCTTCCCTCTTCAACGTCAGGATCTGCTTAGTGACATCCTTTTCGTATTTTACTATTGTCTCGACATGGGTAATATAAACATGTAACAAATAAATATTCACGTAGATTAGTACTATATATATATATATATATATATAGGCGTTGTTCAAAGGTAACGTGGGACGTGAATCATGAGCCGTGGTAGTCAGACTTTATTTAGTGTGTCAGGAAACTGTTTTTCTACATGTCTTGGCACTTTGTTGGGTGTCCATTTAAACGTAGATATTCCTTTGAATTTAAATTGTCCTCCTATGTTACGCCGTTAGCCAACAATGCAGACGCAACAATCAGTTTGATGGCGCGCTGCGCGCCGTTTGGAGCTCAGCAGTTGCGTGGGCCCACCGCCGTAAAGCGATGCCGCGCGTCCCGGTCCATACTTTTCAGTATCTCGTGCAGTGTTCGCAGAGTTTGCGAAAAAACAACCGCACTTGTTTCAACTTGCCGTACACCTTGGCTGTGGGAAGGGACCACTCGGTGCCTTCAAAGTTCACTGCACAAAAGGTAAGTACTGCACTTCACTACTTGGCTTGCAACGGCACACTGTCCTATATAGTGCACAAATGCTCGTACCGTAGCAGGCTTCCTCGATTCATAGCTCACAGGTCACTGACACGGAGTAACTCATTGTCACTGGGTAAATATACACTGTCCTGTTCATTATCCAGTTCGTTCAGAAACAAAACTGTAGCTCATGATACCACTATCTTGTCTTTTATGATAAATGCCCACGTTCGTTATTTGTTCCTGTGTTTCTATACGGAACTATGTCGGCGTACTTTTTTGCTCACAATATTTTATTACATAAATTGGTAGGTGATTGTGTTCTCAGAGAGTACGTGCCTGTAATATTACATTTCGCGGTCGCGACACTGTCTGATATCTCATAGAGCATAGGAGAACACGCTTGAGAACAACAGCACTTTCTAACTTTATGTCGTACTACTGATGCACTTATGTACTGAAGTGACAAACTAGGACGTGAACGCACTATAAGTACTTTTAGAAGTTGTCTCCAAATGAGGCAAAATCTGCTCATTTTCTACCCGCGAGTTACTATGGTTTTTTTTGGGGGGGGGGGGCGGAGGGGGGATTTCTTCATCCTTCCGTCACCCAAGTTTGTAACAACGCATGGTACACACATCATAAACAAACAAATAATTAAAAAATAAGAAATAAGAAAATACATACATAAATAAATCACTATGCTTAAATTGCTATGTAGTACAAACAACAGATTAATAATGGACCTCGGCTGCTGTGCGCTTCTGCCTCTAAAGTCTGTGCTGGCGTATACGGTGTTTCTTTGTGTTCATGTTTGTGCTACTTTTTCCTTCCATCAAATATCTTCTGCTCAGATTGGACAAAATATTATAAACATAGCAAAAAAATAACTGTACTGCATCCCTCTAAAGTCAGCATACATCCTTAGTGTTTTCATACTGAAAAAATAGATTATTAAAATCCTCTGGCTTTACTTAGTGTCACGTAGTGTATTTCTAAGTGATCTTGGTAATGTTTTATTACGTCAATCGTCAGTCATAGTGACATTTATGTAACTTCGTGGCTTTTCTCCGCCGATTGAAGTCTCGCAGTATCTCGCCGAGCGTAATTGTGTTTGTTTCGGCGTTACCTTATTTTTTCGCTAGTTGGTTTCCTGTAACTTACCTTGTACATACTCCTTTATTTTGTTATAAGAGACGGTGTTATGTTTGCCTCAGTTAACATTCACAAATCGTATCTCAACATCGTACTTGCACTCAAACATGTATATAAAGTTGGAAAAAAATTATCTGTATGACAGTAAGAACACACAAGTTGTTATTCATGAATCCTATCTTTAGGTGCACTTTACTTAGATTAGGTTACTGTTCGTATGACATATCGTACGCTAAACTTTCATTAGCAGCTAGAAATCATTTTTATAATTGCAGCATACAAAAAAAATTTAAGATCATTTTTTATGCGATACATTTATAGATAAAACCTCGTGGTGTGGATACGTCAAAAACACACAATACTTTCTCAGCAGCCTATAGTGTACTTGGGTCACATATTTATCCTTTGTACCTTAGGGAGTCCAATATTTTTCTGTAACTTACCCTGTGCATTATTGCTTTTGCCCGCATCTCGTGGTCGTGTGGTAGCGTTCTCGCTTCCCACGCCCGGGTTCCCGGGTTCGATTCCCGGCGGGGTCAGGGATTTTCTCTGCCTCGTGAAGGCTGGGTGTTGTGTGCTGTCCTTAGGTTAGTTAGGTTTAAGTAGTTCTAACTTCTAGGGGACTGATGACCATAGATGTTAAGTCCCATAGTGCTCAGAGCCATTTGAACCAGTTGAACCTTATTGCTTTGATACACAAATGCCATAAAAAAACTTACATCTATATTGTTCCGAGGTCTGTGCTAATTGTTCGCTCCAGATACCTCCATATGTAAATTTAAAACTAAAATACCACTGTGACCAAACAAAAACGTTCCGTCAAAACTTACAAATACACTTCGTGTTAAACATCGCTATACACCAACTGACGTGTATGTCCAAGCTTACATCTACATCTACATGACTACTCTGCAATTCACATTTAAGTGCTTGGTAGAGGGTTCATCGAATCACAATCATACTATCTCTCTACCATTCCACTCCCGAACAGCGCGCGGGAAAACGAACACCTAAACCTTTCTGTTCGAGCTCTGATTTCTCTTATGTTATTTTGATGATCGTTCCTACCTATGTAGGTTGGGCTCAACAAAATATTTTCGCATTCGGAATAGAAAGTTGTGACTGAAATTTCGTAAATAGATCTCGCCGCGACGAAAAACGTCTTTGCTTTAATTACTTCCATCCCAGAATGAGATTTTCACTCTGCAGCGGAGTGTGCGCTGATATGAAACTTCCTGGCAGATTAAAACTGTGTGCCCGACCGAGACTCGAACCCGGGACTTTTGCCTTTCGCGGGCAAGTGCTCTACCAACTGAGCTACCGAAGCACGACTCACGCCCGGTACTCACAGCTTTACTTCTGCCAGTATCTTCTGCCAGTACTTGCCCGCGAAAGGCAAAGGTCCCTGGTTCGAGTCTCTGTCGGGCACACAGTTTTAATCTGCCAGGAAGTTTCGACTTCCATCCCAACTCGCGTATCATATCTGCCACACTCTCTCCTCTATTACGTGATAATACAAAACGAGCTGCCCTTTTTTGCACCCTTTCGATGTCCTCCGTCAATCCCGCCTGCTAAGGATCCCACACCGCGCAGCAATATTCTAACAGAGGACGAAGGAGTGTAGTGTAAGCTGTCTCTTTAGTGGACTTGTTGCATCTTCTAAGTGTCGTGCCAATGAAACGCAACCTTTGGCTCGCCTTCCCCACAATATTATCGTGGTCTTTCCAACTGTAGTTGTTCGTAATTTTAACACCCAGGTACTTAGTTGAATTGACAGCCTTGAGAATTGTACTATTTATCGAGTAATCGAAATCCAACGGATTTGTTTTGGAACTCATGTGACCCACATGTATTTCACTTCACACTTTTCGTTATTTAGCGTCAACTGCCACCTGCCACACCATACAGCAATCTCTTCTAAATCGCTTTGCAACTGATACTGGTCTTCGGATGACCTTACTACACGGTAAATTACAGCATCATCTGCGAACAACCTAAGAGAACTGCTCAGATTGTCACCGAGGTCATTTACCTGTGTCTTGCGTCCACGTTCACTGACAAATATACACAATAATAGTGAAATGTTCTTATTCACTTAGCTGCATAAGATGTACTTTCTTTATCCTAATCGTGTTCGTTCTCTTTTTTACAGTAACTTATTTTATACGTGTGCATTAATAGGTATGGAATGTGATAATTATAGTAGAATTTTCTTAAGTCTGTGTGTGCATATAGTCCACTGTGAGGCTATGCAAGTAAATAACATCCTTCGTGCGGAATATGTACAATTACGTACGGACCAGTATGTTTTATTTGCCACTTAGCGTTTTTCTTAGCTAACAAGGAAGATTTCACATGAGTTTTGAGTAACACCTTATCTCTGACAGCAAATCTGGTAACACCATGTAGCTGTGTATCATAATGCTTCTTTCGGCGTTGGGCTTGTGTGATAGAGATTAATACTTGCCTTATTTTTTCATTTAGGTCTACAGGTCGTCTAGGAACAGACGGGATAGGGTTTACCCATTCATTATTCTCTTTCTTATTGCATATCAGATCAGACGGTGTAACTGCAGTATCGTATGTTGGGAGATTGTTTACCACCCGTTGAAAAACGTTTAAATATGCAATCCACTTAGATTGCTTGTTGGCTACATATGTCCTCATAAACCTATTCAATTCACGTAATAGGCCGGCCGCGGTGGTCTAGCGGTTCTATGCGCTCAGTCCGGAACCGCGCGACTTCTACGGTCGCAGGTTCGAATCCTGCCTCGGGCATGGATGTGTGTGATGTCCTTAGGATAGTTAGGTTTAAGTAGTTCTAAGTTCTAGGGGACTGATGACCACAGATGTTAAGTCTCATAGTGCTCAGAGCCATTTGAACCAATTCACGTAATATTCTTTCAATTGGATTGGATTGCGGGCTATACCTGGATATCAATATTTGTTTAACCTGTTGTTCTTTCAGAAATTGTTTCCAAGCATGGCATGTAAAATTGGTTGCGTTATGTGATAAGATCGCCTGTGGTTTCCCAACAGACGGGAAGTAGTCGTTTAGCAAACGTTTGATAATAGGCTTGGCTGCAGTTGTCTTCGTGGCATACAATTTCACATACTTTAAATATACATCCTATACTCAAATAACATATTTTACACCGCCCATGGCAGAGGGTGAAGGACCCATAGCATCTATGCATACTAGCTCTAGCGGGTTTTTTGGTAAAATAGGATGCAACTCTGTCTCGCAGTTCAGATTGACAGGCTTAACCTTCTGACAAATAATACAAGTTTTCAATATTTCTTGTGTCCGTCGAAGCATATTGGGAAAGTAGCAACAAAAAAAAAATGGCTCAGAGCACTATGGGACTTTACTTCTAAGGTCATCAGTCCCCTAGAACTTAGAACTGCTTAAACCTACTAACCTAAGGACATCAAACACACCCATGCCCGAGGCAGGATTCGAACCTGCGACCGCAGTGGTCGCGCGGTTCCAGACTGTAGCGCCTAGAACCGCTCGGCCACCCTGGCCGGCTGGGAAAGTAGCATTACAGCACTTGCGGGCGCTGTAGAGTCCCCAAGCGTAGTGAGTATGCCAAATTAAATTTTTCTCATATGCTTCGGGTACACAAACGCACCATGTATCGCTGTCCATGTTTCTCCTGTAGAATAATACATCCTTATGTAACCTGTAATGCTGTTTTATAGGTAAAGGGGGGGTTATTGTTGAACTGGGATCTGACTTTCCTCCAGCGGTCTTCCTGTAATTTGGCCATATTATTGCACATATCCAAAAAATATTTCCTAAATTTGGTGTCTTTGATGAGCATAACTTTAAATTCTGTGTTCTCTTCTACCAATTCTTCGAACTCAGGTAATCCTTGTGGTAGCCTTGACAGTGCGTCGGCGATTACGTTATCTTTGCCATTCACATATATAATTTCAAAATCATAAGACTGCAAAAATAACGTCCACCGCGCAAGGCGATTGTGTAGCAACCTACAAGTGAGCATAAAGCTTAATGCCTGATGGTCACTGTAGACTCGTACATGCTTGCAAATAGATAATAGTTAAGCTTCTTAAAGGCCCACACAATAGAAAAGGCTTCTAATTCTGTTGTGGAATACTTGCGCTCGCATTCTGATAGAGTACGGCTAGCAAAACTAATTATCTTAACATTGTCGGAGCTAGCGCCTTCGTCCAGCTGAAGTAGACAGGCTCCTAGTCCCGAAAATGAAGCATCCGCCTCTATACAAAAGTCTTTGCTCATGTCAGGATGTTCTAGGATATTAGAATTAACCAAAGCGTGTTTTATTTGATCAAAATCGGTCTGGCATTGAGGCGTCCAGATCCACTGTTTGTGCTTCTTTAATAGGCCCCGTAATGCGGGGCTATTGATCAACTGGTTCGGTACGAGCCGGTGAAAGAAAGAGCACAAACCCACAAATGCCTTTAGCTGTCGTTTTGTGCATGGCGCGGGAAAGTTTTTTATGGCTAACAGTTTTTCTGGGTCGGGTCTTATCCCTGCAGGTGAAATAGACCGAGAAATTTTATATCTTTTCTCACAAATTTCGATTTCTTAAGGTTGGCTGAGACAGAGCCGCTGAAAACCTCTGTAGCATTCTTTCCAAAAGCTCTATATATTCATCCCACGTAGGTGTTGCTATTAATATGTCATCTGTATAAACTGTGAGTTTGTCAAGGAGGTAAGGTCCTAAAACAGTGTCGAGCGCAGTTATGAAAACGCCGGCACTCACGTTCCATCCGAACGGCAGAATACAATACTGGTAGGACCTACCTGCAAATATGAATGCTGTATACTTCCTACTATCAGGTGATAGTGCGATTTGCCAGTACGAACTACGAAGGTCTACACTAGTTAAATACTGCACCCCATGAAAACGCTGCAGCTGCTCTTCCAGGTTTTCAGGTTGGGTGGTTACTGGTTGGTTGGTTGGTTGGGGGAAGAGACCAAACAGCGAGGTTATCGGTCTCGGTGGTTACTGGAATTATAATCTTATTAATCTCCCTGGTGTCGAGAACGAGTCTCAATGAATTGTTATCTTTCTTGACCACTAGTAGCGGACGGCAATAAGACGCTAATGAAGTCTCTATGATATTCCATGAGAGCATTCTATTTATTTCTTGAGCCATTGCCTCTCTTTGTGACCAAGCTATGGAATAGGTGTTCTTACAGAATGTGTCGTGGGGCCGGACATCCGTCCTATAATGACTCCGGGCCTTTTATCAAACACACGAGCATAGCGTAAAAATACACTTCTAAGATCAACCTTGTGTTGTTATGAGATTTTCGAGCATTCAGTTCAATCTCATGCTGCTCTACCAGCTGACACCACAGTTCACTTGAGTCGCTACTTCGTGAAGTATTGACCTTCAGGATTTGGATGTGTATAGTTCGACAAGATTTGTCGTTGCTACTCTTGACTTTTATTAAATCCACACAACAATTCTTTCCGTTAATATACAAATGACACTGTCCAGATTCCAAGTCAATTTTAGCACAATTTTCCTTGAAGAAATCCATGCCGAAAAGGCACCATTCTGTCAACCCTTCTACTACTAGAAAATTTGACTGAAAAACAATGCCTTCAATCTGCACTTCGACCGTGGTTTGCATTTTAATTAACTAGGATTTACCTGGCGTCTGTGGTGTCAGGGTGCGATCGACAAAAGCCGGTCGCGAATCAGCCGCGCACGCTACATTGTTGCCGCCGAAATGGGGCTGGCGCTGCGCAGGCTGGTTGCTACCGCTGCCACGAAAATTGTTTTGGTGGGCTTCATTTTGCCTGGCATCCTCATTAAATAAATCGATAGAATATAATACTGATAGGAAATATTCGGGATTGCTCTCCGGTACTAATTTTTCTTGGATGTTTGTTGTTGTTGTTGTTGTTGTTGTTGTGATCTTCACTCCTGAGACTGGTTTGATGCAGCTCTCCATGCTGCTCTATCCTGTGCAAGCTTCTTCATCTCCCAGTACTTACTCCAACTCACATCCTTCTGAATCTGCTTAGTGTATTCATGTCTTGGTCTCCCTCTACGATTTTTACCCTCCACGCTGCCCTCCAATACTAAATTAGTGATCCCTTGATGCCTCAGAACCTGTCCTACTAACCGGTCCCTTCTTTTTGTCAAGTTGTTTCACATACTCCTCTTCTCCCCAATTCTATTCAATACTTCATCATTAGTTATGTGATCTACCGATCTAATCTTCAGCATTCTTCTGTAGCACCACATTTCGAAAGCTTCTATTCTCTTCTTGTCCCAACTATTTATCGTCCATGTATCACTTCCATACATGGCCACACTCCATAGAAATACTTTCAGAAACGACTTCCTGACACTTAACTCTATACTCCATGTTAACAAATTTCTCTTCTTCAGAAACGCTTTTCTTGCCATTGCCAGTCTACATTTTATATCTTCTCTACTTCGACCATCATCAGTTATTTTGCTCCCCAAATAGCAAAACTCCTTTACTACTTTCAGTGTCTCATTTCTCAATCTAATTCCCTCAGCATCACCCGACTTGATTCGACTACATTCCATTATCCTCATTTTGCTTTTGTTGATGTTCATCTTATATCCTCCTTTCAAGACACTGTCCATTCCGTTCAACTGCTCTTCCAAGTCCTTTGCTGTCTCTGATAGAATTACAATGTTATCGGCGAACCTCAAAGTTTTTATTTCTTCTCCATGCATTTTAATACCTACTCCAAATGTTTCTTTTGTTTCGTTTACTGCTTGCTCAATATACAGATTGAACAACATCGGGGAGAGGCTACAACCCTGCCTCACTCCCTTCCCAACCACTGCTTCTCTTTCATGCCCCTCGACTATTATAACTGCCATCTGGTTTCTGTACAAATTGTAAATAGCCTTTCGCTCCCTGTACTTTACCCCTGCCACCTTTAGAATTTGAAAGAGAGTATTCCAGTCAACATTGTCAAAAGCTTTCTCTAAGTCTACAAATGCTAGAAACGTAGGTTTGTCTTACCTTAATCTTTCTTCGAAGATAAGTCTTAAGGTCAGTATTGCCTCACGTGTTCCAGTATTTCTACGGAATCCAAACTGATCTTCCCCGAGATCGACTTCAACTAGTTTTTCCATTCGTCTGTAAAGAATTCGTGTTAGTATTTTGCAACTGTGGCTTATTAAACTGATTGTTCTGTAATTTTCACATCTGTCAACACCTGCTTTCTTTGGGATTGGAATTATTATATTCTTCTTGAAGTCTGAGGGTATTTCGCCTGTTTCATACATCTTGCTCACCAGATGGTAGAGTTTTGTCAGGACTGGCTCTCCCAAGGCCGTCAGTAGTTCCAATGGAATGTTGTCTACTCCGGGGGCCTTGTTTCGACTTAGGTCTTTCAGTGCTCTGTCAAACTCTTCACGCAGTGTCGTATCTCCCATTTCATCTTCATCTACATCCTCTTCCATTTCCATAATATTGTCCTCAAGTACATCGCCTTGTATAGACCCTCTATATACTCCTTCCACCTTTCTGCTTTCCCTTCTTTGCTTAGAACTGGTTTTCCATCTGAGCTCTTGATATTCATACAAGTGGTTCTCTTTTCTCCAAAGGTCTCTTTAATTTTCCTGTAGGCAGTATCTATCTTACCCCTATTGAGATAAGCCTCTACATCCCTACATCTATCCTCTAGCCATCCCTACTTAGCCATTCTGCACTTCCTGTCGATCTCATTTTTGAGACGTCTGTATTCCTTTTTGCCTGCTTCACTTGCTACATTTTTGTATTTTCTCCTTTCATCAATTAAGTTCAATATTTCTTCTGTTACCCAAGGAGTTCTACTAGCCCTCGTCTTTTTACCTACTTGATCCTCTGCTGCCTTCACTACTTCATCCCTCTAAGCTACCCATTCTTCTTCTACTGTACTTCTTTCCCCGATTCCTGTCAATTGTTTCCTTATGCTCTCCCTGAAACTTTGTACAACCTCTGGTTCTTTCTGTTTATCCAGGTCCCATCTCCTTAAATTCCCACCTTTTTGCAGTTTCTTCAGTTTTAATCTACAGTTCATAACCAACTCATTGTGGTCAGAGTCCACATCTGCCCCTGGAAATCCATATTCACCTACTATGTTTCCTTCTCTCCTTTTTCCTACTTTCGAATTCCAGTCACCCATGACTATTAAATTTTCGTCTCTCTTCACTACCTGAATAATTTTTTTTTTATCTCATCATACATTTCTTCAATTTCTTCATCATCTGCAGAGGTAGTTTGCATATAAACTTGTACTACTGTAGTAGGCATGGGCTTCGTGTCTATCTCGGCCACAATAATGCGTTCACTATGCTGTTTGTAGTAGCTTACCTGCACTTCTATTTTTTATTCATTATTAAACCTACTCCTGCATTACCCCTATTTGATTTTGTATTTATGACCCTGTATTCACTTGACCAAAAGTCTTGTTCCTCCGGCCACCGAACTTCACTAATTCCCACCATATCTAACTTTAACATATCCATTTCCTTTTTGAAATTTTCTAATCTATCTGCCCGGTTAAGGGATCTGACATTCCACGCTCCGATCCCTAGAACGCCAGTTTTCTTTTTCCTGATAACGACGTCCTCTTGAGTAGTTCCCTACCCGAAAATCCGAATGGGGGACTATTTTACCTCCGGAATACAAGGTGCATTCAAGTTCTAAGGCCTCCGATTTTTTTTCTCCAGACTGGAAAGAGATAGAAACATGCGCATTGTTTTAAAATGAGGCCGCGTTCATTTTCAATACGTCCCAGAGATGGCAGCACCGTACGGCAGATGGAATTATACCGCCAGCGGCGAGAATGAGAACTGTTTTAAATACTTAAAATGGCGACGTTTTCCTTACTTGAACAGCATGCAATCATTCGTTTTCTGAATTTACGTGGTGTGAAACCAATTGAAATTCATCGACAGTTGAAGGAGACATGTGGTGATGGAGTTATGGATGTGTCGAAAATGCGTTCGTGGGTGCGACAGTTTAATGAAGGCAGAACATCGTGTGACAACAAACCGAAACAACCTCGGGCTCGCACAAGCTGGTCTGACGACATGATCGAAAAAGTGGAGAGAATTGTTTTGGGGGATCGCCGAATGACTGTTGAACAGATCGCCTCTAGAGTTGGCATTTCTGTGGGTTCTGTGCACACAATCCTGCATGACGACCTGAAAATGCGGAAAGTGTCATCCAGGTGGGTGCCACGAATGCTGACGGACGACCACGTGGCTGCCAGTGTGGCATGTTGCCAAGCAATGTTGACGCGCAACAACTGAATGAATGGGACTTCCTTTTCGTCGGTAGTGACAATGGATGAGACGTGGATGCCATTTTTCAATCCAGAAACAAAGCGCCAGTCAGCTCAATGGAAGCACACAGATTCACCGCCACCAAAAAATTTCGGGTAACTGCCAGTGCTGAAAAAATGATGGTGTCTACGTTCTGGGACAGCGAGGGCGTAATCCTTACCCATTGCGTTCCAAAGGGCACTACGGTAACAGGTGCATCCTACGAAAATGTTTTGAAGAACAAATTCCTTCCTGCACGCAACAAAAACGTCCGGGAAGGGCTGCGCGTGTGCTGTTTCACCAAGACAACGCACCCGCACATCGAGCTAACGTTACGCAACAGTTTCTTCGTGATAACAACTTTGAAGTGATTCCTCATGCTCCCTACTCACCTGACCTGACTCCTAGTGACTTATGACTTTTTCCAACAATGAAAGACACCCTCCGTGGCCGCACATTCACCAGCCGTGCTGCTATTGCCTCAGCGATTTTTCAGTGGTCAAAATAGACTCCTAAAGAAGCCTTCGCCGCTGCCATGGAATCATGGCGTCAGCGTTGTGAAAAATGTGTACGTCTGCAGGGCGATTACGTCGAGAAGTAACGCCAGTTTCATCGATTTCGGGTGAGTAGTTAATTAGAAAAAAATCGGAGGCCTTAGAACTTGAATGCACCTCGTATTTTACCCAAAAGGACGCCATCATCATTTATCCATACAGTAAAGCTGCATGCCCTCGGGAAAAATTACGGCCGTAGTGTCCCCTTGCTTTCAGCCGTTCGCAGTACCAGCACAGATAGGCCGTTTTGCTTAATGTTGCAAGGCCAGGTCAGTCAATCATACAGACTGTTGCCCCTGCAACTACTAAAAAGGCTGCTGCCCCTCTTCAGGAACCAGATGTTTGTGTGGCCTCTCAACAGATACCCCTCCGTTGTGGTTGCACCTACGGTACATCTATCTGTATCGCTGAGGCACGCAAGGTCCATGGTTCATGGGGAATACTGTACGGTAATTTTGCCTTCAGGATGCGGAGTACGTCTGTGTGTGTGACGGGCTCGTCCCAGAACCGCGTTTTATTTATTTTTCAAAATTCTTCCGGAGTGATCCAAATTTTGGATTGTATTGCTCCGGGTTGAACAAGGCTTTTCTTAATCTCTCTTGTACACCTTGTGACCATTACTTAGATAAAATTGTACCTTCAAATTGATCTAAAGTCTGACAGTTTTCCGACATTTCCATTGCCCATAGGGCTCCATCGCCTTTTATATATCCAGTCGCATACTGTATTTTTTGCTTTTCAGACCAGGTGTTAGGCAACACATTCTTAAATGACTTTATAAAAATTACCGGGTGGACGGATTTTTTTTTTCTGGGATAAACACTTGGAACTGCCTGTGTTTTATAAGGCTTTCCTCTAACAGAACAGCCGACGAAGTTGGTTCGGTTGTCTTGTGTCTCTCGTTCGTCGCGGTAATGTTGGTTACCGTAACGACCTTGGTTTGGTGAAAACACGGGTATATCGGCATAAAGATAACTGTTTGCTGCATCGTCACTCTTACCTGTGCGTCTGTCATCAAATGCCTCTTCTGGATGATGTTCTCTCTCGTTCTGTGTATGGTGTTTACTCCATAGGTGCTCGTCTACATGTTTTTTCCAGTCAGGTAAGTCCTGAGTCAGAGACTTTTGTAACTGAGCTAGGTCAGTTTGTAGTTTAGTTACGGACATTTTCTGTGTAGTGAACACCTGTTCTACAGTGAGTTATTGCTTTTTTCAGTTCTGTCTCTAAGGTATGGTTGATATGTTTGTCTATTTCCTTTAAAAATTCGTCAGACTGCTGTTTTTGTTGTTTCGTCATGTCATTAACTTGGTCTACAGCCTCCTGTATTTTGACACTAAGCTTGGTCTGCTGTAAACTCATAGCTTCAAAATTAAGGTACGGATCTGCTCTGGCATATCCTTAACTGTGGACTTTAAGTTGTCAATGTCCTGGCTCATGTAATTTAAATCTTCGCGTACTACCTCTATCACTTGATCCGCTACCTCTCTTTTTAACTGGATCAGTTGAGTCGTTAGGTTGTTTTGCCTGTCGGTCAGGTTCTTCACGTCATTTTCTATTTTGTCCATTTGTGTTGTAATATTTTCTACACGCGTATTTACAGTACCTATTTGTGCTGTAACATTATCTATCTACGTGGTGACATATTGTGTGTTAGCGTGCATTTGTGCTGTAACATTTTGTGTGTGAGCGTGCATTTGTGCTGTAACGTGAGTGTGCATTTGTGCTGCAACATTTTCTACACGTGTGTTAACAGTACCTATCCGAGCTGTGACGTGAGCTGCAAACTGTGACATTAAATTCGTCTGCATCTCTTTAAACATGCGCATGAGATCTGGTTCTACTGGGTCTTGTTTATTGTCAGTATTCGTGTCTGTTTCTATAGTCGACATGTTGTCGCTCGTCGCTTGCGATTATGTTTTCAGTATTCGCAGTACTTTCTGCCTCAAGGTTATGTAAAGGTTGGACTATGGGTTCCTCATCTGACGAATTATCCATGGTCTTGGTTTGAGATCTGAGTTTCACCATGCTGATTCACAACGCAGAACAGCGTGCAGCCGAACTTCTCGAACACTACAGCTCGTACTACACGTAACTAAACCACAGATGGCTCTGCGCTCGTCCGTGAAAATTCACGTAGTAAAATATGTCTCTGACTGATAAATGAATTTTCTTTTTCGAGCGCAATTAAAAAGTTTTGTCCGCCATCTTGTGATGCATTTACATATAATAGCAAATGAACTATTTCAATTTTTACGTAAAAAATGGAAAAGAATTTGGAAAAAGGAACTGATGCGTTCTACGCAGTGGGTGTCGAAAAAATGAAAAAGCAATCCCACACTTACTTTCAACTAAAGCGTAGTAGTGCTGCAGCTCTTACTTTACGTGTTTCTGCAGACGGTTTTGTAGTCAGAAGAATTAACATTAAATGGTCCAACACTTTTCTCTCAAAAATTGGTAATTTCTATGAGCTTTTTCTTTTTTTGGTACGCAGCTCGTGTAACATGCAACAGAAACAATGAGTTGTTGTAGCAATAATGGATGGCAAAAATGGCTTGAATATTACAACTAAAATTTCTACTGATTTTTGCTGAAATAATCGTCATGGCACTCGGTCGGCATTGTAACGTACCCTCTGTGTTATGTTGTTGTTGTTTTGTGTTATTGTAGTCGTAGAGATATGAAATTATTGTAGCGGTTTGCTTAGTCAGCCGTACTTAGGAATTTTTTGACATTAAATGGAGCCTGAAACTTGCGTAATAAATACTTCGCGTGAAGTGCGATTTGCGATATAAACAAAAATTAATTGCGGAGATCCAGTCCACTGAATATTAACAGAAAAGCTTTGGAACAATGCGCATGACTGACTAGACACATTCAGAGGGTACGTATATTAGCGTGCGAGTGGTTGCGATCTGATGAGAAAGATCTATCTTAATTTTTTTTGTAAAATAATTACGTCGTAACACACTCGGAGATTGCGAACGTACAATCAGGGTAGAGGCACGTACGCTCTATCATTCCCCATGGCCTGGGTAAAAGAACTGCAGTTATTTAAATTTAAGAATATTTCTTTTTATATCGGACTCCTATTTTTATACGAAAAGGAAGATAGCAGTTTCTGAATGTCTCGCCAAAAACACATCGGAATTAATCTTAGCGGCCACCAAAAGAAAGTAGTGAGCACAATCACGTACCTCTATTGTTCAGCAGCGCCATCATGAAGATCGTTGCCTTCATCTAAAATTCGCCTTCTCGAATTAACAGAATAATTTGTACTCCATTGGTATGGGATTTAGGCTTGATCTTGACAGAATATAAAACACATTTTTCATCATTTAACACCTTCATTTAACACACACATAGACATGAAATTATACAGTACGTCTTTACGCCAGCACATCAGAACAAAAAGTAGTTAATGCTAGAAGTAATAAAAGAATCTCGAAATTAGTCTTTGTCAGTCTTTGTCAGTTTTTCAGAGTATTCCTCTGGTATGACAGTCGAACAAATTTTCTTCTTGTATCTTTGAGATTAAAGTACAACATTTTTTAGTTCCTTTTCACTTATTTTACTGTCTAGGTAGCAGAGTTCTTTAACTTCATCTATTCGTGACCATGAATCCTGATGTTATGTTTCTCCCTGTTCTCATTTATACTACTTCTCATTACCTTCGTCTTTCTTCGATTTACTCTCAATACATACTCTGTTCTCATTAGACTGTTCATTCCGTTCAGCAGATCATGTAATTCTTCTTCACTTTTACTGAAGATAGCAATGTCATCAGCGAATCGTATCATTGACATCCTTTCACCTTGAATTTTCATTCCACTCCTGAACCTTTCTTTTATTTCCATCATTGCTTCGTCGATGTACAGATCGAACAGTAGGGGCAAAAGCTTACATCCTTGTCTTACACCCTTTTTAATATGAGCACTTATTTCTTGGTCGTCCTCTCTTATTATTCCCTCTTGGCTGATGTACATATTGTAAATGACCCGTCTTTCCCTATAGCTTACCCCTACGTTTTTCAGAATTTCGAACATCTTGCACCGTTTTATACTGTCGAACGCTTTTTCCTGGTCGACAAATCCTTTGAACGTGCCTTGATTTTTCTTTAGTCTTGCTTCCATTATTAACCGCAACTTCAGAATTGCCTCTCTCGTGCCTTTACCTTTCAGAAAGCTAAACTGATTGTTATCTTGCGTATCCTCAATTTTCTTTTCCATTCTTCTGTATATTATTCTTGTAAGCAACTTGGATGCATGAGCTGTTAAGCTGATTGTGTGATAACTCTCGCACTTGTTAGCTCTTGCCGTCTTCGGAATTTCGTGGAAGACATTTTTCTGAAAGTCAGGTAGTATGTCGCCAGACTCATACATTCTACACACCAACCTGAATAGTCGTTTTGTTGCAACTTCCAGTAATCATTTTAGAAATTCTGATGAAATGTTGTCAGTCCCTTCTGCGTTATTTGATCTTGTCCTCCAAAGCTCTTTTATGCTGTGATTGTAATACTGGAGCCACTATCTGTCACATCAGACAAAGCTTTCCCCTTATACAGGGTTTCAAGGCATTCTTTCCACATATCCGCTCTCTCCTCTGCATTTAACAGTGGAATTTCTGTTGCACTCTTATTGTTGTCACCCTCTTTTTAATGTCACCGAAGGTTGTTTTGACTTTCCTGTATGCTGATTCTGTCCTTCCCTTGGTCGTTAAGTGAAGGTTGCCGGCCACTACATAGTCCGTGGTGAGGGGTAATGCCCGAAATTTGATATTCACTTTTGACTCTGTGGATCTCAGAACATTGACTTTCCCAGCGTTTTCCAAAATCCTTTTCACTCGAATCATCCGAGTGCAAATGACAGCTCCCCGACCACGATGGCATCTTCCACCAGCACAACTGTGCGTGTTATATGACCCTAAGAGTGATACAGTGGTACTGGGAGCATGATAGCGAAGTCACGTAGATATCTTGGCCAATAATTTCACCCGATCTGAACAGGATGGAAAACATTTGCACGGAGTTTGCTGTCAGCTCTGCGCAAATTGCTGTTCCGAAACTTACGAGAACTGCATAACTTGGGCGCAGACATCCGGTGTCACTTATCTTCGGAAACTTAGCAACGACTTGTCGAATCCTTGCCATGCAATGTCGCTAGTATATTGCGCCGCAAAGATAGACCAAGGTGCTACAGGGCCATAAATGAAAGTATTTATTAGCTATTCATCATTCCGAATACGTGGTGGTTACAAATCCTTCCAGTTTTCCCTTGCTGTCGAAAATAATATTAATGAAGGTAATATTATTAGGTTAGTGAATAAGTTCGAAACGTTTCTGTTTTGCACGTTGATATTCCTGTTGGTATGAGTTCATTTATAGACTGTCATTTTTTTATTCGTAGTTCACTGCTGCCGTTTGAGTTTGGAGATGATGAATGGAGCTGTGGGTGCTAAAAAATGAAATCAGAACTCTTCTGACATAGACTTCTGTGTGAGTTCAGTAGAAGGACGACAGCATCTGAGCTACAAACTACTGGACACAGGATGGCAGGAAATTGTTTTCGATTTTAAGAAGGATTGTTTTAACATTTGTGAATCTGCACATTCAGGAAGACCTCCCGGGTTTGTTGAAGATCGTCTAAAAATACATTAGTCCGCAATGATACACGTCACTGTGCTCGAGAAGTGACAAAAGCGACGAACTGTGATCATTCCACCATCGTGCGTCATTTGCATGCAGTGAGGAGGTTCAAAAATCGGGTGTATGGGTGCCGCAAGCTCTAAGCCAAAATCACAAAAATTTTCGGGTGGCCAATGTGCATCTCTGCTTGCTCGTTACCAATTGGCTCGTGAAGAACATCGACCAAGCCTATCCTGTATCGGTTGCTGGTGACGAGAAATGTATCTTCATGCCAATATAAGTAAAATAAAGGAATGGTTGAGCCTAAACAAAGCTCCAACTACCCGTACAAAGACTTTTATCAAGACTGTGGGGCTACGAGGACTGTCTAGTTGCACTTGTCATTACACCATTCCTGCAGTTCTACGTTGCAACCACAATGGGGCGTATATCGACTCGTGCTACACCTTGTGTTTGGATTGCATTGGTTTTCCTTTTCTTCCCCTGACGTGTTTGTTTGATATGTTGTGTGTCATTAAGTGGCTGCTTGGTTGTCTTTTCCCTCTGCTATCGATATCTGTGTTTTTGCTTCCGGGAAACTGCTATGGAGGAAGTGAGATCTTTGACCGGTTGTAACCTCGTGTGGTGGCGCGGAAGTATGGGCGTTGCGCGCAGAGAGTGTGGTGGACACAGGAGTGCAGGGTGGCTCTCCAGCGCAAAGCAGGCGTGGTCGGTTGTACCGAGTCGCGAAGTGATGTATGTCGGTTGAGTGTAACGAGTGGGTCGTGTTGACGGAAGAGCTCCCCGCGTGTTGGTTGTATACAGAATCGCCCCACGAGTAGTTGCTGTTCATTTCGCCTTGGTGGGACGTTAACAAGCTTCTTTAAGTCCTCCGTTTCAACACTGGAGTTTAAAAGGAGACACTTAACACGAAGGAGCGGTCACTACCCGTCAGCGTTGCAGAGAAGACGTGAACTCCGGTGACAGAGCGTGTTGTCACGTGACCGTCGCGTGTTGGGTACGCTGGCGACGCGTGCGCGGTCGGATGTGTGGATCCTGGCCATCGGAGGTCGTGTACTGCCTGTTCGAGCATAATTGCAAGTTAAGTTCGTGGAAGGTTTAATCGTTAAGTAATAATTTTGTGTAACCAGCGTCTCTTCTGCCTTCTGGCCTCCGGCGACCGGGTTTCCTGTCCCTGGCACCCGTGTAATTGAAGACAGTGATCTTTCCTCCTCCTCTCGTTACTGTCCGATGGGAGGTATAGTTTTGGCAGTTTAATTGTTTCGCTGTTCTGCCGTGGGTTATGAGTACATTCATGCTTCTTGTTGGTTGATCATGTGGTCGCTCATTCAGGACTGTGTAGTGTAAAGTTTCCTTACACGAGGTTAGCTCTAATTCTGTCAGAAAGTTAAGCCATCTTATAACAAGTTTTCGGTGGCTAAAAGTCTTGTGTACATAGTTCGGCGTAGTCAACTTTCCCACTAGAGCGCTAAGCACAACAGCGCAGGAGCAGCGATCGTCTGTCTCTGCACTACCAGATGGCGCTGTCTTAGAGAGAGACCAAATTTTGCTTCCAGCGATCCGCGTATTAACATGTAACGCAGCCAATGAGATTGCTGCTAACGTAGAACTTTCTCTCCTCGCGGATCACACTCACGCAGTGATACCGAAGTGCTCGAGGCATTATAACAAGTGTACAGACCTCTGATCAGTCAGTCTGCATTAGTCTGCATTTGTCTGTACCAGTCTATAGTCAAGTTTCAGTCTGCGCCTAATAAGATTATCATATTCCTGTACATAGCCATGAAGAGAAATGTATAGACACTTTGTCAGGTATCAGAGATATGTGAGAATAAGATTAACATACCAAGACCAAAGGAACTTCGATTGTCAATTGTAAATAGCATCTACACTCCTGGAAATTGAAATAAGAACACCGTGAATTCATTGTCCCAGGAAGGGGAAACTTTATTGACACATTCCTGGGGTCAGATACATCACATGATCACACTGACAGAACCACAGGCACATAGACACAGGCAACAGAGCATGCACAATGTCGGCACTAGTACAGTGTATATCCACCTTTCGCAGCAATGCAGGCTGCTATTCTCCCATGGAGACGATCGTAGAGATGCTGGATGTAGTCCTGTGGAACGGCTTGCCATGCCATTTCCACCTGGCGCCTCAGTTGGACCAGCGTTCGTGCTGGACGTGCAGACCGCGTGAGACGACGCTTCATCCAGTCCCAAACATGCTCAATGGGGGACAGATCCGGAGATCTTGCTGGCCAGGGTAGTTGACTTACACCTTCTAGAGCACGTTGGGTGGCACGGGATACATGCGGACGTGCATTGTCCTGTTGGAACAGCAAGTTCCCTTGCCGGTCTAGGAATGGTAGAACGATGGGTTCGATGACGGTTTGGATGTACCGTGCACTATTCAGTGTCCCCTCGACGATCACCAGTGGTGTACGGCCAGTGTAGGAGATCGCTCCCCACACCATGATGCCGGGTGTTGGCCCTGTGTGCCTCGGTCGTATGCAGTCCTGATTGTGGCGCTCACCTGCACGGCGCCAAACACGCATACGACCATCATTGGCACCAAGGCAGAAGCGACTCTCATCGCTGAAGACGACACGTCTCCATTCGTCCCTCCATTCACGCCTGTCGCGACACCACTGGAGGCGGGCTGCACGATGTTGGGGCGTGAGCGGAAGACGGCCTAACGGTGTGCGGGACCGTAGCCCAGCTTCATGGAGACGGTTGCGAATGGTCCTCGCCGATACCCCAGGAGCAACAGTGTCCCTAATTTGCTGGGAAGTGGCGGTGCGGTCCCCTACGGCACTGCGTAGGATCCTACGGTCTTGGCGTGCATCCGTGCGTCGCTGCGGTCCGGTCCCAGGTCGACGGGCACGTGCACCTTCCGCCGACCACTGGCGACAACATCGATGTACTGTGGAGACCTCACGCCCCACGTGTTGAGCAATTCGGCGGTACGTCCACCCGGCCTCCCGCATGCCCACTATACGCCCTCGCTCAAAGTCCGTCAACTGCACATACGGTTCACGTCCACGCTGTCGTGGCATGCTACCAGTGTTAAAGACTGCGATGGACTCCGTATGCCACGGCAAACTGGCTGACACTGACGGTGGCGGTGCACAAATGCTGCGCAACTAGCGCCATTCGACGGCCAACACCGCGGTTCCTGGTGTGCCCGCTGTGCCGTGCGTGTGATCATTGCTTGTACAGCCCTCTCGCAGTGTCCGTAGCAAGTATGGTGGGTCTGACACACCGGTGTCAATGTGTTCTTTTTTCCATTTCCAGGAGTGTAGAACCAAGTTAAGTTATTTTTATGCTTGTTATTATTTTAATAAATGTGTGTGAAAATTAATCAAGTTCTGTTTAAAGTTGGTCATCGTCAATCTGCTACTCTAAGCGTGCAAGTGGCATTTATATCGTCTGACCTAACGGCAGAAGATAAACACGCCACGATAAGACCACGAGACATTGCTGACACGCGCCTACTTCGTTAGAGCGACAAGTCAAATAATCTGTTGGTGAGTGTAACCGAAGGTCTTACAGTACGCACACCACAAAAAGTCGGTGTAGTGACCAGCTTGGGAGTGGCAATTGTGTTTACTGGCGTATTTAAATTGGTCAGTATTCTGTCTAGCCTGAGCATCCCTGAGTGGGTGACTTGTGGCCGCGTTACACGGGTCTGTCATATCTGTTATGTTCTAATGATATTCCAGGAGACTTTTGTTTAAATTTTTTTTAATTCCTCCAAGTTTGTAAATTCCTTTTATTGCCATTAATCTTTTGTTTGCTGAGACCTGTTTAATTTTTTCAATGGCGGTGTTGGTAGCTTCACTACCTCACTGTACTTTATTAACAAAGTTCTGTATTACTTTAGTTGCCTGTTTACTAATGCTCTTTAAATTTTTTAAAATTGGTGTATTGCTATAAATTACTTTGATTGGCGTTAGCGGCGTGTTTTAAAAGGTAGTTTATTGCCGTACTGCTAGCTTCTGTGTCTTTTAAAAAAAATTTTTTAACTGTGGTATTGCTATAAATTACTTGATTGCCGTTAGCGGCTTATTTTAAAAGGTTATTTATTGCCGTACTAGCTTCTGTGTTTTTGTAAATTTAAATTGTTGTATTGCTATTAATTACTTGATTGCCGTTAGCGGCGTGTTTAAAAAGCTGTTTATTGCCGTACTGCTAGTTTCTGTAAGATACGAATAAAACATTTGTAAAAATCTCAACTCAACAGTAAACTACTAGAAATTTGGTCCCGTTTCTCAACTTGTGGTGTGGCTTGTGGTAACCGTAACCACTGTGTGTTACAAACTTATGTTTGACATCGTCATTTCCCAATGTGCCACTCTCCGCCTCCCTATGAAACTGGAGAGTGAATCATGTCAACAGTACAGCGTATATGTCGTCGTCGTATTCTAGTGTTAACCATTAACTGTTTAAGGGCCTGTTGATTCACTCGATGATGAGATTTTTGTTTTACTCGTAATCTTGCGTACACAGAGTGAGTCAAGAAGATGGACATGTTGATTCCCAATGGTAAAAATGTACATTGTACAGGGTGTTTCAAAAATGACCGGTATATTTGAAGCGGCAATAAAAACTAAACGAGCAGCGATAGAAATACACCGTTTGTTGCAATATGCTTGTGACAACAGTACATTTTCAGGCGGACAGACTTTCGAAATTACAGTAGTTACAATTTTCAACAACAGATGGCGCTGCAAGTGATGTGAAAGATATAGAAGACAACGCAGTCTGTGGGTGCGCCATTCTGTACGTCGTCTTTCTGCTGTAAGCGTGTGCTGTTCACAACGTGCAAGTGTGCTGTAGACAACATGGTTTATTCCTTAGAACAGAGGATTTTTCTGGTGTTGGAATTCCACCGCCTAGATCACAGTGTTGTTGCAACAAGACGAAGTTTTCAACGGAGGTTTAATGTAATCAAAGGACCGAAAAGCGATACAATAAAGGATCTGTTTGAAAAATTTCAACGGACTGGGAACGTGACGGATGAACGTGCTGGAAAGGTAGGGCGACCGCGTACGGCAACCACAGAGGGCAACGCGCAGCTAGTGCAGCAGGTGATCCGACAGCGGCCTCGGGTTTCCGTTCGCCGTGTTGCAGCTGCGGTCCAAATGACGCCAACGTCCACGTATCGTCTCATGCGCCAGAGTTTACACCTCTATCCATACAAAATTCAAACGCGGCAACCCCTCAGCGCCGCTACCATTGCTGCACGAGAGACATTCGCTAACGATATAGTGCACAGGATTGATGACGGCGATTTGCATGTGGGCAGCATTTGGTTTACTGACGAAGCTTTTTTTTACCTGGACGGCTTCGTCAATAAACAGAACTGGCGCATATGGGGAACCGAA
Organism: Schistocerca cancellata; assembly: GCF_023864275.1. Lineage (NCBI taxonomy): Eukaryota > Metazoa > Arthropoda > Insecta > Orthoptera > Acrididae > Schistocerca > Schistocerca cancellata. The sequence continues at coordinate 513,163,128 of NC_064634.1, forward strand.
AAGCCCCATGTTGCAGTCCCATCGTCCCTGCATCCTCAAAAAGTACTGGTCTGGGCCGCCATTTCTTCCAAAGGAATCATTGGCCCATTTTTCAGATCCGAAACGATTACTGCATCACGCTATCTGGACATTCTTCGTGAATTTGTGGCGGTACAAACTGCCTTAGACGACACTGCGAACACCTCGTGGATTATGCAAGATGGTGCCCGGCCACATCGCACGGCCGACGTCTTTAATTTCCTGAATGAATATTTCGATGATCGTGTGATTGCTTTGGGCTATCCGAAACATACGGGAGGCGGCGTGGATTAGCTTCCCTATTCGCCAGACATGAACCCCTGTGACTTCTTTCTGCGGTGACACTTGAAAGAGTGTACCGCCAGAATCCAGAAACAATTGAACAGCTGAAGCAGTACATCTCATCTGCATGTGAAGCCATTCCGCCAGACACATTGTCAAAGGTTTCGCGTAATTTCATTCAGAGACTACGCCATATTATTGCTACCCATGGTGGATATGTGGAAAATATCGTACTATAGAGTTCCCCAGACCGCAGCGCCATCTGTTGTTGACAATTGTAACTACTGTAATTTTGAAAGTTTGTCTGCCTGAAAATGTACTGTTGTCCCAAGCATATTGCAACAAACGGTGTATTTGTATCGCTGCTCGTTTAGTTTTTATTACCGTTTCAAATATACCGGTCTTTTTGAAACACCCTGTATGTCATATTAGACCTTAGTCTTTTCCTGTAGGAAAAGAGTCGTGAAAGGTGCTATTGTTTTGATAAGATTATGAAGTGAAAATGCATGTGTCGGGCTATGAAGAGTCCGGCCGAATCAGTGAGAAATACTTCCATCAGAGTTTTCTGCAGAATGGTGTCTGTAAAAGCATGAGTTCTAACACAAATGATCAAAGTATGTTTCATATTTGTTTTGTAAATAAAAACCGCCTTTTCTTGTTGCACTGTAATTTATGTTACCTTCAGCGCATTGCTGCTAAATGGCATGTTTAGAGGAATATGAGAGGTACGTTACTGAAGCTCAATATGAAAGTTGCCTGATACAATAACGTGTTGTAATAAATCTGAGGGTTGGAAAACCTGAAGGTGCATGCTGGCCTACCAGAGTGTGATAGACACAAAGGTGAAAATGTTTTGGATTGTTGTAGGACGGGGAGGAAATGACATCTGATAGGTAATTTGGCTGTGTTTTGCGTTGTGGACACTTCTGGAGGGGAGACAATCCTTGTATGGAGCCCCTGGGACATTTCGAACTACCGCGTGGTTGATCAGTCACTGGCATTTACTTGCTCGCTGCTTGCAGAAAGCTACCACGACTCTCTGGCGTACCATAGCTGTGTCCTCTGGTGGCAATAATTCAGTTTGCCATGTTTAGACCGAATTTCTCAAAACTAGACAGAATTATCAATGTAGACAAAGAGACATATTGAAGTTACGTAATGTGGACGATGAAGCTGGAACCTAAAATGTATATTGCACCATTTAGCCTACATGTAATATTGTTAAACGCTTCATGCCAGTGAAGTGGTCTTTGGCTATACTTCAACCAAATTAAAAACATAAAAAGTTATTTCATTCTGGCCAACAATAAATAATGTGAATAGACAGAAACTTGTCCTGTCACATGGTATTTCCACGCCCGCAGCTGGCAGACTTTAATCTGAATTTTGCTGAGTTGTTGCCACTGCACTCATATGACATTAAAACTGAGATCTTTGTGAATGACGCCTCGGTGGCTCACGTCGGTACCAATGACGTGTGTCCCTTTCCATCGGAAGAGATTCTCTCTGGTTTCGAGCGGCTAACAGAAGTAGTAAAGGCTACCAGTCTCGATGGCGAGACGAAAGCAGAGCTGACCGTTCGCAGCATAGTCGATTGGACCTAGTACACAGCCGAGTGGAGGGTCTGAATCAGAGACTTCGACGGTTCTGCGACCGTGTAGGCTGCAGAATCCTACGACTTGCGCCATGGGGTGGTTGGGTTTCGGGTTCCGCTGAATAGGTCAGGAGTCCATTACACGCAGGGGACGGCTACACTTGTCGCAGGGGCTGTGTGGCGTGGGCTGGGCGATTTTTTAGCCACGAAAAGCGCTTCTGTCTCAAAGAGTGCAGGCCGAACACAGGAAGAACGAAGATACAAGAAGCATCGGTATAACAGTTGTAAATTGTCGTAGCTGTGTTGGGAAAGTACCAGAGCTCCAAGCGCTAATAGAAAGCACCGATGCTGAAATGATTGTAGGCACTGAAAGCTGGCTAAAGCCGGAGATAAGCTCAGCCGAAATTTTTGCGAATAACCTAACGGTTAAACTTAGTTGCCAGTGCCGTGTTTGTTGCTGTTAGAAATAGTTGTCCTTGTCTCGAAATTGAAGTAGATAGTTCCTATGAGCTAGTATGGGTAGAGGTCATTCTTAGCAACCTCAATAAAATAATAACTGAATCCTTTTAACGACCTGCCAATTCAAATGATACAATTGCTAAAAGGTTCAAAGAAAACTTGAGTTTGATTTCAAACACGTACTCGACTCATACAGCTATAATTGGCGGTGACTTCAATTTACTCTCGATATGTTGGCGAAAACACTTGTTCAATTGCGAAGGTACGCATAAAATATCATCCGAAAGTGTGCTAAACGTATTCTCTGTAAATTATTTCGAGTAGTTAGTTCATGAGCTCACGCGAATAGTAAATGTTATGAAAACACACGTGATTTCTGTAAATTATTTCGAGTAGTTAGTTCATGAGCTCACGCGAATAGTAAATGTTATGAAAACACACGTGATCTCTTAGCAACAAATAATCCTGAGCTAACAACGAGCACCAAAACGGATATAGGGATTAGTAAACAAAGGATTGTCGTAGCGAGAATGAATATTGTAACCCCCAAAATTCTCCAAAAATAAACGAAAAATATGCCTATTCAAAAAAGCAGATCGACATTTACTTGACGCCGTCCTGAGAGACAACCTCCAGTCCTTCCAAAACAATAATGTAAGGTAAGTGTAGACGAGATCAGACTTAAATTCAAAGAAACAGTGTCGGCAGCAATTGATAGATTTATACCGAATAAATTAAGAAACGACGGAGCTGATCCTCCTTGGAACACAAAAAGTGTCAGAATACTGTTACAGAAACAACGAAAAAAACATGGTGAATTTAAACGGACACTAAATTTCCAAGATCTTTTACAGAACCTCGAAATTTAGCTCGGACTTGAATGCTAGATGCTTATAATAATTTCCACAACGAAACTTTGTCTCGAAACTTGGCAGAAAATCCAAAGAATGATAAAGAGAAACAAACAAAACTGAGAATGACCATTAACTTTCTGCCGCAGGTATAGCTCTCCTAAGAGCGCTATTATCTTTGGAAATGTTAGGGCCTACACAGTTCAACAACATTTCGAAATCTGTATCTTTCATTAAGAAAAATCTTTGAAATAGCCCTTATTCCAATTCAGCTTTAATGTAGGCATTAATTTTATCCCTCCAGATTTCTTCCTACTTCTTAAAAGAGAGGCCGTCCACCAGCGTAATTTCTTCTTCTTTTTCAGATTGTCAGCTCCTTGCAGAAAAATAAATGCTGCAGAAGCGACGACTGTCAAAATTCTCTTCTTCGCTCATAATAACAGCCAGTGAAATTGTAGGTAAAACTCTATAAGAGTAACGAAGTGTGTGCAACGTCGGCAGTTGATGAGAGGCAGCTGCGCTTTCCCGTGACTGAATCCGTTGGCCCCAAATCCTTAGTTTGGCGTGGATGAGAAGCCGAACCAACCATCGTCGGGCCGAATCCAGTCTCGGCCGTTACCAGTGTGTTAGGCGCCCTCTGCAGCGAGGGGGGGGGGGGGGGCGCCGGACGCTGGCTGGGCGGCGCTGCCGAGGCCGCCGCGCCGGCTGCTGTGTTTACGCTCGGCTGCCGCCGCCGCCGCCGCCGCCGCCGCCGCCGCCGTCGCCCTTGGGCCTCTTTGTGTGGCCCAGTGCGGCTCGCATTCCGGCGCGCAGCGGTCGGCTGTTTGCGAGGGCAGGCGCTAACTGCCCGTGACGACGCGATAAATTACTCCGCAAACCGTCCCGCGGCCGAGAAAGAAACCTCCAGGGCCGCTGCACGCTTTTGTGCCATCTGATACGCACACTCCCGAGGTCACCCGAAGTTACCGTACCATCGCTGGCGTAAGATCTGCTTTAGCTATTTAAAGGCCAACATTCGTTCTCCTCTACGAAAATCTAATGTGTTACGTTCCTGCACAACTTCGTAGCCTTTTTTCATAAGTGATAAGCACAACAGACACACATAACACAGACTTTAGTCATCACTGATATATTGCCGGAAAAAAATCTCATTAGCAGGAAGGAGTTGTGCGACACAACGAATGTTGGTTGGCGTGTTCCAACATCTGAAAGATGCTGTCTGTCCAGATTTCACGCCAGTTGCATAAGGCTGATACTAGTAGCGCCACTGTGAGGATCCAAATCGTGTTAACTTTAAATACACGCCGTAACCGTCATGAACATTAGTTGCTACTGAGATTGGACGTGGTGAGCTGATGTCAGTCAACAATGCCTGTAAGGCGACATACCCGGCATTATCGAAAGCTCACTGAATGTGAACGAGGTCGTGCAGTAGGGCTACGAGAAGCTGGATGTTGCAGAAAGACTTTCCTGGAACGTAGCCACTGTAGACGATTGCTTGCAGCGGTGGTCACGAGAATGTACGGCCTCAAGAAGACCGGGCTTCGGACGACCATGTGGCACTGCCGAAACGGAAGACCATCGTGTTCGGTGTATGACTCTAGCCAATAGCGCGGTATACTGCATCTCCAGGAGCAACTTCAGTAGCACTTGGCGCCACAGTAACACATCGAACTGTTACAAATCGGTTACTTCAAGGACAAATCCGAACCAGACACCCTGTAGTGTACATCCCATTGACCCCAAACCTCCGCCGTTTGCGACTTCAGTGGTGTCGAGCTCGAACTCATTGTAGGGCATAATGGAGGTATCTTCTGTTTTCTGATGAACGCTGATTCTGGCTCGGTGCCAGTGATGGCCGTGTGTTGATTAGGAGATGTTGAGGGTCTGCAACCAACCTGTCTACGTGGACCTGCACTGGACCTGCACCTGGATTTTCCACCCAGAGTGCGACTTCATATGACAGCAGTAGCATTCTCGTGGTTGTTCCACGCAACCAGACTGCAAATTTGTACCTCAGTCTTGCGATTCCATCTGTTGTGCTGCTGTTTGTGAACAGCCCTCCAGGTGATGTTTTCCAACAGGATATCGCTCGCTCACAAACCGCTGTTGTAACCCAACATCCTCTACAGATTGTCGACATGTTGTCTGGGCCTGCTCGATAACTAGACCTGTCTCCAATCGAGGACGTATGACACATAATCGGAGGACACCTCTAAAGTCATCCACTGTCAGCATTAACCGTGCCTCTACTGACTGACCAAGTGCAACTGGCATGGAACTCCATCCCACTAACTGACATCCGGCACATGTGAAACACAATGCATTCGTGATTACATCCTTTCATTTCATATGCTGGTGGCCACACCGGATATTAACGTACCAGCATTTCACATTTGCAATGGCTTACCTAATGCTCACATTAATCTGTGATGTTGCAAAGCTAATTAGTAGTCTATGTTACGTAGACAAATGTATTTCACAACTCTACGTTTATTATTTCTTGATGTTGCGATTTTTTCCGTCAGTGTATATTCTCTTTCACTATTTACAGCAATCTGCGAATGCTAGGGTAACTCTCCGATTCTGCGACTGTAGAAGTCACTTGGGTTTGAGACGAAGAACTCGTCGTGCCTTGTTCGGAGCGCATCTTCATCCGGAAAGGAAGTTCCTTGAGGGAAGTACGACAGGGAGCGCAGAAGACGAAAATCTGAGGGCGTGAGATCAAGCGAACAAAGTGCGTGCGGAATGATTTCCCAAAGCAACTGCTGGCCGGGGTGGCCGAGCGGTTCTAGGCGCTACATTATAGAACCGCGGGACCGCTACGGTCGCAAGTTCGAATCCTGTGTGTGTGATGTCCTTAGGTTAGTTAGGTTTAAGTAGTTCTAAATTCTAGGGGACTGATGACCTCAGAAGTTAAGTCCCATAGTGCTCAGAGCCATTTGAACCATTTTTGAACCCAAAGCAACTTTCATGTAATGCTTTCTGTCAGGCTAGCAGAATGCGGGCGGGCGTTATCGTGGAGTAGCGTCACTTCACGCAGTCTTCCTGGCCGTTGATCGTGGATTGCGTCCGTAAGACGTCTCAGTCAGCAGTGATGGTTACATCTTAAGGAAGCAGCTCATAATGCAGCACACCGCTCTGTTCCACCAGATGCGCACAGGTCATTGTACGTGGAGTTTCTGCTTCGTTTGGGCTCAACCATGCCTTTCTTTTCCGTATTCTGGCTTCAAGACACCATTTCTTGTCACCACGAACGATACAGGATAGGAATAGTCGGTGTTGTTCATAAGCCAATTGATGACGAGCACGGAGAGGTACACAAACGGCCACCAGCTGATTTTTGTGATTTACGCGTAGAGCATACGGTAGCCGTACACACGAGATTTTAACCTTCCCCACTGCAGGTGGGTGCGCGATGGTGGAATGTTCACAGTTCATTACATCTGCCAGTTCTCGAATACAATTGAGTGGATCGTTGTGGATTAATGCGTTGAAACGACCTTCATCAGACGTCGACGGTCTTCCTGGACGTGGAGAGTCAAAGTTGTTAAAACGATCCTTCTTAAAACGAGAAAACTGTTTTCTAGCAGTGCTCTGTCCAATGCCGTAATCCCCCTTAATGGCGCAAATGTTTTTGGCTATTTCCGCTTTTGTCATCTCTCTATTGAACTCAAACAGAACAATATTTCGGAAGTGTTTCGATTTCTCCCCTTGGCACTCTCTCTTACAGCGTCCAGTGCTCCACTCACTATCTCTAAATGACTAAATGACAATATTTAAACTCATGTAACAAGAGTGAACTACAAACAACTAATGACAATCGATAAATAAACCCACAGCAACCGGAATACGTGCAAAATAAAAACGGTTCGAATTTGTGCACCAGCATTATAAGTCATCCGTATTTCACTATCGACATCGATAGAAGAAAACTGCAATCAGAGTGCCAGGCCGGGACTCGAACCGGGATTCCCCGTTTATCGCGAGCCGTCGTCTTACCATTTGGCTATCCGTGCACGACCCACGGCCAACCCTAACTCCGATTGTCGTCAAGCATACGTCTACGATCTATACTCGCACGACCACTATGTGTATTACCGTACAGATCAGGCGCTGTGTTTGAAAGTCGCATGCCTGGTGTCAGCAGATAAATACGATATTGCAAGAGTCTCCAGTCGCGTGGTTGTATGCTGGAAATTTAATGGAAGATTCATCATGCTGTCGAAATTTGAAAATACACATTTTTCTCAGCTGTTGGATTTCATAGTGCGCATGCCTACATTAGTGTATACTGTAACTTGTTGTGGTGTTCAGTCCGATGACTGATTTAGTGCGGCCCTCAGTTATGATACCTTCTGTATAGGTCCCTTCGTAACTTCTGCAACCTGCTTATATCTGAGCCTGGTTGTTATATTCAAGCCCTGGTCTCTCTCTTCACTTTTCACCCCACACTTCCATCCATTATAAAAGTGCCAGTTCATTGATGCCTCAGGACGCTTCCTATCACCCAATCCGTAGTTGTAGTCATGTTGTGGCACAAATTTCTTTCTTCTCCTATTCGATTCAAAACCTCCTCAGTAGTTATTCTATCTACCCATCTAAATTTCAGCAACCTTCTATAGCACCACTCGAGAAAAATATCTTCCGAAAACCTTTCCTAACCTTTATTTTATTTTTCCAAGCCGATATGATTAGGGACGAGCCCTCTTTTACATTGGACCAGGATTTCACATATAATGTGCCTTTTTCACATAATAGTTCCCTAAGAAATAACAGTTTTAACAAATTTATGTTCAATGCTAAGAAAATTTCTTTTTCAGAAACGCTTTTACTGCTACTCTCAGTCTGTATATTACACCCTTTTTACTTCGGCAGTCATCTGTTATTTTGCTTACCGAATAATAAAACTCATATAGTTCGTTTCGTGTCTCACTTCCCAATTTAATTATTCACTACATTAGCTCCATTCCATTATCCTTGCAATATTTTTGACGATGTTCGTCTTACAACCTCTTTTCAAGACATTTGTTCAGCCGATCTTCCGAGTACTTTGCTTTCTATCACAGAATTTCAACGACACTGGCAAATCTCAAAGTTTCTTATTTATTTCCTCTATTGCTTGCTCAGTGCACAGACTGTAACAACATCAGGAATGGGTTGCAGCCCTCTCGCACTGCCATCTCAGTCGCTGCTTCGTTTAATGACCTTTACCTGTTATAACTGCAATTTCCATACCGTGGACGTTACAGATGACCTTGTGTTTCCTGCATTTTAACCCTGCTACCTTCAGAGTCTCGAAGATTGTAAATATTTCGAAGAGTGTAACTCTGTGTCAGTATGACATATGGTTCAAAATGGCTCTGAGCACTATGGGACTTAACCTGTAAGGTCATCAGTCCCCTAGAACTTAGAACTACTTAAAACTAACTAACCTAAGGACATCACACACATCCATGTCCGAGGCAGGATTCGAACCTGCGACCGTAGCGGTTGCGCGTTTCCAGACTGTAGTGCTTAGAACCGCTCGGCCACACTGGCCGGCATGACATACGGCATTTGCTGTTTTAGACGTTGTGATGTTCTTTAGACCAGGCATGTCAGAACCACACTATAGTCAGTAATGTAAACATTGTCAGCAAGTAGGCTGTGTCTTTGTAAGAACTCCACAATGGGTAAAAGCAGAAGTACTTGTTGAATTGCTGAAATGAGTGGATTTCATCACGATTTAAGAAGAAAACAAAATAACAAGACTCCTTGAGAGATATGACTGCATACGCATAGTTGAGTGTAAATCATACAAATATTGCTGGCTGCTGTGACCTAGTGGTTCTAGGCGCTTCAGTCCAGAACCGCGCGACTGCTACGGTCGCAGGTTCGAATGCTGCCTCGGGCATGGATGTGTGTGATGTCCTTAGGTTAGTTAGGTTTAAGTAGTTCTATGTTATAGTAGACTGATGACCTTAGCAGTTAAGTCCCATAGTGCTCAGAGCCGTTTGAACCATACAAATATTATTTCGTAAGTAGTACAAAAAATGGTTCAAATATCTGTATGCACTATGGGACTTAATAACGGAGGTCATCAGTCCCGCCGGCCGGTGTGGCCGAGCGGTTCTGGGCGCTACAGTCTGGAACAGCGCGATCTTTACGGTCGCAGGTTCGAATCCTGTCTCGGGCATGGATATGTGTGATGTCCTTAGGTTAGTTAGTTTTAAGTAGTTCTAAGTTCTAGGAGACTGATGACCTCAGAAGTGAAGTCCCATAGTGCTCAGAGCCATTTGAACCATTCATCAGTCCCCTAGAACTTAGAACTACTTACACCTAACTAAACTAAGGACATCACACACATCCATGCCCGAGGCAGGATTCGAACCTGCGATCGTAGCCGTCGCGCGGTTCCAGACTGAAGCGCCTAGAGCTGCTCGGCCACTTCGGCCGGCGTAAGTAGTACATCAGCGGTTAGCGAAACAGTGTGTTTCGTCATTACATGATGTCGACGGGTCACTGTCTTCGTCATTTGACCCCGTCACATCTACTGTACAAACTTTTTCATCAAACTGCCGTTTCAAGGGTCTCTCGGAAATATTTCAAAAGGAGAGTCTACTGCACGTAACCCTGTGAATTAACTTCATCCTAGCCTGTCAGCATTTGTAACAAACACCCACTTCTTTCGTCGAGAGACGTCGCCTATGTACAAAGTAAACCGTACCACTGCCACGAGCTGCAGCAGAGTAGACGAAATTACATCCCTAACAGTTGCAGTGGGTATGGTGCGGATAATACACGCGTCTACGTCAAGCATTCACGTAACGTCGCTGCGGGAACGCCTCGGTGTCGTCGCAGCTTTATCGACGACTACTGTGTTCCCTGCAGCGGCCTGCGCTGCGCGCGTGCAGGCTGGCAGCACCGCCGTCAGCTGTCGGCTGTCCTCTTCCGCCGGCTCCAGTGTACGGTGAGGTGACGAGAGTGATGGGAGTCCTCCTAATATCGTGTCGGACCTCCTTCTGTCCGGCGCACTGCGGCAGCTCCACTCCAGAAGTCGCTGGAAGTCCTCTGCACAGGTGTTGATCCACGCCGCCTCTATATTCGTCCACCACTGCGACAGTGCTGATAGTGCAGGATTTTATGCACAAAATTTCCCATAAATGTTCTATGTGATTCATACCGGCCGATCTGGATGGCCAATCATTCGCTCGATTTTTCCAGAATGTTCTTCAAACTAGTGACATGGCGCATTGTCCTCCACAAATATTCTATTCTTGTTTGGAACGTGAAGTCCATGACTGCGTGCAAATGGTCTACGCGTAGCCGGACATAAGCATTTCCAGTCAGTAATCGGTTAAGTTGGACCACAGGACTCAGTCCATTCCATGTAAACACAGCCCACACCGTTACGGAGCCCCACCGACTTGCACAGTGCATCGTTCACAACTTGGATCCATGTCTTCGTGGGTTCTGCGCCACACTCGAACCCTGCCATCAGCTCTTACTACCAGATATCGTGACTCACTTGACCAGGCCACCGTTTTCCAGTCGTCTAGGATCCAACCGAAATGGCCACTAGCCAAGTGGAGGCGCTGCGGGCGATGTCGTGTTGTTTACGAAGGCACTCGCGCCCGCCATGTGCCGCCGTAGTCCATTAACGCCGGATTTCGGAGCATTGTCTTAGCGGATACGTTCGTCGCACGCCCCACATTGATTTCTGTAGCTATTTCACGCAGCGTTGCTTGTCTGTTAGCGCTGACAATTCTACGCAAACGCCGCTGCTCTCGGTCGTTAAGTCAAGGCCGTCGGCCATTGTGTTGTCCGTGGTGAGAACTAGTGCCTGAAATTTTGTATTTTCGACACACTCTTGACATTGTGGATCTCGGAATATTGAATTCCCTACATACTTATGAAATGGAATGTCACATGCGTGTGTCACCATCTACCATTTCGCGTTCAAACTCTGTTAATAACGGCTATAATCACGCAGAAAACCTAACCACGTGAATCACCTTAACGGAAATGATAGTTCCGCCAATGCACTGCTTTTTTATACTTTTTTTACGCGATACTATCGCCATCTGTATATATGCATATCTCTACCCCATGACTGTTGTCACTTGAATGCAAACGCAGTTAACCTGGCCAACGACAGGAAGATGGCGGCGGCAGCACTGCAGTGATACAACCAAAGAGCTATCAGACGACATTTATTCATCCCTTAACCACTCTGTACAGTGTAATGCAGTAATCACTTGAAACTCGTACGGTATAGAATGTATAAAACGAATTATAATGATCCGTAAATTGCGCAGTATCTCCGAGAACTGAGCCACTCACACAACATATACTATGAAGCGTATAATTTAGTGATTTAGCACTGACAAACTTCAGAGTGTTTGTTTGATTTCTTCTATTACACGTGCGTTGCAGAGATGTGACGAGTGTGGCACGGAATTATCACGTCACCGGATTCACTACTCACAACGTCGACAGCCACCCACCACAACAAGAAGCATTAAACTGTGCCACATCTCTTGCATCGATTATAATTATAAGACCAAATAAATGAATCATAATGAATGTAAGGAATGTGGTTAATACTGTATGCAATGTCTTTTTAGCTCGCTGGAGTTACGTTGAAACTTTATTTCGTAAGTTAAAATTTTTAATACTTGGGCTACGCGATATAATGTTGTAGTCTCTGGTGGCAAAGTAAACACAAGTGAAGTGTATCCGAAAATAAACAGAAATCATTGAGTTATATTCACTAGCCATTCGAAAAGTTCTGATACTAGTTCTGTACCTGGAGTCCAGGCGACTTCAGTGCAGTTACAAACAACTGTAAACAACAGATAGGTATTCGACCAACCAGTTGTGAGCAGGCAGTGTTAAATAGCAGACGTGTGACCGTAACGTGTCAGCGTTTTTGCGTCACAAATTGTAATGGAGCGACGTACTGGAGATCTCTGAAGCCCGTGTTCAAGACATTCTCCACAATGTACTGTAGAAGACAAAAATGTGTGAAAAGTTTGCCATACAGATTTTGACTCCACAAAAGAAACAACGATGCATGGAAGCCTGCCGCAACTTGATTGAAATGAATAACACGGACAGCTCTTTTCGGAAAGAATTGTCGCGGGCGACGAGACTTTGTGTTTTCAGTAGGAAACTACCACAAAATGATAAAGGACAAAGCGCATCGTGGGTCTTTGACGGTAAGCCGGGCCCGAAGAAGGTGAGAATGTCACGAGCGAGTTGAACAGCTTTCCAAACAAAGAGATTTTTGACTGTTTGACATGGTTGTATGAAGTTTGTGTGCGTTATAGTCAACTGGGACGAGACCCTGAAGAGCACCTGAAACATTAAAACCACCATCTTATCTTTTGTCTGTTTAGTATCGTAACCTTTCGGGATGACGGGATAAACTTCCTAATGTGTCTACGAAAAAAGTTTGTTTCCAAACATATTTACCGCCTAAGTTACGGTAAATTGATTTCATACATTGATAAAATAAGTCGGGTCTGGCGACCTTTTGGAAAAGCGCATTCTCGGAAAGCGAGAAATCGTGGGATCGAATCCCGGCTAGAGTACGGAAATTTTCGATGTGTCTGTAACACAGCCTTCACCCCTCAACGACGTGACGATTGGCCAGCACTACACATACGTCAATTCCTAGTTAAACTGCAGGCCCCCTTTCCGTGGCTGGACAGCTGCAATAGGCTAGGGACACGCAAGTCGCCGAAGGGGCCTCCAGTAGAAAGACATGCATTCCACCATTGAATCACTTACAGATATTATTTACTGAAAGAAGTCTTTCATTTGTGATAACAGCTAAAAATTAGGAATGACATCTCTGGTGTCAAAATAATTAACGATTGGCACTTACAACACAGTGATATTTCAAGGAAGGAAATCAGTTATTAACTGAAAGTGGATAAAAGATAGTCACTTTAATTACTTGAAACTGATAAGATAGCATATTAATGTAAACAACTTTTAATTTCAAATACAGGGTGAATTACTTAAACTTGCACCGCAAATTTTGCGGAAATGGAAAGTGCTATTGATGTCCAGATTGGTAGTCAGGGGCTAGTATCGCTAGCCAACCAAAAGATTGTGATAACACTTAGAAAATGTATTTTGCACAAAAATACAATTTTTGAAGTGGAACAATGACTATTGACATTAACAGACTAAAAGTAGGATAAATTAGAATGCCAGTGGCATTTGTTGCAGGCTTATAGTCCGAGTCGTTTACAAGGTATCGTATTTTGAAGAGCTGCCACAAGGACACTTGTTTATACCATGCAACATGCGTAGCTGCTAGGTACGATGTTCTTATGTTTGCTTACAGCGTTCCTGTATGTCCCTTGGGTGCACAGCTGTTTCCTAGTCAGTTAGTGCGTGACAACCCAGGCAACAGGACATGAGTGAACGACGGGACTTACCAAAGCCGACTTGCTCATGGCGTAAGAAGATTGCAGTTCGTTCCTGAGCGCAGCAAGATATCGAAATAGATGTCAACCATCTCGGCATTTATTTATCAACCATTTCAACCAGTTACGTGAAGCTCGTGGTGTAACTGGTTTGACGCAGCCTGCCACGAATTCCCCTCCTGTGCCAGCGTCTTCATCTCAGAGCAGCACTTGCAACCTATGCCCTCAATTATTTGCTGGTTGTATTCCAATCTCTGTCTTCGTCTGCAGTTTCTGCCATCTACAGCTTCCCCTAGTACCATGGAAGTCATTCCCTGATGTCTTAACAGATGTCTTATCATCTTATCCCTTCTCCTTGTTAATGTTTTTCACATATTCCTTTTCTCTCCGATTCTGCGTAGTACGTTCTCATTCCTCACCTTATCAGTCTACCTAATTTTACACATTCTTCTGTAGTACGACATCCCAAATTCTTCGATTCTCTTCTGTTCCGTGTTTCCCACAGTCTGTGTTTCACAACCATAGAATGCTGTACTCCAAATGTACATTCCCAGAAATTTCTTCTTCAATCTAAGGCCTATGTTTGATACTAGTAGATTTCTCTTGGCCAGGAATGCTCTTTCTACCAGTATTAGTCTGCTTTTGATGTCCTCATTGTGCTGCCTAGGTAGCAGAATTACTTAACTTCATCTACTTCATGTCCATCAATCCTGAAGTTAAGTTTCTCGCTATTCTCATTTCTGCTACTTCTCATTACTTTCGTCTTTTTTCGATTTATTCTCAGTCCATATTCTGCACCCATTAGACTGTTCATTCCATCCAGCAGATCATGTAATTCTTCTTCACTTTCATTCCGGATAACAATGCAATCAGGAAACCATATCACTGGTATCCTTTCACCTTGAATTTCAATCCTGCTCCAGACCCTTTCTTACATTTCCATAATTGCTTCTTCGATGTACAGACTGAACAGTAGGGGTGAAAGACTACATCCCTGTCTTACACCCTTTTTAATCCAAGCACTTCATTTTTGGTCGGCCACTCTTATTATTGCCTCTTGGCTCTTGTACATATTGTATATTACCCGTCTCTCCATATAGCGCATCCCTATTTTTCTCACAATTTCGAACATCCTGCACCGTTTTACACTGTTAAACTCTTCTTCCAGGTCGACAAATCCTATTAACCTAACTTGATTTTTCTTTAAACCGCAACGACAGAATTGCAAATTCAAATGGCTCTGAGTACTATGAGACTTAACATCCGAGGTCATCAGTCCCCTAGACTTAGAACGACTTAAACCTAACTAACCTAAGGGCATCACACACATCCATGCCCGAGGCACGATTCGAACCTGCGACCATAGCAGCAGCGCGGTTCCGGACTGAAGTGCCTAGAACCGCTTGGTCACACGACCGGCGTCAGAATTGCACCTCTGAGACTTTACCCTTCCTGAAGATAAACTGATCGTCATCAAACACATCCTCAGTTTTCTTCTTCATTCTTCTGTACGTTATCCTTGTCAGTAACTTGGATGCATGAGCTGTTAAGCTGACTGTGCAGTAATTCTCGCACTTGTCAGCTCTTGCAGCCTTCGAAATTGTGTAGATCATACTTTTCCGAAAGTCAGAGAGTATGACGCCAGACTCGTACATTCGACACACCAACGTGAATAGTCGTTTTGTTTCCAATTCCCGCAATGATTTTAGAAATTCTGATGGAATGTTGTCTATCCCTTCTGCCTTATTTGATCTTAAGTCCTCAAAAGTTCTTTTAATTTATGATTCTAATACCGGATATCTTCTAAATCGACTCCTGTTTCTTCTTCTATTACATCAGGCAAATCTTTCCTCTCATAGAGGCTTTCAATGCATTCTTTCCACCTATCCGCTCTCTCCTCTGCATTTAACAGTGGAATTCCTGTTGCACTCTTAATGTTATCACCCTTCTTTTTAATGTCACCGAAGTTTGTTTTGACTTTCCTGTATGCTGAGTCTGTCCTTCCGACAATCGTTTGTTTTTCGATGTATTCAAATTTTTCCTGCAGCCATTTCGTCTTAACTTCACTGCACTTCCTATTTATTTCATTCCTCAGCGACTTGTATTTCTGTTTTCCTGAGTTTACCGGAACATTTTTCTACTTCTTCCTTTCATCGACCAGTTTAAGTATTTCTTCTGTTACCCATGGTTTCTTCTCAGTTACCTTCTTTGTACCTACGTTTTCCTTCCCAACTTCTGTGATGGCCCTTTTTAGAGATGTCCATTCCTCTCAAACTGTACTGCTTACTGAGCTATTCCTTATTGCTATATCTACAGCCTTAGAGAACTTCAAGCATACCTCATCATTCCGTAGTCCTTCTGTATCCCAGTTCTTCGCATATTGATTCTTCCTGATTTATCTCTTGAACTTCAGCCTACTCTTTATCTTTGCTACATTGTTATCTGAGTCTATATTTGCCCCTGGTCACGCCTTATGATCCAGTATCTGATTTAGGAATCTCTGGCCATGATGTAATCTAACTGAAATCTTCCCGTATCACCCGACCTTTGAGGGGTGATTCTTGAACAGAGTATTCGCTATTACTTCTGAAATTTATTGCAGAACTCAATTAGACTTCCTCATCCCTCATTCCTTGTCCAAAGCCCATATTCTCCTGTAATTCTTTCTCCTACTCCCCCCCCCCCCCTTCCTACTACCGCGTTCCAGCCCAATGACTATTAAGATTTTCATTTTCCTTTAAGTGCTGAATTACCCATTAATTATCCTCGTATACGTTCTCTATCTCTGCATCTTCAGCTTGCGACGTCGGCATGTATACCTGAACTATCGTTGTCAGTGTTGGTTTGCTGTCGATTCTGATGAGAACAACCCTATCATGAACTGTTCACAGTAACACACTCTCTCCCTACCTGACTATTCGCAACGAATCCTACTCCCGTTATGCTATTTTTTGCCACTGTTGATATTACCCTACGCTCATCTTTCCAGAAATCCCTGCCTTCTTTCCATTTCACTTCAATGAGCCCTACTACGTCTAAATTGAGCCTTGGTATTTCCTTTTTCAGATTTTCTAGCTTTCCTACCACGTTCAAGCTTCTGACTCGTAGAACGTTATCCTTTACTTGGTTATTCAATCTTTCTGTCATGGTCACCTCCCCTTGGCAGTCCCCTCCCAGAGACCCGAATGAGGCACTATTCAAGAATCTTTTGCCAATGGAGAGATCACCATGACACTTTTTCCATTACAGACCACATGTCCCATAGGTATACGTTTTGTGGGTACTGCAATGCTTTCCATTGCTTTCTGCATCGTCATGCCATTAATCATTGCTGATTCTTCTGCCATTGGAGGCAGTTAGTATTGGGACAAAGCCAACACCATCCCACTCACCATTGTTGCCAAATGTATCCAAGATGTCGGCGATGACGTCATCCAAGATGGCGGCGTGTATAGTTGGGAACAGTGCATGTTGTCATCTAAGTTGGTGGCTGTGACGTCATTCAAGAGGGTGGATTTTGGTGGTAAGTTTGAGTTTTGGTGGGAAAAAGGTCAATTGCGCTACCTCCACAGGTCACTTGAGCTAACCTAAGTCACCCAACCGCCACTTCTTCCTATGAACCGGAGCCAAGTTTGAATTTTGGCAGTAAACGAAGGTGTATCTCTACTAAGCTAAGAAAATGGCGTCAAAGAAAGGACACTTGGACTAACCTCAGTCACTTTGTCCTGAGGTGATAGTGGGGAATCTTGATCCCACAGTATTTTTGTACAATTACTGAGTCATGTAGCTAAGAAATTGGGTTGAAATTGCGTCAAGTCTTGCTGAGTTATGCTTCGATGTCATTTCTTCTTTATTTACACCCTTAAGGTTCTTAACATACAGTACTCCATTCCAAACAGTTAGTAACCAATAAACCAGCGATATATTAAAGAATCCGAGTACGCTGTATAAAACACCCTAGGACTTCGGATTACTATCCAAATTACTTAAAGTGCTAAATAGTTAACATTAAGCATGTATGAGAGAAAGCGTTTAGGAAAGGTCTGAGTTCATGTTTTAAGTTTACTGGAAGACACTAAGTGCTCTCATTATCAGACACTGGATGAGAAGAGAGGGGAAGCTCAGAATGTGAACCATGTTGTTTTACTGGACATCTATTGAGCGCAAGTTTGGACATTAGAGTTTAAGTTGGGAAGCTTGTATTGTTACGTTCTGAAGAACGAAAAGCTCCCTGATCTGACGCAGGTCATTCGAAAATACAAACCCATGTTTCCATATCAAGCAGACACTAAATCACGACCTGATAATGGAAGAGGAAGAAGCCACGGAGAAATAAATGAAAAGAATCCCATTGTATTCTTCTCCCACGCATCAACATGTGACCGAAATAGGAGAATGAGAACAATAAAATTGTGATGTAAGCAAGTAACGTGAAAGTGGGCGAAAGACGTACTCTTTTAATTCCGTAATCTACGTTCGTGCTGGAGGGACATGTTTCACCGCACAAAACATTGATTATTGCTTCTGGTCTACAGATCATACTTTAGAACGAAACAGCAAGTTTACTGCCATCAGTCGTTGTTTATTTACATCAACAACGTGTTTCGAAGGTTTAAACCTCCACCATTAGGCAAATTTACATGTGTTGGTGTGACACATGTACGTGTCGGATTACGATTTTGGGGTGACTTCTGGCACTGACTCCAAAGGTCACAGGCTCCCTTCTTTGCCGTAACATAAGACATGTAAACCGTCATACTTTGTAAACAAAGACAACGCACCATCTTTGTTTACAAAATATGACGGTTTACAGACAGTGCAACAAGTTACCCCAAAATCGTAACACAACACGCTCATATGTCATAGTAACATACGTAAATCCATAGGATGAAGGGGGTTTAATCTTCAAAACGCGTTGTGGATGTAAATAAGTATACAGCGACTGGTAACAGCAAACTACTTGTTTCATTCGATATCAGTAACAGTGACGGTAATGCCTAACCTAAAATGTCCGTATTTAAATTATTCTTCTTCGGTGATATAGTAACTTGCTATGCACTTGTCTATTAAAATCATTCCTAGTTCTAGTTATTACTGTTCATCATCCTCAATGCTCGCTCTTCAGTTTCATCTGATTTTAGATGTGAACTGTTGGAGCACACCGGAAATCTACCAGCAAAAATTAGCTGTTGCACAACACACTCTGGAAAACAGTCATCAAATTGTATTTTATGTAGCCTTTACCATTAGTCAGACAAGTGTTTCTCGGACAGCCTCATAAAATAAACTTGGAAAATAAAATCGCAAATGAAAGCTTCAGCGCAGACGGTGTCCGGCTGGTGAGTGCAGTGTGGGACGGAGCCGTCACGAAGCCGAGGCTGGCGCGCCTCGCGAGACATTCGACTGGGCGCCAGTAACGCCACAGCTGGTAGCACTGCCAACCACACAGCAGTCAGTAATTAGCACACGACTGCTGCTGGAAACGTTTGCAATTTGAACCTCCTGATCATAAGGTCCCTAGACCACACGTTTGTGAAAGTTTTAACGTGGCTTCGTGTGTGCTTTGTGCAGTTGCTGCCGCTAAGGAAGTGAAGGCCTCGGTACGGTCACGCGCCATTTTCCCGCAAAACAGTCGTGTAATGCATGCAAATCCATTTAATCCGAATATTCGACTGATGTTGAGTAGTATGGTAAACGGCAGTATCGGTGATTGTTGATAACTGACTAATGCAACCTCACACTTCTGTTACTTTTGATCTGGATCTGTAATTCATTTAGAACTGAGAGACCGTTGAAAGCATTCCGAACAGTGGGAAAATCACGCGCTCAGCAGCCCACCAGCCGCCAGCCACGCCTCTGCAGTGCTACGCCAGAATGTTCAGCTTTGTTGTCAACGAACACAAATAGAATTTCCTGAGGTGCAGGCACCTGGCGAAGATATTTTACAACCTGGCAGTGGAGTGAGAAGGCCCGCTATTCAGAAGAAGGCACTATTGTGCCCAAATATAGAAAGCAGAGTGTTTCTGCAGAAAGAACCGGATGCGAGAGATAAACATCACGAATACAGGCTAGAGAGGCAAATGGAACGGTGATGACCAAGACCATCTCATTGATCACACAAACACAAAGAGAGTGACGCGACATTTTTCTGTGGGAGACGGAAGGACGAATGCTATTAGTTAACCAACCAGAGGAAGTGGACTAGTGTTTTCCAAGGAGCATTTTTGTCGGTCGCCACTCCGAAGACCTGGAGCTCCGCCACACTGAAACTACACTCATGCTCATAAATTAATATTAATGCTGATACATGGTGAAACGACGCTCTGGTGGGTTTGCGGGTTTAAATCACCTCGCGGTCTGACCATGCGGTGCATCCGACCTGCGGTCGTCGCACGGTGGCTCTGGCAGCAGTCCACATACGCAGAGGTGTGTTGGTGCATGTCAGAGTACGGTGCAGCGAGTAAGTGTGTAGACGTTTTCAGACGTGCTAATAGTGACTGTGTGTTAAAAATGGCTCAAAGAACACATATTCATGACGTTATGAGGGGTAGAATACTAGGGCGACTGGAGGCTGGTCAAACACAGCAGGACGTAGCACAGGTCCTCCGTGTGGCACAAAGTGTGATCCCACGATTATGGCAACGATTCCAGCAGACAGAATATGTGTCCAGGCGCTACAGTAGGGGACGTCCACAGTCTAAAATACCACAAGAAGACCGATATCTCACCATCAGTGCCCGCAGACGGCCACGGAGTACTGCAGGTAGCCTTGCTCGGGACCTTACTGCAGCCGCTGGAACAGTTGTCTCCTGACACACAGTCTACAGTCGACTGAACAGACATGGTTTATTCGCCTGGAGACCTGCAAGGTGCATTCCACTGACCGCTTGTCACAGAACAGCCCGTAGAGCCTTGTGTCAAGAACACAATACATGATCATTGCAACAGTGGTCCCACGTTATGTTCACAGACGAGTGCAGGTATAGTCTGAACAGTGATTCTCGCTGGGTTTTCATCTGGCGTGAACCAGGAACCAGAAACCAACCCCTTAATGTCCTTGAAAGGGACCTGTATGGAGGTCGTGGCTTGATGGTGAGGGGTGTGATTACGATTGGTGCACGTACACCACTGCATGTCTTTGACTGAGGAACTGAACAGGTCAGGTGTATCGGGACGTCATTTTGCACCAGTATGTCCGCCTTTTCAAGGATGGAGTGGGTCCAACCTCCCTCCTGATGGATGATAACGCACGGCCCCACCGAGCTGCCACCGTGGAGGAGTACCTTGAAACAGAAGATATCAGGCGAATGGAGTGGCCTGTCTGTTCTCCAGACCTAAATCCCCTCGAGCACGTCTGGGATGCTCTCGGTCAACGTATCGCTGCACGTCTTCAAATGCCTACGACACTTCACGATCTCCGATAGCCTCTGGTGCAAGAATGGGAGCCTATACCCCAGCAGCTGCTCGACCACCTGATCCAGAGTACGCCGACCCGTTGTGCGGCCTGTGTACGTGTGCATGGCGATCATATCCAATGTTATAAGTTTCCTTTAATTTACGTATATGGTCACAATCTTTTCTGTTTAACAGATTACCGGTTTCGGTCTTTAATGACCATCATCAGATCTGTCTCATAAATACAAAGTCCTAATCCACTGCAGCCATAGTGACACAATCAGCTGTTAAATGCGGAATCAGCACCAGCATCGTCAAATACATCTAAATCACATCACATGCACGAGTCATGTTGTCATCCGCAACTACGAGACGCTGCGTAGAGAAACATAAGTCATTTTACAGTAATTCTGTTGCTTCAAACTTCATTCTGAAGACATGTGCTCTAATGCCAATGAAGACGCTGCTTTTATCTCTAACACACGTCGGACGTATGCATTTCTGTAATCCTATTTAGAAGGTTGTATACATGGAAGAAGCCTGGAGATACTGGAAGGTCTCAGATAGATTAATAATGGTAAGACAGAGATTCAGGAACCAGGTTTTAAATAGTAAGACATTTCCAGGGGCAGATGTGGACTCTGACCTTAACCTATTGGTTATGAACTGTAGACTGTAGCTGAAGAACTTGCAAAAAGGTGGGAATTTGAGGAGATGGGACCTGGATAAACAGAAAGAACCAGAGGTTGTAGAGAGTTTCAGAGAGAGCATGAGGGAACGACTGACAAGAATGGGGGAAAGAAATACCGTAGAATAAGAATGGGTAGCTTTGAGAGATGAAATAGTGAAGGCAGCAGAGGATCAAGTAGGTAAACAGACGAGGGCTTGTAGAAGACCTTGGGTAAAAGAAGAGATATTGGATTTAATTTATGAAAAGAGAAAATACATTAAAATGCAGCAAATGAAGCAGGCAAAAAGGAATACATACGTCTCAAAAATGAGATCGACAGGAAGTGCAAAATGGCTAACCAGGGATGGCCAGAGGATGCAGAGGCGTATATCATAAGGGGTAAGATAGATACTGCCTACAGGAAAATTAAAGAGCCCCTTGGAGAAAAGAGAACCACTTCCATGAATATCATGAGCTCAGATGGAAATCCAGTTCTAAGCAAAAAAGGGAAAGCAGAAAGGCGGAAGGAGCATATAGAGAGTCTATACAAGACAACATTCCATTGGAACTACTGACGGCCTTGGGAGAGCCAGTCCTGACAAAACTCTACCATCTGGTGAGCAAGATGTATGAAACAGGCGAAATACCCTCAGACTTCAAGAAGAATATAATAATTCCAATCCCAAAGAAAGCAGGTGTTGACAGATGTGAAAATTACCGAACAATCAGTTTAATAAGCCACAGCTGCAAAATACTAACACGAATTCTTTACAGACGAATGGAAAAACTGGTAGAAGCCGACCTCGGGGATGATCAGTTTGGATTCCGTAGAAATACTGGAACACGTGAGGCAATACTGACCTTACGACTTATCTTAGAAGAAAGATTAAGGAAAGGCAAACCTACGTTTCTAGCATTTGTAGACTTAGAGAAAGCTTTCGACAATGTTGACTGGAATACCCTCTTTCAAATTCTAAAGGTGGCAGGGGTAAAATACAGGGAGCGAAAGGCTATTTACAATTTGTACAGAAACCAGATGGCAGTTATAAGAGTCGAGGGACATGAAAGGGAAGCAGTGGTCAAGAAGGGAGTAAGACAGGGTTTTAGCCTCTCCCCGATGTTATTCAATCTGTAAATTGAGCAAGCAGTAAAGGAAACAAAAGAAAAATTCGGAGTAGGTATTAAAATCCATGAAGAAGAAATAAAAACGTTGAGGTTCGCCGATGACATTGTAATTCTGTCAGAGACAGCAAAGGACTTGGAAGAACAGTTGAACGGAATGGATGGTGTCTTGAAGGGAGGATATAAGATGAACATCAACAAAAGCAAAACGAGGATAATGGAATGTAGTCGAATTAAGTAGGGTGATGTTGAGGGTATTAGATTAGGAAATGAGACACTTAAAGTAGTAAAGGAGTTTTGCTATTTGGGGAGCAAAATAACTGATGATGGTCGAAGTAGAGAGGATATAAAATGTAGGCTGGCAATGGCAAGGAAAGCGTTTTTGAAGAAGAGAAATTTGTTAACATCGAGTATAGATTTAAGTGTCAGGAAGTCATTTCTGAAAGTATTTGTATGGAGTGTAGCCATGTATTGAAGTGAAACATGGACGGTAAATAGTTTGGACAAGAAGAGAATAGAAGCTTTCGAAATGTGGTGCTACAGAAGAATGCTGA
Source organism: Schistocerca cancellata (assembly GCF_023864275.1). Taxonomy (NCBI): domain Eukaryota; kingdom Metazoa; phylum Arthropoda; class Insecta; order Orthoptera; family Acrididae; genus Schistocerca; species Schistocerca cancellata. Next base: position 513,186,497 of record NC_064634.1, read on the forward strand.
ATATTAGATGGGTAGATCACATAACTAATGAGGAAGTATTGAATAGGATTGGGGAGAAGAGAAGTTTGTGGCACAACTTGACCAGAAGAAGGGATCGGTTGGTAGGACATGTTCTGAGGCATCAAGGAATCACCAATTAAGTATTGGAGGGCAGCGTGGAGGGTAAAAATCGTAGGGGGAGACCAAGAGATGAATACACTAAGCAGATTCAGAAGGATGTAGGTTGCAGTAGGTACTGGGAGATGAAGAAGCTTGCACAGGATAGAGTAGCATGGAGAGCTGCATAAGACCAGTCTCAGGACTGAAGACCATAACAACAACAAACAATACAAGGGTGATGTACTTGAGGACAATATTATGGAAATGGAAGAGGATGTAGATGAAGATGAAATGGGAGATATGATACTGCGTGAAGAGTTTGACACAGGACTGAAAGACCTAAGTCGAAACAAGGCCCCGGGAGTAGACAACATTCCATTAGAACTACTGACAGCCTTGGGAAAGCCAGTCCTGACAAAACTCTACCATCTGGTGAGCAAGATGTATGAGAAAGGCGAAATTCCCTCAGACTTCAAGAATAATATAATAATTCCAATACCAAAGAAAGCAGGTGTTAACAGATGTGAAAATTACCGAACGATCAATTTAATAAGTCCCAGCTGCAAAATACTAACGCGAATTCTTTACAGACGAATGGAAAAACTGGTAGATGCCGACCTCGGGGAAGGTCAGTTTGGATTTCGTAGGAATATTGGAACACGTGAGACAATACTGACCCTACGACGTATCTTAGAAGGTTGATTAAGGAAAGGCAAACCTACGTTTCTAGCATTTGTAGACTTAGAGAAAGCTTTTGACAATATTGACTGGAATACTCTCTTTCAAATTCTGAAGGTGACAGGGGTAAAACACAGGGAGTGAAAGGCTATTTACAATTTCTACAGGAACCAGATGCCAGTTAGAAGAGTCGAGAGGCGTGAAAGCGAATCAGTGGTTGGGAAGGGAGTGAGACAGGGTTGTAGCCTATCCCCGATGTTATTCAATCTGTATATTGAGCAAGCAGTAAAGGAAACAAAAGATAAGTTCGGAGTAGGTATTAAAATCCATGGAGAAGAAATAAAAACTTTGAGGTTCGCCGATGACATTGTAATTCTGTCAGAGACTTGGAAGAGCAGTTGAACGGAATGGACGGTGTCTTGAAGGGAAGATGTAAGATGAACATCAACAAAAGCAAAACGCTGATAATGGAATGTAGTCGAATTAAGTCGGGTGATGTTGAGGGTATTAGATTAGGAAATGAGACACTTAAAGTAGTAAAGGAGTTTTGCTATTTGGAGAGCAAAATAACTCATGATGGTCGAAGTAGAGAAGATATAAAAAGTAGACTGGAATGGCAAGGAAAGCGTTTCTGAAGAAGAGAAATTTGTTAACATCGAGTATAGATTTAAGTGTCAGGAAGTCGTTTCTGAAAGTATTTGTATGGAGTGTAGCCATGTATGGAAGTGAAACATGGACAATAAGTAGTTTGGACAAGAAGAGAATAGAAGCTTTCGAAATGTGGTGCTACAGAAGAATGTTGAATATTAGGTGGGTAGATCATGTAACTAATGAGGAGGTATTGAATAGGATTGGGGAGAAGAGAAGTTTGTGGCACAACTTGACTAGAAGAAGGGATCGGTTGGTACGACATGTCCTGAGGCATCAAGGGATCACCAATTTAACATTGGAGGGCAGCGTGGAGGGTAAAAGTCGTAGAGGGAGACCGAGAGATGAATACACTAAGCAGATTCAGAAGGATGTAGGTTGCAAGAAGTACTGGGAGATGAAGAAGCTTGCACAGGATAGAGTAGCATGGAGAGCTGCATCAAACCAGTCTCTGGACTGAAGACCACAACTACAACATCTGTTTTCAGTTAAAATCAAGACAATCTTGGGCACATTATGATTACAATGATTTCGCCTGCGCGATAATTAACTTCTTTTCCCCCACATCCCCGCGCCCCTTATACCCCCCCCCCCCCCTCTACCCACTTGACTTCTGTGCGAAGACCTCATTATGCTAATGTTGTCACTGTTTATAATTTGTTTTTTCAATAATTTTATCCAAATAATTGTGTTCCGTGTCTCACTTTAGCAGATATTATTTTGGAAGCCACCCTAACATTATTGCGACACCTACAAGCCTTACCTTGCCGCTGTAGAAAGCCACCTTGCACTGTGCATCAGAGAGTCTGCTCTTCAGAACTGACAACTGACGTAAAACAGTAAATTGCTAATGATCGGAAAAATCACTATTTCTAAGAAAAACTCACCCGTCGCTTAAACAGTAGTAACGATGCAATCCTCTCGTGCAGCTATTGAGAAATAAATTAAAGTCCCATTGTACTGGTTCTCTGTGTGTTGAGTTTTCTGCGCTGTGGAGGCCGGCTCCCTTAAACGCCTGGCGACACTGCCCGCAGATAAAAGGCACCGCCGGTTCCCGCAAGTGAGCAGCCAGGGCTCCAAGACGTTGGCGCAAGCTCCAGCGGGCTTTTCCCAAGCAAAATGGTTCAAATGGCTCTGAGCACTATGGGACTCAACTGCTGAGGTCATTATTCCCCTAGAACTTAGAACTAGTTAAACCTAACTAACCTAAGGACATCACAAACATCCATGCCCGAGGCAGGATTCGAACCTGCGACCGTAGCGGTCTTGCGATTCCAGGCTGCAGCGCCTTTAACCGCACGGCCACTTCGGCCGGCTTTTTCCCAAGCAGCAAGGATACCTATCGGTGGTCTCAGGGGCTGAATGTCACAGACTGCAGGACACACAGTAAGACAACAGAGGCAGTTACACGAATATAACAAGTAACGTTTGTAAAAGAGGATGGATGCATAAGATAGAGACCTGACTGATAGAAGAAAGGAATAATTTAATACAAGCAAATAAATACTGAAATGTAATAGCAAAGGTACGGAGCGTGGGGTCGGGGGTGGTCGCCCTACGATGGGATTTTTAGGAAGTGATCACGTAGCAAAACGTGTAACTGTTCAGGATTCTCTCTCCCATCCTGTACAGACGCTAAAGAGTTCACTTACCAGGAAGAACGCCACGAATGCATAGGAAAAATGTTTACTGTTTACAGTAACAACAGGGGTAAGAATGAACATAACATGTGTTTAAACTTCAGATAACCAGAAACAATGTAATAAGTACAAAATAAAATTGAATTTCGAGGAAAAGGTGGTAGAGTTAACTTATAGTGGAAACTTTTTTATTTGATTCTCATCTAGGGTCGGTGAACTAAAGAAGCTGGAGTGGTATGCCGTCTTGGTAACTGGTAGCGGTGTTGTAACTCGTTTCTCTCCGCAAAGCTTGAACCACATTTATCTTTCGGTTGCAATTGAGAAACATTTGTGCATAGGCTTACTGTGAGAGCAATGTATTGTAAGGAGCAACGTATTAGGAATTCTGACGTTTAAAAAGCTGTGCTTCCTTAAAGCGTTAATAACATGAGAGTAATCTACAGTGCCGGAAAATAATTTAGTACACATAGAAAGACGACGTAGATTTTGTAACGATGACGACATAAGCCACCTGGGGATAGCAGATGTACTGATAATGGACTCAGCGTCGTCCGTCACCACACAGCGTAGTGTAACACCAGCGCGCCATCTGTGCCTACCCTTTAATAGGAAATGTTGACAGCAAATGGCCTCAATTCGGTGCAAGCAGACAATCATGCCACTGAGATGCACTCGTGCTTCCTATAGTCATCTGAGCGAGTTCTAAAACGAAATTGTGGTCTTCCGAGTGGCGACGTGGTCATACCGGAGAATTTCACATAAGTCGGACACTCTGCGTCAGTCGTGCAATGGTGCTGGTACCAGTGGTCACGAGAGCATTCTCGCACCCGTAGACGAGGTTCTGGACATCCAAATAGCACAGGCGTCCGCTAGGATCGTCCCCCACGCGGGTCCTCTATGATCTCATTCCTTTCCCCCATCTGCTCCTATTCCTCAAACATATCCGCATCCTCTACACCTCCCGCCGTCTTGAACCCCCTCACCCCCTGGTTGCTCCTCTCCTCTCCCATCCCCGCCCCCTGCCACGTCTTCACCGTTGTGTCCCCCCTACCCTCCATCTCTACACCCTGCATCTCCTTTCCCAAGGTGACTTCCATCAACTCCCCCTCCCGGACGATGCCCTCTCTCCCTCCATTTATCCCTCCTATCAACTCTGATTCTCACTCCCCCTCCTTTCCTCTGTCCTTTCCCTGGGCTCCCTCTTCCCCCCTCCCATCCTGTTTTCTCCCCACTACACCCTACCTCCCCTCTCCCCACCCCCAAGTCCTTTTGTATTCCCCTCCTCTGCCTACCCCACTCCCTGTCGCGTCTGTCCCCCACCCCTCTTATGGGTCCTCATCCTCCATCAGCTCCTTTCCCGGTTCCCGCCCCCCTTCGCTTTTACTCTCCTTTCACCCCTTTTTTGTTTTGCCATCATCTGTCCAGTTTCCCCCCACCTGGTCTCGGCTGTGGTATGTCACATTTGCCAACTTTTTAGTGCAGTGTTCCAGTGACTCTTCAGTGTTGTTCGTCTTCCTCGTGTTGCGAACAGAAACCATGCTGTCACTAGGTGTGTATTTTATGTCTTTTGCGAACAGACTCCAGACTGTCGCCGTGTTTTTTAATTGTCTGTCTATTGTTTTCCCTGTCTGCTTCGTATGTATTTTATTAGCATCGTCATCCCTCTGTTCTTTGTTTTAAGTTCCACGATTTCTTTTCACCATGTTACTCTTTAAGTCACCGATTTTATCGCCTGTTTTTTATTATTTATTCTCTTCATATTTCTCACAAAGTCTGTAGGCTGAAGAGCGGCATACTACGCTGCTGCTAGCCCGCCTCTTTCGGGGGGAATTGAAATTCAATAAAGAAAAAAAAAAAGCTAGGATCGTCGTATTGCAAGGGCAGCAGTGGCACATCTTACAGCTACCACAGCAGACTTGTGTCAGCAAGAACTGTTGCGATCCAGTTATTATAAGTGGAGCCACCTCTAGGAGGTCTTCCTCTCACGCCACAGCATCGACGAGCGCTCCTCGCCTGGTGCCGTCAGACGATCATTTGGAAGATGGAATGGTGCTCCGTGGTCTTCAGCAGATTCTGGCTGGACCTAAGTGATGGTCGCCTGCGCGTATCTGGCGAGCGTCCGAGACACGCTAGCCGTGTCCCCGGCCTTATGCTCTGGGGTGCGATAAGGTACAGTTCTCATTCCCCTTTGGTGTTTTTTGGGGGGGACGCTAACCAGCGCTTAGTCCCTCTATTTTGCCGTTATTGCAACAGGAAGGTCACGAGTCGTTAAAACAGGACGACGCTCGCCTACTACACGCCGCCCGCGAACCGTGCGGTGCAAGACGTGCAGCAACTTCCCTGGCTAGCACCAACTCCCGGACTTGTCTCCAGTCGAGCGCGTGTGGGATGTGAAGGGACGAGAAGTGAGTCGTGGGACTCGTCAACCAACAGCCCTTACAGAACTACGTGAACAGGTCGAGCAGGCGCGGAATAACGTATACCAAGACAGTATTCGCCATCTGCACAATCAACTGGATGCCAAATTCAGCGCGTGCACTGCCGCTTGTAGTGGCTACACCACGTACTAATATGTGTGTCTCAGCACGGGTCAATAACTGCTACCTCAGAACCGCTTATGCTATTGGTCTGTAAATATAATCATTTCATGTAGTCGATATGATCTGTTGCAAAGATAAATCTTGTGTGAATTGGAAATCTCTAAAATGGTGTACTGATTTTCTTCCTGGCAGTGTACTTAGGCACATATTTTTTATAGGTGTTCAAATTTCTGGCGACCCTCATGCAGCTTCCTGTCGTGCACGTTTTCTATTGCGTACAGAGGACAATCCAGGTCATCATTATCATCAGTTATCTGCTATATTAGCAGGTCCTTTTCCTCTCCATTTCTTCTTCGATTCATTGCTTCCTTCTTAAGGCTGCTGTATGTTGTACCATCCATCATTTCACCCAGTATCTGCAATCTCTTCCTTCCTCGCTTCCTTTTCCCTCCTACATAACCTTCTAAAACTGTTTTTATCAGTCCGTCATTCTTTGTTAATATATGCCCAATCCAATTTCTTTTTCTTCTCTTTATTACATCTAGTAACTGTCTTTTCTCTCCCACTCTTCTCAGTACCTCTTCATTTTCTAGTCTGTCCATCCAACTTATTCTTTCCATCTTCCGCCATGTCCAGATCTCAAAAGCCTCCAGCCTTTCTCTGTCTTTTTTCCTCATAGTGCACGTTTCAGCGACATATAGAAGAACACTCCATACAAGACATTTCATCAGTCTCTTTCTGAGTTCTCTGTCCAGACCACTGCAGAAGATTCTCCTTTTCTTATAAAACGCCTCTTTTGCCATTGCTATCCTTGTTTTCATTTCTGTGGTGAACCTCCAGTCGGTGTCTATCCTGCTTCCAAGACACTTAAAATTTTGCACCTGTTCTAGTATTTCTCCATTCAGCATAATTTTTATTTCCTTATTCCTCCTAGTGCCAATACTTTTGTTTTATTTGTGTTAATTTTCATTCCATATTTTTTTCCGTTAGTTGCAATGGTGTCCACCAAATCCTGTAATTATTTTTCCCCTGTGGCTAGAAGGACCATGTCATCAGCAAATGTCAAACACCCTACACTTCTTCCTCCAATTTCTACTCCTTTGTCATCTAATGAGCATTGGTCAATCATATTTTCCAAGTAGAGGTTGAAAAGAGTAGGTGATAGACAGCATCCTTGTCTTATTCCTTTTCCTAGTCTGATCCAGTCTCTACTTTCTCCTCTCACTTTAACTGAAACTTTTTGATTAAGATATAATGAGTTTATAAGTCTTCTGGTTTTCCAGGCCACTCTCTTTTCCCTCATTATAGTCGCCAGCTTGTCCCAAACTACATTGTCAAATGCCTTTTCTAGACTAATGAAGCACATATATAGGTCTCTTCCTTTTTCAATAAACCTTCCTCCCAAGATTCTTAGGAGCCCTGTTGCCTCTCTGGTGCCCGTATTCCGTCTAAAGCCAAACTGCTCCTCGCCATGATTCTCCTCAATTACTTTTACAAGTCTTTTATTAATTATTCTTAACATCACTTCGGCTGCATGTGAAATGAGGCTGATTGTCCTGTGCTCGCTGCATTTCTTGGTTCCTTGCTTTTTCGGTAATGGAATCATTACTGTTGTCAGAAAGTCCTCAGGTCATTCACCACTGTCATATATTTTATTACATAACCTCAATATTTCTCTTATTCCATTGTGGTTCAAACACTTTAGTATTTCTCCCGCTATTGCATCTGTACCTACTGCTTTGCCATTTTTCATTGCAGCAATGGCAGCCTTTACTTCTACCATTATGATGGTCGGTCCTTTCTCGTCATCACTTACACTGTTGTGTGATTCAAGTTCCAGAGTTTCTGGTTTGCTATTTGTGTCATATAGCTCCTTTACATATTCTTTCCATCTCTGGAGGACACCGTCACGATCTTTGTACACTACCTCTTCATCTTTACTCAAAATTTCCACAGTAGCACTCCCTGCTCTGTTTTGTTCCCATGTCATAGTCTTTACTCTGTTGTATAGTAAGTCGTATCTTCCCTTTCTGTCTAGTTATTCAATTTCATCACATTCCTCTTTTAGCCATTTTTTCCTAGCCTGCTATGTTTCCCTTCGCAGTTCATTATTTAACCTTCGGTATATCTTTCTTGCATCTCCAGTGTTCTTGTTTTTCAATTTTCTTTTCTTCTCCATCTCGGAAATCATTTCTTGTGTGACCCATGGTTTTTTTGACCTTTTCCCTTTTACATATCCTATATTTTGCTGTCCTGCTTTAATCATTCCTTCTTTCAGCATATTCCAGTATTCGTTGGCATTATCAGGTGCTTCTTGGTCTCGTAATGTGTTTAGAAACTCCCGAGACAGCATTTCTGTAATTTGTTCTTTGTTGGATCTTATCTTCTCTAAATCCCACTTCTTCACCATGGTCGTCTTCTTCAGTTTTTTTCATTCTTATTTCTATTTCTGCCATAAGTAAGTAGTGGTGACTATTAATACCTGCACCTGGTAATGCGTGCACCTTCTTGATTCCATTCCTGTATCTTTTTTCTACCAGTATAAAATCGATTGGGTTTCTGTATTTATCCCCTGGTGATTTCCAAGTGTAGAGCCTCCTCTTGTGGTTCTTGAACCATGTGTTTGCCGCTATCAGCTGCCTTTCCCTGCAGAAGTCAATTAACCATTCGCCTCTGTCATTTCTCTTTCCAAGACCATGACTGCCTACTATGTTTCCCTCTTTCCCTTCTCCCACAATGTCATTCCAGTCTCCCATTACTATTTTGCAGCATTTTTTATTTTCGTCCATTATTCTCTCTATTACATTGTACGTTTCCTCTACAATTTGGTCATCATGTTCTGAAGTTGGCATATACACCTGGACAATCAGCAAATCTTTTTGTGCTCCTTTCAGCCTTACACCAATAACCCGGTCATTTGCACAGCCTACATATTCCACAAATTTAGCCAATTCCTTTGTCATAATCATTCCTACTCCATTAATTCCTTTTACTTCTCCTCCTGAGTAGTAGAATACATATTAATCTGACTGCAACTCTCCATGTCCATTCCATCTTACCTCAGCAACTCCTACGAGGTCCATATGATTCTTTTCCATCTCTTTTTTAAGGTTTACTAGTTTTCCTGTTTGTAGCAGAGTTCTGACATTCCAGGTACCAATTCTCGTTTTGATTTTTTACCTCCGTTCAAGTTGTCCCCCCCCCCCCCCCCCCGTAGATCCGAATGGGGGACTATTTTACCTCCGGACAGATTTAACATGAGAGGAAGCCATTTTTTGTGCATAAAATGGAGATTGCATTATGCAGGGAAGATAATCTGCGGTGGTATTCCGTTGCCTTCCGCAGTTCTGGAGGCCGCCCCTAACATGGGATACAGACGCCTTTCGCAGCCGCCCGCTCCGGGTCAGACGCTGCATGAGAAGTATAGGTTGGAAAATGAAAGACCCCTGGCCCTCGAAACCTAATAGCGTCAGGGTCGGGAAAGATCAAGAGCTGGCCGAGGGTGGCCAGACAGGAAAGATAAAAGTGAGGAGCCTGGCATAAGTAAGTGGAAGCAATGCCAGGACTCAGCTCGGGACCCCGTGGTCGCCAGCCACGTATCACTAGGTGTGAATCCCTGAGGGAGGCACAAGCATATATATTCAGGCCTGAGACTTTCTCCATTAACGCCAGGTTCTGTGGTGGCAACTTAAACATTCATATTTCTCTGGAGTTGAATACTTACATTCGTTAGCAGTTCAAGACACTAGCAGTGTAGTTTGGGACGTACATATAACAGTCCGATGGTATCTAGAAGTTGATACGTCGTTTTACCTGACCTTTGGCACTGGGTGTCTAGAAACATATTTGTTAGACTATTCGTCTTTTCCGGGGAGCCAAAGTTAGTGCCGGCGGTTGGTGCAGCATTGCGCGCTTAATCCGCTGCAAGGCCGAGGCGGCTGCAGATTTACGCAGCGGCTGACAGACACACAAGCCGCGGAGATTTACGGAGAGCGCGCGTGGACCGCAGCCAGCTGCTGCGGCTAACCTGTCCCCTAATAAACGCCGGTACTGCGCTGCTGCTGTTAGGTATGTCGGCTGCACGCAGAAATAGTTTCACAAGCAGGGACACAAAGGTGTCTTGGCTGGGAATGAAGATTATGTAAAAATAAATGAGCGAGAATGTTCTTTTTCTTCACGTTTGGTTCAAAAAATTATTCTCCGATATAACTCTCAAATTTTGTGTCGCACCTTTGCTTAACCACATAAAGAAGTTGTTATGGAATAATTGTAATAACGAGGATATGAGTTTTGTGAATGAATCAGTATGTAAATTCTGTGGAGGCAAGCTAAGGGTTAATTTTTTTTGTAGCTGAATAATTACATTCCTGATAGTAGCATTTGCATCTTACGTCCTCAGTTATTTGCTGGATATATTCCGATCTCTGCCTTCCTCTGCAGTTTTTGCCTTCTACAGCTCTTTCTGGTACCATGGATGTCCTATCATCCTGTCCCTTCTCCTTATCAGTGTTTTCCACACGTTGCTTTCCTCTCCGATTCTGCGCAGATTCTCCTCATTTCTTACTGTTGTTACATGTGGTACATACGAGATTAAATTGTACAAAGGAAACCAGAAAAGTTATAAATTACTGTTGTAGACGACTGGCAACACACAGCGATTCTGGTACCAACTACCGAAAGGAATAACTGTAGCGTGAAAAATACGAAATAGTTTGGTTGAGTGAACTATTCGGGGGGCCACATCGACAGAGGGCGCTGATTACTGACTACAGTCTGCTGTTCCATCTATTCGACTTCCTTCTCTATTCATTTTAGCTTTTTTTATATTATTTTGTTAGCTCCGTAGGTTTGTTCTTATGTAAGTCTTTATATTTTTGTCTACAGTTTGCCACAAGACCGTATTAGAATTATTGTCACTTAACTATTTGCTTTTTAACAAACTAAGGTATTATTGTAGTAACTTACACCCTTAGTAAGCCCACTATGGACTTTATTTATTGAATTCTTGTTTTATACCATATCATCCAGTTATATGCTTGACGAATATGTGTACGCCTACGGTTGCGACGTCTAAAGAGCTTACGACACAAACATTTGGTGGCCGCTGTCGTGTATCTTGAGACGAATAGTAGAACTGTTAACAAGATAACTCCGGCGACATTGTGGCCTAGTGTATACCATATTTCATACATGTGCGACGAAGCTAAGCTGATATTGTATTTATCTTTAGTTGATGCCACTGTTGGTGTTGTGGTCTTTAGTCCTGAGACTGGTTTGATGTAGCTCTCCATGCTACTCTATCCTGTGCAAGCTTCTTCATCTCCCAGTACCTACTTCAACCCACATCCTTCTGAATCTGCTTAGTGTATTCATCCCTTGGTGTCCCTCTACGATTGTTACCCTCCACGCTGCCCTCCAATACTAAATTGGCGATCCCTTGATGCCTGAGAAAAGTCCTACCAACAGGTATGCCTCTTTATGTTTAAGCTGCATGTTTTCCACATGTGTGTCAGTATTACTTTTCATTATGGTCTATTTTACTGTTTTAAGATGTAGACAATCCACGGGATGTAGTTTTGGTTTTTACCATGTTTTTCTGCGCATCTGAAGACGCCCATTGCTGAACGATACCGGTAGCCTTAGGACCTAACAATTTTGGGACCATAGACGGAAATAAAAGAGTTTATTCTACATTTTCTGGATCACTTCTATTAGCCACCACGTCATAGCTTGTGAGACTATACTACTTCTCCCTAGTAAAAAGATTTAAATCAAACAAGTACAGTCATTGAACATTATTGATATGCTGAGTTTCTGGAAATTACATGAAGCAATAAGAATAAAAATTGGTTACATTTTCTCGTACATAAAACTCTGAATTCAGATCGGTGTCTATACTGCTCAGTAGAATACAGAATTGCTAATAAACACTGATATTAATTCAGTTACACCGTCCAGTCACATTAATGTCGTCACATCCTATGTTTGACTTCAATGAGCAGTACCAACTCACAGGTGGCAGGTGGCACTACTAGCAGTGGAGGGTAGGTAAAGCGTGTGGGGGTGGGGAGGGGGGGGTAGGGGTAGGAAGGGACGCGGAAACAATCCAATCATCGTCGTAGTGCGGAAACGGAGCGATTTTTCTTACGTCCAAAAGGGAATGATCAGTGGCTTTCGGGCCAATGTCGAACCGTTTCTAAAACGGCTGTTTGTAAACCACATGCCGCTGTGGTTAAAGTATACCGTGTAGGGCAAAGTGGCACTGTCCAAAACCGGCACCGAAGCAACTGTGGTGCACCACGGAATACAGAATACAAGCGCGAGCGACGGCTGCACACGGGCGAGCACACGTGCGACTGTTGAGCAACTGGGGCTACCAACAGGGTGTCTCCTCTACGACCATTCAGCGGACGCTGCTGCGTATGGACCTCCGCAACAGGCGACTGGTTCACGCACGCATGCTGACCGCTGTTCATTAGCGAAGAATGCTGGAATATTCACGCCAGTACCGTAACTGACGTGCACTGAGTGTGGACAGATGGCTTTTTCAGGGAATCACTTTTTATGCTCCATCAGGCAGATGGCATTGGCGCGTGCGATGTGAAACGTCTGATACCAAACGCCTTGCAACAATCGTCGCAAGGATCCAGGCTGCATTATGGAGTGTTACAATGTGGGGAATATTTTCGTGGCATCCCTGGGTGGTATCATCATTCTGGAAGGCACAGGTATGCATCTGTCCTCGGTCAGCATGTCCACCACCACTACCTGCAGTTTGTTTTTCCCCGGCTCGGCGGCATCTGCCTGCCAGGCGACGCAACGTGTCACATAGCACACAGAGTACTTTCGTGATTCGAAGAGCACCAGCACCAGTTTACCGTACATCGATGGCCACCGAGCTCCCCGGGTTTAATCCCGGTCGAGAATCTGTGGGAGTAATCGATCGGGCTGTTCGCGCTACGGATCCTCTGCCGAGGAACCTGGCGCAGCTGCCGTAGCGCTGGGGTCAGCGTGGCTCCTCAGCCCTGTCCATACCTACTAGAACCTCACTGATTCTCTTACTGCACGACTCGCGGAGTGACGTCTGCACTGTAAAAGGCTTTTGACAGATGGCCGCATTAATGTGACTGAATAGCCTATTATCCGTATACAAGTAGATGGGAATTAGCTGTACGTAAAATAGCTATACAGGGTGTGCCATAATTAATGGCGTAAACGAATATTGTTGAAAGTACACGACACTATGTACGAAAAAAGTCTCCGTAAACATCGGCTCTAAGCCACATACTTTGAGAGCTGTCAGTTGCTCAGTAGAAGAAATGTATTCCACAGTATCGAAGATGAGGACATGCTCGTAGTTTTTAAGGTATCCATTTCAGAGCCCACGTTTACCGCGACTTTTTTGCATCTGGTATCGTGTACCTTAAATTGTATGCGTCTACGCCATTAATTGTGGTACACCGCCAGTGCTTAATTAGAAAATATTTCTTGGGAATACTCACCTTGCTGCAAAATTTTTCATATCACCCCGAACTGAACACCATTGTTTGACTGACATTTTCTGCATTTCCTTTTTCTGCTGTCCTCTTGCTTCCTGGTAGCTTCGTAGCCATCTGACGTAAAGAGCAGAATCATTACCGTCAAGCGGTGGTCCGATGCACTGTATAAAAACAAGATTATTTGCACGTTGTCCTTGAAAATGGTTTCTTTTCTTTGTAAACACTTCAATCGTGACAGTGAATAACCTGTCGCACTCAGAGGTAGACACTGGAACTGTATGCACAATTTGCATTAAAGGTTCCTAATCAACTGGATCCACGTATTTCTCCATGTAGTCTCTGAATCCATTTATCTATTTCCTCTTGTCTGTTATCTGAAAAACATTCATAGATTGCTTATACCTCTGTAACATGGTCATTGGCTTTCGGGCCAATGTGGAACTATACAATGAGCTATTGTAAAAATTTTCACGTTTTCGAACAACGCTTCCAATTATTTGTCAGGTTTGGTTTCTAAAGAACTAATATGTGAAGATCAGCTTACATTTTGCACTAACCACTGCTTCAGATATTCTGCTCGGCTCCACAAAAAGTGTCTACTGTAAGTTTCCTTTACTTTGCTATTAGATCACAGAGTTCTGTCAGTTGAGTCAGATTCCGCTAAAAGATTTCTAAAAAAGAATCATTATGATAGGTTTATTACTTATGGCCGCAGACTCATCAAGTGGTTTACTACGTTTAATATTACTGTCCGCAAGATGTTTAGCTATTTTCTTTATCATTTGTTCTCACATGTGATCAATAATGTTCGCACACCTGAAAGTAGAACACGGAATTCTCCCCATATTCACCCCATTAATTTCTTGAAACTGGATGCCCACAGGAAAATGAGTAAAAGCTCTATTCAATCTGGCCCCATAGTAGGCAGTTCTAAAAACCTGTTAGCAGTTTCCAGCCCGTCTGTGTTAGTTTTTCAACACCTACTTGCATTTACTCTTTTTTGGAAATATCTGATATTGTCTTACACTTTAAATATGTTACAGTTTACATACGTTCCACAGTTTTCTTGTTTTTCGCATGCTGAACTGTTGTGCTTTCTTAGTGCCACCAAAGTAAACAACGGACATCACAATGTACACACTCGTTTGCTGGTTTTACTCCAGTTCCAAGTTTATTTGCTCGATTGAACAGAAATGTCTGCCAGCTATATTCCTGCACTGTTCTGCGCATAAACTTAATCCAGTGCTGCTACAGTGCTCGAAAAATATTGAAGTAATTAGGCATTTTATTCACAACCTTATACCATTCCATTCATTTTTAAGTAAGTCCTGAAAAGTAACAGAACTCTTAGAAAATAAAAAAAATTCATATTGCCTCAAACATTATACTAAACGCTGGAATTTCAACTCACGAGCTGTTCTGACAATGTATCTTAAATACCACTGACTGAGAGACATTTTCCAAAATATCACCAGAGATGATGAAGATTGGGATGCATAATTAACCAACAAATAGTACTCCTGCCTTTATCAGCCAAACTCAATTCGTTTTCCTCCTTTGCCTGTATAAATATATATTTGTATATGTTGACCATCTCTGTGCACTTCTGCAACACAGAATAGCAAGTGATATATTAGCACGTACAGCGCTATAATCAAAAAGACCATCAGTTTGTTGAAGGATATGAGATCAGACAGAACTGTGGCCTCCTGTATTGAGAGCTGTAACAAGAAATTTCACAGTGTAATAAGCGTCAGTGAGAGTGACTTCCAGTCCTTTACGGTGTTATCAGATCTTCGGTCACATGAAAGTGTTCATAGAAATACGTTTTGCAGATCTTCAGAATATTTAATTAATAGAGTTGCAATCTTAAGTACTTGTAGACATTCTTCAATTCGTAACGGACAATGAGTTTCACAACATGTAGAATGAAGTATGAAAGCTTATGAAACTGACTGTTAACATACCCTGTCACCATAGCTTCTTCTGAAAAAAGTGTGAGCAGACTTAAAAGAATTAGAAATTGCCTTCGCAGTTCAATGACAAATGATGGGTTAAATTCTCTCTGGACAATTGTCATAAAAATCGGTTAAACAACTCACAAGTGATCAGAAATTTAAAGATAATGTGAGTGATAACTTTCCTCCCAAGAACAATCGACGAATGGCTCTCCTATACAAAAACATATAAGGTAAGCCTGCCCACAATTAATCCAGCGCAGACTTTATAAGTGCTTAACTATTTAGTAAAAAATCAAAGAATGTTTTAGGAGAAGGAAATCTGTCTTTTCCATAGGTCTACAGCGGGCACGGAACTGGTTTGTTTTGGAAGTTCATTCTGAAAAATACACAGACTAGCTTGGACTTATACACAGTAAGGAAAGAATTATCGGTCTTTGTATGCTTTGTTTAAAACCACTCATAGCTGGGGAAATCAGTAAGGGCTAGTGCAAGCAAAAATATTATGTAGTTTCTCACAGCCAACCGTAAAGTCTTGGATTACCTCACAGTTATTCTATGATTGGCTCAAGAACAACTTCATCCCTAATGTTCCAAAATACCAGATTGAAAAGTTAAAATTGGAAAACGAAGGTGTAAAAGTATTAATTTTGCGTTATGCTCGAGCGCTTCCCACTCATGTGACTAGTGACAATGGACTGATCCAGCCTATTAATCAAAGGGTGATCCTTATTGTAAACGTCCTATAAGACGGAAGCCAGTTGACGAACGTATGATGTTGTTCTATACTGAAGAGAATGGTGAAGACACAATACAAAATAGAAGAGACTCGAGGAAAACTGAAAGCTTATAACAAGAGAATGCCGTTTTTATGGGACGTTATGTATGCAACACCGTTCGGAAATCAGAGCGAAATGGACAAACACCTCGATTTCATATAATTGATTGCACTATATAGGCAACGAATCCACCTTCTTTAGTGCGGATTCACAAATACGTTCGACCTCCCGCGGGAATCTCTGAGTTGCGAGCATGGAGGACGTAGACAGGGACTGTGGGTAGGCGGCCCTAGATAGGAGTGTGGTCCGGCCGAAAGGCGTGCCGAGACAGTCCGCGCGATTGCGAAGAACACTGTGTCCGGGTAGCGCAAGTTGTTAACTCCAATGTCCAGTAAACGGGAGACCCTGGGTTCACGTCTGTGTGCGGCTTACATTTTCACCCGTCACTGTTGATTTCGCGTAATGTCCGGATGCAACTGACATTAATAACACACCTTCGTTTTTATCCCCTCCACCTTGAATTTACGTATAGTGTTCGGCTGCACTTCAAACGCAGTTTTACCACACTACTGGCCATTAAAATTGCTACACCACGAAGATGACATGTTACAGACGCGAAATTTAACCGACAGGAAGAAGAGGCTGTGATATGCAAATGATTAGCTTTTCACAGCATTCACACAATGATGGCGCCGGTGGCGACACCTATAACGTGCTCACATGAGGAAAGTTTCCAACCGATTTCTCATACACAAACAGCAGTTGACCGGCGTTGCCTGGTGAAACGTTGTTGTGATGCCTCGTGTAAGGAGGAGAAATGCGTGCCATCACGTTTCCGACTTTGATAAAGGTTGCATTGTACCCTATCACGACTGCGGTTTATCGTATCGCGACATTGCTGCTCGCGTTGGTCGAGATCCAATGACTGTTAGCAGAATATAGAATCGGTGGGTTCAGAAGGATGATAAGGAACGCCGTGCTGGATCCCAACGGCCTCGTATCAGCAGCAGTCGAGATGACAGGCATCTTATCCACATGGCTGTAACGGATCGTGCAGCCACGTCTCGATCCCTGAGTCAACAGATGCGTACGTTTGCAAGACAACAACCATCTGCACGAACAGTTCTACGACGCTTGCAGCAGCGTGGACTATCAGCTCGGAGACCATGGCTGCGGTTACCCTTGACGCTGCATCACAGACAGGAGCGCCTGCGATGGTGTACTCAACGACGAACCTGGGTGCACGAATGGCAAAACGTCATTTTTTCGAATGAATCCAGGTTCCATTCACAGCATCATGATGGTCGCATCCGTGTTTGGCGTCATCGCGGTGAACGTACATTGGAAGCGTGTATTCGTCATCGCGGTACTGGCGTGATGATATGGGGTACCATTGGTTACACGTCTCGGCCGCCTCTTGTTCGCATTGACGGCACTTTGAACAGTGGACGTTACATTTCAGATGTGTTACGACCCGTGGCTGTACCCTTCATTCGATCCCTGCGAAACCGTATATTTCAGCAGGATAAAGCACGACCGCATGTTGCAGGTCCTGTACGGGCCTTTCTGGATACAGAAAATGTTCGACTGCTGCCCTGGCCAGCTCATTCTCCATATCTCTCACCAATTGAAAACGTCTGGTCAATGGTGGCCGAGCAATTGGCTCGTCACAATACGCCAGTCACTGCTCTTGATGAACTGTGGCATCGTGTTGAAGCTGCATGGGCAGCTGCACCTGTACACGCCATCCAAGCTATGTTGGACTCAATGCCCAGGCGTATCAAGGCCGTTATTACCGCCATAGGTGGTTGTTCTGGGTACTGATTTCTCAGGGTCTGTGCACCCAAATTGAGTGAAAATGTAATCACATGTGGGTTCTAGTATAATAAAGGGCTATTACAAATGATTGAAGCGATTTCATAAATTCACTGTAGCTCCATTGATTGATATATGGTCACGACACACTACAGATACGTAGAAAGCTCATAATGTTTTGTTCAGCTGAAGCCGTACTTCAGGTTTCTGCCGTCAGAGCGCTCGAGAGCGCAGTGAGACAAAATGGCGACAGGAGCCGAGAAAGCGTATGCCGTGCTTGAAATGCACTCACATCAGTCAGTCATAACAGTGCAACGACACTTCAAGACGAAGTGCAACAAAGATCGACCAACTGCTAACTCCATTCGGCGATGGTTGCGCAGTTTAAAGCTTCTGGATGCCTCAGTAAGGGGAAATCAACGGGTCGGCCTGCAGTGAACGAAGAAACGGTTGAACGCGTGCGGGCAAGTTTCACGCGTAGCCCGCGGAAAATTGGCTCATGCCACAACTGGAGACCGACAGCGCCGACTTCATCTTTCAACAAGACGGTGCTCCACCGCACTTCCATCATGATGTTCGGCATTTCTTAAACAGGAGATTGGAAAACCGATGGATCGGTCGTGGTGGAGATCATGATCAGCAGTTCATATCATGGCCTCCACGCTCTCCCGACTTAACCCCATGCGATTTCTTTCTGTGGGGTTATGTGAAAGATTCAGTGTTTAAACCTCCTGTACCAAGAAACGTGCAAGAACTGCGAGCTCGCATCAACGATGCTTTCGAACTCATTGATGGGGACATGCTGCGCCGAATGTGGGAGGAACTTGATTATCGGCTTGATGTTTGCCGAATCACTAAAGGGGCACATATCGAACATTTGTGAATGCCTAAAAAAACTTTTTGAGTTTTTGTATGTGTGTGCAAAGCATTTTGAAAATATCTCAAATAATAAAGTTATTGTAGAGCTGTGAAATCGCTTCAATCATTTGTAATAACCCTGTATATTTGTCTAATGAATACCCGTTTATCATCTGCATTTCTTCGTGGTGTAGCAATTGTAATGGCGGGTAGTGTAGATAGAGCCGCGTCCTACTGCGCCGCGCCGCTCTGCTGTTCCGCTCAGTGCGGTCCTGCCTTCATGCTGCCAACATGCGGCCTCTTAGGTCCGAGTGGCCGAAAATTCTGGAGGTTAAATTATTTCTTTTTTGGAGCTGCCGAAATTTGAACGTTGATGGAAAGTGTGGCGCTGATTCTTGGGTCCTGTCGGTGGAGTCTGTGTTTGCATGTGGTGCTCATTTCGCGGTTCTGGATTGTGTGGTTCTCCGTCATCAAACACATTGCTTTTCCGGTACGGAAACCACACTAAGATTTCGTAGGGGTGTTCTACTGCGGGGGTGCCTAATTTCGCTGAAAACTTTCCTGTTTTTCTCAGATTGTCTTATCGATCTTTATCCGTGGATTTTTCCGGTCAACAGAGGCTCCAGAGTAGGGTGTGGAAGCATTAGCTAACTGGAGATGAGGTTAAATAGAAGTGACAGACTTACTAATTGTTAATTCAATGCGATAAATTGGACTTGTTGCCGGGTAGATTTGAGTGTGGTGTTTTTGAGTGACCTTTTACCCTACAGACTGTGTTCCTGTTTGGTCGTTCTGTGGTTATCGAGGGTAACCGCTGGTGGACAGTGGAAGGCGGTGTGAAGAACCGTTAGTAGTCCAGTTGTCGGATCTAACCTTTTCTCAAACTCTTAGACTGGTGCGTAAGTTCGAAAAATTTTGTTTTTCATGTCGGTATTGCAGTTGCTATGAGTATGTTTATCGATACTCATTACTTACTTGTAGTTCGCTGTTGATATTTGAGTTGGCGTATTGTCATTTTGTCATTTGGAGAGAGTGGGTGGAGCTGTGGACGCTAGACAAAGGAGTGGCAGGTGGAGAAATCGGAATGTTGCAGACATATTCCTCTGTTTGAGTTGATTAGCGTGTGACAGCAGTGGAGGCAGCCAGAAACATGTGCTACGCGTATGGGGATAATGACGTTGGACAGAGCATGGCGAGGAAACGGTTTTCTCGTTTTCATCGCGATCATTTTGGCATTAGTGACTCTCTACGTTCAGGAAGATTTTCGGGGTTTGATGAAGATGGTTTAAACCCATTGATCCACAATGATCCACCCCTGTGTAGTCGAGAAATAGCGGAGGTGACGAACTATGGCCGTTTCACCATTGAGCGACATTTGCATGCAATAAGGAAGGGTAAAAAAATCGCTTCTATAGATAGCGGATGCTCTAAACCAAAATTACGAAAATCAGCGGGTGACCATATGTGCATCTCTGCTTGCGCGTAATCGGTTGGCTCGTGAACAACAACGACCATTCCTATTATGTGTCGTTACTGGTGACGAGAAATGGTGTCTTTACGCTAACATAAGAAAAATAAATTAATCGCTGAGACCAAACAAAATAGCAAGTACCCGTGCAAGACCTCCGCGCATCCGCAAAACATCACGTGTTATGAATCTGTTGGGACAGCGATGGTGTGCTGCACTACGAACTGCTTCCCTCACGTCTAACCATCACGGTTGACATTTACTGTCAGCAACTGAGACGTCTTGCAGGCGCAGTTCAAGAACAACGACCAGGAAGACTGCGTGAAGTGATACGAAGATGGTATCTGTTCTTTCCGACATGTCCGAAGTAACAGATGCCATCTTCATATCGTTTAAGGCTAACCGGCTGATGACCTTCTTCAGCGCGAATGCACACGAGTTGCCTGAACTGTTACGGGACTCGGTGGATTGTCTGCCACGCGTAATGGGTATAATGGCAGGGGCACTACGAATGCAGTGTGTGGACTGTAAGTTTAGAATGTGTCTCACGGGGAGCGTTCCGGCGATAACTCCCTGCAGTCGTACTATCCTCTGTGCCCTGTGTGGCCCAGATGGATAGAGCGTCTGCCATGTAAGCAGGAGATCCCGGGTTCGAATACCGGTCGGGAGTAGACATTTTCAGCTATCACCGTTGATGTATATCAACGCCGGTCAGTAATTTCATGCGTGAAGTGATGCTGCTCAACAATAACGCCCGCCCGCATTCTGCTAGACGGAGAAAAAACACAGTGGAGGAGCTGGGATGGGAAGTCATTCCACACACACCTTGTTCACCTGATCTTGCGTCCACAGAATTTCACCTTCTCCGCTCTCTGTCGAACAACCTTCAAGGATATGAAAATGCGTTCCGAACATGGCTCGATGTGTTCTTCGCCTCAAAATCACGTGATTTCTACAGTCGCGGAATAGAAAAGTTACTCCGGCGTTGGCAGACTGCTGAAAATAGTGAAGGAGGGTATATTACTGACGACTAAATTATCTGTTATGTGTATCTGTCGTGTTTATTGAACTTATGGAAGAATACTGCGAACTTGTGCACCGCCATAACAGTTAGGTGGCTACAGGCTCAAATGGCTCTGAGCACTATGCGACTTAACTTCTGAGGTCATCAGTCACCTAGAACTTAGAACTAATTAAACCTAACTAACCTAAGGACATCACACACATCCATGCCCGAGGCAGGATTCGAACCTGCGACCGTAGGGGTCGCTCGGTTCCAGACTGTAGCGCCTAGAACCGCACGGCCACTCCGGCCGGCGTGGCTACAGGGATTTTAATTACTGACTTTTGGGTTGTGAAGATGAACCTTGTCCCACGCGTTTTCGCGAGGCTGGCGGCCATTGTTTGTACTGATCTGGTGATGTACAAGTGCAGGGAATTAATGCTTGTCCTCCAATAAGCGTTTCCAACGAAATCCGCGCAGCCAGTGCGTCGCCTCGCAGGTCGCGCACCGCTGACCGCGCTGCCGCCTGTGCCCTCTGATGCGAGGCTGTCTGTCTCCTCGCGACGCCGCAGAAGCTTCGGCGACGGACGGAAAACGGGCGTTTCAAGGCGCCTACACACCATAGTCCAGCCAACGAAGGAAAATAAGGGGAAAAACTGGTGCAGTCGCGATTTTTTGTACAGTGCCAGGGGAAAGTATCATTAACTACATAATGAAAATCCCCACCTGTGGAGTCGAGCGTTTTTCTTGACTAACTCAAAAACCGCTGTTTCTACTGAAAATGTTGCTGTGTATAAAACTAAAATACATTAATTTTCTTACAAACAATGATCCTATTCATTTCCTCACTAGAATTCCCCGTTTCAGGGGATGGAAAAAACGCAAACTTGGTTCAAATGGCTCTGAGCACTATGGGACTCAACTGCTGTGGTCATAAGTCCGCTAGAACTTAGAACTACTTAAACCTAACTAACCTAAGGACGTCACATACATCCATGCCCGAGGCAGGATTCGAACCTGCGACCGTAGCGGTCGTGCGGTTCCAGACTGTAGCGCCTTTAACCGCGCGGCCACTCCGGCCGGCAATCGCAAACTATTAAAAATAATTTTTACCAAGGAAAATGGCTAAACAGCTGTATCTTTTACAAAGTTATTTTATTTAGACAACCAGTTTCCACATCTCAGTAATACCATCTTCAGGCCCCATATGCACTTCACATACAGACAGTCAGATATATTGATACTTGTATAGTGGAACCATCAATATCTGGATACTATGACTTCTTTTTTCGAGCGTTTCCTGTCAAATCGTCCAAGGAAACACTCGAAAAACGAATTCACGGTATTCAGATACTAACTGTGAGTATATGAAGTGCATATCGGATCTGAAGATGGCATTATTGAGATGCCGAATTTGCTTGTCTAAATAAAATAACTTCTCAAAACGTATGACTGTTTGGCGGTTTTCCTTGGTATATATCTGACCAGCCGCTGTCCCGTATCCGCAATTGATCAACAGAGATTTAAAACACTGTTTCAGTCGTATAACGTTAATGTTTAATGCCATCAGAACATAGAAATATCAGAAAATATATATCAGTTATAATCTCCCGTCTCCTTGGAGATTATATTGGTTAATTAATGATTATTATGTTACATTCCTCTTGTTTTAGTTGACCATGTATATCGAGACTTCGTTCATTGTTAAATGCAATGGTGTGATACTAACTGAAGGAGACGCATTAAGAACTGGTAAAATTTAATTTATTTCCTTTATCACACTGCACAAACATAAACACACTACAGGGTGATTCAAAAAGAATACCACAACTTTAGGAATTTAAAACTCTGCAACGACAAAAGGCAGAGCTCAGCACTATCTGTCGGCGAATTAAGGGAGCTATAAAGTTTCATTTAGTTGTACATTTGTTCGCTTGAGGCGCTGTTGACTAGGCGTCAGCGTCAGTTGATGCTAAGATGGCGACCGCGCAACAGAAAGCTTTTTGTGTTATTGAGTATGGCAGAAGTGAATCGACGACAGTTGTTCAGCGTGCATTTCGAACGAAGTATGGTGTTAAACCTCCTGATGGGTGGTGTATTAAACGTTGGTATAAACAGTTTACAGAGAATGGGTGTTTGTGCAAAGGGAAAAGTTCTGGACAGCCGAGAACGAGTGATGAAAATGTAGCACGCATCCAGCAAGCATTTGTTCGCAGCCCAGGAAAATCGACTCGCAGAGCTAGCAGAGAGCTGCAAATTCCACAATCAACTGTATGGAGAGTCCTACGAAAAAGGTTAGTTATGAAACCTTATCGTCTGAAATTGGTTCAAGCACTGTCTGCAGCTGATAAGATTAAAAGAATCGATTTCTGTGATTTTATCCTTGCTCAAATGAAAACAGATGAATCTTTCGTTTCAAAGATTGTATTTAGTGATGAAGCAACTTTCCACACTAACGGGAAAGTCAACCGTCACAATGTCTGTATATGGGGCTCTGAGAATCCGCGGGAAACAACTCAGTATGAACGTGACTCGCCTAAGGTGAACGTTTTCTGTACCATTTCAGCCAATAAAGTTTTTGGTCCCTTTTTCTTCGAAGGTGCTACTGTAACTGGACTACAGTATCTGGAGATGTTAGAAAATTGGCTGTTCCCTCAGCTCGAACAAGAAGCACAAGAATTCATATTTCAGCAGGATGGAGCGCCACCACATTGGCACTTATCTGTCCGTAACTACCTGAACGTCAACTACCCGAGGCGATGGATCGGCCGCCAGGCAGCCCGTGACAGAGCACTTCATCACTGGCCTCCAAGAAGCCCTGATCTTACCCCCTGCCATTTTTTCTTATGGGGTATGTTAAGGATATGGTGTTTCGGCCACCTCTCCCAGCCACCATTGATGATTTGAAACGAGAAATAACAGCAGCTATCCAAACTGTTACGCCTGATATGCTACAGAGAGTGTGGAACGAGTTGATATTGCTCGAGTGTCTGGAGGGGGCCATATTGAACATCTCTGAACTTGTTTTTGAGTGAAAAAAAAAAACCTTTTTAAATACTCTTTGTAATGATGTATAACAGAAGGTTATATTATGTTTCTTTCATTAAATACACATTTTTAAAGTTGTGGTATTCTTTTTGAATCACCCTGTATTATTTAAACTGTGTGCCACTACTATTAAACATAGAGATAAATCCTTCGCTACGCAACCAGCTTTGGCTCACGCATTCTACACCTTCCACAGCCTCCCATCAACTGCCTCTGATTGCCACTCTCTGCGCCACTGGGCACTGCCGACCTCCAAAGAACAACAACCACTTACAGATACTACACACCAGTACCCTCACACAGTTGTTATAACATAGTGTACGAGTACCCTGAATTGCTACATTTCAAAAATCAACAACTGTATCATCATCGTCATCAACTTATAGATCGAGTACCGGTGCACCATTCGTACACGTACTATGGCACTTACCGAAGATCATGGAACGTGTAACGCCGGCTTTTCGGCATCCACACAATGCTCTGAAAAAGCACTGTAGAGAGATTATTTCTTTCCTTTCCTCATTCCCCCTCCATTAAAAAAGCCCAAAGGGAATGGAGATAAATCGTATTCCATAAGCTTTCCAACATCTTCATCGCTCTTTAGAGCAACGCCTGTTCTTTGGAAGTTGTCAGAGGGTCTACAGTTTCTGTTTCATCGCGCACGTTTACGGCATTGTTCATGCCAGCCAGAGACGACACCTCGTTCTTCTCAGACTGTTCCATTCCGCGAAAATTGCAACCAAAATAACTTTACCTGATTCTGGAACTTGTTTCTAGGGCTTTGTGCCTACTTTCGACTTTCCGATTATCCCTGTCGACCGAGGCGTAAGTGAATTTCTCTTCGGAAAAGGAGGATCGTCATTGAACACTCATAAATCTTTGCTCAGTTTTGTTCATCCTTATTTTGTCGTGATACCCATAGATCAACACTCTGCTTCCTACTTCAGAAAGTCACTCTAGTAAACTCCTCTAGTGATGAGTAGATGCTGATTGCTCGTGGTGACCCTCCAACCACTTCGCTAGAATGGAATCAGTTATGCCTCTTCCTCTCTCTGACTCCCAGAGATTTTACGAGGGTCACTCTGTAAGTAATGCCCCATATTTAAAAAAAAAACGTTAATATACATAGACAAACGTCGAAACGTCCTTGTTGGTGCTTCACATTTGATGTTTGCTCTGTGCACCGGTGAAGTTTCGAACCGTTCTGGCAGATGGCGATGCCGTAGTACAGCGTCAAAATGGACTCTACACACGACTCACGTCGCAAGAAGCGTGCTGTTGTTGAATTCTTGTGTGCAGAAAGAGAATCGTGGCGAACATCCATAAATGTTTTTGTGCAGTGTACGGCGATGCTGCAGTTGATAGGAGTACAGTTAAACGATGGGTTACAGCCTCAGAAAACGCAGAAGCAGAGATCCATGATGAGCCAGGTTCGGGACGTCCTGCCACAGCCACTGAATCGTGCGGATGCCATTAATCGTGCCGACAGGTGCATCACAACTCGACAACTGGCTTTACAGTTGTCGGTCAGCATTGGAAGCGCACCTCCAGTGATCGAGACTCTCGGATATTCGAAGAGTGCTCACGATGGGTTCCACCAATCCTCACAGCGGACCACAAGTTTCAAAGAATGACCATTTCATTTGAATTGTTGGAGTGTTTTGAGACCGACGGAGAGCCTTTGCTGTCGCGGATCGTTACGTGCGACAAAATCTGGGTGCATCACTTTGCGCCAGAAACAAAAAGACAGTCCGTGAAGTGGCATCATCCTCATTCATCACAGAAGAAGAAATTCAAGACAACCCCCCCCCCCCCGCCTCCTACCGGAAAAGTCACCATCAATTCAGAGGCATACATGAAGATTCTGAATAAAGTCAAGAACCGTTTCCGACGTTTTCGTTGGGACAAGAATCCAGCAGAAATCTTGCTCCAACACGGCAAAACACGCCCACACTCGTCTGAGAACCCGGGAACGCATCGTCAAATTGGGTTGGACGTCACTGCCTCCTCCACCTTGCAGTCTTTACCTGGCATCCTCGCACTTCATCTCTTTGGGCCGCTTAAACATTCACTACGGGGAACACGCGTTGAAGATGACGAGAGCGTCAGTTATGCAGTGAGAACAGCCACGGACAAGATCTTTTATCAGCAGGGAATACATGCTCTTCAACAACATTGGCGTACGGCCATAGAACGTGATGGAGACTACGTAGAAAGATAGGACATGGACAAGACATGTTGATGTATATTGTCACCAAATTCTGACTCTCAACAATAAATATGATCTGAGAAAAAATGTGGGGCATTACTTATTGAACGACCCTCGTATAGAGCATATTAGAGTCAACCATATACTCTTCTCTGACCAAACCCTTGGGCACGGGGAAGCAGATTTATTGTGGAACAAAACTTTTCTGTAAAATCCTTGAACACATGGAGGGGGCTACTTTTTAATGCTAGCATGTGTTGCACGTAAAGATGGGCACATTTTCCTTAATGAAACTGACCACTTGCGCTGAAGAATGGTATCATTTTCTGAACACGGCCAATTGGCCATTCCAATCACAACGACGCTGAGAACCAACGAACTTCTTCATTAATGAAACCATGTTGAAAAACTGCACGCACAAAGCAGTAATAAGTTCATCCCCCTTGAGGCAAGACTGATCATCTTGACCTTTTTTTTTGCTAAACAAGCATCTCCCTTCGTTTTTGTACAGTGATATCTTCTGCATTTGCTTAAATTCTTGATACTATACCTCTATTTTTCTTCTGGTACACTGAAGTCTTCCAGAATGATCCGTGCTGAAACAGCTTGAACAACTACGTGTCCTCGAACAGTTCTACTGTAAGCGTGTCCATTTAACATTTTGTCAACTGAATTTGTAGCATAAACTAACACTTGTTTGTGCGCAGGCCCTGTCATTGTGTGACCAGTGGACCCCATGTAGAACGTGAGTGTATTAAATCCTCCCGTCCACACGGAAATAATCCCAGACTGGATTTCTCGAGCCTTTATGAACATCTTTTGGTGGAAAGTAACAAAACAAATTATGGCTCCTCGCTGTTGGCAGTCGTTAGCGGCTTATTGTAAAGCTACGGACACTGCACTGCAGCCACTTGGTGGTGAAATAACGAACGGAAATTTACTGCACTTCTTTCACAATTAATTGTGTTAGTGGCAGGCTTCATAAATCCCTTACATCCAGGAAGTGTTGGCATTTGTAGAGTGTATTGCATGGAATGAAGCCACCTAGCACACATCTACAGTATATCTCGCATGGTTAGTGGTAATAAGTCAGATGAAATGGGGCTAATCATGTTCATGTCAAGGAGAGTAATCTGCCATAATGCACTGTTTGTCTCATCAAATACTCGGAGTTCCGTAACACCCAGGTGGTATATATATATATGGCAGATATCTCCTCAGATGGTGGGAAAGCTGTGGCTGGGGTGATGCATTTGATTCCTCCTATGCTGTGGAAAGTATTCCAGTCGTCTACAACGCAAACGCTGAAATCGACGTTGTCGAATATACGTTGACAAAATGTTGCTCTCGGGACAGGCTCTTCAGTGTGGCTGACAGCTAATAGCTACAGCTGTTATGCTACGCAATACGTACCACTGAACCCCAAACCAGCAAAGA
The DNA here is from genome assembly GCF_023864275.1 of Schistocerca cancellata. Classification (NCBI taxonomy): domain Eukaryota; kingdom Metazoa; phylum Arthropoda; class Insecta; order Orthoptera; family Acrididae; genus Schistocerca; species Schistocerca cancellata. Next base: position 513,214,176 of record NC_064634.1, read on the forward strand.
CTGATCAAACTTCATGGGAATAAAGAGAGCGACAGCATATAATATATGTGATACTAATGATCGAGAGTGAATGACAGCAGTGAGGGCCTGGGGTATGGACGTCAGCTTCCTTTCAGTTTTCAGTTTTGCCCTTTCTCTTCTGAATCGCAGTCCAATAAGACACGTAGTGTACGGGTACCGTTTCCTCAGTCCCACTACAGAATTTGTTACAAGCTAGAAGCTAGAAAAACAGAACAATCAAATGCCATTGACTCAACAGCTTTTATATTGGCAGGTGCTTTTAAAAAATTTCCTTTTCTGCTTGTTCGTATTTGCACTTTGAAGAATACCATGCATCATTCAAAATTATTTCACCTGAACTACGAAAGCACACAACAGTTTTCCTGTTGCAAATTGTTTGAAAACAATGCAGTCCCCATACTTCTCTTTCAGTCGTCCTTGACTATATTCACATGAGGTAATGTTCCTGAAACTTGTTCCAGCAACTCGCCTGGGATGAATTCATCGCCATTCCCCTCTACGTAATTCAATATTTCTTCCACTGACGCATGAATTCCTTCCGTCCACTTTTCTAAATTTGGGTGCTGAGCCTATAAAGAATTTGTATAGCAGTCGTGATACCTTGCATTTGCAGCAGTTAGATCCCCAACAAAGCATTTATGTCTTCGGATGGTGTCTCCCCATCCACCCTTCCTCTCCACTGCACGAACTGTTATTGTATTATCGTAATTGAAAGATCGAACGTCGTCTTCCACCACCGTTCCTGTTTTTTTTCCTTAGTTTATCACAAAATTCTTCATCAATAGCTTCCGCACAAAACAGAAAGCTAGTTTTCTCTTCCTGTTCCTCTGAACCAGCCTCTCTTAGAAATCCTTTAGCTGATTTAGCTCTAGTGTACCCTTTTTTTGCAAGGTGAATGAACAACGCCGTGTTTTCCGTTTCTGAAACCATCAACTTTTCCTCTGATCTCAAATAACTGGCAAATAACAACCCACGTATATCTTTGACAACTGTATTGCGTAGGCCACTGACAACACTCACAGCCATTGTTTATACGAACATATTTTATATAAAAACCCTCTTAATCTTCACTTCAAGACTTTGTAACTAAAACTTTAAGAAGCCGACCTCACTTAGGGTACTGGACGAATATCAGTTGGCGGATAGTGAACGTTCCCTCAGGTAAGGTGGACAGCTGCGAATACAGAACAAGCAGTCCCGGACCAAGGCAAAACAAAACCAAATCCACTTCGCGTGTGTCTTGCATCAAGTGGGAGAGTGGTCCGCGTCTGTAGACCCGTGGTGCGGCTGAAATTTATATTCTGGAGCTAATCCTTCCAGTCTTAACATTCACTCAGTGAGTCTACTCAATCCCACCTGATTCCAGGTACAATCATCATGGACCATTATCACAATATTACCCCAGGTTGTCAGTCCACTGCCAGTATTGCTGATATAACTGTCTTTCAGATTCTGAGTCGGCCAGGTTAAAATGCAATGTGATTAAACAGAGGAGGTCGGAGTAAAATGAACAACTTAAATCTAGAACCAATACATTTTTTGCAACACTTAACATACAATTTTTCAACCAAGTAGACTTCATAAATTGGGAGATACATTAAAAGAACAGAAGATTCAAACTTTGGTGCTTCAAAAAACACGAATGACTGACGATAACTCCATGGATTTCGACAGATACGTCTTCTTAAAAGTTAAATTGACAAAAGAATACTTAAAAGTTGCTTCTGCTTTCTCGAAAAATATTTTAAGATTAATATCGGGGGTAAAGCCCATTAATAATATATTAATGACAATTTCTCTTAAATGCACAAAAAAGAATACACATTAATTAATGCCCATATGCCAGTCACTGACAACAGTAAAAAACCTAAGGAAATTAATGTAAATTGGGAATCGTTAGAATGCATCTCCAAAATTTACTCAAACCACGTTAAAATTTTAATGGGTGATTTTAATATTCAGCTTTTTAGGTAAAGAGCAAAAATATAAGCAAACGGTGAGTGGATTTACTGGGCATAGATGGACAAACCAAGATGGTGAAAGACTTGTTGAAATTTTAAACTCAAAATAAACACATTTTAAAAATAACCCCTTTAGACACAAAACTTGGCGGGCACCCAATACATTTATTGGGAAATTTCAAATCGATCGTATAGCAATTTCATACCCCAACTACAAGAAAAGGGGTAATATTGATTCTGACCATTATTTAAAGTGAATAAAAGTAAAATTTCAACTTCAAGAACTCTTCAAAACAAACAAATGTTATCCTAAAATTTGACACCGCTAAAATAACCCCAACTCTAACAAGCGAACTTGTCAAAAAACAGTTCAACAATTGACAAAGCCTGAAAGAAATTTTCTTAAAAACAGCACAAAATTTAATTCCGCTTCCTAACAAACAAAACACCCTTGGTGGAACGCGGATTGTGAAATAGCAGTTCAGTCTAGGGATGAGGCATTCAAAAATTGGAATGGTAACAAAACTCAAAACAGGTAAAACACCTTTCTAACTGTAAGAAAAGAAACATCTAAATTAATCCGACAAACTAAAAGAAACTACGAAAATGCCCAACTTTAAGATATTGAAATAAACTTCCAAAAGATCAGTACAAGAAACTTTTATAAAACATTCAAAACAAAACCAACCGGTTACCAATCTCAAAGTCAAAAATGGCAGTTTGGCTCTTGACAAGCAGGAAAATTGGAAGGTATTTGCTAATTATTTTGAAAACCTATTAAACTGCCCAGAACCAGCAAATAAATTCCAATGACAGCAAACTAATAACACCAATCCCAATTCTAAAGAATCTTACAAAATCGAAATAACTAAACAAATTAAGAGAGTTAAAAACAATAAAGCATCTGGAGAAGACGGTACAATGGTTAAATTACTAATATCAGCTGGCCGTAACACTATAAAAGAGATCACTCAAGTAATAGGACTTATCTGGCAAACTGAGAAAATACCGGAGGACTGGAAAACTGTCCTAATTCATCCATTGAATAAAAAAGCATAGAACCGATGTTAATAATTACCAAGGAATCTCTCTTCTCCCAGTAACATACAAAAAAATTATGTCGCAATGTTAACTTGACCGACCCCAACAACAGTTAGAACTAAAAACTAGTGAATACCAAGCAGGCTGTGGACCAAACAGGTCCTGTCCGGAACAAATTCTTAATTTAGAACTAATCCATAGGCACCCAACGATTTCTAGTAACAATACTGTATGTATATTTGTGGATTTTAAAAAGGCTTAAAACTCAAATTTTAAACGAACAAGGTCTAGTTAAAAATACTCTGACACTGTATCTCCTGGTAGATTTTTCTGAACCATTTGTTATAAAGATTGGTTTTAGATAGGGAGATGGACTGACCCAATTGCTGTTTAACTGCGTTTTGGAAAAGATAATTATAGAATGGCGAGAGCAAATGTCGTGTCAAAATATAGATCAATCAATTAAATTATGTAAAAGTTGAAGGATCTCTGCATGAGCCTCTTCATGTTTCTCCCATGCTCCATGGCTTCATTTGTTTACCTCTGGAACCTCAGTTCTTGGTGCAAATGGTCTGTTACCATAGATTTAAAGACGAAAAGGGAAAAGACAGAGCAGCTGAATGTGTTTATGGTGGCCACAGTATATTACCCATATTTAGTTTTAACATTGCATTAGATTATTGGTACTTTTCGGAGCCCCGCACACATGTTTAATACATTTAAGTGCCATATTTCAATGTATCTACTTTTTCTTCTTCTTGTCCGATGAGTTGACTATGAATGAGTGTGTGCAAGGATTTCAGAGTGTAGATTCCTGGGAGTGTAGTAGACTGCCACTGTATCAGAATAGCCAACTGTAGGAAACACGTACCAGGTAGAAAAGAGGTTTCTGCTTGCCTCGGACGAACCTTTTGTGTAAGTTGGCACCACAATAGCGGTTCCTCTGGCCACTTCCGTAGGTACGGGGGCGGTTTTGGTTGGAGAGCGAATGCTCGTCGGGAGTTCCGAGGGATGCAAGACGGTGAGACCTACTGGCGGGAAGTTAATGTTGCGTGTAATGCAAGTTTTTCAAAGCTAATCAAAGTAAATGATTCCTTTCATCGTTCATAGTTTATTATGGTGTGTGACCAATTTCACTTGCTTATTCGCGTTAAAATCCAGTAGGCTAATGTTCAGTTAAACTGTTAATCAAACACGTTGAGCTGTGTTGAGTTTCTTGTGATTCAGTTCATTTTGTTTAGTATCCCCTTCGCGAGGGCATGTATATTGCGTATGATTTCCATGATTTTATGACCGAATTTGGTGAAATTCGTCTCTCTTGATAACTTTCTTTGAGCGCGCTTTTGTTTGTGAGGACCACGTGGTCGTGATCTGATGAGAAAGTCTACAGTGCCAAGACCACAGTGATCTTCCGCTGTAGAATATTTGAATCAATTGTGATTCTTATTTATTCTTCATTTTTATAGCAACCCACTTTAATTGAAATTTTATTAATTTATCCCTCATGTTAAAATCAAGGGAACAGTCCCTCTTGCTACCCACGTGTGCTGTGGTGAAGCTTTTCAGTTCTTTTCCTTCCTGGTGGTCTCTCCAGTGTGTGTGAATGTAAGTGTTCGTAATTAAACCACCCTTTGATCATTGCTCTACCATAGATCATAGACCTCGCAGGGGACTTCAAAGTAAAGTTCTAAGGTTAATTAATATGTGCCGTGATAGATTGCAGGCAATAGCAACCATGTTATTACTCATTATACTCGTTCATGTGTGTAATTTACCGATGTAATAAATGTTCTTTTGCCAGAATTTTTGCTTACGCTCTGACTGCTATAATTCCATTCCATGCTTGACCCACCTCTAATGTACGCCACATCCTGCTGCATTCCGTTTGCGCGACAGTTGCACTGAGGCCACACTTTACCCCCCCCCCCCCCACCAAATTCAGATTAGTTACAAAGATACCCATTAACAGTACAGATACCTTTCAAAGTTTTGTTAGATTGCCTAGCCTTCGCAATGATCTAGCAATTTTAACTAAGTATATTACTAACGCTCAAAAACAAACTGAAATTCTTAAAAAAGTTGTGGAAAAAGTAGGAGTACCATTCGAAAAAACTCAAGATATGACATGCACAACAAAGCAGTGAAGTTTTTGAACACGAATATGGAAATAAAAAGGTTTTTTCATTTTAAATGCTTGAGGGAAACCATACAAGAAAACGGTCTGCAAAAAGCTGCAAACGAAGTTCGCTGTCAAAAAATGGCAACTGCAGCCAGGTTAACATAACGTATTTATAATAAAAACACTTTTTAAATTCAGTAAACCTAAGCATTACTGTACTTTAATCAAACCTGAATGTCTTTATGAAACAGAAACATTAATTTTAAATGGAAAGTGAGGCACTGAAGAAATTAAAAGAAGGAAAGAAAGATTATTAGGAAAGTATTTGGCCCCAAAGTTACTGATCGAAAAATTTACACGTTGACAAGTAATAAGGAAATAGAAGAATACATATACAAATATGATGACATGAGAAAACGAAGACTTAAATTTTTTGAGCTCATTAAAAGAATGGCACTCATTGGGTTGGCAAATCAAATAGTAGAATTCCACGAAAACAGAAGTAAGGCCGAAACTGAGCCAATTAAATGGATCGCTGCGATTGAGGAGGACCTGAAAGAAGCCGTTATAGCTCAGACAGACGTTACAGATAGCAAAACATTCAGACAAAATGTATTTGATTGGACATTTGCAAATGGACTGGAACACAGTGGTCTGATGAAAGAAACAGACGTCATTCTGAAAAGATGAAACAATTTGGGACTCAAAGGAAGGTCGACCATCAAAAGCGACATTGATTGATTGTACCTCGCGTGGTCCTATTGGGCCCATACGTGAATAATAATAACAAAAAACCCTCTTAATTGCGGCAAATAAGTACTCTCTTAATAAACTGAAACTCATTCCACTATTTAAACATGAGCACAGTGAAGTCCTTTTGTCTACTCACATAAGGAAACTGGATATGAAATGCTGTTGAGGATACAGTCCACTGTTCTGTGTTAAACTGAAGAGCGAGCAGTTCAGGTGGTGGAGGAACTGATCTTTCCCAGAAGAAAGCCGCAACAGTCGTACAGGATGACTAAAAATCAGCTTCTCTACCAGCAGTACAAGGCGGCTGTATTCCATTTGGTGTTAACGCATTTTATGAAACGCTTTCCAGACGTGTCTGCGTACAACGGATTTTGTGGAAAATAAAAACTCTCCTGTTGTGTCTTGCACGCTGCGTTACCAGTGACTGACACAGCCTGCGGGTTGTGTCCTGTGACGTAGTGGTGTACACTCTCCTCGCTCTTCGTCTTGCAGGGACGTAACTGGGCTCATTCTGGCGACCTGCCGCCCTCAGAACCCGCACCCTCCTCTTGCCGCCACTCGTGCCACAGAACACAGTTTATGCCTCAGTACGGCTCTTCTACACTTAGATACGATGCAGGGATTTCATATCTGGTCGTAACCGACTTCATTTAACAATAATTTCATACCAGTAAAGCACTATCTGCGATTTTTTATATCCCCTACAAAGCAGAAACAGTTAGTTCCAGACAAAATTGAATTCGACCTTTTTTTGTAGGAAATTTAATGTAGTTTAATTTTGTATTGAGGAAACTTTGTCGCTAGAAGCCACGGTTTTCGAGTTATTCTAGTAAAACGTAAAAAAGTGACCCTTAAACGCCCTCTCACCCAATGTTCACAGCCTACAGGTAGGAGTTTTTATAAGTTGTTGATGACACTCCGCTGTACCACTGTACAAAAACCCTGCGACTACACGAATTTTTCCCGTATTCGCCCTTTTCTGGTCTTCTTTGACTAGGCGTCTAGGCCAACCAAACCGACGAACGACACACACTAGAATCGGCCGAGTAACGTTCGCCAATGCCTGGCGTTCAGCTTCCCATCTACACCAAACGAATGGCTTGCTGCCAAGGCACACGACCACGTGGAATCGCAGTCGGCTCTCATAAGTTGCCTACGTTGCTCCCGTTTAGTTAGTTGTAAAGTAGCGTTTTAATTAGAATTTCACCGGCCGATATTATGAGGAATGAAGGGGATTTAGCAGTCGTCACATGTGCAGCATTTATTTTACTGCAAGAAACTGATCGTCAGAAAAAGAAAAAGAGGAAACGAAACTGATGGACGATCTCTTTTTTAAAAAGTAGGGGCAGTGTGGCGGGATCAAGTTAATGTCTACATCTAAATTGAATTGAATATGGGCTGTTTCATAATTTTTTCCTTAATGAAAGGTACATTTTTCGAATTGGTGCTGAATTGTGTACGCCCTAAAATTTCCTAACCTCTTTTAGGAGAGCTGTACTCTCAGTTTTGCTTGTTTCTCTTCGTCGCACTCGGCGAATTATGTCAATAAAGACACCATTTTCTTTTTCACACGTGCATATGACTTTGTAATAACTGAGCTATTTTCCTCCAAGAGTCTAGCCGTTTCACTTTGTTTTTGTAATTGCAGTTCGTAGGTGATAGATTCATTTCGTAAAAACCCATATAAACTTTCAACATAGATCTGCTATAGTGCACAAACAGGGCGGGCAGTATGGCGGTAACATTATGGATACACAGAATGTCCGCTCATCAGCACCTCACATCTTCGTTGTCAGCCTATTGACTGCGATACTTACTATAATACATTATAGTACTATAGTATTTACTGTAGAGTCTTACTGTAGAGTCTTGACTGTAGAGTCTGAGTGAAAATACCTGCCATCTATTCTCGAATCTGATTGACTGGAAGATCTAAATGTTAAATAATTTCCTGAAACTGAGGATATTCGTGACACTTAGCCAGTATGTGTGTGGATATACCATGATTTTTTCAGCCGCTATATGAACATAAACGGTAATCGCTCTGCTTCTCTGAAATGTGTGTTAGGATGTAAAGTTCTGTGGTCAGTGTTCTGACATGTGCAAAGAAAATTATGTGGGTGGGTGGGAATGTGTTTGGTCGTAAGGAAGTTACAGTTTTGACATGGAAAACTACGATTTCAGCGCAATGGTATCTGTAAGTAGTATGAAAGATTTTAAGTGGAAAATTATGTCAAGTCATAAGGAGGATACAGGTTTACGTGGGAAACTGATATTTCCACAGTTGTCTGGAGGAGGTATTTCCGATACTTCAGTCTTTCATGAATGACCCGAGGTTGCTGCTGCAGTCATAATGTTTGATTGTAACTAATTAATAAATATGTGGCTGGTTTCCTAAGACGACTCCACTTGGCGTCCGGGAGAGGGGTCGTTTGCATCTGGTGACAGAACGGATGGGCATTTCTGGCTTAAGGCGCGAGCCGCCGCTGAGTCTCCTGAACCAGTCACGTAGGGTACTAGTGTGCAATTGACCTAACTGTGTCATCCTCTGTGCATGTGAACAGCGAACTAATACTCGCTATCACACGTGTTGCGAGTACTGTTCGATTTTTCCGTGGTAATTTGAGAATATTCCATATGGCAAGTGTTTTCACTGGACGATTATTCCCACCCTGCCCCCATGAAAAGTTATTGGTTGACGTCCGGTCAGTCACAGCGGCAATCTTTCCCCGACCTCAGAGCGTTTGGAACGGCCAGCTTATGGATGCTGGGAGATGAATGTACAACTGCTGGCGTGGCTGGTGGGCGCCTGCGCGGAAGTTTCCACTGTCTCTGACGTCTAACTGTGACAGCTACTACATACTGGATCCTGGTTTGAATGCAGGTGTGCCGTGTCCACGAGATGACAGCTGCTATATAAGGCATTGAGTTCTTCTCAGTACATCTCTGTCTTGCAGCAGAAAGGCTGAGTGGTGGAATTGTTGTTGGTACTCTCCTATCATTCTGTACAAACTTTCCATTTCTTTTTCTTTCTGGTGTAAAAGAGAGAACCAACATGTAAATTCTAAAGTCATTTAGAAATACAGTTAGCAGACCTATAGGCGGTCGGGAACTTCACAACTGTGACGGCATAAATTCCCGCTGAAATCTGAAATTACAACTATCATTTTATACAGCATTGCTTCCAATTGCAACGTCAGGTTCCTGATTGATCAACTTATTGTTTTCGATAGTGGAATTGCGAGCACACTCCAGCCGCACCTCTGCCCTGTCACCCGAAAATTGTTTACGGACATAGCGCAGTGGAGCTGAGATGTGGAATACTCCATACGGTTTTCGGCTACCTCCAGCGTAATGGATTTCCTGGCAAACGACCTAATTGTGCCAGTATCCACTAACAGGATACAAGAAAAATGCATAAGGGGGAAGGGTAAGTTTAGGAACCAGGTGGTTGCTGGGTCGAATCCAAGATAGCCTCAGAACTAACTGCCCGCCAAATATCCCAGACCAAGTATTCACCAATAGGAATCAAGGAAAAACTGTCTCACACGGAGTGTATCGATTTAATTAAGTAGGCAATCAATCTGCCTAAGTGCGGGTTGCGCAAATGGATTATTTTCAAGACACTGTTTAACCTTTTTGTGAAAAGAAAACCATGTTCTGAAATAGTGTTTTGTTTCTCCAGTAGACACTGCGACGAGTTCCTCCAAAAAATAGTAACACAACACACACACAAATGACATACCAACAAATGTAAATACCTCTTAGCTTTCCATATTTTGGTAGGAGATACTTGATACGTGCGTCCCGAGTACATGGCTTCTGTATCATCGAACAGAAGGCTTACCTCGCAGGCAAATGTCTGGTAGTGGCCTCTTTGGTTTAGCTGGAGTCCTGTGTGGGAGCCATCGTGGAATTGGGAGGGTCTTGAGAGGGAGCTGGTCGACAGCCGGCTCGCGAGCGACACACAGAGGGCAGCACGAGCGGCCGGTTCTGCGGCCGCGTGTATGAGGATGAGCGGCAGTTGATTAGTAGAATAGCCTGTATTAGTTCGTGTTTAGTCTGTTCAGATCAACTCAGCCCATTTGTGTAACACTGCTGAAGTTACTCCATACTTTGTCTGGAGACTTGGTCAATTAAGGAGACTGGAACATGGTTGCCATGCCATATATTGTCCTTGATATGGTGAGGAAGTGTCCTTCCCACCTAAATTTTGAGTAAAGTTCTGGATGTATGTCCATATAATTTCTAGTTTCTGAGTTTTGCTGAGTTTCATTGCACTGAAAGATTTTAGTCAAATTCTATTTTAACTAAGCGCTGCGTTTGTTTATAAATAACTTACCAGCCACGATTTTCTTTACGTTTTACACGACTATTTTCGGGAAATGATTCACATTTTAAAGTGTATATTTTATTGTACTATGTCATTTTTTGTAATTTTTTCGATATGTGTAAAACGCACAAATCTTAGTTAGTTACTAATTAAAAATGGCACGTTCTTTATCCATGGCAGGAAAGTTAACAAAACAAATCAGAAACTCACACATCGAAAACATTACAAAAAAGTCACAGTACAAAGAAATAGACAGTTGAAAATAGTAATCATTTCCCGAAACGCGTCATGTAAAACATAAATAAAAGAAAATCATGACTGGTAGCAGAAATTTATTTGTAAACAAACCCATCGTTTTCACAGTTGCAGTTTCAAGAAAACCGATTAGAATGAACAAAATCAAACAATTAAGCTCTGTTTAAACATTGGATTGGAGTCTGTTTTGATATTCTGACTGTTGAACCTGTCTGTTACGGTTTGAAAGTAGATCCACCTCGCATTATAGCTGAGATATGGTCGAAGGAGGATCCACCAAGCGTTGCGGCTGGGGAAGGGTTCAAAGGTGGTTCCAGCATGCATTATGGCCGCGATGGGTTTCGAAGGTGAACACACCAGCGATACATCCGACACAACATCTGAAGGTGCACTAGGTACAAAGTCCGGCAGCTACCCATGTGAAACTGATAAACTCACACACACAGAAAAATAGCGCAGTTGCTCTAGGTATTTACGACTGTACTACATTTACTTAAAGGAAGCTTTGAAAGCAGATCGCTCTGTAACAAACGGGATGTTTGAGGGGGTTGGGGAGGTATATCGGTGGATCGAACTGTTTGTTTTGTACGATACTTGTAAACTGTGCAGAATGGAGATACTACCACATTCATCTCCAGAATCAGCACTGTTATGGAGTCGAACGTGTAATGGGTGGGAGATTGGGTTAGCTCATCCTAAGTACGGAACGTACGATGCGAGACTGGCATCTTTTTAGCTAATAAGCAACGTTCTGACAAATTAAGTGAAGTGGGATTCTTTTCTAGTGCAGGCAGAGATGAAATCGTGTGTTTAGATTGTGGTGGAGGGTTGAAATATTGAGATGAAACGAATAACTCATGGGTTGAATGAGCTGTGTGGTTTTGTAAGTGCATGTTTGTGTCTCTTGCGGGGGTAGGGATTTTGTGGATAATATCTACCACAAGAGAGATCCAAAAATTACTGCAGAGGTTGTAGCTAATCTGGAGAGAACAGCTAACTCTATATTACACCACACTTCAAAATTAAAATTATATCTGTAGATGGAAGCTGCTCTTTAAATACCACCCCCAATCATTTCCAGCAACCCCACATAAGGAAAATAATTTTGGTGTGCACCAGTACTGGAAAAGAAGATGAACAATTTCATCAGTCAATTTCTTCAAAGTACATTGGTATGTATACATGTTGCTGTTGTTATTAAGGGAATAATTGCTGAAAGACTTACAATATCTCCTCCATTCCATATTTGGCGGCCATGTCAAGTACATAAATCAACAATCCTGTTTGAATCTATAGGGGAACATCACTCCTCATAAGACGTTGTCATTGGTTGACCTAACCTGGAAAACCTCTTCAACAGCTATTGCAAATTTTGCAGACATGAAAATTCCGGCTTGTATCAGGGGGAAGGTGGGAGTGACCCTCAGTGAACATGGCAAGCTACTAGCCTCAGCTGTGAGGTTTGCCGCCGAAAAGCCCAAGACAGAAGCTAACTGACAACGTCTCTAACCCAGTCAGATGCTTTGCTGAGTACAGGAAATGAAAAAAATTGATACTTGTGCATTTGCATTGAGGGCTTGCACCCATCTTCCTCTGATATATAATGTAGCCATATTGCTTTGGTATCTTCCTTGCGGATCTCTCTATCGAAAATAAATATGCTATAAACTATTGTTTTCCATCGTTTGTTTACCGGAGGAGGAGGGTAAGATTCGTCAACACCAGCACTACTACTACTAAGCATGCTCGACACGGGAAATTTAACTGATGGTATGACTTAAAAGACGTATAAAATCCACCAAGTTCCTAAGAGGAAGAGCATTAGCCTTTCGATTTGGAAAGAGACTTCGTTCTGGTTGCTTTATAAGTGATCCTTCCATAGCGTGGACCAGCTCGGTCACCTCCTACGATACCCGCATAAAAAATTAGTATGCTGGTGGAAAAGGACTACCTCTAGCAACAGGCATCGAGCGAGACCAGAGCGCACCGGGCGACGGGCCGCCGGCACTGCCGACAGCATCGCTGGCACAATGCAGACCCACAGAACAGGGACGCCTAGCAAGATGTAGCAACTGTCAGCGACCGGGAAACAATCACGAGCGCTGTCGGAACACGACTGCGGTCTGACGCCCTGCGCTGCTGGCTTTATAGGACCACAATGAGCGCCAGTAGGTAGGTGCGGCGGGTGTGTGGCGACAGCAGGACTCACAGATTACTGGGGCGCCGCCTAGCTGCTTCAAATGGTTCAAATCGCTCTGAGCACTATGGGATTTAACATCTGATGACATCATTCCCCTAGAACTTAGAACTACTTAAACCTAACTAACCTAAGGACATCACACACATCCATGCCCGAGGCAGGATTCGAAGCCGGCCGGAGTGGCCGAGCGGTTCTAGGCGCTACAGTCTGGAACTGCGCGACCGCTACGGTCGCAGGTTCGAATCCTGCCTCGGGAATGGAGCTGTGTGATGTCCATAGGGTAGTTAGGTTTAAGTAGTTCTAAGTTCTAGGGGACTTATGACCTCAGCAGTTGAGTCCCATAGTGCTCAGAGCCATTTGAACCAGGATTCGAACCTGCGACCGTAGCGGTCGCGCGGTTTCAGACTGAAGCGCCTAGAACCGCTCGGCCACTCCGGCCGGCCTAGCGGCTCCGTCGACGTCCATGGCTTCTGGCTGGCTGTCAAAATTGTCTGACCAGGATACCAGATGCCTCATCCCCGACGTGACTGCATAGAGCCTGAAGCGCCCTGGACGACGTTTTGGGATGTGAACAGGTGGTGTCCCATCAGGGGAGTCTGACAGCTGCTAGAAGGAACGTGGAACTTCGGGCACTGCGCGGGAGAACGGCAGTGTGGGGGATGACTGTGTAATGGATGAAGGCTGTCGTGATGTCTGGACCTCCATACCCACGCCACAGGAGCTGCCGATGGTGTCCCGGAGTGCAAATGGTGTTAGTGAGGCGGACGGACGTGTGACGGCGTGCTCTCAGACTCAGAACGATCCACTGCTGGAGGTGTTGACAGGAGGCGAGGACAGAATTACTACACTGCCAATGCTCCATACCTCTTGGGGTAACAACTGTCGTAAGGCACCGCCATTGTGGCCCCTATTGCAGCTGGCATCCATAAGGGTTTTGCCCCAAAGGAATGTGCCCAAAAGAGCGAACCAGGAAGATATCGCATAGCATGTAGGATCTGAGGTTCCTTGGGTTGGTGTGCCAGGAGATGCAGGACTGTATGTGGGTGCCGACTGCTGCGCTGCCGTCGTGGACAGGACTGCCCCTGTAGGTGCTCAGGAACATTGTGAGTCCCACTGTCAGGGTAGATGTATTCACGGCTTTCAACATTTGTTGTTTAAATGTGTGAACCATCCACTCCAGGGTGAAACGTAGTGATACACATGTGTTTGATGCAGAACTGTTCAAAGGCCATAGCTGTGAATTGGCGCCCATACTCAGTTACGATAGTGTGGGGAACCCTTCAATGGCGAGAATCTGCAGAAGGGCGTTGAGTGTGGTAACGGCTGTAGTTGACGCCATGCTGACCAAAAAAATGGTGCAATGGCTCTAAGCACTAAGGGACTTAACATCTGAGGTGATTAGTCCCCTAGAACTTAAACTACTTAAACCTAACTAACCTAAGGACAACACAAATATCCATACCTGAGGCAGGATTCGAACCTGCGACAGTAGCAGTCACGCGTTTCCGGACTCAAGCGCCTAGAACCGCTCCGCCATGCTGACTACATACGGATAGTCTGAATAAGCGTTCACACATCACCTGGCGATTGCTTTCATCCATGCCTACAATGGAGGAGTTCCAAGACGTGAGTGCGTAAGGTAGTCGTAATGACAACATCGTGGGTACTCGTCACTGCATCCAGCAGGAGCACATTGTCGTGTTCTGAAACAGAGGAAGACAGGCGTTTAAGCTCAGTCCGCAATTTCAAAACCAGAAAGACAAATTCCTATTGAAGACAGGTGGATGACTTGCATCAGCACCAAACATTGTCACAGGGGATCTAGGAGAGATGCTGATTTTGGGACTCGACAGTATACCTGAAGCAGGAGACTCATGGAATTCAGCCGTCTGATTAGCACTATTTATTTGCTATTAGACTAACACCTCACTGAAGACTAACATTAGAAAAGCAAAGGTTCAAAATGGTTCAAATGGCTCTGAGCACTATGGGACTTAACTTCTAAGGTCATCAGTCCCCTAGAACTTAGAACTACTTAAACCTAACTAACCTAAGGACATCACACACATCCATGCCCGAGGCAGGATTCGAACCTGCGACCTTAGCGGTCACGCGGTTCCAAAAGCAAAGGAGGCAACAGGTTGCACAATAGAAGTCAGTGTCTGAAGCCACGGGGCGGATGCAAACACTAGCAGCACGTTAATAACTAACTTGAGAGCAGTACTCTAGGTGAGAGAAACAGGCGTGTCGGAGCTGCTAACTCCCTCTGAATAAAATATGGGTTTTTAACGAATCGTGGCGGTACACCATGTCAGCCTCACCACCAGCCCACCGGCACTTAACAAACTTTGCCCAATCTGGCGAGTCGTTCTGCACCTGCCTTTGGCCAACCACATTTAGATTCCTTCCCTACTCCTACTCGGTAGGTAGAGATGCTTCTGCATCTTACAGTAACAAACTCGAAATTTGGTATCACCAGCTTTCAGCTGAAACCGAAACATCACTGCCACTCCCATTATGGCAAGCAACAACAGTGTTTTAAGTCACTTAGCCCCACCCTTCGCCCTTCTGTGAGTAGCAATCTAACCCGCGTAAACCCACTGACGTTGCTCTTCTCAGGAGCAAGTATCAAGCTTACTGCCTCTACTAAGATGCGTCTTTTCGTGGCCGTTTGCTACAGTAACGCCTTACGACAGTGTCTAGGCGGTGGATGAAATTGCCAGTTAATTCTCTGAAGTGAAACTACTCCCCTGGGACAGCTGCACAGAGCGTCTGCAATTTCCACGGCTCTAGTGTTACTATTTATCTCCGGTAACTTGAATGCTACCACTTTTGCCTGCTCTCTGCATTGTGATTTCCTGTCTTGGCTCCAAGTACCCTTAAGCATAAGCAAGTCATTATGCCGTCAATATATGGCGACATTGGAGATGACAGACAACCGATGAGAGAGGCAATCCTAGGCCCAAGGCTCGGGATCAGCTGATTTCGAAAAATAAGTCGGCCACCTGTGGAGCACATAGTGTATGACACACCGCGAGATAGGGTTGCGACGCACGTCCGCCGCAACTTGCGTAGCGGTAATGGGAAACCCATCCAAGGAGTCTTGTTGTGCTATGTCGATCCCCAGTTGGCCAACTGTCAGATCTGACCCTGAGAGTAAACGCGAGAGGGCATCCGTGTTTGCATGTTGTGTAGTAGGCTTGTACTTTATGGTGTAATTTTCGGAGGTATGAAAACAGCCCAACGTTGGAGCCTTTGTGCCGTCTGCTCTGGAAATTTAGAGTGCGGCCCAAAGAGTGCTACAAGTGGTTTATGGTCTGTAACAAAGGGTAAACCGGGTCTCAAATAAGTATACATGGAATTTATTCACAGCAAAGATGATCATCAGCACATCTTTCTCGATCTGTGAATAATTGCACTGGGCAAGCGTCAACGTTTTGGGTGTGTAGGCGATCGGTTGCTCTGAACCATCATCGCTATAGAGTGCAGCACTGCACAGGGAGAAGTGTCCGCAGTCAGGGCATTAGGTGGAAAGGGGGGTAAGGCCAGGTGCTGTGAAGCTGTGTGAAGGTCTTCTCACAGGCTGCCGACCACTGAAACGAAATGCCTCTCTTCCGCAAATGGTTTAGGGAATGCATAATGTGTGCGGAAGGAACTTAGAATAATGATGCACTTTCCCCAAAAAGCCTGCAACTCCTGGACGTTTAGGTGATGTGGGAGAGAGAGTCAATAGCAGAAACGTTATGGTCTATGGGCTGAATCCTGTCAGGTGAGCAAGTGGCCATGGTAGTCAACTTGATCCTGAAAAAACTGGCACTAGTGCATCACATAATGTGGTAAAGAGGGTACGTGAGTTACGCAGGTGATCTTGGAGTATAGTATCTGTAACAATCAAGTCATCAAGGTAGCCTAATTGGGATGGACATGGTAAATTGTTTCTGGTATCTCTGGAAGATGGCTGGATCACAAGAGATCCCAAAATGCAAACACTTGTATTTGTATAAGTCAAAAGGCGTATTGATGACAACAATGCATCGCGTTTTCTCATCTAGTGGAGTCTATAAATAACTATCAGCAAGGTTTATTTCAGAAAAGCATTCACCTCCAACAAGCTTCGAGAGGAGATCCTCTTGACGTAGTATGGGATGGGTAACCACCAGAGCTTGGGCACTGATCGTCGACTTAAAATCTCCACAGAGCCAGAAGGAGCCATTTGGCTTCTGCACCATGGCCAGGGGTGCTCGCCAAGTGCTACTTTTGATAGGTTCCATGACCCCAGCGTCGTGAAAGCGATAGAGTTCGAGCTTAACGGCCGTCTTTAAGGAGACTGGAAAGTGACGTGCTCGATGGAAACGGGTCACCACATCTGGATGTAAAGAAATATGTTCATCAAAATTAGTGATGCACCCCAGACCAGGCTCAAACACAGACGTGAAAGAGGCACAAAGGTCTTAATTTTCCTGGAAGGGGACTATGTCCAAGTTGAACCAACTTTGTCCGCGATGGAGAACCCAAACAGCATCCAGCCCGAAAATGTTGCAAACTGAATGACAACATACAGCATTAGTTGCTGCGTAACCATCTTGTATATTGCCATTTTGGTGAATTGACCTCTGAGGGAGCTGTAACCATATGCAACGATCTTGCAGGAGGGTGGGGCCAATGCTGGGTACCCAGACGAGCGTATTCCGGGATATTGACCAGTAGCGCCTGCGTCTACTTGGAAACGAAACTCCTGACTAACAGTCATAAGATCAATAGACAACCTGGGGCGCAAGGAATGCCGTAGGGAATATGGTCTGAAGTTTAAGCATCATCCGGTGACGCAAGTTAAGAGTGGAGTTTGACTGACCTGATGTGTGACAGCAGACAGTTCGGAGATGTCCATATTTTCCACAGCAAGTGCAGTGTGCCCAGCGATCAGGGCAACCTCGTGATGACTGGGTGTTGTGTGCTATCCTTAGGTTAGTTATGTTCAAGTAGTTCTAGGGGACTGATGACCTGAGATGTTAAGTCCCATAGTGCTCAGAGCCATTTGAACCATTTTTGATCAGGGCAGTCTGCGTTTTGGTGCGTCACAAAAGAGTCAGGACAAGAAGGCAGACCACTCTGTTTGCGCCGACGCGGCTGGACTGGCTGCTCAGACTCATTGACACGTCGGAAAGTGATGAATCACGACGCCACCGTCGGGAAGAAGGCTTGCGAGAATTCCGTCCTCGTGGCGGTGGTTGAATGGCTGCAGCCTGTTGGCGGGCCATAATAGGTTCATTTTCTGCCTCCGCGATGTCGGAAAAGTGTGTAGTTTTCAGTATGTCGTCCATGAAGGATTGTGTAGCTTGAGGGCTGCATTGCGAGCTTCTGGATCGGGAGCCATTACGGCCCCTACGTCACGAATCAGGGAGATGCGTTTTCAAGACGTGTTGGCACAGGTGACATCACAACGACGATTCTGCCCTTGCAAATCCGTCACCCACGAGCAATAAGACTGGTCTGCATGCTTTTGGCACTGATGGAACTCGAGGCGTGGTGCGACCACGTGGAAGTGTTGTGAATAATAGCCAGACAGTAACGAACAAGTTTCCTCGAAAGTGAATGCCACCAGGTTTGAGAGGGGAGCCAACATCTTGACTAAGAAAAATACCTCTGGGGAAGCCCAAAAAAGGCAGAGCTTCGTTGGAGAGCGTTATCAGAATCCCGAAAAGCGGCGAAGTGTTGTTTCAGCCTCTGCAAAATCTCCTCGGTATCGTTGAACGCGGAAGTGCAGTTGGGTGGGACTCCGCCTGGGAAGTAACCACAGTGCTGATGGGTTGAGATTCTGACAGAGGCTGAATTTTCTGACACAAAGATCCGTTTGCAACTGAAACGGCTGTTGCAATTGCTGCAGCAGGAGCAGCTGTTGCCGCTGCTGTTCCGCGAGCTGTACAAGTTTTGCTTCTATAATCGCGATGTTAACCTTTTACCTCGTCGTGAATTCTAGAAGCCGGAATCGAGCGAGACCGAATCATATCGGCAGACTAGCCGACGGTGTCTACGGCGAACCACCGGTGCAACGCAGACACACACAACAGCGCTGTCGAGGCGACGGCAGCACTCGCAGATTATTATAGGTAGCCTGGCGGCTGTCGTCTACGTCCATGACTTCTGATCACCCATCCTCACAGTCTCCTCCCCTTCCATCTCCTCCCCTGCACTATATCCCCACCTGTATACTGCTCCTGCTCCTGCTCATCCTCCTGCTCCTGCTGAGGCTCCTGCTCCCACTCCTGCTGCCAGGATTCCAGACTTCCCCTTCCTTGGTGTGGTCGTTAAGAGGAATGATATTTGTGCAAGCTGTCAAATCATCACCCCAGTCAGAAAAGCTTATAAACTATGTCCCTTCTGCATAAAGTTTTAACCCTTACCTGCAAACTAAGTGGAGATTCTTAACACTAGCTCCAACAAAGGCTATATGAGTGATACACTAAAGCAGCAGCACATCCTGAGGTTTGGATTCCCACGCCTTACAAGCTGAAAGATTTTCGCTGCCTGTGCTCTCAATGGCAGAACCGCCTGCTGCTGCCGCCGCCCATCGCCATTTGCTGCTGCCCGTCGCCACCCACTTCCTGTGGCCATCGCCACCCGCTGCTGGTGTCCGCCGCCACCTACTGGTACCTGTCGCTGCCTGCTGCTGCCCGTCACTGACTGCTGCTGCTGCTCTACCAACAGTATCGTCTCCTCTAACAAAACATCTGCTTCTTACCTGCCAACAAACACCTCTCCATGCATATGCAGTTCACCACATCGACTCCTTCATCCTTAATGAAACCATCCTTCAACTGCAGCATTTTGTCCCGCACCTGTCCCTATATCCTTCACCACAATGAAAACCCCCTCCTGTAGGGCGAGGTGGGATCACTTTTTGCCACTTCAAGCATATCCCTGTTTGGCCACAACCGCTGCTCAATGACCTGACTGAACACCTCATCTGCAGTGCCTTTTTTCCCTCCCTCACCATCACATGTGCCTCGATCTCTGTATGTCCAGCAGCTCCTCTCCCCTACAACTTGATCTCTCATCTTGACCTCACCTTCTCCCTTCTCCACCTATGTGATTGCCATAGACCTCAACATCCACATCCCTGCCACCCTTTGGAAATGGTATGAATTCCTTGCCTCCCTCCAAGGTGACCATGTTCCCCTCCCACAGCACACCCATCCTGTAAGTGACTCCAGACCCAATGTCATCCTGGCTTCCCCCAACCTCCTGTTGAGGTCCTTGACCCTATTGGTAGTAACCACATCCTAGTCCTTCCCGTTGGCCATCTTCTGCCCTCCTTCCTACTGCCCTTTCAAAGGTCATCCATGACTGACTGTGATGCCTAATTCATTACCTCCCAGGTCGAAAGCTACACACTTACGTTTCACCATCTCGCTGACATCAGCTATGTCTTGTCCTGGAGGCCCACGTTCCTACCAAAACTATCCACCCTCAGTGCACTATTCTTCCTCCAGAGGCCATCCTTGTTCCATGTGAATGTCTCATGCTCTATCGCTCCTTTCTTCAAACATGACTGGGATTCACTCCTCCACCACCAGCAGTTGCAATGGCACATACACAACCTCTTAACAGCAAAGAAACGTGGGGACTGACGCCAGACATGTACATGACTCAACGCCACCTGCCCTGCCAACTCCTCTGAGTACTGGTGTCTTCCAACTCCTTATTGGTAGCCTCTCCTTCACGACAATCGTCCTTTCCCTGACAATTGAGTGCAGTTGTTTGAATGCAATGATATCTCCATCCTGCTACTAGCCCCCAGTTTCCAGTACTTGTATCAGTTCCCCCCGCCCCCCCCCCCCAATTTAAAGACTTCCATTACAGTACTCATACTCTAAATGCAACACCACCTCCTGTCATGACTGCCTCATCCACCGCCACCTCAAGGAATAGTCCCCTCCTTCCTAGCGGTCCTTGCTATCTTGTATAATGTCATCCCCTCCACTGGCATTTACCCCAACCAGTGGAAGACTTTCCGCATCCTGTTGTTCCTTAACCCAACAGACCCCCTTTTGACACCTATTCCTACTGTCCCATCTGCCTCACCTCCATGTTCAGTAAGGTCTTCAAGCCCATCCTCTCCCAACATACTCATCACCACCTCATCCAGCATCAACCCCTTACCCAGTATGACTCGGTGCTCTCCTTCTCCACTGACAACCAGCTTCTTAACCTTACCAAACCTCTTTCCCTCCAACTTGACTCCTGCTATTCTGCTATCACTGTTTCCCTTGACCTCCAGAGAACATATGACTATGTATGGCATCCCGGGCTCCTCTTTAAATTCCAGACCTAAACCCTTCCTATCGATCTGTCTCATTTCTTCCTCTACCATTGTCCTTCCTATCTCACTATCTGTGATACCTACTCTTGTACTCTTTATGTCACCATAGGTGTGCTCCTCTATCTCCTGTATACTGCAGATATAGCCATACCTCCCCCACCTGTTCGTCTCCAACAATTTGCTGATGACACCACCTTCCTGGCCCTCTAGCCTACCCTTCAGCACTCCCAACGTGCCCTACAAACTCATCTCGACCAGTTAAGTGCTTGGTGCAATCAATGGTTTCTTATCATCAGCCCTCCCAAGATACAGGCTGTCACCATAGGATGTACCATCCCCTCCTTGTGGCTCCACGATTTGTACCTAATCATTTATGGTCATCTGATCCAATTCACTCCTACCCTGAAATACCTTGGCCTCATCCTTGATCATCACCTCACCTGAACTCCCCATCTTGTTACCACAATAGACTCCCTCCTTAAACTCCTGTTTGGCTGGATGTAGGGACTTCCTCCTTCCACCATCCTTCCCAACTACAAATCCTTGATCCATCCCACCCTATGCTATAACAACATCGACTGGATTTCTAGCCCACCAGATCCTATGAAGCCCTCCAAATCCTCAAACACAATGCAGTATGCCTCGCTTTCCATATCTACCTCCCAACCCACACGTGGATCCTGTATGACCTGATCCCCTTGCTGTAGTTTCTCATTTTCCTCGAACGCATCTGAACCCAGCACATTGTCAGCAGACTTGATCCCCCTCACTCCCTGGTGTCTCGCATCGTACTGATAGCGTCAAAAGCTGTACGTAAATTTAGAATTGTAAAAATATGAGGTATGAACAACTGTTTAAAGTGTGACGTCCGAGAGGTTGAATGACCGTCAGTGTGGAACGATGCGTGGTGAGTATAAAATGATGGTCATCAACACCTGCATTAAATATGATGATGGGAGAAAGATGAGTCGATATTGTGAAGTAAATTGACGTGCTCGTCGGCCAAGACTTGTGGCGTGGCGTTGTGTAGTGCAGCAGGCGGTCTTGGTCGCTAGCGGGATGAATGGACATTTCCAGATTAAAGCGCGGGTTGCTGTTGAGCCTCCCTGAGCTGTCAGGCACGCAGCGAGGCTCCTCTTGAGCTACAAATGTGTTTCCGCGATCCTTGCGGTGTCTGGCATTCAGCTATGTCAAGTACAGAATATATAACGGTTTACAAAGTGCTGTCTCCATAAATACCCATAAATACATCTTCAACCTCGTAACTGCAGTGATTCTAAGTCAGTACTGCAAACCTTATGTACACATTCGTATGACAGTCGCGTTTATGTGGAAGAGACTGTAACAATGAATAAAATGTTCCAGGTTATTGTACCATGATCTAATGGATTTCACCTTAAAACCCAACGTTTCGTCCCCATGTGCAGAGGACACTTTCAAGGGGAATCGTAGCTACTTTGAATATCCTGTTCACATCCTGGCTCGTTACTAACTACAGCAAAATTCCGCTTCCGCATGCTTCCAACACAGTGGCGTAACGTCACATAATTTGAATGCATGAGAACAATTGGCCGTTGTCGATTCCTGTCGTCCGCTGATCCTATCACCCCATGGAGGACGACTGGTACACACCTTCCTCAGCACTGGAATGTAGATGTCAATCAGTTTCACGCCCTCCTCCTTCCTATCAAAATTCCTGCAGTGTTTTTATGGCCTCTCTGCGTAACATTTCACAGTATCCACTTGTGGCTGGCAGTACTCGAGTCTTCGTGCTCTTCTAGTCGTTTTTTGACTGTTTTTTTTTTTCAGGATGCAGATACACCTCCCTACAACTACATGGAATTCAATAAATTCCTGCTTTTTCCAACGGTTGGCGAGCATACTTGGCCGATTTTTGGTGATCTTGTATCTTTCAGGTGGGTTTGTTCCCAAACATAGGTGCATACAAGTCTTTAGATATGTTCAGTGCTACAATCTACTTGTTGCAAAGGTTTAATTACTTTAATGAACTTAAGCGATGATGAATTATAATGAATAATACACAAAGGTTTTGCAGCCATTATGTTGGAATTTGAATTTGGAGGGAATTTCCTAGTGGAGGCAGGTCAATAATAATAAATAATAATAAATGATAACAAATAATGAATGTTAATGAATGATAATCAATAATAATAAATAGACAAGTACGGTCTTTGCATGCATTATCCTGTTGGAATTGAAACTTCCCGCAATTTTTTCTTCTGGAGGCTTGGACTATTTTCCCACCAAAATTCTAAATTCCCGCCATTTTTTCTAAATGCACTTTGATTTACGCGATCCCCACCTTGTCGCATGCTTAGTGTAAAATCGAGACTTCAGCGTCATAACTAAGTTAGCTGTGGGTATTTGTGAGGGGCTGTAATCATTGTGTACACACTTACCCGACAGACGGGTGTTTACAGAGTCGGTAACGGGATGACTTTTAATTTTCACATGTTGGACGCTGCTGTTATACGTATCTGTTTGCTTGTAGGATGTACCGGCTGCTAATAACTATCATTTTTTGTATAGACCTAATGGAGTAATAGTATTATTTCTGACTCATGATCTGGTGTGATCGTTGGGCACTAGACGTGTCCGCAGGGCTATATTGGGCTCGTATCATAGAAAGGAAAAGTTTTACGATTGGGGTAGAGGATGTATGTCTGACAGGACGGAAAAGTAAGCGATCTAAGGTTGTTGCCCGTTTTAAGTGCTGAACGTTCTAGTCTTAGGAGTGTGTGTGTGTTTATGTTCTTTCTCTCTCTCTCTCTCTCCTATCGGAACCTTCGATGCACCGATCATGCACTCTAGCACAATACTTTACACATGATAGATTGGATGATTTGCTTAAAAATCTATCGAACTACGTTGTGTATAAATATCGCTCCGTTCTTGTTCTTCTCAACTGTATGCTATTAAATTAAGGCACTTTGAGATCTGTTACTATAGATCGATATGGTGTGCTAAGCTCCAAGACTTGATTACATTTCGAGAAATGTGGTGCACTTGAATGGATTAGGACTAGGAAAGCTCTAATCAGTCAAGAGAGGTGGAGTGTAGCTGTATTCGTCTGCTCGGTTGAGGGATAATTGGGTAGTGATGTTGCGGGGTAGGTAGGTCAATGCCGAGGTGAGGATGGTCTTTTAACGTAAGAGGACTAGATAGCTCTGTCACCGACATACGCAGAGAGATTGATCGAGTACTATGCGCGAGGTCTTGGAAATACGTATAGCGTTGTCTGGTATAATTTGATCGTCTTTATGTGTTCGAGAATTAAGTGTGAATGGACGTGTTGAGGAGTCATCTATGAATGATCGCTATGATACTTGCAAAGTAGAGGATGTATGGTTTAGCTATGATACTGAAGTTAAGAAAACAAGCTGTCACATGATTGGCCAGTGTTGGACTTACTGTAAAATTTTTCGCGATATCAGCTGTGGTGGATAATATTACAGTAGATCGGTGGTGTCTTATCCATCGCATCTGTGCATTGGGTACGAAATAATGATTGACTGACAATGCTTGATTGAGTTGGGGGAGAAATTTTGGTTGATGGACCGCAACCTCCAGGGTTGCTAGCACCGAGAACGGTGATCCTGTACTTGTGTGCAAAAATGACCAATCACTAGAAATTGAATGCAGAGTTATAAACTATGCTCGAGTTGGGGAAGAAATTTTGGTTGATGGACCGCAATTTCCAGGGTTGCTAGCACCGAAAACGGTGATCCTGTACTTGTGCGCAAAACTAACCAATCACTAGAAATTGAATGCAGAGTTATAAACTATTCAGTCACTGCGACATATGAGTTCAAATGTAGAGGTGGTCAGTCACTTTCGAGGGAAGTGGCTACAACGCTAGCAGGCCTTTTCTATTTTCCTTGTGTTGTGGGTGTCCTTTATTTAAAATCATTCAATGTTATGCTATTGACTGTAAGAATATGATTTATAAGGTGTAAGGTATAGTTTCCTGTAAGAGACCGTGCATCAGTCCGTGTTAGTGTCTGCTTAGAATCAGACAATGACTTCGAAGTCGCGGCAGAAAGACGAAATGTTCGGCAGTGTGCAAAATCGTGTTAGAAAACACTGTTTGAACAAGGGTCAGAGGCAGCTTCTCATTCGCTTAGAGTATAGGTGATCAAACTTTAAAGGGCTCTCTGCAGCGTGTGTGTATATTTAATACGATCTTGTTCATATAGGCATCAGTAGTTTGAGGTGTCGGACTTGGCGAGCTGTTAGGAATTCTTGGATGGTCGCACTCTGAGTTATTCGTAGGGGGGGATTGTGAATTCCGTTTGTCAGCGCTGGAGGTGGATCACATTGGTGCCTTCGTGACCTTTTCACTGTTTGATGGTAGAGGATAAAGATGATAGGGTGTTGAGGATCTATTGTATTTGTACCTAGTTTGAGGCGGGCATTTCCAGCGAAAGGTCAAAACAAGGCCCTGTTGTAGTAACTGAGATCGTTCTGTTTATAGACAGGTTTAAGAAGGTAATAGATATGTCTTTCCCCGACTTAAATTGCAGAGATCAGGGACCAGGCTTTGAATATTGTTGTATGTGCTTGATGCTTTGTATAGAAGTTTGAATCTTTAATTGGGTTTGGTGTTTCTGGGTGTGTACAAAACTAGTTTTACTGTTGAAAGTGCGAGGAAGATGAGTTGATTGGTGTTTAGATAGAGGCTACGTTTGTAATTCGAAAAGAGGGGATGAGAATGGTAAATTGATTGATGGGCATGGTTTGTGGGGTGATATATGAGTGTCAAGATAGGGTTGAGGATGTTTGCGTATGTTGATGGTGGGACAGGTGTGAGGTTAGGTGTGGTGGGAGGTGTAAATTAGATCTTATTTTTAAAAAAAAGTTGTAAAGTAGGAATAATATTGAGAAGGTTTTTAGATGGCTGGTCACGCGACGAGGCGAGATCAGGGATGTGTAGTTATGTTTAGTTAAAGGGCCGTGTAATGTCTTGTAAGGAGCAATGTGCAGTGTGCTACAGTGTCATAGGAGGTAAAGACATGTGCTGCTATGATGTGTCTAGCGTATGGAGGCTATGCTTTGGAATTATGCTACGTTGATATAAAGTTGACTTTCACCCGCGTTCGGTGGTCGCTGCTCGGGGTTGTGACGGATCATGGTCCTGGACAGACGTATGCGTGTGCTTTGCCCGCTGACGAGCGCATTGACCGCGCCAACTCACGCTTGCGGAAGCCGAGCAGGGGCTGTGCGAGGTCTGAAATCAGACGGATGGGTGACTTCACGATCCTGTGGGCAGGGTGTGGAATGGGGGTACCTGCACACGTCTGCTCAGTTATTTTGCGAGCGGATCTGCAGGCTCTGCTATGCGTTATTAGGATAGTTTACGAGTACTGGGCGTATCTACACATCTGTGTGATGTATTACTTAGTAGCAGTTTGTACTGAAATTATGATTGGGTGTGTGTCTGTGGGCTGTGCAATCTGGTCCACGGCACATCTGGATTGGTGTTTTGTGGTAGCGTGATAGATACACTGTATGGTTAAATAAGTTGTTCGAAAAAATAAATAGTGATCTCAATGTTTTCCCGCCCGCATTAATCGAGTGGTCCTCGAAAAGTAGTTGAAATTAGGGAGTTGAACACGTTTGAATATGTATATGAAATTGTAAATAGAATTATTTAATATAGCAAGGTGGTGAGAGTGAATTAGCGAGCGTTCTCGCGATGAGCAGACGCACTGCTACACGCTCATGGTGGATTCCACTGTCGGCCAAACTCTGGTGCCAAACGAATCCTTTGTACGGAATGCGGTCGACAGGAAACATTGTATCCGGTTTTAAGTGCTCAAGGGCAAGGCCAACCGTGTGTGGTTGGACCCTCAGGCGCCGCTCGTCGCAGCCTACCTGGGGCACTGGCCGTGAGGGCGTGCTTGACGTCAGCGGGCCTGGGAGCAGGCTGAGCCAGCCGCGTGTATGTCAGCTGCGCTCTGGAGTTTCGCTGTGTGAGCACGGACACACCTGCATGACCGTAATGTCTGAAATAAAGAGTCATTTTCCAGGTATTTACAGAAGGCTATGTCCGTCGCGTGAATGGAGCGTGTGTGACGTAAGCTGGGCGGCCGCGCAGCGATTGTACTGTTATTACGCGTGCGCGAGAGAGAGTCAATTAGCGGGCGTTCTAGTGCGGTCCAAAGGCGCTGTTATATAGTCATGGCGAATTCCGCTGTCGAGCAAACTTTGCCGCCAAAAGTGCAGCACTGCGTTCTCTCTCGCACAGGGACATGTGTCGAACGGCTGTGTGTGGTCGGCATCGACAGGTTTGAACGTGGTGCCGGAAGTGTTGCAGGGAAATGGCCATCTGTTGTGTGATTCCGCTCCGAGGGAGACAATTTTGACGGGAAGCGTGTGGAAGCGACGAATGCACGTGATGAGCGGACAAGGGGCAGCTGTGACCTCAAACTCGACAAGTTCCAGCGTGTCCAGCGAAAACATGTTTACGACATGGGAGCAATCGCTGGGCTCGCCCCCTGCGCTAGTGGCCGGACACCTCACGTGACAGGCGTAGGCAGTGTCTCCGCACGCTGGCCAGGGGGTGGCGAGGATTTGAGCGAATTCAGTTGGAGCGCGGACGTCGTGGTGACTGCATTGCGATATCAAAGATGTGTGTGCTGACTGTGTTGGAGAACAATTGATGACCGTACTGCTCGAAATAAAGACTTCACTCCCTTCCCCGCTGCAAAATCAAAGGACGTGCACGTAAGTGCAGTTTGATATTTGTCACGATTATGATAGGCTACCAGTGAAAAAAAAAAAGAAGAGTGACGGAGAAAGCTCGTACATGTGATCAATTATGGTGTTGGGCATTTGAACTTGTGATAGATTTTTGTTATGGATGTAAGGAGCATGGCTTTCTCACCGAGAAAATCGGACATCTTGAATTAATAATAAATGATAATAATACATAGAAGTACAGTTTTCGAGAGAATATCGTGTTGGAATTTGAATTTGGCGCAATTTTCTAGTGGAGGTAGGCGTATAATAATAGATGATAATGAATGATAAAGAATGTTAATAAATGATAATGAATAATAATAAACAAAAGTAAGGTTTTGCAGCCATTATCGTGTAGGAATTTGAATTTGGAGGGAATTTTCTAGTGGAAGCAGGTCAATAATAGTAAATAATAATAAGTGATAATAAATAATAATAAATGATAATGAATGATAATGAATGTTAATAAATGATAATGAATGATTATGAATGTTAATGAATGATAATCAATAATAATAAAGACAAGTTCGGTTTTTGCATGCATTATCGTGTTGGAATTCAAACTTCCCGCCATTTTTTTCTTCTGGAGGCATAGGTTACTGGACGTCGCACAATTGGTCTATTTTCCCGCCAAAATTCAAAATTCCCGCCATTTTTTCTTGAGTTTGGTTCATGGATGTAGCACATTTGACCTATTCTCCCACTAAAATCCGCCATCTTGGATGATGTCATGCAATGTTGCCAAGTCTACATGCCGCCATCTTGGATGACGTCATCGCGGCCATCTTGAATAAATTTGGCAACAATGGAGAGTGGGGTGACGCGAAGGTTGTCCCCCTGCTGCTGTGCCCTGTCATTTTGAACAAATCACACCTTTCTGTTCAGTGCGGCTATGCCGACATGCAAAGTATCGGCGCACTAGAGTTCTTTATGCTATACAATAAGTGAGGCCAAGATGTGCGAATGTATGTTAGCAAAATGTTCAAATCTGAAACAGCTTCCGTGGCCTGTGCAATTTTCTACAGCTCAGCGGAAAAGAATGAACAAATTCAGAATCTTGAGCATCGATTTGACAAGGAGATGCAGCAGAAGCGCCGAAGTCTGTATCAGGGCCCATCGGAAGACGTGAAAGTGCGTCCGCATTACTGTGTTTAGCTGTCGGACGATACTGGTATTGAGACAACAACAAAACCCATCTTTGCAATTTTTGGGCAGTTCGTACAGGCATCGGTTTCGTTGGATGAAACAAGGACTGCAAAGGCTTGTGATCCGTTACTAAGTCGAATTTTTCGCCATACAAATTTGGTGACACCATATACAATAGCTAAAGCCACTTTCTCAATTTGTGAATAGTTACACTGAGCTTCGGACAACACTTTAGATGCGAAAGCAATGGGCCCGTCTCCATCACCAATTCTGTATGAAAGCACTGCACCGATTCTGTAAGAGCAAGCGTCAACTTGCAATACAACTGGTTTGTCAGGATCAAAGTGAAGTAAGCATCTATCACTGAGCAATGAATCTTTAAGTTTTTGAAAAGCTATTTGGCACTCATCTGTCGAAACAAAGGGGACATTCTCGCGACGCAAGCGATGCAATGGAGCAGCATTCGGTATAATAGTTCTTTTTCCTAAGACCGACTGCAATTCTGTGACATTACGAGGAACTGCCAAATCTCGTATGGCTAACGAATGCGACTGAAGAGGATGTAACCCTTGACTGTTTATGACATCACCAAGATACTGCACCTCATCATCAGTGTTCTGCCAAAAGGCAGGTTTTCACATGGCAGTTCTCCA
Organism: Schistocerca cancellata; assembly: GCF_023864275.1. Lineage (NCBI taxonomy): Eukaryota > Metazoa > Arthropoda > Insecta > Orthoptera > Acrididae > Schistocerca > Schistocerca cancellata. The sequence goes on from NC_064634.1 coordinate 513,243,740, forward strand.
GGCTGTCCCGTCTTCTGCCATCCTCTTCAGGTCTGCATAATTTCCTCTTCCCTTTATGTCGTCTATCATCTTGTATCTCCTCTTCCTCTCAGTCTTCTCCCACAAACCAATCCTTCCAAAGCATCTGCTAGCAAGCACTCCATTCTCAATGAATGTCCCAACCAGTTCTTTTTCCTTTCTCTTACAACCTTCAGCGGACATCTTCTCTCATCAACCCTTTCCAATAATCTTTCATTACTCACTCTTTCCATCCAGCTTATTCTCTCCATTCTCCTCGACATCCACATCTCAAATGCTTCTAACCTTTTTTCATCCTCTCGTCTCAGCGTCCAAGTTTCTGCCCCATATAGTGTCATACTCCAGACAAAACATTTGCCAAGCCTTTTCCTTTGTCCTTTATCTAATTTGCCACATAAGAGTCTCCTCTTTCTGTTGAATGCCTCCTTCGCTATGGCAATTCGAGTTTTCACCTCCTGGTGACATCTCAAGTCTTCAGTTATTGTGCTTCCAAGATATTTAAATGCACTTACTTGGCTAATGGTAGATTGTCCTATTTTAATATTGGACAGTCTGCGTCTTGTTCTGGTGACCATACTCTTTGTTTTCGCTGTGTTTATTTGCATCCCGCATTCCACACAAGCTTCATTCAGATCGTTCAGCATGTTATTCGCTGTCCGCTCACTTTCTGCCACTAATACCAATTTAACAGCAAATCTTATACATTCTGTCCTCTCTCCACCAATACATATTCCTCTTTTCCCATCTAAGCTTTTCGCAACAATCTCTTCAAGATATGCGTTAAACAACAGTGGGGAAAGGCAACAACCTTGACTAACACCTCGTCCAACGCTGCTTCTGACATTTCATTTCAAATCCTCAGATTTAAAAAAATCACACTTGTCCAATCTACACTCTAGTCCTGTTTCAGATAACACACGAAACAAAGCACGCTAATTTGCAATATGTTCTTCAGGTGTACGATCTACTACGACAATATCGTCCAAATACAGGGTTATTACAAATGACTGAAGCGATTTCACAGCTCTACAATAACTTTATTATTTGAGATATTTTCACAATGCTTTGCACACACATACAAAAACTCAAAAAGTTTTTTTAGGCATTCACAAATGTTCGATATGTGCCCCTTTAGTGATTCGGCAGACATCAAGCCGATAATCAAGTTCCTCCCACACTCGGCGCAGTTCGAAAGCATCGTTGATGCGAGCTCGCAGTTCTGGCACGTTTCTTGGTAGAGGAGGTTTAAACACTGAATCTTTCACATAACCCCACAGAAGAAAATCGCATGGGGTTAAGTGGGGAGAGCGTGGAGGCCATGACATGAATTGCTGATCATGATCTCCACCACGACCGATCCATCGGTTTTCCAATCTCCTGTTTAAGAAATGCCGAACATGATGATGGAAATGCGGTGGAGCACCATCCTGTTGAAAGATGAAGTCGGCGCTGTCGGTCTCCAGTTGTGGCATGAGCCAATTTTCCAGGATGTCCAGATACACGTGTCCTGTAACGTTTTTTTCGCAGAAGATAAAGGGGCCGTAAACTTTAAACCGTGAGATTGCACAAAACACGTTAACTTTTGGTGAATTGCGAATTTGCTGGACGAATGCGTGAGGATTCTCTACCGCCCAGATTCGCACATTGTGTCTGTTCACTTCACCATTAAGAAAAAATGTTGCTTCATCACTGAAAACAAGTTTCGCACTGAACGCATCCTCTTCCATGAGCTGTTGCAACAGCGCCGAAAATTCAAAGCGTTTGAGTTTGTCATCAGGTGAGGGGCTTGTAGCAATTGTAAACGGTAAGGCTTCTGCTGTAGCCTTTTCCGTAAGATTTTCCAAACCGTCGGCTGTGGTACGTTTAGCTCCCTGCTTGCTTTATTCGTCGACTTCCGCGGGCTATGCGTGAAACTTGCCCGCACGCGTTCAACCGTTTCTTCGCTCACTGCAGGCCGACCCGTTGATTTCCCCTTACAGAGGCACCCAGAAGCTTTAAACTGCGCATACCATCGCCGAATGGAGTTAGCAGTTGGTGGATCTTTGTTGAACTTCGTCCTGAAGTGTCGTTGCACTGTTATGACTGACTGATGTGAGTGCATTTCAAACACGACATACGCTTTCTCGGCTCCTGTCGCCATTTTGTCTCACTGCGCTCTCGAGCGCTCTAGCGACAGAAACCTGAAGTGCGGCTTCAGCCGAACAAAACTTTATGACTTTTTCTACGTATCTGTAGTGTGTCGTGACCATATGTCTATGAATGTGGCTACAGTGAATTTATGAAATCGCTTCAATCATTTGTAATAGCCCTGTAATTTGAACAGATTGGCACTTGTGCAGTCAGCTGTTCCAATACTGTTGGAAAATGGCGGGTGTGGAAGCACTGCCAAAAGGCAAACGCAAATACTTATACAAGCCAGAATGAGTACTAAGTGTTCTGGCCTAAACACAAACGTCGAAATGAAGGTGCAAAATGAAAGACCAGAGAAGGCAGTGAAGAAAGGGCGGCCAGTGGTGCGAGGCGCCCCCCTGCAGCGACTGCATGTAAACGCAGCTCCTGCCAGCCTCAGCCGCCCGAGTCTGCAACGTGATTAGTGCTACGCTGTCAGTAGCAAGTGGTTCCTTGGACTCTGTGTACAGCAAGAACTGTTCTGTTCTCACGTCGCCTCCCGCTAGCGATATTTGCTGCAGAGGTACTTAAGTATTGTTAGTTTGCTTTCTGGAAATAATATATATATAAGCCACCACATTACACATTACTGCGTCATAATTATCTACAATACAATTGTTTTCCTAGCAGCATTCGTAACTATTCCAGATTTCCTACTGTCCCACTTACTACAGGACATGTCATTTATATTCTACGAATCATTTATTCTCCCTACGGTATTCTTGCAAGACTTTTTCTGATACCCCGATACAAGACTGTCAATGATTCTGAATGTAGATGTATTTCTGATTAGGTGATAGGTGTCTCTTCTTGGTAATTGACGTCTTAATTCGGTGGCAATGTCATCGAAAAGGGGACACTCGTAGATTACGTGTTCCGGAGTGCCTATTTCAGCACCACAGTCACACGAGGACGTAGCCCTCTTTCCGAACCGCAAAGATATGCTGGGTACGGTCCATGCCCAGTAAGGAATTTCAGCAATCCTTTACTTGGTTCGAAGTGTGTAAGTTGGAGCTGTTCCTTGATGTTAGGCAGCAGTTGGTAAATCCTTCTTCCCGTCTCATCTTTATCCCAAAGTTCTTGCCAAAATTCTTCCTTCTTCTGACTGCAAATTTATCCCCTATCCACACCCCCAGAATATATTCTACCCAATACCAGGCTGTCTGTTCACTGATTTTTATGTCTAGGGGACACAGTCCCATGAGAATCAGTAGTGCCCCCCCCCCAGGAGATGTTTGGTAAGCTCCAAACGAACGTTGCAATGCACCCTCCACGCGGCCATGGCACGCACGACCCTCGTGAGCCTGTGTGCCCAGACTCCGGTCCTCTGGATGGTGTTATGGTATAATTTGACCAGGTCTGGGGGTAGGTGATATCTCCTCTGCCTGATCATAATAAGATTATTCAGTGTTTCTAGAGAACTTTGGGTCACCATTTCAATGTGTTGGGCGAAGCACCTCTCTTGTCTACAATGACGCCCAAGTATCGTGCCTCACGACGGCGAATAACTGGTGAGCCCTCGATCTGCAGCATTGGATTTCTGTCTAATTGGCCCTTTAATAATAAGTATGTTGATTTATTGGGCGATATTTTCATTTTTTTGCACCATTGTATCAGCATAGTCATTGTTCTTTCAATCCTAGATTCCAGATATTCGCGGCTACAGCCGCCCACCAGCAGGAGGAGGTCGTCCACATAGGCTATGGCCTCTAGCACATCGGCATTGCTCTCCAGTCTGTCCAGGAGAGGCTTCATACTGTATTTATGTCCCAAAAGAGCGGCGGCAAGACAGCGCCCTGTGGACACCCCTTCGTAATCTTTTTGGAAGCTCTCCCGCTAGGGCACGATAGCCACACCTCCCTTTCCATACAGTAGCTCCTGAGACCTCTATATAGCAGCACTGGACACTTTCTCCCGCAAGCGGAGGCCACCACAGGTTGTCAACCATGATGCCAACTATGTATTTGTGTGGGGACGACCCACCGACCTTGGCCGCCAGGGCAATTGCGTCAGACGCAGATCGCCCTGTCCGAAAGCCGAATTGCCTGCTTCTCATCCCACTCAGCATTCGGTATGTCGTCAGCTAGCAACTGCTCTAGCAATTTGCCCAGAAGGGCCAACAGACAGATCGTTCTGTAGGACCCTTGGGTCTTTGTCCTGGCCTTTCTTGATGATCGCTACATTGGCCTGTTTACAGATGGAGGGAAACATCCTGAGGCGCAATGCCTCATTGTATACTCTTGTCAGACGTGTTACCAGTAGAGGAGCGAGGTATTGCACTACTTCCACTGCATTGCTGTCTGGTCCTGTGGCCTTACCTCTCCTTAATGAGCTTATATGGATACACCTAGTGTTGTTCACATATTCTCCCTGAACTGCTTGCCTAATTAGGCGTTGCTATTCTCTTTCTTTATTGTCAGGGAGCAGGGATCGGAGGAGGACCTCAGCAGTTTGGTGCCAAGATGCCGTCATCTGGATCCTATCCCTGACGGTTGAGCGAATCTTTGGCTACCGGATTTTCTGTCTTACTATTTTATAGGGAATGCCCCATGGATCAATAGGCAATTGGCTCAGTTGGCTCTGCACATATTTTCCTCAGGTCTGTAGACTAACTGTTCTCAGCTCCTTCTGGAATTGCTTCTTAGCATCTCTATAGATTCGCAACCTCACGGTTTTTTTTTTTTTTTCTTCCCAGACAACACTTCGCTGGTAGTACCGCCTCGCCCTTCTGACAGACTGACGCATCTTCACTAGTTCCGCAGACCATGGCGACGGAGAGGCCGCTACGGCTCTCCTACTGGTTGGTACAGCTGCCTTCACCTCTCTGGTGAGTGCTCTCACAAGTTCTTCGGCGTGTCTGTTAACGTCTTCGTCACCTTCCGGCCATATTGGGGCGTCAAACTCTCTTACAAGGCGCTCGCAGTCAGTTCTATTGAAGTTGAGCTGCACTTCCCACCCTATGTCAAAGCGGCACTTCCTGTCCGATAACGTGAAAGTAATTAGGTTATGGTCACCTGTGGTGACCCTGTCTCTGACCAGACAATTTTGAATATTGCCAGAAATATGTCGATGTTCGTGCCTTCACCCCCACCGCCAGTATAGGTGGGAGGGTTTCCCGGTCTGTTAGCTGTAAGAACATGATGGTCTCCATTTTTCCGCCTCTTTCATCCCGAGTGCCACTGTGTCATAGGGGGGGATTTAGCATTCACAACTGCCACCACTACTGTCTTGCGCCCTCTCAGCGCCGTAGATACCTGCACAATTTGGTCAAGGTACACTTCTATGTTAGTTCCATATTGAACGTACATATTCATCAGATATATGATATGTACTGGCGACTGGAGCGCTACGACATTATAGTGATCATCTGAGAGATGTGTAAGCACTGTGATTCGTAACACTTTGTTCACTACTATAATTGTGGCCTTCGGGTCATTCCCACAGCTTACAGTTTGCCAATTTACAAAAGGAAATGCTATATTGCCTGCAATAGAGTATGGCTCCTGCAGACAGAGCATGTCAAGGCTCGTTTCCTCCGCTATTATGTGCACTTAACTGTCCTATTTGAATAGCTGTTGTCATGGGAAATACGTGTGAACATATGATTCTGGAAAGGTTTTCCTCCAATCGAAAGCTATTCTTCCGTTATATAGGACAGACTGATCATAAATTTCATCGAAATAGAATGTTTCATTTCTTCTTTCAAAATCTTCTTCGCAATCTCACGCAGGGCGCCAAAGTCAGTGGGGAGAATAAAAGTCTTCAGCTGTGTTCTATAAACAACCTCATAGCGGAGAAGGTGACTTTACGCCCATACTTGTGCCCTACACGCACCACGTGTCGTAGTGCCGGGGTCAGAATAGCCGCCTGCTCCAGGCAGGACAACTGCATGGAGTGTTCAAGGTTTGGATGAATTCTCGCAGGATCAACCTCCAATCGTCTGACTAGGGGTTGACCTGGGATTGTGCTAGCATTTGTGCTGCCGACTGCACTAACTTGTATTGCTTGTTCTGGGTCTGAGTTTTCTTGCACAAATACCGGTCGGCCCACTACAACACGACGCCTGTCTGGTGTTCCCTGATTTTCTGGCTATCTATGTCCTTGGCAGTAGGGAGAGGGAGCGGCAACTTGTTCCCAGGGGTCCGTCTGGAAGCACGCATCCACCAGTTCTATCCTTCGTGATTTACTTTCTATGCTGCGCTTACCGCGTCCCTTCGCTTCTTGCATGGGGATTTTATTTTTGGTGTCCTGTGTGGCATTGTGGCCTCAGCCATAATCAGTCCTGGGTATGAACCTCTGCTCCAGCATCCCATATGTGAGACAATTTCTTCCTGTGGCATTGCACGTCTTTTTACCCATTTTGGTACAAGGAGGACAACTTCCTTGTCTTGTGCAGTTTTTCTTTCTGTGATCTTCTGGTCCACACCTTGAGCAAGCCGGCTTCCGATCACAGTACTTATGTGTATGGTCTAAATCTCCACAGTTATGACAGCAAGGTACCACCAAGTAGTCCTGCACATTTACTGCGTGGAAACCAACGTAGGTCTTGCCCATAGTGGTGACCATTTTCCACATTCTGCCCGATACTCCGGCTACAAGGTGAACTATGGGAGACCTTAACTTTTCCCGGTTAATTGAATGTTAAATAACTTACGGGTTTGCTGCTGGGTGACGTCGTCGACCACCGCTGATATTTCGACAGGAGCACACCCTGCCATTCTCAAGCCACAACTGCAAGGAGGAAGCAATATGCAGGGAAATTTAATACCTCTATTCACAGAGGAGAAACAAGGAAGATACCACATTCAGAACCAATAACCGCAGAGTCAACACACAACCAAAGATAACCAACATCAGAAATATCGATAGTGACTATTAATCAACAGGTGAGGTAGCACTAATTCTGTCCCTCTGTTTTTTGATGAGAGACAGAGCCGGGATCCAAGCAGCATTTAAACAAAATCCACCATCTCTGTATATAAGGTTGCTTGATAGTTTGATGACACAATGTTCTGCAATAGCGGATTTTCTCAGCTGTTGTAAGCATGTGTGACGCTTACGTTCAACACACCGGTCTTCCACAGTCTTGATTGTCTGACCAATATATAACATGCCACAACGGCAAGGAATACGGTACACACCAGCCTTATGCAAACCAAGATCATCTTTTACGGACGCCAGCAGGGCCTAAACCTTAGAAGGTGGTCGAAAAACACATTTTACATCATATTTCCCTGAAATACGGACAATCCTGTTGGTAATGCTTCCTGTGTAACGCAAATAAACAATTAAAAATTAAAACATTAAAGACGCATAATCATAACATTATGTCAGTCAAAATTAAAACCATTAGGGCGAACGTAGACGGAGCTGCGCCGGCCATAAATCAGGACCACACGTAAGCGGCTGTGTAAGGCAAAACGGCCGTAGACGTAGGTGCCACTTCGTTGCTATCGTCACTCACAAGTTGCACAGAAGGCTGATAGCGCAACACACGTTTCATCTGCCTCCCACTATAACCATTCTGACGAAAGGTGACTTGGAGATGTGATAGCCCAGCTGCCAAACTTTCAGGGTCTGAGATAACGTGGACCCTGTGGTTCACAGGGAGGGATACAGTGATAGAGGTGCGGCAATGGGAGGGGGGTGTGGGGGTGGAGAGGTTGGAGGAAACCAGGGGGTGGGGAGGATCAAGCCTGCGGACAGTGTAAAGAATGCAGAGATGTTGGAGGAAAAGGAGGAGGTGGGGGAAGGGGATGAGGTCGTACAGGAGCCAGTGGGGGAAGGAAGAGGGATACGGAAGGTAAGGTGGAGCACATGGCGTTTGATGATTTGGAGAACCTTGTAAATGCGGGTGGGTGTGGAGATCCATGCAGTGCTGGCATAACAGAGGATAGGACGGATGAGGGATTTGTAGGTCTGGAGGACGGTGGAAGGGTGGAATCCCTATGTCCGGCGAGACAAGAGTTTCAGGTGGAGGCAGGAATGGGCTTTCTGCTGGATGATCGGGAGGCGAGAGGTCCAGTGCAATCTCCAGCACCTCTCCCTCTCGGATGATGAACCTCGCCGTGACATATACCCTTCCTTCCAACTGTAACCTGCCCATCGTCTCCCCCCCCCCCCAGGGCCCCCCTTTTCATTTCCCCTCCTTCTCCCAGAGTGGATTTTCCTCCTTCCACCCTCCCCCCCCCCCTCCACGAGTCCCTGCACCCGATCCTCAAGTTTTTCCCTCCCACGTCCTTCACTCACCGGCTGTTTTGTGCCCCCCTCAAGCCGCCTCACCCCTCTCCTCCCCTCCCTCCCTCCCTTCTTCCCTTCTCCCTCATCTGCATGCACCTGGCAGGTCCTCTGCTCATCATCATCAGTGTGCTGCGTCAGTGTTGTGATTGGTGCTGTTCTCCTGTGCGTCGAGAGCTGTGATTTTAATTGTGTGGTGGACTTGTACGCAGTGTTACTGTTAGTGATTGTTATGTGCTGCGCTGTCCGAACGATACTTTTGTGCTCCCGTCATGCTTTGCCATGTGTGATTTTTTAATTGTCTCAGTGTGTGGTTTTCTGTGTGCACTACTTTTTTATGGTTTATATCTCCATTTTAGAGTCGTCCCCTTTTTGTCTATTGTCTTCATAATGTTCTCGCCCTTTCTTTCTCTGTACATCGTATTTTCTCCTTTATGTTATTTTTAATGTCTTCTATTGTATGATATACGTTTTCCGGCTGAAGAGCAGCGCATGTGCTGCTGCCAGCCCACCCCAATGGTGAATTGAAATACAATAAAGGAAAAAAAATTTATTACTAGGGATTAGTGCTTCGGTAAACTAAAAATACCTTATCAGAACTAACATTGTCACACAAATCAGCAAAATATACTTTACTCTCTGTGTGCTGGCATAAGCTGTCGCCAGCACTGCGATAGACAAAGTGGCTTCGAAAAGTAGCGGCGATAGTAGCCGCAAGCAATGGGCCTATCAGGAGAGGGGCCAAAAAGAGACTGGCAGGCGGTGCGCTGCCAACGCCCTCTCGACCGCCAGTATTTACACCGCGGCCGTCGACTGGAGGGTCCAGTCAGTCAGTCATCCAGTGAGTCAACGAGTGAGTCAGAGGTCGCAGACCAGTGGGAGTCACAGACAGCCACAGTTAGCTCAGACTCAGGCAGCACGTAGCGACCTGAGTAGTGTACATAGTGCGACTTGTACTTCACCAGCAATAAAGTTAACGTGGGCTAAGAGCTTGTACCACAGGGCCAGCTTAAGATAAGTAACTTCTTGTTCTGGTCAATAAAGAAACCTGCATGCAGTTGTGTTATAGAAAGAGGATTGTGGCCACCAAACAACATCCCCTCCTTGCTTCCCATGGTACAAGGCTACAGTGACAACGAGATGACAAAAAATTCTAAATAACAGTAATTTGGAAAACATAGCCACATAGTATTTTGATGTATTATGTCTAACTATAGATCGAAAATAAACTGCAAAAAGGAAAAAATGCATTTATTTGCTCCAGAGTATGTGAAGACGTTCCGCTTTACTTTCTTTCACTCTCTGCTACTTTCGTAACTCTACCAAAGCGAATGTTACGCATGGTGATTTCTGATTTGACACACCAGTAGTTGTGCATGCGGATTCCCTCTGGCGAAATGCCTCCATCGCGTTTGCCAACTTCTGAAGAAATTTTTATTGAGTGTCTTTGATCACCAGAATAATTAGTGATATACAGTTTCAGTAATTAAAACTGTTTGCAGATCTATGGAGAAATTATGGCAACAAACATTCGAGCAGATCCGTGCGAAGAATAGAGAATTACAGTATCAAATGGTTCAAATGGCTCTGAGCACTATGGGACTCAACTGCTGAGGTCATTAGTCTCCTAGAACTTAGAACTAGTTAAACCTAACTAACCGAAAGACATGACAAACATCCATGCCCGAGGCAGGATTCGAACCTGCGATCGTAGCGGTCTTGCGGTTCCAGACTGCAGCGCCTTTAACCGCACGGCCACTTCGGCCGGCATTACAGTATCCTGCAGACTTCGCACGGATGGGCGTAATGTAACTTCATGGACATCCGTGCTGAGTATAGAAAGATGAAGTTTCTATTGGACTTTGTATTCATGTAAGTTTTTGAGGTATTTAATCGTAATGATTTGTCGAACCACGTGAAGATAAAATCGACACCGATCACCAATTATTGTTTGAGCGTTCAACAGTGTAAAATAAAAAAAATGTTTTATATTCACTGATCACGTACGCGACTCTTTGTTTATTAATGTCAGGTTCTGCATTACTGAGTACTGTGTGTTTACTAAATCCAAATGAAGACTCGTCTGTTACGTAACGCCGTTATTTTACAACGACAGAAGATCAGACGTCACTTTGTTATCCGAATATTTTTGGCCGCTGGGTATACCCGTCTAAAGTGGTGTCGTAAATCTGCGCGACGTACCTTGATCTGAGACTGCAAATACAAAGGCGGCATGTCCTTTGTCAAAGGCTACGAAGAAGCAGGTGTCGCAGGCGTGGAGGTGGCAGGGAGCGGCTGACGGATAGCCTGTGGGCGCGCGCGGCCATTCGTCAGCGCGGCCCGCGGCTCGCCAGCGGTTCTCTCCCGCCGATGCCGGCAGCGTGGCAGGGCAGCCACCGGGGCTGACAGTGGCAGGCGGCGCCTGTCATCCTGTGACGCCACCGTCCCACAATAACCAGGCGAGCGGGACCGAAGAAGGCTAGCGGCAATGCTTCTTGACAAGCGGTAGGTAATAATCAGTTTCAAGGTCAGAGAAAATATTCCCGTTTATAAAATGCTTCGAACCAATGTCACGCCTGTTAGAAACACCGCATTCAACGTTGCCGATTAATATAGTGTATTACTGAAATGATAGAAAAATACTGAGAGGGACATGTCATGAACGTAACAAACAAACCTGAACTAACGTTTTTTGAGAGATCGTAGCAGATTAGAGAAATACTTGTTTTAAGCATCTCTCTAACCTTCAGTAATAATTGCACGGGGCTCAACGGACTGCGCTGTTAGCTCGTGTGCGGCCGAGCATCCCCTGTGAATCTACCCGGGAGGGGCGAGCCACAGCGTAACGTGGACCCCAGAACGCCGCTGAGCCGTTTCTGGCTTGTCTTCAGGTCATTAAGAGGTGGAGACCACTTAAAGGCAGACTGGAATATTCCGTGGTCCGACCGGGTCTCGATACCACGACCTTTCGGTTTCCAGGCGCTTTCTTTATCACAAGGCCACGAGCTACGACACTCTGCAACCTAACTTTAACTGAAAACTTTGAGTGTGTCACAAATAAAGATGAAGACACTTTAATTAGTCAGAGATACATACTTTCGTGCACGCTGAGAGCATCATTTCAATTGGACTAATATTCTGGAGGTCAACGGTTCAAACACGCGTACGGCCATCCTGATTTAGGCTTTCGCTAAATCGCTTCAGGCAAATGCCGGACGGTTTCTTTTGAAACTGCGCGGCTATTTTCCTTCTCCTCCTTTCCTAACCCGGTAGGGTCGATGACCTCGCTGTTTGGTCCCGTTCCGCAAATCAACCAACCAACCTTTATTTGTTTGAGGTGACGAGAGTCTGGCATACTGACCACATCACTATTCCACAGAAGTTGAAGTTTGACTGTTGTTGTCTCAGTGCTGACAACAAAAACTGTTCAAATGGCTCTGAGTACTATGGGACTTAGCATCTGAGGTCATCAGTCGCCTAGAACATAGAACTATTTAAACCTAACTAACTTAACGACATCACACACAGCAATGCCCGAAGCGGGATTCGAACCTGCAACCGTAGCTGTCGCTCGCTTCCAGACTGTAGCGCCTAGAACCGCACGGCTGCTGGAACACTTGCTTCCTCGCAGAGACTCATGTTTGTACAACTGTCTAGTAATTTTATTTTAAGGATTCTCCTGAGACAGCTCTCAGACATTAGTACAAGCAAACTGCTCCACAATGCTCGGAGAATGCGTGAAGAGTGAGTGACGCCACTTTCATAGTTTTGTTTCTCGTCTTCCTTAAATTTCCATGACTTATCGGTGCAAGAATCTGTGCAGATTTTTAACACTTCATGTTATCGACATTCTAGGCCGTCAGCACACGAGTGCAAGCTCACAGTGTAGAATGCAATTACTGGTACATACTCATTATTTGAAACTTAAAAGTTGATGTTCTTGGAAGGTGCTAGGAATAACACGTACCCGCCTCTCAAGTTAAACAAAAGCTGAAAATGACTTTCTCCTTAATGACTTGGTCAGAAACCGCGCCTTTGACTTGATGAGGAACTGAAACATCCCGTCAGTAAACATGGAACACGCTGCAAGTAAGCGTAAACAGTATGATGTTGCAGTGCCTGTGCTGTTACGAAGAACGACGCTACGTTCTTTCGGACATGCAGGCATATTCGAAGGAGCAGGCACAACGACGACTAAGGCCATTATGAAATATGTGGTGTCACCGAAAGACACCACACTTGCTAGGTGGTAGCTTTACATCGGCCGCGGTCCATTAGTACATGTCGGACCCGCGTGTCGCCACTGTCAGTGATCACAGACCGAGCGCCACCACACGGCAGGTCTAGAGAGACGTACTAGCACTCGCCCCAGTTGTACGACGACTTTGCTAGCGACTACACTGACGAAGCCTTTCTCTCATTTGCCGAGAGATAGTTAGAATAGCCTTCAGCTAAGTCCATGGCTACGACCTAGCAAGGCGCCATTAACCATTTCTAGTGAGAGTCTCACTTGTATCATCAAGAATGCTGTATACAAATGATGGATTTAAGTTAAGTATTCCAGCAGCTACGTACTTTTCTTTATAGCATTCATTACGTATCCTGTTTCAGACTTAACGCCAGCCGGCGTGAGTTGACGCATGCCTTTTCGGTTTCTTCGCCTTGTGTCTAGACTGTCTTGTCTAGACACAACATAAATTGGCGACGAATGTTAAAGTGTTCTTTCTACTTGCTTAATTTACTTGTGTCATGGCTTCACCACACTCTCCAGATGTACTGTCCGAATTTTATCGCTTGCAGAATCAGCATACGCAGGCGTTATTGGATGCCCTTGTACAGCTCGTCCAGGGTCAACGTGCACTGCAAAACGATGCGGCCGCCGCCGCTTCATCGCTACCGCAGCCACAACACGCAGTTGCACCGCAATTCCGTAATTTTCAGCCACACGAGGAAACATGGACGGAGTGGTCCCGCCAATTTGGATTCCATCTCGCCGCCTACGGAATTCAAGGTAATGAGCGGTAGCCGTTTTTGCTTTCGTGTGTAGGTGTGTCCACCTACCGTGTGATAGTGAAATTGTTTCCCCGACGCGACGTAGCAACTCTGTGCTACAAAGAAATTTTGTCTGCTTTAGATGCCTATTTCAAAGAAACAGTCGATGTCGTTGCAAAAAGGTATACGTTCTTTCGTACAAAACGTACGGCCGGTCAAACTAATCGGGAGTGGGTTGCAACTTTGCAAGGCCTTACAAGGGATTGTGCTTTGAATGTGAATGTGGACTCCGTTATTCAGATACTATGGTGCGTGATGCAATTGCACGGAACGTTTCTGATGTTCGCATAAGGGAACAGATTTTGAAACTAGTCAATCCCTCCCTTCAACAACTGACAGACATATTGGATAGGCAATACACACTTGACTTTGCTCAGGACTCATTTGAAACTTCACCAGCTGTGTGTCGCATTAACCGGCCCGCCTGGCGAGCTGCACGGAACTGTAAACAGCCCTCTCGCACGTCCGCACCGCCACGTGTGCCGCGCAAGCAAGCAAATGCAGTGCTGAAATCATGCCCGCGGTGTGCAACTAGACATTCGCATGAGAATTGCCCATCATGCCAAGCCATTTGCTTTTTCTGTAATAAAAAAAGGACATGTTCAAAGTGTTTGCCAGAAAAAGCTTAGACAGGACACTCACAACCATTCCAGGCCCTTTGCTTTGCGCCGGAATCGAACCAAGAACACCCAGGCTCGTGAACCTTCGCCCATGGACATTCATGTAGTTAATTCCACTCCGCCCAGTGCTACTCTCTCTAACAGTGACTGTGTTCGTCCCACGAAAAGTGTGCGTTGACGTCGACGGAAATCCCGTCAAGTCACCAGTGCTTCTGTCCCAGAAACAGTTCACGTTGCACGAGACAGTCGCTCTTGTCGTCAGCAGGACAATAAACTTTTTGTGGACTTGGAAATTAATGGCAACATGATCCCGTTCCAGCTCGATACCGGAGCTGCAGTTTCACTACTCAATCACGCCACGTACAAACAACTGGGCTCACCTCCGTTGCGTGCCGCAAATGTTCAGCTCACTAGTTATTCAGGACAGAATATCCCTGTGTTAGGACAGTGCAGCCTTCTTGCAACATACATGGGACAAACAAAACTTGTCATTTTACGTTCATCATTCTTCTTCTGCAGTGAACTTGTTTGGTTTAGATTTATTTCAGTTGTTCAACTTGTCTATCGTCAATCAGGTCCTATCAGTGAACCAGACTGTGCCTTCCGCCAGTGTTTCTCGTCTATGTGAAGAATTTGCAGACATTTTTGCACCGGGCCTTGGTTGCGCTAAGAACTATGCAGCACATTTGGAACTCAAAGTCAACGCGCAACCGAAATTTTTCAGAGCGCGCAATGTTCCCCACGCATTGCGTGACGAGGTCGCAAGAACTTTACACGATTTAGAATCACAAGGTGTAAATGAATGTGTGCAGGCTTCTCTCTGTGCCTCACCCTTAGTAATTTTGCAGAAACCTTCCAGAAAATTGAGACTTTGCGTGGACTTCAAGGCAACAGTGAATCCACAACTTGTTAGTGCAACTTTTCCTTTACCCCGCCTGGAAGATCTTTTTGACAAACTGTGCCCGGGAAAATATTTTTCAAAGTTGGACCTAGCAGATGCGTACTTGCAAATACCGGTGGATGAAGAATCCTAGCGCGTATTGGTGGTTAACACGCATCTTGGTTTGTACCGATTCAAAAGACTGCCATTCGGGTGTGCATCCGTCCCTGCATTGTTTCAGAAATATTTACAAACTGTTTGTGCGTCGGCCCCTGGTATCTGGACGATATTGTGATCTCCGGAAAGACGGCTGCAGAACATTTAATCAATCTACGAACGTTATTTCAGGTATTGCGACAAAATGGTCTTCGCTTGAGGAAGGACAAATGTGTGTTTTTTGCTCGTGACTTACCATATCTGGGACATGTAATCAATGCCCAAGGCATACATCCGAGTCCAGAGCACTTCCGTGCCATACAGGACTTGCCTTCGCCGCAGAATTTGAAGCAGCTACAGAGTGTGTTGGGAAAAATTAACTATTATAACAAATATGTTCCACATGCCTTTTCCATTTCAGCTCCGCTTCATCGCTTTCGCCGTAAAGGTGTTCCGTTCGTCTCGTCGACGGAATGCGAACGCGCCTTTCGACAGTTGAAATCGGCGTTGCTTTCAAATACTTGTCTTACGCCATTCGATCCCCAGAAACCCCTTTTGTTGATGGTAGATGCATCGGATTTCGGGATCGGTGCTGTGCTTGCGCACAAAGATGGTTCGCATGATCGCCCTATTGCCTTTGCGTCCAAATTGCTGTCGTCTGCGCAAAGAAATTATTCCCAGATCGAGAAATAAGCTTTGGCTCTCGTGTTTGGTGTTACAAAGTTTCATGATTTCTTGTATGGTCGTCACTTTACCATCATCACAGACCACAAACCTTTGACATCGCTTTTTCATCCGAACAAGCCTGTACCTCCGCGTGCAGCGCAGAAATCATTCGCTGGTCTATTTTCCTCTCGCAGTACCGCTACGATATCTTGTATCGGTCCACTGCTAAGCACGGAAACGCCGATGCGTTGTCCCGTTTGCCTGTTGCTGAGGATAGAGCATTCGATTCTGCCGAACTTACTTGTCTGTTCATTGATGCGGAAACCGATGACGTGGTCGAATCGTTTCCGATTGATTTTCGTCGTGTAGCTGCAGCCACAGCAGCTGACCCTGTCCTTGCTACTGTTTTGCGTTTTGTTGCTACGCAATGGCCCTTTTCAAAGTCACGGATCGAGGATCCGTTGGTTCGCCGACTTTTTTCTCACAAGGAGAGACTTTTTGTTCCACGTGGTGTTTTGCTGTTGTGTTCTGATAATGATCAGTCTAGCGTCGTGGTCCCACGTTCGTTACAGTCCTCTGTCTTAAAGCTTCTCCACCAAGGACATTGGGGTGTAGTGCGTACGAAACAACTTGCTCGTCAGCACTGTACTTGGTTCGGAATTGATGCTGCGATTACGAATATGTGCTCTTCTTGCATGGCATGTGCCGAACAATCCGCGCCACCGCGGAAATTCTTTGCATGGCCGAAAGCCACTTCCCCTTGGCAACGCTTACACATCGATTTTGCTGGTCCATTCACGAATGCTCGATGGTTGGTTGTGGTAGATTCATTCAGTAATTTTCCATTTGTTGTCCGGATGTCTTCCACGACGTCATCTGCTACCATCCAAGCGTTGTCTGCTATCTTTTGCATTGAAGGTCTTCCACAGACTATTGTTTCCGACAATGGCGCACAATTCATGTCCGCAGAATTTCAGTCACTCTGCAAGGCCAATGGTATTCACCATCTGACATCCGCGCCGTTTTCGCCTCAGTCAAACGGTGCCGCTGAACGATCGGTCCGGACTTTCAAGTCACAGATGTTGAAGTTGAAAGAGTCGCATTCTCGGGAGGACGCGTTGTTGCTCTTTTTGTCTTCGTATCGCTCTCAGGCCCGAGATGGTCGCTCGCCGGCTGAGTTGCTCCATGATCGTCCTCATCGAGCCTTGATGTCTTCGCTGCATCCGCCGCATCAGGTTCCTGTGCAGTGGCAGACTGCTGCTTTTGCTCCAGGCGACGTTGTATTCTATCGCACCTATCGCGGTTCACGGCGTTGGCTCGCAGGGCCCATTCTTCGCTGCCTCGGCCGCGCTATGTATCTGGTTTTGGGGGCCTCTGGTGAGGTGCGTCGGCATCTCAATCAGCTGCGCCTCTGTCGTCGCACGGGTTCTGCCGCTCCCCGTCTGCTTTCAGCGACGGTGCCGTCCGGTCAGCGCCCTGGGGACCCATCTACTGGCTCGCCTCATCCCCAGGTGTTACCGACGATGCCTTCCATTTTGCCCCATGGCGACGCGCCGCCGGCGACGCCGCCGCCGCCGCCGCCGCCGCCGCCTGTTCTCCCGCCGGCGCCGCCCGCAGTGGACGCTTCGCTGCAGCCGCCAAGCGCCTCCCTGGGTCACGCGCCGCCGATCCCTTCCCGTGACCAGCTGTCCTCCGCCATGGAACTCTTGCCCGCTCCGGACCACATGGCGTCATCGCGCGTCGGATACCCCGACGAAACGCTTCGGCCCCTCCTGTCTCTTTACGGGCGCATACACCGCACGTTGGCGTGCACCCTGGACTAGGTTTTCAGGCGTTTCCTAGCTCCCCTCGGACCGAATGGCCGGGTGCGGGTGGCACAGCCTCGCCTGTTGTTAGGCTCCCCACCTTATCGCATACGTCAACATGGGGCCCTCCCCAAGGTGGGCGGAAGCCTTATAACACGACTGTTCGCCGATTTGCGGGAGAGGAATGTGGTGTCACCGCCAGACACCACACTTGCTAGGTGGTAGCTTTAAATCGGCCGCGGTCCATTAGTACATGTCGGACCCGCGTGTCGCCACTGTCAGTGATCACAGACCGAGCGCCACCACACGGCAGGTCTAGAGAGACGTACTAGCACTCGCCCCAGTTGTACGACGACTTTGCTAGCGACTACACTGACGAAGCCTTTCTCTCATTTGCCGAGAGATAGTTAGAATAGCCTTCAGCTAAGTCCATGGCTACGACCTAGAAGGCGCCATTAACCATTTCTAGAGAGAGTTTCACTTGTATCATCAAGAATGCTGTATACAAATGATGGATTAAAGTTAAGTATTCCAGCAGCTACGTACTTTTCTTTATAGTATTCATTACGTATCCTGTTTCAGACTTAACGCCAGCCGGCGTGAGTTGACGCGTGCCTTTTCGGTTTCCTCACCTTGTGTCTAGACTGTCTTGTCTAGACACAACAAAATACATCGAGTGTAGTCACACTTGCGAATACAAACAACAATCAGGTGAATAAGGGAATGACGACAATGAAAATTGTGCCGGACCGCGACTCGAACATAGATTTCCCTCTTTATGTGAGTATTTGCCTTATCAGAACAGGCATATTTATCCGCCGATACCAGGTAGCGACTTTCAATAAAAATACCCTCCCCTGTAAGGGAATTACTTAACGTGTGCTCGAGCACAGGTTGACGCAGGAACAACGACCTACGGAATTTTGGGCCTGGCGGTGAGTGGTGCACGCATAGCCAAGGCGGTTAAGGTGACCGCTTGCGTAAAGCGGGAAATCCAGGCACAGATGTTCATTGCCGTCATGCTCTCATACAGCTGATCGTTGTTCGTACTTACAACTGCGAATACATTCATGCATAAAAAGTATGGCCGAATTGTTAAATTCGAAAGACTTCCTGAGAAAAACAAGTGTTCACTGGATGAGACTTTCCCGATTGCTTCATTGGTTCAAGGCGTCACGTCAGATAATGTTCTCGAAGTTGCACAATATTTCAGCCAGACAGCTGCTCGTCACCTTCGGTTCCTTACCGTTGCTCCAGTGGCTCGCCAACACATACGCTGACTCGCAAGAAAAGTGCCGGCGCCAAGGGGTGGGCCTATAATGTCACTGTAGGCGAGTGTGAGAGGACGGCGACATCTACTGCCCCCTGACAGAGAAACGAGCCACGGTCTTCACATGCGAGACGCGGGAACAGCGAAGCCGCAAATCGCGGCCCATTGCGCGCGCGGGCAGTTTACGTGTGCGGACCCCGATTCTCCGTCTGTGTTGACCCGGCCGATGATGCCTTAGTACCATCAGTGCTGGTTCTCATTCCTTGCTGGGTTGAAATCAGGTCGTTACTTACAGGTATTTCGATTGCTTCTTTAATGATGGCGTCCCTGTGTGTGGAAGCAGACGAAAAGATCTTTGTCCCTCCGTAGTTCACGCTGTGTCCTGTGTCATGACAGTGTTCATCCACAGAAGACTTTTCTTGCTGATCAGATCTGGCGTGACGTCTATGTCTACTCGTGTCCTAAACAGTGAGACACGTGTGGCCAGTGTATGATATGCCACACCGGCACAGGATTTTGTATATCTCTGGTCTCCTTTGGCCCACGCAGTCTTTAATAGAACCTTGCATAGTTTTCAACCGCACGGAAGGGTGGCAGACATGTGTGATGTTTCTTGAACGGCCTGGTGGTCTTAGAGGACACACCACCAAAATGCGGTAGAAAAACATCCTTGTGGAGTTCTCTGTTTCTCCTGGCTATTCTTCAGCTTTTTATTTGCATAATATGAGAAGTCTCACAGTTGTAAACCATTTTATGGATTATAAAAGCTTACAGTCTTCACTCTTTCACAGAGAATAAACAAAATAATTAATTGCATGTGTGCTAATTAATATCAAACTAGCTCTCAATTACATGTCAAAAAACCAGGGATCGCTAATCAAGTCTTAACATTTCTGTTCTCCGAGGCTGCCGATTGAACTATCTTACATTTACAAACCAGTGGTTGGTAAGTAAGACTTAACCGATACCGACCATGACAGACGTCTGTTCGCAGAGACTGCCAACCGAGCTCTGATGTGACAGCCGAACCACCTCGGGCGCCGTTCAAGTTAGGCGCGACCCGAAGATCTCCGAAGTCCTTCATCTGTCTTTTCATTTAGCATTTTTTTATTATTCTGCTGGTAATTAATTAACGCTTCTGAAATAACGGAGTGGTAGGCTGCTATTGAGATATTGTGGTGTAGTGGTTATGATGCTAAACTGTTGCATGCACGGTCTTGCGTTCAAATTTACCTGGACTATACAATGTTCATTTCTATATTCGGTTCGAGTACATTCTTGAAGTATCCACAAATCTCAAGCATCATTGTACTGGAATGTTCTGTAGCTCTATATATACTGTATGTGTTCTGGCAGGAGGCAGTTCGCTCCGCGCTCTTGTATGTGCAAGTGCTGAAGAAACCTTCGTCAAGTGAAGTTAGTGTTCGTCATTCATCTAATTATATCTTCTTCTACGTGATAATATGCTTCAATTTGCAATGTAAATAATTCTCACTTTCGTTTTTCTGATGTTAATAACTGATCATTTTGACGCGCTATTTCCGAACACAGCAGCCGGTCGTGGAGAAGGACCACAATTTAGGTGGTGTTTCTCACGATGCACGTACGGAATAAACCAACTGTCACAGGTAACTCACACCACATTACGTCATATTGCCACTGTTGCCTTTTCAACCGCTCTAAGAAGAGCTTCTTGTAGCTGAATACAATGTCTGTAAAGCCAGAAATATTGCGCATCCCCTTCCTTCTTAGATTTCCAAAAATTGGGACATTATCGCAGATAACAATCAATTTGGTAAATAATAAAATTTTTACTCTTTTTTTTCCAATTTTTCAGTTATTACCTCTCAAGAACCATATCATTCTACAATACTTATGAATATTTGTTATCTTATAAAACTTCAATCTGTTTTATATTTTTCATTCTCAAATTATTAATTGATATAATTGTAGACTTACTTGTTTTGTGATTGAAAAAAAAACTAATTGTTACCCTCAAAAAATTTGTGTCTAACCTTATATTCCAGAATTATTAATCTTTTGTTACACTTTCTACACTGATTACTTTATTCCTTTAATAGTACAGATTTTCAAAATAGCATTATTCCGCACCTGTACGTTGTTGGTAGCTTTTCGTTAACTTGCAAGCTATAATTTCTGCTAGAATACTCTATAGCAGTCCACTGTCTCCTAGCCAAGTTTCAATGACAAAGTTTGATACTGCCATTGAGCTACTAGTAGCATGTTACCGTCCATTAAATTCAACAAAATATTTCCCATGAAATGTTAAATTGCTATTCCACTATTATCAGCACGTTCCATCCTTTAGATTAAAAAAAAAAACATTTGAAGGAATTACATTGCTGTTCACTTGTGGCTCAATGCCGTTCTCTAATCTGACCAACTGTTTATCATCAGAAGTTACACTTTGGCTCACTGATATGTCGGCACCAGGCCACTCTGCACATATCTGTGCTGGAATGCGTCACAAAGACTTCCGCTTCACGTGGTTACATATAAAACAAAAACAACATCTTTACATTTCACAAATATGTGGAGGTGTAAGGTAATTACATTCACATATTTTACTATAACATACGCTAGCTGCCCATAACAGCAATTCATATTGATGATTCTGTTGTACACGATGCGGTCTTGCATTGTGAAACTCCAGACTTTCCCAACTGGTGTTGAGTTCAACAACTGTCAGTCCATTCTGCCATCCCCAATCCCGGCGTACAGCTCCAGTACCATTCCATGTAACAATACAACATGCCTTAAATTAGTTTCCTAATAACTTTAAATAAACATAATTTCATACACTACTGCAAAACAAATACATAATATTTAATGTTTTGTTTTGATCTTGACCGTTAATAAGCAATTCCACTGTTTACATCACACCACGAGTGTTGTTTATCATGGTTTTTGTTTCGATCACAGCTGTGCCCAGTGCTTACATACAACTGGGGTGTTGTCCTTCGCATTCTTCAGAATTTGTTGCTTGCTCGTCCCGTCTGCTACTACTGGCCCAAGAAGCTAGTGACCCACGCCGCCAGCCGGCGTCTCCTGCTACGCTCTTTAAACCTTACATACGGAGGCTTACAATCGCGATTCGCAGATACATTGAGAGGACCTTTTAGAATATAACTTCGGACATAATGAACAAACACTCATTTATCAATTCGTTGCTTCATTCCACTGTATGAAGTATCACTTCTCTTATATTTGAGTGCCACTTTTGCTACAAATCGTACTACTGGAACTGTATTCATGCAACGACTGTGTATTTTCTACTGGGTTTAATAGACGAACATTATATGACTCTGTAATACTTAGGGGCTACTTATCTTATTCTTACCTAGGTCTTTCTTCTACATTCCTTTCACATTTAAAGCCAATATGTGTCATTACACTCTGTACTTTATATTACATGGCCCTTTGTTTAAAACTCATTTACTACGTATATGTTTTTTATGAGATTTCCATGTCAGTGCTGTGTCCTATATCGACAATATGTCTACTCCCTTGTATTTCACAAAACAGTTGGCGAAAACCACTTCACCCATAAATAGTGCTTAATGACCGACCTACACGTCGCCGTTTGACTTTCTCGCTCACTCTTCATAAATGGTTGGCAGACTTTCCTGTAGCGTAATAACCATAATTCTGTTTCATCTCTCTGTGAAAATAACTGGCCGACTATTCTGTCGCCTAATAACCACAACTCTCCATTTACCATAAACTTATATGGCAGGACTATTTCTATCCTATCAGTGTATGATAATTCATTGCAACGGAAACATCTTCAGTGTTTAAGTTTACACTAAAGAGTAACGATGTGTCTATTTTGATACAATTTGTAAATCATCTCAAGTCAGCATTTAGTTATTTCCATGAATTTTTCACCAGAATTACTTCTGTTGTATAGTATCATATTCTCACTTACCTGGTTTAGCATCGTCCTCTTCTTCTGCATCCTTCAGCTTATTTTTATGCGTAATTTAGCTGTATTACATATAAGAGCCTTCATCTTGCTCTCCTATTCTTAAAATATTTTCAAACATAGTTTATTTATCATTGTTATAAAAGTATAAAAATTGTTCCTGTACATAGTTTATAATATGCCTTCTGTTACGTGCATTGATATGGTAATGGTGTCGTGTTGGAACTAAATAGTACGTTCTCTTGCTGATGTATCTGTCATCCCATATTCGTATATTATGGCCTGTCCACAGATACGATTCCGTCAAGTGTCTTTCACCAATGCTATGCAGATGTTTATTATGATGGGTTAGTTTTTCTCATAGATCGTTTCTTTGTCGCTTTCAGTGTGGGGAAATTTTTACATCTTAACCTTCATAGTGAAGAATATTGAGGACGACATTGGCCTATATAGTTCTGAATGAAAGAAGACGTAGAACTAATAACACGAAAGGAAAATAAAGTGTGCTGTCGGTTAACTCCAGCACCTGGTAATCGTCAGTTATCTAGCAATAAAATGAACATTATTTTCCCCTGGGGTTTACTGGTCAAAGTATTTTCTCAATCAATGACATTTCATGTAATAATTATTGTGGTGGTATTTCCGTGGCGGAATGAGGCACTTCATTCACAGCTTTTTCGAATTCAACCATGTAATCTACCGCCATATGATGCTTCTTAGAACAGAACTGGTAGTCTTATCTCCCACAGACGAATGCAGTATACCTTTGAACTTTTTTTGCCAGCGGCCTATGACAAAAGTTGGCTGTCAAGTCTATGCTTAGTGATATCTTGACGCCACTGAACTTTGATACGGACCTTCTAGTGTCTTACTCCTATTCATTTGTGGTATAGTTACGTTTTCACCATCAGACTCTGTCCACAAATACACACATCAAAAATAATTTTGCGTCACCCCAGTTCCCAGAACTCCTGAAGACAGACGTTGACTGTAGATATTGTATAACAGACACAGTCCATTTCACTGTTCAGAGATGTCACTAAGCCCACCTAAAGATGTAAGCAACAATGCATGTACAGCGCCTATTAGACGGCGAGGGTCCGACAGCCTATCAGTTCCAGTAATTTTCACCAGAAAGGAGGTAAACGGCTCGTGTTGTCTGTAGTGCAACTAGTCCTAGACGATCAGTACCGCGCTTCGATCGCGTCTACATTGTTTTGTGCCAGGAAGAGCTCTCAACAAGGGAAGTGTCCAGGGGGCTAGTAGTTCTAACATAGAGGAGATACAGAGAGACAGGAACAGTCGATGACATGCTTCGCTCAGGCCGCCTAAGGGCTACTACTGCAATGGATGGCCGCTACTTACGGATCATGGCTCGGACGACCCTGACAGCAGCGCCACTATGTCGAATAATGCTTTTCATGCAGCCACA
The DNA here is from genome assembly GCF_023864275.1 of Schistocerca cancellata. Classification (NCBI taxonomy): domain Eukaryota; kingdom Metazoa; phylum Arthropoda; class Insecta; order Orthoptera; family Acrididae; genus Schistocerca; species Schistocerca cancellata. Next base: position 513,267,991 of record NC_064634.1, read on the forward strand.
GGACGTCGTGTTACGACTCAAACTGTGCACAATACGCTGCATGATGGACAACTTCATTCCCGACATCCATGGCGAGGTTCATCTATGCAACCACTACACCATGCGGATAGACCCAACAACATGCCGAATGGACCGCTCAGGATTGGCATCACGTTCTCTTCGCCGATGAGTGTCGCATATGCCTTCAACCAGACAATCGTCAGAGACGTGTTTCGAGGCAATCCGGTCAGGCTGAACGCCTTAGACACACTGTCCAGCGAGTGCAGCAAGGTGGAGGTTCCCTACTGTTTTGGGATGGCATTATGTTGGGCAGACGTACACTGCTGGTGGTCAGGGAAGGCGCCGTAACGACTGTACGATGCGTGAATGCCATCTTCCGACCGATAGTGCAACCATATCGGCAGAATATTGGCGAGGCATTCGTCTTCATGGACGACAATTGGCGCCCCAACCGTGCACATCTTGTGAATGACTTCCTTCAGGATAACGACATCGTTCGACTAGAGTGGCCAGCATGTTCTCCAGGCTTGAACCCTATCGAACATGCCTCGGATAGATTGAAAAAGACTGTTTTTGGACGACGTTATCCATCAACCACTCTGAGGGATCTACGCCGAATCGCCGTTGAAGAGTGAAACAATCTGGACCAACAGTGACTTGATGAATTTGTGGATAGCATGCCACGACGAATACAGGCATGCACAATGAGAGAGGACGTGTTACTGGGTATTAGAGGTACTGGTGTATACAGCAATCTGGACCACCACCTCTGAAGGTTTTGCTATATGGTGGTACAACATGAAATGTGTGGTTTTTATGAGCAATAAAAAGGGCGGAAATGATGTTTATGTTGATCTCTATTCCAATTTTCTGTACAGATTCCGAAACTCTCGGAGACGAGGTGATGCAAAGCTTTTTTTGATATTTGTATTTCACCTCTCGCTTTGTTTTATGTGCTGCAAGACCAGTATTAATTCAAGAATGTTTGATTAAATTCTCTATGTTTCTCATGTGTTACTGACCGCTGTTCTCCATGCTTCTAACCTATTGACCATGAACTTGACTTTTTCTACTTTTTCGGTTATTCTATCATGTTTTCAGGACTGTTTAATGAGGGCTACCGGTTGTGTAGTTCCATTACTAGAGAAATGATGTAAGTTATAAGCGTTAGCGTGATTTGCTGCGTCACTGACGTGACCAGTACCTTTCCCTCTTTCTTGTTCACACCAAATTTCGACATTATGTTTAATTTCGTTTTCTGCGTTGTCTTGCCTCTCAGGACGTACTTTTTGCTCTACTTCTCCTTACCCTGAATCGCACTTCTATTTCCTTTACTAGAAGATTCCACATGTGAAATATTACGACTAAGTATTTCATTGTCATTTTTGGTACTCTGTAAATTACTGCACTGTATTTTATGCTTATCGTTACATGTTTTGATAGCTTTACTTCGCTCTAGACTCACATTGCTAATGTCATTAACTGTTTGTGTTACCCCACTTTGATCCTGCAAATCCTTTCCTATCTGATTTCATGGCCTACAATTTGATTTATTTCTAACTTACAAAACTTCAAATTTTTTAACTATTCTTTTACTTCATAATTTGTTTCTTGCAACATCCCTCAATTTAAGCTTCAAGATTTGCAACATTTTGTTCCAAAGAATTGAACTTAAGATTGTGATATTCCTTCATTAACTTCTTTTAACCCTTTATCTATTTGCTCTATTTTCCTTTGTACTTTTCTTAATTCCTCATTATTTTTCTTCTTTGCTACTTTTTGTTCTTGCAAAGTTAATTTTTGACAAAATGTTTATCCTGGTCACTATACTGAGTTGATAAAGTGCCAGCTGATGCTGTACCACGACTTCATATATGTAACTCATCTCTTCGGTCACTGCCAATGTCGATGTATGAGTCATTGTCTTCTGGCATCGTTATTCTAGTCAATCACCTCGTCTTGACTACGTGCTTCATATTTACATTATCATTGTTTGCCACTAAATCTATTTTTTCACTTTCATAATTGTTAATTAACTCTGCATTCCAAGAGAATTCATTGATGGGTACCTCAAAATTCTCAGTGAGGTTATTGGTAATTGAATTTACTATTTCGGATTCATCGCCAAAGTTTGAATCCACGTCTTCACTTGAATTATTTTTGACTGTTGTTGTTGTTGTTGTCTTCAGCCCTGAGACAGGTTTGATGCAGCTCTCCATGCTACTGTATCCTGTGCAAGCTTCTTTATCTCCCAGTACTTACTGCAACCTATATCCTTCTGAATCTCCTTAGTGTATTCATCTCTTGGTCTCCGTCTACAATTTTTACCCTCCACGCTGCCCTCCAATGCTAAATTTGTGATCCCTTGATGCCTCAGAACATGTCCTACCAACCGGTCCCTTCTTCTTGTCAAGTTGTGCCACAAACTCCTCTTCTCCCCAATTCTGTTCAATACCTCCTCATTAGTTATGTGAAGTACCCATCTAATCTTCAGCATTCTTCTGTAGCACCACATTTCAAAAGCTTCTATTCTCTTCTTGTCCAAACTATTTATCGTCCAAGTTTCACTTCCATACATGGCTACACTCCATACAAATACTTTCAGAAATCTGTATTCGATGTTAACAAATTTCTCTTCCTTGCCATTGCCAGTCTACATTTTATATCCTCTCTACTTCGACCATCATCATATATTTCGCTCCCCAAATAGCAAAACTCCTTTACTACTTTAAGTGTCCCATTTTCTAATCTAATTCCCTCAGCATCGCCCGACTTAATTCGACTACATTCCATTGTCCTCGTTTTGCTTTTGTTGATGTTCATCTTGTATCCTCCTTTCAAGACACTGTCCATTCCGTTCAACTGCTCTTCCAAGACCCTTTGCTGTCTCTGACAGAATTACAATGTCATCGGCGAACCTCAACGTTTTTATTTCTTCTCCATGGATTTTAATACCTACTCTGAATTTTTCTTTTGTTTCCTTTACTGCTTGCTCGGTATACAGATTGAATAACGTCGGGGACAGGCTTCAAACCTGTCTCACTCCCTTCCCAACCCTCGACTCTTATAACTGCCATCTGGTTTCTGTACAAATTGTAAATAGCCTTTCGCTCCCTGTATTTTACCCTTGCCATCTGTAGAATTTTAAAGAGAGTATTCCAGTCAATATTGTCGAAAGCTTTATCTAAGTCTACAAATGCTAGAAACGTAGGTTTGCCTTTCCCTAATCTATTTTCTAAGATAAGTCGTATGGTAAGTATTACCTCACGTGTTCCAACATTTCTGCGGAATCCAAACTGATCTTCCCCGAGGTCGGCTTCTACCAGTTTTTCCATTCGTCTGTAAAGAATTAGCGTTAGTATTTTGCAGCTTCGACACAGGTCTTTCAGTGCTCTGTCAAACTCTTCACGTAGTATCGTATCTCCCATTTCATCTTCATCTACATCCTCTTCCATTTCCATAATATTGTCCTCAAGTACATCGCCCTTGCATAGACTCTCTATATACTTCTTCCACCTTCCTGCTTTCCCTTCTTTGCTTAGAACTGGGTTTCCATCTGAGCTCTTGATATTCATACAAGTGGTTCTCTTTTCCCCAAAGGTCTCTTTAATTTTCCTGTAGGCAGTATCTATCTTACCCCTAGTATAAGCCTCTACATCCTTACATTTGTCCTCTATCCATCCCTGCTTAGCCATTTTGCACTTCCTATCGATCTGATTTTTGAGACGTTTGTATTCCTTTTTGCCTGCCTCATTTACTGCATTTTTATATTTTCTCCTTTCATCAATTAAATTCAATATTTCTTCTCTTACCCAAAGGTTTCTACTAGCCCTTGTCTTTTTACCTACTTGATCCTCAGCTGCCTTCACTATCTCATCCTTCAGAGCTACCCATTCTTCTTCTACTGTATTTCTTTCCCCCTTTCCTGTCAATTGTTCCCTTATGCTCTCCCTGAAACTCTGCACAACCTCTAGATAAGTCAGTTTATCCAGGTCCCATCTCCTTAAATTCCCACGTTTTTGCAGTTTCTTCAGTTTTAATCTACAGTTCATAACCAATAGATTGTGGTCGGAGTCCACATCTGCCCCCGGAAATGTCTTACAATTTAAAACCTGGTTCCTAAATCTCTGTCTTACCGTTATATAATGTATTTGATACCTTCTAGTATCTCCAGGCTTCTTCCATGTATACAAGCTTCTTTTATGATTCTTGAACCAAATGTTAGCTATGATTAAGTTATGCTCTGTGCAAAATTCTACCAGACGGTTTCCTCTTTCATTTCTCTCCCTCAATCCATATTCACCCACTATGTTTCCTTCTCTCCCTTTTCCTACTTTCGAATTCCAGTCACCCATGACTATTAAATTTTCGTCTCCCTTCACTACTTGAATAATTTCTTTTATCTCGTCATACATTTCATCAATATCTTCATCATCTGCAGAGCCAGTTGGCATATAAACTTGTACTACTATACTAGGCATTGGCTTCGTGTCTATCTTGGCCACAATAATGCGTTCACTATGCTGTTTGTATTAGCTTACCCGCATTCCTATTTTTTTAGTCATTATTAAACCTACTCCTGCATTACCCCTATTTGATTTTGTATTTATAACCCTGTATTCACCTGACCAAAAGTCTTGTTCCTCCTGCCACCGAACTTCACTAATTCCCACTATATATAACTTTAAGCTATCCATTTCCCTTTTTAAATTTTCTAACCTACCTGCCCGATTAAGGGATCTGACATTCCACGCTCTGATCCGTAGAACGCCAGTTTTTTTTCTCCTGATAATGACGTTCTCTTGAGTAGTCCCCGCCCGTAGATCCGAATGGGGGACTATTATACCTCCGGAATATTTTACCCAAGAAGACGCCATCATCATTCAACCATACAGTAAAGCTGTATGCCCTCATGATAAATTACGGCTACATTTGACTACATTTGGCATATCATTAAATCCATACATCACCTCCATTTATCTGTATCCGATCCACTAGAAGGTTACTGAAATTCCTGGGCTAGCAGGACACAGCGGATGAGGTTACATTTGTGGAAAGCGGCCCCAATAAGTTACTGTCAGTTGCACTCAACATATAAACTTTATTTGTTAAAACACACAATCACACAAGCAAGAATCAATAACTCTCTAGGTTTTCACGAAAGACCTCCTTTCATTTAATTTAGATCGACTGAGGGCCACATCGAAAATCCAAGGCACAAGGCCTAAGCAAGGAATTGAGGTACAGGAGCTCTTCTGGAGGTTCGACTTCTTTAGAAAAAAATTTTTATCTTCAACATAAATAGGCTGAAAGCCTTAGCTTAAATTTTTCCCATAGAAGGGAAAGGCCACACATTAATCAAGAACATTGTTACGGCTTAAGGCCGAGACAAAGATTTTCAATGTTCAATCTAAATAGGCTGAAAACTCGGCTGAAGGCCGCATATCAACAAAACAATTTAACGGCTTAATGCCTAGGAAGAAGAGCTGTCAATCTGAAAAGGCTGAAGGCCTTATCTTAAAATATTACGTGTAAATCTCGGCTGAACGCCTCATACTAAGGAATAACAATCTTATGACTTAAGGGCAAATCAAGAATTTTGTGTTGTTAATTTAAGAGAGATTAAAACTCGGCTGAAGGCCACACAGCATGCAGAAAACAGTTTTACGGGTTAAGGCCTAAAGGGATGAGCTTTTAATTCTCAACTAAAATAGGCTGAAGACATTATCCTAAAATGCTTCACATAGAACTCGGCTGATGGCCACATATGCAACCCATACAATCTCACAGCTTAAATCCCAGACAAAGAAATTTCCAACTTTTAATTTTAGCTGGAAAACTCGGCTGAAGGCCACATACAAACTAGGAAATATTTCTTATCGCGACCTAGACAAAATTTTCCAAATTTTGATTTGAAAAGGCTGAAAACTAGACTAAAGACCACATACCGACTTGAAACAAATTTACAGCTGAAAGCCTAGACACAAGGAATTTTCAATTTTAATCTATTGAGGCTGAAACGTGACTGAAGGCCAGGTACCAAACAAGAAACTTTTTTTTTTTTACTGTTTTAAGCCTAAGAAGAAGCCTTGCAATTTTAATTAACTAAAACTCGACTGAAGGCCACATAGTGTACTTAAGACTAAAAAGGAAATTACTATGTAAAACACAAAGAGCGGCGCTCAGAAGGTTCCAAGGCTCGGCCTGGGAAAGTTACACTAATGCTCGTTTAGGTGAGACTGGCAACCAGACCGACAACCTCTTAATCGGAAGGCCATCCAACCGATATCCAGCCACCGAACTAACCAACTAGGTAAGTTCTGCTCCACCCGACCGGCAAAACGACAACAAGATGCCTATAGCACAACGTTCTGGATACAGATGCCCTAAGTCAGAATAAACGCTCAAAACTACCAACACACCTCAGCTGTCAAACTACACGCCATGCTGGACAGCATCAACACGACGAGGAAAATACATTGCCGAACAATTATGTCAAAGCCCAGGGCACGTAACCGGAACGCCAACGGCCACAAGGCGGAAGATACTGCCGGTACATTTCATTGATGAAGGAATGAATTAAATTAAGTTAAACACCACGGGTGCAACTCTAGCTGACTTCAATGCACACATGTTGTTGCTTGTGAGAATCTCCCAGAAAGCGACTACGAGGATCAAACGAAGAGATGTGATAGCAGTTGAGGCTTGACAGTAGGTTAAGTGAGCCCTCAAATTTAGTGTCCAGGATCGGTGGACGACGGACTTCGTAACCCTCGCAAGAAGCGACTCACAACTTCAACTTCCTCACTGCTCTGCCTCAACCGACCGACTGCCACACACAGCACACCCGGAATATATACCCGCCAAACCAAAGATAGTACAGCAGTACTAGTATCGATACACTCTACTGCTGCCATTACTGTTACTTTAACAGTGAACTCCTTCTCTACTTCCGAGAACATATCTCAGTTCCCTTTTCCCAGACACATTTAAACACATGTTACTCTGGCCGACTGTGACGTCGTGGTTGTGGTCACAGTGTAGGACTATGAGGTAGATCCGGGTACAAATCTCCCTCCTAACCAATGTTATTTTCACTAATTTATGAACTGACTTCCGGTGACTGATGTGCCTGTTTGCTATATTCAAATTTGTATCTTTATCGAGGAGTAACGCCCGTTTGCAACAGCGTCGTGTAACAGAGGGACCTCCAGACATGCATACCTCCTATTCGTTTCACACGTGTACCTCATGTTGTGTGTCTTGCGCTACGTCTTGATAGTTTTGACTCTTGAATTCCTCCGTTGTAACGAAGTTCACACTTGTTTATTTGTTCCTTCCATTTCTGTGAGAGGCATCTCACCTGCTCTCAGTGTTCATCACATTTACTTGCGACGGTAATAAGCCTTACCACATGACTTACATTCTATAAACAATATGTAGTATGACAGTTGCCAAGACTACAGAAGTAGAACAGCACGTCAATTCATAAATTCATAAATTTGGGAAAAATGTGAGCAGGACTTAGATTTGAACACGAATCTACCGCTTCGTAGTGCACCACCGTGACCGCACAGTCACGACTGTCGTTGTTTCAAGTCGCTCGATGTAACTCGTCGTGAGCTTGGACCGTTCGCTGTTTCTGCTTTGCTTCTTTTTTTCACAGTTCGGTACACTTTTTTGTTGTTTTCGTGTCTGATCTGTGTTGAGTGTTTGACTGGCTGGCTACCCACTGGGCCACTTTACCGCTACACCTGAGGGGGCGCGACGGGCGGTTCCCCTGGCGAGCGCGCCGGCCGCTGCCTGCTGCCGCCGCACCCGCTGCCCGTGGCTGCCGCGCGGTGCGCCGTCTCGTAGCGCCAGGAGTCTCGGAGTTAATTCCATCAACCGCGCACACAACCTTCACTTTTATTCTCGTGCCACTTCAGCACTTTCTATTCCCGCTTTATACCGATACTATTCTCATGGTAACAAAAAATTTGATTTTGCGGTATCAATTATTATAACTCGACTAAAGTTTAAAAGCAGGTCGAACACAGTTCAAAGCGTACTTATCACAGTTCTTATGCAGTCCTCTGATCATTCACAGTTCACACGCATCACATTTTTAACACAGTTCGCTGGTCGGTTACAGTTCACAGTTCTCGCCAACAACACCCAACATCACAATTCGAAAGCACTTCCACTTCAGACATATCCCCACAAGGGATGCCATGTACGGTAGAGACAGCGAGAGGGATTTACGAGTGTATGATAAACTCCTTCCTTCAAAAACTTACTTACTTTATACCTCCTCTGTGTTGTCAGGGATGACGTGTCGCTGATATTATTTGTACCAAGACTGCAGTTCATGCGAGGTTCCTAGTTGCATCCACCGCCATGACTGGAATCCACGAGTTCTGAATAATGTAAACCAACCAGCAGTCTTTTTATCGTTGTTGTCCCCTGCGCAGGAAACAGCACCTACGTGTGAGTCCGTTGTGCTGAAGCTCGCCGTTAGCGAGCAGAATATGAGAAAGTGCGCGATTGTAGACCGTTTTATGAATTACAGATACTGTCCCGTCTTCACACATTCGCGGAGAATAAACAAAAGAATTAATTGCGTGTTTCCGTAATTACCATGAAAGTATTTCTCAGTTACACGTCCAAAAACCAGAGATTGTTAATTAAATTCTTAACCAATAGCCACTGCTGCATACAACATATCTGTTCTCCGAGAGCGCCGATCGAGCTCCGGTCTGACAGTCGAACGACCTCGCCCACCGTCCAAGCTGGGCTCCACCCGAAGTTCTCCGAAGTACTTCATCTGCCATTTCGTTTAGCATTTGTTTATTATTCTGCGTGTAACTAACACTTCTGAAACAATGGAATGGTAGCCTGATATTGAGAGATGCTTTAATTTAAGATGTAAGTAAATTCATTGTTCAGTATTTCTAATATTAGTAACAGAGTTTATCGTTTTGACACGCTGCTTCCGAACATAGCTGCCAATCGTGGAGGACAACAATTGAGGCGGTCTTCCTCAGTTCACACGTACCAAATAACCCATCTCTCACCGGCACCTCACGCAACATTACGTTATCTTCCCACTGCTGCCTTCTCAAATGCTCTGAGACCTGAATACGGTGGTAGTAAAGCCACAAATACTACAGTATACATACTATAAATTGAAGACTGACAGAGCGGTTTTCGTACGTGAAAGATAATCTCAGAGTAGGGGGTTTGAACGGTTTTCACCGAGAGACAGTTTCATTTACGAGCAGGGTCTGTGTATATATTTTATTATGGTTACTTCGGACAAGTCGTCCGGTCCTAGATAGTTGGTGCTACCCACGTGAAACCGGAGCAGGCCGCTGGTTTAATTGCCCGGGACTGGGGACGTCCAGGAGGCAGTGGCAAGCACCGGCGTAGCAGCTCATCTTCACTCCACAGGAACATCACGACGGGTGCCAAGTGGTGCCCTCATACGTTACAGGCCCAACTCTCACAACTACAGAGCCCAAGCTGGGTCGCGTCTGTTCTCCTCTTTCAAATGGCTTAATCAAAGTGGTTCATCAAAGCACTGTACGTCGTGCAGCCAGCAGAAAAGGGGTGATGTGCAGTGTGCGTGTGTGTTTGTGGGGGGTGGGGGGGGTAGCGTTACAAACTCGTATACTTAGTAGTATCTGTTTCTTCCCCCAAAAAAATTCCACCCCACAAGAATGTTTCCATAGGAACGCCAGTAGTCGTCCGCCACGTACTTTCGGCCACAGCAATGCCTATATTACTACAGGTAGGTTATCAGCAGATGCACTGCCCCAGTCAGAGGCGGCGTAAAGCGGCGAAGCAGAATGCTTTTGAGTCTGGCGACATGGTTGTTATGCAAATTAGTCACATTTTGTATTCGAACTAGTCAGTTTCATATCCAAATCAATTACATACCAAATTAAATCCAGTCGAAGTCGAGGACACTGCGGAGCGAGCGCGTATTTTTAATTGAAATACGATACAGTGATTATGTAGATGATTTCTTCAATTTTTCCATCAAGACACTTGCAGATATTCCATTGCACGGACTATGACAATTTCTGAGTGCTGTGCCAGATGCAAAGAAACAAGTTCACTTTAGCAGAAGCACTGTTCAAAGCCCTGCTTGTTTTGCGTCAGCCTCTGCTGCTGGTCTCGGGGAGGGAGGGGGCGGATGCTGCAGACAGCAGTGCCTTGTGCTCTATCGACCTTCTGGAGACATTTTACCAGCCAGGGACACTCTGCAACATTCTTCAGCTGATAACATCTACGATACGTTTCCCTGGTGGAAAGAGGACTTGGTAAATAAAGTGGCCAGTTTTTTGAGCCACTGCTAAGAGAAACGTTTATAGGGGAGATACCAAGCTCGAAAGCCTCTTAACAGACATGGACAGTCCCTGGTAACGATGGCAGTAGTAGAGCTACAGAGGTGCTGGCACAGTTTGTAAGTGCAGGTTGCATACATCAGGGGCAGGTATGCACTCAGAGGCAATCCTGTTGTTCTCCTTTGATTGACAGGTACTTAACCTATTGTTCTGTTAAGTACTTTTCCATGTCACCCCATTTTCTTTTGATTGACAGGCACTTAACCTATTGTTTCCCCACCCACTGCCTGTCCCCTCCTCCCTCAATGCTACAGGTGCACTTCCAGGTCTGAGTTATTGGAATGGCCTCTGTCACTCTTATCAATTTGATTGACTACTTAATTGATCAATTAGTTAACATCTCTTGTAGGAAAGTGCCACACACCCCTTCCATGCCTCCCAGGTGGGAAATACAAATTTTGTCAGATTTTCGTGAGTGCCATGCCCACTTGGAAGGAAATAGTTAGTCTCCACCACGATCCTCAACCGACCGCCACATCCCCCTATGAACTCTGTTGGCAGGCTAATGTGTACTAATGTGTACTAACATGCACTAACATGTACTAAAGTGAACAGTGCATGACGTCATACAAGTGGCGGCCATGACGTCTGCTGATGACGCAAGTACCGTTATCCAAGTTGGTGGCTTTTAGTGGGAAAGTGACACACCTTCTCTGGAAAAAAGTTCAAATTCCAACAGAACAATGCAACCTCTAATAACCTAAGAAAATGGCGGGAATATACATTATATTGACTAATTAATTAAACTGATCAATTAATTAACCTCTCTGTTGGGAAAGTGCCACCCCCCCCCTGGTGGAACAAACTTCAAACATAGAATATGTGTCCAGACGTAATGCGTGTTTGGTCGACCCACGAACCCTATCGCAGATGTGACGTGTGGTGGATCCGCCTCTGAACGTCGTCGTAACTGCCGTCTGCTTCACGTCTGCTGTGCAGCGAGCTACCTTAATTTAAGTATTAACTGTATTTTTCTTACTTGTCACTTCTTCTTCCGTGTGTATTTGCTTTTAGGAAGCTTTAATTTTCGAGTGCTCTTAATAGTGTTCCATAGATTTCGTGTTTGTTTTGAATACAGTCAGAGAGAGTCCCTTTAGTCAGCCATAGTCAGTGTCAGTGTCGTCGTAACTGCTGTCTGCTTCACGTCTGCTGTGCAGCGAGCTACCTTAATTTAAGTATTAACTGTATTTTTCTTACTTGTCACTTCTTTTTCCGTGTGTATTTGCTTTTAGGAAACTTTAATTTTCGAGTGCTCTTAATAGTGTTCCATAGATTTCGTGTTTGTTTTGAATACATTCAGAGAGAGTCCCTTTAGTCAGCTGTAGTCAGTGTCAGTGTCGTCGTAACTGCCGTCTGCTTCACGTCTGCTGTGCAGCGAGCTACCTTAATTTAAGTATTAACTGTATTTTTCTTACCTGTCACTTCTTCTTCCGTGTGTATTTGCTTTTAGGAAGCTTTATTTTTCGAGTGCTCTTAATAGTGTTCCATAGATTTCGTGTTTGTTTTGAATACAGTCAGAGAGAGTCCCTGTAGTCAACCATAGTGCCAGTAGTACTAGAGTTTGTTTTCAATACAGTCCAGAGACAGGTAGTGCTATTTTCATTGTTTTATACAAGAAGTGGCTAGCAACCACAGTTTAGTGAATAAGCAGCCGCCTTTAGTGAATTAGCAGTTTAGTTAAAGGTTGATTAACTCTCTTCAGTAAATTGTTTCCTTAGGATGGATAGGATGTGTGACTGCTGTGTACGGACGCAGGAGGAGCTGGCCACTGTTCGCGAACAGCTGAGCGTGTTGATGGCCGCGGTCAGCCGTCTTCAGGCTGCTGCCTCGGAGTGTAGCGGCAGTGGGGAGTCTGGTGCGTCGCAAGGTACACCGCAGGTGTTACATGCTTCACCCACTGTCCCTGCTGTCGAGACATCTTCGCGGGTACCGGGCGCGGTTGGGCCACCCTCTCCCCAAGGGGAGTGGCGGGTTCAGCGGCGTTCGCGGCGCACGAGGCGGAAGGTCAATGTGGAGGCTGGCCGTGTGGCATCGCCCGCTCTGCCTATGAGGGGACATGTGGCTGCTCCTTCAGCAAGGTCCGAGCAGGCACACGGGGGGAGGGGTTTATTAGTTATTGGGAGCTCCAACGTTAGGCGGGTGATGGAGCCCCGTAGGGAAATAGCGAGAAGGTCGGGGAAGAAGGCAAGTGTTCACTCTGTCTGCTTGCCGGGGGTTCTCATCCGAGATGTGGAGGAGGCCCTACCGGCGGCGATAGAGAGCACTGGGTGCACCCGACTGCAAATTGTTGCTCATGTCAGCACCAATGACTCCTGCCGTCTGAGTTCAGAGGTCATCCTCAGTTCGTACAGGCGGTTGGCGGAATTGGTGAAGGCGGAAAGCCTCGCTCGCGGGGTGGAATCAGAGCTAACTATTTGTAGTATCGTTCCCAGAACCGATCGCGGTCCTCTGGTTTGGAGCCGAGTGGAAGGCTTAAACCAGAGGCTCAGACGATTCTGCGGAGATCTGGGGTGCAAATTTCTCGACCTCCGCTATCGGGTGGAGAAATGTAGGGTTCCCCTGAATAGGTCAGGCGTGCACTACACGCCGGAAGCGGCTACAAGGGTAGCGGAGTACGTGTGGAGTGCACATGGGGGTTTTTTAGGTTAGAGAATCCCCTCCCTAGGCCCGACAAGACGCCTCCTGAGACGCGGCAACATAGGAGTAGGCAAAATGTAACAAGGAATAACAATATTAATGTGCTAATAGTAAACTGCAGAAGCGTCTATAGAAAGGTCCCAGAACTGCTCTCATTAATAAACGATCACAACGCCCATATAGTACTAGGGACAGAAAGTTGGCTGAAACCAGACGTAAACAGTAACGAAATCCTAAACTCAGATTGGAATGTATACCGCAGAGACAGGCTGAACAGTGAAGGGGGAGGCGTGGTTATAGCGGTAAGAAGTGCAATAGTATCGAAGGAAATTGACGGAGATCCGAAATGTGAAATGATTTGGGTGAAGGTCGCGGTTAAAGCAGGCTCAGACATGGTAATTGGATGTCTCTATAGGCCCCCTGGCTCAGCAGCTGTTGTGGCTGAGCACCTGAAGGATAATTTGGAAAATATTTCGAGTAGATTTCCCCACCATGTTATAGTTCTGGGTGGAGATTTTAATTTGCCGGATATAGACTGGGAGACTCAGACGTTCATAACGGGTGGCAGGGACAAAAAATCCAGTGAAATTTTTTTAAGTGCTTTATCTGAAAACTACCTTGAGCAGTTAAATAGAGAACCGACTCGTGGCGATAACATATTAGACCTTCTGGTGACAAACAGACCGGAACTATTTGAAAAAGTTAACGCAGAACAGGGAATCAGCGATCATAAAGCGGTTACGGCATCGATGATTTCAGTCGTAAATAGGAATATTAAAAAGGGTAGGAAGATTTTTCTGTTTAGAAAAAGTGACAAAAAGCAGATTTCAGAGTACCTGTTGGCTCAACACAAAAGTTTTGTCTCAAGTACTGATAGTGTTGAGGATCAGTGGACAAAGTTCAAAACCATCGTACAATATGCGTTAGATGAGTATGTGCCAAGCAAGATCGTAAGAGATGGAAAAGAGCCACCGTGGTTCAACAACCGAGTTAGAAAACTGCTGCGGAAGCAAAGGGAACTTCACAGCAAACATAAACATAGCCAAAGCCTTGCAGACAAACAAAAATTACGCGAAGCGAAATGTAGTGTGAAGAGAGCTATGCGAGAGGCGTTCAATGAATTCGAAAGTAAAGTTCTATGTACTGACTTAGCAGAAAATCCTCAGAAATTTTGGTCTTATGTCAAAGCAGTAGGTGGATCAAAACAAAATGTCCAGACACTGTGACCAAAATGGTACTGAAACAGAGGATGACAGACTAAAGGCCGAAATACTAAATGTCTTTTTCCAAAGTTGTTTCACAGAGGAAGATTGCACTGTAGTTCCTTCTCTAGATTGTCGCACAGATGACAAAATGGTAGATATCGAAATAGACGACAGAGGGATAGAGAAACAATTAAAATCGCTCAAAAGAGGAAAGGCCTCTGGACCTGATGGGATACCAGTTCAATTTTACACAGAGTACGCGAAGGAACTTGCCCCCCTTCTTGCAGCGGTGTACCGTAGGTCTCTAGAAGAGCGTAGCGTTCCAAAGGATTGGAAAAGGGCACAGGTCATCCCCGTTTTCAAGAAGGGACGTCGAACAGATGTGCAGAACTATAGACCTATATCTCTAACGTCGATAAGTTGTAGAATTTTGGAACACGTATTGTGTTCGAGTATAATGACTTTTCTGGAGACTAGAAATCTACTCTGTAGGAATCAGCATGGGTTTCGAAAAAGATGGTCATGTGAAACCCAGCTCGCGCTATTCGTCCACGAGACTCGGAGGGCCATAGACACGGGTTCACAGGTAGATGCCGTGTTTCTTGACTTCCGCAAGTCGTTCGATACAGTTCCCCACAGTCGTTTATTGAACAAAGTAAGAGCATTTGGACTATCAGACCAATTGTGTGATTGGATTGAGGAGTTCCTAGATAACAGGACGCAGTATGTTATTCTCAATGGAGAGAAGTCTTCCGAAGTAAGAGTATTTTCAGGTGTGCCGCAGGGGAGTGTCATAGGACCGTTGCTATTCACAGTATACATAACTGACCTGGTGGATGACATCGGAAGTTCACTGAGGCTTTTTGCAGATGATGCTGTGGTGTATCGAGAGGTTGTAACAATGGAAAATTGTACTGAAATGCAGGAGGATCTGCAGCGAATTGACGCATGGTGCAGGGAATGGCAACTGAATCTCAATGTAGACAAGTGTAATGTGCTGCGAATACACAGAATGATAGATCCTTTATCATTTAGCTACAAAATAGCAGGTCAGCAACTGGAAGCAGTTAATACCATAAATTATCTGGGAGTACGCATTAGGAGTGATTTAAAATGGAATGATCATATAATGTTGATTGTTGGTAAAGCAGATGCCAGACTGAGATTCATTGGAAGAATCCTAAGGAAATGCAATCCGAAAACAAAGGAAGTAGGTTACAGTACGCTTGTTCGCCCACTGCTTGAATACTGCTCAGCAGTGTGGGATCCGTACCAGATAGGGTTGATACAAGACATAGAGAAGATCCAACGGAGAGCAGCGCGCTTCGTTACAGGATCATTTAGTAATCGCGAAAGCGTTACGGAGATGATAGATAAACTCCAGTGGAAGACTCTGCAGGAGAGACGCTCAGTAGCTCGGTACGGGCTTTTGTCAAAGTTTCGAGAACATACCTTCACCGAAGAGTCAAGCAGTATATTGCTCCCTCCTACGTATATCTCGCGAAGAGACCATGAGGATAAAATCAGAGAGATTAGAGCCCACACAGAGGCATACCGACAATCCTTCTTTCCACGAACAATACGAGACTGGAATAGAAGGGAGAACCGATAGAGGTACTGAAGGTACCCTCCGCCACACACCGTCAGGTGGCTTGCGGAGTATGGATGTAGATGTAGATGTAGAACGACAGTCCGGATTTATAGTGTGTGGCAGATCCACACTCAAATGCTAACTCGGATGAGAAATATTTTGGATCTGCATTCGAACACTGCTTCGTACATTGTGCATGGCGGATCCACCTTCTAACCTGTGATGTCACCGCCAAACACCACACTTGCTAGGTGGTAGCCTTTAAATCGGCCGCGGTCCGTTAGTATATGTCGGACCCACGTGTCGCCACTATCAGTGATTGCAAACCGAGCACTGCCACACGGCAGGTCTAGTCTAGAGAGACTCCCTAGCACTCGACCCAGTTGTACAGCCGACTTTGCTAGCGATGGTTCACTGTATACATACGCTCTCATTTGCAGAGACGACAGTTTAGCCTAGACTTCAGCTACGTCATTTGCTACGACCAGGAAGGTGCCATATTCAGTTACTATAAGTAATATCTTCAAGAATGAATTCTGAACAGATAACTCATGCACCGTTCATCATTAATGGATTAAAGTTAAGTATCAATCTAATTATGTCCGCTTTCTGAATTATCATTTCTTGTCATGTTCCAGACCTCACGTCAGTATAGTTCTTTCCTCCTCAAGCCAGCCTGCGTGCATCTCAACATCACTCCGGATATAGGTCACGGCGGATTCACATTCGAACGCTAACTCGGGTCTACCGCAGGTCCTGGGAGCCGTCTGCGAGGTGTGCATGCACACAGACAAACAGAAAACAGAGGAAACGCTGTCCAAATGTGTAGGGGACTGGATACAGTCGAGTGAAGTGGTGTAATACGCCTCCCGATCAGTGCATTTGGACTAGGTGTTGGCAGCTGTGCTACATTTACCAGCAATTTTGGAACACAGAATGAGAGGCTATATAATGATCGCATGGATAGATCTGACATAAAATCGATAGAATTGCGGAAAAGGATGACGGAAAAGGTATAAATTGACCAATAGGGGGAAATTTAGAAAGTACTTGTGTATCTTCTGCTTCGCACTGAACAATTTGTACACGGGAACAAGTGTATAGCAGCAAGAGGAATCCAAGAAAACACTGACATCGCAACGAAGGGAATGAGGGAGGCAGTCAGTTTTTCTCCATCGTGGCTGCATTATACTGTATATCTATTGAGGTACCAGTGATACACGTTAGTTGACTACTGTATTTGATGCTTTTCAGGAAGACAGAGAACCATCTGCCTCTAAACTTACCTCCATCTGTGTTAAAGGATAACAGAGAGTGGATGGGGTGATCGATTGAGATGCAGCTGTAATGAAGTACGATTTAATGGTTGACTGATGATGCATTTTAGAGAGGGAGAAGTTGCTGCAGGTCAACTTTTCCACAGTTATGTCAGGATGCATCAGTCGCGTGATATAGCCTGCGTTCTACTCGTATACAGCCACGTGTTCTGTATGTGGTTTAAAGCACTGTCTGTCTACTTCCGATCGTTAATGGTAAACCTATCGGTCATCAGCGGACTTCCATCTCATGTGTGATGAGACGTGACACATTCCTCTAAACGAACTTTGATTTATGCGAAGTACTCCAGCCCCCCTGTGTAAAATCTAGACTTCAGCATCATAACTAAGTTAGCGATAGGTGCTTGTGAGGCACTGAATTCCCCATATACACCTTAGCCTGACAGGTGTGCTGTTTACAGAGATACTGACAGAATGATTGGTAATTTTCACATGTCGGACCCTGCTGCTATGTGTTTATCTGCTTTTTGTAAGAGGTATTCGCTGTTACTGACGATCATTTTATATAGGGCTGATGCATAGTATAATTTCTGAACCATGATCGGCTGTGAATGGTGGGCGCTATACACCTCCCAAAAGCTATATTGTACTCGTATCACACAGAGCCAATGTTTTAAGGAAGTAGTTTTTTCGTTTTATGGTTCGATAACATAGTTTATAGTAGAGAAACCGGGAAGAAGGATGTATGCCCCATGTTTGAAATATATTTCTTACATTGGAATATTAATAGTGCTACATTCCCTATGACTGATAGGTTGGAAACGCAGTTGGTCTAACATTCTAGCCTATTTAAAGTGCAGAATGTTGTAGCCCTAGGAGTGTGTGTGTTTATGTTCTCTCTTACCAATACCTTCCAGGTACATATCCTAGACTCTAGAACAATACTTTGGAGCATGCTCTGTGACTCTTATACCCAGAGAGATAGATCGTAAACTAAGCACTGTGCTCGAGATGTCAGAAGTATGTAGAGCCCTGTCTGGTATACTTTGATGATTTATGTGTTCGAGAATTAACACTGAATGGACGTACTGCGCAGTCGTCTCTCTCTACATTCGCAGTGATACTCGCGAAGTAGAGAAGTGGCAGTTTAGCTATGATACTGAAATTGGGGAGACATGCTGTCACATCATAGGCCAGTGTTGAAATTACTGTAAAATTGCTAAAATTGGTCGCCCTATCAACTGCGTCGCTCAACATTACAGTACATCGGCAGTGTCTTTTCCATCCAATCCATGCATTGGTGTGCTGTTGGTCACCACATAAAGATTGTCTGACAAGTCTTGTTTGAGTTAGGGGATGAGTTTTGTGGATGGGTGACAACTTCTGGGGTTGCTAGCACCAAAACAGTGATCGCTTACATGAGTGCAATATGAGGAAACAGTCGAAAGGCAACGCTTATCTATTTCGTCACTGTGGCAGATTAGTTTAAATGTAGAGATCGTCAGTCACTTTCACACATCAGTTGGGAAACTCTCCACAATGCAGCCAAACTCTTCTAGTTTCCTTATGTTGTAACTGCCTTTTATTTAAAATCGTCCACCATGTGTCGCATGTTATGGTAGCCGCAGTAACAAAATGATTTACACTGTGCGATGTCTACTTTTCTGCGAGAGGTCGTGGATCAGAGCGTCTTAATGTCAGTTGAGAACCTAACACAGAACTCAAAGTCATGGCAGAAAAAGTATGGCATTGTACAAAGCATGTTAGAAAACAATGTTTCAAACAACGACACAGGGTCACACGGAGAGCCTCTTGCGACTTACAGTATAGTCCGTGGGATACGGTTATCATCCTACAGTATGGGTGATGAAATCTTAAACTGGTCTGTGCAGTTGATCAATACCAGTATATTTAATAGAATCGTCACATGTGCTCGGTGCTGGCATGCATGCGGTATTTGTTTTCGATATATGGGATGAGAGAGATACGGTAAAAATCGAGTTCTCTATCAGATGAAAATAATGGAGCTTTTGTAGTTCCTAATTTACCTCTGTTGGGTGGTAGAGAATGACGATGATAGCATGTTGAGCTGATAGACGTGAATGGGACTTGAGGTTCGCGGATCTGCTTCGGACTGTAGTATCTGTATGTAGTTTGGGGACGCACCACAGTGCACCCATTTCCACCAAATAGTCAAAACACGGTCCTGTCGCACTAAGGCCGATCTGTTACTACATGGGTTGTAGAAGGTGCTGGATATGGCTTTCCCCGACTGCTCAGTTCCAACTTAAATTAGAACGATCATATGCGCAAAGCTGCAGAAATGGGAGCAGATGCAACATGATTAAATCCACGTCGGAATTTTACTGTAGGAGTCAGGTTCGAGAAAGGTGACTCGTTTCGATATATGAGAGTGCCAGAAATATGACATGGCATCGAGACAGAATGCGTTACAATGACTGGAGAGATATGTGGTGGCGGCGGCGTGAGGGGGCTGCAAATACCTATTTCATACCACGCTCCTTAGCCGAATCACTTTCAAAATTCGGAAATTTCAATACGTGGGTGCACCGTCTACATTCAGTGTCACGGTATTTGTCTGGAAAACTATTTCATTTGTAGATAATGCCATACCTCGATTTATAAAGCCGGTATAGCTTTTAACATGGCTACTTGTGTGCACATGTAGAACCAAGACTGCTTGTGAGAGTAACATACGGTAGTTGTGGGGGACCGGGTTTTGTAACATCTGGTCGATTATGTCTCTCTTTCCAGGACACAGTGTTAGGACTCGCAAGAAATAAACTTATGAGACATGAACTCATGGCTAATTTTGTGTCAGTATTATTTCGTATTGTAAGCAATCAGCTATTGACGAAGTATTATAATTAGTAGTAGGGGATGCATCATATGTCCGCGTTTGAGCATAAGGTTTATTAAGTATGTGTTTGTGTAAAGGAAATGACTATGTCCAATACTAAGGGGGGTATGGAGTACAATGAAAGCAAAGGGAAGAGTATGTCGAGTCATAAGAAAGGTAGTGACATTTCTGTTTCCAGAGCCACTGCCGACAGTAAGGTGCATTTCCGATACTTCTCCCGTTGTCGAATACAGTTCAACTGAGACCGCCATCGTAACATGTAGTTGAAAGTACAGGGATAAAATATGTATGAGGCCGATTTTTTTCCTAAGAAGATTCTGTCTGTGCTTGCTTGGCGTGCAGCGCCGGTGACTTGTGGCAGGCATGATTCACGTTTCCCACTAACTGTAGGAGCTGTCCGAATGCTGAAGCCTGTTGGAGTGTAGGAATGTAGCTCACTTAACTGGTGTCCTCTAGACGGCCGAATAGCGAACTAATATTTAGTACGTGTTGCATAGCTTTCGTGATCGCATTGAAATTTGAGAAGATTCGATATGGAGTAAATTGTCCGGCTGTCTGCTTCTGCACATTTCACGCGTTTGTTTAGTTGAGGGGAATTCGATTGTGGTGTGTGCATCTAGCATGTGGAAGACACGTTTACCGGTTCTCTAGGCATGAGAAACACCTTAGTTGCCGGCCGCGGTTGTCGTTCGGTTCTAGGCGCTGCAGTCCGGAACCGCGGGACTGCTACGGCCGCAGGTTCGAATCCTGCCTCGGGCATGGATGTGTGTGATGTCCTCAGGTTAGTTAGGTTTAAGTAGTTTTAAGTTCTAGGGGACTGATGACCTAAGATGTTAAGTCCCATAGTGCTCAGAGCCATTTGAACAATTTTTTGAAACACCTTAGTTGACCTTGTAAATTATAGGGATGATTTGGAATCTGCTACATCACAGGCATCGGTATTCCCGAGTGGAAATATGAGTTTTCTCTTTTTTTCGAGTTTCCGCGTAAGTGTCTTCGCAGACTTTCCAAGTTTCTAGTTAGTCAGTGGTTTACAGCACGCCGCACCTAGCTAAAGTTTCGGGTTTGTAGAGAAATTTACAGTCTGTATCTTCGGAATTATGTTGCGCGAGCGATCGGTAGGATATTGCTGCGTGCTTGATATCTAGAAATACCGCGAAAATGGTATAATAATAAAAACCGCAACTGTGTGTTGGCTGGATTTGCAAGTACCGGTACCGGAAATACCAAAAGGTTTCATGAAAGTGATGAAATCGATAAACAGAAAATACTCTAGGGCTTTTTAAAATTGTAATTACATCCTTTATTCAACAACAAATAAATACTGGCGGGAGACTATTTTGCAATGCGAAAACGACACCCAGCTGGTGCAAGTGTGGACGTATCATAATTTTTTTTATACACTTATAATTGATAGTTGCAAATGTTATGCTGCTGCGTGAACGTGAATGTACCGTGGCTTATGTTCCGACATACGTTTGTGCGAAGTAATCAAACTACTATTCATGTAAAAACAAAAAAGATTGCGTATGTCTAGTGGTAATGGAAGGATAGTTTGGACGTGGCGCATTGTGATTTCAACGTACTGAGAAGTATATTTGAACGTGAGTAGTGGTAGATTCATTTCGTAAACAGCTGCACAGTATAGCAATACAAGTGCTCAACTGGATCTGCTATATTGTAGAAACAGGACGAGGAATACCGCTGTAACAATACGTCCCCTCATCCGCAGCCCTAAGCGTACCCTAGCATTTTCCTTGCTGTTCTATCGATAGTGATGTATACCAACCCGCGTTGGTGAAGCCTTTCCAAGCATTACATCCGCAGGTGCGGTATTCATTACCTGAACACAGTTCCAGACGTCTGTCCTTCATACTACGTGTTTGAGAGAATCTGAGCAACATCTTCCAGAAGCGCCGATTCAACTACTTTGTTAGATAATTTCCAAGGACAGAGGAGAATCGAGACACATAGCATGTGTGAGTGTACATATATCACAATTTTTCAAGGTGCTGTACAGATATAAAAGATAACTGCACTGTTTGTGTAAAATGTGTATATATTGCAGTGTAATGTTACTGTGGCTTATATTGTGGCATGACCAGAGAAAATTAGTGTGTGTCCTATCGTGAAGGACGTAAAGATTAAGGAAATCGATAACCGCGAGAGATTTTTGACATGGATAATTATGTGCGCTGAGATTCGTTCCTGAGGAGACATTACCTGTACATCGATCGGTGACAGACTGCAGCAGCAATCGTAATATTTAATTGTAGTAAGACTGTTAAATATTCTTGTGTGTCTTGTATGTATTTGATGATCTGTAGACAACTTTTGCAGGGTTTAACTGTCAGTGCAATGTACGATCTGTGCAAAATAATTGTGCCTCTGGAAGTCTTGTCTGCAGAAAACAATGGCGGATGGTGCTCCCAGACCGGCAATTTGACGGGTAAATTCACTGACGGACTGGTTGTCCTGTTAGGAATGTGCCCTAGAAAGCATTGCAACATCTCTAGGCGGTGAATCGAACCGTAGCTATGCGTCATCGCACCAGGAACGGTACCTAGGTGAACACGTATTTCAATTGGAATTTCTCAAGTGTAAAGTATGAAAGAGATTCAGCGCCTCATCCTTCTAGAACCGGAACTGTCGCATCATAGCTTCGCTGGGAGCGCCAGTGCACCTGGACTCCGGTATCGACAGTCGGGATGTGTTTTTTATTATTAGCAATCTTGTGTTTAAACTATATTCCATCTACATACATACTCTGCTAACCCCCAAACGGTGTGTGGTGGAGGGCAGTATTCACGCCAAAGTTAAATTTCCCTCCTTTTCTTCCACTCGCGGTTCGCGCGAGGGACAAACGACTCTCTGAATGCCTCAGTACGAACTCCCTTATCTATGAATGGTGATCATAGCGCGATATGGAAGTTGGTGGTATTAATATATGCTCCACATCCTCAGAAAAGACAGAATTTGAAATTTAGTGAGCAGCCCCTTCCGTTTAGCACGTCGTCTACCTGTAAGTGCGTCCCACTTCAAACTTTTAATGAGATTTGTAACGCTCTCGCGATGGTTAAATGTACCAATCACGAATCTTGCCATTCTTCTCTAAACCTTCTCAATCTCTTGAATCAGACCCAACTGGTAAGGGGCCCCATACAGACGAACAATACTCTAAGACCAATAGGATTCCACGAATTAAAAAACTACGCCATGTGAAGAATATCGATTTAATTAATTTGCATACATTTTTATATCAATGTGGTAGGCTGTGTGTGAGTGGGTGACATGGAGCAGAACAGCAGGTTAAATGCAGAACACTAAGTTACTTTGAATAATTTTTATGTGAAACACAGTACAATAGTTTAAGGGGGTAGGGGCGACATGGTTAAGTGCTGACAAAGAGCCAAGCATTAGGTTAAGACACCCAGAGTACAGTGCCAAACATTAGGTTATGCAACATGTTTGCCCCACGTAATTGCTTCTTGCAAGACCTAGATATTTCCAAACAGCAGAGAAGGATGAGCAAGAGCAATTTGACCCCCACAAACTGAATTTTTTTATAAATAAACAATATACCCTTTCTCTATATTCCATACATTGTCGAAATTTTTTAAACACTTTTCCATACAGAGCAGTCGAATACCCTCCAAATGATCGATCAGCTGAGTCTTTTTCCTGCCAATTTCTAGGAAGAGGTGGCGATCGGATGACTTAGTTTAGTGGAGATAATCTTTCTCCCGCCATTTTCTTACGTTAGTAGAGGTTGCATTGTCCTGTTGGAATTTGAACTTCGCATCATTTTTCTGGGGTAGACCTGCCAAAAGCCGCCATCTTGTATAACAGTACTTGCATCTGCAGCTGACGTCATGGCCGCCATCTTGTATGACGTCATGCACTGTACACGTTAGTAGATGTTAGTGCTTGTTAGTACATGTTAGTGCACATTAGTTCACGTTAGAGCACATTAGTACACATTAGCCTGGCAAGATGGGTTCGTATGGGGACATGGCGGTTGGTTGAGTTTCGTGTTGGAGACTAACTGTTTCCTTCCAAGTCCAGGTGGGCGTGGCACACGCGAAAATCTGACAAAATTTGTATTTCCCACCTGGGAAGCATGGCGGGGGGGGGGGGGCACTTTCCCACCAGAGAGGTTAACTAACTGATCAATTTAATTAACTAGTCAATCAAATTGATAAGAGTGACAGGGGCTATTCCAATAACTCAGACCTGAAAGTTCATCTGTAACAGTGAGGGGGGAGTGGAGGGTGTGGGGGTGGGGAAACAATAGGTTAAGTGCCTGTCAGTCAAAAGAAAATGGGGGTGACATGGAAAAGCACTTAACAGAACAATAGGTTAAGTACTGTCAATCAAAGGAGAACAACAGGTCCGCCCCTGAGTGCATATCTGCCCCTGATGTAGGCAACTCGCACTAACAATCTGTGCCAGCACCCCTGTATCTCTAGTACTGATGGCCATGTGCTTTGGATGCCTGATCGGCACCTGGCCCAACATTGTTCCCTTTTCATTCCTTTACTCTCTTTTTATGCCTAAGCTAGAAAATAAAGCGCAAAAGGCGCCAAATATACAACACCTGGTTTGGCTAAAGTATCGTGATGTAAAATTTTAGTTTCTGAAAGAAGGGTTTCAGTACAGTTGATTCGAAGGGTCGCGTTTTTACTATGACTGGGTGAGTACAGCGACATCTGCTTGATTTTTCAATGGTGGAACAAGAATATTACTTTCTGATTGGCAACTGCTGCTTGATATGCGGCATATGTCGGTAGAACCGACGCGCTCTCCGCTTTTAACTTCACTTCGGCTTGTTCTCTGAGCACAGCACCTTCAGGTTCTGCTTCCAGGGGGATCTTCGGCCTCTGTTTGGAGCGGAGTCACTTGGCGTGTTACACTTGGTAGAGACATTCCGGGTTACGTATGCTGCTGGAACACTTGGCGGTCATGACACCCCAGGCGTAGACTTCTCCAGCAGACTCCTGGGTGAGATCTCGTCCGAGGACGGGGCACCAGCACCACCAGCAGCCAGCGCGCTCAGACTCCAACGATGGTGAGATTTATGGGCAGCACCGGCGATTAATGCAGCAACCCTCAATAATTTCATGGTTAGGTTCTACCTGTCCACTGGGACTAGCACAGTAGCACAGTAACTTTACTATATTCCAAGCACTGTTGTCGAGTCGCCGATTTGAGTCAATTAAACATTTAATGTCTTAGAGAGCTGAGTTCCGTTCCTGAAATTTGCCAACCATGTTATTCCCATTTTACCTTGTCTTGTGTTTTTTATTATTATTGTTGTTCCACCTGGAATGATAGTTACGTAATTTCTTGGAAACGTTCTTAACGAAATCAACTTGTGCTAATAAACTCAGGGATTTATCGTACATTTGAATTTCATTTCATTTTTAGATACCCCTCTGCATAATTAAACTGTGTGATTACCGCACACACAGATCCATTTCTGGGCGGAAAATTAGCGTTCATTAACTCCATTACGCGCAGATTAATTAGTATTTATCTTTTTCATTGAGGAGAGATGTAGATAGATAACTGACTAGCACCATTTCTCACTTTCTTTAACACAAGGGGGAGGGGGGGATGGTTTGTAATGTCTCTCAGGCTGACAAGCTGAAGACAGTCAGACATTTTGGAGATTATGAACGCGCTCCATGGAAACAACTTCCTAACATCTGACTTTATATTCAATGTCAACACAGCTTTCTTTTCCGGAAACGCCAGATATAATTCGTCTACACTCTGTGATGAAATTCAACATACAATCTGTGTATATACATTTTATCCGAGTAATCCGACAAGTCTTCCAAGTCATTTGCCATCTCTTCCAGAACTACAATGTATTCGGTGAGCTCAAATTTACTGTTTTTTTGTTGTTACTTACTCCCTACGTAGGCTGTACTGTTGTTTTGAAATGAACACTGTGTTTCACTGCTAGCTGTTAACTAATTTCACCCCGTCTTCCATTATTGAGCTATTAATGACATGAAAAGTTGATTTCAAAATAAAAGGCCAGCCTGCATAGAAAAACTAATTGTTTAAAACAAATCTATAGCGACTGTGGACAAATACATAAAGAATCTATTATATTTGTTCTCCCTGAAATTGAACTCCGTTTCGAAATCCTTGCTTTCCTTCGACGCTTTTGGTATGTACGCGTTGAATAACACGGATGACAGGCTATAGGCCCGTGTGTCTCCCTTTGCATTTAGTGCCTCCACTTCACGTCCTCCGACCATTGTAGGTGAAGTCTGGAGTATCACCCTGCATTTCATCGCTCTTAACTTCGCAATTTGAAAGAGCGTTTTCCAGTCTCCATTTCCGTAACATTCATTCAGCTCTTCAAATGCTGTAAATGTAGACCTCACTAACTACAACCTCTCTCATAAGATAATTTGTAAGACCGGCATTACTTGGCGTGCTCCTGTGTTCGTCAAAAATCCAAACTAGTCCACCTCACGGTCGACTTCTATCAGTCTTTCCATCATTCTTCAGAGAATATGTTTCAGCATATTACAAGTATCAGTTATCAGACAAACTGTTCGAAGTAATGGCTACAATTTATGTAACCCGAAACTACTGTATTTCATCGTTATTTATAATTTTGCAGTATTGCTGCATTTGAGTCAAGTGACAAACAGCCAGGCAGGCTAAGAATGGCAGAAGTGAAGACCGTAACGCGGTGTGTGTGCTGATCCGAGGCAGAGCGGCTCAGGGTAGCGGTCGAGCACCTCTGAAGGTAGCGACGAGTGCGCGGAGTCAGTCACGTTTTGAGAAGGGTTTGATGGCTTATGTGAAAAAATAGTGGCCACCTCGTGCCTTTTTTCAGTTTTCAGCGATTATTCACGTAAAGGGCTGCACGGGCGCTGAAAAGTGTGAAGAACGAACATCCAGTGTGTTGTGGGTTGGCAGGAAAGCCAACACCGGGTACTAGAGGAAGCCGAAAGGCACGCGTTTTAGCTCACGCAGGCTGGCGTGGGGTCTGGAACAGGACAAGGAAATTAGACTTTAGAAAAACGGACGTAGCTGGTGGAATACTTAACTTTAATCCATTAATGGTGAACGTCGCTCTTGACGGTACATTATTCGTAATATCAATAGTAACTGGTAATGGCGCCTTGCTAGGTCGTAGCAATTGACGTAGCTGAAGGCTATGCTAACTATCGTCTCGGCAAATGAGAGCGTATTTTGTCAGTGAACCATCGCTAGCAAATTCAGCTGTACAACTGGGGCGAGTGCTAGGAAGTCTCTCTAGACCTGCCGTGTGGCGGCGCTCGGTCTGCAATCACTGATAGTGGCGACACGCGGGTCCGACGTTTACTAACGGACCGCGGCCGATTTAAAGGCTACCACCTAGCAAGTGTGGTGTCTGGCGGTGACACCATACAGTGATTTATTTATTCTGAAGCAGAGTGCCTCAACACTACTCCCACACATACAGTTCTCTCCTGTGTACTGATGACGAATGTCTTCGATGTACTAGTTTTGTGGACCACTGTACTGCGAACAGCATGCTCAACTTTTGTATACATCACTTTACGGTTTCCTCATTATTTCCCATTTGCAGTTTTGCCGATTTATTAGACTCATCGTGTAAGCCAGTGATTAACTTCTAACACTGTAAGAGACGGAACGTAAATCTTCAACGACGCAACACGTCTATAACCACCCTACTCACATAGCGATAAAAATCAAAAGCTTCAATTTTTGAAAACTTATGGTAAAACTTACAACGATAAAACATTTTTTACAAAATAGTGTTTCGGAATTCAAGTTTTTAAAACATAATTTCTTATAATCAAAAGAGCAAAACTACAAGATTTAATATAAACTGCACGTGCTTCACTCTGTCTCCGTAGCAGTGTCACTTTGGTCCCTATTTCTGTTCGATACATATCGGCAACAGTCGGCAGTCTTCGTAACTATGACGTCATGTTTGTAACTCCTGTCAAGCTTCTCGGTGAATGTATGTCCATTATTAATGAATAAAGCATTTGACGATGAATGACGATGAATATATTCCTGTCCATTGACGTCACGTACTTTTCCGACTTCCCGAAGAGTTAGGAAAAACAGAACACTGTGTTACAGTAGACACGGAGTTAGATACACTCCTGGAAATTGAAATAAGAACACCGTGAATTCATTGTCCCAGGAAGGGGAAACTTTATTGACACATTCCTGGGGTCAGATACATCACATGATCACACTGACAGAACCACAGGCACATAGACACAGGCAACAGAGTATGCACAATGTCGGCACTAGTACAGTGTATATCCACCTTTCGCAGCAATGCAGGCTGCTATTCTCGCATGGAGACGATCGTAGAGATGCTGCATGTAGTCCTGTGGAACGGCTTGCCATGCCATTTCCACCTGGCGCCTCAGTTGGACCAGCGTTCGTGCTGGACGTGCAGACCGCGTGAGACGACGCTTCATCCAGTCCCAAACATGCTCAATGGGGGACAGATCCGGAGATCTTGCTGGCCAGGGTAGTTGACTTACACCTTCTAGAGCACGTTGGGTGGCACGGGATACATGCGGACGTGCATTGTTCTGTTGGAACAGCGAGTTCCCTTGCCGGTCTAGGAATGGTAGAACGATGGGTTCGATGACGGTTTGGATGTACCGTGCACTATTCAGTGTCCCCTCGACGATCACCAGTGGTGTACGGCCAGTGTAGGAGATCGCTCCCCACACCATGATGCCGGGTGTTGGCCCTGTGTGCCTCGGTCGTATGCAGTCCTGATTGTGGCGCTCACCTGCACGGCGCCAAACACGCATACGACCATCATTGGCACCAAGGCAGAAGCGACTCTCATCGCTGAAGACGACACGTCTCCATTCGTCCCTCCATTCACGCCTGTCGCGACACCACTGGAGGCGGGCTGCACGATGTTGGGGCGTGAGCGGAAGACGGCCTAACGGTGTGCGGGACCGTAGCCCAGCTTCATGGAGACGGTTGCGAATGGTCCTCGCCGATACCCCAGGAGCAACAGTGTCCCTAATTTGCTGGGAAGTGGCAGTGCGGTCCCCTACGGCACTGCGTAGGATCCTACGGTCTTGGCGTGCATCCGTGGGTCGCTGCGGTCCGGTCCCTGGTCGACGGGCACGTGCACCTTCCGCCGACCACTGGCGACAACATCGATGTACTGTGGAGACCTCACGCCCCACGTGTTGAGCAATTCGGCGGTACGTCCACCCGGCCTCCCGCATGCCCACTATACGCCCTCGCTCAAAGTCCGTCAACTGCACATACGGTTCACGTCCACGCTGTCGCGGCATGCTACCAGTGTTAAAGACTACGATGGAGCTCCGTATGCCACGACAAACTGGCTGACACTGACGGCGGCGGTGCACAAATGCTGCGCATCTAGCGCCATTCGACGGCCAACACCGCGGTTCCTGGTGTGTCCGCTGTGCCGTGCGTGTGATCATTGCTTGTACAGCCCTCTCGCAGTGTCCGGAGCAAGTATGGTGGGTCTGACACACCGGTGTCAATGTGTTCTTTTTTCCATTTCCTGGAGTGTATTTAGCAAATGCTTTAAATGTCGTTTGTCTTCTACTGATTGAGTTGTATTACACTTCAATGATTTAAGCTCCTGTTCATTACAACAAATACGCAACACATTGAACGTTAATTCCGTGTGCGATTTGTACCACGGCAGTGCTCACATGTGCCGGCGCAGTGGCAGATTACAGCTACAAGTGGACTGTTTTCAATCTCCGGTGCAGCTTTGTTACTACGAGTTCAAAAATAAGTCTCTGGGAGGTGCCGGAACACCGTCCCAGCTCTTTCTGTTCGAAATTGAGCCCTAATATAAACTGTGACAAGATATTCCCTTTCCTATCACCCTTTTACACTGTCACTGACGAAAGAAAACATCGTTCCATACCTATGTAAGACGGCTGATACCATAGAGGCAGGTGTAACACACTGCCGGCCATTGAGCTAATAAGTAACTGTGGTTTCTGCATGAAACCACCACGTTCTTTAAGCACCAGTGCCTTTAGCGTGAAAGCATTGCTACTGGTACGGTGACGTGTTTCTTCGAATGCAGTGCTTTGTAGCAGTCACAGTGTTCAAAGCAACAGTCGACCCAGAGATTCGCCACGTGATTGTAGGAGACTGTGACGTTCTCTTCTTTTATAGCGGCGATGTTAAGGAGACGCCTGATAGCGAAAGTGGAGTCTAAAGTTATTGTTATGTAAATATGAGTCTATTTTACTACTTTAACGAGTGGTTTCGAAGTGCAGTCGCTGTGGCAGTATACAGTTTTGATTAAATATTTATTAAATTTTAGGCCCATTTTTGCTTGTTATTTACGACTATAATTTGTTTATTATCATGAGTTCATGGAAGATTCATGATGTGGGATTGTGTCTATGAAAAATGTGAATTAGCTTTGAAATACATCACATGAAAAGATGGGTGATTGAAAACTGTGTGTCTCAATGGTTCGTTTCTTGTGATAATAAAGGTTAATCATGTAAACATTCTAAAATTATATTTGTTTCATATTGGTCGGGCTCAAAAGGTTAGAATTGCAACACCATCTACGTGATTACTTTGCTATTCACAATAAAGTGCCTGGCGTTCAATGAACCACCTTCAAGCTGTCTCTCTACTCTCGAACGGCACGCGGGAAAAACGAACGCTTAAAATTTTCCGTGCGAGCCCTGATTTCTCTTATTTTATCGTGATGATCATTTCTCCCTCTGTAGGTGATTGCCAACAGAATGTTTTCGCAATCGGAGAAGAAAACTGGTGATTGAAATTTCATGAGAAGATCCCGTCTGTAATGGTCGCCTGGTCGTAGATATTGCTAA
The DNA here is from genome assembly GCF_023864275.1 of Schistocerca cancellata. Classification (NCBI taxonomy): domain Eukaryota; kingdom Metazoa; phylum Arthropoda; class Insecta; order Orthoptera; family Acrididae; genus Schistocerca; species Schistocerca cancellata. The sequence goes on from NC_064634.1 coordinate 513,298,838, forward strand.
TTGCTATAATCGCACTATTCCACTCCCATTTACGGAGCTTGTTAGCACTTGATGTTAGGTTGGCGCCATTACAATGCATTGTAGTAATCACTGCTGCTTGCTGGATCGCTGCTGTGTCTCGATGTTGATGCTGGCTCTAAATCTGGTTGTCTAGGGTTAAAAACATGAGGTCCCGTGTTTTGTTTTATGTGCTTTTGATGATAAAGGATGAACGAAACCAACAAATATGTAAACTTCAAATATTTATTTCTCTGCTGGCCATCTTAATTCCACTGTCCACCAAAGACTATGACACAACACAACTTCCTTTACATGTTCTTTGCATTCTTTATCCACCTCAAACAATAACACACAAACACACTGTACCAAAGTGACATTCCGACTGCTTCTCGACCCTTCTTGCTGCTCGTATTTATAACATTGTCAAAGAACTACTAAAAAGAGATATAGTTTACAAGTCACATGTACATCTGTTATCACAATTTGTGCAGAAAAGTTATTAATTTGCATCGAGTGACATAATTTAACATGTTATTAAAATGACAGACAGATTTGTTGACTTGACAGAATAATTCTTTGTTACAAAAAGTCCGTTTTCTAGAAGTTTGTCAATTGACTTCTCTAATTTGCATAAATAAGTAATTAACATGAATTATTAAGAAATACATTGGTTTTCGTCTAAAACAGGATTGATTTCGTGAATACTAAGTGAAACCGCTCCTAGTGAACAAATAGGTTTCACTGGGTGATTTTTATTTAAGGAGATCCAAAATACCTAAGTTGTACACTATTTTTCGTACTTCATATTAATTATTTAAGATGAACTCAGTGTTTTTACATGATGACATTTGCTGTATCAGTGATCAAGTGATATTAACTTTTGTGTGGGTTAGTTATTCAGTATAATTTAATGGGTTGACTGTTTATGGAGACATGTTACGCAATCATTGTTAACATACACAATAACTTTTCTATAATCATAAATACTCGTTAAACTGGTTGAATTTGGAGGGTATCGCATACTTCGGTACAGTAAAGCTTTTAATATGTTCCGTTACAATACCCCCCACGGGTAATATCATTTACAGAATGTTAATGATATTAGCCGACTAGGACAAATGTGTCAAATGGTTAAAATTTGGAAAAGTACTGCTTTAATAAAAATTTTTTTTTTTTTTTTTTTTGTTTTACTATGCATAATGTGAATGTATGCAATGACCGTTACACCGTTCCAAAATGACTTTTTCCCGCAAATATTTTAGTTGTGTTGTTTCAAATGCACTTTGTGTTATGTCATTCAGTATGACAGCATAATAAAATAATTAGTAATATATGAAAGTAAAAAAAATGTTAATCTTTGCTCCCAGTGAGCCACATGGAAAATGATTAAAAACAGACACAAATATATCACAGGCGATTTTAAGATATATCAAAAATATATGTAAATTATTTCAAAGTCAGTTCTCATTGAGTCACAGATTAATCAAGATAATAGAAGGAACATAAATATATTACATAGATGGACAGGTCATATGTCCATAGGAAAATATTGCAACTGTCTGCTCTTTTTGAGCCACATAAAAGAAATGAAAACAAAGAACATAAATATAAGTATGGACATGATATATAAACACAAACACTAGAGAAGTCACATGTGTGAATATAATATGCACTTGCAAAAAAAGGAAATATTTAAAAAACTGGTCTCCCATTGAGACGCATAGTCAAGACAGTACAAGAACATATTAATACTAAAATTGGACACTTAAATTGGTCACAACATAACATAAACATCAAACTTGGTGAACATCTGATTAACTGTAGAAAATTGTACACAAATCTTATGCCTAAGAACACAATAGTCACAAAATGATGGGTCTTGCACAACAATTTTTTCATTGTCTTTTATTTGGTGCAAGTATGTCCCATATTCAACAATACAAAAGGAAAGTAATAAATGTTTGTCACCTTCTTGCCCGTTGCAAGTAAAGAAGATGTCTCAAAATTTAATATTCAATAGTGACAATATAAATATAAAAACATTCTCTCAGAGATCTGGAACTTCTCCAGGGTCTGTAGGATGAGTGGTAGTTGCTATTAGACACACCCAGTAAAAAACTTTGCTGATAATGTGCTTTATGGAAAATGGGTAAGTAACTGTATTCAAACAGGGAAATGTGCTTAACCATGTTTATATGGTTTCAATTCAGTGATGTTTCTTAATCCAAATAACCTTCTTGATCTGGGAAAGATAAGTCTATACGCATTAGGATGTGGGCTTTCTTTTATTTCAAATGGACAAATGTCAATGTTTACTTTAACATATGGACAACCTAGCTCAACATCTTTGTCTATTTCAGTATTTTCAAGTAATAGATCATTTTCAATTTCTTTAGTTCCTAAGTCTAATGTCTCTTTCCTACACTTAGACACATCCCTCTCTGTTTGCAAAGCATTGACATTTAAACATAAACCTTTATTTGCATCCGTTCCTTTTAACACTGTGTTGTCACTTAAACTACTGTTTTCACCCCCTTTTTTATAAAGTCCACTACGGATTCTTGTCCACCATGTAGGATACAAGGTTGCACTTACCTTAGCTAATTCTTTCCAAAAGGCATCTTTGTTTATACAGTTTCCATAGTTGTTCCACAAAACTTCTAAAAACTTTTCCCCTTTCTCTTGAAAACACACATTTACATTCCATCCCTTTATATTTTCTTTAATATTATTATTATTACCATTCTCATAGATTAGTGTTTCATAGTTCCCAATAGGCAATAGCTTGTCCTCAGATACACATTCCCTAGTCTGCATTTCACTTACATTAACCTCATTATGGCTCTGAGCACTATGGGACTCAACTGCTGTGGTCATAAGTCCCCTAGAACTTAGAACTACTTAAACCTAACTAACCTAAGGACAGCACACAACACCCAGCCATCACGAGGCAGAGAAAATCCCTGACCCCGCCGGGAATCGAACCCGGGAACCCGGGCGTGGGAAGCGAGAACGCTACCGCACGACCACGAGATGCGGGCCACCTCATTATGACCCATGTTTGTCACACCACTTACCTTTACCTCATCATCACTTTTCAATTCTACAAATACTTTTATTTTTTCCTCCACACTCTCATCAACAACCTCACTTGATTTAGGATCATTATTTAAATGTCCCTCTATTACTTCTTCCTCCTCCTCCGCAACAACCCCATCTTCAATTTCCCCCCTATGTATCTGAATCTCAGCAACTGAGTCTTTGGCTCCATTAAACACTTCGTCATCCCCTTTCTTATCAAATAAACCCCCCAAAATAGATTCTATTTGTGGTGTGTCTGACTTGATATTAACACCAGTATCTTTTTCAGCCCAACTATGGAACTCTGCAATACCTTCAACTTCTGCACTTTCACTAACTACCTGTGCTTGAACACTGTTTTTATTAACTGTATCACTTTTCCTCATAGTATCCCAAAACCTTTTATTAAATTCTAATTTATTCATCCTAACAACATCAGTGTTTTCATGGTACTTACTCTTTACATTGTATCCTCTCCTTTTCGAGTTTCGGTTATGTGTTGTCCTATCATAATATTGTCTAGCCCCAAAACTACAGACATCTAGTGGGACTGTCCACCGTTTCCCGGCTGGTTCCCTCGGTCTGTCCGTTTGTAGTTGTCGTTTTGTTCACTAGTTTCAGCAAACCCCCTTCTATCTTGTTCTCTTCCCCAATACCTACTTCTATCATTCCTGTTATCTCTCCTCCATCCTCCCTCCTGTGTATTGTTTCTGAAATCATTTTCATATCTCCTATCTCCCCTATTTGGAGCATTATTTCCAGAATTTTCAAAGTCTCTCCTCCCATAATAATCTCTATTTACATTCCTGTTCCACCCCCCATACTGGTTGTTGCCAGAGCCAAAACTTTGGTTATTTTCTCTTTCCAAGGCCATATCTAATCTATCTACAAATTTCAGGAACTCTTCCATTGAATCATCTGGTCCATGGACCAATTCCCACTGCAGTCTCTCTGGTAACCTTCTTTTTAAAACATCAATTTGTGTCATAATATCAAAAGAGTTATTCAAGTGAGCAAGCTTTTTCAATTGATCTCTGCAAAATTTTTGCGTTCCCCCTACTTTCCCTCTATACACTGGTCCATTTAGAAATTCTGACTTTAATCTGGCTTGTATGGATTGTGACCAAAATTTGCAAATAAATTTAGCTTCAAACTCTTCAAAAGTATTCCAAGAATCATTCTCATTTGCCCAGGATAGGGCCTCCCCTTCTAGAAACCGTTTTACTAGCTTATTTTTTATGTTATCTGACATTCCTACCACAAACATATCCTTACATTGGTGAATAAAGTCAATAGGGTGCAGATTTTCACCAGGAAAGCATTTCACTTGGATGTGCCCATACATTGTATTTTGATTGTAAATCTTTTGTTTGGACATCAATGCGTCCTCCAATTGTGTACATTTAGTGTGTATATTTTCTACTTTTGTATCTACATTAGTGGTATACAGGTTGTATTCTTGTTTAAGGTTTTCTGAAGTTTTGTCTATTCTCTGATGTAATCTTTCAACTTCAGTATCTACTCTGTTGTAGATGACAGCAATGCTGTCTGTGTTAGCTTGTATGTTTTCATTTAAACTTTCAACTTTAACTTGAAATTCTTTTCTGAAGTGTATCAACTGTTCTCTAGTGTCCTTACTGAAGGTAGTTTTAATTTCCTCACACTTCTCATTGAGATGAGTACTTAATACATCAAAATTGAAACTTAACTTATCCAGTCTATCTGTGTTTTCTTTCAGTTTCACACTTATTTCTTCACTGGATTGTTTAAGTTGCGAGCTTAATTGAGTTGCAAACCCTGCTAGCCACTCTGTTAAGTTTAATTGTTCACCATCCCCTGGTTCAATTTTTACATTTCCTACGATCTCATCACTCTCAGGTAGAGACATGTTAATTATTAATTATTTTAAATGACAACAACAACAAAATACCTTGCTTTATGCTATGATGTCGTGATCGGTGTTCCTGTTGGTTTCTTCACTTCTATTCGGTTTTATTGAAGCTGAGGTCTTGATTGATGACTTCTGTTGACATAATCCAGACGTTAATCTTCCGAGCGGTGTGATGATGGTTTTTGGTAGTCGCACAAACACACTTTATTTATTTATTTATTTTTGACATATTTTCACTGTTGCCACACTGCACAAATAAACTTTTTTTTTGGATTGCTAAGCACTTACGAAATTTATCGTTGCACTATTATCATCGATGCACTTAAAGATCCCGGACGAGCCCCCACTTTTGTAATGGTCGCCTGGTCGTAGATATTGCTAATTGCTATAATCGCACTATTCCACTCCCATTTACGGAGCTTGTTAGCACTTGATGTTAGGTTGGCGCCATTACAATGCATTGTAGTAATCACTGCTGCTTGCTGGATCGCTGCTGTGTCTCGATGTTGATGCTGGCTCTAAATCTGGTTGTCTAGGGTTAAAAACATGAGGTCCCGTGTTTTGTTTTATGTGCTTTTGATGATAAAGGATGAACGAAACCAACAAATATGTAAACTTCAAATATTTATTTCTCTGCTGGCCATCTTAATTCCACTGTCCACCAAAGACTATGACACAACACAACTTCCTTTACATGTTCTTTGCATTCTTTATCCACCTCAAACAATAACACACAAACACACTGTACCAAAGTGACATTCCGACTGCTTCTCGACCCTTCTTGCTGCTCGTATTTATAACATTGTCAAAGAACTACTAAAAAGAGATATAGTTTACAAGTCACATGTACATCTGTTATCACAATTTGTGCAGAAAAGTTATTAATTTGCATCGAGTGACATAATTTAACATGTTATTAAAATGACAGACAGATTTGTTGACTTGACAAAATAATTCTTTGTTACAAAAAGTCCGTTTTCTAGAAGTTTGTCAATTGACTTCTCTAATTTGCATAAATAAGTAATTAACATGAATTATTAAGAAATACATTGGTTTTCGTCTAAAACAGGATTGATTTCGTGAATACTAAGTGAAACCGCTCCTAGTGAACAAATAGGTTTCACTGGGTGATTTTTATTTAAGGAGATCCAAAATACCTAAGTTGTACACTATTTTTCGTACTTCATATTAATTATTTAAGATGAACTCAGTGTTTTTACATGATGACATTTGCTGTATCAGTGATCAAGTGATATTAACTTTTGTGTGGGTTAGTTATTCAGTATAATTTAATGGGTTGACTGTTTATGGAGACATGTTACGCAATCATTGTTAACATACACAATAACTTTTCTATAATCATAAATACTCGTTAAACTGGTTGAATTTGGAGGGTATCGCATACTTCGGTACAGTAAAGCCTTTAATATGTTCCGTTGCACGTCGCAACGAAAAACGCCTTTGTTTTAATGATTGCCACTCCAATTCACGTAACATGTCTGTGTCACTATCTCCCCTATTTCTCGATAATACAAAACGAGCTGCCCTTCTTTGTACTTTTTCGATGTCATCCGTCAGTCCCACCTGATGCGGATCCCACACCGCACAGCAGTACTCCAGAATACGAGGGACAAGCGTAGTGTAAGCAGTCTCTTTCGTATACCTGTTGCACCTTCTGAGTGTTCTGCCAATGAATCGCAGTCTTTGGTTTGCTCTATCCACAATATTACCTACGAGTATGTGATCGTTCCAACTTATGTTATTTGTAATTATAATCCATAAGTGTGTAGTCGAATTTACAGCCTTCAGATTTGTGTGACTTAACGCGTAATCGAAATTTAGCGGATTTCATTTAGTATTCATGTGAATAACTTCACACTTTTCTTTATTCAGAGTCAATTGCCACTTATCGCACCATACAGATATCTTATCTAAATCAATTTGCAATTCGTTTTGGTCATCTAATGACTTTACAAGTCGGTATATGACAGCATCATCTGCAAACAACCTAAGACGGCTACTCACAAGGGAACCTCCCCATCGCACCCCCCTCATATTTAGTTATAAGCTGGCACAGTGGATAGGCATTGAAAAACTGAACACAGATCAATCGAGAAAACAGGAAGAAGTTGTGTGGAACTATGAAAAAAATAAGCAAAATATACAAACTGAGTAGGCTATGCGCATGATAAGCAACTTCATGGAGAGCGAAGGCTTAGGAGCGCCGTGGTCCCGTGGTTAGCGTGAGCAGCTGCAGAACGAGAAATCCTAGGTTGAAGCCTTCCCTCGAGTCAAAAAAATTTTTTTTTTCGCAAAGCTATGATCTGTCCGTTCGTTCATTGACGTCTCTGTTCACTGTAATAAGTTTCGTGTCTGTGTTTTGCGACCGTGCGATTAGTAGACGAAAGGACGTGCCTCTCCAATGGGAACCGATAACATTTGATAGCAAGGTCATAAGTCAACCGATTCCTCCGCAGGAAAACACGTCTGATATATTCTATACGACACTGGTGACGGCATGTGCGTCACATAATTATCTGAAAATAAAAAATTAAAGTTTTCAGTTGAGGGAAGATTTGAACCAAGGACCCTCCATTCTGCAACTGCTCACGCTAACCACGAGACCACGGCGCGCCTGAACGCACGTCCTCCTTGATGTTGCCTATGTTGCACATGGACTACTCGGTTTGTATATTTTGCTTATTTTTTACATAGTTCCACACAACTTCTTCCTGTTTTCTCGATTGATCTGTGTTCAGTTTTTCAAGGGCTATCCACTGTGCCAACTTATAACTAAATCTGAGGGGGGTGCGATGGGGAGGTTCCCTTGTCAGATTGTCTCCTATGTCGTTAGTATAGATCAGCAACAATAGAGAGCCTATAACACTTCCTTGGGGAACGCCGGATATTATTTCTGTTTTACTCGATAACTTTCCGTCTATTACTACGAACTGTGACCTTTCTGACAGGAAATCACGAATCCAGTCGCAAAACTCAAGCGATGTTCCTTAGGCACGCAGTTTGGTTGGAAGACGCTTATGGGGAACCATGTCGGAAGCCTTCTGGAAACCTAAAAATATGGAATCAATTTGACATCCCCTGTCGATAGCACTCAATACTTCATGTGTATAAAGAGCTAGTTGTGTTTCGCAAGAACTCTATTTTCTGAATTCGTGCTGACTATGTGTCAATAAATCGTTTTCTTTGAGGTACTTCATAACGTTCGAATACAGCATATGTTTCAAAACCCTACTGCAAATCGTCATTAGTGATATGGGCCTGTAATTCAGCGGATTACTCCTACTTCCCTTTTTGGGTATTGATGTGACCTGAGCAATTTTCCAGTCCTTAGGTACGGATCTTTCTGCGAGCGAGCGGTTATATATAATTGCTAAACATGGAGCTATTGTATCAGCATACTCTGGGAGGAACCTGACTGGTACATAATCTGAACCGGAGGCCTTGGCTTTGTTAACTGATTTAAGCTGCTTTGGTGCACCGAGGATATCCACTTCTATGTTTCTCATCTTGGCAGTTGTTGTTGGTTGGGATTCAGGAATATTTGCTCCGTCTTCTTTGTTGAAGGAGTTTCGGAAAACCGTGTTTAGTAATTCTGCTTTGGTCCCACTGTCATCAGTGACTTCACCGTTCTTATCGCACAGCGAAGGTATTGATTGCGCCTTGCCACTGGTGAGCTTTATGTATGACCAGAATCTCTTTGGGTTTTCTGCCAGGTTTCGAGACAGAATTTCGTTGTGGAAATTCTTAAAAGTATGTCGCATTGAATATGGGCTACATTTCGAACTTCTGAAAAACTTTTCCAGTCTTGGAGATTTTGCGTTCTTTACATTTGGCATGTTTTTTTGGCGCTTCTGCAACAGCGATCTGACCCGTTTTGTGTACCATGGGGGATGAGTACTATCACTTATTAATTTATGTGGTATATATCTCTCAATTGCTGTTGATACTATCTCTTTGACATCATTCCACAACTTTACTATGCTTACATGATCAGATGGGAAGGAGTGAAGACTGTCTTAAAAAGGCGTTAAGAGCGTATTTATCAGCTTTTTTGAATAGATATACTTTGCGTTTCTTTTTGATGGTTGTAGGTGTTACGGTATTCAGCCTAGCAGCAACTGCCTTGTGGTCGCTGTTCCCTGTATTCGTCACGATACTCACTATTTGTCCAGGATTATTTGTTGCTAAGACGTCAAGTATGCTTTCGCAACCATTTATGGATCGAGAGAGCGCATGAACTAATTGTCCAAAATAATTTTATGAGGAAGCATTCAGTACAATTTCAGTTGACGTTTTATGCCTGCCGCCGGCTTTAAACGTATATTTTTTCCAGCATATCGAGGGAAGAATGAAGTCACCACCGACTACAATTGTATAGTGGGGTATCTATTTGAAATGAGACTCAAGTTTTAAAATGGTTCAAATGGTTCTGAGCACTATGCGACTTAACGTCTGAGGTCATCAGTCGCCTAGAACTTAAAACTAATTAAACCTAACTAACCTAAGGACATCACACACATCCATGCCCGAGGCAGGATTTGAACCTGCGACCGTAGCGGTCGCTCGGCTCCAGACTGTAGCGCCTACATCCGCACGGCCACTCCGGCCGGCCGACTCAAGTTTTCTTTGAACTGTTCAGCAACTATATCTTCTGAGTCGGTAAAACGAGCCAATTAATAGTTTAGTCCGATTGTCAGGTATAACTTCTACCCATTCTATTTCGCAAGAATTATCTACTTCAATTTCACTACAAGCACTGACAGCAATAAATACCCCACCACCAACTGTATTTAATCCATGCTTTCAGAAAATTGTTAGATCGTTTGAAAAAATTTCGGTTGAACTTGTTTCTGCCGGCCGCGGTGGTCTCGCGGTTCTAGGCGCGCAGTCCGGAACCGCGCGACTGCTACGGTCGCAGGTTCGAATCCTGCCTCGGGCATGAATGTGTGTGATGTCCTTAGGTTAGTTAGGTTTAAGTAGTTCTAAGTTCTAGGGGACTGATGACCACAGCTATTAAGTCCCATAGTGCTCACAGCCATTTGAACCATTTTTGAATTTATTTCTGGCTTAGGCAGCTTTCTGTACCTATAACTATTTAAGCTTCAGTGCCTTCTATTAGGGCTTGGAGCTCTGGTTCTTTCCCAACACAGCTACGACAATTTACAATACTGATCGTTTCTACAGCTACTTTACTGTGTTTCACCTGCTCCCTTTTAGATGGATATACTTTCTGTGGTTCCCTGAGACCCTCTAACCTAAAAAACCGCTCAGTCCACGCCACGCAGCACCCGCTACCCGTGTAGCCGCCTCCTGTGTGTAGTGGACTCCTGACCTGTTAAGCGGAACCAGGAACCCACCACCCAATGGCGCATGTCAAGGAATCTGCAGCCTACAGGGTCACAGAACCGCCTGAGCCTCTGATTCAGACCCTCCACTCGGTTCTGCACCAAAGGACCACAGTCGGTTCTATCGACGATGCTGCAGATTGTGAGCTCCACCTTAATCCCAGAAGCAAGACCTTCAGTCTTTACCATTTCGGCTAGCCGCCTGAAACCAGAGAGAATCTCCCCTGATCCAAAGCGACACACGTCATTAGTACCGACATGAGTCACCACCTGCAGTTGGCTGCACTCTGTACTCTTCATGGCCTCTGGAAGCACCCTTTTCACGTCTGGAACTATTCCCTCTGGTATTCACACAGATTGCACACTGGTTTCCTTCCTCTCCTTGGCAGCCATGTTCCTAAGAGGACCCATTACACAAACCCACATCGTCAGCCACAGACGACGCCCGAAACCCGTTCCTCAAACAAACCGGGGAGGCCCTACGATTGGCCCCTCGGAAAGTTTTTCACTGTTGCCAGACTTTGGAATGATCTCTACCTCGACCACGTGTGAGGGGTCAAGCTCAGTACCAGGGACGGCCACAGCAGTAGACCGATTGGGGCTAGATGTCCCTTGCATCCACGCTTCCGATCCCCCACAGTGATGCGTCTTGGCAGCAGCCTCAAGCTGGGTGATGGAAGTCAACACAGCCTGGAGCTGTGAGTGAAGGGTTGCCAAGTCAGCTCGCATCTGCACACAGCAGTCACAGTTCCTATCCATTACTGCAGTCGCTCCTGTTTGTAGCTCGTAAAAATATGTAACAAACGATTGGTGTACTCGGCACATTAGCAGCAGGAATTCGAAGTGCTTTCTGTCTCTAACGGTCTAACCAACACAGACACTAACCAAAACAAACAAAAGCCTATACGATCGAGGGTCGATACCAACGGCGGTACTATACGCTACGCTGCTATTAAAATAGAAGTTTGCACCTAGAAAGCACTCGAACACGCAAGAAATTACAAAACATCTAGTAACTACACAGGTATCTGTAAATAAGTCTCTCCTGTTTGAAGCTCGTAAAAATATGTAACAAACGAACCAGATTGGATAACAAATGACGACGTTTTACCCATGGCGGATATACAGTATTGCGGGATATATGTGCATTTAAATTTGTAGCTGATTTCGGAGTATACAGATTGCGAAATTTGACAGAGGTGCCACCTCTGTTACCAACAATGGTCCTGGCCCAGCTGGACAAGAGCAGAACTGGACTCGTATGACACATACTGGGGCGTCGTTCCTCGCTGATTCAGCTGTGTGTCAGAGCTGATCAGCTGCAGTGTCTGTTGAATGCTGGTGAACCAGTGTCTCGTCAACACACGGACAGATGTTTCCAGTGGGTAACTAATCTGTGGAATGTGTTGGCCAAGGCAATGCCCTCTGTATCGAGGTAGGTCAGAACAGCACGAGAGACATACGGTCTTGTATTATTCTGAGGGATGTTCAATGCAACACATTTATTTCTGGAAGCAAATTGGTTCTATTCAGGATTACAATACACTCCATTACTTCTCACTCTTTTGGCTACAATACCGTTCTGTTCAACATAATCTCCGTTCACTGCGACGGCCTTACACCACCTTACTCGAAGGGCCTGTATGCCCGCATGGTACCACTCAACTGGTCGTTGTCGGAGCCAAATTCTTGCTGCGCCAATAACATCCACATCCTCCACGTACTGATTCCCACAGAGTGCATTGTTCATTGGGCCAAAGAGATAGAACTCGAAAGGTCCGACATCAAGACTGTGGGGTTGATGAGAAAGAACAATCCAATGAACTTTTGTGAGCTCCTCGCGGGTGCACAGACTTGTGTGGTGCCTGACGTTGTCATGGAGAAGTTCGTTTGCATTTTTGTGGCGACGAACACGTCGAAGTCCTTATTTCAATTTCCTGAGGGTAGCACAACAACTTTGATGGTTGCACCACGAAAGACTAGTGTGTAAACACTACCAACAGAGATGTCCAGTTGTGCAGCTAAGTATTTGACAGAGATCCGTAGGTGACCTCGAATGAGACTGACCGCACATTCCAACACTGCAAGAGTCAGCTGTGTGCGACCGACTGGCATGCGGCAGATCAGACAGGTTTCCGGATCTCGTTGCGATGATGCATAAGCCTCACCCAAAGATTCACCGTGCTTTTGTTCATTGCCAGGTCTCCAAACTCATTCGGCAACCACCTATTATGCTCTAGATTTCCGCTAAAACGAACTCAGCTAGACGCTCTGATTGGAACGCACATTTTGAAAGCTACGTGTTGTGCTGTCACCGATCGCAACTTCGTGAAACTACAGGGGTTGCAGCGGCTGTATCCCACCGTGTCCCACAAAAAAATCCACTTCTTTTCCAACTGAAACTGGCCAAGAAAAAAATGTGTTGCATTAATTATTGAACGTCCATGGCATGTCGAAGGATAACGTCATGGTGACCTCGAAGATAGCGCACATCCACGTGGCTTAAAACGTCAGGAATGTAACACCTGCAGTCTGAGTTACCGGCTATGCGTGTTGACTACCCAGTGGAATCCGATACCTTCTTGCCTAGGTGCGGGTTCCTTACGGTGATGACGGATGCAAGATGACGTCGTTCATTTTCGTAGCACGCCGCACATTCGGGTACCGCCGTCGCGATGCGGTGCTCAGAACCTCGACTCGTCTGTAAAGACGCCGTGACGCCAGTTCTGCGGCCGCAGTTGCCGGCAGGTGCCCCACCCCCGGCTCGCTTCCCTGCGCTGTCGCGTCGGGCTGACAGTGCGAGGCGCTGCACGACTCGTCGCGCTGTCCGTCTACCTACTCGTCCAGCTGCTGACAAGGCCAGCTGCCGGCTCTAAGGGTGTGACGTGGCTGCACGATTCAGCACGGCCGAGCAAACAATGTCTGCCCTCTCGGGCGCTAATCGCATGCGGCCACTGACGCACTGAAAGAAGTTCAGTATGGCTGTCCTGAGCCCCTCGATTCCACATTTCCATAACGTGTGTGTGTGTGTGTGTCTAATTCAGCTATACAGCAATTTCGTAGGCCGTGGCAAGAAATTATCCTACAAAATGTATTTCGAATTAGGTTTCCTTGCGGTGTAACGATCCGATTATATTCACTGTATATTCTCTTTTTTATTCCTCAGGCGTTAGCTCCAAACGTGGAATTGAAAACATTTGCTGAGTTGTAGGATAAGGGCTGCAAGTGGAAGAAAATCGTTTTATTAACAGTTTTTGGGAAGTGTGTTGCGCGTTCGTTTACGAACCGCCTCGCAGCGTCACAGCCAGCGCGACTGACTCTCACTACCCGTACAGATGTTGCGGGGCCGGCGGAGGCGACAAAACCGTGAGCTGCGCAGCGCGGAACCTGCACGTGCCGCTGCGGCGCCACAGCAAGGTTTCCATAAGACTTTGTACACGCCAGTCACTGTTTTCTGCTCATTACCTACTCACGTAGTTCCTTTATTTGCTCCCTGATAGTGAATCAATTTCTCTAAAGGGGCGCAGTTGTTGTATTTTATTACTGAAGGAGATGTGTTTATTTCAGGGATAGGACTTTTATTTCACTGAGAGATACGAGTGACTGAGTGACGATTATTTTCCCATTAAATACACTGCGGTGTTTTCTGTTTAATGCTTGATACGTGAAGTGGCGAAAGTTACCTATTCCTTGATTGTGCCGGACGACTCCTCGGAATTGCTTCACGCGCGTATCGTCGGAACTTTTATTGTCGTACGAAACTGTGCTAAAACAACAGTCAGATCACATGTTTTACGGTTCCAGTGTCTCTGTTTCATTGGAAACTAGCTGCAGTGCCCGGTGTTGCCCGAGGTGTTTAATGTCTACCACACAAAGTGACTGGACCTGTGCCCTGTTGATACTCATAGCGAATGAAAGCAGCATGAGGAACTGCAGTCGCTTTAAATCGAAGGGCATATTTGAATCACTGGGATCAACGGAATACGACGAATGAACAGTTCTTCACTTGTACGACAAGATGATAAGTTGCGCCATCTGTAGTTACATTTGCGATAAGTATCTCATCGTGTTCTTGGTCGTCTTCTATTGTTTCAGCTCAGATCTCACTGTTTTAAGTAGGGCTGTGTTTGAGCACGACTCCAACTGTTCGAACAGTTCACGTCACAGTTTGGGAAATGTCGGTTCTGCTCGATCTTTTGATCGGCCTGCGATCTACCGACTTTTGTTGGTACTATACCCACTACCTTCAGTATGGCACTGTCGATTTTAGTAACAAAAATAACTGTGAAACACGGACTAAAATATCTTCTAGGGTATATATGATATGTAACAACGACAACTAATCACTAAATATTCCTCTCAAATTATCGAGCTTTCGCTCGTCCCGCGATCCAATTACGTTTGCTTGTGCTATCTCCAAGACGGGCATTGCCGTTGTACTTTATTCTCGCGATATTAATTACAGTCAGTTTACCACGATATAGTTCGTTCGTTAGTCATTTAATTTTTGTTAATTGTCTCATCTGACTTAAGAAATATATAGGGGATCGTGTAGAAATTTGAAGTAAATCGGACAAGAACATTTAGATATTTTTGGTAACAGCATACATATATGTTTCAAGTCAGATTATGATATCTTGTGTAAAAAGTGGTCTTCCCTTTGTCTTGGAGGTAAAGCGTGCAAAATTTCATCTACACCGGTGCAAAACTAGATTTGTATTAATTTCAAGCAAGTAAAGGGGATTTTTATGTTACGAATCTTGTCGATCGCATTGTTGCGTGATTACTGAATACCTAAGAAAACTGCACTTGGAAGTCTGTTGCGTGTACAAAGAACGGATTTAAACTGAGTCATGCTTTGGTAAGGAACCAAATATTTAAGGTGTTCCGCTGAATTTACTGTGTAGTGAAGGGACGTTAACAAGTTGAAGGTTAAGACTATTTTCGTTTCTGGACTACTGTATACAGTTAGAGGCCGGTAAACAGTCAGTCAGCTTGCGTGAATGGAAACTTGATACTGTAAACAACGGAGAGGTAACCTGCTCAAATGGTGCAGGTGGCAGAAATACACACAGTCAGTTGCAACGGAGTCAGAACAAAGACTGGACTGTGGCAGTAAACGGCGGAAAGGTGAATGAGAGGGGCTCCTTGTAAAATGAGAGGAGAGGTTTGAGTGGAAACGTGGAACAGCTCTGGCAGGGCGCTAACAGTTGACTTCTGTTTAATGCCTGTATTACTAAACAGGAAAGCTAACAGTCGAAACAAAGAGAAAGACATTCTTTCTGAGATCCAAGCCGCGGAATTGATGTAAACAATTCTAGTGCTGTTGTACAATAAATGTCATTCTGTACATACGTCTGCCATCCTACCTCTTCGTGTTCAGGCTGTATGTTTCATACTACGCATGAATCTCCTAAGTGATTGTACCGATGTAGGTGTTGAGCACCGATATCAAGGCAAGCGTGTACTGCTTCCATAAGATAAGTCAACTGTGACTCCTTCTTGACAAAACAGTCGTCGTTTTTAAGAAATAATGGAGAATGCAGCATAATTTTTCGATTTCGGTTACTCGTTTGATTTCAAAACAGGTGATAATAACTTCGATTGCACATGCTATAAAATTGGATCATCTGCAGAAAACTACTTAAATAATTAGAATTTCTAAAACAGCTTCATTATGGATTTACTCCTTTATGAATTTTGCTGTTAACATTATTCTAGGACTTGAAATCAACATTATCATCCATAAATATAGCTTATGAAGTAAATAACTTCACTATTGCAAATGAAATGAGTAATTACTGTACCACTGCTTCATGGACGTTTACATAGTTTGAAGAGTTAATGAACGTATCAAAAAATCTTACAAAAATGAAATAGTTTCTTAGTTAGTATTTGGTTACTTGCTACTCATTTATATGATTTACTTGTATGTAAATTATACTCTTTGAGGATGTCCATATATCGAAACTGGTATCAGTAACCATGACGTAGTTGTGTCAACAATGATGACCGAAGTACAAAGGACAACCAAAACAAGCAGAAAAATACGAGTATATATGCTCAGTAAACTAGATAAAAAGTCAGTAGTGTCATATGTCAATGAGGATCTTGAAACTTTAAGCTCAGGCCAGGAGCAAGCAGAGGAACTGTGGCACAAGTTGAGCATCAGGAATACCGGCGTTTGGGACCTACCTGGAAGGACCGCCCCCGGTCAGTTTGGCGGGTGACGTTTATCTTTTTTCACTTTAACTTCTTAAATTAATTCAGTACGGTATCTTTAAATGTCGCTACTGTATTTTTGTCACCCTACTGAAGTGTTATGCTTAAATTTTTCTATAGAAACTGTAATTAACTAAAGGTAAAGAAGCACAGCAAAAACTACAGCGTTAATACAATAATCACACAAACTAAACTATATTACGAAAGTTACAAACCCAAATAAATATATAATTGTAAAATAGCATTTCTTATCTCTATGACTTGCTCTGAATCAAAGTCCCAAACAGGCTTTAAACATATTTTTAGTAGAAAATTCGAAGAAAAATTATCATAAACTGCTGTGGCAATTACTAGAAAATAACATTGTCTTTCTCTATGATATGTTTTCAGTCAAAGCCACCGTCTTTAACAAAACACTTTGCATACCCGCACTAAACACTTCCAACACATAGACCACAAATGAACTTCTTGCTCTGCACACGCAGATTCGTAGTTTTGTTTGAACGTCTGCATCCTCCTGTTTGGCAAGTACTTAACATATTTCAGTAATCGAATGTATGAACAGGCCTGCTCCTGGATTATATATATGCTTACCTGGAAAGAAACATTCGCCAGGTAACTTTTTCTCCTGTTGTCTCTTTGTAAAGTATCGGTGCGAAGATACCGGCAAGGTGTAGCACTTTGAAAAAATGTGCGTAGGCCATCTGCGGCAGCCCTACTGGGCAGAGTACAGACGAAACATCCGGTCCAGAATATTTGTTCCAATTGTAGAATTGTAGAAACTCATCTGAATGAAAACACCGCTGCCTCATAAAAATGAGGCACAGCACAACACACTGACAGAGCACAGCATCTAAAGTATATCCATTGTTCCGCTAAATAAAGTAAAATGCAAAGAAAAAGAGGTAACGAGATCATAGAGATTCCTGTAATTCGTTCAGTTTTTGTAATAGATGTTTGTCTTTTACAGAAATTATAAACCACGAAATTATATTAAATTCATGAAATACAAGCGTCCTGCATTACAACTTACGATGTCTATTAGCTATTAAACAACACTCAGTGGTCAGATTGACCTGTACGGTCCTTCTAGTGTTAAAAGAATAGTTGAGCATTGACTAAACAGATTTGTAACTAGGAGTACAGTTCATAACGGGAAGCACAATCCATAGTATACATACAGCGTAAAGAAACTATCAAAGAAACAGAGATTACTGCATAGTATGTGTAAAACAAAGCATACGGCTATAGATAGAGAGATGCTGCATGAACCGCGTTCGGTTGTCACGAAAGCAATATCTGATACCTCCAATGCCTTTGTTGTTGCTGTTGTGGTCTTCAGTCCAGAGACTGGTTTTATGCAGCTCTCCATGCTACTCCATCCTGTGAAAGCTTCTTCATCTCCCAGTACCTACTGCAACCTACATCCTTCTGAATCTGCTTAGTGTATTCATCTCTTGGTCTCCCTCTACGATTTTTACCCTCCACGCTGCCCTCCAATACTAAATTGGTGAGCCCTTGATGCCTCAGAACATGTCCTACCAACCGATCCCTTCTCCTGGTCAAGTTGTGCCACATACTTCTCTTCTGCCCGATCCTATTCAATACTTCCTCATTAGTTACGTGATCTACCCATCTAATCTTCAGCATTCTTCTGTAGCACCACATGTCGAAAGCTTCTATTCTCTTCTTGTCCAAACTATTTACCGTCCATGTTTCACTTCCATACATGGCTACACTCCATACAAATACTTTCAGAAATGACTTCCTGACGTTTAAATACATACTCGATGTTAACAAATTTCTCTTCTTCAGAAACGCTTTCCTTGCCATTGCCAGTCTACATTTTATATCCTCTCTACTTCGACCATCATCAGTTATTTTGCTCCCCAAATAGCAAAACTCATTTACTACTTTAAGTGTCTCATTTCCTAATCTAATACCCTCAACATCACCCGACTTAATTCGACTACATTCCATTATCCTCGTTTTGCTTTTGTTGATGTTCATCTTATATCCTCCCTTCAAGACACCATCCATTCCGTTCAACTGCTCTTCCAAGTCCTTTGCTGTCTCTGACAGAATTACAATGTCATCGGCGAACCTCAAAGTTTTTATTTCTTCTCCGTGGATTTTAATACCTACTCCAAACCGCAAGACCGCTTCGGTCGCAGGTTCGAATCCTGCCTCGGGCATGGATGTTTGTGATGTCCTTAGGTTAGTTAGGTTTAACTAGTTCTAAGTTCTAGGGGACTAATGACCTCAGCAGTTGAGTCCCATAGTGCTCAGAGCCATTTTTGAACCTACTCCAAATTTTTCTTTTGTTTCCTTTACTGCTTGCTCAATATACAGATTGAATAACATCGGGGAGAGGCTACAACCCTTTCTTACTCCCTTCCCAACCACTGCTTCACTTTCATGTCCCTCGACTCTTATAACTGCCATCTGGTTTCTGTACAAATTGTAAATAGCCTTTCGCTCCCTGTATTTTACCCCTGCCACCTTTAAAATTTGAAAGAGAGTATTGCAGTCAACATTGTCAAAAGCTTTTTCTATGTCTACAAATGCTAGAAACGTAGGTTTGACTTTCCTTAATCTTTCTTCTAAGATAAGTCGTAAGGTCAGTATTGCCTCACGTGTTCCAGTATTTCTACGGAATCCAAACTGATCTTCTACATCTACATCTACATTTATACTCCGCAAGCCACCCAACGGTGTGTGGCGGAGGGCACTTTACGTGCCACTGTCATTACCTCCCTTTCCTGTTCCAGTCGCGTATGGTTCGCGGGAAGAACGACTGTCTGAAAGCCTCTGTGCGCGCTCTAATCTCTCTAATTTTACATTCGTGATCTCCTCGGGAGGTATAAGTAGGGGGAAGCAATATATTCGATACCTCATCCAGAAACGCACCCTCTCGAAACCTGGCGAGCAAGCTACACCGCGAAGCAGAGCGCCTCTCTTGCAGAGTCCGCCACTTGAGTTTGTTAAACATCTGCGTAACGCTATCACGGTTACCAAATAACCCTGTGACGAAACGCGCCGCTCTTCTTTGAGTCTTCTCTATCTCCTCCGTCAACCCGATCTGGTACGGATCCCACACTGATGAGCAATACTCAAGTATAGGTCGAACGAGTGTTTTGTAAGCCACCTCCTTTGTTGATGGACTACATTTCCTAAGGACTCTCCCAATGAATCTCAACCTGGTACCCGCCTTACCAACAATTAATTTTATATGATCATTCCACTTCAAATCGTTCCGCACGCATACTCCCAGATATTTTACAGAAGTAACTGCTACCAGTGTTTGTTCCGCTATCATATAATCATACAATAAAGGATCCTTCTTTCTATGTATTCGCAATACATTACATTTGTCTATGTTAAGGGTCAGTTGCCACTCCCTGCACCAAGATCTTCCTGCATTTCGCTACAATTTTCTAATGCTGCAACTTCTCTGTATACTACAGCATCATCCGCGAAAAGCCGCATGGAACTTCCGACACTATCTACTAGGTCATTTATATATATTGTGAAAAGCAATGGTCCCATAACACTCCCCTGTGGCACACCAGAGGTTACTTTAACGTCTGTAGACGTCTCTCCGTTGATAACAACATGCTGCGTTCTGTTTGCTAAAAACTCTTCAATCCAGCCACACAGCTGGTCTGATATTCCGTAGGCTCTTACTTTGTTTATCAGGCGACAGTGCGGAACTGTATCGAACGCCTTCCGGAAGTCAAGAAAAATAGCATCTACCTGGGAGCCTGTATCTAATATTTTCTGGGTCTCATGAACAAATAAAGCGAGTTGGGTCTCACACGATCGCTGTTTCCGGAATCCATGTTGATTCCTACATAGTAGATTCTGAGTTTCCAAAAACGACATGATATTCGAGCAAAAAACATGTTCTAAAATTCTACAACAGATCGACGTCAGAGATATAGGTCTATAGTTTTGCGCATCTGCTCGACGACCCTTCTTGAAGACTGGGACTACCTGTGCTCTTTTCCAATCATTTGGAACCTTCCGTTCCTCTAGAGACTTGCGGTACACGGCTGTTAGAAGGGGGGCAAGTTCTTTCGCGTACTCTGTGTAGAATCGAATTGGTATCCCGTCAGGTCCAGTGGACTTTCCTCTGTTGAGTGATTCCAGTTGCTTTTCTATTCCTTGGACATTTATTTCGATGTCAGCCATTTCCTCGAGGTCGGCTTCTACTAGTTTTTCCATTCGTCTGTAAAGAATTCGTGTTAGGATTTTGCAGCTGTGGCTTATTAAACTGATTGTTCGGTAATTTTCACATCTGTCAACACCTGCTTTCTTTAGGATTGGAATTATTATATTGTTCTTGAATTCTGAGGGTATTTCGCCTGTTTCATACATCTTGCTCACCAGATGGTAGAGTTTTGTCAGGACTGGCTCTCCCAAGGCCGTCAGTAGTTCCAATGGAATGTTGTCTACTCCGGGGGCCTTGTTTCGACTCAGGTCTTTCAGTGCTCTGTCAAACTCTTCACGCAGTATCGTATCTCCAATTTCATCTTCATCTACATGCTCTTCCATTTACATAATATTGTCCTCAAGTACATCGCCCTCTATGTACTCCTTCCACCTTTCTGCTTTCCCTTCTTTGCTTAGAACTGGGTTTCCATCTGAGCTCTTGATGTTCATACAAGTGGTTCTATTATCTCCAAAGGTCTCTTTAATTTTCCTGTAGGCAGTATCTATCTTACCCCTAGTGAGATAAGCCTCTACATCCTTACATTTGTCGTCTAGCCATCCCTGCTTAGCCATTTTGCACTTCCTGTCGATCTCATTTTTGAGGCGTTTGTATTCCTTTTTGCCTGCTTCATTTACTGCATTTTTATACTTTCTCCTTTCATCAATTAAATTCAATATTTTTCTGTTACCCAGGGATTTCTACTAGCCCTCGTCTACCTACTTGATCCTCTGCTGCCTTCACTACTTCATCCCTCACAGGTACCGATTCTTCTCCTACTGTATTTCTTTCCCCTATTCCTGTCAACTGTTCCCTTATGCTCTCCCTGAAACTCTGTACAACCTCTGGTTTAGTCAGTTTATCCAGGTTCCATCTCCTTAAATTCCCAACTTTTTGCAGTTTCTTCAGTTTTAATCTACAGGTCATAACCAATAGATTGTGGTCAGAATCCACATCTGCCCCTGGAAATGTCTTACAATTTAAAACCTGGTTCCGAAATCTCTGTCTTACCATTACATAATCTATGTGATACCTTTTAGTATCTCCAGGGTTGTTCCATGTATACAACCTTCTATCATGATTCTTAAACCAAGTGTTATCTATGATTAAGCTGTGCTCTGTGTAAAATTCTACCAGGCGGCTTCCTCTTTCATTTCTTAGCCCCAATCCATATTCACCTACTACGTTTCCTTCTCTCCCTTTTCCTACACTCGAATTCCAGTCACCCATGACTATTAAATTTTCGTCTCCCTTCACTATCTGAATAATTTCTTTTATATCATCATACATTTCTTCAATTTCTTCGTCATCTTCAGAGCTAGTTGCCATATAAACTTGTACTACTGTAGTAGGCGTGGGCTTCGTATCTATCTTGGCCACAGTAATGTGTTCACTATGCTGTTTGTAGTAGCTTACCCGCATTCCTATTTTCCTATTCATTATTAAACCTACTCCTGCATTACCCCTATTTGACTTTGTGTTTATAACCCTGTAGTCACCTGACCAGAAGTCTTGTTCCTCCTGCCACCGAACTTCACTAATTCCCACTATATCTAACTTTAACCTATCCATTTCCCTTTTTAAATTTTCTAACCTACCTGCCCGATTAAGGGATCTGACATTCCACGCTCCGATCCGTAGAACGCCAGTTTTCTGTCTCCTGATAACGACATCCTCTTGAGTAGTCCCAGCCCGGAGATCCGAATGTGGGACTATTTTACCTCCGGAAATTTTACCCAAGAGGACGCCACCATCATTTAATCATACAGCAAAGCTGCATGCCCTCGGGAAAAATTACGGCCATAGTTTTCCCTTGCTTTCGGCCGTTCGCAGTACCAGCACAGCAAGGCCGTTTTGGTTATTGTTACAAGGCCAGATCAGTCAATCATTCAGACTGTTGCCCTTGCAACTACTGAAAAGGCTCCTGCCCCTCTTCAGGAACCACACGTTTGTCTGGCCTCTCAACAGATATCCCTCCGTTGTGGTTGTACCTACGGTACGGCTATCTGTGTCGCTGAGGCACGCAAGCCTCCCCACCAACGGCAAGGTCCATGGTTCATGGGGGGGAGGCTCCAATGACTACCGTGGCAGAATATTGTCAAATGATGTTTCACAAAACCCATAGAAATTCTGGTCATATGCAAAGGCTATTAGTGGCACAAACTTTGTGCCCAGTCCCTAGCAAATGCGACAGGAACTTAAATTGAGGGTAGCAAAGCAAAAGCTCCCTTACAATGAAAAACCCATGAGAACTGTACCCAATTGAACCCCCGTACCACTGAAAAGATAAATGAGGTAAGTATTAGTGTCAGTCACGTTAAGAAACAGCTGAAATCTTTAAAACTGAACAAAATTCCAGGACCCAATGAAATCCCGATCAGACTCTATACTGAATTTGGGGTCGAGTTAACCCCGCTTCTAACTATGATATATCGTAGATCCTTCGAAAAATTCACAGCGCACGCACCTGTCTATAAGAAGGATGGTAGAAATGATCCACAAAACTACTGTCCAATATCCTTGACATTGACTTGTTGTAGAATCTTGGAACATATTCCCAGCTCAAACAGAAACAGGTATCGTGAAGAAAACGACCTCAATGCCAACCAGTATGGATTCGGAAAACATCGATGATACGAGGCCCAGCTCCCATTGTTTTCACATGACATACTGAAAGCTTTGGATCGAGGCAGTCAGGTAGATATAGTATTTCTTGATTTCGGAAAAGCATTTGACTCACTACCAAACTTACTCTTATAGTCAAAAGTACGATCATATGGGCTGTCAAGTGAAATTTGTTTCTGGATTGAAGACTTTTTGGTAGGGAGAACGTAGAATGTTATATTGTATAAAGAGTCACTTTCAGTGTAGAAGTAGATTCAGGCATGCCTCAGGGATGTGTGTTGGGACTCTTGCTGCCCATGTTGTATATCAAAGACCTTGCAGACGATATTAATTGTAATCTCTGACTTTTTGGAGTTATCTACGATAAAGTACTGTCTGAAAGAAGCTGCACAAATATTCAATCAGATTTTGATAAGATTTCAAAGTGTGCAAAGACTGGCAACTTGCCTTAAATGTTTAGAAATGAAAAATAATGCACTTCACATATCGAAAAAACGTAGTATCCTATGACCATAATACCAGTGAGTCACTTTTGGAATCGGCCAATCCATACAGAGACCTGGGTGTAACACTTTGCAGCGATATGACATAGAATGTTCACATAGATACAGTTGTGGGTAAATCAGGTGGTAAACGTCGGTTTATTCGTAGAATACTGGGGAAGTGCAATCACTCTCCAGTGCGACCGGGTCTAGAATACTTCTCAAGTGTGTCGGACCTGTACCAAATAGCACTAACGGGGGATATTGAATATGTATACAGTGTGAGTCACTAACAATTGCCACCTAGAATAACTCCGGAAGTATGATAGGGGGTGAAAAGTTTGTGGGACAAAAGTTGCATGGGACAACGGGGCCATAATATGACGTTGGTCTTTTTGTTGCTAGGTGGGGTCTCGTCAGAGATAATAAAGTCAACTTTGTTTTTTTTATTTTTTTTTTAATGGGATGCTATAATTTAGTACTTATTTTCTGAGAGCGACTATCGAGACGACGCCAATTATGTGTAACAGTAAGGTCTTTGAATGTCAACGAAGGTCACAAAGGTGGCATCAACGTCCATTTACAGAGTATGTTCGAAGTGATGACCATTGGTATTAATGCAGTGCTGCAATCTTCTTATCGTGGATTGAGTGGTATTCCTTATCACTTCGGCACTTATCGAAGCACATGGTCTGACAATTCTCTCTCGTATATCGTGCAAAAAGTAAATAACTTTTCCCGAGGGCATGCAGCTTTACTGTATAGTTAAATGATGATGGCGCCCTCTTAGGTAAAATATTCAGGAAGTAAAATAGTCCCCCATTCGGATCTCCGGGCGGGGACTTCTCAAGAGGACGTCGTTATCAGGAGAAGGAAAACTGACGTTCTACGGATCGGAGCGTGGAATGTCAGATCCCTTAATCGGGCAGGTAGGTTAGAAAATTTAAAAAGGGAAATGGATAGGTTAAAGTTAGATTTAGTGGGAATTAGTGAAGTTCGGTGGCAGGAGGAACAAGACTTTTCGTCAGGCGAATACAGGGTTATAAATACAAAATCAAGTAGAGGTAATGCAGGAGTAGGTTTAATAATGAATGAAAAAGTAGGAATGCGGGCAAGCTACTACAAACAGCATAGTGAACGCATTATTGTGGCCAAGATAGATACGAAGCCCACGCCTACTACAGTAGTACAAGTTTATACGCCAACTAGCTCTGCAGATGACGAAGAAATTGATGAAATGTATGATGAGATAAAAGAAATTGTTCAGGTAATGAAGGGAGACGAAAATTTAATAGTCATGGATGACTGGAATTCGATAGTAGGAAAAGGAAGAGAAGGAAACATAGTAGGTGAATATGGATTGGGGCTAAGAAATGAAAGAGGAAGCCGTCTGGTAGAATTTTGTGCAGAGCATAACTTAATCATAGTTAACATTTGGTTCAAGAATCATGATAGAAGGTTGTATACATGGAAGAACCCTGGAGATACTAAAAGGTATCAAATAGATTATATAATGGTAAGACAGAGGATTTAGGAACCAGGTTTTAAATTGTAAGACATTTCCAGGGGCAGAAGTGGACTCTGACCACAGTCTATTGGTTATGAACTGTAGAGTAAAACTGAAGAAACTGCGAAAAGATGGGAATTTAAGGAGATGGGACCTGGATAAACTGACTAAACCAGAGGTTGTACAGAGTTTCAGGGAGAGCATAAGGGAACAATTGACAGGAATGGGGGAAATAAATACCGTAGAAGAAGAATGGGTACCTTTGAGGTATGAAGTAGTGAAGGCAGCAGAGGATCAAGTAGGTAGACGAGGGCTAGTAGAAATCCCTGGGTAACAGAAGAAATATTGAATTTAACTGATGAAAGGAGAAAGTATAAAAATGCAGTAAATGAAGCAGGCAAAAAGGAATACAAACGTCTCAAAAATGAGATCGACAGGAAGTGCATAATGGCTAAGCAGGGATAGCTAGAGGACAAATGTACGGATGTAGAGGCATATCTCACTAGGGGTAAGGTAGATACTGCCTACAGGAAAATTAAAGAGAACTTTGGAGAAAAGATAACCACTTGTATGAATATTAAGAGCTCAGATGGAAACCCAGTTCTAAGCAAAGAAGGGGAAGCAGAAAGGTGGAAGGTGTATATAGAGGATGTAGGGCGATGTAGTTGAGGACAATATTATGGAAATGGAAGACGATGTAGATGAAGATGAAATGGGAGATCAGATACTGCGTGAAGAGCACTGAAAGACCTAAGACGAAACAAGGCCCCGGGAGTAGACAACGTTCCATTAGAACTACTGACAGCCTTGTGAGAGCCAGTCCTGACAAAACTCTACCATCTAGTGAGCAACATGTATGAGACAGGCGAAACACCCTCAGACTTCTAGAAGAATATAATATTCCAATCCCAAAGAAAGCAGGTGTTGACAGATGTGAAAATTACCGAACTATCAGTTTAATAAGTCACGGCTGCAAAATACTAACACGAATTCTTTACAGACGAATGGAAAATCTAGTAGAAGCCGACCTCGAGGAAGATCAGTTTGGATTCCGTAGAAATGTTGGAACACGTAAGGCAATACTGACCCTACGAGTTATCTTAGAAGCCTGATTAAGGAAAGCATTTGTGATCTTAGAGAAAGTTTTTGACAATGTTGACTGGAATACTGTCTTTCAAATTCGGAAGGTGGCAGGGGTAAAATACAGGGAGCAAAGGCTATTTCCAATTTGTACAGAAACCAGATGGCAGTTATAAGAGTCGAGGGACATGAAAGGGAAGCAGTGGTTGGGAAGGGAGTGAGACAGGGTTTTAGCCTCTCCCCGATGTTATTCAATCTGTATATTGAGCAAGCAATAAAGGAAACAAAAGAAAAATTCGGAGTAGGTGTTAAAATCCATGGAGAAGAAATAAAAACTTTGAGGTTCGCCGATGACACTGTAATTCTGTCATAATTCTGTCATAATTCTGTCACAGACTGCAGAGAACTTGGAAGGGCAGTTAAACGGAATGGATAGTGAGCCGATTGTCGGCTCTCAACATATATCGCGCTGTTAAGATTGTTCTGAGTCCTTCCATTCCATCGTTAATTGATTCTTTCATATTTATCGTTATGCTGCGTACGACTGTGTTGAGATTCCCGTCTGGCGGCGTGTCTTGTCTTATCGATCTTCGAGTCGTTGGTTCCTGTTAGCCTTGTGTAATTGAATAAGATCTTTGGGGGGATGGCCGGTTGGTTGCCTAGCGGTGACGAGTCGGTCGGTCGGTTTTTAAAATCGGGATTAGTGAATGTCGGAGGAGACGGCGGCGTGGCGTGGCGTTGGAGGGTTGGCTGTTGTTCGGAGAAGCCGCGTGGTCTATCCTGGCGGTGCGAGACGTGTGGGACCAGTTGACGGGACAAGGCTGTAGGCTCTTGCTGCATCACCCGGGGGCCACAGCTGTGGTTCCGAGTCACTACTTAGTGGGAGCGGCAACGGATGTCTTTAAATTTTCCGTCTTGAGGCGGGAATGATGGACTAGTAACTCGCCTGACCTGAGGAGTGGTATTTCGCCGCCGTGGGTACAGAGAATGCGAGGGCCCCGGTGACAGCGCGTGGCTGCGTGACTGTGCCCAGTTGGGTACGCTGGCGACGTGTACACAGTCGGGTGTGAAGAGCCTTTGCATCGGGGTTCACCTGCTGTTTCTCTGATAAATTGCAAGTTAAGTTGGTTAAAGGATTGGATGTTAATTGAAGAATTTCGGTTTGTGCAACCAGCGTCTTTTCCTGCCCCCCTGCGTTCGGGTTTCCTGTCCCTGCCGCCGGTGTATTTATAGACAGTGATCTTTTCCGCTTCTTATTAGTACTGCCCGGTAGAAAGTGTATTTTTGGGCAGGGATTATTGTTTTGGATTACACTTTTTCTGCCTTGTGGCCTCCTGTGCTCGGATTTCCTGTTCCTGTCGCCAGTGTAATTATAGACTGTGATCTTTTGACTTCTTATTAGTACTGCCTGGGAGAAAGTGTATTTTTGGCCAGGGATTATGGTTCCTGATTTGATTCCTCCTCCTCCCCTGGCCTCGCGAGAGGTCGATGTGATTGCTGAATGTGAGGCGTTGTGGGTCTGTTAGTCTGCTTCTAGCCTGAGCATCCTTCAGGAGACAACTGTGGCCGCCCTTGCACCCGGTCGGTTAATTATTTCTTTCCCAGGACATTTTGGTGGCAGGACGGGGTATTAAAGTTGTTAGTTATTGTAAAATGTTAATTGGTTGTATTTTACTCTGATTGTTTTTGGCCACTGTTTAAAAGGGTTAAGTTAGCCTTTCATTGGTTTTTTTTAATTACGTGGCTTTAAAATTGTTAGTTATTGTAAAAGGTGAATGACTGTATCTCTACTTTGATTGTTTTAATCTACTTGGGATCCTTTTAAGATGCTAGTTCTGCCTCCCTGTTAGGAGCCCTTGTAATTTAATATCTTTTTGAGCCAAAATTTAAAGAAGTGGCTCCCTACATGTTCGGTAGCGAAATTGTATGCAAATTGGTGTTTTGTTTCATTACTTGGAAAGTTTTAAGTTTGTTATTAAATGCTTTATCAAAGTCCGTTTTAAGTGAAACGGCATGGCTATTAACGGTAAAGTTTTTTTTTAATTTCATTACTTGGAAAATTTTGATTTGTTATCAAATGTTTTATCAAAGCCGGTTTCAAGTAAAATGGTTTGACCGTTAACTGTAAAGTACATTGTTTTGAAAAGGCACTCATGCCTGCTAGCTTTTTGGATCTGTTCCTGGTCAAGTGGTAAAGAAATGACTTTTAATGGTTGAAGTAATCAATAAAGAAATTGTAAATTGCAACTCGACAATAACCAACTATTTTTGGCCCCGTTTCCCTACTGGGGGTATTCTTTAATTAATCGTAACACCCGTCTCAGATAGTGTCTTGAATGGAGTATATAAGATGAACATCAACAAAAGCAAAACGAGGATAATGGAATGTAGTCGAATTGAGTCGGGTAATGCTGAGGGAATTAGATTAGGAAATGAGACACTTAAAGTAGTAAAGGAGTTTTGCTATTTGGGGAGCAAAATAACTGATGATGGTCGAAGTAGAGAGGACATAAAATGTGGACTGGCCATGGCAAGGAAACAGAAATTGTTTAATATCGAGTATAGATTTAAGTGTCAGGAAGTCGTTTCTGAGAGTATTTGTATGGAGTGTAGCCATGTATGGAAGTGAAACGTGGACGATAAATAGTTTGTAGAAGAAGAGAATAGAAGCTTTCGAAATGTGGTACTACAGAAGAATGCTAAAGATGAGATAGGTAGATCACATAACTAATGAGGAGTTATTGAATAGGATTGGGGAGAAGAGAAGTTTGTGGCACAACTTGACTAGAAGAAGTCATCGGTTGGTACGACATGTTCTGAGACATCAAGCGATTACCAATTTAATACTGGAGGGCAGAGTGGAGGTTAAAAATCGTAGAGGGAGACCAAGAGATGAATACACTAAGTAGATTCAGAGGGATGTAGGTTGCAGTAGGTACTGGGAGATGAAGAATCTTTCACAGAATAGAGCAGCATGGAGAGCTGCATCAAACCAGTCTCAGGACTGAAGACCTCAACAAATACAACAACAAGTAAATATGCTCGAATACGGCGTATCCATCTAACGTGTCATTGACATGTAGACACTATTCGACGGTTTCGCAATGCAACACTAATAGGAACAGTAAGATAAGTATCGTCGAATCAAGCGAATGTGAATGATGTAGTTTTTTGAAGAACCAATCGATATGCTACTCATTCATGGAGAATGCCAATTAAATTCAGTGAGAGCTAGAAACTTATTCGCCGAAAGATATCCTCCACGGTACTCACCCTACACGTTGAACATTTAAATATGTGTATGATAAATTGAGAACAATTGGATCTTTTTCGCATCGGTAACATATCCGGCAAAGGAAAGTTACTAACGAGGAAATGGAAATTGGTGATCTAAGTTTTCTTTAATTTACGTCTATGGTCATAAACTTTTTGTTAACAGATTATCGGTTTCGGTCTATAATGACCATCATTAGATCTGCAGCAATAAATGGGAAAAACATAAATACACTCGCAGATTGTCTACAGCTTAAAAACAATAAAAATGGTTCAAATGGCTCTGAGCACTATGGGACTTAACTGCTGTGGTCATCAGTCCCCCAGAACTTAGAACTACTTAAACCTAACTAACCTAAGGACATCACACACATCCATGCCCGAGGCAGGATTCGAACCTGCGACCATAGCAGTCGCGCGGTTCCAGACTCCGCTCGGCCACTCCGGCCGGCCTTAAAAACACTAAATCACAATGAAACGTACTACTTATATATATATATATATATATAGGGTGTTTCAAAAATGACCGTAGCAATAATATGGCGTAGTCTCTGAATGAAATTACCCGAAACCTTTGACAACGTGTCTGCCGGAATGGCTTCACATGCAGATGAGATGTACAGCTTCAGCTGTTCAATTGTTTCTGGATTCTGGCGGTACACCTGGTCTTTCAAGTGTCCCCACAGAAAGAAGTCACAGGGGTTTATGTCTGGCGAATAGGGAGGCCAATCCACGCCGCCTCCTGTATGTTTCGGATAGCCCAAAGCAATCACACGATCATCGAAATATTCATTCAGGAAATTAAAGACGTCGGCCGTGCGATGTGGCCGGGCACCATCTTCCATAAACCACGAGGTGTTCGCAGTGTCGCCTAAGGCAGTTTGTACCGCCACAAATTCACGAAGAATGTCCAGATAGCGTGATGCAGTAATAGTTTCGGATCTGAAAAACGGGCCAATGATTCCTTTGGAAGAAATGGCGGCCCAGACCAGTACTTTTTGAGGATGCAGGGACGATGGGACTGCAACATGGGGCTTTTTGGTTCCCCATATGTGCCAGTTCTGTTTATTGACGAAGCCGTCCAGGTGAAAATAAGCTTCGTCAGTAAACCAAATGCTGCCCACATGCATATCGCCGTCATCAATCCTGTGCACTATATCGTTAGCGAATGTCTCTCGTGCAGCAATGGTAGCGGCACTGAGGGGTTGCCGCGTTTGAATTTTGTATGGATAGAGGTGTAAACTCTGGCGCATAAGACGATACGTGGACGTTGGCGTCATTTGGACCGCAGCTGCAACACGGCGAACGGAAACCCGAGGCCGCTGTCGGATCACCTGCTGCACTAGCTGCGCGTTGCCCTCTGTGGTTGCTGTACGCGGTCGCCCTACCTTTCCAGCACATTCATCCGTCACGTTCCCAGTCCGTTGAAATTTTTCAAACAGATGCTTTATTGTATCGCTTTTCGGTCCTTTGGTTACAGTAAACCTCCGTTGAAAACTTCGTCTTGTTGCAACAACACTGTGTTCTAGGCGGTGGAATTCCAACACCAGAAAAATCCTCTGTTCTAAGGAATAAACCATGTTGTCCACAGCACACTTGCACGTTGTGAACAGCACACGCTTACAGCAGAAAGACGACGTACAGCATGGCGCACCCACAGACTGCGTTGTCTTCTATATCTTCCACATCACTTGCAGCGCCATCTGTTGTTGAAAATTGTAACTGCTGTAATTTCGAAAGTTTGTCCGCCTGAAAATGTACTGTTGTCCCAAGCATATTGCAACAAACTGTGTATTTCTATCGCTGCTCGTTTAGTTTTTATTGCCGTTTCAAATATACCGGTCATTTTTGAAACACCCTGTATATATATATATATATATAAAGTCACATGGGAAGTATTTTGTTTTATTTTTTTAAATATAATCTACACCGGTTGAAAATGTTTAAACTGTTACGTGCATTACTTCAAGATAGAATAAAATCGGTAATTTTTTTATATAGAAGGCTGTGGATTCCTGTGTTACAAAGGTCATGTCCAGAAGAGGATGGGCACCAGGTTGAGGAAGTTGAAAGAAATTTTGGGAGAAAAGAAACTTTCTGATGGTAAAACCATAAGAGGCAGGCTGACAGACAAAATGATTGATCAACTACAGCAGTATTATGGGATGGCCATTAGAAAGTATACTGAGGATTTGTTGAAAATGAAGCAGGCAGTATGGGCTACCTTCTTCCAGAGACTGTCAGCTGATGGAAAACCAGTACACCACCTTTGCCCTCCTGGATCTGATTCATGGTGCAATTACCGAAATTCCCAGTACTCAAACAGTTCATACAGCCATAAACATTCCACCCCAGCAGCAGACCTTGATATCATAAAACCTATTTACAGAGACCTGGAAAATCCTGAATTACTCAAGAAGTCTCTGCATGTTCAGACTAAAAATCCCAGTGAGTAGTTCAGTAATCTTATATGGACTCCGTTACCGAAAATGTTTTTGTTCGAATGAAGACACTAAAGCGGGAGGTCAGTGATGCTGTAACTGCAACATTGGTAGGGTGAAAGTGCTACAGCACATGGAAATAAATTCTGGAGCAAACTGCATCAGAGAACTTGATCGGATGGTCAGGGTTCGCATTGATAAAGCAGAGTATGCAGCACAGTTCGCCACTAAGGAGTTCAGAAAGAAGAAAAGAAGAAGGAAAACGATCAAGAGGATGATATACAGTATGGTGCATGATGCTTCTGAGTAACTAAAAATGAAAAATTAATCATATATTAAGTGAGTTGCAGTCTTTTGTAACTTTAGAAGCCGTTCCTGAAAATTTTCATTTTCTGTTGCATTTTTCCCAAAATCTCAGAAACCACTTCGAGTAGAGCATTCAAATTTTCAGGGAGTAATAACATACATATCCTGAGTCTACTGAACTGAAACAAGAACATAATGTTTGACGGAAACTATTACTAAGAGACGGAGGAACTGACAATAGGTTGCCCATTATTAGCAGAGATAGCCACCAAGATTGCGGCAGTATCCGAAGAAGAATTTCTTTAGTCAGCTGTCCCCGAACACTCGTGCTATCTTTTCCGATCTGTAGATGACAAACTTATGACCTGGTCACAAGGACACCAAATTCTACAACATTTGTTGCAACATCTAAACTCGCTTCTCCGAAACATCACGTTCGTGTTTGAGGCACAAGAGAACAGTCAGCTTCCTCTCAAGCGAAGATATAGTACAGTTTTATAACACAGCATTTACTGCAAATCAAGACATATACATGTAATGCCTGCATGCTCTGAGCTGTCATACCCCAACACAATGAGAAGGCGTTCTTAGTACACTAGTGCAGATCTCTGGAGAAATCTCCAACTAACATATTTTATCAGCGGAATTGCAGTATCTTAAGCTGTCCAGAAGAACTGCTGCAAACACGACCATATAGAATGTGTCTTCAAATCAAACGAGACTGTTCACAGCTGGCAGAGGAAGAAGAGAAACCTCCCACGATGGCGCTCGTCCTATACATCAGTAACACATGCGCGAGAGTCAGAATAGTACTCTGGGAATAGAGCGAAAAGTGCGTTCAAAATGGTTGAAATGCCTCTGAGCACTATGGGAATTAACATCTGAGGTCATCAGTCCCCTAGAACTGAGAACTACTTAAACCTAACTAACCTAAGGACGTCACACACATCGATGCCCGAGGCAGGATTCGAACCTGCGGCCGTAGCGGTCGCGCTGTTGCAGACTGAAACGCCTAGAACCGCTCGGCCACTCCTGCCGGCGCAAAGTGCGTATTTCGGTCGCTTCCCAAGACAAAAATGTTCCTCAGGTCCGTTAAGAACGATGTAGGTTTCCTGAAACCCATGAGACAGTGCAGGAAAATGTGTGTGCTTAAGACACCCAGACAGTACAGCAAACATGGGCAGAGCACAAGTGTCACACAGATAAGAAACGACCAGCAGAATCTGATGTGGAACACTGCAACTCCAAAGAACATGACTGAAATTAAAAAAAAAAGGCCGACACGTTGTGGGCTCATGTTTTGAAAGAATCTCTACAGATCCAGCTGTACGACGAGCATATACTAATTAATGACAACATGCTCCCCAGCCTCGAACGCACGGAGCCATTCACCCCACGCTGACTAAAGAGCTCTAGACCTCGTTAGACCGCGGCAGCGGCGTCCCAACCCTGCGGTGGCCACTCGGGGATCGAAGACCGCGGCTCGTGCTCCTGCGGCACACTTCCCCCACCACCGCGCCGCGGAGTCGGCCCCTTGTTCGACAGCTTGAGAGGGGACGGGATGGGGTGAGGCTTGTAGTGTATAAAAGGCCACGCAGCGGGAGCCGTAATATCGCACCACTAGGCAGCACCACCCTGCTGAAAACCTGACGACACTTCAGAAATTTAGATGTCACTTATGAGAAAATTACAGAATTCTTTAGAAAAAGGAGAAGCACTAGTATGAATATTGAGAATCCAGCCCATACTTGCATAAATCATCGGTTTGTTGTGAACAGGAATCAGTTGGTGCAATGAAAATCCTGTATTCACTCTGTGCTCACAACACAGATCGTAGTGTTGTAGTAATAATTCCACTTCGAAATTTATACAAATTCTTTGATACAATTACAATACGAAATAAAATTTTAATAAATAAATAAGAATGGACTTCACTGTTTATTTTTAGATATGTAACTACTGTTGTATCTATCTTCATAAGACCTGCTAGAAGCTGAACAATGGATTAGCTTTTGGAAAACTGAGAAAGTTCAATCCTTTAATGAATTTTATATCGAGTGACGGTTCTTGACGAACAACAGCAACAGAATTTTTTCATGCACTGAAATTGTCTTTAAAGAATTGTTCACCTTCAACATAGGTTTCGATTACTTGTTACAATCTGCCGAGTAATAAAATGGCAGCTAATAGTGCCAACTGCTTTGCCGTGGAAAATACTGGCATGGAATAACAAAATTACTTAAAATGATAAAAGAACCTCATAAATAATTTTTTGATTCGAGACATAATAAAGATTCTGAACATTTATTATCTCAGTCTAATCACACACATGAAATGTTCCTAAGTTTGTGCGTGTAAAACTGTTTAAATCAAACCTCGGTATGTCTACCATATTTACATTTAAAGACAATAGCAACTGCATATGACAGATATTCAGAATTGTCTTCCCGACATAAAAGATATAAATATAATAATTACAGCTTCGTTCGCAACAATTAAATCCTCAAGTCCGCTTAACAATATCTCACAAAATAGCTACGAGCCGAACGGAATACCCTTACCACTTCAGAACAAAGAGAATCAACAAATTTCAGAATAAACATGGATTCCACGAACAGAGATGCTGTGAAACTCAGCTCCCTCTGTTCCTCCATGAGATCCACAGCTCTGTACACAACGGCGCACATGTTGGTGCTGTGTTCCTTGACATCAGGAAGGCATTTAACACCATCCCGCACCGCCGTTTACTGAAAAAATTCAAGCTTATCGAGTATCGGACTAGTTTTGCGACTGTATTCAAGACCTCCTTGCAGTTAGAACTCAACGCGTAACTCTTGACAGAACAAAATCGATAGATGTGAAGGTAATCTTCGAGGAAGGAAGTGTCGTAGGACCGTTATTGTTTAGAAAGTATATACATGTTCTAGTGGAAGGCGTCGGATTCTCTTTAAGATAGTTCGCAAATGATGCAGTTGTCTGTACCAAAGTAGCGACGACAGAAGACAGTATCGATCGGCAGGATGACCTGCGGACGACTCATGAATGGTGCGAGCTCTGGCAGTTGACCCTGAACGCAAATAAATGTAACATATTGCGCATAAAGAGGAAAAGAAAGCCACTACTCTACAACTACAATATTGATTATAAACTGTTATCTACCGTAAAATATCTAGGAGTAACCATCCAGGGCGAACTTAAGTGGAGTGACCACATAAAACACATACCAGGATAAAAGCAGATGCCAGACTCGGATTCATAGGAAGAACTTGAAGGAAATGTACCTCATCCACGGAGGAAGTCGCTTGTAACGAACGTGTTCGAGCAAATCTGAGTATTTTTTGTCAGTAAGGGATCCTTAACAGATAGGATTGATAGAAGAGATAGAGAAGATCCAACGAAGGCCGGCGCGTTTCTTTACGGGACTGTTGAGTCGGCGCCAAAGTGTTAGCGAGATGCTCCAAAAACACCATTGGTAGTCGTTCCAAGAGAGGCGTTGTGCGTCATAGAGAGGTTTACTACTCAAATTTTGAGAGAGAATTTTCCAGGAAGAGCTAGACAACATTACTTCTTCCCACATACAGCTCGCCTAATGACCATGAAGATAAATTTCGTGTAATTAGAGCCAGTACAACGGCGTACCGACAATCATTTATCCCACGCGCCATTCGCGAATGGAACAGGGTAGGGAGGAACAGTTAGTAGTACCAGAAGTACCCTCCGCCACACACCATTAAGTGGTTTGTGGAGCATGATGCGAGTGTAGACGAAATCATGTGACGTGAAATTAAGCGTTCTCGCCCAAATAAGATATTTCTTCTTAATTACAATGATGCCATTCCCCTTTCAAGGTAGTATGTGACAGTTTCATTAGATAGTTTTTATTTCGTTATTGTCTGACAGTTACAATCTATAAAATCGTGTGCTTATAGGATGGTAATTCCCTCTCATGGCAGCTCTTGGAAAGATGATTCAACAAAATGGTTCAAATGGCTCTGAGCACGATGAGACTTAACATCTGAGGTCATCAGTTCCCTACAACTTAGAACTACTTAAACCTAACTAACGTAAGGACATCACACACATCCATGCTCGAGGCAGGATTCGAACCTGCGACCGTAGCGGTCGCGCGGTTCCACACTGAGGCGCATAGAACAGCTCGGCCACAACGGCCGGCGATGATTCAACCTGGCGGCTGTTGAACATCTTTCACGTCGCAAACAAATTCGGCATCGCGGAAAGGCGTTTTTCTCGGAACGAATTGTGCCGAGAGAAGAGATAATAAAGTATTAGCATTTTTTCTTGTAAGCCAACGTACGCATCGTAACGTTCTGATATTGTCTATGGAAAGAAACAAAACTACTGCTGTGTATCCATTGAAATGCACCTGTCAGCACTAGAAACACCGTCGTAATGACAGTCTAATAAACCACAATGGATAACGTCCATGTAAATGAAAAGACATTAAAAAACGTTAAAAATGTTCTGAAGTTACGTGAAAAAACGTAGTGAGAACAGACCAGATCATTACAATACAAACGAAAAACTGTTTGTACGAACACTATAAACGGCTCTCGTTTTGCATTACATGTTTCCAATAGAAACTGCTCTAATGAACTTTGGTATATTTAACTAATAACTAATGATTATGGGACTAATGCAAACTAAGTAGCTGAATTCATGAACTGTTTTGTTCTTATACACGATTAATGAATGCAAAAAAGGTGGGTCTGCCATATGCTCTCACAGAGTACTGAAAATTGTGACATTCAGTGAAAAGACGGTCGTCTTTTGTACCTCCTGCTCTTATCCCAAAAGACACAGCAAAGGGGTTCGAAATCATTTCAGAATTTTCAGAACTACTGGTTTATCGCACACAAACCTTCAATACCCTCCGAAGTTATGTCCACTTGTGCTAATACACTTGTCTGATCTTTTATTGTACTTCTCAAAACATTGTTTAGATTCATCTTCTGTGAGGCTTGACAGTGCCTCCTTCGTCTTTCTCTTCGCCTCAACAACATCAGCAAAAAGTTTTCCTTTCGTGTCTCTTTTCATTCCGGGAAACAGAAGGAAGTCGCGCGGCGCAACGTAGGGTGAGTGTGGGAGGTGAGGAACAGGGGTCACACCATTCGTTGTCTACAACATACTGTGGTACGGAGGCGGCTGTGTGAGCAGGGTCATTGTCATGATGGCAGAACCAGTCAGTCACCCGGCTGCCAGAAATCAGGCCGCTTCCGCCGCTCACTGTTGCGCAATATTTTCAAAACTTCCAATTAGAGAGCTTAGTTACCTGTCTGACCTGGAGTACAAACTCTGAATGGGCGACTCCTCTCACATCGAAAGAACAAATCAGCGTTGTTTTAACGTTTCATTTCATCTGACGAGCTTTCTCGGGGTAAGGCGAACTTGAAGTCTTCCATTGACTTGATTGTTCCTGTGATTCAGGATCCTAAACATAGCACCAGAATTCTTCACCTGTGACAATTCTGAAAAAAATGTTTGGATCATTTCGGGATTGTTTTTTCAAAGCGCAGCATGCTTCACGCGACTTTGTTTTTGTTCGACAGTCAATAGTCGTGGCACGAATTTGGTAGCCACCGTTTTCATACCCAAATCTTCTGTCGCAAGTCGCTGCACTCAGCTCCGAGTCACTTCAGACATCTCCACAATGGTCCGTCGTCGATCTTCGTTGATGCACGAATGTTGCCAAAATTTTCATCTCTTCGGGCCGTCGAAAGACGACCAGACTGTGGTTTTCCACCAAGTAACATTTAACCGTTTTTGAAACGGGAAAACCACTCAGGCACTTGAATTTTCCTCATAGCTTCGTCCTTGTACGCCGATTTTAATATTTCAAGAGCTTCCCTTCCATTTTTACCAGGAGAAAAGCAGAATGTCACCGCCGCACGGTGTTCACAAAAATAAGCCGCTGCAAAAACGGCAATCATATTAAACAGCTGTCACTATTAACTCTCCCGAAGCCAGCCCCGACCTCCTTCAACGATGGCACCCCGATCAACGACATTGGAGTGTTCGCTATATGCCAGGGGCGGGCAAACGTTGCACGCGGCTCATGAGCGCACAGCGCTGCACGTGTGCTGCTCGCGTGCAGGCGTCGACCGGGGCTGTGGCGACAGCCGGCAGGTTGCGGCAGAGTAGTACCAGGCTAAGCTGCGGACGTTGATGCGAAGCGAGCACTATGTAGTGAACGTTGTATTTCAAGACACGGAGAAATGGAGATTTGCTATCTTTTTAAAAGTAATGGGAAAATCATTTTTTCTTTGTGCAAAAACGTGAAAATTCGAAATGTTTAATATGTGGCAGTATTCTCGCTGGTCAACGGAAGTTTAGTATTGAAGGCCATTATAATAAATTTCACAAGGACGAGTACAATTTATTGTCGGATTCTGATCGGATGGGGAATTGACTGAGCTTAAGAAGAGCGATCTGACGATACCAGATGAATCTGTCGTAGTTGGCCGGCCGCAGTGGCCGAGCGGTTCTAGGTACTAATGTCTGGAACCGCGCGACCGCTATGGTCGCAGGTTCGAATCCTGCCTCGGGCATGGATGTGTGGGATGTCCTTAGGTCAGTTAGGTTTAAGTAGTTCTAAGTTCTAGGGGACTGATGACCACAGCAGTTAAGTCCCATAGTGCTCAGAGCCGTTTGAATTTCTCGTAGTTGCTGTTGTCACGAGAGATCTGCGACGTTCTCTCGTCATGTCTCTCATCAAACTGATTTAACATTTTATGGAGCACTGTTTTCAAGTTTTCAGGACGACAACAATAATAGCCCAGCGGTATGTGGAAGTTATAAGACTGCGCTTAATATAGCGAGAGCTGGAAAACCATTTGCTGAATAAATAAGTCTCGGTTAAGAGCAAAACATCAGTGATGAAAATTTACGTAACTGTTTGTGTTTGTCTGTATGCAGACATTTTGTTCCAGATATTAAACGTATTGCAAACTCCACCTGTGATAATTAAATAAAACGTATCGTAGGTAATAGGTACTCTTTCAAACCATGATTTCCTTCAAGCACTCCTACTAACCTTATTCATTCACTCAATAAAGCAAGCTAGGAAACAAAACGCATTACAGAGGTAGGAGCGGACAGAAGGTGTGGTGGGGATGGGAGATAAGCGGGTGGCCATCTTGCCCCTGTGTGCACGCGGAACACCTGTTAACTGCACGCGTGCAAGTGCACCGCACATGTGCAGGATTCCTGCCCGCCCCTGCTATATGCGATCCTAGCGGCAAAATCCAATAGTATAAAAGGTCTGCCCATCACGAAATTTCTAGGCTTTCTTTGGGGTACCCCGTCGTACATGGTCACCTGTGTTTATCTTAACGCTGATGACGTAACGATCAAAATTTATGTCTCAACTTTGCTCGTGACACGATTCCAGTGGGTGGCGACGTCGTGCTACTGCAGGTGGGGGAGCGGGCGGCCGGCGTGCGTAGCGCTGGTCAGGCAGGCAGCGCGCAGCGCAAGCAAACAAACAGCCGCGCGCCTGCCTGCCGCGAGTGCAAGGCCGCTATTTCTGGGCCTCGGCTGCCATAAACAGCACCTGCCCGTCACTGCACTCCTCTGGAATCTGTCTGACGTAAATTTCGCGTACAGCGCACGTTTAACCAGATTAAACCTCTCTCTCCTCACGTGTGCATTACCTAACGGCCAAACGCTTTCGCGTTCGCTGCATACATTCTTAGCAGGGAGCAGCGAAATCTGACAGAATACATACTTTTCCTCACCGCGAACCTTACGGACGCATGACCAGGGTGACACACCCGCGCGCGCGCACACACATATACACATTATACGAGGGCAGTTCAATAAGTAATGCAACACATTTTTTTTCTCGGCCAATTTTGGTTGAAAAAACCGGAAATTTCTTGTGGAATATTTTCAAACATTCTCGCTTCGTCTCGTATAGTTTCATTGACTTCCGACAGGTGGCAGCGCTGTACGGAGCTGTTAAAATGGCGTCTGTAACGGATGTGCGTTGCAAACAACGGGCAGTGATCGAGTTTCCTTTGGCGGAAAACCAGGGCATCTCAGATATTCATAGGCGCTTGCAGAATGTCTACGGTGATCTGGCAGTGGACAAAAGCACGGTAAGTCGTTGGGCAAAGCGTGTGTCATCATCGCCGCAAGGTCAAGCAAGACTGTCTGATCTCCCGCGTGCGGGCCGGCCGTGCACAGCTGTGACTCCTGCAATGGCGGAGTGTGCGAACACACTCGTTCGAGATGATCGACGGATCACCATCAAACAACTCAGTGCTCAACTTGACATCTCTGTTGGTAGTGCTGTCACAATTGTTCACAAAAATCTGAACGAACTTTCCTTCTTCATGACATCGCAAGCCCTCACACAAGTCTTCGCACCCGAGAGGAGCTCACAAAACTTCAGTGGACTTTTCTCCCTCATGCACCCTACAGCCCCGATCTCGCACCGTCGGATTTCCATATGTTTGGCCCAATGAAGGACGCAATCCGTGGGAGGCACTACGCGGATGATGAAGAAGTTATTGATGCAGTACGACGTTCGCTCCGACATCGACCAGTGGAATAGTACCGTGCAGGCATACAGGCCCTCATTTCAAGGTGGCGTAAGGCCGTAGCATTGAATGGAGATTACGTTGAAAAATAGTGTTGTGTAGCTAAAAGATTGGGGAATAACCTGGTGTATTTCAATGCTGAATAAAACAACCCCTGTTTCAGAAAAAAAAAATGTGTTGTATTACTTATTGAACTGCCCTCGTATATACACAAATGTACGCAGCGGGAGGGGGACAAGGCACAAATATTGACATAACGTTAACTACACCAAACGCCGTAAACACTATAAAAAATTGCAACATCGAAGATAATACCACCACAACTGATCATAATTTCATCAACTTCATTTTGGGCGAGAGAGGTTGCCGCTGGATCATGGGGTGGGAGGTTCAGTTTAACAAAGCAGATTGGAAGCGCTTAGCGAGGGAGGGTGACATTCATGCGTTACCAGAAGGCGACCTACACCGCGACATAGCCGTGGACAACCGTGCCGAAGAGCTGGTGAGTGCGATAACCAGAGCGGTGAAGGCAGCCGTACTAACTAGCAGGAAAGCCATGGCGGACTCTCTGCCACCGTGGTCAGCTGAACTAGAGGATATGCGCCAGTCTGTCATAAGGCTAAGGCGGCACTACCAGCGCAGTGTCGTCTCGTGGGAAAGGCAAAGATGGCTGCAGCAATACCAGGAGGCGAAGAGAAGATTCCAAAACGAACATCGTGCTGTAAGAGTACGGAGCTGGGAAACCTATGCACTGAATCAATTATGTACGGACCCATCGGGAGTACCCTACAAGTTAGTTAGAGAAAAAATCAGCTCTCCAATGGCGATATTAACAGTCAGGCATGGGGAAAGGATGACGGAAACCTGACAAGAAACTGCTGAGGTCCTCCTCCGGTCCCTACTGCCTCACGACAGTGCGGATGGGGAAACCGAAAACCAGCGCCAACTGAGAAATGATTATCTTGAACGATATATTAATGATAGGACAGTTTACCCCTTCTCTGAAGAGGAGGTGGCTGCCCACATTAAATCGCTAAAAAGCCCCCGGGCCAGACGAAATTGTAGCGGAGGTAGTGCAATTTTCAGCCCGTCACCTGATAACACCACTCACCCAGTTATTCAGTGAATGCCTCCGACAGCAAAAGTTCCTGAGGAGCCGGAAAATTGCAAACGTTGTAATCATCAAGAAAGGACTCGACAAAGACCCGTTTGAAACTAAATTGTACCGACCGATCTGTTTGTTGGACTTGTTTGGAAAATTACTAGAGAAACTGTTGGCTGACAGACTGGCAGCACATCGCGTGCCGTGCGGGATGAGTGGCAGGCAGTTCGGCTTTAGGCCTGGGAGGTCAGCATGTGATGCGATCGCCCTGGCGGCCGAGCTCTGTGACTTTACCCCGAGCAAGTACGTGGTTGGCATCATGGTAGACATCAGTGGCGCATTTGACAACCTGTGGTGGCCTTCGCTCTTCTCCTTCAAGCGTCAACAATCTTATCTCCATTGCTCGCAAAAGATTTCATCTTTCCCCTCATCTGATAATATTATATCATAGCAATATAGTAACGTCAATTGTGGATTACGACTCGGGAATCTGGGCGCACAGGCTCACGAGTGTGGTGCCCGCCATGTCAGTGAGAAGAGTGCAGAGGAATATGATATTAAAGTCAGTGGGGGCCTACAGGACATCTCCAGTGGGAGCCCTGTAACAGCTATCGTCAACAAATGGAGGAATACTGCCTGTGCAAAGTACGTACACGCGTGCGGCAGCGGCTGACGGGGTTTCCCATCAGCATCTGCGCCAGCTGTCACCCTAGTTGGCACGAATAGGAATATGCCCTGCCATCTACCGCCAAGCACAACAATTTCTCCAGGGCTGCTATTACACAGTTAGGAAGGTACTTGGCCGGACATCTATGGCAAAGCAAACAAATTATGAGAAGACGCGGCACTACCTATAACATCTTTGGCAAAAAAAGTTGCATAAAGCGAGTTTTGGAAAGACCCCAACATATGCACAAGGCGAGTTTTGCAAAAACGGGCTGTAGTCTTTGTGCTATAAGTGCAGAATAAAACAAGTTTTGCTAAAGCCGACTGCACAGGCCTGTAGAGCTAGCCGAACAGTATGTGTTAAGGTAAAAAAAAACTATTTTAAATTTTTTTGCATAAAGCGAGTTTTGAAAAAACTGTCTTACCTGAGACAGGAAATAATTTTAAAAGCCCTTGGTACCGTCAGTCCCATTGGACTTTTTAGAGGAGTCATTTTGACGTACTTTGATGTCAGCTTGGCTACCAAACGTAGCAGAATCCCTCTCAGGGTTTACAGTGGGGTACCGTCAAGTCCGTCACAGCTGTTTCAAACTTTTTGGCGTTATCGAATACAACGGGGGTTTTAATCGCACTGTGGCGTGCTTTGTCTTCTGGCAAGAATTACATATTGACAATACCTTCCTTATCCTTCTTTCCATGTTGTTAAACTAGGACAGAGTCCGCAGTGAGCCGTGCACGGCTCGTGTTCACGCCATTTATTCATTGTCATCTTCTATTACGGTACTGCCGCCTCGTTTTCTTATTCCATTTACTGGCTTCACTAATTTCCTGCCTTATTTGCCCGTGAGCGGCAGCAACAGCACGTATAGATACGTGCACCGTCGTACCATCGCTGGAGCGACCGACAGTAACTCCGGGTCGTCGTTTGTCTGGAAGTCAGTTCGGGACGGACCAGCAGTGCAGTCGGGACGCAGCAGCAGTGAAGTCAGGGAACGGAGCGCCGGTGAGGCGCCGACAGCCAGCGCTCGCCG
Source organism: Schistocerca cancellata (assembly GCF_023864275.1). Classification (NCBI taxonomy): domain Eukaryota; kingdom Metazoa; phylum Arthropoda; class Insecta; order Orthoptera; family Acrididae; genus Schistocerca; species Schistocerca cancellata. Next base: position 513,342,685 of record NC_064634.1, read on the forward strand.
ACCACTGGCGACACACGTCAACTGTCCGACGGAGGGAGATTGGAGTGGGACGACCGTTGGTTGGTCGTTCGGTTGGTCGTCTCATCATCCGATGTATACTTGGTCCTTTCACGTTTCCGGGCCTGCGCAGTCGGTCGAGCAGCGAGGACTTCTTCGCGGGACGTAGATTGGGCAGGGTTGCTGGCGGTGTCGGAGTGTGTTGGGGTGTTCCCATTGTTACGAGGTCTGTGGCTCACCGACCCTGGACACGAAAGTTGGGTTTTGATTTAGTCTACCAGCAAGTCAAGACTGTTCACACTGTGTCGCTTGGAGTTCGTTGTCGGCTATCGGGATATTCTCAGGAGCAACAACGTGGTTTTCAAGTTGGAATGTTCTAGCCATTCTCCGGTAGAGTTTCACTGTCTTTGGTTATTTGAATTGAAGTGCACCAGCGCAATCTTCTGCCTTTTGGCTGTTAACGTTCCTGTTACCAGCCCTGGCCGTTGACGTAAATTCAGGCAGTGTATTTTCCTCATCGTGTTGTCACTATCCAGCACGGTGTGTAGTTTGACAGACCAGTGTATAATTGGTTGTGGGCACCAATACCTTCTACGTTGTTCTATTGAGCTCCCTTTTGTGTGCTGCTCAGGTGAAGTGGAGGTTAGCTTGTCGGTGGGTCCATTGACTGTCTGTCGGTTGGGTTGTCGTCGGATCGATAATGGTTGGGCCGACTGCCTGTCTCACCTAAGCGAGCGTTAGTGTTTGAATTACAGGCCGACCCTCGGAACTTCTGTGCGCCCTTGTGTGTACTGCCTTTTCTTGTTTGTTCTTGTTGTTTGTACTTGTACGACTTCTAGCAGATTTTTAGATTAAGTTTGTTTTGCCCTTAAGGCGTCAGATGGTTTGGGCCTTCAGCCTAATTTAAGAACTGTTTTACGTCAAGCCTTTGTCATTTTAAAATTAATGTTATTGAGTCTTACGTTAATTTTCAATTTCACTTATTTTGTTTTCGAAGTGTCAGATTCTTGGAGCCTTCAGCCAATTTTTTATTAAAGTTGTGCTGCTCTTAACGTGTTAGATGGTTCCAGCCTTAGCCTTTGGCATTTTTAAAATTAATGTCATTGAGTCTTAAGCCTTCAGCCGATTTTAGAATTTAAGTTGTTTGCTCTTAAAGTGTCTGATTCTTTGGGCCTTCAGCCTAAATAAAGAACTGTTGTAAGATAAGACTTGCATTTTAAATTTCTGATTATGCTTGCATTTTAAGTTATTGGCCTTCAGCCATAATGTTTGACCAAATAATAAAGTTGTACGTCGGAGTGTAACTGACAGCCCCTTATTTTCGCCCCTTTCCACAATTTAAATGACCTGTCCTGTCCTGCGGGTTAAGTTGAGCGTTTCATGCAGCTTTAAGTAACACATTCTTGGTCAGAAATGGCGAAAGGTGAGATGCGTATGCAAAATAATTTTGTTTATCAACTCCCCTGCTAACCTCACATAACCTAACATAGTCGGCAAACCGATCCTTCAACGTTGCTCCGCTGGAACAAAACTCCCTTCCTTAAAAGGTAAAACTGCTGGATGGCGGCGCGAATCTTGTTCTTCCACTTTCGTTTCAATTACAGCAATACAGGGTCTCAATTCTGCTCCTTCTTAATATCCTTCATGCTGTTGATCACATGGCTCTCAAATGCAACTTCCTGCAAGTAGTATAAACTAAAGATGTTTCCTTTTGCGTCACCACTGCCATTTTCAACAAGGCCAACAGACGAACGAGACAGTGCACCCGCTAGTTGCTTTTGGCGGGTGCATGTGTGATAGCGCATGTGCTCATTTTGCAGTGAGAAGAAATTCCAAAACCTTGTGATCGGTACATACTTTTGCTTTTCTCCCGAATAAAAAGAATCGAAATTTCGGAAACCCCCACATGATCGCCAGCGCTTCCAGTTCGTCTCTGCTGTGGTCAAAACTCTCCTACAAAATATCTTTTCTGTACGATGGTCCCTTCTTCTTCGTATCCTTGGAATAACGTAATTCAAAGTCGCGAATGGGCGCTATCCGAGGCCATATGGTGCATTAATTAGTGCAGTGTTGAGAGGCTGAAACTATTTGCTTCGTTAACCGAGATCCAAGAGGCTTTCTTCCCCGTTACGTAACATAGGCGAGGAGCTGCTAATGTGTCAATAGTGGCGAATCTTTTACAGAAATTTATGATTCAAAGAAATCCTCTTAGCAGCTTCATGGTAGAGGGCCGTGCAAATTGCGCAATGGCCTCAATTTTTTCTGGGTTTGGTGCCACACCTCTTTCAGTGGAAATATGCGGCCGAGGAACTGCACCATCATCCTGGCCAAAAAACTTGATTTCTCTGTAGTAGCCGTCACACCACGTTCTCAGAATGTCCACAAAACATCCGTCAAGTATCTGTGGTGTTCCTCCCACTTCCCATCGGCTATTAGCAGGTCGTGATGCTTTGTTTCAGTGCTGCGCTTGGAGTACTACCTAGACCATGAATGGAGGCAGATGAAGACACGTTTACCCAAACGGCAAATGTTTAAACTGGTAACAACATCCCAATGCTACAAAGGCGGTGTATTGTCTACATTCACAGTGAAGTTCGATCTGCCAAAAACTAGGCCTTAAGTCTGTTGGTGAGAAAACTGACACCCCATGGAAATTCTGCAGTAACTCCTCTACTTTCTCTGGCCTATCTGTCTGTGGGTCAATAATTGTATTGATCTGGTGGGAGTCCAACACCAGTCGAATGGAACCATCTTTCTTTTCTAATCCACGCACAGGGCTATTGTATGTCGATCTTGCAGGCTTTCTTTCAAGTCCCCGAATTTCTAAAAGCACCCATTGTCTGTCTGCAAGAGGGACATTGTACGCAGGCATGGAAAATCGATGGTGTTCCATCACTCGAAATAGGTACTCAGAGTTCTTTATTATGCTAGGATTTGATAATAATTCCTCAACCTTCTATAATAAATGTATCTATAATTAAATATCACACAATATTTCCCGTTCTCTCCCACCTTCTCCATAGACTGAATTTTCTCTTCTATTGCAATGTAAACTTTTCATCTCAACAATTCTGTGCCTGCAAGATGGACTTTATGATGATGTTGCGTCTGTATCACTTCCATTTCTTATATTCTGTCGGAAATACTATGTTTCAAAAATTCTGTAGTATTGTGCCTCAATTGCTGTCTCCTCAAACCGAATTCGAATTAAGGGTTCCTTCTGTAGGATGGGCTCACCGCTTCCAATGTCCAGTATGGCCTTCTGTTCGTTAAGGAAAACCATTCCAAATATAAGATCGATCGCCAAATGTGGCACTGCCAAGCAATTGTCTCCTTGACATATGAATTCGAGTCGCGATTTCCGAGTGACTTCAGTATGTTTACCCCCTGAAACTCTAGTTTGCTTTTGTTCTACAATATTACTTTTATTGTTAACCGGTTTTCGGCTTACTAGGCCATCTTCAGACATTTGCTATTATCACCAAAGAAGTTAAATGTTAGCAAACAACACTGGAAGAGAAGTAACACATCTAGACTGAAGTAGAAACATACAGTAAGTAACATCTTTGCAATGAAAAAGTAAAAACTGAAAAGTACATAAATAACAATGGAGTAGACAGGAAAACCTTTAGTACAAAACAGGAATAGCATGTCTACATAACAGTTTCTATTAATAAACAAAACTAATACAATAAAATAAAATTAGTACTAGATAAGGCTGCATCAGGAGGTGTGACACATGGAGAGTGATACACAACCAATTAAAGAGACAGTTATCAATGTAACTACAGAATACATAAGTAACTTAAGCAATATCAATAAGATAAACAGAAATAAATAAATGTAGGAAAATGGAGGTGTTTGAGAGAACCTACATTTTGAGAGTGTGGTGGTACTGCATTTTAACATTAACATTATAATCAAAGCAGTGGTTGTGTAACAGTTTTCATTAAATAAATGAGCAAAGTAAAATATGAACAGTATTTGATGAGACAACTACAAGGGGTGTTAAACATGGACAGTAATACAAGTACCAGTTAAAATAAAGCATTAACTATTGAAACTACAGTCTATGTGGAATACCAAGACAACTTCAACAAAATAAAACAACATAATGAATACAGGAAAATGGAAATATGTTGGAAGAGAGAGTGTGGGGAGTAATGAACAACAAAGATGATTATACGTATGAAGTTTAGAAGAGGAGAAGTGTTGAGCTGTGTCTGGTCATTTAGGATGAGATCTGGACTGTGAGCAAGATGTTGGTTAATTTCCAAGGCTTCCAGCAGGTTGAGTTTATAGCCTATTGTTTGCTAGGTGAAGTACACTGTACACTGGCTGGTAGATGTGACCCTCAGTACATGCTCAGCAAATGCAGAGACTGAATTCTGCAATCTTCAGCTGCGTTCATGTTCAGCTAGTCTAGTTGATATGTCTCTGCCTGACTGACCAATGTAAAATTTGTCACAATCAGAACAGATGATTTTGTATACCCCACTGTTGGCTAATAACTGGATCTTGTCTTTGCTATTAAAACACACTGGACTGTCGTGTTCCGGACATAGTAGGAAAGCCTATACTCGCAGGATTTCAGTGCTTTGGTTAAACTACCATTTCTAGGTCAGGTATCACAGATTGTAGCCATTCTGCTGTCAAGAATTCAATGACTGCACATTGCTAAAATCGCATTGACCGACCGTCTGCGCAGCGTTCCTTACTTTGCACTGTAACAACACAGCAGTTCAATGCTAAGGCTTCCCGCCAACTGCAGCTGTAGAGAAGAGGCTACGGAACATGCCAGTACCTGCTGCATACCAATGTTGCCAACTGTTGAAGAGTTCCGAAGGTGGAGGCATTACTTTTCAGTCAACCCTCGTATACGGCCGTGTGTGACCGTCATACCCTTCATGATTTCAACTTGTTGCTCGGTGATACGCTCGTGGTCTTGCTCCAGCTGTGACAACTTTGTCTGCTAGGCCTCCATTGTCTTAATTTTGTTAGTGTGTTGTGAAACAGGTTCCGCAGTTTCCCGAATTGCGGTATTAACTTCCTGAGTGTGATGGGCGACGATTTTGCCCATCCTAGTGGCCACAAGAGCGTCTTCCTGTGCACCTGTTGCCTCCATTATAGCAACATGAGCGTCCTATTTGCTTGCAACGCGACCTATTTTGCTTCGCCTGTTTGCCTCTTGCACGTAGCTACCTCTCCTAACACATCCTTGATACTTTGTTTTGATCTACCTTCGATTTCTGAAATCGCTCTTTTTATTTCTCCTACTTCTTTCCGCCTTTCTTCTGCTTTCCTTCTCGAAACGTCGAGGATGCTGTCCGTCACATTGCTGCTTCACGTATCTGCTCTCAGAGATGGGAGCGCCCCTCTATCGTCAGCCACAGATGGGTTTCTATTGTTAACCACTACAGCGAGAAGACACGTCCCATCCGTATCTTCACCCTCGCTTACTTCACTGTCAGCTTCAGAATCCTCTAAACACGACGATAAACTGTGTCTTCTAGTTGGCTCTGAATCTGATTGTTCCGCATCTGTACTCTGATTGTTCTCTATGACCGCGCTACTTTGCGCTTTGCATTAACGACTCTCGCCCTGTTCCTTACAGCGAACACAACTTCTCTAAAAAGCTTCGCTATTGAAATACACAAACACATCAGGGAAATAACTCTCCGAAAATTAACAACGCTGTTTTGAAATCCAATAACCAAAGGACAAACGTGGTACAGAAATCAAAAACACAAACGTACAATAAATTAAACGCCTCAAAGGAGAATTACATGTATTAGTACATATCGCGCCATCAGCTTAGGATAATCACGAGGCTAATCTGTTTCTGATATGAAATATTAAAAAGCAAACGCTACCTATCTGACATCATATCATTAGATTGTACTACCGGTAAGATCTTGGCTCGTGTAGCCGATTTGTAATGTTTCCTACCTTTGTTATGTACCTTCAGCTCACTAAAATTGATTATAATTAGTCAGGATGAATAGAGTTCTGAAATAATATATTACTCTTTTCAGGCTTATTTTAGTGCAAACCCTACACATGAACTCCAAGAATTAGCATACCGATAAAATTAAAAAAAGGGACGAAACAAAATGCATAGTAACAGATGGTGCTGATGGCTGGCGAAGTTATTAAAGGGGAATGGGATCAACCTAAAGCGAAGCCTCCTTCAAGGTACGAGGGCAGTTCAATAAGTAATGCAACACATTTTTTTTCTCGGCCAATTTTGGTTGAAAAACCGGAAATTTCTTGTGGAATATTTTCAAACATTCCCGCTTCGTCTCGTATAGTTTCATTGACTTCCGACAGGTGGCAGCGCTGTACGGAGCTGTTAAAATGGCGTCTGTAACGGATGTGCGTTGCAAACAACGGCAGTGATCGAATTCCTTTTGGCGGAAAACCAGGGCATCTCAGATATTCATAGGCGCTTGCAGAATGTCTACGGTGATCTGGCAGTGGACAAAAGCACGGTGAGTCGTTGGGCAAAGCGTGTGTCATCATCGCCGCAAGGTCAAGCAAGACTGTCTGATCTCCCGCGTGCGGGCCGGCCGTGCACAGCTGTGACTCCTGCAATGGCGGAGCGTGCGAACACACTCGTTCGAGATGATCGACGGATCACCATCAAACAACTCAGTGCTCAACTTGACATCTCTGTTGGTAGTGCTGTCACAATTGTTCACCAGTTGGGATATTCAAAGGTTTGTTCCCGCTGGTTCCCTCGTTGTCTAACCGAACACCATAAAGAGCAAAGGAGAACCATCTGTGCGGAATTGCTTGCTCGTCATGTGGCTGAGGGTGACAATTTCTTGTCAAAGATTGTTACAGGCGATGAAACATGGGTTCATCACTTCGAACCTGAAACAAAACGGCAATCAATGGAGTGGCGCCACACCCACTCCCCTACCAAGAAAAAGTTTAAAGCCATACCCTCAGCCGGTAAAGTCATGGTTACAGTCTTCTGGGACGCTGAAGGGGTTATTCTGTTCGATGTCCTTCCCCATGGTCAAACGATCAACTCTGAAGTGTATTGTGCTACTCTTCAGAAATTGAAGAAACGACTTCAGCGTGTTCGTAGGCACAAAAATCTGAACGAACTTCTCCTTCTTCATGACAACGCAAGCCCTCACACAAGTCTTTGCACCCGAGAGGAGCTCACAAAACTTCAGTGGACTGTTCTTCCTCATGCACCCTACAGCCCCGATCTCGCACCGTCGGATTTCCATATGTTTGGCCCAATGAAGGACGCAATCCGTGGGAGGCACTACGCGGATGATGAAGAAGTTATTGATGCAGTACGACGTTGGCTCCGACATCGACCAGTGGAATGGTACCGTGCAGGCATACAGGCCCTCATTTCAAGGTGGCGTAAGGCCGTAGCATTGAATGGAGATTACGTTGAAAAATAGTGTTGTGTAGATAAAAGATTGGGGAATAACCTGATGTATTTCAATGCTGAATAAAACAACCCCTGTTTCAGAAAAAAAATGTGTTGCATTACTTATTGAAATGCCCTCGTAATAGCAACAACGCTTTCTGACTATACGTGCGGTACTGACCGAGATTCTGGACCGCTAGCTGAACGTCAATTCGACACCGGATGGTTGATAAATACAGGGCTGCAGGTCAGATGGACTCACTGCAGTGAAGAGTTAAGTCCGCAGACAGGGACTGCTAATATGGCCAGGCTGCCGATATGCTCACCACTGAACTGCCCAGTCGACGATGTGGAGACTGGCCGTAACTGCAAAGGCTGCTGCCAGAGTATTCTCGCACCGACATGTGCAGAGAATCACCGATGGCGCACCGAAAATACCATGATTGTCCTCTGTGGTGGCTCTCCACCAATTTGCCGAGTGTACAGCGTACCTCGTCCTAACTGCCCAGACCGCCCTCTACAGTGGACATCCAGCGAATGCCATGAAAATATCTACTCTCTAACTAACCTAAGGACATCACTCACATCCATGCCCGAAGCAGAATTCGAACCTGCGACCGTAGCGGTCGCGCAGTTCCAGACTGAAGCGCCTAGAACCGCTCGGCCACACCAGCCGGCAAAGTCGTATAATGGAGTCAGAGTTTCAGTGAACAACTGACGCCTAATTAGATTGGAGCAACAATAATTGACGGCAAATGTAAAGGAGAAGTTGTGTGATTCCCTGCGTTCCACTGATTCCCACTGATTTGCCCTTCACATTCATATGACTACAATACCTTGTACGTCTTGCTTTCGCGAAGACAATCAATGAAACTCAAGAGCATTCACTGCGTGTTGCTGGATTAAATTTATAAAACCTATGATTTTCTCACTGTCAGCTAAACGTCACTTGCTCCACAGTGGGAGATCGAAAAATCTCTGTCCATCTGTACACCAAATCAGAAAACTAAAAACAGTGCTTATCACTCTCATTAGGCTAAGTTTCAGCATTGTTTTAATAATTTTGAGTAGGTTCAATTACATAGCGAATGGAATTGTCAGACACATTGTTCATTCACGCGATTTATTAATAAAAAATGTAATACAGTTCATCAGCAAGCTATACCAATAAAAGTAATGGAATCTCAACAGTACGACCTATCTTTCATTTTTACACAATATTCTACAACGAATTATAGATTATACATTACATAGAGATAATCGTTTTTTATGTGCAGAGGTAAATAAACAGGCAGGACAACGTCTACCAGTTTTCGCTAGTTACTTATAAGCACTCTAGCAATCCAACTACTCCCAGGAAAGATCCCCAGATCGAACCACTGGACTGGATTATGTGCACCGCTAACACTCCAATACACCGCTCTCGCAACTGGCTGCCAGCAACTGCCGACGATAATCTCCAGAACGCCAAACCGGGAATAGGGTTCCAAGTAAATACGGAAAGAGCCGCAAAAAATCATCACTCTCACACATCCACGGATAAAAACGTAATGTGTTACCTCCCACCAAACCTCGTCGAGTCCGAGGTCGCTAAAGCGCCACCGTCCAACTAACCACTGGTCCCACTCCATATAGTCAGGGATGTGCCTAGTGGACACTTTCATGTGTGCTTAAACGCAGCACTCACCTACAACTCCGGAGAGTTCAACAGCAAATCCATGTCCAGCCGGAAACATATTTTCAGAAGTTAATCATGAAATGTCACTATCTTCCATCTTGTGAAGCAGAGTACGAAAGCACCTCCTCCCGCCCAGATGCCAGATGGCACACGATGCCAGCGACGTGTGCGAGGGCTGCGGCATAACTCGCCCATTTCGGGAATTCCCAAAAACCTCTACGAAATTGTTTAGCATTTAGGTAGGCTCTCCAGCGAAGAAGATCGGAAACAGAATGAGGGCATTTTTATTAGCCGTTTTCTGGTATCTCTCATGCATATTGTGGTGAATAAAAGTAGCCGGGACGAGTGGATACGACAGGAAGTGAATGTATGCATATAACCACACCACGAGTCCGCCCGCCACGTGATCCACACCGGTCCAGAGCGTAGTGCGGGCTGTGTCACAGGAATGGAGCAATGCAAAGGCGACGACGGTACTCACAGTGGAGGATCGCGTGTTCACTGTGGAAAGTTACGTGACAAAAAAGTCGTGGAAACGGTGTGGTCAGTTGTTTGCTGAAAATTTTAATGGTGTCAAAGTACAAACAAAGAGTGCCGTGCAATACTTAGTCCTAAAACGGACTCTTCTTCTCCTCAATTCTATTCAATACCTCCTCATCAGTCATGTGATCTACCCATCTAATCTTCAAGATTCTTCTGTAGCACCACTTTTCAAAAGCTTCTATTCTCTTCTTGTCCAAACTATTTATCGTCCATATTTCACTTCCAGACATGGCTACACTCCACACAAATACTTTCAGAAAAGACTTCCTGGCACTTAAATCTACACTCGATGTTAACAAATTTCTCTTCATCAGAAACGCTTTCCTTGCCATTGCTAGTCTACATTTTATATCCTCTCTACTTCGCCCATCATCAGTTATTTTGCTCCCCAAACAGCAAACCTCCTTTACTACTTTAAGTTTCTCATTTCCTAATCTAATTCCCTCAGCAGCACCCGGCTTAATTCGACTTCATTCCATTATCCTCGTTTTGTTTTTCTTGATGTTCATCTTATACCCTCCTTTCAAGACACTGTCCATTCCGTTCAGCTGCTCCTCCAGGTCCTTTGCTGTCTCTGACAGAATTACAATGTCATCGGGTGACCTCGGAGTTTTTATTTCTTCTCCATGGATTTTAATTCCTACTCCGAATTTTTTGTTTTGTTTCGTTTACTGCTTGCTCAATAAACACACTGAATAACATCGGGGTTAGGCTACAACCCTGTCTCACTCCCTTCCCAACCAATGCATCGCTTTCATGCCCCTCCACTCTTGCAACTGCCATCTAGTTTCTATACAGATTCTAAATAGCCTTACGCTCCCTGTATTTTACCGTTGCCATCTTTAGAATTTGAAAGAGAGTATTCCTGTCAACATTGCCAAAAGCTCCTCTAAGTCTACAAATGCTACAAACGTAGGTTTGCCTTTACTTAATCTATTTTCTAAGATAAGTCGTAGGGTCAGTATTGCTTCACGTGTTCCAACATTTCTACGGAATCCAAACTGATCGCCACCGAGGTCGGTTTCTACCAGTTTTTCCATTCGTCTGTAAAGAATTCGTGTTAGTATTTTGCAGCTGTGTCTTATTAAACTGATAGTGCGGTAATTTTCACATCTGTCAACACTTGCTTTCTTTGGGATTGGAATTATTATATTCTTCTTGAAGTTTGAGGGTATTTCGCCTGTCTCATACATCTTGCTCACCAGATGGTAGTGTTTTCTCAGGACTGACTGGCTCTCCCAAGGCCGTCAGTAGTTCCAATGGAACGTTGTCTACTCCCGGGGCCTTGTTTCGACTTAGGTCTTTCAGTACTCTGTCAAACTCTTCACTCAGTACCATATCTCCTATGTCATCTTCATCTACATCCTCTTCCATTTCCATAATATTGTCCTGAAGAACATCTCCCTTGTATAGACCCTCTATATACTCCTTCAACCTTTCTGCTTTCTCTTCTTTGTTTAGAACTGAGTTTCCATCTGAGCTCTTGATATTCATGTAAGTGGTTCTCTTTTCATAAAGGTCTCTTTAATCTTCCTGTAGGCAGCATCTATGTTACCCCTAGTGATATACGCCTCTAAATGCTTACATTTGTCCTCTATCCATCCCTGCTTAGCCATTTTGCACTTCCTGTCGGTCTTATTTTTGAGACGTTTGTATTCCTTTTTGCCTGCTTGATTTACTCCATTTTTGTATTTTCTCGTTTCATCAATTAAATTCAATATCTCTTCTGTTACCCAAGGATTTCTTTTAGCCCTATTCTTTTTACCTACCTGATCCTCTGTTGCCTTTACTATTTCATCTCTCAAAGCTACCCTTTCTTCTTCTACTGTATTTATTTCCCCCATTCTTGTCAAACGTTCCCTAATGCTCTCCCTGAAACTCTCTGCAACCTCTGGTTCTGTCAGTTTATCCAAGTCCCATCTCCTCAAATTCCCACCTTCTTGCAGTTTCTTCAGTTTTAATCTACAGTTCATAACTAATAGATTGTGGTCAGAGTCCACATGTTGTTGTTGTTGTTATGGTCTTCAGTCCTGAGACTGGTTTGATGCAGCTCTCCATGCTACTCTATCCCGTGCAAGCTTCTTCATCTCCCAGTACCTACTGCAACCTACATCCTTCTGAATCTGCTTAGTGTATTCATCTCTTGGTCTCCCCCTACGATTTTTACCCTCCACGCTGCCCTCCAATACTAAATTGGTGATCCCTTGTGCCTCAGAACATGTCCTACCAACCGATCCCTTCTTCTGGTCAAGTTGAGCCACAAACTTCTCTTCTCCCCAATCCTATTCAAAACTTCCTCATTAGTTATGTGATCTACCCATCTAACCTTCAGCATTCTTCTGTAGCACCACATTTCAAAAGCTTCTATTCTCTTCTTGTCTAAACTATTTACCGTCCATGTTTCACTTCCATACATGGCTACACTCCATACAAATACTTTCAGAAACGACTTCCTGACACTTAAATGTATACTCGATGTTAACAAATTTCTCTTCTTCAGAAACGCTTTCCTTGCCATTGACAGTCTACATTTTATATCCTCTCTACTTCGACCATCATCAGTTATTTTGCTCCCCAAATAGCAAAACTCCTTTACTACTTTAAGTGTCTCATTTCCTAATCTAATACCCTCAACATCACCCGACTTAATTCGACTACATTCCATTATCCTCGTTTTGTTTTTGTTGATGTTCATCTTATATCCTCCCTTCAAGACACCATCCATTCCATTCAACTGCTCTTCCAAGTCCTTTGCTGTCTCTGACAGAATTACAATGTCATCGGCGAACCTCAACGTTTTTATTTCTTCTCCATGGATTTTAATACCTACTCCGAATTTTTCTTTTGTTTCCTTTACTGCTTGCTCAATATACAGATTGAATAACATCGGGGAGAAGCTACAACCCTGTCTTACTCCCTTCTCAACCACTGCTTCCCTTTTATGTCCCTCGACTCTTATAACTGCCATCTGGTTTCTGTACAAATTGTACATAGCCTTTCGCTCCCTGTATTTTACCCCTGCAACCTTTAGAATTTGAAAGAGAGTATTCCAGTCAACATTGTCAAAAGCTTTCTCTAAGTCTACAAATGCTAGAAACGTAGGTTTGCCTTTCCTTAATCTTTCTTCTACGATAAGTCGTAAGGTCAGTATTGCCTCACGTGTTCCAACATTTCTACGGAATCCAAACTGATCTTCCCCGAGGTCGGCTTCTACCAGTTTTTCCATTCGTCTGTAAAGAATTCGTGTTAGTATTTGGCAGCTGTGGCTTATTAAACTGATTGTTCGGTAATTTTCACATCTGTCAACACCTGCTTTCTTTGGGATTGGAATCATTATATTCTTCTTGAAGTCTGAGGGTATGTCGCCTGTTTCATACATCTTGCTCACCAGATGGTAGAGTTTTGTCAGGACTGGCTCTCCCAAGGCCGTCAGTAGTTCCAATGGAATGTTGTCTACTCCGGGGGCCTTGTTTCGACTCAGGTCTTTCAGTGCTCTGTCAAACTCTTCACGCAGTATCGTATCTCCCATTTCGTCTTCATCTACAACCTCTTCCATTTCCATAATATTGTCCTCAAGTTCATCGCCCTTGTATAGACCCTCTATATACTCCTTCCACCTTTCTGCTTTCCCTTCTTTGCTTAGAACTGGGTTTCCATCTGGGCTCTTGATGTTCATACAAGTGGTTCTCTTATCTCCAAAGGTCTCTTTAATTTTCCTGTAGGCAGTATCTATCTTACCCCTAGTGAGATAAGCCTCTACATCCTTACATTTGTCCTCTAGCCATCCCTGCTTAGCCATTTTGCACTTCCTGTCGATCTCATTTTTGAGACGTTTGTATTCCTTTTTGCCTGCTTCACGTACTGCATTTTTATATTTTCTCCTTTCATCAATTAAATTCAGTATTTCTTCTGTTACCCAAGGATTTCTACTATCCCTCGTCTTTTTACCTACTTGATCCTCTGCTGCCTTCACTACTTCATCCCTCAAAGCTACCCATTCTTCTTCTACTGTATTTCTTTCCTCCATTCCTGTCAATTGTTCCCTTATGCTCTCCCTGAAACTCTGTACAACCTCTGGTTCTTTCAGTTTATCCAGGTCCCATCTCCTTAAATTCTCACCTTTTTGCAGTTTCTTCAGTTTTAATCTACAGGTCATAACCAATAGATTGTGGTCAGAGCCCACATCTGCCCCTGGCAATGTCTTACAATTTAAAACCTGGTTCCTAAATCTCTGTCTTACCATTATATAATCTATCTGATACCTTTTAGTATCTCCAGGGTTCTTCCAGGTATACAACCTTCTATCATGATTCTTAAACCAAGTGTTAGCTATGATCAAGTTGTGCTCTGTGCATGTTAGCTATGATCAAGTTGTGCTCTGTGCAAAATTCTATCAGGCGGCTTCCTCTTTCATTTCTTAGCCCCAATCCATATTCACCTACTACGTTTCCTTCTCTCCCTTTTCCTACACTCGAATTCCAGTCACCCATGACTATTAAATTTTCGTCTCCCTTCACTATCTGAGTAATTTCTTTTATTTCATCATACATTTCTTCAATTTCTTCGTCATCTGCAGAGCTAGTTGGCATATAAACTTGTACTACTGTAGTAGGTGTGGGCTTCGTATCTATCTTGGCCACAATAATGCGTTCACTATGCTGTTTGTAGTAGCTTACCCGCACTCCTATTTTCCTATTCATTATTAAACCTACTCCTGCATTACCGCTATTTGACTTTGTGTTTATAACCCTGTAGTCACCTGACCAGAAGTCTTGTTCCTCCTGCCACCGAACTTCACTAATTCCCACTATATCTAACTTTAACCTATCCATTTCCCTTTTTAAATTTTCTAACCTACCTGCCCGATTAAGGGATCTGACATTCCACGCTCCGATCCGTAGAACGCCAGTTTTCTTTCTCATGATAACGACATCCTCTTGAGTTGTCCCCTCTCGGAGATCCGAATGGGGGACTATTTTACCTCCGGAATATTTTACCCAAGAGGACGCCATCATCATTTAATCATACAGTAAAGCTGCATGCCCTCGGGAAAAATTACGGCCGTAGTTTCCCCTTGCTTTCAGCCGTTCGCAGTACCAGCACAGCAAGGCCGTTTTGGTTATTGTTACAAGGCCAGATCAGTCAATCATCCAGACTGTTGCCCCTGCAACTACTGAAAAGGCTGCTGCCCCTCTTCAGGAACCACACGTTTGTCTGGCCTCTCAACAGATACCCCTCCGTTGTGGTTGTACCTACGGTACGGCTATCTGTATCGCTGAGGCACGCAAGCCTCCCCACCAACGGCAAGGTCCATGGTTCATGAGGGGGGAGAGTCCACATCTGCCCTTGGAAATGTCTTACAATTTAAAACCTGGTTCCTAAATCCCTGTCTTACCATTACTCTATCTGAAACCTTCCAGTATCTCAAGGCTCCTTCAATGTGTACAACCTTCTTTCATGATTCTTGAACCAAGTGTTAGGTATGATTAAGTTAGGCTCTGTACAAAATTCTACCAGGCGGCTTCCCCTTCATTCCTTACCCCCATTCCATATTCTTACTTTTACTACTATCGAATTCCAGTCACCCATGACTATTAAATTTTCGTCTCCCTTCACTATCTGAATAATTTCTTTTATCTCATCACACATTTCTTCGATCTCTTCGTCATCTGCGGAGCTAGTTGGCATGTAAACTTGTACTATTGTGGTAGGCGTGGGCTTTGTATCTATCTTGGCCACAATAATGCATTCACTATACTGTTGTAGTAGCTTGCCCGCATTCCTATTTTTTATTCATTATTAAACCTACTCCTGCATTACACCTATTTGATTTTGTATTTGTAACCCTGTATTCACCTGACCAGAAGTCTTGTTCCTCCTGCCACCGCACTTTACTAATTCCCCCTATATCTAACTTTAACCTATCCATTTCCCTTTTTAAATTGTCTAATTTACCTGCCCCATTAAGGGATCTGACATTCCACTCCCCGACCCGTAGAACGCCAGTTTTATTGCTCCTGATAACAAGGTCCTCCTAAGCAGTCCCCACCCGGAGATCCGAATGGGGTAGTATTTTACCTCCAGAATATTTTACCCAAGAGGACGCCATCGTCATTTAACCATACAGTAAAAATGCTTGCCCCCGGGAAAAAGTCTGCCTAGTTCAGTTACGATTTTCGTCATGGTTTGTAACACACTACTTGGGAAGAGATGCCAATACACAAACTGTTTGTCGAATATTTATGGCCGCTTGTATGCACTAAGTGTGTTAATAAGTACATTTTTGTTGTGGTGGATGTTTTCACGCGATTTATGTGGCTTGTCCCTTGTGCGGGTATGACTAAGTGTCTGACGATAATACAGCAACCTTCACTTCTAGGGAATTTGGGAAATTTTGTTTTGGTAATGCCGTATCAGGCATCATCATCATCATCGTGCCATTGTATCATCAGCCGTTGTTTGCAGAACGTGTTATTCAGAACGTTATCTATCATCGCGAGACACAGAATTACTGGAATAAATCCGCCACTGCCTTAATTGTGCTTTCAGTTCCACTGTGCATAGGTGCGTAACACCACCCCTGCGAAACTGATGCTTGGGGATCTAATTAACTCCCTGATATCCAACCTTTTCTCCATCACTGAAATGATCCTTACGACATCAAGAGAAATTAAGGCGATTAATAACATTTCTTTGGCAATCTGGCGGAGGGCCTGGAGGCATAACGAAGAGGAAGAGACAAAATTTCTGCCAAGCTCTTGCCGCTTTAGTTGGACTGAGTCAAATTCTAAAGAGACCCGCCACGATTAACCTCCGAGTTAAATTTTGTCCACTGGTAAACTCTATACGGTTCATTTTAGTCAACCCAAAGTTGATGCTTCTTCGAATGATAGTCAGGCCAGAGGAGCTCAGTAAGAACCGGAGGAAGATACTCAATGCCCATGGTCCCCTCCCACCATCTGCCCCACTCCAGGTTTGACTTTCAGTTGTCGGCGTCGGCTCGGTCTCGGTCATTGGCCACCGATAACAGCTGGAGGATGGCCAGTCAACGGAAGTAATGCAATCTGTTGTGTACTATTCTGTGCAGTACAGTTTTCTTGTCTTAACTAAAGCCATGTGGACGTTCCGTTCAAATTTTATTTATCTACTCTCTTATCAAACAGGGCTCAGCAGTCTCCATTTAAAATAAACCTATGTACGTTACTAAACGGTTCTGACTGTCTATCTTATAGATATCCCTGTCTGTTGAGTCCAAGCCTTGTCTGTAATTTATAAGTGTTATTTCTGCTGGCTTTGGTACTCGGGGTAACTTTACTACTTGTTGCTGAACCCTGCTGGACGTCGTTATTTAACTTTTATTTATATACCTTTTATGATTGTCTTTTATAGCAGCTAATTGCCTGTTCTCTTCTGATAACTACATGTTTATTATTGTTGGACTTTTCATTGTGGAACTTGTTATACTGAAATGTTTTTCTCTCTGTTTCAGTTCACACCACGCTTTATTTAATGTATGCTGGAACAGAACCACGAGAGGGGGGTGAAACTCAGTAGTTCGATATCTCAAAAATGGTTCAAATGGCTCTGAACACTATACGACTTAACTTCTGAGGTCATCAGTCGCCTAGAACTTAGAACTAATTAAACCTAACTAACCTAAGGACATCACACACATCCATGCCCGAGGCAGGATTCAAACCTGCGACCGTAGCGGTCACGCGGTTCCAGACTGTAGCGCCTATAACCGCACGGCCACTCCGGCCGGCTTCCACTAAGTGCCGAATAACATGATGGTGTGTTGATCAGCCTGGCTTACACTGATAATCGTTTTTGCTACATCTACATCTACAGACATACTCCGCAAACCACCATATGGTGCGTGGCGGAGGTTACTTCGTACCACAACTAGCATCTTCTCTCCCTGTTCCACTCCCAAACAGAACTAGGGAAAAATTACTGCCTATATGCCTCTGTACGAGCCCTAATCTCTCTTATCTTATATTTGTGGTCTTTCCTTGAAATATAAGTTGGCGGCAGTAAAATTGTACTGCAGTCAGCCTTAAATGCTGTTTCTCTAAATTTCCTCAGTAGCGATTCACGTAAAGAACGCCTCCTTTCCTCCAGAGACTCCCAGCCGAGCTCCTGAAGCATTTCCGTAACACTCGCGTGATGATCAAACCTACCAGTAACAAATCTAGCAGCCCGCCTCTGAGTTGCTTCTATGTCCTCCCTCAATCCGACCTGATAGGGATCCCAAACGCTCGAGCAGTACTCAAGAATAGGTCGTATTAGTGTTTTATAAGCGGTCTCCTTTACAGATGAACCACATCTGCCCAAAATTCTACCAATTAACCGAAGACGACTATCCGCCTTCCCCACAACTGCCATTACATGCTTGTCCCACTTCATATCGCTCTGCAATGTTACGCCCAAATATTTAATCGACGTGACTGTCTCAAGCGCTACACTACTAATGGAGCATTCAAACATTACAAGATTCTTTTTCCTATTCATCTGCATTAATTTACATTTAGAGTTAGCTGCCATTCTTTACACCAATCACAAATCCTGTCCAAGTCATCTTGTATCCTCCTACAGTCACTCAACGACGACACCTTCCCGCACACCACAGCATCATCAGCAAACAGCCGCACATTGCTACCTACCCTATCCAAAAGATCATTTATGTAGATAGAAAACAACAGCGGACCTACCACACTTCCCTGGGGCACACCAGATGATACCCTCACCTCCGATGAACACTCACCATCGAGGACAACGTACTGGTTTCTATTACTTAAGAAGTCTTCGAGCCACTCACATATTTGGGAACCATGCCATATGCTCGTACCTTAGTTAGGAGTCTGCAGTGGGGCACCGAGTCAAACGCTTTCCGGAAGTCAAGGAATATGGCATCCGTCTGATACGCTTCATCCACGGTTCGCAAGATAACATGTGAAAAAAGGGCGAGTTGCGTTTCGCAGGAGCGATGCTTTCTACAGCCGTGCTGATGTACGGACAGCAACTTCTCTATCTCAAGGAAATTCATTGTATTCGAACTGAGAATATGTTCGAGAATGCTACAACAAACCGATGTTAAGGATATTGGTCTGTAATTTTGAGAATCCGTCCTTCTACCCTTCTTATATACAGGCGTCACCTGCGCTTTTTTCCAGTCGCTCGGGACTTTACGTTGGGCAAGAGATTCGCGATAAGTGCAAGCTAAGTAAGGAGCCAATGCAGTAGAGTACTCTACTTCTGAAACCAGTTAATATGGTAATGATGCTTTGTTAGCACTATTATGCGTTACCTGTGACTGCCTGCTGCAGGGTCGGTGTTTCGGGCAGCCGGTACGTGCTGCAGCTCGCGCTCGCGGCCTTGCGCGGCTTTTTTCTGTTGACGCCCACGGCGAGGCTGGCGCGCCGCCACGGCGGAGTTCAAACAAGCGGGAAGCGGCGGGCGCCACAAACAGGCCGTCAGTGTCGGCCGGCGGCCACAACGGCGCTCTGACGCCACCTCTCGCGGCCGCGCCTCCGCCGGAAACACACACACTGTACGTACACATAAACACACACTAGGTATTTCTGGCGCGCTTCCACAAAGGTCAGGGCTCGCAGATACGCCTGGGAGGCGAGAAATCCCGATTCCGCTACACTAGCTTCACGCTAAAGACTGCATACGACTTTAAACGGGCAGTACGTTTGCGAGGTGCCGGGGCAAGCAGTGTATTTAACACTAAATTCTTCTAGAATCTCCATATGTAAATGATGCTCTAAGCCCCCCCTATTCTAACTCCGACTAACATGGATAAAAAAATATACGCGAACTGACTGTAATCAACCCTGCAAGTGGAGTAGAAAAGAGTTTGGCACCTGCAATAATTTAATTTGATAAATAAGTTAAATAAAGGAAGGTTTCATTAACGTAGTGATAAATGATGGGTTGCTGTACCGATTAACAGAATGAAAGTTCTGTCCAAAATAACAATATGATTTATTAAGACTAAACACAAAATAATAAACAAAAACACATGAAACATTTACAATACATCAAATTGGCTCAAATTGGATACTCAAACAAACGCTATGAAGGTGAAGTTGTCCCTAAACTAGATTGTGAGGTTTAAGACGAAGTGGTATGTGGAGCCAATTCCTTGCCACTCAAATCTTAAGAGAGACACACAAAAAATGGTTCAAATGGCTCTGAGCACTATGGGACTCAACTGCTGAGGTCATTAGTCCCCTAGAACTTAGAACTAGTTAAACCTAACTAACCTAAGGACATCACAAACATCCATGCCCGAGGCAGGATTCGAACCTGCGACTGTAGCGGCCTTGCGGTTCCAGACTGCAGCGCCTTTAACCGCACGGCCACTTCGGCCGGCCAGAGAGAGACCCACAGCTAACCCAACATTAATTGCTGCTACTCAAGACAGAACAAAGTTAGAAAAAGACGAACAGGCGCGCTCTGCTGAGCTCTGATTATCACCTAGGAAAATCCCTATCTCCCGGTGCTGCGGACATACATTACCAATCTGTCTTCTTAACTGCCAGAACACGATCTGGCGTACCGGAGGCGATGGCTGGTTGCTTCGACGTCCTCGACCGAAAGACGTGATCCGACTACCTAGAGCACCTGTACAGGCTGAACACACAACATTCCCGCCCCCACGACAGTGGCCGTGGTTAAACGTTCCAATCAGCAACTCGAAAACCGGCGGAAAATTCCACTCTATTGCCGGAGCACTACCATTCCACCAATGGAGATTCTTGGTGCCAATTTCTGCGCTGATTTTGCTACGTCACGGAGCTATGCCCTGAGCAAGCCAATCACAGTTACTATTTTGCAGAAAGCGCGGGAATTTTCCCGCCACAACTGCCTGGATACACAAGTCATTCCCACGCCTCGCTGGTAGCCCGCCAGAAATTGTTTTCGCTAAGTTTCTGCGAAGTAACGGAACCTCTAGCCCAGCCGCTACTTCAGACACCTCCGGGCGTTTTTTTTTGACAATGTCAGCGTCTGGAAAGCATTCATTCGACTCCCTCACACCCGTCGGCTTAACGCTTTCCAGATCAGCAGAGCCCACCTGTCACCAGACCACCCGGGTGACGAGAGACGCTGCGTGGGAAGTCCGCATGTGAAGGAATAGCGACTTTTCACTGCATGCAATTAGAGAGGAAAATCGTAAGATAGACATATGAGAGGGGGCTCATGCCACCTCTCACGTTGATGAAGAGGGAGAGCTTTGTCGGACTAATCTGTGTCCTGCGCGATCTACACAGTTCCGAACCCGCATCTAGCCCACCAAACGTGCAGACGTATCGGTTCGTTATCACAAACATTGGATACTGACTAGCAGCAAGTGCACTCCAAACCTTTTGTCACATGCTCCCGATACTATTTCGCCTTATTGCTAACATCAGTTATTCCCTCCTCCTCCTCCCCCTTCCCCTCATGGATTTTTCTGTTGTTGTGGCCTTTTGTTAGAAGACTGGTTTGAAGCAGCCATTCACAGTAGTCTATCCCCTTCACCTCTGTACAAGTGCTGCAACTATATCCATCACTTAAGCCTTCTTAATGTTTTCGAGAGTTAACCTCTTTCTAAAATTTGAACCCACCACACATCCTTCCATAATCAACTCGACTATTCCTTGATGCCTCACGTTGTCCCATCCACCGATCACCCCTTTCAGTAAAGTTGAATCCTAAATTTCTTTCCTCGCCAATTCTATTCAGTAGTTCTTCTAAATCCTGGAGGTTCCAGGCTCAATACCTGGTCAGAGAGTCAATTTTTCCCTCGTCCAGTCCTTCCAGGCTGCACAGCCACTCTGCATATTTTCAAATTGGATATCAGGGATCTTTCCCAGGGGTAAAAGGCTCCCACGTTTCCCACCCCCACCCTAGTGCAGCGGCAGATATAAGGCCTGCAATCTAACTGTAATCAGGATGACACTGCGGTCATGGGTTTCCTCCATAGACTTCACTTCTTATCTCTTTCATATATCCGATCTACGTATCTGATGCTCAGCACCAAAATCGCAAAAGCTTCTATTCTCTTCGTGTCCGAACTGTTCATTGTCCATGTTTCAATTCCACAAAAAGTTACACTGCAGCCAAATTACTGCAGAAAAGACTTCCTAATACTTAAATTTATATTGAACAACATATTTTCCGTTGGCGGAAGCTCTTGTCGTGCTACTACCACTCTGCATTTTATATCCTGTCTATTTTGGCTATCGTCAGTTATTTTTCCACCAAACAGTAAATCTCATCTACTATTTAACAGTAGAAACTAATTCCTTTAGCAGTGCCTGATTTAACTCGGTCCCATTCCATTCCATTCCATTGACATTCATCTTACAACCTCTTTTCAGTTATTATCCATTCCGCTAAACTGATCCTCCAAGTCATTTGCTGTCTCGGACACAATTATAGTGTCATCGACAAACTTTAAGGTTTTTATTTTGTTTCTCTGAACTTTAGCCCCCTATTATCAGACTTTTTTTGTTACAGTGAGTACCGCTGGGATCAATATGACCCCAAGTAAGTAACACGGGATATAGTGGCAGCATTTTATTTATTTTAATGAACTGATATAAAAGCATAATGTATGCTTTTATATAACTTGTCTTAATCCTTTACCTTAGAGATCCATACATTTAAAACAAAGCAGCTTATTACATTTCACGCAAAGAAACTCTTAATGTTGTTTACAGGCAGAAGAAAAGCATTTTCTGCACGTTTCAGAGTTTTTTCTCTATCCACTGAACGTTCGCACAGGGAGCACCGTCCACATTTTGTCCCCATATGCACTTTTGCTGAAAGAGGAGAACTTCTGTTTTTCTGTACTAGACTTGTTCCTAGTTGCAGAAAAAATTCTCTTCTTTTGTAGTTGCTTTTTAGTCCAGTCTGGATTTAAGTCCAGCCAAATTACGAAATCGCTTAGGGCACTAATATCCAAAATATTATAATAGACAGCCACGGCCCATCTTCTTGTCATACGTTTTGTGGTGTAGGTACTAACTTGCCCATTGTGTCTACACCTGATTTAGTTGCATTATAGTGTAGGATTATAATAGGTTTTGCTGCTTCGCCGTGACCTATTTCCTCTCTGAAATGCATAGTACTCAACAATCTCACTATCTTACCCTTTTCTAGGCAATGGGAGACTATTGTAGCCGATTCCTGGAATCCGAAGAGGCATGAAGCTGCAGTTCTTCCCCTTGCTTCGATAAATTCTGCAGGTAGTTCACGACTTTTTCTTAGTGTTCCTAGCAGAGTCATTTTTTCCGTTCTAGTTCCTTTGCCAACTTCAAACTTGTAAAGAAATTATCTGTTGTGATATTTTTACCACTCCCAGATAAATGATCTGTCAATTCTAACACTACTCTTTTTCCCTGATTTATTTCTCTTGGCTGGCCTTCGCCCTTTCCTGTGTACACCTGCAGATGCGTGACATAGTACTTAGAGCTGCCACATGCAGCCCATATCTTCATACCATACTTTCCAGATTTTGAGGAGATGTACTGGCGAAATGGACACCTACCCCTAAAAGTTACCAGCCGTTCATCAACTGTAATATTCTCGTGTGGTCCGTATGCATCGTGTAACGTGCTCATGTTCGAATAAATCCCTTATAGGAGCCTGTTTATCAGGGCTACGATACTGTCGCCGGTCCTGAGCATCGTCAAACCCCTAGAGCGCCATATTTCTCTAAAGCTGTTCCTAGCCATAGAACTATTGAAAACAGGTCAGCCATGTTCTTTGTTCGATAAATTCCACAAATTCACTATGCGCTCACTGTGCCTACACTCGCGCAAGAATAGGCACGCATTCAAATTCTTCTCTATCAATATCTGTCCATTTGCTACCGAAAGTAATGTTTCCTTGTTTGTTGGTCTACATCAAAATAATCTGGTAAATGCCGGGCTTCATAAATAACTCAAATGTTCCCTACAGTATGCCTCGTGGGACCTGGAGCCGTCTTCAATATACTTCGTGCTGGCTGCTTCCCATGTAACCTAACAGGATTTTTCCCCCTGTTTCATTTCCCTTTCTCGACCTGAAAAAAAAAAATGGGATTGCTATTTTACATATGTACTTACATATTATTATTATTAGTACTATCTCTAAGGTTTTTGCAAACATGTGGTAGATTATATATACTTACATGAAAACAGTCTGATTTGAGATGTCAGCAACTTCAGGAAAGAGAGTTTCCAAATCTCCAACATCTTCATCAGAATCTTCAGTTGATTCACTACCATCAGAAATAATAGCATCAATCTCTTCATCGTCATCAGATGGTATACCTCCTAATTCCTCTTCTTCATTCAAAGTTGCTTGTATTTCAGCACTACTCAAACGTTTTCTAGTCACAATGTAATTCTTGCACACACTGAGGGAAAGCACTAGCAACAAGTAAGGCAATACAGAACAGTTGTTGAGGCAAGAAACGGCAATAATGAGTATAAATAATAAGTGGGAAATGTTAGTTTCATTGTTGCAGGTGTTTCGTATAACATCTGTTCAATGTAACATTCATCATTCTGTTTTCATAATGTTACATTCGAGAAACAAAACAAAAATTTCGATTGTGGTCATGCTGACCCCAGCGATAGTCAGTGCATAGCTCATGAATAAATTTTAACATGTTGTAAATATAAAACTGAGCAGTATGTCATCACATACAAGCAACTTAGAGAGGCAAAGTCACACATTTTGAAAATAATCGTTTTGAAAACAAGGGAGATAAATACACTCCTGGAAATGGAAAAAAGGACACATTGACATCGGTGTGTCAGACCCACCATACTTGCTCCGGACACTGCGAGAGGGCTGTACAAGCAATGATCACACGCACGGCACAGCGGACACACCAGGAACCGCGGTGTTGGCCGTCGAATGGCGCTAGCTGCGCAGCATTTGTGCACCGCCGCCGTCAGTGTCAGCCAGTTTGCCATGGCATACGGAGCTCCATCGCAGTCTTTAACACTGGTAGCATGCCGCGACAGCGTGGACGTGAACCGTATGTGCAGTTGACGGACTTTGAGCGAGGGCGTATAGTGGGCATGCGGGAGGCCGGGTGGACGTACCGCCGAATTGCTCAACACGTGGGGCGTGAGGTCTCCACAGTACATCGATGTTGTCGCCAGTGGTCGGCGGAAGGTGCACGTGCCCGTCGACCTGGGACCGGACCGCAGCGACGCACGGATGCACGCCAAGACCGTAGGATCCTACGCAGTGCCGTAGGGGACCGCACCGCCACTTCCCAGCAAATTAGGGACACTGTTGCTCCTGGGGTATCGGCGAGGACCATTCGCAACCGTCTCCATGAAGCTGGGCTACGGTCCCGCACACCTTTAGGCCGTCTTCCGCTCACGCCCCAACATCGTGCAGCCCGCCTCCAGTGGTGTCGTGACAGGCGTGAATGGAGGGACGAATGGAGACGTGTCGTCTTCAGCGATGAGAGTCGCTTCTGCCTTGGTGCCAATGATGGTCGTATGCGTGTTTGGCGCCGTGCAGGTGAGCGCCACAATCAGGACTGCATATGACCGAGGCACACAGGGCCAACACCCGGCATCATGGTGTGGGGAGCGATCTCCTACACTGGCCGTACACCAATGGTGATCGTCGAGGGGACACTGAATAGTGCACAGTACATCCAAACTGTCATCGAACCCATCGTTCTACCATTCCTAGACCGGCAAGGGAACTTGCTGTTCCAACAGGACAATGCACGTCCGCATGTATCCCGTGCCACCCAACGTGCTCTAGAAGGTGTAAGTCAACTACCCTGGCCAGCAAGATCTCCGGATCTGTCCCCCATTGAGCATGTTTGGGACTGGATGAAGCGTCGTCTCACGCGGTCTGCACGTCCAGCACGAACGCTGGTCCAACTGAGGCGCCAGGTGGAAATGGCATGGCAAGCCGTTCCACAGGACTACATCCAGCATCTCTACGATCGTCTCCATGGGAGAATAGCAGCCTGCATTGCTGCGAAAGGTGGATATACACTGTACTAGTGCCGACATTGTGCATGCTCTGTTGCCTGTGTCTATGTGCCTGTGGTTCTGTCAGTGTGATCATGTGATGTATCTGACCCCAGGAATGTGTCAATAAAGTTTCCCCTTCCTGGGACAATGAATTCACGGTGTTCTTATTTCAATTTCCAGGAGTGTATTTCAAATGTGCTTATGGGCTCATATTGACCCCAGTGGTAAGAGGAGGGTTAATTTACTTTGCAGATTTCCTTTTCGATTCCTTTTTTTGTTGTTCAATGTACACATTGAATTACGTGCTACAACGCTGATTCACTCTCTTCACGTACCTTGGCTCTTACAACTTTAGTCTAGGACAAGTTGGAATTACACGAAGTTTCGTTCCATATGTGTTATCCCTGCTACTAGGGGCGTGTCAATAAGTGAAACACATTTTTTATCTGAAGTCAGGTTACTTTATTCAAAATTCCAATACACCAGATCTTTCCACAGTATTTTGGCTACAAAAATCTATTTTTCTACATGATCTCCGTTTAGTGCAACGGTCTTACTCCACCTTACTGCGAGTACCTGTATGCCTGCATAGCTTCACCACTTTTTCTTTTTGTATTCCTAAAATAGAACCTAAATCTAACCCCGCTAGTATTGTCATCAAAACGCTTGGCTGTGCCCTAGCGGCGCCCGGCTTCTTCCCTGTCGCTCTCGCCTTTCGCCACGCAGCCCAATCCCCACTGTGGCAGGGGCGTGATCGGAGCTCTGGCGGCCAGACCTCGTCTAGGAGAACATTTGGTTCCGGAGAATGACGAAATAAAAATCCTAGTCCAAGTTCGAAGGACCCGTGCGAGTGGGCCCGAGTGACGGTATGTAACTCCCTCAAAATATCACGAAACCACTCCATCCTGAACAACGAGTACACACCCTAGGGATTAAATGCCTCATTGGACTGTCGATGCACTCAACGTCTGCTATCATTTGAAAAACCGAAAAATCGCGATTCGCTGAAGGGCAATGCACGCCTCCACGCACTTACTGTCCAGTTCCTTCATCGTTTGGCTCAGTAGAAACGGGCACCCTGTATGATGCTGTGACCAATGTCCTTCCGCATATCTCCGACTCCACTCGTCTGTTGAGATGGACTTTCACTCACTGGCAACACCAATTAATCGCAAATGCAGCGAGTGAGAGTGCAATACTTAACAAATCAGGCGCTGCAGTTAAGTGTTGACGGGCTTCCTTCGTTTGCGCCGCAGTTTAGTGAGTATGTCGAGTATGAGAACCGTGGCGCAGCGGTAGCTTCGTACTCGTCGACTCCTTCTGTTACTGAACGTACAGTAGTGCAAGGCTATTCGTGACTCAGTGTTAGTTCGGAGAATGAGTACACGATATCGTTACAGTAAATCAGCAATGACGAGGCGAAATGGCCTACTGTCGGTATGAGAAGGCCTTTAAAGAAACTGTGTTTTATGAGACTGTGTAGGGTGTAGACGAAAATTAATTGATGCACAGTATACAATTGCAAACGTGTTCTATTGGAGGAGGAGTGATACCTGGAATACGTTTCACGCTATAGTCCACGCTTCGGACGAGAAACATACAGATTTCGTCCAATGTAGTCAAAATGGCTGTATTCTTGTTAATTACACTTCCACCATGAGGAAACAACATGTGTTGCATCAAATGAACACAGGGGACAGAGCATCGACACAGTTCTATCCCTGCGCTATTTCTGTATTCGTCAGTTTGCGTTTAATGGCTAACAGCGAACTGTGTAACTTATCTTTCATTTCTGGAAGCTAGTTTACTAATTAATCACCATTTAGACCTCATGTCATGTTTTCCGGCACGCCTACGAAGTGTGTATATGTCAACATAATTATTAGACATTCTTCGAATAGATATAAAATATTAAAATAAATTTACAGCAGTTTTCGAAAATGTTTTACCTGTGTAAATGTACGTAGCAACAGAAAATATTCACTGATAACCGATCAGTCGTTACAATGATATTATACAGGGTGAGTCACTAACTATTGCCACCTAGAATAACTCCGAAAGTACGATAGGAGCTGAAAAGTTTGTGGGACAAATGTTGCATGGGACAAAAGGGGCCACAATATGACGCTAGTTTTTTTCTTATTAGGTGGGGTCGCGTTAGAGATATGAATGTCAACTTTGTTTATTCTAAATGGGATGCTATAGTTTGGTACTTATTTTCTGATAGCGGCTATCGAGACGAATTCAATTATGTGTAACAGCAGTCTTCAAAGGTCAACAAAGGCCATAAAGGTGTTCGAAGTGATGACCGTTGGTATCAATGCTGTGCTTCAATCTTCTTATCGGGAACTGAGTGGTATTCCTTATCACATCGGCACTTATCGATGCACATGCTCTGACAATTCTCTCTCGTATATGTTGCAAATAATAAATATTCGCCGAATACGGCGTATCCATCTAACACTCCATTGACATGGAAACACCATTCGACGGTTGCAATACAACCCTAATAGGAACGATAAGAAGGTATCGTCGAGTCAGGTGAAGGTGAATGATGTATTCCTTCGAAGAGCAAGTCGATATGCTTCTCATTTATGGAGAATCCCAACGAAATTGAGTAAGAGCTAGAGGCCTACACTAAAAGATATCCGGCCGGCCGCTGTGGCCGTGTTGTTCTAGGCGCTTCAGTCTGGAACCGCGTGACCGCTACGGTCGCAGGTTCGAATCCTGCCTCGGGCATGGATGTGTGTGATGTCCTTAGGTTAGTTAGGTTTAATTACTTCTAAGTTCTAGGCGACTGATGACCTCAGAAGTTAAGTCGCATAGTGCTCAGAGCCAAAAGAAATCCTCAGCGTACTCACCCTACACGTCGTACATTTAAACATGTGCATGATAAATTGAGAACAACTTCAACACATCGGAAACATATCCGGCAAAGGAAAGTTACTAACGAGGAAACGGAAACTGGTACTCTTGCCGTCGTCGTTCGAGATTCTTGTGTTAGTTCGCGTCAGATCGGAAGGGAATCTGGCATGAGCCAGAGTAGTGTTGTTGGTGTTCTGCATCGCCATAAATATCATCCTTACCATATCAGTCTCCACCGAGAATTAACTGCTACGGATTGCATCCGTCGCATAGAAATCTGACGATGGGCTCAGATTCAAGAGGATGACACATTTATTAACTTGATTTTATTTACTGGCGAGGCTGCATTCACGAACAATGGAAATGTTAATTTTCATAACATGCATTATTTGGTAACCGAAAATCCATGTTGGCTACGGCAAGTTGCACCCCAAATTAACCGTGGTCGGTGAATGTGTGGTGTGGTATTCTGGAGGACAGAATTGTAGGCCCCTATTTCATAGAAGGAAATCTTAATACTAGGAAGTACACCACATTCCTGCAAGAAACATTAGGTCTGTTATTGGAAGAAATAGCTTTACGAACAAAGAACAGAATGTGGTATCAACACGATGGGTGTCCAGCGCATTTTTCGATGATGGCTAGAAATGAGTTGCAAAGACAATTCCCAAATCGTTGGTTTGGAGATGTGTCGAGGCGGCTCGTTCGTCAGACATGATTTTTTTTCTTGTGGGGATTCGTAAAAGACATTTTTTATAAAGACGTTCCAACTACACATGAAGATATGTGAGAGAGAATTGTCAGAGCAAATGCTTCGATAAGAGCCGAAGTGATAAGGAATACTACTCAATCCATGATAAGAAGATTGAAACACTGCATTGATACCAATGGTCATCATTTCGAACACCTTCTGTAAATGGACGTCCATGCCACCTATGCGACCTTCGTTGACCTTCAAAGACATTACTGTTACACATCATTGGATTCGTCTCGATTTTCGCTATCAGAAAATAAGTACGAAACCATAGCATCCCATTTAAAAAAACAAAGTTGACCTTCATATCTCTGAAGCGATTCCACCTAGCAACAAAACGTCATATTATGGGCCCCGTTGTCCCATGCAACTTTTGTCCCACAGATTTTTCAGCTCCTATCATACTTTTGGAGCTATTCTTTGTGGCAATAGTTAGTGACTCATCCTGTATAATTTGCATCTGACATTTAGGAACGTCGGACATGTGATATTTCAATCTTTACTTGCGAATGGCTTTTCTGTTGTGGTCAATCCAAGTATTGGTTTGCAACAGCTACAATGGCAGCATGTCTCCATTCTGTGCGTCTTTCAGCTTTTCTCTTCATTTCTTTATAGGTGTTACATCCCACTTCTTTCACGATTTGATCCATGTACCTCAGTCGTGGTCTTCCTCTTGATCTTTTTCCCTCGACATATCCCTCTATGATTGTGTTCAGGAATCGTTTATGTCTTAATAGATGGCCTGTAAATTGCACTCTTCTTTTAACAATGAAACTCCAGAAGCTTTCTTCTCACCTGCTCTTTCCAGAACCACTTCGTTTGTGACCTTGTCGATCCATTTTATTTTGAGCATGCGTCTATAGCACCACATTTCAAAAGAATTTAGCTTCTGATCTTCCTCTGACCCGAGAGTCCATGTTTCACACCCATAGCATGCCACACTCCACACATATGATTTCAAAAATATTTTCCTGATTTCAAGGCTGATGGTCTTAGATGTTAATATGTTTTTCTTCTTGTTAAAAACAGCCTTTGCTTGAGCTATTCTACTTCTCACTTCTGCCTTGCTCCTTCCATCCCTGGTAATATTACTGCCCAGATAAGTATATTTATCAACTTGTTCAAGCAGTTCATTGCCTACATGAACTTGGACTTTGACTTGATCTTCTTTGTCGCATGCCATTACTTTTGTTTTTGCTTTATTAATTCACATATTATATTCTTCACCCATAACTTTATCCATTCTATTCAGTAGGACTACAAGATCTTCTTCACTTTCAGCCAGGACAGCTATATCATCGGCATATCTTATCATATCTATTTGTTGCCCATGAATTACTACACCTGTCTGTGAATTTTCCCTTACTTTTTCAGCGCCTCTTCAATGCATACGTTAAAGATAACAGGGGATAGTGCGCAACCTTGTCGGACACCTTTCCGTATCTGCACCTCTTCTTGTTTTGTCCGTCCACGGATAACTGCTGTCTCGTTTTTGTACAGGTCCCATATCATTTTTCTATCTTTATGGTCTATTCCTACTTTTTTGAGTACCTCAAACATCTTATCCCATTTAACATTATCAACGAAAGCTATGTATGTTTTCAGGTTCTTATCTAGTCATTTCTCTATTATTAGTTCTAGAGCAAATATTGCTTCTCTGGTTCCTCTATCTTTCCGGAATCCAAACTGGTCTTCGGAGAGTGTAGCTTCGACTTTTTGTTCTATGCGTTTTAGGATAATTGAGATTAATATTTTAGAGGCGTGAGTAACTAGGCTGAGCGTCCTATAATTTTCACATCTTGTAGCATTTGCCTTCTTCGGAATGGGGATCGTAATGTTTTTCTCAAAGTCTGTAGGAATTTTACCCTGCTCGTACATGTTGAAAACAAGATTATACAACTCCTGATTCAGTTTTGCTCCTCCAGATTTCAGAAGTTCGGCTGGGATATTGTCTATACCAGGCGATTTGTTATTTTTCAATTTTTTCAGAGCTAGTTCAAACTCTTCCTTTAACATAGGTTCACCTATGTTGTGTGCATCTACTTCTGTTTCTTCTTCCATGATGTTTTCAGACAGGTCTGGTCCGCTGTACAGTTTTCCTATATATTGTTTCCATCTTCTTGCAACTTCATCATCGTCATCCAACATATTGCCATTTTCATCCATCACAGCCCTACACTTGTTTCTTCTGTCTCCAAAGCAATGTCTCACACATTTATAGGCCTTGTCGATATTTCCATTGCTCATGTTGTCCTCAGCTGAAATACAGAGATCATCAAGGTATTTTTCTCTTGCTTGTTTTGCCTCTCTGTTGATTCTGTTTTTCAGACTCTTGTATTTCTCTTGGTCTTCCTTCTTCACAGAATTTTTTAATTTCCTTCTTTCTTCCATCATATTTAGTAGGTCATTAGTGATCCATTCCTTCCTTTTCTCTGTCCTTTCTTTTCCTATTACTCCTGCTGCTGCTTCTAAAATACCAGTTTTTATTTTTTCCCAGCTGCTTTGGATGTCATTGCAGCCCTGTGTATTTGTTTTCTTGTCTGTTTCTAGTTGATAGTGCTTCAGTGTATTTTCGTTTTTCAGGTTTGTCAAATCCCATTTACATGTACTTCTTTTTTTAATGTTCTTGAATTGTAGTTCAGTCGTCATCATAACGAGTATGTGGTCACTTTCCACATCACAGCCTGGACATGATCTGCTGTCCTTAACTTGGTTTTTAAATCTTTGCTTCACTAATATGAAGTCAATTTGATATCTGTTAATGTCACCAGGCATTTTCCAAGTATATCTTCTTCTTGGATGATGATTGAAGAAGGTATTTGTATTGCAAAGTTTATTTCTTTGGCAGAATTCTACAAGTTTATCCCCTCTTTCATTTCTTAATCCTAATCCAAAATTCCCTGCCACATCGTCTTCTTTACCTTCCCCAACAACGGCAGTCATATCTCCCATGATGACAAGGTTTTCAGCTCCTTTAATTCTGCCAATTACTTCTTCAAGGTGGTCATACATCACGTCGATTTCATCATCCTCGTGCCTCGTAGTTGGTATGTATACTTGGATTATGATTGTGTCTCTTGGTTTAGTTTCCAATCGGACATAAATTATCCTCTCACTATGTTGAACAAATCCTTTTACTCTTAACCCCATCTCTTTATTGAGGATAATTCCCACTCCTGCAATCCCGAGATTGTCTTGTGCTATTCCAGTGTGTATGATTCTGTAATCCCCTGACCAAAAGTCACCAGCGTTTGGCCATCTCATTTCTGAGACTCCGAGTACATCAATGTCCATTCGTTTCATTTCCATTTTCAAGTTTCCAGTTTACCACATTTAAGAAGTGAGTTGACGTTCCATGTTGCTATCCTTCTTACATTAATGCTTTTGGATTTTGGTATCTCTTTAGTTGTCCCCGCCCGGAGATCCGAATGGGGGACTATTTTATCTCCGGATAATTTAACCAAAGAGCTTTCCATCATAAGCTGTTGATACTTGGGATACCTGCTCGGGTCTTTAATGGAGTGGTTTCCCGTTGGCCGTTGGCCACCTTGTGGCTCCTCCGCCTTTAGGAGCAGTTTCCCACCCCAAGGGCAAGAGAGTGCCCTTCCTTCTAGCCGCTCATCCGCCCTCCTAGAAGGCCGTTGGCAATTGATAGAAGGTAATCTCCTTATCCCGGGAGATATTTGGCTCATTAGACGTATAGGTTGGAAGTGGAAGACCCCTAGCCCTCGAAACCTAATAGCGTCAGGGTCGGAAAAGAACAAGAGTTGGCCAAGGGTGGCCAAATAGGAAAGATAAAAGTGAGGAGCCTGGCATAAGTAAGTGGAAGCAATGCCAGGACTCAGCTCGGGACCACGTGGTCGCCAGCCACGTACTCACTAGGTGTGAGTCCCTGAAGTTGCGAATGGCTATAGAGGCGAATATGATTTTGTGAAATAAATGAACAGTAATTTACAGTTTAATGGTCGCAGGTTCTTTCAAAATGTTTGCGTAGGTAGCGGGAATGCCGCGAGTCCACGGTTACACTTGCGAACTTGTGTACCCGCTCTCCAGTCTGAGCGAGTGGGACCCACTCGCACGCGACAGCAGACTCAGGTGACGAGTGGGTTGCACCGCCGATTCACGAGTCGAGTCCACTTTTCTACCCTTAAAGTAAGCTCTCCTACAGCTAGAGGTACATCTTCATAGTTTTTGTTTAATTTGCTAACGACAGTGGTTACCTTTTTTACTGTCGAACACAACTGGTTTTGTGTGGCTTAAATACTCCTTTTCGCGTCTAAGATTTCCTTTACCTGTTGCTCTACTAGATCATGATGGCCGTTGAAAGAATCTACCTCCTGTCTCTAACTCCTTAATGTTACCCTTAACTTCAGAAATAACTTCATGCTTCACTTGTTTTTTTTATATCATTCAATTATTCGGCGATTTCAGTGCAAAACGTTATGGCTAGGTCATGGAACTTCTGTAAGACCGCGTCTTACAAATCCTTGAATACCTGCTTTTGTTCTTGTTTCCCCGTTTTTAGATCTTGTGTAACAGTGTTTTGTTGCTGTTTCACCATGTTCATATCTTCTGTCAAATTATCAATTTTGGTACTGAAATTTTTGCTGATACTATCTAATTTCGTGTTTATGTTAGATAATAAGTGCCATAGCAGTTCATCAGTTGTACTACTTTCCAAGTTAATGTTTGTGTTGTGAATCAGTGGTGTTTTAACGTGTTGTCAAGATTCATATTTGTATCGCTCTCCAATGTTTCATGTATGATCTGTATATCACTCTGTGAGATGCGTGACATTGTCTCATCGATTGTAAACATTGTGTCGTCAAAGTTATTCTGCTATGGAGGGTCATTTGACACACCTGTGACACTCTTCTCTAACCTACTTAAACCATCTGCAGAAGGCATGCATGGTGCCTGAACTTCAACTGTTCGATCGCCCAATTCTACGCCATCTTGGCTGATTGCGGTTTTGGTATTGCGATCAACAATGGACATATATTTTTCTGTCATGTTATGTGAATATGAAAAATTAAAAATTTCACAGAAACGTTAAAATTTCATATGCTAATTATTGCATTTGATAACTGTAATTTACGAGATCTCAAAACTTGCTTTACGTCCATTATGATAAGCAAACTACTGTATCGCAATTCTTTATGTTTTACTGATCACACGTGTCACACTGGAAAATTCCTGTAAATTTTCCACCATAAAATTTAGGAGGGGAATAATAGGGAAAAGGTTTCTATCTACATCAAAAGAGGCATTACCAAGCATAACTGTGCAAGCAACTCGCATAACCGTCCTATCTTTGCTGCGCTGAACAAAATGGAAAATTTTACTTAACCTGTGTCCAATTCTTATTCCTTCCCCAAATTTTATCCTCAATGTTTACCTTTTTGCTTTACTTGATCCCCGTTGGGATTCAAGAAAACAGAAAATACAGACAATTAGTTTTTATGACTAATAATGATGTCATAGAAATGTCTTACTATAACAATAGTTAAAAAAAACTACTTACAATCAGTGCCCTGAAGTCATGGCACTCAGTTCGCCAGTTGTATTATAATAATAAAAAGTAAATAAACTGAAACAAGAATGTTAAAGTATAGTACATTTGCATTATTAGTAAATGTTTCGCATCTACGAATGTCGGCTATTCGAACTTCCTCTCTAACATTTCAATTGTAGATGCAGGCAGCTGACTTCAAAGGGCACCAGTGTGTGTCAAAAAATGATGAAAATCCCCCTTATTTGGCACCGCTTCACTTCAATAAAAATACTTAATATTATTGTTAAGTCTTCTTATATTCAGACTCGCATATAACACATAACACTTGTAATATTTCATACTTCAAGCAATACATCTTAACCATCCTATATACGAGTCAAAACAAAATCATGTACAAAGAAAAATGATTTCTTTTTTCATTGAGTGCGCCTTACCGCGCATTCATATAAAGGTCTTTGCCGACGCTTATGGTCGATCACTGTTTCATTTTTTTTACATAAATTTAACTTCAAGCAATACATCTTAACCATCCTATATAGGAGAGAGTCAAAACAAAATCATGTACAAAGAAAAATGATTTTTTTTTCATTTGAGTGCGCCTTACCACGCATTCATATAATCGTCTTTGTCTACGCTTATGGTCGATCACTGTTTCATTTCTTTTACATAAATTTTAACTTTACCATATCCGGGGGTCTTTCACCAAGTACCTACACAACTATCCCTTGCCTTAAGTGAACCACAAATAGTGAAAATGATCTACAGTCAGTGCGGGTAACGAAAGATGGTAGTGGTTTCTGGACAGACCACTGCCAAGGTAATACCCGCCAGGGATTTCCCATTTCTTTTTGTTTCGATGAATATCATACAGTTTCATTCGCCTTTGGTGTATCTAAATTTTCCCCGATTGATATTAATCTGCTTGACTATTGGGGTTAGGGTAAAATACTGATTGATCACACAGTACTTGAATGACTTGTATAGCATTAGTAGAACTAAATTAGACTGTAGAGACAGATTTTTGGATGCTGGAGGTGACTAGTGCGTTAGGGGCAGCTTCAGAACTTTCCTCGAGTAGCAAACGAGTTCTCCTCCGTCACTGAAATTTGCTATGGGTTCTGCAGGGCAGTGGTTTATGGGCCGCCATTCTGGCGATTGGGCTTGTTCCGCCAGCGGCCGAAGCAAGAGGGTGGGAACGCAGTGGCTGAATGCGAAATGACACTTATCTAGAAACTGGCGGTGCCGGGCACCCTATCCTGACACTGGCCTAACCGCTTTATTGGCGAGTGGGCGAGGTGTGCGGGAGTCTGGTCTCTTTATCCCGTGTGCGGTTTCAGGTACTGCGGCGTCAGGCTGGCGCCCGGCTGATGTGTTTATTTGGAGAACGGCGTACCTTGTGAGACGGGACGACGAAACTCTCTGGGTGTGGCGTTTCTTAGATACTGCCGCACCTCGCCAAGACGGTGCCCACTAAATCGTTTCATGGATGTGACGGAGCATCTTCCCACTAGGAGGCTCCCCTCATCTTGTGAAATACGAGGTGCATTCAAGTTATAAGGCCTCCAAGTTTTTTTCTAATTAACTACTCACCCGAAATCGATGAAACTGGCGTTACTTCTCGACGTAATCGCCCTGCAGACGTACACATTTTTCACAACGCTGACGCCATGATTCTGTGGCAGCGGCGAAGGCTTCTTTAGGAGTCTGTTTTGACCACTGGAAAATCGCTGAGGCAATAGCAGCACGGCTGGTGAATGTGCGGCCACGGAGAGTGTCTTTCATTGTTGGAAAAAGTCAAAAGTCACTAGGAGCCAGGTCAGGTGAGTAGGGAGCATGAGGAATCACTTCAAAGTTGTTATCACGAAGAAACTGTTGCGTAACGTTAGCTCGATGTGCGGGTGCGTTCTCTTGGTGAAACAGCACACGCGCAGCCCTTGCCGGACGTTTTTGTTGCAGTGCAGGAAGGAATTCGTTCTTCAAAACATTTTCGTAGGATGCACCTGTTACCGTAGCGCCCTTTGGAACGCAATGGGTAAGGATTACGCCCTCGCTGTCCCAGAACATGGACACCATCATTTTTTCAGCACTGGCGGTTACCCGAAATTTTTTTGATGGCGGTGAATCTGTGTGCTTCCATTGAGCTGACTGGCGCTTTGTTTCTGGATTGAAAAATGGCATCCACGTCTCATCCATTGTCACAACCGACGAAAAGAAAGTCCCATTCATGCTGTCGTTGCTCGTCAACATTGCTTGGCAACATGCCACACGGGCAGCCATGTGGTCGTCCGTCAGCATTCGTGGCACCCACCTGGATGACACTTTTCGCATTTTCAGGTCGTCATGCAGGATTGTGTGCACAGAACCCACAGAAATGCCAACTCTGGAGGCGATCTGTTCAACAGTCATTCAGCGATCCCCCAAAACAATTCTCTCCACTTTCTCGATCATGTCATCAGACCGGCTTGTGCGAGCCCGAGGTTGTTTTGGTTTGTTGTCACACGATGTTCTGTCTCATTAAACTGTCGCACCCACGAACGCACTTTCGGCACATCCATAACTCCATCACCACATGTCTCCTTCAACTGTCGATGAATTTCAATTGGTTTCACACCACGCAAATTCAGAAAACGAATGATTGCACGCTGTTCAAGTTAGGAAAACGTCGCCATTTTAAGTATTTAAAACAGTTCTCATTCTCGCCACTGGCGGTAAAATTCCATCTGCCGTACGGTGTTGCCATCTGTGGGACGTATTGACAATGAACGCGCCCTCATTTTAAAAGAATGCGAATGTTTCTATCTCTTTCCAGTCCGGAGAAAAGAAATCGGAGGCCTTAGAACTTGAATGCACCTCGTACAGCGGGGGGTTGGCTGCAGGACCTCCAGGCATTGTATGCTAGTTTTTCAGAGAACAGAATGTGTACTGCACTCTAGTCATTGGTTGAGGAAGATCTTGTCTCCGTGCTACAAAATATGATTGGCACAGTAACTGCTGCTGGGCCATGACGGAATTAGTCAAGAACATCAGATGGAATGGTTGTTTTTCAAAAGGTTTTGAGCAACGGGAGGGAAAGGGCTTGCTTCTCGACTGTCACGGAGTAGAGTCGCTAGAGCTCTTCAGTTTCTAAGGAGAGAGCAGTTAATTGTAAACACATCCGGACACCCGGGCGAAACTTCATATTTTCGCAGATGTGGGACAATCACCGGCAGATGTGGTGTCATCTCCTGCAGTACGTCACGCTACAGAACCTACGTGCTTCCGCAGCACCCGCACGCAGATTTGACAAATTCAGAAGCATATCAATCGTTTTCATGGCCATCCTTTTTTCATAGCAGCCTTGTACTCGCAGTAGTCACTATAGCATGCTTAATTATATTTAGACGTGAGGGACCAATCAGTGGAACAATACAGTGGAGTGCGCCTGCCTATATTGGCATTCTTACAATCGCAGTAGCCAGTCTCATCTACACATATATTCCAGTCAGGCTCCCCAAGTCTATTGCCGACCAACATGAGATCGTGTTAATGAAATGTCATACATTGGAAGTTTCTGTTTATATGATTGTTCTCTCTTGACCTTGATATTAGTTAATAAATCTCTTTTTGATACTGTAGGTCCTTATTAATTTTTCAATGACACCCATTCTCATTCCCTATCATACCACTTACTTCGTTGTGGGTTTGAAGGCATTAAATTATGTCAAGTTAGACAACTCATTAGGTGATCCACACAGGGGCCACTATCTAACGGATGTCAGATTTTCTTGCGCTATTGATAGACGTGGCGCCTATTGAGATGTCATGGTTATGACTTTTTATTTGTTTGGCAGACGGAGAACTGCCACCGCCATAGGCTATGTTGCAGTACAACTGGCCGACACTAGAGATACAGACTAGTATTCTCATTCCAGTACCGTAACTGCCGTTCCGCAAAGACTGTTCTGTACCACTCCTACTCACATCACCCATCCAATTACACACAATTTCTGTAGATACAGGCCCACTGAGGAGATTAGTAATCCTTTTTTGGTGTATAGCACATACGAGCCTGATACATTTGAGAGTATTTTTGTGACAGTTAAGAAGAAGAAGGACAAGAAGAAACGTACAATTAATTCATAATGGAGTCCCAGACAGAAGGGTTTTGAATCATTTTACGTAATTCACTTGTGCTATCAATTCTGTAGTAGTTGTTGTTGTGGTCTTCAGTCCTGAGACTGGTTTGATGCAGCTCTCCGTGCTACTCTATCCTGTGCAAGCTTCTTCGTCTCCCAGTACCTCTTGCAGTCTACATCCTTCTGAATCTGCTTAGTGTAATCATCTCTTGGTCTCCCTCTACGATTTTTACCCTCCACGCTGCCCTCCATTACTAAATTGGTGATCCCTCGATGTCTCAGAACATGTCCTACCAACCGATCCTTTCTTCTAGTCACCAGCAGACGACTTTCAACGACTGTGTGGTAAATCATGTGCACCAAACCGTTGGAAAATCTATTTTGGTACTCTCTTCTAGGCCACCGAAGGTTTAAGCGAATTATTCAATTTCTCTGCCACATCTTGGACATATATGGAATCTTGAGTTTCCTGGTTGCAGTGATTCTAAGTCAGTGATATAGATTCGTGAGGTACTACAATCTCTGTGTATACATTTACCTGCCAGATGTAGTGTGTGGACGAGACTGTGTTCTGTTCATGGAGTTCTTTATGTTGCCTGGTTGTTTCTGTACAGCTGTACCATGGGAAGCAAGGAGGGGATGTTGTTTGGTGGCTGGTATCCGTTTTCTGTAATACAAACTGCATGCATATATTAACTGGGTTCTTTATTCATAAGAATGCAAAGTGTACTTAACTCCAGATCGTAGTTGTGATACAAGCTCTTCTGTATAGTGCACGTTAGCATCACTGCTAGTGAAGTGCAAAATCTGCTGTGTACAGTATTAGGGTTGTTATGTGCTGCCTGTCTTTCAGTTAGCTCCGGAACTAACTGCTACTGCGATTCGTACTAGGCTGCGACTGATGCCACTGGAACTCACTACGTGCGACAGACTGTGACAGAACTGAACAGACTGGCCCACCGGTCCGCAGTGGCGACCCTAAGTACTGGTGGACGAGAGGGCGTTTACAGCGCATTTCCTGCGAGTGTGTTGTTGGCCTCTATCATCTCACAACCTCTTTCTCGCAGCTTATGCCAGCACATTCCTGCCCCCAAAACGCTGCACCACTGTCGTGTAGTGAGACTGCGAACGACAATGCGTAGGAAGGCAGGACGCCGAACATAAAGATGGGCCATTAGCCGTTACAGCCGTTACATCTGGCTTGCAAGGCAACAGGAACACCCTCCAAAGCACACGTCCAGGCCTAAAGGCGTGTGCTGGGGCGATGACGCCGACAGCGACGGCGACGGCGACAGCGATGGCGGCCCAGGTGCATCGGGTCAGCGAGTGGGGACGGGGGGGACAGGCCGCATCGTCCATCCGCTCCTCCTGGGGTGCCCTGGTGGCACCAGCGGGTGACTGCGGAAGCCGTAAGTCTGGGGGAAGAAAAGCAGCAGAATTACGGGGCAAATGACAAAAAAATGGTTCAAGTGGCTCTAAGTACAATGGGACTCAACATCTACACATAGAACTGTTTAAACCTAACCAAACTAAGGACATCACACACATCTATGCCCGAGGCAGGGTTCGAACCAGCGTCCACAGCAGCAGCGCGGTTCCGGACTGAAGCGCCTAGAACCGCTCGGCCACAGCGGCCGGCTGCAAATGACGTGCTCGAATTTAGTTCTGGTGATGGCGCTGCAAACCATCAGTACCTGCCATTAAGTTCATAATGGAGCCAATGCGTTCCTAGATTACGCCTCTTTCCTAGCGCCCACAGTTGCCGTAAACTCCGAAAAGAACAAAACTGCAGACCAGTGGCGGCGCAGGTTGCTGGGGTGGGTGTAGCAAGTGTAGCAGCGTGCGGTGGCAGCGGCTGTACAGAAGTTGCTCCGGTGACGGTGCCTCTCGTGGGTGGGAGCGATAGGAGGCGAGAAAGAGGTGCAGCACAGGTTCCCGTGTGTGGGTGGTGCGAAGTTTGGCCATCTGTTGTTTAAAAGTGACGTGAAGTGAACTGCGGTCCGTTGTCCAACACAAGTACTTCCGACAAATCTTCGATGCAAAATATGGAGGACAATGCTTGAATGGTGCTACATGGTGTGGTAAAAGCCATAGGCACCGCAAAAGGGAAATTGCTAAAAGAGCCTACCACTATGAGCCAACGAGTGTTCCAAAATTGTCCTGCAAAGTCTATATGCACTCGTTGCCATGGCGATTGAGTCTTAGGCCAAGCTGAGAATGTCTTTGGCATAGCGGATTGGTTCCCCGCGCATGTGCGACACTGTGACGTCATCTGTTCAATGTGGTAGTCCATGACCTGCCAAATACAGTGCCGGCGCGCTAACTGTTTAGAGCGAACAATTCCCCAATGTCCTTGGTGGAGCAATCACAACTCATCGTTTCGCAATATTTTGGGAATAAGCACGCGGGATTTTCCACTGAACTAGAATCACACCCTGCTGAACTGAAAGGTTACGCCGACGTGCAAAATATCGGGGCACAACTGATACTGTTCAGTGAACGAGGCCGAGACGTGGGAATGTATTGCAACAACATTTTGAGATCTGTGTCTGCTTCCGTGGCCTGTGCAATTTTTGTGTAGTGCAAGGGAAAATATTCCAGCGATTCACAGTCCCGCGCATCAATTTGGCAACAAGATGCGGCAGATGCATCAAAATCAGAGTCTGGGCCAATCGGAAGGCGAGATACGGCGTCTAAATTGCCACGCTTTGCCACAGGTCTGTACACAATTTCATAATGATACTGTGAAACCAACAAAGCCCAGCGTTGCAATTTTTGAGCAGTGCGCATAGGAACCTGCTTTGACAGAAGAAACAAGGACTGCAAAGGCTTGTGATCTGTCACTAAATAGAACTTGCGACCATACAAATAGTGATGGAATATAGTCACACCATACACACTAACAAGAGTCCCTTTTTCTATTTGAGAATAAATGCACTGAGATTCAGTTAACAACTTTGAGGCAAAAGCAATAGGTCTGTCTTGTGCACCAATTCTGTACGAAAGCACAGCGCCGACTCCGTAAGAAGAAGCGTCGACTTGCAAAACTACTGGTTTGGCAGGGTCAAAATAAACTAAACATCTGTCACTAAGCAAAGCATTTTTCAGTTTCTAAAAACCCGTCTTGCCAGTCTTTAGTCTACACAAAAGGTACATTTTTTGCGACGCAAGCGATGCAGTGGAGCCGCGATCTCAGCGTCATGGCATGACCCGAATGTAGTAAGTGTGTCATCTTGTCCAGTGCTGACTGCAGTTCAGACACATTGCGAGGAGCAGGCAGGCCACGGATTGCAAGCAAATGAGATTGGAGGGGGTTCACACCCTGACTGTTTGTCACGTGACCTAAGCATTGTAGCTCAGTTTGAAAAAAGTCACACTTTTCGAGGCGACACTTGAGTCCTGCTTCTGACACCACTCTGAGAAAGAGTACACAAATTGGCAATGTGTTCTTCTGGTGTACGACCAGAGACGACAATAACAAGGTAGTTTGAACAAAAAGGGTCTTTTGCAGTCAGCTGTACAAAGCAACATTTAAAAATGGATAGTGCAGAAACACTGCTGAAGGGCAAACGCAAAAACCTAAACACTCCTAAGTGTGTATTTACAACAAACACTTTCTGTGATTGTTCATCCAATGGAGTTTGCAAATGGGCATCATGCAAATCTATCTTAGAAAAGTAACTTCCTGCAGCAACCCTGTCAATGAGTTCCTCAGGGCGCGGTAAGGGATAAGTATCAACTATTGTCAGTGGGTTGACTGTGGACTTGAAGTCAACACAAATGCGAGTGCGACCAAAAGGCTTAGGCAACAAAACTAGTGAACTCGACCATTGTCTTGCAATTCTTTCAGTCCACTGGCTACTTTGTCTCTTGAAGCAATTGGAATGGGGCGGACCCGAAAAAAGTAGACTGTGCATTGTCTTTCAGTGTAAACTGCGCTACAAAGTTATTAGCTTTTTCCATTCCTTCTGAAAATAGTTCAGGAAATTGTTAAAGCAAGCTATCTGCACTGTCTTGTGGTACAATTGTAGAGACCGCCATTACGTTGTCGTGGATGCTAAGGCCAAACAAATCAGAGGCATCTAACCCGGAAATGTCTCTTGATTTCAAATTGCGGCGACGCGGGTTAAATTTTCGTTCGTTCGTCGTACTGTGCAGCAAAAATCGACCTACCTCAGTACGACTCCCGCTCACCATCCGTTTTCTCTGCAAACGTACGTACTACTTATCTGACAAACCCTACTCTTAGGGCTATATTTTATTTGGACTAATGAAGCTATGGAGATGTTTGTAAAAATGGCAATGACGTATCACTCCATGTTAATGTAATACTGCCGCCTTCTGAAGAAGATAGGTTTAAATCTATCGAAAAGTAGGTAAAGATTACTTTATCCTTTGCAACTGGTCGGCTGTTTTTAATCTAATTACGTGGAACCGTTGCTGTTACGCAGCTATGTTTAAAATAGTACTATTTAGACGTTGGAAAAGCAGCGTTGATAAAAACGACGCCTATACTTACGTTGCAAAGTCCGCGTAAACTCTAGTAGCCTGCTGTCCTGCAATTATCTCACAATACATATCGGGTGGTAATGTTGATGCTTCTGTCGTTAGAAATTGTTCAGAATTCGAAAGCAAGTCTTTTTTATTTTTTTAAGAATACATTTTAAACCGGCCATCAAGACCACATTTATTTAACTAACGAATTTACAACGCTCAGTTCCCAGTTCATACAATAACTTCACACGCAAATCAGCCAGAAGTACAAGTCCGATCAAATTGACTACCCGATCTCACAGTCACAGACCCGCTACTAATAGTGAGTGTCACATTCGGTCCTTTTCAGTGGTTTTCTTTAAGAGAAACTGCTCGCCAAAATACTACCTATTTGAATACGGAACACGCCACGCGGAAATGTTCACAAAGGCCGATAGTTCACACGCTCGTAACTTTCCAACAAAGCAATTCCAAAACCTCCAACTTTCATCAAACAGTTCGTAATTGCAAAGGCTTTCCTTGCAACTAGTTTTAAACGCGCGGAACACAATGTTTCATCGTCTTACACATAATGAGAAACAGCACATTTAACATGTCCTGCGACCGAAGCTGAGGAGCGATTTTTGTTCAGAACGCCTCTCTCCCAGTATATCTAACTAGTTGTGCGCGGGAAGTACTTAATTATGACTGGCTGATCAGTCTGATGGACCAATGAAAATGATCCTTCGAGATCATTCCCGTGGCAAAACTCGCCTAAGCCATTCACTATTCAGAAATGCATTTGCATGTTCCAAAATGCAAATACTTACACAATGTTTAATAAAACAAAATGAAATTAAAATTAATCTTGAAAATAATTTAGAAAAAGATTACTCTGCAGACGGCTATTCTGGCTGACTTCTTACAAAAGGAATCACACCTAGACATATGTAATCAGCAATGTGGGTAAAACACAACTTTCCCACATTCTAGTTAAGTAATGTTGTACATAATATAATATTGAATTTTAACGTATGTCACACATACACACTCTCAATCATTCTCATTTTTTCACACAACAACCTAACAAGCAGATAATAATTTTTTTTCTGAATTTTATACTACGAAAATGCAAAATAATTCAGGTTTTGAAAATAAAATCTCAGTTAAATCATTCTCCACCTTGAGAACTCTAGTAATGATATCAAATGATACTAAAAGACAAACTTTTGTAGTCTAAGTGTCGATTTGGGGTGTTTTAGATAATTTTCTGTATCTCAGAAACTATAATATGTACGAGTTTGAAATTTTGTGGATACCTTCTTCTGAATAACAAAAAGTAGTGTATGAAATTTGAAAATAATCTGTCCATATTTAATGCGTTTTATTTAGATTCGAAGGAGGTATGAGTATACAGTTGCTCGAAGTGTCACAGGAGC
Source organism: Schistocerca cancellata (assembly GCF_023864275.1). Lineage (NCBI taxonomy): Eukaryota > Metazoa > Arthropoda > Insecta > Orthoptera > Acrididae > Schistocerca > Schistocerca cancellata. Next base: position 513,387,455 of record NC_064634.1, read on the forward strand.
CGTTCTAACACTGTCTAGGAGCGACAGCTGTGCTTATGAGTCATGGCTAAGACACAAATTTGCAGCGTCCTAAGCTCCAGTATAGCGGGCTATGTTGCACTGAATGTTATCGTGTAGTAACTTGGGACGCCACGAACACAGTAAAATTCACTTTCCCATTGTGAGATGTGTAAGTGACAGATAAACTACGCTGTCCAAGAACCGGAATTTCCTGTGCGTTGTAAGCAGTGAGGTGCTTGCTAGATTTAGAAAGGCGTGGTGACGCTAACTGTTTGTATGTGGTATGATTAAGCAAAGTGACTGATGCACCTGTCTCTAAGTGAAAGTTCACACGACGGCCAGCAACTCGTAATGCGACAAACAGTTCGTTAGAACGTCGTTGCACAGCACTAGGGCGAGAAGGAGCCACAACCTTAATCTTACTTTTATCAGAACCTGTTGTAGGTTTGGAAAACACAAAGTCCGCTGCATCTGCACGAGACTGTTTTTTCTGGCAGCGGGTGAAATTGGCGCTCTTGTGTCGTCGACAACAAACTGCTTGGACGTGCCCTTTGTCCGCTCGTGTAAGACGTTACGTCATGGTAAATCCTGTCTTTTAAGGAGAGAAAAGCATCTAGGGCAAGACTTCACCAAGTCCACCTGTCCGTTTACGAGTTTACGTGGCTGTCCGTGCGGCTGTGCAAGTGCCAGCTGTTGCGGATGCTTGGGGCGACTCGACCCAACAAATCGGGGCCTTTTCAAACTTATCGGCCTCTGTGGTACCTGAATCATATTGCTCTAAGGTTTGCAACACTTGAGAGAGTGAAGGATCAGACTACTTTAGGACGTGATGCCGTATTCTGCTATCTGGGACATTGAATGTAATAGCATCCCTAATTATTAAGTCACTGTAAAAGTTGCCAGAACTAGACTTACATTTACACTTCCTAGTCAAGCCCGTTAATTCTGTATACCACGGACGGTAAGTCTGTTTCGGCTTTTTCTGTAAACGAAAATCCCTGATGTCTGGCAGCAGCTACGTGAACTTGCTCATGATAATACTGATTTAATGCAGCGATTACTTCATCATAACTGAGTTGGTCAGGAGACCCAGCTGGGAATAGTTTTTGTATTGAGCACTGGGGACCCCACACTCGAAAGAAAGTATTATTGTTCTGGGGTAAGCACAAGCGCCGGAACGAAGATGGAGAACGAAAGACCAGAGAATCGGTGCTACATTTACTTCATAGAAACCAAACTACTATTGTCATTTGCTTGAATAGTTGTACAGCATACCTTAGGCATCCTCTATACGAGTGGGCAAGACCCAACAATTCTCATTACCTTGAGCGAGATGAACTGCCAATGAGCTTGGTACTGTGTCAGGAACTGTGTCCTCTTCTGTGTCGTTAAATCGGCAGAACGGTGGTACGCTGGTCGGCGGCACTTGCTGGGTGTGTCAGTCTGTTGGCTTCTCTTGTTGTCCGGCCGACGCTGCTTGTGCAGCTAGAAGTTGTTGTACCGTTGTCAGCACGGCAGAAATTTGTTGGTTCTGAAAAGTCTGTATTAGATCCATCATCCGGTGTCGGGAAGCACGGAGGTTGAGTGCGTGCCAGAGGGTATGTACCCGGATACCCACTAGGGGTCTCTGTGCTGAGACGCGCCCCTGCCACTCTCCGTACCACGTCGCGTCCGCAGCCAGTCGCCTTTCCCGCGGTCACGTATTTATGCGGCAGCTCGGCGCCACCCCAGCAAGCTGTCACTCGCCGTAGTCCACGTGTGAATCGCAACTATACTGCGTCCTAGTTCCGTGTGTTGCGATACATACTGTCGTTGTTTGGAGTGTTGCTGCGTTGTCGTGTTTATCATCTCAGTTCTTGCTTGCTTCCCTCGTCTGTACCGTCTGTCGCCTCCTACCTGTTCGTCTGTCCTGTCTGTTCTCTGTTAGCGATACCTCCTGTGGCTCCCCACCTGGCGGCTTCGTGTCTCCATTCTCTGCCGTGCACCGCTCGCCGGTCGCGCGCGGCGGTAACTCATCACATTGGCCGTCTGCGGCTGAGGGCAGGGGTTGGAGGGCACGGGGTAGCCACGGTTTACACAAATACGTTATAGCAACAAAAAAACCAACAAAATTCTCTGAAAAGAGAGATTTGGTAAGTTCTGTGGCTTCCCTCCTGGAATACATGCGAGAACACAACAAAAATTTAGCTGATACTTCAGTACCATCGCGCACACAACAAAATTTTTACAAACACTTGAATAAGATCACCCATACAATCAGAAACACATCTCGTCTCTGTAGAGCTGTACAGTCGTACTCAAAAGTATCCGAACAACCTGATTTGCGTTTCGCCTGATTCGCATACAACCCTCATAACGCAGGTGTCTAGCAGGTCCTCTATTCGCTCCTCGGTACAGTCGTTTGACTATTGAAAATGGTTCCAACAAATCACCACTAGAAAACACTCCTCTGTATCGCAATAACTCAAGATGTAAACTAATACCACGATACTACAAATATCAGGGAACACCTTATCACAGATAAGACTGTCCTTAAGGCTTGTAAGCTCATCTTTGTTACAATAAATGACATACCTGAAATGTTACGACTCTCATTATTACGTCAGATAGGTAATGCACGTAGTAAGTTCGTCGTATTCATGATTTCCTCTTCAAAGTAACATACGGTACTTATTATTTAACACATAGTAACAATAAAAATTTAAGTTATTCACGAGCTTCTAGTTGAGAATGTGTACTAACTTCAAATGACACACGCCCGCATCTCGTGGTCGTGCGGTAGCGTTCTCGCTTCCCACGCCCGGGTTCCCGGGTTCGATTCCCGGCGAGGTCAGGGATTTTGTCTGCCTCGTGATGGCTGGGTGTTGTGTGCTGTCCTTCGGTTAGTTAGGTTTAAGTAGTTCTAAGTTCTAGGGGACTTATGACCACAGCAGTTGAGTCCCATAGTGCTCAGAGCCATTTGATTTTTTCAAATGACACGACGAACCGTCTCGTTCTGCATATGGATTCAAACCCAGGTAATGCAGACTAAGCAAAGACTTCGCGACTGACGGAAACTAACAGTCATTCCTAACTAGTCTTAGAGAATGATATACTTCGATTTTAGACAGTATCAGTTAGAAAATATCAACTTTAAATTACATAACGTAAACATTTTTAACAGACGTAAATTCCTACCCAGCATCTATTGTCCCTGTTAACAAACTACGAGAGATGTTAATTCAAAAAAGCTTCAAATGGCTCTAAGCACTATGGGACTAAACATCTATGGTCATCAGTCCCATAGAACATAGAACTACTTAAACCTAACCAACCTAAGGACACCACACAACACCTACTCATCACGAGGCAGACAAAATCCCTGACCCCGCCCAGAATCGAACCCAGGAAACCGGGCGTGGGAAGCGAGAACGCTACCGCACGACCACGAGATGCGGACTACATGTTAATTATTGCTCCTTCACAAGTAACTTACTTGAAATGCCGTGAGGTAAATCTTTGTATTGGACAGGACTTCGAACCCAGAACCTAATCGGATTGTTATCGAAGCACAATCGACTGTGTCATATCGGATAGCAAGATGTTTTAACTGAAATGACGAGACGAAACAATAATTTTTTCCTTCCCAGGACTCCAACCCGGCACCTATCGCTGATATATTCTAGAGAAAACGAACGTTAAATCTACATCTACATCTACATTTATACTCCGCAAGCCACCCAACGGTGTTTGGCGGAGGGCACTTTACGTGCCACTGTCATTACCTCCCTTTCCTGTTCCAGTCGCGCACGGTTCGCGGGAAGAACGACTGTCTGAAAGCCTGTGTGCGCGCTCTAATCTCTCTAATTTTACATTCGTGATCTCCTCGGGAGGTATAAGTAGGGGGAAGCAATATATTCGATACCTCATCCAGAAACGCACCCTCTCGAAACCTGACGAGCAAGCTACACCGCGATGCAGAGCGCCTCTCTTGCAGAGTCTGCCACTTGAGTTTGTTAAACATCTCCGTAACGCTATCACGGTTACCAAATAACCCTGTGACGAAACGCGCCGCTCTTCTTTGGATCTTCTCTATCTCCTCCGTCAACCCGATCTGGTACGGATCCCACACTGATGAACAATACTCAAGTATAGGTCGAACGAGTGTTTTGTAAGCCACCTCCTTTGTTGATGGACTATATTTTCTAAGGACTCTCCCAATGAATCTCAACCTGGTACCCGCCTTACCAACAATTAATTTTATATGATCATTCCACTTCAAATCGTTCCGCACGCATACTCCCAGATATTTTACAGAAGTAACTGCTACCAGTGTTTGTTCCGCTATCATATAATCATACAATAAAGGATCCTTCTTTCTATGTATTCGCAATACATTACATTTGTCTATGTTAAGGGTCAGTTGCCACTCCCTGCACCAAGTGCCTATCCGCTGCAGATCTTCCTGCATTTCGCTACAATTTTCTAATGCTGCAACTTCTCTGTATACTACAGCATCATCCGCGAAAAGCCGCATGGAACTTCCGACACTATCTACTAGGTCATTTATATATATATTGTGAAAAGCAATGGTCCCATAACACTCCCCTGTGGCACGCCAGAGGTTACTTTAATGTCTGTAGACGTCTCTCCGTTGATAACAACATGCTGTGTTCTGTTTGCTAAAAACTCTTCAATCCAGCCACACAGCTGGTCTGATATTCCGTAGGCTCTTACTTTGTTTATCAGGCGACAGTGCGGAACTATATCGAACGCCTTCCGGAAGTCAAGAAAAATAGCATCTACCTGGGAGCCTGTATCTAATATTTTCTGGGTCTCATGAACAAATAAAGCGAGTTGGGTTTCACACGATCGCTGTTTCCGAAATCCATGTTGATTCCTACATAGTAGATTCTGAGTTTCCAAAAACGACATGATACTCGAGCAAAACACATGTTCTAAAATTCTACAACAGATCGACGTCAGAGATACAGGTCTATTGTTTTGCGCATCTGCTCGACGACCCTTCTTGAAGACTGGGACTACCTGTGCTCTTTTCCAATCATTTGGAACCTTCTGTTCCTCTAGAGACTTGCGGTACACGGCTGTTAGAAGGGGGGCAAGTTCTTTCGCGTACTCTGTGTAGAATCGAATTGGTATCCCGTCAGGTCCAGTGGACTTCCCTCTGTTGAGTGATTCCAGTTGCTTTTCTATTCCTTGGACACTTATTTCGATGTCTGCCATTTTTTCGTTGGTGCGAGGATTTAGAGAAGGAACTGCAGTGCGGTCTTCCTCTGTGAAACAGCTTTGGAAAAAGGTGTTTAGTATTTCAGCTTTACGCTTGTCATCCTCTGTTTCAATGCCATCATCATCCCGGAGTGTCTGGACATGATGTTTCGAGCCACTTACTGATTTAACGTACGACCAGAACTTCCTAGGATTTTCTGTCAAGTCGGTACCTAGTATTTTACTTTCGAATTCACTGAACGCTTCACGCATAGCCCTCCTTACGCTAACTTTGACATCGTTTAGCTTCTGTTTGTCTGAGAGGTTTTGGCTGCGTTTAAACTTGGAGTGAAGCTCTCTTTGCTTTCGCAGTAGTTTCCTAACTTTGTTGTTGTACCACGGTGGGTTTTCCCCGTCCCTCACAGTTTTACTCGGCACGTACCTGTCTAAAACGCATTTTACGATTGCCTTGAACTTTTTCCATAAACACTCAACATTATCAGTGTCGAAACAGAAATTTTCGTTTTGATCTGTTAGGTAGTCTGAAATCTGCCTTCTATTACTCTTGCTAAACAGATAAACCTTCCTCCCTTTTTTTATATTCCTATTAACTTCCATATTCAGGGATGCTGCAACGGCCTTATGATCACTGATTCCCTGTTCTGCACTTACAGAGTCGAAAAGTTCGGGTCTGTTTGTTATCAGTAGGTCCAATATGTTATCTCCACGAGTCGGTTCTCTGTTTAATTGCTCGAGGTAATTTTCGGATAGTGCACTCAGTATAATGTCACTCTATGCTCTGTCCCTACCACCCGTCCTATACATCTGAGTGTCACAGTCTATATCTGGTAAATTGAAATCTCCACCTAAGACCATAACATGCTGAGAAAATTTATGTGAAATGTATTCCAAATTTTCTCTCAGTTGTTCTGCCACTAATGCTGCTGAGTCGGGGGGTCGGTAAAAGGAGCCAATTATTAACCTAGCTCGGTTGTTGAGTGTAACCTCCACCCATAATTATTCACAGGAACTATCCACTTCTACTTCACTACAGGATAAACTACTACTAACGGCGACGAACACTCCACCACCGGTTGCATGCAATCTATCCTTTCTAAACACCGTCTGTGCCTTTGTAAAAATTTCGGCAGAATTTATCTCTGGCTTCAGCCAGCTTTCTGTACCTATAACAATTTCAGCTTCGGTGCTTTCTATCAGCGCTTGAAGTTCCGGTACTTTACCAACGCAGCTTCGACAGTTTACAATTACAAAACCGATTGCTGCTTGGTCCCCGCATGTCCTGACTTTGCCCCGCACCCGTTGAGGCTGTTGCCCTTTCTGCACTTGCCCGAGGCCATCTAACCTAAAAAACCGCCCAGCCCACGTCACACAACCCCTGCTACCCGTGTAGCCGCTTGTTGCGTGTAGTGGACTCCTGACCTATCCAGCGGAACCCGAAACCCCACCACCCTATGGCGCAAGTCGAGGAATCTGCAGCCCACACGGTCGCAGAACCGTCTCAGACTCTGATTCAGACCCTCCACTCGGCTCTGTACCAAAGGTCCGCAGTCAGTCCTGTCGACGATGCTGCAGATGGTGAGCTCTGCTTTAATCCCGCTAGCGAGACTGGCAGTCTTCACCAAATCAGATAGCCGCCGGAAGCCAGAGAGGATTTCCTCCGATCCATAGCGACACACATCATTGGTGCCGACATGAGCGACCACCTGCAGATGGGTGCACCCTGTACCCTTCATGGCATCCGGAAGGACCCTTTCCACATCTGGAATGACTCCCCCCGGTATGCACACGGAGTGCACTTTGGTTTTCTTCCCCTCCCTTGCTGCCATATCCCTAAGGGGCCCCATTACATGCCTGACGTTGGAGCTCCCAACTACCAGTAAGCCCACCCTCTGCGACTGCCCGGATCTTGCAGACTGAGGGGCAACCTCTGGAACAGGACAAGCAGCCATGTCAGGCCGAAGATCAGTATCAGTCTGAGACAGAGCCTGAAACCGGTTCGTCAGACAAACTGGAGAAGCCTTCCGTTCAGCCCTCCGGAATGTCTTTCGCCCGCTGCCACACCTTGAGACGACCTCCCACTCTACCACAGGTGAGGGATCAGCCTCAATGCGGGCAGTATCCCGGGCAACCACAGTCGTAGTCCGATTGGGGGATGCGTGGGACGAGCTGGCCGTCCCCGACAAACCCCCATCCGGACCCCCACAGTGATGCCCATTGGCAACAGCCTCAAGCTGTGTGACCGAAGCCAACACTGCCTGAAGCTGGGAGCGAAGGGATGCCAACTCAGCCTGCATCGGAACACAGCAGTTGCAGTCCCTATCCATGCTAAAAACTGTTGTGCAAAGAACGTCTGAACTAATCTACAGAGAGCGCAAACAAAACGACACAAAATTGAAACGGTTATTAAAATACAAGATTGCCTAGTAAATTCAGTAATGCTGCCACTTGTGCACTGCTGACACACTGCTCGGCGGCGGAAGGAGACTACGCGATTTAACACTATTCGAGTACTAAAACGCGATGCTACAACTCTCAAATACTATAATACGCCCGAAATTTATGAATTAAACAATGCAAGTACCAAAAACACGCAAAGAAATTAATAATTAAACTATGTAACAAATGAGTGAGCTAGGAGTATACGACTTGCTGCTGCAGCTGCTTATCCAACGGCGGCAGGGAGTACACTGACTGACCAACCGACACTGGCCGTTCAAAACAAAAACAGATGACAGACGACTACGCGAATTTACACTATTCAGGTACTAAAACGCGATGCTACAACTCTCAAATACTATAATACGCCCGAAATTTATGAATTAAACAATGCAAGTACCAAAAACACGCAAAGAAATTAATAATTAAACTATGTAACAAATGAGTGAGCTAGGAGTATACGACTTGCTGCTGCAGCTGCTTATCCAACGGCGGCAGGGAGCACACTGACTGACCAACCGACACTGGCCGTTCAAAACAAAAACAGATGACAGACGACTACGCGAATTTACACTATTCAGGTACTAAAACGCGATGCTACAACTCTCAAATACTATAATACGCCCGAAATTTATGAATTAAATAATGCAAGTACAAAAAACACGCAAAGAAATTAAGAATTAAACTATGTAACAAATGAGTGTGCTAGGAGTATACGACTTGCTGCTGCAGCTGCTTATCCAACGGCGGCAGGGAGCACACTGACTGTGACCAACCGACACTGGCCGTTCTAAACAAAAACAGATGACAGACGACTACGCGAATTTACACTATTCAGGTACTAAAACGCGATGCTACAAATCTCAAATACTATAATACGCCAGAAATTTATGAATTAAACAATGCAAGTACCAAAAACACGCAAAGAAATTAAGAATTAAACTATGTAACAAATGAGTGAGCTAGGAGTATACGACTTGCTGCTGCAGCTGCTTATCCAACGGCGGCAGGGATAAGCAGCGACATGTGAGCATGATTGAACTAGAGATAATATGACGATGAGCTCTTTGCTGACTGGCAATCGAACCCCACACATATCGTTGTGGACTGTACACAAAGAGACGTCAGCTACCGAATTCTTCTCCACCACCAGCTCGGAATAACTTCCTTGAACTTACAGTGATCTCTGTGTCTCACTGAGAGTCAAAAACGTCAGATATCGTTAGTGCTGACAACCAATGAAAATACATTAAAAAACAAAATTATTATCCACCAGCAGATAGTTGTTCTCATGCTAGAGCTTGCTAATACACAATGAAAACTTTAGTGCAGGGCCAGGATTCGAACCCATTCACACGCAATATGTGGAGATGTTGATGAATCTGCAGTTTTGAACAAACAACAAATTGTAGTCGAGCTGTATTCTCACGAAGGGATCGAATTCCGCGTTTGTTTCGTCACTAGAAATAAATAACTAATATAAGAATGGTTACTGGTGATAGTTTCTACATGACGCCACTCCTGAATTTATTGTGGTTCAACCTAATGTCTACTTGGTAGAGAAGAAATATCATGTTTAATGTGAATATCAGTCCACAATGCCACAATACCTTCTTCACTTGGCGTAGCCAGAAGAGAGTAGAATCTGTCTCTCCCTACCAAATATCATCGGCAGAAGTTGGAATCGAACCCGGACCATGGGTATATGAATCTATTAGCTATCCAACACACCACCATCTCCTCTTCCCTATGGCGCCTTTTTCTACTCTAACGCCGTTGCGCCACACTGGATGAGAATTCTGACACACAGGCTCCCTGTAGTGGATTGCAACATGTTCACTACATTCATTTACTTGGTTGACCGAATCGCTATGAACTAGCTGCCTCGGTTACCCAGTACATACATTCGACTCTATTTTGTAATCACCGAAATAAAATCACGTAACTGCCACCTACACAGAACTGCCAACAGTGTAGGATGCAGAAATTTAAATAGGAAGTGCTCCTTCCCACTTGTGCAACTCTATTGCACTATCTGTTTGTTGAAAACGTGCAGTGCAAAAGAAAAGCGGTAACTGTCTGTCTCTCAGAAGTCTACATCCGGCCACATGCAGTCTCACACAACACTGTGGAATACGGAAGTTCTGGAGGCTTCTGGGGCTGCACTGGCTACGGTTCAGTGAAGGCTTAGTAATTTCGAGAAGACGAGTTTTGAGGATCGCGTGTCAATTGAGTCAGTGCCACCCTGTGGGAGGACGAGCAGGTGAATGTTTTCAAGGAAAATACTATTCTTTTCTTTACAGAAGAAGTCTTTTTATTTCGTCATGAAGAAGAACATTACGCAGGGCAATGATTTAAAGGAAAACAAGGTTCTTTTCTTTGCACAAGAAGTATTTTATTTCATCGTGAAAAAAAGAAAAAAACAAAAAAAGAAAAAAGACAAAATAAAAAAAGAAAAAAAAAGATAGTAGTGTAAAGATAAGTGTAGGGCACCGTAGACAAAACGTCTCGAGTTCAAGTACATCCACTCCTGCATTTTTAAAAACGCAATTCTGCTGTCTGCTGAAGTTATCAATCTAACGGAACTTTGGACATAATTCCCTTCACTTCTCAACCCAAAATAGTTGCATGTGGAAGAAGGGCCAACTACTGCGACTTTTTGTTCTTTTCAGGTTTAATAGACGGCCAGGCAGCAGATGCGTCTCGAAACTTTAGTATTATGTATGGGGAGAGCGCATCATGCCAAAATAAGTCATAAAATTATTTTCTACATTAGCTGTCGCGTGGTAGTGGCATTTCTTCTTCTTCAAACCTTGTTTGACAGCTTTAACTCAGAACAAGTTTTCTACATGTAATCAATGAACAGTATGTTCATTGCCAGGCTGTTATAGATAACATCAGAGAATTCGCATGTGTCGTTGATGGTTAATTTCTCTCTCATGTCCACTATCGTTTAAACAACACTAAAAGAAACCCTACAAAAATTGTGCACTGTATTATAAGAAATGAAATAAAACTACCCATGATAACCTTACGACGAAAGTCTGTTTTAATAAAGCTGAGTAACTGTACACAAACGTGCCTCTATCGGACCGAAATAGTAAAATATTACTCACTTAGATTTCGACAGGGTCTGTGTTTAAATGAATGCTATGTCACATTCAAGAGGTATGCAAATGTAGCATTTCATAAATAAAGATATGTATTCCTAGAAACCCAAAATTTGCTTTTCAGCAACGGAAAGAGCCATTACTTGTTTTGCAGCATTGTAAGTTTTTCACCATTGCCCTAGGAGCGGAAAGTATTTTCTTGCGTTTAACTTATCGAAGTTTTTATCTGAGTGCTTGTAGCTCTTTCACAAAAGGGATAAAAACTTCGGAGGTAGCGAGACTGAAATAACGAACCAGAACATGCCCTTGTTCTACAGGTTTGCACGTTACCACATAGGTAGCGCATACATATGTGCCTTGGATTTCTACTTCTAGGTCAGTCGTGACTAGAACTCGTTAACCACTATTTAAAGGACAAGATTAGTTGCAATTTCCACGTACAAAGACTTTCCTGGGCTGAAAACCGTACGTTTACAATCTTTTGTTACACCTCAAGTGATAATAGATTATTCAATGGAAATGACAGGAAAAATCAAGTAAACTTTGAGGTTTAGTTCCGAGCACACCAGGAAGTAACTCGTCGATCACAGAGTTGCCAAACATACCTTGCCTTGTTGCCTAATCTCAGTTAGAGTACCAGCAGGAAGAAGGCGAAGCGATGTGTTCCTACAGAGGTCTGGGAAGTGACCACAGCTGGTATCTCAAAGACGCGGGAGGCACGGACTGGAATACGTAATGCGTCTGATTCGCAATTTCTGTAACTCGGTTTAGGGAGTGGAGCGTAGTTACTAATAATACTCAGAACTGACTACAAACTAAGCATCATAAATCAGTAACTCTCATAGTTGTTTTTATATTTCTTTCGAAAGTGTAATCAAAACTAAGAGACTAATTCATGGACGTTTTCGTGCACTGCTGCTGGTGGGAAAAATGGGTACTTGGCCACTAACCTAAGTCATCGGACCAGAACTTCTTCCTAGGAACTGGAGGGGAAAAGGACTCAGCCTGTGTTGGACATAAGTCTTTATTTTAAATGCAGCTTTATTTAAATAATTAGAGGCAGTACCACCACCAAGTGTGTTGACCACGAGGTCCGGAATCCAACTGACCTAGTACACTCTACTGGCACCAGAGGGCACTCTCATCCCTTCTGTGACGTAATCCACGATGGCACATCAGGGTGGGTGAAAATGGCACGACACAATAGGAACTCTTAATCTAGTCACATGTTAGACTTCAGGCAGTAGGATGGCAGTATCTGGTAATGTCACTGGGCGGGATATAGGGCTGTCTCAGAGCTCTGGGACCTCAATCTTGCTCAGTCAGTCACAAGCAGCAGAAGAAGAAGAACGACGAAGCATCGACAGCAGTCACAATCCAAAATGGCCATGCAGAACAGGAGGAAACGGAAAAGTAAGTATCCCTTATCATACCTTTCTCTGTGGTTAGCATTATTATTATTTACTGTTTTCGCATCTTGGTCCATGGGTAATGCTGCCTTGTCTTTGTTCAGCAGTAGCACTCGATGTGTCCAAGCCCCTGATCTCTGCCACGTCTGGACCTGTAGCAACCTCGGATGTCATCTCGTTGAGCTCTGCAGCGACGTGTGGACCTGCGACAGCAACAACGTCCAACACATCTGAACCTGTAGCGACCACGTGGGATGCTGTAGCACACATAGTCCACGTGCTGCAGCTGCTGTTGTCTGTCCCACTCATTGATTTGTGTGATGGAGACACGCAATCTGCTCTCAACACGTCGAACGCTGCTGGTGGTCCTAACAGCAGCAAGATGGAGGACTGTATTGGTCACCAACATATGACCCATCCCAGCAGAACATACCTGTGCTACTGCAACCACAGAGTGCAGATGCTTTGGATAAGAAGGCATCAAGTGTACCCATGCTTTTCAGTTTCACATACAATTTAACTCCCAATGGAACGAAACGTGTAAAGGGTGGTATATAAGCATACCATGTTTGGGTTTGCACGTGAGAATACGAATTGAAAATGCATCGAAGGGTGTTAAACTGCCAATTTATGAGTTAGACTGGGACGGAATATGTCGTGCAGAGCGCTACATCAATCAGCAGATGACTACAGAGTATTATCCAAGTCGCTCTCCCCCAGACATTCGCCTTTCTGATGTGGCACAATCTATTACAACAGTCTATGATGACTGTGCACTATGTGTGAAATCGGGTGACAACTGTGTTTATCTAAGGCACGCATCGATTATAAAGTTATACAATCTCGATACTGCACTACGTCTTGCTTTGGAGAGATTGAACCGATGGTTGCCAAGCATAGACTCTGCATACAATGATGTTGTCAACTTTCTACGTGTGCATAGTGTACATGTTGATTTGAAGCAGTTCCTTTGTTTGCACATGAACGCTGAACCGAAAGAGAAACAGATTAAATGTGCGTGTGAAAAACCTGAATACTGTGAGGCATTCATTGCCTTCTGGAAGATACGCGCGGAATTTATTGCATGTCAAAAAGCTTTGTTTGAGATATACTGTATACCTGGGAAGAAGAAGAAGATACAGATAGAGTCTAATGATTTTCTTGAAATACTGCAACCTTTGTATGATACTGAAATACATAAATAATTTATGTATGTATAATCTCAAAACGTGTTTGTGTTTTATTTCATACCTCTCTCATTATAATCAAAGTATTACGCTTATTAATATTTTGTCAATGCTACACCAGTTATTCACATAAATGAATCATAAAGTTACTCTTCATAAGTAAAATTTATTTATACCTGATCTCTCTGTGTAGCCAATATTGCTCAGTCGGTTAAGTGGCAGGCCGATGTGGCCGTGCGGTTCTAGGCGCTTCAGTCTGGAAACGCGTGACCGCTACGGTCGCAGGTTCGAATCCTGCCTCGGACATGGATGTGTGTGTTGTCCTTAGGTTAGTTAGGTTTGAGTAGTTCTACGTTCTAGGGGACTGATGACCTCAGATGTTAAGTCCCATAGTGCTCAGAGCCAGTTGAACCAGCCAGTTGATCTTGCACTGCCCAGTGCCTGTAATGATAAAGGGCCCGTCTAGATCAGGCATATTGTACACAGAAGTAGACGAGAGAGCACCACTAAATTCTACAATCCGTGTACATTCCATGCACACAGAAATTACTATTACAGTGTACTTATGGAGCCCAATGGGTTGATTGCGTATTTTCCGGTGAGAAAGAGCACTGGAAAACAGTCTTCGCTACATTAGGTTACTTAAACTGGTGTCACTCTTATCTAGAATTTATGGTCAGCGACTAAGTGTAAAGTCAATGGGTCGAATGCGGGTTTTGCAACTGTTAAATACTTTCCCACATTACAGAAGCGAGTATTAAATTTGAATTAATATTGCGAATATTTTGAACTTGAATAGTTCAGAATGAAAATGTTTCTGTTTATTGCAAAGGAAAACAACTGACTTTCTAAAACATTCTCTGTCATACACAACTTGAAACAGGTCACGTCGACCAAATCATACGGAAGAACTGACAGCAACGTATGTCAAAAAATGGTTCAAATGGCTCTGAGCACTATGCTACTTAACTTTTGAGGACATCAGTCGCCTAGAACTTAGAACTACTTAAACCTAACTAACCTAAGGACATCACACACATCCATGCCCGAGGCAGGATTCGAACCTGCGACCGTAGCGGTCGCGCGGTTCCAGACTGTAGCGCCTAGAACCGCTCGGCCACACTGGCCAGCGTATGACGGAAGGCAGTAAGAGCCCTTGGCTTTTGGTTTGGCAGTATTCGACAGCCATTTCTAGACGCAAGTAAACGAATAAAGACAGCGCGTTTTTGTTATCAAGTGACGTCTTCATCAATAACTTCAGTTTTAATGTAATCTACGAGTAATTGCTGATGTTTGATATTAACATGAAAATAATTCCGTAAACAGGGAAAGAACCTGTTCTTGGGCAAGTACTTCTATAGTGACCAAAAGGCATTAAATGATGTTCAAGCACATGTGTTCCAGCAGCGGTATGAAGAAACTGATAGTAATAATGACGGTAATAATCGGATTATCCGGTAACTTCACACTTAACAGTGTATTCTCTCGAACTAAGAAATTTGCTAAATTAGTGGACATTTCAAATAGCTTCACATCGAGGCTATGATGCCTAAAATAGTCATTACATCCTGCTGAAACGAGAACAGCATAAACTCCATGTCAGAATCTTGCTTCTACTTAACCATTTAATAGACTCGCATTTTTTCAACCGTGACTAATTTCGTAAGCTAAGCATATGATCCGTTACAGCACACTCCTGGGACTGGGAAATGTGGCCACAATGGTCTGGTGGAACGAACTATCACACATGCAATGCATGGGTTCAGGCATTTACTTTTAACAGGCACAAACAGATACACTTTACCTCTGGTAACCTCAAGAGAAAGACGTCATAATTCAGAATCCTCATTACACACCACATTCCTTTATTACCAACTAGGCAGAGCCGGTTTACGTTGGGAAATGACATAGGCGTAAGTCATGGTAAACAGAAACACTGTCGCCAGTAAACTTACTTACATTAGAACGTTTTATTTTATTTGATGAACCAATAGCCATTCAAAGGAACAGGAAACTTATTTTACTTGGATTTGATTGGACTACAGACGTTGAAAAATTTGGTGCTGGACTGTGATTTGAATTCGCATCTCCTCTTTCGAGGATCTGAATCTCTCGGAACAGTATAGTTCAGTCATTTCGTTCCTTTTTCCCAAGACTGCATTCTTCTCTAGGTCTCCTCCAAAGGTAAGTATGTGGCTCCGAATGCTGATCCAGTATAAGATATTCATAATTTCATTTCAAGCCCTATCACGTGCACACCGGCCTGCTAGTGAAAATTAACGTGCATTATTAATGTCTGTTCATGTGTTGCCAACATTCGCAGTAGGTGTCGTTACTTCTGGTCAAACACGCACACAACTTACTGTTGGTCAGTAACAAATTGATAGTTAAGCTATATTCGCAGATGATAAAGAAGGGTGTTAGGTGTGTGGTTCGACTGTCGCTCAGGCACAAAAATTTGTATCCTTATTTTAGATTCAATCACATAGCAGCTGGCCAGAAAAACCGATACATACCATTTGATTTTACTTAGTTAACTATCCGATTACGTGTTGGGTTCATATCTCCATCACACAACTTCACATTATACGCTTCATCTTTAAATGCATGACACTTTGTTACTTCTGAATGGAGGTATATCAGACATCTTTCGTCATTATTTAACAGGGACGAAAGAGTCTTGATAGGAGTCCCCGTTTATTACAAAAACTGTGGTCCTTTATTTTCAAGTTTTGCTTACTGATATTGGCAAAAATTTCGGTAATTCATGACTCTTCATGGCTAGTCACCGATACGATTAGATTAGATTTGATTCGATTAATATTTATCCCATAGGTCATGAATACAACATTTCGTATTGATCTTTACATACTATGATGCAATTTCTTTCCAACAATTACTTTCTCTCTCATTATTATTATATTTACCTCTCTCTGTCACTCTCTCTCTGTCACTCTCTCTCTCTCTCTCTCTCTCTCTCTCTCTCTCTCTCTCCCTCCCCTCCCCCCCCCCCCCCCACACACACACACATTTTTTTTTTTTATTTGTTTGTTGTGCTCGACTATCGGCCAGGCACAAAAACGTCCATGAATTAGTCTCTTAGTTTTGAGTACACTTTCGAAAGAAATATAAAAACAACTATGAGAGTTACTGATTTATGATGCTTAGTTTGTAGTCAGTTCTAAGTATTATTAGTAACTACGCTCCACTCCCTAAACCGAGTTACAGAAATTGCGAATCAGACGCATTACGTATTCCAGTCCGTGCCTCCCGCGTCTTTGAGATACCAGCTATGGTCACTTCCCAGACCTCTGTAGGAACACATCGCTTCGTCTTCTTCCTGCTGGTACTCTAACTGAGATTAGGCAACAAGGCAAGGTATGTTTGACAACTCTGTGATCGACGAGTTACTTCCTGGTGTGCTCGGAACTAAATCTCAAAGTTTACTTGATTTTTCCTGTCATTTCCATTGAATAATCTATTATCACTTGAGGTGTAACAAAAGATTGTAAATGTACGGTTTTCAGCTCAGGAAAGTCTTTGCAAGTGGAAATTGCAACTAATCTTGTCCTTTAAATAGCGGTTTACGAGTTCTAGTCACGATTGGCCTAGAAGTAGAAATCCAAGGCACATATGTCTGCGCTACCTATGTGGTAACGTGCAAACCTGTAGAACAAGGGCATGTTCTGGTTCGTTATTCCAGTCTCGCTACCTCCGAAGTTTTTATCCCTTTTGTGAAAGAGCTACGAGCAGTCAGATCAAACATCGATAAGTTAAACGCAAGAAAATACTTTCCGCTCGTAGGGCAATGGTGAAAAACTTACAATGCTGCAAAACAAGTAATGGCTCTTTCCGTTGCTGACAAGCAAATTTTGGGTTTCTAGGAATACATATCTTTATTTATAAAATGCTACATTTGCATACCTCTTGAATGTGATATAGCATTCATTTAAACACAGACCCTGTCGAAATCTAAGTGAGTAATATTTTACTATTTCGGTCCGATAGAGGCACGTTTGTGTACAGTTACTCAGCTTTATTAAAACAGACTTTCGTCGTAAGGTTATCATGGGTAGTTTTATTTCATTTCTTATAATACAGTGCACAATTTTTGTAGGGTTTCTTTTAGTGTTGTTTTAACGATAGTGGACATGAGAGAGAAATTAACCATCAACGACACATGCGAATTCTCTGATGTTATCTATAACAGCCTGGCAATAAACATACAGTTCATTGATTACATGTAGAAAACATGTTCTGAGTTAAAGCTGTCAAACAAGATTTGAAGAAGAAGAAATGCCACTACCACGCGACAGCTAATGTAGAAAATAATTTTATGACTTATTTTGGCATGATGCGCTCTCCCCATACATAATACTAAAGTTTCGAGACGCATCTGCTGCCTGGCCGTCTATTAAACCTGAAAAGAACAAAAAGTCGCAGTAGTTGGCCCTTCTTCCACATGCAACTATTTTGGGTTAAGAAGTGAAGGGAATTATGTCCAAAGTTCCGTTAGATTGATAACTTCAGCAGACAGCAGAATTGCGTTTTTAAAAATGCAGCAGTGAATGTACTTGAACTTGAGACGTTTTGTCTACGGTGCCCTACACTTATCTTTACACTACTATCTTTTTTCCTTTTTTAATTTTGTCTTTTTTCTTTTTTTGTTTTTTTCTTTTTTTTTCACGATGAAATAAAATACTTCTTGTGCAAAGAAAAGAAACTTGTTTTCCTTTAAATCATTGCCCTGCGTAATGTTCTTCTTCATGACGAAATAAAAAGACTTCTTCTGTAAAGAAAAGAATAGTATTTTCCTTGAAAACATTCACCTGCTCGTCCTCCCACAGGGTGGCACTGACTCAATTGACACGCGATCCTCAAAACTCGTCTTCTCGAAATTACTAAGCCTTCACTGAACCGTAGCCAGTGCAGCCCCAGAAGCCTCCAGAACTTCCGTATTCCACAGTGTTGTGTGAGACTGCATGTGGCCGGATGTAGACTTCTGAGAGACAGACAGTTACCGCTTTTCTTTTGCACTGCACGTTTTCAACAAACAGATAGTGCAATAGAGTTGCACAAGTGGGAAGGAGCACTTCCTATTTAAATTTCTGCATCCTACACTGTTGGCAGTTCTGTGTAGGTGGCAGTTACGTGATTTTATTTCGGTGATTACAAAATAGAGTCGAATGTATGTACTGGGTAACCGAGGCAGCTAGTTCATAGCGATTCGGTCAACCAAGTAAATGAATGTAGTGAACATGTTGCAATCCACTACAGGGAGCCTGTGTGTCAGAATTCTCATCCAGTGTGGCGCAACGGCGTTAGAGTAGAAAAAGGCGCCACAGAGAAGAGGAGTTGGTGGTCTGTTGGATGGCTAATAGATTCATATACCCATGGTCTGGGTTCGATTCCAACTTCTGCCGATGATTTTTGGTAGGGAGAGACAGATTCTACTCTCTTCTGGCTACGCCAAGTGAAGAAGGTATAATGGCATTGTGGACTGATATTCACATTAAACATGATATTTCTTCTCTACCAAGTAGACATTAGGTTGAACCACAATAAAGTCAGGAGTGGCGACATGTAGAAACTATCACCAGTAACCATTCTTATATTAGTTATTTATTTCTAGTGACGAAACAAACGCTATGTAGTGTCACAGGACACTTATTCCATCTTTTATTTGAGCTTCTGTATGTCAATAAAATTGTTGCTGAACCGGGAATGCAATTCAGACCGCCCTTAACGCGGAATTCGATCCCTTCGTGAGAATACAGCTCGACTACAATTTGTTGTTTGTTCAAAACTGCAGATTCATCAATATCTCCATATATTGCGCGTGAATAGGTTCGAATCCTGACCTTGCACTAATGTTTTCATTGTGTATTAGCAAGCTCTAGCATGAGAACACCTATCTGCTGGTGGATAATAATTTTGTTTTTTAATGTATTTTCATTCGTTGTCAGCACTAACGATACCTGACGTTTTTGACTCCCAGTGAGACACAGAGATCACTGTAAGTTCAAGGATGTTATTCCGAGCTGGTGGTGGAGAAGAATTCGGTAGCTGACGTCTCTTTGTGTGTAGTGAACAACGATATGTGTGGGGTTCGATTGCCAGTCAGCAAAGCGTTCATCGTCATATTATTTCTAGTTCAATCATGTTCACATGTCACTGCTGATGTAACAGACCCATATTTAACGTTCGTTTTGTCTAGAATATAACAGCGATGGGTGCCGGGTTGGAGTTCTGGGAAGGAAAAAATTAATGTTTCGTCTCGTCATTTCAGTTAAAACATCTTGCTATCGGATATGACACAGTCGATTGTGCTTCGATAACAATTCGATTAGGTTCTGGTTTCGTAGTCGTGTCCAAAACAAAGATTTACCTCATGGCATTTCAAGTAGGTTACTTGTGAAGTAGCAATAATTAACATCTCTCGTAGTTTGTTAACATGGACAAGAGATGCTGGGTAGGAATTCGTGTTAAATAATACCGTATGTTACTTTGAAGAGGAAATCATGAATACGACGAACTTACTACGTGCATTACCTATCTGACGTAATAATGAGAGTCGTAACATTTCAGGTATGTCATTTATTGTAATAAAGGTGAGCTTACAAGCCTTAAGGACAGTCTTATCTGGGATGAGGTGTTACCTGATATTTGTAGTATCGTGGTATTAGTTTGCATCTTGAGTTATTGCGATACAGAGGAGTGTTTTCTAGTGGTGATTTGTTGGAACCATTTTCAATAGTCAAACGACTGTACCGAGGAGCGAATAGAGGACCTGCTAGACACCTGCGTTATGAGGGTTGTATGCGAATCAGGCGAAATGCAATTCAGGTTGTATGGATACTTTTGAGCACGTTTATACCTGGCTAAACAGAAACTGTGACTGTTGAATGGAGTTTACGGCCGTTAACCAAACAGTGGAAGCAGTCTGTGAGCACCATCTCTGACTATTATCTCAGGTCCCAATTACAGTCCCAACCACTCCTTTAATCATGAATAAAAACTACCTGCATTGAATATCGGAGATATCGAGTATTAGAACCACTCTCGTTCTGCCGAAGGGTTTGTCAAAGACTGTAGAGGAGTACACAGTGGTTTGCGGTACCTTTATACACTTGGGATGAGAAAGACTCCTGCAATGAGAAAGACTTAGCTATGATTCAAAGACATAAGAACACAGAAGGCGATGAAAACCACATTATTGAAGAAACAAAGTGTATCCACAGGAAATGTGACATGCAGTTCAAAAAGTTTCGTGATGATCTCTCCGTTGGCAAAGACTCTGGATTAATCTGCCATTCGGACCTCCGGAGGGGGACTGCCAAGGAGGAGATGAACATGAAAAAATAATTTCCAGAGAAAGGGTAACATGCTACTGGATGGAGCGTGGAATGTTAGAAATTTGAACGTGATAAGGGAAGCTAGCAAACCTGGAAAGGTCTACTGATCCCCCACTTAGTTTGAATGTGAGATAAAAACAAAACGTAATGCCCCAAATCAGCAACCACATCTCGCTGCGGAAACCTCGGAAGGAGAGTCGGAACGAATTTCCCAAGATGTGATACCGCAACCGACTAGGAACACGTGTGGTTACCGAACTCACTGCAAAGCCACTCAGAGGTAAGCTTGTCGGTGTCTGCAGCAGAAGCAAACACCAAAGTGCAGCTGGCAGAAAACGACTGTCACTAGCCGGCGTTTCCACAGTTCGCAAGTGTACTACCAAGCTACATGGCAACTCAGAGAAACAACTCCAAAACACATTCACTTCAGGAGAATGTAACTCCAGTCTCATGAGACACGACAACCCGATGGGAACCTATAATATCAACAAGTTCTTACGACATTCCTTGCCTCAGCGGTTCAAGGAGGAAAATACCTAACTCCAAAATCGCTAGAGGACAGCCATAACGCTAAAGAATTCCGATCCACTGCACGCTATCACGCATGTTCTGAAGAAACCAAGAAGATGGGCTCTTTTGCCTGATTAAAGTGTTTTTGCGTTTACGACAGGTACATTAAATGGACAAAAGAAAATTGTACCTATAAAAAGGCAAATACTTTTTGAAAAATGTGCTTCTGTTCACTCCGAAGACCGTTTGTTTTACGTAGGTGTAACCTTGTTATCTTTGTAAAAAGCGACTTGACTTTGTTTCTTTCTCCCTTTGACAGCGGCACGATGCAGATGTGTCTTCGTTGTAACTCTTTGCCAAAAATGATTGGAGCATATTGTTTCAAAAATGAATTTTTATTTTGTGAGGTGAATAATCTTCCAGTTTCGCTGTGTAAATATTTTAATAAAGTGATTTCTGGTCATTTATTTGACGTTGCAAGCAATTTGCTTCGTGACGCAACGATCGATCTTTGTAAGCACTCTATCTGTGGCTGTTTTATCTTTTCACAGTTGAGCTTGCGTCTTTATTCCGAGCCCGATTCCCATGTTACCAAGTAACTCCCTTTGTATGAATATTAACTACATACACGGTTATGCGTCATCAGGTGCACCGCTAACCAACAATGACCAATTTCCCCTGAATTTAACTTTCTTTTTTTGGGCGGTTTGGCTGTAAATTCAGTATGTCAGATATTATTGAAACTGATAGTAATCAATATTTGTAAAACTTTCAGCAAAAAAGAAATCATCTGTATCTTCCACTTTTTTACCGCTTTTGATGTGGATCCCCTTTCTTTTAAGACTACGATACACACAAACAAAAATGTCATCAATTTGTGTTAAGGGAAGCCACTTCAACGTCACAAAAGGAAAGACTGCATTTCCTGCTGCTGCATGTTGCAAGACGCAAAACCATTCACCAGGTATCTCCAATATCATAGAGAAGTGACACTGTGGGGAACAGGATTCTAAAATCTTCGAATGTACGTACGTACGTTTACTTGAGTACATGTTTCATTAGAGTATTTTATCATTTTATATTCCATATTTATTATACTCAGACCATTGGCTGAGGGAAGTGATCTGTGGGGCATGTGTTTTAGTTAATTCTAACTTTACCTTTAAGGTCAGCAGACTCTACTTGATGAACCCCCCCTGTCTAGCATGAAATCCGTTGTGTTAGACGGGCTGTAGGCAAATGCGAATTTTCTAATCTCTTCTAGTTTACAAATGGTGGAGAGCTGAACTGCTGGCATGCACAGGACAATGGTAGGGGGAGAATCGAAGAACAAAGAGAGAAATGGTGGCAGAGAATCCCAGCACTCACTGTCTTATTGTACCTGACTTGGAGGGCGTAGGTGGAACGATAGTGGGGCTGTGGTAGAGAGTTGCGTGGTCTGATGAATCCCGATACCTTCTTCATCATGCTGATGGGAGGGCACGAATCTGTCGCGTTCTAGGACAACACCTTCTTGACACCTGTACTGTGGGTCGGAGACAAGCTGGCGGAGTCTCCATTATGCACTGGGGAAAACATTCACTTGGACATCCATGGGTCCAGTGGAGCTCGTGCAATGCACCACTACGGCCAAGGAATATCGCGCGCACTGGTTACAGACCACGTACACTCCTTCATGACTTCCATGTTTACCGATGATAGTGACATTTTTCAACAAGATAATGCGCCATGTCACAAGGCTAGGAGTATGATGGCGTGGCTCGCGGCACATAGTAGAGAGTTACAATTGATGTGCTGGCCCCCCAGCTGGCCAGATCTGAACACGATCAAGTGCATCTGGAATATCAGAGCTCATCGCCCCGCTCCCCGGAATTTACGGGAATGAGGCGACGTGTGTGTGTGTGTGTGTGTGCGTGTGTGTGTGCGTGTGCAGATGTGGTTCCAGCTCCCTCCAGCGACCTACCAAGACCTCATTGCCTCACTGCTTCCATGCCACAACGCGCCGCCACTCTTATCCGTGCCAAAGCTGTTAGGAAGGTGGTCATAATTTTCTGGCTGAGCAGTGTCCGTCACAAATGCTTTTTTTTTTTTTTTTTGGACATTTCCGAAGCGTTTCACTGCTATACCTTAAATATACCTTAAATTTGTACGAATCGGCTTAAACTTTGCGCGAATGTAGATAAATGGATAAAATCAAAACTACTTTTTTTTATCTAATGATTTTTATCCGTCGGCCTTAAGATGAATCAGATAAAGAAACTGAAAACTCTCTGTAAAAAATATACCTTCATCGGATTTACTCGCAAGAAAAACGTTTTTTGATGTTTTTCGTATGTCTCTTCTATAATTAAAACTTGTACGAATCGGTTCATATTTTGTAAGAAGGTACACAAATATATGTAATTAACAGTAGTTCTGTTGCTTTGTGAAATCTTTATCCGTTGCCGTGGTATAAGCAACATGGTTCGCAGGACAACCTATACTGTATCAGTCGTTGCACAAGTCAACAAAAATCTACATCAGCTGCCAAGTTATGGTAGTCTCATGTCAAAATTATGGTAGAACAAAAGTTGAGAACAGAAATACCCGAGTTGTAGCACAAAACAGGCGAATGTGTCCTGGCCATAACTAGGAATGTAGAAGAAGGGGACTGGCTTTTCGACTCATCTGGTAGCTTCAAAGACATTTAAGTCAAAAGGTACTGACATGTTAGCGCTCTTCTACGTCTTACCCCTACTTGTTCAGCGCAGTGAACTCTCTTAACTGAAAGCTGCTGCCACACATGCTCCCTGCAACTTATAAGCTAAATCCATGATCCTGTGCCCAAAATCCAGAAGATCATAAACAATACATTATATCGTATGGCTCAAGAAAATATATGCCAAGTCTGTAAAAGTTTTTTCTGGCTGGATAAAATATCTAGGGATGGGTTTCTTCCAGGGGGCGAGTGGTGGGGAAAGGGGGGAGTGGCGGGGACGATGGGAGGCGTACGTTAAAACAAAGTTTTGATTTCTGGATGGGGGGGGGGGGTAGGTTTGGTTTTTTCCCTCAGCAGACCATTTCTCGATCAAAACCACCCACTGTTAGCCGGCCGGGGTGGCGGAGCGGTTCTAAGCCGTACAGTCTGGAACCACGCGACAGCTAGGGTCGCAGGTTCGAATCCTGCCTCGGGAATGGCTGTGTGTGATGTCCTTAGGTTAGTTAGGTTTAAGTAGTTCTATGTTATAGTGGACTGATGACCTTAGCAGTTAAGTCCCATACTGCTCAGAACCATTTGAACCATTTTTGAACCACCCACTGTTACATGTAAATAGGCACCAATTTATGTGCTTCTAGAGATTGGGATGCATCAAGACCCCGAGAGTGGGGTGGATGTGTTACGGGAATTGTTTGAGAATGGTGATGCATGAACCCCAAGCTTTAATGACACTTTGTCTTATATTGCATGAAATGCAAATGTTAATACGACGTATCACATGTACCATGTAACTTTCCTTGACACGATGCACTGTACTATACGACGTTGGTACTAATAATAACGAGTGAAATAAAAGAACGAGAAAATGTCAAGGTGTTTTGATTTAAATGTTTTCGAAGCTGCCATATGAACCTAAATGCTAGTTTCCTTGTTTTACATTCCTAATTTCGCCGATGACATAGTACCCTACTTTTATGCCATAATATGTGCATTCCTCATTTTAGTATACCATATGTAGAAGGACCAAGAGGGAACAATAAGACTGGAACACCAAGAACGAAGCGCTCGCATTGAAAATGGTGGAGGACAGGGACGAAGCCTTTTGCCCCTGTTGTTCAGTCTGTACGTCGAAGAAGCAATGACGGAAATAATAGGAAGAATCAAGAGTGGGATCAAAATTCAAGGTGAAAGGACATGACTGATGAGATTCCCTGATAACAGTGCTTATCCTTAGTGAAAATGAACAGGATCTGTTGAATGGAATGACTAGTCTAATGGATATAGAATATGGTTTGAGAGTAAATCGAAGAAAGAGATGATAAGTAGCAGAAATGAGACCAGCGAGATGCTTAACATTAGGATCGGTGATCAAGAAGAAGATAAAGTTGCGGAATTCAGCTGTCTAGACAGCAAACTAACTCATGATGGCTAGAGCAAGGAGATCATAAAAACCAGTCTAGCACTGACAAAAAGGGCATTCCTGGCCGATAGAAGTTTACTATTATCAAACATACGTCTTAATTTGAGGAAGAAATTTCTGAGACAGTACTTGTGGAACACAGCATTGTATGATAGTGAATGATGACTGTGGGAAAACTGGACAAAAAAGAAAATCAGAGCGTCAGAGCTATGGTGTTAGGAAAGGATCTTGCAAGTTTGGTGGACGGATAAGACAAAAAATGACAAGATTCTCCATAGAATCGGCGACGGACGAAACTTATGGAAAACAACCAACAAGAATATGGGACAGGATGGGCGGATATGTGTGGCAACCAAAGGGAATAACGTCCATGGTACTAGTGGGAGCTAAAAATACATACAGACATGCATACATATCTAGCCATCACAGGCCTTGCTAACTACGCGCTGCTTCTACAAACTGCCTCCATTTCTTTGTGCTTTTGTGCTCGGATCTAGCAGACGTCTTCAGCCATCATGGCTGCCGCGTCCTTCGCGAGGGCCTCTATTCAGAGCTGTCGTGTTCGTGCTGTGGGGCGTATGGCGTTTAGTTTCCCCTGAAGCGCCTTTTCACTTGTCTTCTTCTGGCGTACGGGTTTCTTCATTCACCCACTGAATTCTTTTGCTCTGGAAGATTGTTGGTTGTTGCATCAAGAGCAAAATTTCCTCGTTCTCCTCCTCCACTTTCGTTTATCTAAGATTGGTCCCCATATCTTCCTCATTACTCTTATTTACAAATATTAACAGTTTTTCCTTCGCTCATTTATAGTTATGCTCCAGGTTGCTGACTCATACATGATTGATGGGCAGTAGAGGGTAAAAAATGTTGCGGAAGACAGAGTTTGGAATACATTGAACAAATAATTGAGGTTGTAGTCTGCCAGTGGTACCTGCTCTAATATGAACAGGCAGAAGCCTGATCACCCAAGTCACGTGACCTGACGTGCCTGGGTTTCTTGCTCTGGAGGCGTACGAAGCAGCTGGTGTATGAAACCGTTGTGGAAACGGAAGACGACCTCGTGGCGAAAACTCCCTTCCGTGCCGACACCACTGCGGACAGGCCAGGGATCTTCGAACAGACACTCCAGCCAAACGTCCGACGATGTAATGCGTGCATACAGGCCAATGGTCGCACATTCGAGCAGTTCGTATGAATACCACTGATGTACACTCCTGGAAATTGAAATAAGAACACCGTGAAATCATTGTCCCAGGAAGGGGAAACTTTATTGACACATTCCTGGGGTCAGATACATCACATGATCACACTGACAGAACCACAGGCACATAGACACAGGCAACAGAGCATGCACAATGTCGGCACTAGTACAGTGTATATCCACCTTTCGCAGCAATGCAGGCTGCTATTCTCCCATGGAGACGATCGTAGAGATGCTGGATGTAGTTCTGTGGAACGGCTTGCCATGCCATTTCCACCTGGCGCCTCAGTTGGACCAGCGTTCGTGCTGGACGTGCAGACCGCGTGAGACGACGCTTCATCCAGTCCCAAACATGCTCAATGGGGGACAGATCCGGAGATCTTGCTGGCCAGGGTAGTTGACTTACACCTTCTAGAGCACGTTGGGTGGCACGGGATACATGCGGACGTGCATTGTCCTGTTGGAACAGCAAGTTCCCTTGCCGGTCTAGGAATGGTAGAACGATGGGTTCGATGACGGTTTGGATGTACCGTGCACTATTCAGTGTCCCCTCGACGATCACCAGTGGTGTACGGCCAGTGTAGGAGACCGCTCCCCACACCATGATGCCGGGTGTTGGCCCTGTGTGCCTCGGTCGTATGCAGTCCTGATTGTGGCGCTCACCTGCACGGCGCCAAACACGCATACGATCATCATTGGCACCAAGGCAGAAGCGACTCTCATCGCTGAAGACGACACGTCTCCATTCGTCCCTCCATTCACGCCTGTCGCGACACCACTGGAGGCGGGCTGCACGATGTTGGGGCGTGAGCGGAAGACGGCCTAACGGTGTGCGGGACCGTAGCCCAGCTTCATGGAGACGGTTGCGAATGGTCCTCGCCGATACCCCAGGAGCAACAGTGTCCCTAATTTGCTGGGAAGTGGCGGTGCGGTCCCCTACGGCGCTGTGTAGGATCCTACGATCTTGGCGTGCATCCGTGCGTCGCTGCGGTCCGGTCCCAGGTCGACGGGCAAGTGCACCTTCCGCCGACCACTGGCGACAACATCGATGTACTGTGGAGACCTCACGCCCCACGTGTTGAGCAATTCGGCGGTACGTCCACCCGGCCTCCCGCATGCCCACTATACGCCCTCGCTCAAAGTCCGTCAACTGCACATACGGTTCACGTCCACGCTGTCGCGGCATGCTACCAGTGTTAAAGAATGCGATGGAGCTCCGTATGCCACGGCAAACTGGCTGACACTGACGGCGGCGGTGCACAAATGCTGCACAGCTAGCGCCATTCGACGGCCAACACCGCGGTTCCTGGTGTGTCCGCTGTGCCGTGCGTGTGATCATTGCTTGTACAGCCCTCTCGAAGTGTCCGGAGCAAGTATGGTGGGTCTGACACACCGGTGTCAATGTGTTCTTTTTTCCATTTCCAGGAGTGTACTTTGATGCTACACTACCATCTGTCTAAATTTCCCCTCGTCTCATAAACTGCCGCCAGGGACCATGTGTACTACAATCAAATATAACTCTTTTAATGTTCTCTGTCTCCTGTATTAACCTGAACGACAGTTTTGAATCACCCTGCATGCCTACCCATATAAGACAGTTGTCTGCTTACCTCTTCATCATGAATGCTCTCATGTCCACTATTAAAAATCTGAGGCTAATATGGAGTCAATATATTCCTAACTGCTTCATGCACTAATCTTCACTCTTGTTATATTTCACTTAACCACAAACGATTGCTACTCGAAGTTGAAATCAGACAACTGTTCAAGTTTCATTAATTTGCATTGGTCCCATGAAGTTAAAAATAAAAGTACTGATGTCTATTTCCAGCCACAAAATCAACATTTGCGTATTTAATGTAGAAGCCGGATTCGTTTCTGGAAAATCTTTCCGTGTTATCTCTCGTACAATATTTCGTTGCGGTCGAATAAAAATACACAGAATTAGTCTCATACTTCCTTTCAAGCTGATGACAACTATTAAAATTCTACTCCATACAAGAATATCTGTTTAACAGAAAATATTTATTATAATAAGATTTAATGAAGTTTCTGTTTCCAATACTCTCAAACATAACTGCTTCTAAAAATTCAAATAGTGAATTATACAGGGTGTTACAAAAAGGTACGGCCAAACTTTCAGGAAACATTCCTTACACACAAAGAAAGAAAAGATGTTACGTGGACATGTGTCCGGAAACGCTTAATTTCCATGTTAGAGCTCATTTTAGTTTGTTCTTCCACCTACGCTCAATGGAGCACGTTATCATGAATTCATACGGGATACTCTACCTGTGCTGCTAGAACATGTGCCTTTACAAGTACAACACAACATGTGGTTCATGCACGATGGAGCTCCTGCACATTTCAGTCGAAGTGTTCGTACGCTTCTCAACAACAGATTCGGTGACCGATGGATTGGTAGAGGCGGACCAATTCCATGGCCTCCACGCTCTCCTGACCTCAACCCTCTTGACTTTCATTTATGGGGGCATTTGAAAGCTCTTGTCTTCGCAACCCCGGTACCAAATGTAGAGACTGTTCGTGCTCGTATTGTGGACGGCTGTGATACAATACGCCATTCTCCAGGGCTGCTTCAGGGATTCCATGCGACGGAGGGTGGATATATGTATCCTCGCTAACGGAAGACATTTTGAAGATTTCCTGTAACAAAGTGTTTGAAGTCACGCTGGTACGTTCTGTTGCTGTGTGTTTCCATTCCATGATTAATGTGATTTGAAGATAAGCAATAAAATGAGCTCTAACATGGAAAGTAAGCGTTTCTGGACACATGTCCACATAACATATTTTCTTTCTTTGTGTGTGAGGAATGTTTCCTGAAAGTTTGGCCGTACCTTTTTGTAACACCCTGTATAACACGTAGGATTCAAGAGAGTTAATGACAGATTGTTAGCCAGGCTTGTTCATAGCATCTAGAAGTAGTATTTTGTCAACGGTATAGTATTTCACCTTTATATCATTATTCTTAACTGTTTCGATTATAGCAACACATCAACAGTAAGGCGATAACGAGTGGACTGAAGCTATCCGAACAGCGGCTTGTCATCGAACCAGGACAGGATCGTAACAATACAGTATGGTTTGAAGCTGCGTCGGCTGTTGCGTAGCATCAGTTCGATTTTGATTCGAATACGCCTTTGTTCGTTATCTTTTCGAGCTTTCTTATTCGTGGTGAGGAAGATTGTAATTTGATAGAGGAGTGACTAACAGCTTAGTATCTCGTCTTGAGAAGCAGCAGGAAGCAGTATCTCTAGACGGGGAGTCGATTCGCCTGAAGTCAGGTAGGTGACCAGCGATCATATCTGTCCTTGCTCGCGGCTGAAAGACACGTCAGTTCTAACCCCGGTCGTTCTGGGTCAAGTGCACGGTCCGAGTCCACCAGCCTCCTTTGACCAGTGACATTCTTTGTGCCGTCGTTATTTTACGAAACGAAGGATGTACGCAGCCTATTACTAAATGTTAACCATGGTTGTCTTAGTGATTGGTATAAACTGCGCAGTTTATTCCAAATATGTCGTGCCTTAAGAGAGAGTGGCTGAGCAAGAACCTGCGAGCACACCCTAAATTGCTGCTAGAGAAACGAGTAGCCATCATATTTATAAATTTGGTTCTAACAACTATTTGCTTGTTTTTCTCCATATGTGGCAATATTTCCGCGGATAACGTGAGGCAGGAACCTACGAGCACTTCTTAAACTGACATGATAATTAAATGAACACCCTAGCTGCAAACAGGCGTTGATGTACTTCATTGGGGACATGTTGAAAATGTGTGCCCCGACCGGGACTCGAACCCGGGATCTCCTGCTTACATGGCAGACGCTCTATCCATCTGAGCCACCGCGGGCACGGAGGATAGTGCGTCTGCAGAGACTTATCCCTTGCACGCTCCACGTGAGATCGACATTCCCAACATGTCCACACCAGTACATTCGTAGTGCGCCGCGGTGGCTCAGATGGATAGAGCGTCTGCCATGTAAGCAAAAGATCCCGGGTTCGAGTCCCGGTCGGGGCACACATTGTCAACATGTCCCCAATGAAGTACATCAACGCCTGTTTGCAGCTAGGGTGTCCATTTAATTATCATTTCATTTCTAGCAAAGCTGCATGGTCATCCACGGCAACTGTTCTTTCGGGAACAGATACTACCGTCATATATACTTCTTAAACTGTCTGCTGGTGAAACGATTAATGATTATACTTATAATTTTATTTGTCACAAATTTTTTCTGTTTCTCGTATGTGGTATGTGTTCCGTGGAAGAGGTTAGGGAGGAACCTATGAGCACATATGAAACTGTTGCGACTGAAACGAGTAGTGACCATAAATATAATATTGGTTCTTACAAAGATTTGGCTATATTTTTTCCTAGTGTGACGTCGTGGATGTGCGACGTATTGTAAATGGACTGTTGTCAATTTAAATTTACGATACTATAGTTTTGTGGCGGGCGGGGGGAGAGGAGCCTGGTATCGCTGTCTCCCTTTAAACTAGGCTGAGGGAAAAAATTGCTACACTAAAAAGTAATTAATATGGAGTAATGAACTCTCGGGAATACATTTGTATAGGTAACGTATTTAAGAAATTAAAAATGCAAGATCACAGGTTAATGTAAGTGCGAGATTAGCCATTGCAAATGTGAAATACTGGTACATTAACAACGGGGGTAACCGCCAGAAAGCTGGATGCAAACGTCCACGCATTCTGTTGTACAAGTGCTGGATGTCAGTTTGTGGGATAGAGTTCCATGCCTGCTGCACTTGGTCGGTCAATACAGAGACGGTTAACGCTGTTTGTTATAACGCTGGAGTTGGTCCGATGACGTCCAACATGTGTTCGACTAGAGACAGGTCTGGTGATCGAGCAGACCAAGGCAACATGTCGACACACAGTAGAAAATGTTGGTTTGCAAGACCGATATGTCGACGAGCGTTATCCTGTTGGAAAACGCCCCATGGGATGCTGTTCATCAATGACAGCACAACAGGCCGAATCACCACATTAAGGTACATATCTGCAGACAGGGTGCGTGAGATAAGCACGAGAGAGCTCCTGCTGTCATACGAAATCGCACGTCAGACTGTAACTCGATGTGTAGGTCCAGTGTGTCTAGCACGCAAAAAATGGCTCTGAGCACTATGCGACTTCACTTCTGAGGTCATCAGTCGCCTAGAACTTAGAACTAATTAAACCTAACTAACCTAAGGACATCACACACATCCATGCCCGAGGCAGGATTCGAACCTACGTCATGCGGTTCCAGACTGAAGCTGTCTAGCACGCAGACAGGGTCCTTGCAGGCGCTCGCCTGTCCACCTTGCGAACACATGGTGCCGAGAGAGAACCGGCTTCCACCAGGAAACACGAAAGACTTCCACCCTGGCCTCCAATGATCCCTCGCTTGACACCACTGTTGTACCAAACGGCTCTGGTTTGAGGTCAGTGTAGTGAGCGCTGCAGGGCACTGGCCTCTAAACTGTCGCTGAAGTAGCCGATTTGTAGCAGCTCGTTGTGTCACTGCGGTGCCAACTGCTGCTGCAGATGCGGTACGATGCGCCAGAGCCATACGCCAAACAAGACGACCAATCTTCTTGCTAGTTTCACATGGCCGTCCGGAGTCTAGGTATATTCCTGTGAGCACCCTTGCCAGCAATTACGTGCGATGGTTATATGCATGCCAGGTCTTTCTGCAGTATCACAGAACGAACATCCAGCTTCTTCTAGCCCTATTACACCACCTTTCTCAAAGTCAGTGAGGTACTGATTAACGTCAGTTCACCAAGTTCAATCTCAAAGTAACTAACGCTCGTAACCACATACCGTCTATTTAAAGCAAACCTGATTTACGTCACCATAGTGGCGCTAGCAGCGCCACTCTTACGCAAATGGCTCGAAGTTGGAACAGACACTGTTTCTCACAAGGGGAAGGCCTCAGACACGACCAACCAATTCACCTCAAATTTGGCAGGTCGCTTGTGTACAACCTAAAACGAAGGAGTCTAAGATATTTTGGGTCAACACTCCCGCAATTTTGAGAAAATCACCCCTAAAGGTTATGACGAGCAATCGACTCAAAATTGGCAGGATCGGTAGATAATTGTAAATATAGCATTTTTCGACATAAGTTATAGGGTCCGAAAATGCATCCTTTCCCAGAAATCGAGGTAAGAAACTTTTACAACTGCCGCTTCTGTACCCACATGGTAAACGCCTTTCGCCGACCGCACCGATAGCCCAACGGCTCGGAGAACCCGGGTTTGAATCTCGAAGAAAGCTAGCGGATGTTCTTCTTTTCGTTTGTATTTTTCCATATTTCAATTAATAGGGATAGGAGGGTTAATAAGGTAAGTATTATCATCATTCCTTATTGATTTACTTACCTTATTAACCCTCCTATCCCTATCAATTGAGATATGGAAAAATACAAACGAAAAGAATAACATTCCCTACGTTTCTGCGAGATTCGAACCCAGGTTTTCCGATTCCCAGCCAATTACCTTGGCCATTGCACTATCGGCGCTGTCGGCGAAAGGCGTTTACCATGTGGGTACAGAAACGGCAGTTGTAAAAGTTTCTTTCTTCGATTTCTGGAAAATTTTGCGTTTGCGGACCCCATACCTGATGATGAAAAATGTTATATTTACAATTATCTACCGATCCTGCCAATTTTGAGTTGATTGCTCGTCATAACCTTTAGGGGTGATTTTCTCAAAATTGCGGGGGTGTTGACCCAAAATTTCTTAGACTCCTTCGTTTTAGGTTGTACACAAGCGACCTGCGAAATTAGAGCTGAATCGGTTGGCCGTGTGTGAGGCCTTCCCCTTGTCAGATGTAGAAACGTGCTTACCAGCTTTCGTTTAACTCGCAGAAATCCTTCTCGCTTTCTTTCCCCGTCGATGCCTGTAGGTCAAATGAAATATTCGATACCGGTTTCCTTGTGCGAGTGTGTGTGTGTGTGTGTGTGTGTGTGTGTGTGTGTGTGTGTGTGTGTGTGTATGTGTGTGTGCTCGCGCGCTTGTATGTGTACCTGTGTGTTGGTTTTTTATTTTGTTTATTCTGGAGGAATTTATGTATGATATTGTTGGATCATGTGTTATCTTGGAATAATGTTAGTCTTATTGTCGCATTTTAAGTCTTTCGCGACCCGCGGTTATCCCGTTAGGTTCGTTTCATTAAGTGACTGACACATTTTGCGTGATTGTCTAGCTTGCGATCGCCACCTTGAAGGTTGTGAGCAGCCTGTTACTGAATTTTATCTGTGGTTTCCTGAGTAAATAGCGTAAACGATGCTGTTTATTCGAAATTTGACGTCATGTGTCAAGGCAGACAGGTGGAATCGGATGGTGCGCTATTTCCCTGGTTGACACATGGAACTTTTCAATTGCGCATTCGAGCTGGGAATGTGATTTAAACTGCGAATCAGAACGTATGTTCAGCAACGTGTAGCTTCATCCACCAGTTCGGTTTTGCCAGTTGTATGTAACTGAAGGATACAGCTCTCGTACCGCTCATATTGTTCTCATACGTACAGTCTTAGACACGAAACCCTACCGCCGCCCGCCCTCCGCAGAGACTAAGTAGGAGTCGCTCACTTAAGGCGGTCAATATAACAGGCCGCTCTTCAGAATCCTGTCTGGGCATATGCACAGCCTACCAGCACTGTAGGATGCATAAGTGTATGGAGCAAGTGTCAACACAGTTCACGAGCCGAGATCCACGAAAAAGACTGGCAGTGGCGTGTACGTCACAGCGCGTGACACTGTAGCTCTTACGAGTGCCAGCAGCCGTCTGCGACGAGGAGCGAGTAACTGTTCCGGAAGAACTTAACTGCAAGTTGTCGATAGCACACGACAAAATTATTCCTTCAGTGGGTACCGTTTCAATTAAATATTGATTTCCCATGCGCCCTGCAAGGAGCCGGTCGTTGGCGAAGTGTGCCGAAGGAACCAACTAGTGTGACGTCACAAGTTCGCTGCAGGGTCCTTATATCTCGTCGGTCCCGTCACGAGCTGTTACAGCGCTGTATCTGCTCGCAGTGTAGTGGTAAGCGTCTCGCAGTGTAGATGTAAAGTGTCGAGATCGAGTAGGCTCCTTTCCGTATACTTTTGAAAGGTATTTTGGTTGGCTGTTAAAGTTAACCTACTGGAATGTCAAAGATAATTAGATTAGATTTCTAAACCACCTGCAATGGCGAAAATTCCAGAAACAGTCCCGCTAAACAGCTCATGGCCGCGAGAAGATCAGTTTACGCTCGCGAGTTGCATCGCTGTGTAGCGGCCACCGGTTACCGGCTACCGGCCATACGCCACTCGCCGGCGGACCCCAGGGGACGCCCGACCAGGCGGCTGCTCAGCGGGACGGCGCTGTGAGTGAAATTATCGAGTGTCGTCTTCTTGTTTGAACTTGTAGTATTCATTTTGCATTTACGTACTGGGGTTCGCATACTTCAAACTTACGAATGTTCTTCAAGCGTTGTAAAACTGTCGCAAGTGGAAAAAGGTCTAATATTTGTGGTGTATTCTTCGCTTTTGGTTGAATAGAAAAGGGTGGACGCTAGTGTAGACCTTTATGTTGTGTGGGGCGCGAGTGCTTTTGTGTAAAATACGCCAGAAGAACTTCTTCTTTCACGAAATATCGTTCTGCGTTGACGATTTTCTATATTCAGGAAGCAACGATAACTGACATACGTCATGAACTGCGACCATTAAAGCGTTAGTGTGATATTTACATTCTGTCGACAAGGTTAAGAAGTTGGGAGTAGAAGTACTGCATGCTCTAATTCGAAGCAACAAAACCCAAAGGCGTGACTGTCACTGCATTTTTGCTTGTACGTCATCAATCTACGCGTTGAACATTCCTCTGCAATATTGTTACTAGTGTATCATGCCTTTATGTTAATTTCGCAAGGAGATATTAATGGCCGAGCCCCAACAAAAGACATACACTCGAACAGAGGACAGTGAGCACATGACATTTTACATCTGGTGGCTCAAAAATTATATTGTTCGCCACGAAATCTTGCCCAGGGCAGGTGGCATTCGTTGCAAACAACTTGAGACATCTTTTGGTCGCAGTGTAAGAAAAACGACTGACAAAACTCCATCACCTTATGCCATTACTCGATAACGCACCTTCCCGCGCCCGGGTTCCCGGGTTCAATTCCCGGCGGGTCAGGGATTTTCTCTGCCTCGTGATGACTGGGTGTTGTGTGATGTCCTTAGGTTAGTTAGGTTTAAGTAGTTCTAAGTTATAGGGGACTGATGACCATAGATGTTAAGTCCCACAGTGCTCAGAGCCATTTGAACCATTCGATAACGCACTCTGCTGAATTCACAAACAAAACTGTCCACAATTTTGTTTGCGAAGTCATCCGTCATGCACTTCTTCCTCTCAGCTTATGCCCTCAAATGTTTACCTTTCCCGATTCGTAACTAAAAACAGTCAAGAAAATTACTTTTCAGGTGAAAATGCACCTCTAATCTGGTTCGACGACATCTAACTCAGATCCAGTAGGCATCTACGGGCATGGAATTGGCAAACTATCTGAGCATTCTCATTACCGCTGTAGATCATGTGTAAGAATACATAGCGTGTTCCAAGAAAAAAAAAATATCGAAAACAGTGAGAGGTGGTAGTTCTCATCGAAACCAGAAAAATAAGTCCAATAAACATGGGTTCGGAAACGCATACTTACTCCGATTAAAACGCTTTTGCAGGTGATATTTAACGTGGCGTCCATTCGTGATAATGCACTCGTCTGCCGTCCGGTGTAAGGAATGACGCACCCTTTGAAGTATAACCGGCTAATCAAACGTCTACGTGATTCAGTTCCGGGGAACGAGCAGACCAAGGAGTGCCCTTCCTCCCCCCCTCCCCCCCTCCCCTCTCTTTTCTCTCTCCGACCAATCCAGCCGTGTTGAAATGCCTGCATCAGATGTTCGCACACATCGTGACGAAAGTGTGCTGGTGCGCAATCATGCATGAACCACATTTGTATTCGTGCTCCAGTGGCACAGTCTTCAGCAACGTAGGCAACACATTAATGAGAAAGTCCAGATAATGCCCCCCCCCCCCCCCCAGTTAACCTTTGTGGTAGTACGTATCCCCCTATTAATCTATCACCTAGTACCCGTGCCTATTCAGTGACTGAGAATAGGTACTATTGCCATTTTTCCTGAATTGCTTGCCCATACATTCTGGTTGTGCACGTTCACAACACCATCTCTTGTGAACCCTGCCTCATCGGCAAATAAAATGTTGGATGTGAACAGTTGATTTGTGCCACACTTCTGCAACAGCCATTGACAGAACACCGTGTTCCTTGGTGATCCTGTGGCCTTAGGGTCTGAACGCCCTGTAGGTGGTACGGGTACAGCAACTGCTCATGAAGCACTCCCCCCCCCCCCCCTGCCCATGTAAAGGACTGAGACACGCCTTCAGCTACTGCTAATGGTCTCACACTGGTCCCAGGGCTTTCCTCCGCCGAACGTAGCACATGCTCCTCCATGTCAGGCAAGCAGACTGTGTGGGGACTTCCACTGTCAGTCGACTGAGGTACAGACGCTGGAATAGTCAACAGAACAGCTTGTCAGAGGGCACTCTGCGAGAGTGCGCTGTGTTTATATTTCAGCGCAAAGTGCGCGGTCACGCAGGCTACATCCATTTGCCAAACCATTGCAGAATATCATCTTCACCATTTCACTTGTCGAGCGGTAGGCTTACATTGCCAACAAGTGGTGGAAGAGAGAAAATGTAAAGGTACTTCACTATATGTACGTACAAACAACGCAATCAAACTAAACACACAAGCGAATCCGCGTTTGGAAGAAGCTAAACCACCGTCATATTTAGCCAGGGTTGACAGTACAGTACAATAAGGCACACAAACAAGACGAAAACTGACGTAGCCTACAGCACGACTCTAACGACACAACTGACTGCAGACCGGCTAATGGTAGGTACAGTCTGGGAGTAAGACATCAAACACACTGCCGATACATTTGACGGAGCGCGAATGCAACGAATGTGCTAACATCAGAAACCAAACGTTGCGCAGCCCTCCCTATGAGCATATGTTTATATCAGAAAGTATGTGTTTCCGGACAGTTGTTTATTGGACTCATTTTTCTTGTCTCGGTGAGCACTACCACCTCTCAAAGTATTTGACACTTTTTTTTCTCATCCTGTATTGTTAATGATTGAATTCTCTTTTATGTTCACTGTTGTGTTTAACAAACTAATGGAAAAGACTATTAAAATATGCACTCTACTAATACAAATGGATTCAGTGTACCACAAATAACCTTATTTAAGTGAAACATAAGGTACTTCTAACTAGAAACAGCGTATATCGTCACCAATGAGTAAGGTATTAGCCACTCTGGACTTCTAAACGGTCTATGTGTACTTGTTGTCCTGTATCACTCTTAAGTAATAAGAAAATGTGGCATTTCCTAAACAAAGTAAATAAGATTCCCTTATTGATATTTGATTTGGCTACCCGTACCTATGTCACAAAACGGCTAAAATTCGGGCCCTGATGGAGAGTGGAACCTTAAGCCGAAGAGGCGTTTATTTTACAGGCGACCACGTTACATCAGAACTAGCGACTAACTTTTCCTTCACTTCCCCAGTGGCGGTTAGAGCAGATTAATGGCAACATAAAAGATGAGATAGTTACAATTTTCGCGTGGAACGATTTTCCTGAACTCGAAACGATAAATTAATGTCCTTATTTCACACCTTGTATAAAAATTACTCACATTATTCAATGAAAACCGTAAAAATATATAAAGTGCGTTTTGCAGAATAATTCTGTCATACAGGACGTAGTTCGTCGGTCACAGATTTTCCAGACATATCGTACGTTGTTGCCAAGATTCAGGAAGAATACATAGCTGGGACAGGGTGGGAAGTGACCACAGCTTGTGTGTAGAAGAGGCAGCTGCCGAGGGTAAGAATACCCATGGACACGTCAACGAGCTTTATTCGCATTTCAGTATCCAGGCACATGGACTAGAGCGTAGTTACTAATACTACTCACATTCACTGGCGACAAACTAAGCGTCATAGATCAATAACTATCACAATTGTCCGCCTTAATACTACTGAAAACTAAGAAGGTCATTCATAAGTGGCGATTCACATTTTTGGAGCAACTCCGGTATTTACACAACAAACATTATGAGTAGGCAGCACATCAGTTATAATTCCAGACTCAGGAAACCCGTTTCCCGGGATCGCTGTCGTTGGCACTGTCCCCAAAAGAGGACCTTGCTAGTAAAGAGACAACCACACAGAACCGTTTGCAAAATCGGAATATCCTTAGGGAGACTTCGCAAACTTCGAACAACATTAAGCTGCGTACCAAAAAAATGCTACTGTGAAGGAAACCACATGCAATGACAGAAAATGGGGATCATTAATCCTTTGAAAATGAAACCACTGAACGCATGCAGTCCACGTTCGATTTCAGCTTTTGATAATACGAAAGGAATTGTAGTTGTTATCAGAACGTAACAGGAAAAGGAAAACGCTCACGGTAATGTCTAAAATAACTCATACTCAACCAAAACTGTCATTCAGTCAACAAACAGTGAAAGAGTGACAAGTATCATGCATTCGTTATGAGTACAATATATACGCTGCTGACGCATTGTCAATGATAGCGAAAAGCGCCTGTGTCGAAGAGCTTTCCAGTGTGCAGTACATTTACGGTAGAGCGAACCCGTAATAACAATAGGTTCACCAAGGTAAACATGGTGCTGAGATTCTACGCATTGCCTGCGCACAGTGTTATTAATGTAGCTGATGACGTTTTCGTACGAACGACGCCTCTGGGCAACCACAGTATTAACATGTGAATCACTGAGTAGTAATGCGACGTGATAGATTGGCAGCCGGTTGTAGAACTTTCCTAAGCTATCCACATGCTGCTGATACACAACGAAAAATTACCACTATGTCGGATTATAGCCCAGACTAAATTTTTGCCTGTGAAAGAATTGATCAGCACTGGGTGAATAGCATCAGCGCCCCTGCACCCACCTACAACACAGACCTATTATACGCCAATCAATCGCAGAACGCTATTCTATGCTTGTATTTTTTGCTAACGACATAATTTCTTTCGCAGCAGACTGTTACCCCGTTGCAAAGGCGAGAAACGGATGTTGCCGCCTGCCACAACATCGTCCATGCCCACTCCCTTCCCCACCCACAGCATCCATTGTGGATGACTCATAACTTATGACACTGAACGAAGATTTATAACTACAGGATGATTCGGCAATGGTGGTAGAAACTTCCGGGGATGATAGAGAAGAATAAATATATCAGTCTGAAGTAAGGGGCCCTGGTCCGTAAGCGACTGGGGCAAAAATTTATAAGCGAAGACCATTCTCATGCCTCTGACAACAGCCCTCTTATGCTGCAAGCTCTTTGCTTTCAGTCTTTTGAGAGGAGGTAGTATGGACCAAAAAGAGACAAAAATGTCCGATAAACATGGACTCCAAAGTCAGCACTATGAGCACTCGTTCATCTTTGCTGCTGCGAAAAACAACTTTTTCACTGAACAAGTGCTCAGTAGCTCTTAAGGTATCCATCTTAATGCCCGTATTTGCTAGCCCATTTCTCCTTGTTTTGATCCATACTTCTTCCTCCTAGAACGTGGAAAGAAAAGAGCTTGCAGTAGAAGAGGTCCAGTGTTAGTGGCATGAGAACGAGTTTCGCTTACAACTTTCGGCGCAGTCGTTTCACGTCCAGAGTCCCTTATCTCAGATTGATACATTTACACTTCTCCACCACACCTCAATGTTTGTAACATCTTCACGGGCTCTCCCTGTATATTGACCGGCTTCTTATTGTCAGCTCTTCTGACTGGTTATTCTGCCGTTGCTCTGAAGATACGAAGACTCGAATACTGCTTAATGCGAACATCCGATGATTCCATCGTTCCAACAACATCAAAATAGTGCATCAAAGTAGTGCAAATAAGTGACATAAAAGCTGCTATGAACTAGTACATAATAAATAGTTAAGATTTGGTAATCTCCATCAGACATCTGACGATTATGAAAGGTTACTTTCTTTACTTACACTGCACTGCAGTACGAACTCAAAGGTTTCGTAAGATCCCATTATTTAAATTCGTTGCGGCTGTTTTGAGATAAAGTAGAGGAATAGGGAAAACATCTGACTTTAAATACACATTTGTAGCGGATGATGATGATGATGATGATGTTTGGTTTGTGGGGCGCTCAACAGCGTGGTTATCAGCGCCCGTACAATTACCCAATCTTTGCTCAGTCCAATTGCGCCACTTTCCTGGATGATGATGAAATGATGAGGACAGCACAAACACCCAGTCATCTCGAGGCAGGTGAAAATCACTGACCCCGCCGGGAATCGAACCCGGGACCCCGTGCTTGGGACGCGAGAACGCTACCGCGAGACCACGAGCGGCGGACAACATTTGTAGCGGGATTTGTATGTATGACTACAGGTGCAGTAGCACACATCCAATGTGGCATCGAGAATGTGAATGTTTTGCCATTGCTGTGGTAGAGGCTAAGGCAGAAAGAATCAGATTTTATCAAAGAGTAAATAATGAGTGACGTTGTGATTTACTCGTAAAGTAACCTTCTTGCGCTCGAAAACTTAGACTTTGAAACTCACTGCCACTTATTGCGCTTGGCGTGTTCAGATTATTTACTCACAATTACAAGTACCTACCCCCATGAACCATGGACCTTGCCGTTGCTGGGGAGGCTTGCGTGCCTCAGCGATACAGATGGCCACAACGCAGGGGTATCTGTTGAGAGGCCGGACAATCGTGTGGTTCCTGAAGAGAGGCAGCAGCCTTTTCAGTAGTTGCAGGGGCAACAGTCTGGATGATTGACTGATCTGGCCTTGTAACACTAACCAAAACGGCCTTGCTGTGCTGGTACTGCGAACGGCTGAATGCAAGGGGAAACTACAGGCGTAATTTTTCCCGAGGGCATGCAGCTTTACTGTATGGTTAAATGATGATGGCGTCCTCTTGGGTAAAATATTCCGGAGGTACAATAGTCCCCCATTCGCATCTCCGGACGGGGACTACTCAAGAGCACGTCGTTATCAGGAGAAAGAAAACTGGCGTTCTACGGGTAGGAGCGTGGAATGTCAGATCCCTTAATCGGTAACGTAGGTTAGAAAATTTAAAAAGGGAAATGAATAGGTTAAAGTTAGATATAGTGGCAATTAGTGAAGTTCGGTGGCAGGAGGAACAAGACTTGTGGTCAGGTGAATACAGGGTTATAAATACAAAATCAAATAGGGGTAATGCAAGAGTAGGTTTAATAATGAATCAAAAAAATAGGAGTGCGGGTAAGCTACTACAAACAGCATAGTGAAAGCATTATTGTGGCCAAGATAGGTACGAAGCCCACGCCTACTACAGTAGTACAAGTTTATATGCCAACTAGCTCTGCAGATGACGAAGAAATTGGTGAAATGTATGACTAGATAAAAGAAATTATTCAGGCAGTGAAGGGAGACGAAAATT
Organism: Schistocerca cancellata; assembly: GCF_023864275.1. Classification (NCBI taxonomy): domain Eukaryota; kingdom Metazoa; phylum Arthropoda; class Insecta; order Orthoptera; family Acrididae; genus Schistocerca; species Schistocerca cancellata. The sequence continues at coordinate 513,429,568 of NC_064634.1, forward strand.
TAATAGTCATGGGTGACTGGAATTCAATAGTAGGAAAAGGAAGAGAAGGAAACATAGTAGGTGAATATGGATTGGGGCTAAGAAATGAAAGAGGAAGCCGCCTGGTAGAATTTTGTGCAGAGCATAACTTAATCATACCTAACACTTAGTTCAAGAATCATGAAAGAAGCTTGTATACATGGAAGAACCCTGGAGATACTAAAAGGTATCAAATAGATTATATAATGGTAAGACACAGATTTAGGAACCAGGTTTTAAATTGTAAGACATTTCCAGGGGCAGATGTGGACTCTGACCACAATCTATTGGTTATGAACTGTAGACTAAAACTGAAGAAACTGCGAAAAGATGGGAATTTAAGGAGATGGGACCTGGATAAACTGACTAAACCAGAGGTTGTACAGAGTTTCAGGGAGATCATAAGGGAACAATTGACAGGAATGGGGGAAAGAAATACAGTAGAAGAACAATGGGTAGCTTTGAGGGATGAAGTAGTGAAGGCAGCAGAGGATCAAGTAGATAAAAAGACGAGGGATATTAGAAATCCTTGGGTAACAGAAGAAATATTGAATTTGATTGATGAAAGGAGAAAATATAAAAACGCAGTAAATGAAGCAGGCAAAAAGGAATACAAATGTTTAAAAAATGAGATCGACGGGAAGTGCAAAATGGCTAAGCAGGGATGGCTAGAGGAAAAATGTAAGGATGTAGAGGCCTATCTCACTAGGGGTAAGATAGATACTGCCAACAGGAAAATTAAAGAGACCTTTGCAGAAAAGAGAGCCACTTGTATGAATATCAAGAGCTCAGATGGAAAGAAAGGAAAGCAGAAAAGTGGAAGGAGTATACAGAGGGTCTATACAAGGGCGATGTACTTGAGGAGAGTATTATGGAAATGGAAGAGGATGTAGATGAAGATAAAATGGGAGATACGATACTGCGTGAAGAGTTTGACAGAGCACTGAAAGACCTGAGTCCAAACAAGGCCCCGGGAGTAGACAACATTCCATTGGATCTACTGACGGCCTTGGGAGAGCCAGTCCTGACAAAACTCTACTATCTGCTGAGCAAGATGTACGAGACAGGCGAAATACCCTCAGACTTCAAGAAGAATATAATAATTCCAATCCTAAAGTAGCCGGTGTTGACAGATGTGAAAAATTACCGAACTATCAGTTTAATAAGTCACAGCTGCAAAATACCAACGCGAATTCTTTACAGACGAATGGAAAAACTGGTTGAAGCCGACCTCGGGGAAGATCAGTTTGGATTCCGCAGAAATGTTGGAACACGTGAGGCAATACTGACCTTACGACTTATCTTAGAAGAAAGATTAAGAAAAGCGAAACCTACGTTTGTAGCAATTGTAGACGTAGAGAAAGTTTTTGGCCATGTTGACTGGAATACTCTCTTTCAAATTCTAAAGATGACAGGGGTAAAATACTAGGAGCGAAAGGCTATTTACAGTTTGTACAGAAACCAGATGGCAGTAATAAGAGTCGAGGGACATGAAAGGGAAGCAGTGGTTGGGAAGGGAGTGAGTCAGGGTTGTAGCCTCTCCCTGATGTTATTCAATCTGTATATTGAGCAAGCAGTAAAGGAAACAAAAGAAAAATTCGGAGTAGGCCTTAAAATCCATGGAAAAGAAATAAAAACTTTGAGGTTCGCCGATGACATTGTAATTCTGTCAGAGACAGCAAAGGACTTGAAAGAGCAGTTGAACGAAATGGACAGTGTCTTGAAAGGAGGGTATAAGATGAACATCAACAAAAGCAAAACGAGGATAATGGAATGTAGTCAGATTAGGTCAGGTGATGCTGAGGGAATTAGATTAGGAAATGAGACACTTAAAGTTGTAAATGAGTTTTGCTATTTGGGGAGCAAAATAACTGATGATGGTCGAAGTAGAGAGGATATAAAATGTAGACTGGCAATGGCAAGGAAAGCGTTTCTGAAGAAGAGAAATTTGTTAACATCGAGTATAGATTTAAGTGTCAGGATGTCGTTTCTGAAAGTATTTGTATGGAGGGTAGCCATGTATAGGAGTGAAACATGGACGATAAATAGTTTGGACAAGAAGAGAATAGAAGCTTTTGAAATGTGGTGCTACAGAAGAATGCTGAAGATTAGATGGGTAGATCATGTAACTAATGTGGAGGTATTGAATAGAATTGGGGAGAAGAGGAGTTTGTAGCACAACTTGACAAGAAGAACGGATCTGTTGGTAGGACATGTGCTGAGGCATCAAGGGATCACAAATTTAGCATTGGAGGGCAGCGTGGCGGGTAAAAATCGTAGAGGGGGACCAAGAGATGAATATACTAAGCAGATTCAGAAGGATGTAGGTTGCAGTAAGTACTGGGAGATGAAGAAGCTTGCACAGCATAGAGTAGCATGGAGAGCTGCATCAAACCAGTCTCAGGACGGAAGACAACAGCAGCAGCAATTACAAGTAAATATCTAGTGGACCTATTAGGGTAACACAGATCCAGTCGTGGATGTCCGTCAACTATCTCTGGGTTACCAAACATTTTCCGGATGGCAGCTTGTGTATAATAGTTGGGACAATACAAGTGATTTGCAAACATTTGGCTTGTTATCTGTGTAATAACACTTTAACGGCATCCTTTTCTTAGTCACTGTTTTGTGTTGGCGTGTGATGGCGATAACCCATGCTCACTTACATGTGAATCAGAATGAATCGCCTAGCTATTCAAATAACTAAAGGTCAGTATATTTCAGAACACTGGAAGCAGGACTGTAGCGAACTAATTACTTAACTAACTGTCACATGCAAGTATAAATCCTGTGTACTCAGTGTCGTTACTGTTGCAAAACTGACAGTGATATTTGTCGAGCAATTGTCGGCAGAATTGATATACACTCATGCTCACAAATTAAGGATAATTACAGAATGTGGTGCCACACAACGTGGCACTACACAAAACTGGCGGTAATAGCATAAGCACATAGGGAACACACACGACACACATATGTAAGTCCACGATATTAATGATAAGTTGAGAAAACCGTCCCGAAACACATGTACTACAAAACGCCACTGTTTCCTGGGCATGTACCCCGACATCAATATGGGATATGACCACCATGCACACGTATACAGGCCACACAACAGGTTGGCATACTCTGGATCAGGTGGTAGAGCAGCTGCTGGGGTATAGCCTCCGATTCTTGCAGATGTGCAGCGATACGTCGACCGAGAGCATCCCAGACGTGCCTGATATCTTCTGTTTCAAGGTACTTCTCCACGATGGCAGCTCGGTGAGGCCGTGCGTTATCATCCATCAGGAGGAAGATGGGACCCACTGCACCCCTGAAAAGGCTGACATACTGGGGCAAAACGACGTCGCGATACACGTGACCTTTTACAGCTCCTCTGTCAAAGACATGCAAGGGTGCACGTGCACCAATCATAATCCCACCCCACACCATCAAACCACGACCTCCATATAGGTCCGTTTCAAGGGCGTTTGGGGGTTGGTATCTGGTTCCTGGTTCACGCCAGATGAAAACCCAGCGAGAATCACTGTTCAGACTCGTCCGTGAACATAACCTGGGACCACTGTTCCAATGACCGTGTACTGTGTTCTCGACACCAGGCTTTACGGGCTCTCCTGTGACCAGGGGTCAGTGAAATGCACCTTGCCAGTCTCTGGGCGAGTAAACCGTGTCTGTTGAGTGTGTCTGGAGGCAACTGTTCCAGTGGCTGCGGTAAGGTCCCGAGCAAAGCTACCTGCAGTACCTCGTTGCCGTCTGCGGGCACTAATGGTGAGATATCGGTCTTCTTGTGGTGTTGTACACTGTGGACGTCTCGTACTGTAGCGCCTGGACACGTTTCCTGTCTGCTGGAATCGTTGCCATAACTTGAGGTCACACTTTGTGGCAAACGGAGCTCCCGTGCTACGAACTGCTGTGTTTCAAAAAATGGTTCAAACGGCTCTGAGCACTATGGGACTTAACATCTGTGGTCATCAGTCCCCTAGAACTTAGAACTACTTAAATCTAACCAACCTAAGGACGTCACACAACACCCAGTCATCAAGAGGCAGAGAAAATCCCTGACCCCGCCGGGAATCGAACCCGGGAACCCGGGCGTGGGAAAACTGCTGTGTTTGACCAGCCTCCAGTCGCCCTAGTATTCTACCCCTCAAACGTCATCAGTATGTGTTCTTTGAGCCATTTTCAACACACAGTCACCATTAGCACTTCTGAAAGCGTCTGCACACTTATTCGCTGCACCGTACTCTGACACGCATCAACGCACCTGTGCGTACGTCGACTGCTGCCAGCGCCATCGTGCGGCGACTGCAGGTCAGATGCACCGCATGGTCATACCGCCCACCAGAGCGTTGTTTCACAATGTATCAGCATTATCCTTAATTTATGAGCATGAGTGTATTTACACAAGAATGGACTTGGTGCGTGCTTGGTGCTAGCGAGGCATTTACTTCGCATATTAGACTTTGCAGATTTGCGGGTGCTTCCCTTCAAATGTTGGAAGGTTTTGGTTCCACTCAGTGATTGCTCTTGAGAGGAATGTGAGGCGGCGTAGTAGGCCAGGCGTTTCTTGTGGCACATCAGTGCATAGTGAGAGCTACCTTGCGGAACAGGGTGAGTGAGATAGATAGAGCTTAATCAGAGTTGTTGCTCATATGAAACGACGAAGCCACCATGCTATCTTTAAGTAAGTAGTCTGCGCTAGATTAAGAGCGACACCACTAACGTCATTCAAAGCAGGTGGACAGCAGAACACCACTATATTCATTGAGCAGCCATAGCATTCTAATCATATAGCTGTTGCTATCATCTACTAACAATCATTACAACATGACTGCTCTCCACGTATTTCTCGGGTGTTTGTAGTTTGGTCTTTGTTAATTCCTGATAATTGCACAGTAATGGCTCATTTTGCTGTCAGAAGAGAATTCACACGAGAATTATCGAAGAGCAATTATTAGAACACTACTGTAGTTCTCCACTTTTCTGTGGACTATGTCTCGGAAATCGACGTTAATTTTACTTTCACTCCGTCACCTGAGGACTTGCTAAATGAGTTCTGAACTGCTCTGACATTTCTGTTGCCCATCACGTGAATTATATAGAGTTTTGTGGCAGCTGGTTGTCAGTGCTGAATGGATTGCAGACATGCTCAAAGATCTTCACTGTGTAACCGATACTTCCCTTTGAAACATGTCCCCCATACGATAACTGGTAAAATGCTCATTGTGCTGTAAACATCGATGTCCACATGCCCTTAAACAAGAATCTGCGAGCAGTGGTAACGCATGAAAGGAAATATTCTTGTGAACATGTGTTCTAAAATACATGCCTTAAGAGAAACTGTTTGTTCAGTAGAAGAGATGTGCTTCGCAGTAGCAATAATGGACAAATGCTGATAGCTCTGATTTTAGAGTCCATGCTCATTGGACATTTTTGTCTTGTTTTGGTCCATACTACCGTCTCTCATAATATGAAAGACAAATAGCCTGCAGAAGAAGAGGCCGTTGTCAGAGGTATCAGAACGATTTACGCTTATAAACTTTCGACCCGGACGGTTCGGGACCAGGATCCCTTACATCAGCTTGACACATTTATCCTTCTCCGTCATCCCAGAATATTTGGATGAGACACCCACAGTGCGTGTCGCGAATGGGGGCAGGGAGTGGCCGTAAACTGTTGGGTGCTAGACCATAACACTTGTTTCTCGACTCTACAACGGGGTGACAGTTTGCTGCGAAAGAACTTAAGTTGTCAGCAGAAAGATACAAGCATAGAGCATTTTGCTGCTTTAATTGGCATGTAATGGGTCTGTGTTGTATGTGGAGTGCAGAGGTTTCGATGCTATTCATACAGTGTTGCGCAATTCCTTCACAGGTAGAAATAAAACCTTCCGCCGTAATGGTCATTTCCCGTTATGAAACAGCAACATATGGACAGTCTCGATAAATTCTATGACTTTCCGTCCATCTGCGCCTTCGCATTACAATTCGATAATTTTCATACGAATGTTAAGGCAGCCTAGAGCGTCGTTCATATGAAAAAGTCAGGGACTAAATTAGTAACAGTCTGCGCAGACGAATCTCAGCACCACGTTCAACTTGGTGAACCAATTGTTATTTCAGGTTTTCTCTCTATTAAGCGTACTGCAAGTTGAAAACCTCTTCAAAATATATATTTTACGATTTTATTGACAAAGCATCGGAACTGATAATATTTTATTTGTTACAAGTAGATAATTTTAGTCGTTCTTCCAGTATTTAGAGACTGAATGACGGTTTTGCTAGAGGACGACTTATACCAGACATTACTTTCAGCGTTCATATTAGCTGGTTTGATTTTCTCCATTCATTTTGGAACCGCTTTTTCGGACAGGGTATTTTGCTTTTGTGCACAGTAGACTACTTGATTTGGAACTTCTTGTTATACATAACTTACTAAGTCCCTCTGTGAGTATTCACGTTTTCCGATCAGTGCTATGTGTCTTCTCATTCGCGTTCCTTGGTTTTGTGGATGATGCCAATGACAGCATTCTAAAGAAAAATATTTTCCAAATGTATAATGATCAAAATTCGTGTTGCCTGCTCATGATGATTACAGTGTAGGGACTGGAACACTCCAAAAATGTAAGTATTGTCCGGTGAATGAGCTTTTCAGTATTCAGTGTGTTTAAGACAGAACGTCGGAAGTGACTGTTACAGTTAGTGGCTTATAGTAATTAATTTTTAGTTTCTGCTAGTAACTGTTATTACCAACTACGCTCTAGATCCTAAACCATGTTGCAGAAATGGGAATAAGACTCAGTAACATATACTGTTGGTATTCCGACCCTCACCAGCCGCATATTTGGGAAGTAAGCTGTAGTTACTTCTGAATTCGCTCACGGCACACATCAGTTGCTGTTCTACCTGCTGGTAGTTTAACTGAATCTTGGCAACAACGCGGTATATGTTTGGCAACTCCGTGCCAGATAAGTTACTTCCTGGATGGTGCAGAATGATCTAGCTGAATTCACTTCATTTTGTGTGTTACTACTATTGAATAATCTTTGTGATTTTCATTTAAAGTGAGAAGCAAGGGTATCGGTTTATGATTTTCAGTCCAGAAATCTTTCACGATGGGATAAAAGTCTTCTAGCCGTTACTGAGACAATAAGTGGTAGTAAATACTGCAGTTGTTTGCTGCCTCTGAGGTCACGTGATCGCCTGTCAGACGAGGTCTGTATTGACTTGCGGCTATACTTTTGGGCGTTCTGTTACAGAGCTACAAGCCGGCCGGAGTGGCCGAGCGGTTCTAGGCGCTACAGTCTGGAACCGCGCGACCGCTACGGTCGCAGGTTCGAATCCTGCCTCGGGCATGGATGTGTTTGATGTCCTCAGGTTAGTTAGGTTTAAGTAGTTCTAAGTTCTAGGGGACTTATGACCTCAGCAGTTGAGTTCCATAGTGCTCAGAGCCATTTGAACCATTTGAACAGAGCTACAAGGAGCCATATCGAAAATCAGTAAGGATATCTTAAGAAAACTCCATGAAATTCGTCTCACCATTTCCAGTACCTCATAGCGTAAGGGCGAAAACCATGATGCTACACAATTGAATCTGTGAGTGCAGAAAACACTTCAGTCACAAAAATGCGAAAAATTGTTTTTGATGAAAAAAATCGTTTTTGATGAAAAGGTGCTTAGAACGGCAAGATGCGTGTTGAGTGCAAGAACGACGTTAGTGTGTTGAGTAGATCAATAGATACATCGTGACTTTTTCGAACGCTGAGCGCAGAAATAATATGAGTCAGTGACTGACGTGGTTTCTGCTACCAACGCTAGATCGCATGAACTGTCTTGTCCCTTTTACCGAGCATGCGCCATGTGTTTACCAGCCTAAACAGCTGCTCTTGTCGAAGTCTTTGTTTTGTTGATTGTTTTCAACGTGTTCCAAGTTTGTGCAAAATGCCTGTGCGTACCACAAACAGTGAAAGTGAACATGAACCAGCAGCTAAGAAGAGGAGGAGAAATGAAGAGAAACATCGTGGAAACGTCATTGGAACCTATAAAGTTCGTGGGGTTGAACACTCAATTGGAAAGGGCGTCTCATCCCATCTAGAATAAGAGCTGCTGCTTTAACTGTAATTACAATGCTTTACAAAGTTCAGTGATGATGAAAAATCTGAATTTGTTGCTACTTTAATCAGCTGACATCAAAAGTCGAGCAAGATTAACACGCCATTAAGCACTGTGGGCCTCTATCTGAACAGCCTAGAGAAATAGCAGCCAGTTTCGAATATTTCTTACTATACAGAGGAGAAGAGAGAAGGGTATGTAAGAAAGCGTTTATTTCATTCTATAGCATTTCTGAGGGCAGGTTTCGAAGGCTTACTGACCTCCAAACAGAGGGTAAGTTACCTCAAGATAAACGAGACAAAAGTCTCAAGAAGAACACGATTTCTGCCGAAGTTTGTTCTACAATACATGAGCATATTTCCTCATTCCCAACCAAGATTGCCCACTATGGCACCAAAGATATGTTATCTTGATGCCCGCCTTGATGTTAAAAAATGCATTCCTTGTTTAAACAAAAGTGCCCTCTTTTGTATGTAAAATATGAGTTTTATGTTACATACTTTCATGACAACATTACGGTTCGGACGTCCACAGGTAGATACCTGCATTAAATGTAAAGAACTTGATGTAAAAATCAAGAGCTCCTCTACTGGTGATGCAGCTAAAAGGGCTGGTCTTGCTGAACGTACTATCCACAAAAGACGAGCCAAGAAATTTTAAAGTAGACTTCAAAGTGTCACCAAGTTATGTGCAGAATGTGAAGACACAGTCGCACTTTAATTTTATGCAAAATCTCTCCCTTCCAGCGATCCCAGTTCAGGATATATTTTACTCCAGGCAACTCTGGGTGAACTGTTTTGGGGTAAAAAAAAACTAAAAACTATCAAATCCGAAATATTTCTGTACTGCGAAGGAGTAGCTCACAAAGCAGCCAATGAGATATGCAGCATTCTATTGAAATACATTGACACTAATATTCCACAAAATGTCAAAAATCTTTATTTCTTTTCCGATGGCACCTGCGGGCAGAATAGTAGTCACACCATGATAAGAGTCTGCCTTGCTCTTGCACATACAGGACGTTGTGAACAAATTTTTCGTTACCATACTGTTCGAGGGCATTCATATCTGCCATACGATCGACATTTTGGTGCTATTAAGAGGATGATACGTAAAAATGATCAGATATATACATCTGATGAATATAAAGCGTTGTGCGCACAGTCCATCGCCAAGCTACACACCACTGACGTAAAAGATTTTGATGATTGGTGGAAGGAATATTACCCAAAAATCCCATTAGCCAGACAATGTCGAAGGAAGAATGTGCCAAAAGAAGCAAAATTCAAGTTTGCCCCCACTCGATATACAGAATTGCTCTATAACTCTAAAGAAAAAGGGGTAATCGCAGCATACACTTCCACTGACGGATTACAAAAACACAGCTATCAGCTGCTGAAACCTTTCTTCCCGGAACCTAGATATTGATTTTCCTTCAAGTATTGCCGGGAAAGTTCCAATCAACATCAAGAAAATGGAAGACATCAAGATGATGATAATTCATATTCCTGAAAACTTCAAAGTTTTTTATGATGAACTATTTACCTGGCCAACCACTGCACATGACAATGATACAGTTGTCGAGAATGATCTATTTTAAGATCGTTTTACTTTGTTATATTCCTGTTTTCTGATAACTTTGCAATACTGTAACTTCATTTTTAATATAATATGAAAAAATATAAATTTTAAGTGAATTATTACCTGAAACTTCCTGGCAGATTAAAACTGTGTGCCCGACCGAGACTCGAACTCGGGACCTTTGCCTTTCACAGGCCAGTGCTCTACCATCTTTTTTTTTTTTTTTTTCGTTGCATCTGCTCGGGGCGGACGTCGTAAGACATCCGTTCAAGTTCGTTGTTGATCGATTAACTCAGTTTTTTTATCACAGAGGGCTGCTAACCCTCTGACCGAACACGCTGAGCTACCGTGCCGGCGCCATCTGAGCTACCGAAGCACGACTCACGCCCGGTCCTCACAGCCTCACTTCTGCCAGTATCTCGTCTCCAACCTTCCAAACTTTACAGAAGCTCTCCTGCGAAGCTTGCAGAACTAGCACTCCTGAAAGAAAGGATACTGCGGAGACATGGCTTACCCACAGTCTGGGGGATGTTTCGAGAATGAGATTTTCACTCTGCAGCGGAGTGTGCGCTGATATGAAACTTCCTGGCGGATTAAAACTGTGTGCCCGACCGAGACTCGAACTCGGGACATTTGCCTTTCGCGGTCAAGTGCTCTACCATCTGAGCTACCGAAGAACGACTCACGCTGTGAGGACCGGGCGTGAGTCGCGCTTCGGTAGCTCAGATGGTAGAGCACTTGACCGCGAAAGGCAAAGTTCCCGAGTTCGAGTCTCGGTCGGGCACACAGCTTTAATCTGCCAGGAAGTTTCATATCACCGCACACTCCGCTGCAGAGTGAAAATCTCATTCTGGAATTATGACCTTTTTCCAAGTTTTCAGCTGTCTGTAAAAACCAGATGAGTGCAGAAACAGGATGAATCTTAAATTTTCCTGAGCGTAAATTTATGTCGAAATTAAGAAATTTTTACACGACAGCAACATAAATGCATGTTATGACAGAGAAAAAAAAGTTAAAATATTTGATAATTTGGAGGAATTATGACGTTTTTTCTCTCTCCTGAAAAATTTGCAATTTGTGACTGAAGTGGTTTCTGCACTCATCGATTCAATTGTTAATGCCTCTTTCCGCTTCCGCTTATATAAGTTTTGGTTTTAGTGAAAACACAGCTATGTTTATGAAATTCCACATTTACATACTACTTGAGTATGACACAGGAAGGCAAGTAAACACAGACCATATCGAAACTCAAAGTGAATAATATATTACTAATTCATACTGATATAGGCACGCTCGTTTAGAGATATTTAATGTTTTACTAAAACAGATTTTTGTCGTAAGGTTATCGCGGTAAGTTGCTTTTCATTTGTATTGGTAATCTCTCACATCAACTAAAATAGTCCGAAAATGTTCAGATAGTTTACCGATTCCACACCTTTACAAACCCAGCAGTTCTGAGTAAAGGATGTCATCAAAGGAAGTCGGAAGTGCAGTTCCTACCGCAAAAAAATAACCTTGACGGCTGTTCGATAAGAAAAGAAGAAGTGTGCATTTGAGGGCATAAGACCAGAGTACAAGTACGTGACGGATGATTTCCCAAACAGCCTCGTGCATAGTTTTGTTTTCCTAATCGGCAGAGTGCAATATAGCGTAGTAGCAACACGCGATTCAGTTTTGTCTGTCGTTTTTCTTACACTGCAACCGAAAGGTGTCTCCAGGTGTTCGAAACAAATATCAGCTGTGATGGACACACACCTGAGAAGACGTCCCTAGTGCACAACACTTTTTTTTCAGTCAGCAGATGAAAAGAATGTTCAGACTGACCTTTACTCGAGTATATGTCGCTTTTTACGGCTCGGCCTTTAATTTCTTCTTATGAAGTTGACAGAGACATCATAACTTGTCACCAGTAACAGTATTGCATAGGACGTCTAATGTATGAACTGATGGCGTTCAAGCAAAAATGCAGTAATTATCACTGTTTTAATTTTTTTGGATTGAATTAGAGCGTGGAATACTCCTATACCCGATCTCTGAACCTTGTCTGTTGAATGCAATTGTCGCACGAGTCTTAAACGGTGGCAGTTTATCACATACAGTTCATCACGCATGTCAGCTATCGACACTTCCTAAATGTGGGAAATCATTAATGCCAGAACGATCTTTCTTGAAAGAGGAAAATCCATTTTTGACGTGTTTTTCCCAAAGGCACTCGCCCCACACGTAATACAAAGGTTTCCCTCTGCCTCTGCCTGCAGTACCCCTGTATTAAATTCAAAGAGAACAAGGTATCACAAATGCTAGATCTTTTTCCACTTGCCAGTGTATTACACAACTCTTGAACAACGTTTATAAGTTTCAAGCAGGCAAAATTCAATACGTATCCGCAAGGTAAGTACTGGAACTGCGAATAAGAAAACGACAATTGAAAAATACACCCACAGAACAGCGCCGCGTTCACCTGGCGGACAGAGCCTGGCGTTAGGCGGTGGGTGGCGATTTTGGTGCAGCCACGAGCTGTTTGGCGAAACAGCTTCCGGAAATTTGTGCCATTACAAATCGGTCAAAAAGTGAAGTGAATTATCTTTGAGGTTCCAAATGGAATGGACTCGAACCCAGGACTTAACATCTACATTTCGTGACATTTAACTTCTCGCCCAAACTCTCTTTTCTTTATTTTTTTTTCTTTTTTGCACTTTGAGTGACCTTCATCCTCTATTTCAGCCCATTCTTCAGCTCACGATTCTTGTTTTCTCTTCTGGTCTTCAATGCCATCTGCTTAGGTTGTGAGAAATTGATACTTTGCAAGTAAGACAACAACTATCTCCCTTCTTTGTTCTATCTAACTCAGAACAGAACGTCTGCACTGTAGCTACCTCGGGTGACGACGGCTTCAAAGCTGTCTTCACGAAGGTGTGTTTTCCAGTTCATTCTGCAATATCTCCATGAGTCATCCAATGCAACCGTTTCCCGATGTTTGTTTGTTGAGTTGTTTTTTCTTAACTCCGAGCACGTCACTCGCCGGAATCTCTGTACAGCCATTTTGGATGCTTCAGATGAAGATGACTGTATCTCAGAACAGAAGAAATTAAGGCAGTCTCTTCTTCTGATGAAAAGAGGTTTTGGCACACGGAATAAAATAAAATAACATAAAAAGTTTTCCTCTGAGATTCCTTCAACGTAAAATAAGAAGCTTCTGAGCTGTGTATTTTAGAGTAAATTTCCGTTTCCTTTCACAAAGAAAAAAATGGTTCAAATGACTCTGAGCACTACGGGACTTAACATCTCAGGTCATCAGTCCCCTAGAACTTAGAACTACTTAAACCTAACTAACCTAAGGACATCACACACAACCATGCCCGAGGCAGGATTCGAACCTGCGACCGTAGCGGTCGCGCGGTTCCAGACTGAAGCGCCTAGAACCGCTCGTTTCACAAAGAAAATTCGCCGTAAAAGGAAAAAAAGATGAAAACAAGAAATTTTTATTTTGTTCTTGAGTTTGTTTTGTTCTGTTCATTTTGTAGACTAAGTTCCACGTAATTATGTTTACTTCAAAAATTGCAATTTTTTTATAGTCTTTTGTCTTCATTAGGTTACGATCCGGAAGGAAAAAGACACATTTGGAAATCATCTTTGGTTCTTTTTTATTCAGTGAGGAGGTAATGTATTATTTGGCCTTTTTGCCAATTTACGGTATTTCTTTCTGTGGATGGGTGTGGCACATCACTATAATTAAAGATATCGACAGTCATGGTACTGAGAGGGGAAAGGGGAGGGGGGTAGTGTTCGCTTTATCGTGGCTTTTCTGATAATTTACCAGATGTCCTTCACATCAGTGCACACAAACCTGTGTTATTCAGTATCTATTAGGCCACTATTGTCACGTGTTTTGAATCACCGAGGTGGATGGCATGATGTTGCACTTTGGTTGCTGCTTTTCTGTTTACTGCCTTGTATGAAGGAGTTTTAACATTTGTTGCCTACTGACAAGTTCTGATATTTTTTCCAAATGACATTGCAGTTGGAGTACAAGTATTTTTGTTCGATTCCAGTTTTTGTCTTCCATTAATTTCATGTGTGTGAACCTAGCTTTCCAGCATATTCGACGGGCGGACTCTGGTTCGGATACAACTGAGTTCGAGTAAAAATTCTTGAAAATGATAAAAGCCGTCGCTGATGTGCCACACATCTATTGGTGGATACAAGACAGTGGGAGGAATTTCGTCTACAAAGTGGGATGTGAGAGTGAGGGTTGTAACTTGTGACTTCCTCCCAATATCAGTGAGATTTAGACTCTCGTCTTGGAATGGGAGAGTCAACGTGTCAAACGTGACTCTGAAAATTTTACCACGAGCTACAAAGCTCTGACCCAAAGCTCAGAGAATTCTTGCTGCTTTTTCACGTGATATGTGTAAGACCTGTGCCACATAGTTTCCTTTCAAGAGTATGTGCATATTGGCAAAGGCTGCACATTTGGATGTCGTCAAGTCTTTGCGCACTATGTTCTTTGACGCTGGCTCACACTCTTGCAAGGTTTTTCCTAGAGTTTGTAGCTTTGTTTTAGACCTGTGGGCCTTATTTAGAATTCGCAAGTGGGTGACCAAATTTAGTTCTTCTGTGTTTTGCAAAGATTTTCCATGCTCTACATACAGGATGCGTGATTTAGTTTTGCTTAGTTTCACACCTGATGGAAGTTCGTACTTGCTGGTGGCCTGAAATGCCTTATCGACGTCACTTTCACCTGTGATCGCGAGACCCACATCATCTGCTTATGCCTTTCACATTATATTTAGGGAGTTATTTCTGCGGAGTAGCTAGCAGGGTCTCAATGACAATAGCAATCATGGCCATCTACATGGGACAAGTTTGCCTCACCGAACCCATGATCGCAAATTGCCTTTTTAGCTGACCATTATTCATGATTTTCTATGGGCTGTTCTTCAAAATCTACCAATGATTTTGGCAAAACATTGGGGAAAATCCAGCGTGGTCATTGTTTTGAGAAGGTACTGGTGGCTCACCCTATTGAAACCATGTTCAAAATCAAGCGTCATTATAGCACACTGAGGTCTGAGAACATTTGTCGTCGCTGCGATATACCTATATTCGCAAACAGTTTGGATAACTGATCTGTCGTTACACACACTATACAGTTCGGTTACTTCATGCATTATCATTTTTAGTCCTCATTCAAAGATGCGTGCCATAATTTGTAATCGCTATTTAGGAGCGCAATTTGTCTTAGGTTTTTTATTGACACGCTGGAGGGAAGGTTCGGAATTAGAACTACAATTCATTCTTCTTCTTCTTGTTTCGAATGGGCCTACTTTGGACCACGCTTGTTCAACTGTTGGGTTTTGATCTTTGCCCTGTACTGTCGCATCCTGTGCCGATGTAAGTCCTTCCTTTCTTCTATGCAGGGGAGTACCTTTCCTTTGGCGCTTTTCCTGAAATCCTCGGACTTCCTTCAGGGTATATTTCACAGACTGTCTGTTCTGGAGATCAGTTATTCCCAGTTCTTTAATCCCCTTTTCAGTTTCTGTCAGCCAAGCGGTGCGAACCTTCTTGTTTTGCCAGAAGGTGAACAGACGGTTGGTCAATCCGTTTGGAGGCAATCTTGCAACATGGCTATAGAAAGCCTGCCTTCTTTTTCTTGCTGAGTCAGAGAGCCTCTCGATATGTTCGTAGAGCTCTGAGTTACGTCGCAATCTCAATCCCCCATCTTCTTCTACTGGACCTGAGATCTTTCTGGGGGTTCTCCTCTCTCTGACCTCCAATTTTTCCATCAGACCTCTCCAGTTCATCGAAGACATTCCATGGCATACAGGGCTTCTGGTCATATGACTGATCTGCATTGTTTAAGTTTCAGATTGTGTGTCAGGCATTTATTGTTGTAGGTGTTCATAGTCAGTCGATAGGCTAGTTCAAAATTGTTGACTGTCATAGATAATGACGTTTTCTTCAGATAAGTTGGGTTCAGTCCATTCTCCGAGATACTTAAACATCTCAGTCCTTTTGATTTTTCCCTGATCTAGTGACATCTCTCCATTAGCTTCTTTGATGTTGGTGAAGAACTCTGTTTGCTCCAGCGACACTTAAAGACCCATTTTGGCTGCCTGTTTTCTGAGGCAGTTTACCTGCATTGTTGTCATTTCAAGAGAATCAGCAATCAGTGCCATGTCATCTTCAGAAGCCAGGCAATCTACAATCAGTTCTCCGTTCTTATGGCCCAGGTAGACACCAGTCTGAACACTCAAATTTGTCGGTTCCTTGCTCCATTCTCTAGCAACCTTTTCAAGGATAGAGTTGTAAGAGAAGTGGGGAGAGTCCATCCTCTTGTCTCACTCCAGTTCTCTTACCTTGAAGCTTTCTGAGTTCTCACCTTTAATTTGACCTTGGAATGGGTGTTGGTCAAGAATTCTAGAATGAGTCTGCAGGTTCTGTTGTCTAGTCCAAGTCGCTGGAGGATTTTGTTAAGTGTTTCTCTATCAACGGAGTCATAGGCCTTCCTAAAATCAACAAAGATGACGACCATCTTGTAGTTTCTCACCTTGGAGTATGCCAGTACCGTGTTAAGGCTGAGGATTTGTTCAGCACACGATCGGGTCTTCCTGAAGCCTTCCTGATATTCTCTCAGTTGACTACCCAGTTGATCTCCTGCCCTTGTTAGTGACGCCTAGGAGACAATCTTGTATGTTACTGGGACAAGAGAAATTCCATGGTAGTTGTTCATATCAGTAAAATCTCCCCTTTTGTGAAGCAGATGGACCAGAGCCATGTTCCAATCAGGTGGTAATTTCTCTGTTTCCCAGATATACTGGATGATCTCCATGAGCTTTCCTACAGCATTGCTTCCAACACATTTCCAGAGTTCAGCAATAATAGAATCCTCTCCAGCTGCCTTATTATTCTTTAGAAGTTGTATGTTTTATCCAAGTTCTTCTAGTGAAGGAGGCAGTGAGTCCAAGTTTGGTGTGGTTTGTGCATAGTCATAGTCTTCGCTGGATGGATCACAATTGAGTAGGTTTTTAAAGTACTGAGCTAAGAGGTGGGAGTTGTCCTTGTCATTAAAAATCAATTTGTCTCTGGGGTTTTGGCGGATTGTATTTTCTGAGTGTCTGCTTGAACGTTCTGTAGAGATATCTTGAGTTATTATTAGCGAAGCTCTCTTCGATTTGGGTTAGTTAGTTTTGTGTGAAGGTCCATTTGGTTCCTCGAATTATCTGTAAGCCTTCTTTGTCCCAAAAAGTTCTCCCAATTTTTCTTCGTTTTCTTGCAGTAAACTTCCCACGGAGTGTCTGTCTTTGGGCTGTTTCATTGTCACAGTCTTCATTCCACCAATGAAGATTCCTTCTTCTCTTGAGGGGGCAAGTTCATTGCCAGTCTTCACAAGAGTCTCCTTCAGTTGGTCGCAGCTGTTGAAATCTGTACTGTACAGTCCCTGGCTTCTTTCTTGTCTGATCGTAAGTTGCTCTACGTCAGATCTTACCATCTTGGAGGTTCTGTGTACTGTAGTGTTTCTAGGCTGGAGTCTCAGTTTGATCTTTGAGAGGTTGTGGTCTGAGTCCAGATTGGCACTTCTTAATACATTCATCTTTTGTATTTGCCTTTGTAATTTTCTTGAAATGGTCACATGGTCTATCTGGAATTCACCCAAGTTGGTGTTAAGTGAAATCCAAGTCTTGTGCTTTCTTGGTAGGTGTTTGAAGGCTGTAGACTTCATGACCAACCCAAAAGTCCTACACAGATCCGCCAATAGTTCCCCATTGTAGTTGGTTCTCATATGTGCTGGATAGTTGCCCACTATATTTCTGTACTTTTTCTCTCTTCCCAGTTGGGCATTGAAGTCACCAAGCTTTTTCGATGTGTGTTTGTTAAAAATGCGCATGTCGTAGATAGCACGGGGGATCCTCCTATTATTTTTGAGTTTTTCAAATCTGATTGAATGTTATACCCTTCTCCTTCGAAAGTGCCACTGACTCAGATTCACTTCTACTTCGAGCATTAATTACAGTGCTATACCCAAAGAAATTGTTAGTGCGACGTCTCTTGCTTCTTGAAGTAGAATAATACAATTTTTTACCGCACACAGAAAGTATTTGGGGCTATTGAATTTGAGTGAACTGTCTATGCTGTTGATGTTCAGAATTGCAATTCTGTAGGCTTGACATGAGTTCATAATTACTATGTTTTTATATGTTCAGCTCTTTCACCACGTTGTTGTTGTTGTGGTCTTCAGTCCCGAGACTGGTTTGATACAGCTCTCCATGCTACTCTATCCTGCGCAAGCTTCTTCATCTCCCAGTACCTACTGCAACCTACATCCTTCTGAATCTGCTTTAGTGTATTCATCTCTTGGTCTCCCCCTACGATTTTTACCCTCCACGCTGCCCTCCAATACTATATTGGTGATCCCTTGATGCCTCAGAACATGTCCTACCAACCGATCCCTTCTTCTGGTCAAGTTGTGCCACAAACTTCTCTTCTCCCCAATCCTATTCAATACTTCCTCATTAGTTATGTGATCTACCCATCTAATCTTCAGCATTCTTCTGTAGCACCACATTTCGAAAGCTTCTATTCTCTTCTTGTCCAAACTATTTACCGTCCATGTTTCACTTCCATACATGGCTACACTCCATACAAATACTTTCAGAAACGACTTCCTGACACTTAAATCTATACTCGATGTTAACAAATTTCTCTTCTTCAGAAACTCTTTCCTTGCCATTGCCAGTCTACATTTTATATCCTCTCTACTTCGACCATCATCAGTTATTTTGCTCCCAAATAGCAAAACTCCTTTACTACTTTAAGTGTATCATTTCCTAATCTAATACCCTCAACATCACCCGACTTAGTCCGACTACATTCCATTATCCTCGTTTTGCTTTTGTTGATGTTCATCTTATATCCTCCCTTCAAGACACCATCCATTCTGTTCAACTGCTCTTGCAATTCCTTTGCTGTCTCTGACAGAATTACAATGTCATCGGCGAACCTCAAAGTTTTTATTTCTTCTCCATGGATTTTAATACCTACTCCGAATTTTTCTTTTGTTTCCTTTACTGCTTGCTCAATATACAGATTGAATAACATCGGGGAGAGGCTACAACCCTGTCTCACTCCCTTCCCAACCACTGCTTCCCTTTCATGTCCCTCGACTCTTATAACTGCCATCTGGTTTCCGTACAAATTGTAAATAGCCTTTCGCTCCCTGTATTTTACCCCTGCCACCTTCAGAATTTGAAAGAGAGTATTCCAGTCAACATTGTCAAAAGCTTTCTATAAGTCTACAAATGCTAGAAACATAGGTTTGCCTTTCCTTAATCTTTTTTCTAAGATAAGTCGTAAGGTCAGTATTGCCTCACGTGTTCCAGTATTTCTATGGAATCCAAACTGATCTTCCCCGAGGTCGGCTTCTACTAGTTTTTCCATTCGTCTGTAAAGAATTCGTGTTAGTATTTTGCAGCTGTGGCTTATTAAACTGATTGTTCGCTAATTTTCACATCTGTCAACACCTGCTTTCTTTGGGATTGGAATTATTATATTTTTCTTGAAGTCTGAGGGTATTTCGCCTGTCTTGTACATCTTTCTCACCAGATGGTAGAGTTTTGTCAGGACTGGCTCTCCCAAGGCCGTCAGTAGTTCCAATGGAATGTTGTCTACTCCGGAGGCCTTGTTTCGACTCAGGTCTTTCAATGCTCTGTCAAACTCTTCGCGCAGTATCGTATCTCCCATTTCATCTTCATCTACATCCTCTTCCATTTCCATAATATTGTCCTCAATTACATCGCCCTTGTACAGACCCTCTAGATACTCCTTCCACCTTTCTGCTTTCCCTTCTTTGCTAAGAACTGGGTTTCCATCTGAGCTCTTGATGTTCATACAAGTGGTTCTCGTATCTCCAAAGGTCTCTTTAATTTTCCTGTAGGCAGTATCTATCTTACGCCTAGTGAGATAAGCCTCTACATCCTTACATTTGTCCTCTACCCATCCCTGCTTAGCCATTTTGCACTTCCTGTCGATCTCATTTTTGAGACGTTTGTATTCCTTTTTGTGTGTTTCATTTAGTGCATTTTTATATCTTTCATCACACGCAATCAGTATGAAAGCTGTCAGTAAGTATCAGATACATATTCACTCACTGTTACTAAGTCTCGGAGAGGTAACTGTTCTTGAGAGAAGACTGGCAGTGCCCGTCCGCAAGTTAAAGGAGTTTCTCTCATTTCCACATCTCCTGCGGTCTCGTCTCCCCAGTTCTTCTAAAAACGAGATCTGAAGTTGTCTTCCACGTCTGTATGGCGGATTTCTGCAGCACATTTGACGGGAGCTGCACTTGAGTTTTGTTAGCTTCCTTCGTTAGGAATGGGTGCTCTACCACCGGCTGGTATGTGAACAGTTGCAGACTGAGTACGACTGGAAGATTCCTGTCACCTTTCATTTAATTTGTGGGCTACCTTTTTGATCTTTCCGTCCATTCCAGTGTTCGGTCGGTTGCAGTCTGTTTGGAATTACCTCCTCTACTTCAATGACTTCCATTGAAACACGATTATCAGTAGCATTATCAATTTGAGGAGTGACCATAATGGGGGCCGCGTGTGGGAAACCAGTGACTGCCACCACATACTTTATCGGCATAGAGGATGTTGCTGCAGGTCTAACAGCTTCGTCGGCCGGCGTCTGGGCTGCACGCCATTGTACACATTGGCACGCACGTAACCCATGGAGCCACACCATGCGCACGTTCTATGCTATCGTCCATCCATGACGATGACTTGATAGCCACAAACGTAGTTGTAAAAGAGGATGTGTATCTTTAGTTCCACTTTAAATTGTCTGATATCATTGAACACTGGAAAGTTATGTGAGTTCGAACATTTTTCTGCAACGTTACTGAGCCCTACCTCGTAAGACGATAGTACTGCACTTATTTGCTGGTCTGCGGCTTCCAATGGGCATTCGAATACCATTACCGTTCTTATACCAACAGCCGGCAAACGTTTCAGTCAGATCTGGAAGTTCTTCCACTAGATTTTACCACAAAGATCAGCATTTGTAAACTTGACACACATAACAGCACTCAAGATCGAGAAATAAATACTAATTAAACCATCAGAACCTAACTTCATAGCTACTTCAAGAAAATATTCAAATTTGTAAGAGTTCGGTTTAACAGAATGCCAATCGAAGGCGTCTGCTCTGTTTAGCTGACTCACGCCTGCATTCTCTGATATTCACACAAAAACAAACACCACAGCATGAAGCTGCAGCAAGCACTCAGAATCACCACAAGCGAGTGAGACGGCTGCAGCTCACAGTGGTTGTCCGCACACGGCCACTGTCAGAGGCAGACTGCCACAAGACTGTGTGTTGGTTCTGCACTGTAACAGCTCGTGAAGAGTGACAGCACTTCCCCCAAACACTTCGGTATCCTACAGTGTTGCCAGATCGTGCATATGGCAGCCAGTTATACTGGCCACGTTAAGGGAATGACAGCGGCGGCCAGCTGGCGGTCGGATTTATGTCTAAGACTGTGCGTGACAGGCTGAATCATATTGTTAAACGCCTTCTGTATTCCACATGTTTGGCGAAAGTTATTCGCAAAATTTAAGCTGTGCAGTATTCAAGCTTTCATTACATTCTTAGTGCATAATGTATTTCAAAATTTCTATAGTCATTTTATGGCAGGTATAACATTTTCGTCATTTGATGGTTTTCATATGAGTACCAGTCATCGTTTGGTATATGTAGACTATTTGTTTTCGTGTAGAGCTATCAGTTTGTTTTTGTTATTTTTTTTTTTTTTTTGTGAATCTAATTTTAGTTGTTCAATTTATTTAAAACACTCTGTGGTTTCATAGTAGGCTGTTTATTTACATTATTGATTGTGTTTTGTAAGCACTACCGCCTTTAGAAAATGGACCTATAGTAAGTTTACTTGAGATTTGGCTTTGACAATGAAGATTCCACTCCAGTGGCTGTATTGTCTTTGTATTCTACTGCCTTTATAAAATGGACATATAGTAAGTTTACTTGAGATTTGGCTTTATAAATGAATATTCCACTCGAATAGCCATAGTCTTTGTAATGAAACCTACCCATGGGGTGTGGACAGTGCCTTTGAGTAATAATCAAAAGTTCCTGCGACCTGGCTTCTAATATTTACACTGCATAAATTGTGAATAAAAATCATCAGCAATGGCGGCTGAAGTCTTCCAGCATAAGAAGTCACTCTTATCTGACAATCGCCTTGTCAAAGACTCAGAGAAGCGTACAGAGGTTCAGGGCACTCTCTAGCCTTGGGGTGGGAAACTGCTCCTAAAAGGTGGAATAATCGGCAATTGTCAGTAGAAGACAAAGGAAACCAGTGCATTAAAGATAAGTAATATGTATCCCCAGGGCATATGGCCTGTAATTGAAAAAGTACCATCATGATCTCTCCACTGACAATAGGTTCTGAACTAGTCCCCCATTCAGATCTTCAGAAGGGGATTGCCAAAATGGAGGTGACCATGAGAAAAAGACTGAATAACCAACGAAAGGGTATCGTTCTACAAATTACGGCATCGAACATCAGAATTTTGGAAGTGATAGGAAATTTAAAAAAATACATTAAAATCAAGTAACTGAATGAAGATAATGATCAAAGTCATTTGGTGACGAAAGGAATGAATTCCTTTTTTATTTTTAAATAGCCCTATAGAATTAATTTTTATCACTGCTATCATTCAGTTAATTGATTTAAATGTATTTTCTATAAAATTTTTAATCCTTTGACACATCATTTTAATCATTGTATTAAATTTTACATTTAATCTTATATTTTCTTCCTATACTTTATTTTCTATCTTTGTGCACATGATTTCCATGACTTTTTCGTATTTATTTCCATTCAACTTCATACATTTGATCATCTTATATTTTCGGCCATGTTACTGCATTCACTATTTCTATACCTCGTTTTGCACATTTATTTATAAGCCCTTCTTTTGTTTAAATCTTAATCTGTGTTTTTATGTCAATGGTAAAACAGCAGTTTGTGTTTTAAATGTTTGTATGACGATTACTAGCCAAAAAAATGTGCACCTTATATGCAACAATAAATACAATAACGATCCAAAGAATGTGCACCTTGTATGTAACGAAAAATACATTAATGACACTATTACACTCTCAATATAAATAGACTATTTCCCCTTTCGTTTTTTAACCGATAGATTGGCTATTCGAATATCCACATGTTGTAACAGATAAATAAAAGTAATAAAATCACATGCAAAATGACTCTGAATGAAAATAAGAAAAGAGGCAGAAAAAAATGAAGTTAATAAGATGATTAAAGTTATATAGAATATGATTAGAATTTTTTAAAGTTACATGTAAACCAAGTAATTGAATATAATGGACTATCAAACTAATGTCAATAACTATTTAATAACATAATGAGATTCGAACCCATAACTATATTCTTTAGGGTCTTATCCTAACCACTACGCTAGAATGCCACTGTATGCCCTAACATTAACTTTATGCCTCTAAAACATCACGAAAATCTATGAATTTCTTTTTCCATCTATCACAAGCAAACAAGGACCTGCCATGACTAATGACAAGAAAGGTATATCTAGGATTCTAACCTATACCACCATACAGATGGTTTCATAAACCCAGTCCTAACGCATGATACCTCTCTTTGTAACACTTAACCTAGATATAGTGGGGGTCAGTGAAGTGAAACGAAAAGAAGACATGGACTTCTGGTCAGACGAGTGTAGTGGGATATCAAGAGAAGCAGATAATGGTAGAAGGTGGTAGGATTCGTTATGAATAGGAAAGTAGGGTAGAGAGTGAGTGACTGTAAACAGTTTAGTGATAGGGTTGTTCTCATCAACATCGACTGCGACAACAATAGTTCAGATATACATGCGAACGTTGCAAACAGAAGATGAGACAGAGAAAGTGTATGTGGATACTGAAGTGGTTATTCAATATGTAAAGGGACATGGTGAACGAATAGTCATGGGGGATTGAGATGCAGCTGCAGAAAAATAAGTAGAACAAAGGATTATGGGAGAATATGGGTAAGGTAGATGGGAAGAAAGAAAAGAAAGACTAATTGGGTTCCACAATAAATTTCACATAGTAAGAGCTAATAATCATTCTGTGAATCATGAGAGGAGGACGTAAACATGGAAAAGGCCGTGATTTACTGGAAGATTTTAGTTAGATGACATCATGGTCTACCAGAGATTCCGAAATCATATATTCGATTGTAAGGTGTACACAGGAGCAGATATAGACTCAGAAGAGAAGACTGAAATTTAAGAGAATTGACCAGAGGAGTCATTGTAGAAAGAATTGGGATACTGAAGTACTGAGGAATGACGAGACTGTTGGAAAATCTCCAGTGATGCGGAAACTGCGATAAGGAATATCAGGGAAAGCACTTTAGCTGAAGAGGGGAGGACATCACTAACATGGGCAATCACATATCCTGGATGCACAAACACATGTATAACAAAGGTAACTGAGAAGAAGCAGTAGGTAACAGAATAAATAGTTCAGCTAACCAATGAAAGAAGGAAATACAAAGACATTCAGGGAAATTCAGGAATACAGAAATACAAATCATTTAGGAATGAAGCAAATAGGAGGTCCAGAGAAGCTAAGGAGAACTGCCTGTATGAGAAATGTGAAGAAATCGAAACAGAAATGACTGTCGGAAGGAGTAGCACACAGAAAAGTCAAAACAACCTACTGTGAAATTTAAGCAAAGGCGGGAACATTGAGAGTGCAACGGGAATGCCTCTGTTAAATGCAGATGAGAGAGCGGATAAGTGTTGGTTGGTTGGTGCTGTAGTGTGCAAAACTGCTAAGGTCATGAGCGACCGTATCATAATGTAAGAAAAGAACAAAAAAACCGAGGTGAGAAGGACAAAAACCCAATCAAGAAACTTTTAAAGAAAGAGGAGCAGCTGAGGACAAGGAAGTCCCTAGGGAAAATTTTTCGGAACATCGTTGAGATGGCGGAGGTCCCCGTCGGGGAGGGTGGTGGTGGGGGCGAGGGATCAAATTTGCTTCGCCATCCCGCTGGAGCAAATAAAAAGCAAGACGCGATCGACAGAAAGCGTGTCATCTGCTAAAACATCTGGCAAAGTAGACAGCAAACATAGACGAAAATGTAAACAGATAAAAAATGGGCACCGGATCAGTAAGTGGGTTGAGAGCAGTATGAACAGAGTGGGTCAGGGCGCCACCTAGTAAATGGCAGTGACAAAAACGACTGTGTCCTAGAATGACCTCGTCGCGACATGAGGGCCGAGAGTAAGTTCACCATGTTGTTGAGAGAGGTTTGACGTACTGGAGTTTGTTCCTCTGGAGAAACGACCTTTGTGCTCTCCTAAGTGAAACTTTAAGGTGTGAGTGGAAAGTTTCAAGAAAGAATCCGCTACTGTTTACTGGTTTGGAAGGCAGGTACATGGAGGGTGGGGTGTGAGTCACTGCCTTGCCCTTGAATGCCCTCTGACAGTAAACTGCGTTTCCTTCATTCTGTTCATTGTGCCAGGTGGCTGAGTGCGGGTTTGTTAGGGCTTGTTGCAAGAGTCTGTCTCCGTAAAAATGGAAGTAAAAACGGAGAAACGAGTTTCTGTGAAATTTTGTTTTGAAACCGGGAAATCAGCTTCTGAGAGTTACAGGACTAGAATACAAGGCGCAAGTGGCTAAACGTATTCCGTAATGGTGGATGGTGTTGAGACAATGTTAGACACATTAACGTGTTGATGAACATACGATACATCCATAACCCAGTTTTGAACGGTCAAGGGACCTGTATTAGTGGAGGAGGATATTCCGATCCTCTGCCTACGAGGTACCACATAAAACACGTAGGATATTGAGGAAGCGAGTACAACGTGCTGTCAGGTAAGAGGCGTGGGAAGATCAACAGAGTTTCCTATCAAACTTCAGTCCCAAGAATTCCGTGAGTCAACGAACGGGAGGAGGAATGAGACGAGACTCAGGGATGGGGGAAGAAACTCCCGGCGCCGCCAGGTGTTCATACGGACAGTCTTGTCATGCAAAAAGCGGAAGCCAGTGTTGATGCTCCACTAATAAAGATGATCAGGACGTCGCTGAAGACGACGCACAGGTAGACAGGCTCGCTGAGATCTGCAATAGATGACAAAGTCGTCACCGAAAGAGAGCCTGAGATACATGGCACGAGACAATCCAAGATAGAATTAATGACTATGCAAATAAGACGACGCTGATCACAAAACCCTGAGGCTACACGTTCTCTTGAATAAATGTGTCGGAAAAAGCCGAGCCCACACTTACCTTAAAAACACGGTGCTGTAAAAATTCCCAGGTAAAAGGGTAAGGCGACCACGGAAGCCCCACTTGTACATAATACGGGGGATATCCGTCCTGCAGCAGGTGTCATACGCCTTCTCCAAATCGAAAAACACGGCCGCAGTTTGGGACTTCCGCAAGAAATTGTTCATAATATGAGTTGACAAGGTGAAGAGATGGTCTACTGTGGAGCGGTGCCTACCGAATCCACACTGGGCGTTAGTGAGACGATTCTAAGACTCGATCCACCACAACAGACAACCATGAATCATACATTCCATCAATTTGCAGATGCTACTGGAAAGGGACATTGAACTGTAGGTGGAAGGAAGGTGTTTGTCCTTGGCAGCTATAGGTATGGGAAGACAACGGTCTCACGCGAGTGACTCGGAAATGTGTCATCTGTCCAAGTGTGGTTATATATATGAAGGAGAAAGCATAGGACCTCAGGAGATAGCTGTTGCAACATCAGAATGTGAACGCCGACTGGTCCTGGGGGAATGACCGGGACAAAGACAGCGCTTGTTTAAGCTCCCTCATAGTAGAAGCTGCACTGTAAGATTCACAATCACCTTTAAAAGAGCTTTAAAAGGAAAGCCAGCTAGCTATATTGCTATCCCTAAAAATGTAGCGACACTGCGCACGTAGCTGTTTATAACGAATACATTTCGCCATAGAGATGTGCCGTTTAAAAACGCGGAAAGCTCGTCTCTGCGCGCGGATCGCCTCAGTCAACCAGGGAAAGTTGGCGCGTCGCGGCGAGGAGAGGTGCGAGGTTTGGAACATTCCGCGGCAGGAAGGACAGCGTCTGCAAGGTATTCTACCTGCTCATCAGTGCAGAGGACGTGGTTTACATTGAATGTGGCCAGTGAGGAGTAGAGCTGCCAGTCACCTTTCAAAGGCTGCCAGTTGGTTGGAGGCACAGATGGATTAGCAAACGAATGACACAGGGGAAATGGTCACTCGAGTGGGTGTCGGAAAAAGTGGACCATTCGAGACGAAGAGCAAGCTGAGCAGTACAGATCTAAAAGTCCGTGTGGGAAAAGGAGTGCGTGGAATCGGAAAGAAATGTGTGTGTCTACCCACGTTCAAAGAAATTACATTGGGCTGCCTCCCAGACAGTGGCGTGGAGAGCACCAGAGGGAATGGTGGGCACTGAAGACGCTGAGCAGCAAAAATGGAGGTGGAAGTTGAGCAATAAGTTGTAAAATGTCTGCCCTGGTGAGAGCAGAAGACGAGGGTAAGTAGACGTTGCAAAGAAAGAAGGTTAAATCGGGAAGGGAAAGACGGACAGCAAGAACTTGAAGCTGTGTGTGCAAGGAAATGGTGTGACTATAGACGTCATCTCGATTGAGCAACATGACTCCCCCTTGGGCAGAAGATCCTGTCTCAGGAGGAAGGCCTAAAAGGACTGAAGAGAAGTGTGGGAGGTGAGAGCGACCATGAGGGCATAATCGGGAGGCAGGAAACAACTGGACATTATGATCGCAAGAGGACCTGTAATTCAACCTTATTGGATCTGATGACGCGAATGTTCCATTGGAGAATTAGTTTATCCAATGATAGACAGGAGTTGGGTCAAATAAGGGGGCAGTGTCCACGGTGGCTGCAGAGTGCCATAATTCTAACGTGGACAATGACCAATTTGAGAGGCTGGAGGAACTAAGTCTACCATTTCGAGAGAGGTGTCGGTAATGGCCTTCGATTGGCCAGTGAACTTGTTGTTGGCGGTGCTTCTCCGTGAAACGGAGGTCGGCCGGATGAGGGTAATGCAGGGTGATACTGCTGAAGAGGACCGCCGAGGTGGGGAAGGGAAATATCGTTTGCCTTTGTTTACCGCGTAGAACGTTGGCGTTTGACAGGTGCAGACCCAGATGTTGGCTATATGCGTGCAGAAAGTCACTGCAGAAGTACTTCTTTTTAGATTTCCATGCTGCTGTTTGCGAGGCAGGCGAAGGTTTGTTGGTATGGTCTGCACCTGTAGAAGGTGAAGATGAGGGTGAGACCGTGGAGCTGGACGATTCCACAACCGTGCCACTAAACTGGTAGCCGCAAGTCTGCATAGCCGTGTCCTTCATAGGTCTGGATGTAGCGAGATTTTCAGAGAGCAGTGTGCAAGTTTTGCGGCTAATCAACATTTTCCGAGCAGTGTTAGTAGGAACATTTCCTTCACGCGGATCCCCTAACTGCCTCTCTCATTGAGGTAGATAGGACAGACACGGAAGGAGGCAGCATCATCACCGTTGCAGTTGATACAGTGAGGAGAATGAGGTGGACACTTACCCTCATGAGCGTACCTGCCGCAGGTTACGCATTTGACTGGATTCAAGGGTGTGGTTGTAGCACTGACGTTTATAGTAACGCATAGGATTCGGGATATATGGTCTGACAGCAATAGCTTCGTAGCCAGCCTTAATTTTTGATGGAGGTGCCACACACTTTCAGATGTGAGGAACAGAGTGGGGGTTGGCACTAACTCTTTGTCCACTCTTTTCATACAAGGTTACCTGGAGTCGCTGTTGTTTCAGCCTCGGTCAGGCCATCAATCAGTCAGGTGCATGTGACAACACAGAAGGAATTCAGAGTGCAGTGGGCCTCTACTTTAACAGGATAGCTGTGGAGAAGTGTTGCATTAAGCAGTTGTGTGCATGAAATGCACTACCCGTCTCCAAAATCAAAGTCCCATTACGCAACGAAGACCAGGACTTCACAGGACCGGCAATGGCGTCTACACACTTCTGAACAACAAATGGATTAACTGTCGGGAAGTTGTGACCATCTACCACGCGTGACACCACGAAGTATTGGGGTGCAGGCAGGATAGGAGTCGATTATTTCATTTTAATCCATTTACATTTTTTATATGAGAAACTCGTTGCGGGGAGATCACCCATGGTTGTCGGCGTCTTCCTTCCTGCTGGAGCCCCCCTCCCCCTCAGGGAGGGGTGTGGGGCGCATCCGCCGTAGGTGATTGTCCACACCTCACGGACTCCAGACAGAGGGACCTATCGGCATAGAGGAAGGTACCAGCTCAGGCAGTCACCCTTCTCTGGGCCTGGCCTTTGCCCAGGAGGTACGTACGAGCCCTACTTGTCGACCCGGCTTGGAATTACGCGTTACCCAGTCACCTTTAATGCATCAAACACATGAGCCTTCAGGAATGTACAGGGAGGAAGAAGAAGAGAAGGATAAAGAGAGACCTGAAACGCTAAAGCGAAGGACGAGTAAGAAGAGGAAGGACAGGAAAAGAAAGACGGTTGGACACGAGAAATCCGCAAACAGATTTAACAAGAACTTCGGTTTCCCAAAGAACGCCTACGACTCGATCCCCAAGAGAGGGGAAGAGAATAGCAGGAGGATAAGCATGTAGCATGGAAAGGGAAGTTGCGCGGCGAAGACTGAGAGTGGAGAGCTCCCGGGGGAGAGAGTAAATAAGAGGAAAGAGTACATCGGAGGCCTTTATGATGGGAAGGACCTGTCTGGTGATATGATGGAGGAAAAACAGGAGTCAACAGGGAAGAAATAGGAGACCCGGTATTAAATCCAGTATTTGAATGACCTTTGGACAACTTAAGATCAAATAAGGCAGCAGGGATGGATAATTGCATCCTAATTTCTGAAATCATTGGGGAAGTGGCAACAAAACTACTATTTAAGTTGGATATTCCTGATATGGTCAAAAAATGGTTCAAATGGCTCTGAGCACTATGGGACTTAACATCTGTGGTCATCAGTCCCCTAGAACTTAGAACTACTTAAACCTAACTAACCTAAGGACATGACACACATCCATGCCCGATGCAGGATTCGAACCTGCGACCGTAGCAGTCGCGCAGTTCCGGAGTGAGCGCCTAGAACCGCTAGACCACCGCGGCCGGCTGATATGGTCAGTTTGGGGGAATCTGCAGTGTATGGTAACTGAAGAAAACTTGCAAAGTCAACCAAGATCGCTAAAAAAGCATTCTACTGGATGACAAAGGTATGCTGTCATCACAGGATCTTGTGCTTTTAAAGGTTTAAAACATATTGTCTGTCAGTGTTGCAACATACTGTCGCTTTGATTTGTATGAGACTGGCGATTTACCATCAGATTTTCGGTAAAACATCATCCACACAATTCTGAAGACAGCAAAAGCCGACAAAAGCGAAAATAATCGAACAATCAGTTCGACAGCTCGTGAATCCAAGTTTGTGACAAGAATTCCTAGAATTACTGTGGGACAACCGGAAAGGAAGAGAATCGAAGCACTTGAAATCTGATGTTGCAGACGAATGTTGAAAATCCGCTGGAGTGATAACGTATGCAATGAGAAGGTTCTCCGCAGAATCGCCGAGGAAAGGAATGTGTGGAAAAAACTGACGAGAAGAAGGGATAGCATGACAGGACATCTGTTGAGATATCGGGGAACAACTTTCGTGGTACTAGAGGGGATTGAAGAGGTAAAAACTATAGAGAAGGACAGAGATTTGAATACATCCAGCAAGTAATTGAGGACGTAGTTAGTAATTGCTACTCTGGGATGAAAATATTGGCAGAGGGGAGGAATTCGTAGCGAGTCGCATCAAACCACTCAGAAGACAGACAACAATGAAACCAAATAAAAGTTCTGTTACGGTGTCTATAGCTCTTCCACTGCTTGCTGCTTTTGGTACGCTCAAATTAATATGGAAGATAATCGAAGAAAGAGGTAATGTTACGAAAAGAAAAGAAATTAATGAAAAATTTTAACACTCGATAACGCTGTAAGCGTCATAACATAAATGGATTCCGATACAAATGACACATGAATCACAACACAAAGGATTTGGTGTTGGTTGCACATTAAAGCAACAGTTCTATGCAATGTGCATGACCGCACAAGTTTGGCATTCAACAGTTGTGCCACTGTTAGATAGGTAAGCCCATCCACCATGGTAAGATCGTACCACATCCGATGGGAAAAATCGGCTTTTAATTGTCTTGAGGCCGAGAACCGCATAAAAAGCAACAACGAAGTCGGTTTTTAACTTTCGTGAGACTGGCGCACTACGTGTTCAGTATGGTGTCGGCCGTTTTCTGCCAAAAGTTGATATGGAGAAACAGCTTCTTCCACAACGGGCGGGAGTGTCTGCTGGGTCACGTTCGAGGTGCCTCTCGCGTGCGTCAAGTGACCTGGACTGCCGGGCTCTAGCGAAATAAAGGCCATCTGGGTGTTCTGTAGCTCGTGGAAGTAACTGAGACTGCGAGCCTTCTGTTTATAGAAGTGTCCACAACGAAATCGCGCTGTTGTGGAAATAGCCGTCAGTCGTCGGTATTTTTCCGTGGCAGTTATCGTATTCACTCATAGTTCTGTGCAAGTTAAAGGGCTACCATTACACGTACCCAGAAATTGGTAACTGTGTTCCGGACTCCAGTTAACGGTCGTAGAAGCGGGTGATACTTCTATAGTGGGTATTTATTGAAGTGAACGGTCTTTTCATTCTGCTACCGCTGACCAGAAATCACAGAGCTGTGTATAATTTTGCAAGAATACATTGTGTTAATTTTAGACAGTATAGGAAACTCACCGCAGTAATAATACAAGATGTAGCACATCTGTAACCTTCTCAAAAAATGTATTTAATAATTTGTGACATTACTGTGAGGAAAAACGCACTGTGTTTTATCTCGTAAACAGTATGGATAGAAATGAAGTATTCTAAAGAGTATGCAACGTGTTAATATTTTTTAGAGATTTTATACTTGCTAAAGTATTTGAGTATTGTAGGCGATCTGAAATGGAAAGTAGTTGACTATCATCTCGAAGCAACCATATCCCTAATGCTTAGTGGCATCACTCATGAAAAAGTGGCAGCGCTGTATAACAGATCAATCTCATCAAAGGTATCTTATCAAATTACGAGTACAAAAAACCTTGTGTAATTTGACGGTACTTACCTTTGTGACATTATTAAGTGAAAAAAGTGATTTCTCAAATTCCACACCTGCATTTCTTTTAATTAGTATTTGGCCACTGACTTGGAAAAATTTTGTGCGACGTATTGGACACATCAGTTTTATAGTTCAAAATCGTACAATAGAATATGTACACTTCAGACAAGTATGGAAAATTAAGCATTTCACAGAGGCATATTTGGAATGAATACAGGTTTTTACAATAATAATCAGGTCAGATACTTGTCAATGGTATTTAAATAAAACTGTAGATTAACTTACTTTAGGGCCTACTAGTTCTTTTGCACACTACGTCAACATATTTGAATGATATATGCTTTTTTGTTTTCAAAGAGCTCAAGTCAGCTCATTTTCTGTTATGTTAGGGGACAATGAAAAACTTTCTGCCTGCTGCACGTATTATCTCGTTGAGGTTTTGTTTATACAAAACTTGTCCCTTCGTTCCCAGTAGTCATACGTCTCATTCATGAAGTAGCCTGTTATATATTTAGCCAGTTAACTATCAGGATATTAAATTGTAAAAAGATAGAAAAACGTCATAGAAGGCAGGTGACACTGACCAAGCGTACTGGGAAGGGTGCATATTATTGGCTCATATGTTTGACAAAATGTGTACGCTATCACCGTTCTTAAGTTAAAAAAAAAAAAAGGTCAGAACATGGAATCGACAGTTGAAGAATTCGTCAGGACAGGAAATTTTGTTATTGAGAAATTTCTGAAAACACTGCACATTCGTATTCCCCCACCCCAATACTATAAATTCAGAATCTCCCAATCTTGACACCCAAAGTAGAATTAGTTCAACAGAGTAAAAAGGTGTAGTGATGACAAGTGATGACATCTGAGGCTTTTATATCTGTTACTCTTATAAGGTTTACACAATCAGCCATCCACTGAAATTCTGCGTACAACAACCCCAAACGCAAAAGGTACACAAACTGAAGACTCAGAGAAACATATTTAGCCATTCTACCGCCAAAAAAGTAAGACAGTAAGACCCTCTCGGTAGCTCAAGAAATCGAGCAGTTTTCCAGACCTCACATAGAACTTCGCGCAGATGGGCTATCTTGTACAGGAGTAAGAGAATCTATCACGTTGCGTATATTTCTGTGTTGTATTACAAGGCCCTACACTTCATCCAGTAAGTGAACGGCACCATAAATTAAGCTTCGAATTTTACCTACATTATTCAACTTACTTATTACTTCCTACCTGAAAAAGTGCGTTTATAGCATTTCACTTTAACATTGCTGTAGCAAAGTTCCGTATACTTCCTGCTGCAGTTACGAGGGTAATATTTCTAATAGCGACTGATAACATATACACATAGAATGTGAAACACCAATAATCGTTCAGTCATCAATTGAAATGTACTGGACCGTTAATATGCTAAAGGTGCGTCCACATGATGCCTTTTTGTGTACAGTTTTGCGCATGCGCATAACGACATTTCCTCCAAAAAGAAAAAAAAAATGAGATCAAGTGTGTGAATTCCTAAGGGGCTAAACTGCTGAGGTCATCGGTCCTTAGACTTACACACTACTTACACTAACTTATGCTAAGAACAACACACACACGTATGCCCGAGGAAGGATTCGAACCTCCGGCAAGCGGGGACGCGCAATCCGTGACATGGCGCCTCAAACCACTCGTCCACTTCGCGCGGCCCTCGAAACGGAGGCCGTGTTCAAAGCGTATTGCTGCCCGCCTTCGGGGGGAATCTTTGCGCTTTTCTGCAGACGACAGACAGCTGCGGCCCATAGGTGTTTGATTGTGAAGTGTGCTGAGGTTATACTGTGAAACAATTTATGTGCAATAAAGTCCGTTGCCGCTTCTGAAGATTATTTGAATGAAAATTAGAGATGTGTTTCCCAGTAGACCACGTGTTGGATAAAAAGTCTCCGACCATATTTCTGTAAAGAATAAGAAATTGAAAGTATCTGTACTTTGTAAGTAAACTATAATAAGTTGTGTGTATGAAAAGTATGTATGAAAACTGGATGAATATTCATGCGATTTAAAAGCACAACGCCTGACGAGTCTGACATCTGAACAAAACAAGTGTTGGGGTATGTGTAGCTACTCAACAAACTACTAAAAACAGAAATGAAGCACACTGATAATGCAAAAAATACGAAACTGGAAAACGCAGCCTCCGTTCTTTTGAATTTCGCGTCTATGAAATTCCCAAATTTCTTCAGTCCGAGAATGTTAATCTGCCTGTCATATTTCATCATTACATACAAGTGACGCACTGACATTTATTAACCTTCACGTAACGACTAAGAACCTTCCTTAAGTGTTTCACTGTTATATTTATTTATTTATTCGTGATCCGTTGATCCAGTATACAAGATAATTGCATGGTAATGGAACGAGTCATAATTACACATGAGAACAGTACTTACATATCACAGTAGCCAAGAGCCAAGGAAACTGCCCAATTTCGTGCATGGCCCCCGCAAGCACGCAGAAGTGCCACAACGCGATGTGTCAGGGACTCGACTAACGTCTGAAGTAGTGCTGGAGGGAACTGACACCAAGAATCCTGCAGGGCTGTCCATAAATCCGTAAGAGTACGAGGTGGTACTGATCTCTTCTGAACAGCACGTTACAAGGCATCCCAGATATACTCATTAATGTTCATGTCCGGGGAGTTTGGTGCCCAAGGAAAGTGTTTAAACTCAGAAGAGTGTTCCTGGAACCACTCTGCAGCTATTCTGGACGTGTGGAGTGTCGCATTATACTGCTGAAAATTGCCCAAGTCCGTCGGAATGCACAATGGACATGAATAAATGCAGGTGATCATATTAGATGTTTACGTAAGTGTCACCTACCAGAGTCGTATCTAGCCATATGAAGGAGCCCATATCAGTCCAATTGCACACGCCCCACACCATTACAGAGCCTCCACCACCTTGAACAGTCCCCTGCTGACATCTAGGATCCATAGATTCATGAGGTTGGCTCCATACCCCTAAACGTCCATCCGATCGATACAATTTGAAACGAGACTCGTCCGACTACGCAACAAGTTTTGAGTCATCAACAGCCCAATGTTGAAGGACCCAGTCGAGGCGTAAAGCTTTGTGTCGTGCAGTCATCAAGGGTACGCCAGTGGGCCATCGACTTCGAATAAATAATAATTGATGTTTGGTTGAATGGTTCGCAAGCTGACACTTGTTGATGGCCCAATATTGAAATCTGCAGAAATTCAAATGGTTCAAATGGCTCTGAGCACTATGGGACTCAACAGCTTAGGTCATAAGTCCCCTAGAACTTAGAACTACTTAAACCTAACTAACCTAAGGACATCACACACACCCATGCCCGAGGCAGGATTCGAACCTGCGACCGTAGCAACCCCGCGGTTCCGGACTGTAGCGCCAGAACCGCACGGCCACCGCGGCCGGCTGCAGAAATTTGCGGAAGGGTTACACTTCTGTCACGTTGAACGACTCTCTCGAAGGACCGGATTCCTGATATTCACGGTACACTCGTGAAGTGGTCTCACGGAAAAATCCCCAGTTAATCGCTACCTGTGTCCATCGCTCGTGTGCCGACTTTAACACCACGTTCAGCCTCACTTAAATCTTGACAACCTGCTATTGTCGCAGCGGTAACCAACCTAACAATTGCGCCAGACACTCGTTGTCTTATATACGCGTTGCCGACCGCAGCGCCGTATCCTGCCTGTTCACGTATCTCTGTATTTCAATATGCATGCCTATACCAGTTTCTTTGGCGCTTCAGTGTAGATACAAATTGTAATATGTGTATAGGAACATAATATGTTGATAATTACTAGCTTAGGCATTTCCTACAGTAAAAAGAGGTATTAAACAATCAAATAATAAACTACAATTATTCCACAATACACGTTACAAACTTGATAGAATTGAAATGCTTTGTTTTGAAATGAGGAATACATGATTCAAACGTGTATGTAAGCCGCCAGTTGCTAGCCCACAATATTTTATTGCCAGCCTTATCGCTGCAGTTTACCGAGAACAAAATGTAAAATCTCGCTACGACCTCCTTCTGAAATACACAGACAAAACTTTGTCATCACTTTTTAGTTCTCTTATCTCTATTGTTTATATACTTTTTTACCTACAGTCGCCGGCCGCAGTGGCCGTGCGGTTCTGGGCGCTACAGTCTGGAGCCAAGCGACCGCTACGGTCGCAGGTTCGAATCCTGCCTCGGGCATGGATGGGTGTGATGTCCTTAGGTTAGTTAGGTTTAATTAGTTCTAAGTTCTAGGCGACACAGTTTTAATCTGCCAGAAAGTTTCATATCAGCGCACTTCCGGTGCAGAGTGAAAATCTCATTCTGGAAACATCCCCCAGGCTGTGGCTAAGCCATGTCTCCGCAATATCCTTTCTTTCAGGGGTGCTAGTTCTGCAAGTTTCGCAGGAGAGCTTCTGTAAAGTTTGGAAGGTAGGAGACGAAGTACTGGCAGAAGTAAAGCTGTGAGTACCGGGCGTGAGTCGTGCTTCGGTAGCTCAGATGGTAGAGCACTTGCCCGCGAAAGGCAAAGGTCCCGAGTTCGAGTCTCGATCGGGCACACAGTTTTAATCTGCCAGAAAGTTTCAGTGTAAGTGACGATTTGCATGTGTGTGATATTCTGTATAATGGAGTAGACACTCAAAGATTCATTTTGTCCGATTTTCCGATTGCAGTCTAACTTCAAAAACACGTAAGAGAGGCAGAAAATAACACATGCAAACATCTCCAAATATATTCATGTAAGCTAATGCACTTTAACACGAGAATAAATTCTCGCAACGCGTGTGCTAGGCAAAAAAACTAAGTAACTGGTGCAGTTATCATTATTTAAATCATGAATGACACAATTACAGACTTACCTGAATCATCTAATATGATGAACGAAATTAAATAGTTTTTTGTTTTGTTTTTTTTTTGTTTTGCAAGCGAGATCTTCCGCGCATGACACATACCCAATATGGATTTAGAAAGCGTCGTTATTGTGAAACATGGCGCTTTATGTACTCGAAGCACTAAGTATTACCGACAGGGGATCTCCAGTTCAATTTCTAGACTCCAGAAGGCTTCTGATTTTCCCACAATCGGCTTCAAATCAAACTGCGTACCTGGAGTACAGTCTCAGTTGTGCGAATGGATTCTTATTTTACTGACAGAAAAATCACAGTTCGTTTCTGGGGTTCCACACGGAAGTGTTACAGGCCCTCTGCTATTCTTAGTCGATGCAACCGATTTAGGTGTCAATCTGAGCAGCCGTCTTACAGTGTTTCCAAATGATGCTGTCGTCTGCAGTCTAGTAAAGGCATCAAATGACGAAAGCAATTGCAAAATAATTTATACAGAGCGTCGGTATGGTACAAAAAGTGGCAATTGGCCCCAAGCAGTAAAAAGTGTGAGGTTCTCCACAATTTAAAGACTGCCGATTCAACTATAAGGGGCGATCAACAGGTTTCCGTTTGAGGTCGTTGTAACAGATTATATACAACAGAGCGCGACTCCGATGCAGGTATATAAGCACCGACATTTAGGCAAGGGATTAGTGTGGCATTAGTGTCTGTACGCCGTGTGTGCACTGAAACCGGTATTACCTCGGCGTATCATAAAGCTCCCAAAGCACTAAGCGGAAGGACTGGACCTTAGGACAGAGGAGCATTCACCTTTTATTGTTCACAATATTTATTAAAGTCAGTGAACAGAAATAGCAATTGCCATAAAGCGCATCAGTTGGCTTTCAATACCCAAGCAAACAACTCTTCAAATGAGAAAGGCAATACCTTAAAAAAGGGTAACTTTACACATGAAGTGTGAATAACTGTATTCTGTATTATCAAATAGTGAAGAAATAATATTTATAATAAACTCCCAGTCGGAGAACATTTATAAGTAAAGCCCATCAGTTTGCATAATTTAGTGACAATTGTATAAAACTTGTCAAAAAGGGCTATCGTAAGTACACTTACAGAGAGCTGTAAGACCCTGCCCAAATGTGTTCATTTAAAAGAAGGAGTAACCTCACATACAGACTCTTAACTAGACAGGCAATAATCTACTCTCTTACAAATAGTTCCCGGCTCACGGCATCCGCGAAGTGCGCAGCGGCCAACGCGGCCCATACCTGGCTGTGCCGTTCGGACCCGATTTATCGGTCCGACCCAGGGCGCGGCGTACAGCAGGTGCGTCCGACTTCACTCGCCGGGTGCTGCTCTCCCTCAACCGGTTCATTCAGAGACCTGTTATTGGACGCATCTGGGTCTTAACGCAACGTTCAATTCCGTCCGATTCAAGAATAAGCGAGAACCCGAAGGGCCGAGACCCTCCACCTAAGCACAGATGCAGAACGACACAATTATAGTCCCACAAACCGCGTGTGCTGACGCAGCAACAACACGATACAATCAAATGCCTCAAACAGTGCTATGTTAATAAAACCAAAATCAGTCACTTAAAACAACTTTAAACAAAAAGTCATAGCAGCAGTATAGCAAGAGTTAAGGGGCTCCGGAACGCCCTATACTTGCAATGTTAAAATAACGCTTATAAATTACATCTTTCCTCACAAAGTATTTGAGGTAGGAAGTTGAACTTTTTACAGATTATTTATTGGAATATGGGCTACAACTTAACATAGGGATTTTACAAAATTTTAGTTCAGTTATTAAAGATGATTTTTTTTCAATTGTAATGAAAATTCACAACATTTTTTTGCAGTTTTTTATTTATATATTCAAAAATATACAGTTTTTTGGAAAAAGGCTGTGTTAAATTATGCAGAAGGTAATGTGTAACATTTACTGAAAGTTTGAAACAAATATGTTTGGAAGATCCTTAGAAAACATGTAATTAGTATGAGGAAATAAAAGTTTTGGGAATCGAGCGACAAAGATTGGATTAACTATTTAGTGCATTCCAGGCCCATAGGATGGATTATCTTCATCCTCTGCAAACTCCTCCTCCAGCTTCCTCTTGTTCCTCCTCCTGTTTACTCTTGCTTGTGTTTCTAGACTCTTTACAGCCCTGTCTGCAGCCCGAAGGCGTTCCTTGTCTAAAACAAGCATCGCTCGTACCATGTTAGAATGTTATTACTTACAGTAATAAAACATACATTTGGCTTTCCAACATTTCTCCTTTTCTTAAAAGCCTTCAGAGGATTTCTAATATCTTTACTTTTACTCATTATTAGACTTCAACAAAACAGAGACTCAAGAAACAGAATTAATTACGAATATTTTCGAGATAACGACAGAGTAAATAAACATGAAACAATCGACAATCACACCAGCGATATATATTGAACCATCACAGGTTAGCCACAACACATACTTTATCTCATATCACTAAAATGTACCTGATGAACACGGACGTTAATAATAACACCATTTGACAGCAGTTTAACAGCGCCACAGTGGGTCACGCCCATGTAGAACACATTTCAAAAAAATTTTAAAGATAGTTGTAGTCTTCGGAATTGAATAAATCATATATCTATTAAAAGGTAATATTCTGCAGATTCAGAAAACGCAAAAAAGTAAAAATTGAACTTTTCATGATTTTGAACCTTTCCGGAGCCCCTTATAACAAATTGGGAGTGCTAAATTTAGCTTACAATTAACAATTAAAGTCGAGGTTGAGATATTTTAAGTAACCGATTGAGCTAAATTCCACACGCGATGCCCCAGAGAAAAAAAAAAAAACAGCAAATGATATTTTATTATTACGATAATCGACCCCTTGGTGGATGCCGACATTAGAACCTCCGCACAAGTGTCTCACGAAGTTAGCGCACCTTGGTACATCATACAGTTCAAAATCCACCAGACTGTCTGGAACAAACTAAACACTCAGTTTTAAAACACACAGTATGTCCCACGGCTGGGATGGTAAGGCAGAATGCCGACGCTATTAGACACCATGCAACAAGATTTCCATCAAAATGGCGCAACAAATTGCGTAGAGTCAGACAAGAACATGGATTACTAACAGATTTTCTTAACTGAGCACTCGCTAATAGTTTGTCTCAGGTGATGTACACTTGCTGTAGTGGACTGACAAGACAGCCAGTCCACAGTGACGGGTAACCGAAAGGCACGCGTACACACACGCCAACTGGCGTGAAGTCTGGAACAGGATACGTTATTAATGCACTAAAGAAAAGTACGTAGCGTCTGTTTACTTAACTTTTAATTCCATCGTTGTGGTACATCGCTCTTGACTATACAAATGAGACTCTCTCCAGATATGGTTAATGGCGCCTTGCTAGGTCGTAGCCATGGACTTAGCTGAAGGCTATTCTAACTGTCTCTCGGCAAATGAGAGAAAGGCTTCGTCAGTGTAGTCGCTAGCAAAGTCGTCGTACAACTGGGGCGAGTGCTAGTACGTCTTTCTAGACCTGCCATGTGGTGGCGCTAGGTCTGCAATTACTGACAGTGGCGACACGCGGGTCCGACATGTACTAATGGACCGCGGCCGATTTAAAGCTACCACCTAGCAAGTGTGGTGTCTGGCGGTGACACCACACTTGCAGTACGGGAGGCAGAAGAATGAAGAATGTGTATGGGGCAGCATGATTGTAGAAAGCCACCATTGTGGATATTGCAAATGTCACAACGCAACATGATTAGAACGACGTCACCTTATCACTCCAGCGAAATAATCGTCCAATAGCATCAGAGAATCAGGTCGCAATTACAATCTCCCAATGAAATGTCATCGGTTGACGGCCTCCAACTGCTTGGCTGCGCAGACCATCTCAAGACACAGCCGTTACAACTGGCGCCTGTACAATGCCTTTTCAAAAACACCTCTTCGCGACCGGGTTACCTCCCCTCCTTGGGCACCGCCTTCTCTCTCCTCCCAACTAAAACTAACTCGCTGACCCCTCGATGCGCTCACCGCCGCGCCACATGGCGGCCGACTCACCAACGCCGAAAGGTTGGCACCTCTGAACAAACACCCTTTAGCCGCAAAGTCGCAAGGGCTCATGCACTAAATGCGTACATCTACATCTGCATCTACATGATTACTCTGCAATTCACATTTAAGTGCTTGGCAGAGGGTTCATCGAACCACAATAATACTATCTCTCTACCATTCCACTCCCGAACAGCGCGCAGGAAAAACGAACACCTAAACCTTTCTGTTCGAGCTCTAATTTCTCTTATTTTATTTTGATGATCATTCCTACCTGTGTAGGTTGGACTCAACAAAATATTTTTGCACTCGGAAGAGAAACTTGGTGACTGAAATTTCGTAAATAGATCTCGCCGTGACGAAAAACGTCTTTGCTTTAATGACTTCCATCCCAACTCGCGTATTATATCTGCCACACTCTCTCCCCTATTACATGATAATACAAAACGAGCTGCCCTTTTTTGCACCCTTTCGGGGTCTTCCGTCAGTCCCGCCTGGTAAGGATCCCACACCGCGCAGCAATATTCTAACAGAGGACGAACGAGTGTAGTGTAAGCTGTCTCTTTAGTGGACTTGTTGCATCTTCTAAGTGTCCCGCCAATGAAACGCAACCTTTGGCTCGCCTTCCCCACAATATTATCTATGTGGTCTTTCCAACTGAAGTTGTTCGTAATTTTAACACCCAGGTACTTTGTTGAATTGACAGCCTTCAGAAGTGTACTATTTATCGAGTAATCGAATTCCAACGGATTTCTTTTGGAACTCATGTGGATCACCTCACACTTTTCGTTATTTAGCGTCAACTGCCACCTGCCACACCATACAGAAATCTTTTCTAAATCGCTTTGCAACTGATACTGGTCTTCGGATGACCTTACTAGACGGTAAATTACAGCATCATCTGTGAACAACCTAAGAGAACTGCTCAGATTGTCACCAAGGTCATTTATATAGATCAGGAACAGCAGAGGTCCCAGGACGCTTCCCTGGGGAACACCTGATATCACTTCAGTTTTACTCGATGATTTGCCGTCTATTACTACAAACTGCGACCTTCCTGACAGGAAATCATGAATCCAGTCGCACAACTGAGACAATACCCCATAGGCCCGCAGCTTGATTAGAAGTCGCTTGTGAGGAACGGTGTCAAAGGCTTTCCGGAAATCTAGAAATACGGAATCAACTTGAGATCCCCTGTCGATAGCGGCCATTACTTCGAGCGAATAAAGAACTAGCTGCGTTGCAAAAGAACGATGTTTTCTGAAACCATGCTGATTACGTATCAATAGATTGTTCCCTTCGAAGTGATTCATAATGTTTGAATACTATATATGCTCCAAAACGCTACTGCAAATCAACGACAATGATGTAGGTCTGTAGTTCGATGGGTTACTCCTACTACCCTTATTAAACACTGGTGCGACCTGCGCAATTTTCCTATCTGTAGGTACAAATCTGTCTGTGAGCTAGCGGTTGTATATGATTGCTAAGTAGGGAGCTATTGTATCAGCGTAATCTGAAAGGAACCTAATCGGTATACAATCTGGACCTGAAGACTTGCCCGTATCAAGCGATCTGAGTTGCTTCGCAACCCCTAAGGTATCTACTTCTAAGAAACTCATGGTAGCAGCTGTTCGTGTTTCAAATTCTGGAATATTCCATTCGTTTTCCCTGGTGAAGGAATTTCGGAAAACTGCGTTCAATAACTCCGCTTTAGCGGCACAGTCGTCGGTAACAGTGCCATCGGCACTGCGCAGCGAAGGTATTGACTGCGTCTTGCCGCTTGTGTACTTTACATACGACCAGAATTTCTTCGGATTTTCTACCAAATTTCGAGACAATGTTTCGATGTGCAACCTATTAAAGGCATCTCGCATTGAAGTCCGTGCCAAATTTCGCGCGTGTAAATTTTAGCCAACCTTCGGGATTTCGCCTTCTTCTGAACTTCGCATGCTTTTTTCGTTGCCTCTGCAACCGCGTTCGGACCTGTTTTGTGTACCATGGGGGATCAGTTCCATCTCTTACCAGTTTATGAGGTATGAGGTAAAGGTGAACTATGGCGACGTTATTGCCAAATGTGTTCAAACAGGACGAACGTGCTGTTATTCTTTTCTTAGCTGCCGAAGGACGAACTACGGTAGCCATTCGTCGGAGAATGAAGAATGTGTATGGGGCAGTATGATTGTAGAAATCCACCATTGTGGATATTGCAAATGTCATAACGCAAAAGTTGCGCCAACTCAAAGAGGGAGCCACCCGAGCATCCGGCCTATTCTCCTGATCCCTGCCCATGCGTTTAGAACGCCTTCAGTCCCTTAGAAAAGGTCTCGAATGGTCGTCAGTTCCTG
The DNA here is from genome assembly GCF_023864275.1 of Schistocerca cancellata. Taxonomy (NCBI): domain Eukaryota; kingdom Metazoa; phylum Arthropoda; class Insecta; order Orthoptera; family Acrididae; genus Schistocerca; species Schistocerca cancellata. The sequence goes on from NC_064634.1 coordinate 513,472,830, forward strand.
TCGGACGAAGATGTGCAGCAGGCACCTACGGCCTTCTTCGTGTACTAGGATCCACAGCCTGGTGCGTCGGTGGGACGATGCCCTCAACGCTCGTGGCAATTCTGCCTGATTGGCATACCGATTCTATACTGTGCGGCCTATGAACGGAAATTTTTTGATAGCCGTTAGAAATATCTAGGAACTACTGTCACTATCAACTTAATTAGGAGCCATCACATACAAAATGTTTGTGGAAGGCGACTCAAAGGTTATGTTTTTTAGCGGAACATTTACAAGATGCAACGAATCTACAGAAAAGACTGACCGCACTGTACTTGTCCGTCCTCTTTGGAATAATGCTGCGCATAATGGGATCCTTACCAGATAGGACTGACGGAGGACACTGGAAAAGTTCAAAGAAGGGGAACTCGTTCTGTACATCACGAAACAGGCGACTGAGTAACATGGATGTGATAGTCGAATTCTGTATGCCACTCATTAAGAGAAAGGTGTTTTTTCGTTCTGGCTAGAGCCTTTTCACGAATTTCAGTCACAAATTTTCACTTCCGAAAGCATCTACACTCCTGGAAATGGAAAAAAGAACACATTGACACCGGTGTGTCAGACCCACCATACTTGCTCCGGACACTGCGAGGGGGCTGTACAAGCAATGATCACACGCACGGCACAGCGGACACACCAGGAACCGCGGTGTTGGCCGTCGAATGGCGCTAGCTGCGCAGCATTTGTGCACCGCCGCCGTCAGTGTCAGCCAGTTTGCCGTGGCATACGGAGCTCCATCGCAATCTTTAACACTGGTAGCATGCCGCGACAGCGTGTACGTGAACCGTATGCGCAGTTGACGGAGTTGACGGACGTATAGTGGACATGCGGGAAACCGGGTGGACGTACCGCCGAATTGCTCAACACGTGGGGCGTGAGGTCTCCACAGTACATCGATGTTGTCGCCAGTGGTCGGCGGAAGGTGCACGTGCCCGTCGACCTGGGACCGGACCACAGCGACGCACGGATGCACGCCAAGACCGTAGGATCCTACGCAGTGCCGTAGGAGACCGCACCGCCACTTCCCAGCAAATTAGGTACACTGTTGCTCCTGGGGTATCGGCGAGGACTATTCGCAACCGTCTCCATGAAGCTGGGCTACGGTCCCGCACACCGTTAGGCCGTCTTCCGCTCACGCCCCAACATCGTGCAGCCCGCCTCCAGTGGTGTCGCGACAGGCGTGAATGGAGGGACGAATGGAGACGTGTCGTCTTCAGCGATGAGACTCGCTTCTGCCTTGGTACCAATGATGGTCGTATACGTGTTTGGCGCCGTGCAGGTGAGCGCCACAATCAGGACTGCATACGACCGAGGCACACAGGGCCAACACCCGGCATCATGGTGTGGGGAGCGATCTCCTACACTGGCCGTACACCACTGGTGATCGTCGAGGGGACACTGAATAGTGCACGGTACATCCAAACCGTCATAGAACCCATCGTTCTACCATTCCTAGACCGGCAAGGGAACTTGCTGTTCCAACAGGACAATGCACGTCCGCATGTATCCCGTGCCACCAAACGTGCTCTAGAAGGTGTAAGTCAACTACCCTGGCCAGCAAGATCTCCGGATCTGTCCCCCATTGAGCATGTTTGGGACTGGATGAAGCGTCGTCTCACGCGGTCTGCACGTCCAGCACGAGGCGCCAGGTGGAAATGGCATGGCAAGCCGTTCCACAGGACTACATCCAGCATCTCTACGATCGTCTCCATGGGAGAATAGCAGTCTGCATTGCTCGAAAGGTGGATATACACTGTACTAGTGCCGACATTGTGCATGCTCTGTTGCCTGTGTCTATGTGCCTGTGGTTCTGTCAGTGTGATCATGTGATGTATCTGACCCCAGGAATGTGTCAATAAAGTTTCCCCTTCCTGGGACAATGAATTCACGGTGTTCTTATTTCAATTTCCAGGAGTGTATATAGGGAGAAATGATTATCGTAATGAAACAAAAGGAAATCAGAGCTTGCACGGGAACGTTGAGGAGTGCTTTCTCCCCATGTGCTATTCGAGAGCGGAACTCTTCGGAAATAGTGTAAAGGTGGTGCTATGAACGGTCTGCCGAACATGTAAGTACGAAATCTAGAGTAATCATGCATATGTAGGTGTAAAAAGAATTATATCTCTGTAGGGGTCGTTCAAAAGTTTTCAGGCTGGCACCCACTGTTCCCTCAAGTCGCTTTAAAACATCACTCGCTTCAGGTCGCTCCTAGCTATTTTACATTTCTTGCTGCTTCCATGGATTTCTCGCTAATAGTCTAATCGAATGGTAATCCGTCTCATGGTCGCAATGCGTTACGTTCATTTATATTGACCGTCAGCTGCTCATCACTGCATCAAACATCGATATCGATCCTCTACAGTTCTCACTGCAATTGGCTACAGACTTCTGAAGTTGCAACTTCCCTACGGTCCACAGTACCATCTGCAGACATCCTCATCATGCTTCCTATGTTTGCCACCTTATTATTTATATGAGTTATGACCTGTGATCGTTACGATCTATCAGGTTTTCTCTGAATAATAAAGTTATGGTGCAGTTCTAGTACGGTCAGCCATTGACTCAGTAGATGAATTTGGACCGTTAACTAACTTCAGGTAGACCATTGCATTGTTAGACTTTTCAATGGGGCAGTCAGTAAAGTTTTGCTTTCAAAATTGATCGAAGACTTTTAGAGATAACACTACTGTAATGGCCTAAAAATGCGTTTTATTGCAGTTTCTTTCAGAAGGAAAGACAAGAGAGAAATAATACTTGTGGTAGATACTGAGCTTATATTTAAGTACTGTTGTTGTTGTTGTGGTCTTCAGTCCTGAGACTGGTTTGATGCAGCTCTCCATGCTACTCAACCCTGAGCAAGCTTCTTCATCTCCCAGTACCTACTTCAACCTACATCCTTCTGAATCTGCTTGGTGTATTCATCTCTTGGTCTCCCTCTACGATTTTTACCCTCAACGCTGCCCTCCAATACTAAATTGGTGATCCCTGGATGCCTAAGAACATGTCCTACCAATCGATCCCCTCTTCTAGTCAAGTTGTGCCACAACGTATCTTCTCTCCAATCCTGTTCAATACCTCCTCATTAGTTATGTGATCTACCCATCTAATCTTCAGCATTCTTCTGTAGCACCAAATTTCGAAAGCTTCTATTCTCTTCTTTTCCAAACTATTTATCGTCCATGTTTCACTTCCATACATGGCTACACTCCATACAAATACTTTCAGAAACGACTTCCTGACATTTAAATCTATACTCGATGTTAACAGATTTCTCTTCTTCAGAAACGCTTTCCTTGCCATTGCCAGTCTACATTTGATATCCTCTCTACTTCGACCATCATCAGTTATTTTGCTCCCCAAATAGCAAAACTCCTTTACTACTTTAAGTGTATCATTTCCTAATTTAATACGCTCAGCATCTCCTGGCTTAATTCGACTACATTCCATTATCCTCGTTTTGCTTTTGTTGATGTTCATCTTATATCCTCCTTTCAAGACTCTATCCATTCCGTTCAACTGCTCTTCCAAGTCCTTTGCTGTCTCTGACAGAATTACAATGTCATCGGCGAACCTCAAAGTTTTTATTTCTTCTCCATGGATTTTTATAGCTACTCCGAATTTTTCTTTTGTTTCCTTCACTGCTTGCTCAATATACAGATTGAATAACATTCGGGAGAGGCTACAACCCTGCCTTACCCCCTTCCCAACCACTGCTTCCCTTTCATGCCCCTCAACTCTTATAACTGGCATTTGCTTTCTATACAAATTGTAAATAGCCTTTCGCTCCCTGTATTTTACCCCTGCCACCTTCAGAATCTGAAAGAGAGTATTCCAGTCAACATTGTCTAAGTCTACAAATGCTAGAAACGTACACGGTGACTATAATTAAAGTTAAACTTTCAAACCGCTGTAGAAATAACACCACTGGTCAGAATGACGTCAAGTTGCAACGGAATATTATCGGAGAAAGGGGAAACGGTATAGGAGAATAAAAATAAATAGTTACTGAATGTAGCAATAGATGGCGCTGTAAGCGTCATAATTTAAAAGTGGTCGACTAAAAGTGACACATGAATCATACAAAAATGCCTAAGATGTACGTTTGCCTTTAAATGAACTCTACTACTCAGTTTGCATGGGTCTACAAGTGTGATAGTGTTAGTTACGTAAGCCCATCCACCACTGGAAGGTCATATCACATCGGATGGGAAAAATCGGTTTTTAATAGTTCTGAGACCAAAATCCGCTTAAAAAGCATCAATCACATAGGTTTTCAATTGTCCTGAGACAAAAAACAGCATAAAAAGCATCAATGAAAATTAGATCTGATTATTAATTTCCGTGTGACTGGCGCAAAACATGTTAAGTATCCTGTCCGCCGTTTTCTGCAACAAGTTGAAAACGACAAACAGCACGTTTCACAACCGATGGAAGTGTTTCCGGGGTCACGTTCAAAATGTGTTGCGCAATGCGTGCCTTCATTATAGCTAAGTTTGCAATCGGAACACTGAACACGTCTCTGAGATAGCCCCATAACCAGAAGTTTTTTCTTTGGAAATTTTGTGGTAAGGTCTTATGGGAACAAACTGCTGAGATAGTCGGTCCCTAAGCTACACATTACTTATTCTGCCTGAAACTAACTTACTCTGAGGACAACTCACATACTGCTGCCCGAGGGACGACTCGAACCTCCTACGGGGCAAGCAGCGCCGACTGTGACAAGGCGCCCTGGACCGTTCAGCTACCCCGTGCGGCACAGCCAGAAGCCACACGGATTAAGATCTGGTGATGGGGCCGGCCAGGCTGTAGGGAAATGGCGGCTGATAATTCTAGCATTTCCCAAATGTCACTTCAGCAGGTGCTTAACTGGATTTGCAATGTGCGGAGATGCGCCATCTTGCATAAAAATGATTCCATCCACACATCCACGCTGTTGGAGACTTGGAATGACGTTGTTGCGCGAAAGACACTCGCAGCCCTTACCGGTGACGGTACAGGTAACAGGACCGGAAGCACCTGTCTCCTCGAAAAAATGTGGCCCTATGATAAATGATGCCGTAAACCCGCACCTCACAGTGACCTTTTCAGGATGAAGGAGTAGTGATTGATTTGCGTGTGGATTTTCCGTTCCCATATTCGACAATTCTGTGTATTGACGTATCCTGTCAGACGGAAGTGGGCTTCGTCTGTCCAGAAAATCTTCCAAGGCCAATCATAGTCCACTTCCTCACGAGCAAGAATTTCTAAAGCAAAGGTCGCTCTCGCTGGCAGGTCAACAGGAAGCAACTCGTGCACGTGGGTGATTTTGAATGGACAGCAAAGAAGGAGGTTTCGTAGGATTTTACGCACCGTGCTCCGGGTACGTCCATTGTTCGGGCAATTCTCACGCTTGCACGCTGCCACTCGTCTCCTCCTGCGTTACTACGGCCACTGCTTCCACTGACGTCGAATCAATTCGTTTCCTCCCTCTCCCAGGATGCACACCAAGAGAACCCGCGTTTTCGAATTTCCGTATCATTTTCTCCAGACCCACGGCTGTCATCGGACCAACGCCTTTTTCCAAACCCTTTAGTGTATGGAACTTCTGCTGAGTGACGTCTGCACAGTCATCACGCTTTGCATCCTGCATTGAGACAGTCATGCCGAACGTCGCAGACGCGAAAGGAGGAAAAGCCGTGCACCCGGCGTGTTTATACCAACTTCAGTGGGTCGTGCGCATGACAGGTGTTTTCATTTACGTATTCTGACACATACAGCGCCACCTATTGATCAATTTTCACAGAATTTTTTTCTTCTATCATACGTTGTCACTTTATACGACAATATTCCGTTTCAATTTGACGTCATTCTGAGCAGTGGTGTTATTTGAAATTTTAACTTTGATTATAATCACCCTGTATATCAGAAAAGCTACTGTCGGAAAATGTTACGAAATGGCGACGCTTCAGAAATTCTCGTGAGACGTGCTGAATTTGAGGCGATCTGCGGCACGTACTGTAACTGGTGCCAGTCAGAATTTGGAAAAAAGGAAAACAATCTATGTAATCTGCATGAGTGTAACTAGTGACTCAAGGACAGGATTTAAAACAAACTTTGATATCTGTGTAACTGGTGAGTGTTTGATAACAGCGATCAGTTCTCTCCAAAGGGAACTGCCATTTGTTAAAAAATACTGTTTAAAGTAACCAGTCGAAAATCCCCCACGGTTTTACTCTGAAATTCTGTTTCAAAGTTGTTGTTAAATTTCAAAGTAAAAAAGATAGAAAATTTTTGCAATTATGTTGCACGCCGTTTCTAAAAATCATATTCCGAGAATAACGCGTTTCAAGTTCTGAAACGTGTTACAGGCAAGAACAATGGAAAAATTCTGCTTTTAGGAAACTCTCACCATTAATCTGCTATCTAAGGAATAGCCTGTTGAAAGGTCTCTGTTGGATTCCTTTCATGTTAATTTCTTAAATATGTTGACATTTACGGCATAAATTCCTCTTCTAATTTTACTGTGGCGTTTGACTATCTGGGAGGAGACTGATCAGTGGAACGTGTTACTTTTATACATAAACAAGAACGATCTGTCACACTACTACACTTTAAAGCACAGTTTATATGTAATTCATATATGTAATTCATGTCACACAGTCTCATACGGAACCTACATCCGCTTTCTTTTATATACTGTATATGATAAGATACTGTCATTCCCCTTCCCTTCTGTGTGAGAGGATGAATGAGCAAATGTATTTGTAGTTGCATGCTGGATGGTAGCAGACAAGCCTGTCTGCTAGAGAACAGTAGGACCAACGTCGGAACAGGTAGCTACCCTTTCTAAAAGCAGACAGGTTTCTATACTTAGTATAATCCTGTCCGTCCCTTGTCATGTTGGTATAGGAAGCTGCCCTTCTGGCCACTTCCGCTTGTATTTGTGAGCCACCCTCAAGGAGGGACCAAGTCAGTCTCTCCGTGGCGAGCGTCTGAAGTGGTAAGATCTCCGGCTAAGCGTGTGTCTACTAAGTCCGTAGGACAATGGATTTCTTAAGTTCAGCCTAACTGAAAATTTAATCACCTTTATTTCAGGTTTAGCTCTAAAATATCTAATGTTATCTTAAATTGCAGCACTGTGTAATTCGAGTGTGAAGTTCAGAATATATTCCGGTAGTTGCTTTGTCACTACTTTGTGAGTAAAGTGGAACCACGTGTTGATCAGTAACTGTAACTAGCTTCATCAATCTTCAATGCGAATGTGTGTGAGATTATAACGTCTCGTCTTGACAATAGTTTTCAATATAGCAACTTTTCTTTATGTTCAACCCACGTGGGGTGTACTTTGTGAAACCAGTGCCACGTGCTTATACAATTGTTTGACCCATCAGGTTAATAGTAAGACGATAGTAACCAGTTCGAGGTTTTTCTTTTGTAAACTGCTTTTCGATCTAATTTATTTTAATTATCAAAATTATTGTGGAGTTACACTCTTTGTGTAAACCATGTTGACCACGTGAAGCATGTGGTGTAATCATCAAAGTAGCCCTCAGCTATTCTTTTCGGGGAGATTTCACAAAGAGTTAATATGAATTTATTATACCAGTGTGTGGTAATTACGTGACGGACAGGATTGTGCTACGAACGTAACTTCTTTGGGTGAAAATTGAATCGGTTGGTAGTGGTTAATATCCTCTTGCATATGTTTCAACGTTCTTCGTGTGTTATTTTATAAATGCAGTATTGTATACAGTCTCCCAGTCTTGGCTCCATATTTGATGTGTTCTGTAAGATTACAAACTCACATTTTCACAATCCTAAATAAGGCACCAGTTTAGTATGAATCAAGTTTAATATGCTGAAATTTCAATGATCAATGTTAAAATAAATTTCCAAATATAAACTGATTTATTTCTTTTTATCTAAATTCTCTTTTATATGTATATATATATCACCGGTTGTCGTATGACTATTAAAAGATTATAATTAATGTTAGTCTGGTTGGGAATTTGGTAAGCTAGACTGGATACCTGGTGAAACAGTTGCTCAGTAATGCAAGGTTAACTTCCCCAGACAGCTCACAGCTTTTAAACCGCTTTTATTGTCTATCAGCACCGCTTTCATAACAAATTAAAGCAACAACATTACACTGTCGTTCTCTTACCGTTGCGATCGAAATCATATCCACTGGTTTATAGTAGAATGATTGGCTAATCGGCCGTATCAATCCCATGGACGCGCAAAACTTTACAGTTCGTTTACCCCCAGTCCAAGCAGGCGTATCGCTAGGACGATTCGACGGTTGATTTCCAATGCTTTCGGTACAAACTTACTACATGGTATAACAACTTCTGGCCAGTTTGGACAAGCAAAATGGCTCTGAGCACTATGGGACTCAACTGCTGAGGTCATTAGTCCCCTAGAACTTAGAACTAGTTAAACCTAACTAACCTAAGGACATCACAAACACCCATGCCCGAGGCAGGATTCGAACCTGCGACCGTAGCGGTCTTGCGGTTCCAGACTGCAGCGCCTTTAACCGCACGGCCACTTCGGCTGGCATTGGACAAGCAGTAATTATTGGGAAGTCTCAGCCTCGAGGGCTTCGTTCTTGCAACGTGACGTCTACATTGCCCCTTTTGAATTTCGGTGTTGAGAAACAACAGAGCAAACGTTCTAGTCAATCGATAATGCAGATTTCAATGCTGGTCATTGTCTTTCAGTTTCTCAGCAGAGGCACTGCCTTCTTCCAAACTGCTCTCATTCTAATATCTATTCTCTGGACGGTTTGATGAGATACTGCTCCTACCGCCGCAATGGATACGATATTTTCGTACCTTCTCTGCCAGAGTACACTTTCCTACCATTCATTGTTTCTCAAAAGACAAAACTGTGCACTGTAACCTCACAGATGATCTATCAAAAGTCAATACTGCACACAAAAATCAAAAACTGAAGCGGAAGAATTGTCTCGTTTGTACAAGTACTGTCACTTGAAGACACCAAGCTAACGCATTATTATATGAGATAAAGTTCCACCATAGCTGTGTCTTTATAATGTCTTTATTGTATGACATGACTAGTTTCGGCGGCACGTTACCGCCATCCTGAGGCCCCGCCACTGCCAAGAGAGTATTGATTTCTTGGCGCATTTACTGTTGGATCGTAGTTACTAGCACACGTGGGCTGGCTTTAATCGGGAGTTCAATGGCATTGGAGACAACACGGTGTCGAGTATAACCTCCAGATGAATGCTAGCCCACGTGTGCTAGTAACAAGGATCCCACAGTAAACGCGCCAGGGAAATCAAATACTCTTTTCGCAGTGGTCGGGCGTGAGGATGTCGTTAATGTGCCGCCGAAACTAGTCGTGTGGTAAATGAAGGCATTCTCAAGTTACAGATGTGATGGTACTGGTCCAGGCAATTGGAAGGAAATTCTTAAATTAATAACGAATTATTGTTTTTAAATTCTTCTGACTGTGCCCAGACACTGCAGGGGTTATCGAGTTGGCGCAGGTGGGCTGTTTCTGGTCATCCGAGGCGCTGAAGCAGGAGCTCGGAATTGCATAGAACAAATTCTTTTCAGGGATTAGACTTTTTGACTCATATCTTAGAAGGTAAAAAAGCGTTTCACAAGGCAATAAAATAATGATTTTCTTGAAAATTTTACGATTTCGTTATCCATTAAGCGTTGCCTTCTTAACGCTCTTTTTGCTTGTGTCACCTTCCACCGGTTTCATTCGGATATCATTACCACAGCATCAAGCCTTTCGCGTGCAAACACACTTCCTACAAGTCTGTCATGTTACTCATGTCAACTCACACACTCGTACGTATTGATGTTGTGGGGTTAGACATGGACGAATAGAATCCCTTCTGACCACCTCTCTAGTCTAATTACTTGTTGACAGTATGCTATGGAACAATTTCCTCAAAGTCAGATTCATTTACGCCTTTCTTATATACTGTTATGAGTTTCACAAGTTTACAAAGTCTTTCTGTGCGATGAAAAGTTTATGAAATACCTTTCATCGTGTTCATCTCAGAAAGAAAACTAGTGTACATTCCATTAATTGAATTGACACGACGATTGATTTGCTCACAGACACATTACATCTCGTTTAGATCGTTTGTAAGATTGCTTTAATGGGATTGCCGCAATACTGTCACAAAAAGTGCAGGCGGCGGATCTTCTTTATCGCCGCAGGCAGCGTACTTTACTGTAGTGCCTACGGTCATGAATGATACGGAGTGAGCTACATCTCACTCTTCTAGTCAGTCCTTTTATATACCGAATTGTAACATTTCACCGTTTTTGAAATAATCGTGAACGGAAATACCGATACGTCATGATATAAGAGAAATACACTGACTGGTCAAAAGTATCCGGACACCCCCAAAAACATACGTTTTTCATATTAGGTGCATTGTGGTGCCACCTACTGCCAGGTACTCCATATCAGCGACCTCAGTAGTCGTTAGACATCGTGAGAGACCAGAATGGGGCGCTCCGCGGAAATCACGGACTTCAAAAGTGGTCAGGTGATTGGGTGTCACTTGAGTCATACGTCTGTACGTGAGACTTCCACACTCCTAAAAATCTCTAGGTCCACTGTTTCCGAAGTGATAGTGAAGTGGATACGTGAAGGGACACGTACAGCACAAAAGCATACAGGAAGACCTCGTCTGTTGACTGACAGAGACCACCGACAACTGAAGAGGGTCGTAATGTGTAACAGGCAGACATCTATCCTGCACCAACCATGCACAACATTTTATAACATTATTAAAGTAGCAATAAAGCATTTTTAAAGCTACATAGATGAGAATTGGTAGTTGACTTCCCGGTTAGTTTTTTTTTTTTAAACGTGGTTCCAATGTTTTTAGAAACGCAACCCCCTAAGGGGGCTGAAACAGTATGAGGATTTTTATGAGAATAATTCGTTGTATTGAAACATTTCTGAAGTTAATCTACGAAAATTTGTATTTGACAGCTAAATAAATATATATTAAGGGATGAAAGATGTTACGGATATATCACTACAAGAACTCAAAAGACAGCATTGACTGAGACCTCAGACTCTAGCTGCCAGAATCGCTTTTTGATCAGAAGTACACTCAGAGAATACCATGCTTCTATGGCCTTAATTAGCGCGCAAAGTTTAGAAGATTCTAAAATTTGTGAACATAAAAATTCGGTTAAAGAAAAAAGTTTAAAAAAAACACTGTGCAGAGTGTACAATCGACATGAGCCAAGCAGTGGGCGCTAAGCCAGTTTCTTAATAATATATAAGAAACTATCAGCCTCGATTGCGGTAATAAAACCAACCTTTCCCTAGGTTTCAGCCGAAATAATTGAGCCTTCTTCAGAAGGTATACCTGAATCTATAATTTGTCTAAGAGGGCATGGTCTAGACATAAAACTAAAACAGCCTGAATAGGCACACTCACATTTTCAGGCCGTTTTAGTTTTATTTCTAGACTAGGCCCTCTTAGACAAATTATAGATTCAGGTATATCTTCTGAAGAAGGCTCAATTATCTGAGCTGAAACCTAGGTGAAGGTTGGTTTCATTACCGCAATAGAGGCTGATAGTCTCTTATATATTAGATTATCACGATTGCTGACTGTGCTGCAATGTTGAAAGTACAAAAATAGTTTCTTAATAACTGTGAAGAATCACTCTGACCATATGAAACACTTGCACTGACAAAATTCGATAGGCATCAACATACAAAATTATGAACAAAAAGAAACTGTGGTGCAGAGGGCTCGGCCATCAGGATCAAAAGGATTGAGCGATTGATTGACTTTAAGCCACATATTTTACATAAAGCATTTATTGAAACTTTTATTAAATTTGACATTAACCCACTCATCAAGACAGCTTTAGTCAAATGGCCTTTCAAATATTTAAAGATGTTTGCCAGTGACAGTGAATTCCGAAAACTGTTACAATAATAGAAAAAAGAAAGGCTGGCATGTAATGCAACTGTCCAAAATTCTTAATACCCTTCAGGAGAATGTACTTCAGTTAAGACTGGCAAGCAAGTGGGGCTTAATTGTACTAAAAGATTGAAGCAGGCAATACACACATACAACCACAACTACCGAAGGAAGTTACGGTTCTCTTCGGCACGTCATTACACAAATATAGGGAATGGAGCTGCTTCTAAAGTGTTAACGCAATCTTTCAATACCTTTAACTAATGCTATTATAATAGATACAGGACATTCATTGTAATAGAAGGCACGGACAACATTAGCTTCCCTTGTCCATTGCGCGTTGCAGCAGGGTCAATCTCGTTCCCACATGTGACAGACAATTTGGCGCATAGTTTCTTTCAGTTAACAGCTGTAAAGGGAATCTAACCAGCAACAGACTATAATCAGTACCCACTAATCACTGTTCTTAACAAGCAGAAATGTCGGCGCCCAAAGAAACACTCTGTGGTGAAACTTTACAATAAATAATTTTGGTGCCAGATGGAATATTATGATCTCTGTAGAAAAACGGTAAATATGTTAAGGTTGATCTTGTTTTGTCACATTCTGGTGTCTTTAATTTTTGAACGTTGAACAGGTTTTGTGGAGATGGGAGTAAGTCCGGTCATTATTAAATAATAACCATTCTGGTGGAGAAATCGGTGTACATAATTTTTATTACAGTCCGGTGACATACCTATCATAGAGAGAAGGCGAAGGAGTTTAGCGGTTTTTCGAGGTAATGAAAGGAGGTCAGTTCATCCGGGAAGCTCACTGCTTCTTGCATACCGATCTAAAGCGAGACAGGTGTTCTTTTTGTAGATCGTAAACTAACCATAATCATGAAATATTGCACTACGAAATAACCCGTTCGTACCTCTCTCGGTAATGTAAGTCCCTTTTGTGTGTTGTGACTAACGATTTCATAGAGAATCATCCTCAAATTGCGTGCGTATCTGATTTTCTAAATTATTAAATTATGTTCCTCTCACTAAGCAGTCAACAGTGTTTATAACTTCTTCTATGCTCGTCAGTAAATGCAAGTCACACAGAAGGGGATTTTACAGCGTGATTTAATACAGGAACACAATCTGCCGGTGGTCAAATAAACTCACTGCCATGCAAAATGGAACTCAGAATATATGACCGTACCTTTAAACACGAAGAGCAAGCGCAACCCAGGCTCGCTACACACACCACAGATGCATACCCTTCCATGTTAGGGGCCAGCAGGATACAGACGTCCGATGTACAGGCTGCGTTGCTTAAATCCAGACAAATTTCAATTTGAATTTCCCGCCAGTCACAGTTCTCTCGGAGGTCGCGATTGATGTTCTAGAAAGCCATAGGCATCTAGTACACAGCCAGAACCTCAAAATGGCCGAGATGTTACGGAGAAGTGGGGAGTACAACCGAAGAGCCGCGATTATCGAACGTCGTCGCGCTGGGCGTTCGCCCACTGAAATACACTCCTGGAAATGGAAAATAGAACACATTGACACCGGTGTGTCAGACCCACCATACTTGCTCCGGACACTGCGAGAGGGCTGTACAAGCAATGATCACACGCACGGCACAGCGGACACACCAGGAACCGCGGTGTTGGCCGTCGAGCGGCGCTAGCTGCGCAGCATTTGTGCACCGCCGCCGTCAGTGTCAGCCAGTTTGCCGTGGCATACGGAGCTCCATCGCAGTCTTTAACACTGGTAGCATGCCGCGACAGCGTGGACGTGAACCGTATGTGCAGTTGACGGACTTTGAGCGAGGGCGTATAGTGGGCATGCGGGAGGCCGGGTGGACGTACCGCCGAATTGCTCAACACGTGGGGCGTGAGGTCTCCACAGTACATCGATGTTGTCGCCAGTGGTCGGCGGAAGGTGCACGTGCCCGTCGACCTGGGACCGGACCGCAGCGACGCACGGATGCACGCCAAGACCGTAGGATCCTACGGAGTGCCGTAGGGGACCGCACCGCCACTTCCCAGCAAATTAGGGACACTGTTGCTCCTGGGGTATCGGCGAGGACCATTCGCAACCGTCTCCATGAAGCTGGGCTACGGTCCCGCACACCGTTAGGCCGTCTTCCGCTCACGCCCCAACATCGTGCAGCCCGCCTCCAGTGGTGTCGCGACAGGCGTGAATGGAGGGACGAATGCAGACGTGTCGTCTTCAGCGATGAGAGTCGCTTCTGCCTTGGTGCCAATGATGGTCGTATGCGTGTCTGGCGCCGTTCAGGTGAGCGCCACAATCAGGACTGCATACGACCGAGGCACACAGGGCCAACACCCGGCATCATGGTGTGGGGAGCGATCTCCTACACTGGCCGTACACCACTGGTGATCGTCGAGGGGACACTGAATAGTGCACGGTACATCCAAACCGTCATCGAACCCATCGTTCTACCATTCCTAGACCGGCAAGGGAACTTGCTGTTCCAACAGGACAATGCACGTCCGCATGTATCCCGTGCCACCCAACGTGCTCTAGAAGGTGTAAGTCAACTACCCTGGCCAGCAAGATCTCCGGATCTGTCCCCCATTGAGCATGTTTGGGACTGGATGAAGCGTCGTCTCACGCGGTCTGCACGTCCAGCACGAACGCTGGTCCAACTGAGGCGCCAGGTGGAAATGGCATGGCAAGCCGTTCCACAGGACTACATCCAGCATCTCTACGATCGTCTCCATGGGAGAATAGCTGCCTGCATTGCTCGAAAGGTGGATATACACTGTACTAGTGCCGACATTGTGCATGCTCTGTTGCCTGTGTCTATGTGCCTGTGGTTCTGTCAGTGTGATCATGTGATGTATCTGACCCCAGGAATGTGTCAATAAAGTTTCCCCTTCCTGGGACAATGAATTCACGGTGTTCTTATTTCAATTTCCAGGAGTGTAGTTCGATTCTTCAGGTACACGACATCAACTGTTTACGATATTGTGGCCAGGTATAATGCTTCGGGGAAGTCTGGTGAAAGGTTCCGCTAACGCTGTGAGGAAACCTCATTCGAGGAAACGCGTGTCACGAACTGCGGCAGTCATCGAAAAGGCTCTGGCGCTGATTTCGGAGGACCCCGGCAATCGATTAGGAAATTGGCGTCAGTAGTGTATATCAGCGAGGGAGCAATGCCTCGCATGGCAGAGGGAACCTCATACGAGCCATTTACGTCAAAACTGGGTCTCGGATAACGTTCACATGTTCTGGCCAAAGAAGTGGCAGCCCCCCCCCCCCCCCCATCCCCCTTTGAACAGTCCGGATTTGAGCCCCCTCGACTACTATGTTTGGAGCGTACTCTAAAGAGTTACCAATAACACGACGCATCCTAATGTTGCATCTCTGGGCACCGCTATTGAAGCAGCATTCGCAAATATGGAGAGTGCTGTTTTTAGAGTGTTGGTGCGATCGCTTCAGGACAAGACTAGAGGCGGTCTTGGCGGCTGAAGGAGGTTATATCGAGTAATGTTACTCTTGAAAGATACAACTATTTATATGTAACAGGATTTTCATTTCCATTTTATTATAAAATTACTTTTTAAAAAATGTTTCATTTGCCCGGATTTAAGGGTCGCACTCTGTACAATATCTCAGAGGATAAACTTGAGGACACACACCAGACCAGCAGCGGACGTCAGTTTACGAGGAAAGCCGTCACATCTCTCCACTTCCTCCTCCTGCACCATACTGTCACTATCTATTTCCTCCCTGCAGGCCCACAGATAAACACTCTTTCTGGCAGCGATCTCGTGAACCGCAGACGGTGGAAGTAATGCCAACTTAGGTCAGACGTTGGAACAGTGCCAATTATGGCACAGCTGAAGAATTTTCCCTACTGGTTATCTACAGGTTCTTATAAATATTACCAAACATACGCAAACAATACTCTAATTTATATTCCACACATATCACGAAAATGGATATAAAAGTATGTTTGTGTGATGTGTTTTTGTGCATGTGTGTGTGTGTGTGTGTGTGAGAGAGAGAGAGAGAGAGAGAGAGAGAGTACGCCTGATCCACATCTCCTCCTAAACCACGGGACCTATTTCAAGCAAAGTTGGTATACATGTACCTTACTATCAGACAACAGTCACTGTGGGATAAGAACCACCGGTTAGCAAGAGGGTGGGGATGGGGATAAGAAAGCAGCGTAGCCAGCGCCTTGTGAATTCTCAGAATCTATTCATCCAGCATTTGAGAATGACACCACTTAGCGACTTGCAACAAACTTTACATAAAATTTCAAAACTTTACGAGATTTTTTATCTTTGGCAACCCTGCAAAATGATGAAAGGAAAAAAGAGTTTATCGCTTACCACTTTTCCGCTGTTCATACAGTAAAAGTACAGTATGACGTTATGATTTATTACTTCATTACTACTATATGTATTCGTATCACATTTCGCAGACAGTATGCACATATACCACTGAATGTAACCGGAAAACTATATTATTGTGTGACACGTAGTTCAGGAGTATGACGTCATAAGCAATAATATGAGTGAAACACTGTCGCGTCGTGCATGACGTTTAAATTTATTACTTCGTTACTGTGAAAATCATTTGCAACACATTTTTGCAGACAGTATCCACGTACGCCTTAATAGTGCCTGCAAAATTATATCATTGTACGAAACATGGTTCAAAAGGCATGAAATTATGAACATTAAGCACCAGACCAGACACTGCACGGTACTGGCGCGGACACACAGCTATAAATAAATACCTGGGCAACGCAAATTTCTCTGCTAAAATAGCGGTAGATAGCACTGAAGTGTATAATTTCAGTACTGTAAACACTTTTACAATCGTGAGTGTCCTGATGTGACATTTAGAAGAATTTTTGATCACACTATAAACCTGCGGCGCATTTCTGCTTGCCTTATCGCTGGTAAGTTACAGCTAGAGCATCTCCAACAATAGTCCAACAGGGGCCTGTCAAAATACCAGTAGGCCACTTCCCTGCGTACCGTACCTCTTCCGAGTGAATGCAATAACCTGATAAAATCGCTCGAAGCGTTCGTCAGGAAGAGTTCCACAATATTTTGGATAGAAGTCGAGGTCGGTATGAGGGAAGTGTCTTTTTCGAGACATGTTACAGCAAAGGTTATCGTACCATAACAACAGTTCACCCACAAGTGACTTTTAATTATGTACTCTCTTATTACCAACGTAACTGAAGCAAACGTTATTGAAACTTTCCTAGGCTCTCATCTAACGTTTCATCAAACTGCTTGTCTCTGGAAAGGTCCAGAATCTACGGGTCAACGAAGATACTCTCTTTCACTTTTGATTCGTGCAGTCGTGGCAGCTTTTCCCTCAGTTCCGTATAGACCTCACCTTCGTGATTCATTTTCCTTATAAAATTTTTCATGAAACATATAAAAATCAGTTTAGAAGAAAACATAACTATAAAGTATTGTAACTACCATCTACAGTACTTACTGACGTAATACACTGAACTAATATGATCTGAGCATTGAATAATATTTGCATTACATAGTTTCATTTTTTACGTTTGTAGCAGTTATACGTGAAATGGCAACAGATTTCTTCTGGTTTCCTTTGTAAAATGAATGCCTAAGCTAAGTTTCATTTTTCTTTCTTATATTCGTTGTTAGCACTATGAAACCAATAAAAATTAGGTATTTCGTGCAATCTGCATTTTCGCTATAGTACGGTGCTACCTAAATCCTTTGATCTCTAGACTTGGCGTCATGGTGTCACCAGTGTTATATGAGCTTGCAGCATTATGCGTTGCTGTAACTTTCAATTGCAGCTGAGGTTCTCAACTACAGCTGAAGTGCTTTCTGTCCGCAAGGATGTGGCGGGAGCTCCGTGGCTGGTTTTCGTGCTGTGTGAGGGGAGAGGAGGAAGAGGAGTGGAGTGTCCAGCAGAAGGAGGAGGAGGAGGAGGAGGAGGAGGAGGAGGGGGCGCCCCGTCCAGTTACTCTGGGGGACGGTGCGCAGGTGAGGGCCGCCGTGGTTCGTCACGCTAGAGGCGTTAAAACACGGCAGTGCTTCGCAGCAGCCATATTGTGTTTAGCATGTCCGGGGCGTTATACGGTATCGTGATTTACTGTTGCTGCTTCTGGATAACAGCAAGATTACTTAGCGACACATAGTTTTAAACACTATATGGTCGAATTCCAACTTTTATGCCACTACTCATCAACGTATCCCTCTGTATCCATGTTTATAATAACACGAATGAAATGTCATTCGAGTTCAGAGAACCGCTCTATGTACTTTTGGAAGGGACAGTCAGATGGAAACGAGGGAGATGGCATAAAAATAAGTAAGCTGATTATTATTTCGAAAGTAATCACTGCATCTGTTAATACAATTATCCCACAGTTAGAAAAGCCGGCCAGCACTTTCATGGAAACATGTTTGCCGTTGTCGACGAAAACATGCTTGTTCCCAGACATGCACCTCTTCCTTCGGAGCAAATCAACAACCACGAACCTCTTTCTTCGGGTCTCCAAAAATATGAAAATCGTATGTGGGAGATTGGGACTTGACTGACAACGTGTAAACACTTCCCTGCGAAACTAAGGACGTCACACACATCCGTGCCCGAGGCAGGATTCGAACCTGCGATCGAGCGGTCGCTCGGCTCCAGACTGCAGCGCCTACAACCGCACGGCCACTCCGGCCGGCAAACTTGTGCAGCGTGGTCGAAACAACCGTGGCAACATTCAGGCCGGTCCACGTGTTGCCGAGGTTGTTTCGAGTATGCCCACATACTGCTAAGAGCTATTCCACTAAGCTGCACAAGTTTCCCTCGGAAGCCATTACACATCGTCCAATAGGTGCCGATCTCTCCCCATTCGATTTGCATATTCTTGGAGCTCTAAAGAAAGACATTCGTGGTCGTCGATTGGTTTCTGGCAAAGAGTTGAGCGGTTACTCATCTGTCGGTGGAAATTAAAGGTAGTCGGCACGCATGAAGCCAAACATATTGTTACAACCCTACATCCTATGTTAGTTGTCTGAAGTAACACAGGAAAAGACATCACGTAAGCAAATCATCCGCTTGTTATGTAGAAACCTTCAGTCGACAATACCGACACCATAATAAAATTACACAGAATGGTCCATGTACTGCGGGGAGTATAATATTTTGGCAACGTTTGCGGATAGCCTAATGCGGGTACAACGAAACAACAGAATATAAAGATGCAGCTAATTTGTTCTCCAGTTAAAACGCAAAGAATTTTTTTTACTGAGATATGAAACGAAGTACATCCCTCGTAACGGCAACTAATATAGTACCAGTTGATAAAAAAAGAATGCAATTATACAGCTGTATAAGGTAAGGATCAAAGTGCAACATTTCACAAAAATATTCTTGAAGCGGTGCTAAAAGTTTGATCAAAGTTGTTCGAAAGAGCGTAGTTTCTCAGTATTTGTATAGAAAGAAGTGGATCTGACAAGGTAGTCTGTTAGGAGATTTCGCATGTACGTTTAGGACGGATTCCCACTTGCTTTTGTTTAATGTTCGCTGTGAGCCTTGCAATATGTCTCTTGGCGCTAGGAATGTACAGGTGATAGACCTTTGAAATTCCGAAGAATCGAAGAAATTAAACACAGTGCGCTTAGTAACTGTGAATCATGAAATCAGTTGATTACTTTAGTTACATACACTCCTGGAAATGGAAAAAAGAACACATTGACACCGGTGTGTCAGACCCACCATACTTGCTCCGGACACTGCGAGAAGGCTGTACAAGCAATGATCACACGCACGCCACAGCGGACACACCAGGAACAGCGGTGTTGGCCGTCGAATGGCGCTAGCTGCGCAGCATTTGTGCACCGCCGCCGTCAGTGTCAGCCAGTTTGCCGTGGCATACGGGGCTCCATCGCAGTCTTTAACAATGGTACCATGCCGCGACAGCGTGGACGTGAACCGTATGTGCAGTTGACGGACTTTGAGCGAGGGCGTATAGTGGGCATGCGGGAGGCCGGGTGGATGTACCGCCGAATTGCTCAACACGTGGGGCGTGAGGTCTCCACAGTACATCGATGTTGTCGCCAGTGGTCGGCGGAAGGTGCACGTGCCCGTCGACCTGGGACCGGACCGCAGCGACGCACGGATGCACGCCAAGGCCGTAGGATCCTACGCAGTGCTGTAGGGGACCGCACCGCCACTTCCCAGCAAATTAGGTACACTGTTGCTCCTGGGGTATCGGCGAGGACCATTCGCAACCGTCTCCATGAAGCTGGGCTACGGTCCCGCACACCGTTAGGCCGTCTTCCGCTCACGCCCCAACATCGTGCAGCCCGCCTCCAGTGGTGTCGCGACAGGCGTGAATGGAGGGACGAATGCAGACGTGTCGTCTTCAGCGATGAGAGTCGCTTCTGCCTTGGTGCCAATGATGGTCGTATGCGTGTTTGGTGCCGTGCAGGTGAGCGCCACAATCAGGACTGCATACGACCGAGGCACACAGGGCCAACACCCGGCATCATGGTGTGGGGAGCGATCTCCTACACTGGCCGTACACCACTGGTGATCGTCGAGGGGACACTGAATAGTGCACGGTACATCCAAACCGTCATCGAACCCATCGTTCTACCATTCCTAGACCGGCAAGGGAACTTGCTGTTCCAACAGGACAATGCACGTCCGCATGTATCCCGTGCCACCCAACGTGCTCTAGAAGGTGTAAGTCAACTACCCTGGCCAGCAAGATCTCCGGATCTGTCCCCCATTGAGCATGTTTGGGACTGGATGAAGCGTCGTCTCACGCGGTCTGCACGTCCAGCACGAACGCTGGTCCAACTGAGGCGCCAGGTGGAAATGGCATGGCAAGCCGTTCCACAGGACTACATCCAGCATCTCTACGATCGTCTCCATGGGAGAATAGCAGCCTGCATTGCTGCGAAAGGTGGATATACACTGTACTAGTGCCGACATTGTGCATGCTCTGTTGCCTGTGTCTATGTGCCTGTGGTTCTGTCAGTGTGATCATGTGATATATCTGACCCCAGGAATGTGTCAATAAAGTTTCCCCTTCCTGGGACAATGAATTCACGGTGTTCTTATTTCAATTTCCAGAAGTGTATGTGTAAGTAACGTATGTACACGCGACTAAAATTTTCAAGACAACATATTTTGTCTAATTGATACATATCATGAAAGTGGAGTTACTTGTTCCGTACTAACATCTGCGTTTATTTTCTCAAATGAATCGATTTGTACAGAAACTTTGTTCACTTTGTAGCTGTAAAGTGTTGCATGTTTCAGAAGTAGGGCCTTTGGTCTAAAATATAGCAATTCAGTAATTGCATAAAACAACACCTGTATCTTAAGTGTATTTATACATGGTCTTGAATACATTAAGTATACAAGGAAATTATTACATCCCGATCAACTGTTTAGTTAAACCATACACTTACTACAAATAATTACAACACTCACTGGTTCTACTGTAGAGTCCATTTTGAACACACCTTTTGCAGGCCAACGCTGTGTTTATACTCAATAAGTGAAGTCAGATATATGATGACCGTTGCATACACAATGATTTAACGGATGCAAATGGTTCAAATGGCTCTGAGCACTGTGGGACTTAACATCTGTGGTCATCAGTCCCCTAGAACTTGGAACTACTTAAACCTAACTAACCTAAGGACATCACACACATCCATGCCCGAGGCAGGATTCGAACCTGCGACCGGAGCAGTCGCGCGGTTCCGGACTGAAGCGCCTAGAACCGCTCGGCCACCGTGGCCGGCTAACGGATGCAAACAACGTTCATAAGGACTGTGTATCCCTGTTAGCAACAGCTGTGGTAATAGAATGGATAGTTCAAATTATATTGGAGATTAGAGTTACACAAGTCCACACAGTTTAAGGAAAAATAGAATAAAATTGTGGAATGGAAGAGGGATAAAACTTGTACCATTCAAAAATAAATTCTAGACTGAAAAATAATCGGAAAAAATATACGTGGAGGATGTGCCAGGATACATTAAACAATAATTAAATGTAAAAAACTTAACGAATGATAAAATAATCCCACCAGTCGCAGTCATGCAACTATCTTGAATCGATGAATTGCAGCATTTTCGCTCCTACTTATACGAAACGAAACCCATATTCTCGAACAGATATTTATAGCTTCCAGTCCTTTGATTTTGCCCTAATAAAGAAAGTTAGGGAACAGTTGAGTCATTTCTCCGCTACTTCGTTGTATGTGTCTGAGTAAAATGGGAGAGTGGTGTTTGCACGCGCTGGTCAGCATCACCAACCATTAGACACTGTATTGGCATGCGATGTCTAATCGAACGAATACATAATTCTGGTTACAGTTCCTCAAATCGATATTGTCTAATTTCACTGAAGCTTGATAACTTTTATTGTGCCTTTAAACGTATTCATGTTAAATCAGGAAGTATAGTTAGATTTTGGCTACCATGCAGCTCATCAGTCGTTTTGTTCACAGGGTAGTCCCACCTACCTTGGCGATTTCTGCGGGTTGTACGGTGGGCCGCTCTTGAGGCTGACGTTGGAGTCATCTGAGGTGAGTAGCATCAGCTCTGTAGACTTAGGCCGCAGGCTGTAGCTGTACGTCCACTTGTCACCTACCGTTCATAACCGACAACAGAGATTTGCCCATTAATTACTTCGGTCCTCAGTTATTTTTAACAGTTAAGGCTGCCATTATCATGAGATGACACTGAGATTTTCTCGCGTTTCTCAGTCCTTGTCCCGACAAGTAACACACTTTGTGGGAGAGTGGACTATGCACAGAGATGGAAGAAGCTGTCTACTGCTTGCCAGGAGCGATAGGCAGTTCACTTACACAATTCTTCGTGTAGTGTCAGAAGGGTAGTACACTAAGGCGCGATGTTAAACATCAGTGTATCTTAATTCGTGTGGATGAAAAGCTACAGTATATGCTAACGGACCAAGACAGTGCGACCATAGCCCGCCAAGAGACTCAAAGCGACGCGGTAAATAAAGCGTGCAAGCGGGGCAGCGGCGAGTGGGAAATCATTCTAGCGACAACACGCGCCAAAAACAGGGATATCCGCAGACATAACAGACGCTGGCAAAGGGCGGATTGTTACCGCCCGGCGCCTGTGAACAAGCATTTCGGCAACGGCGAAGCTGGTCTGGTGTAGGCATGCTACTGTCTACTGCCGTGAGCGTCTATGGAAAGTGGCTTGAAGGACGGCGAAGCCACTTGTAGCCGACAAGGTGTTCGACGTCAACGCCTGATCACAGAACATGGAGGTCGTATGCTTGCCCGGTCTGTAAAAGCAGGATAGTTTAAAAGGATACATGGTTCCACACGGTTGTCGGAACAGGTCTTTTTTTAAAAAAAAAACCAAAGAAAGAAAACGCTGTGCGAAAGGTCTGCTAGACTGCAGAAAATTAGTGGGTTTCAATTACTTTAGGGAAATCAAGGAAAATGTAAATCAGTCGTACTCCCGAATGCGATCCAGTGTGCTAACCACTACGCCACCTCGCTCGGTAATTTGACATTAGGAAGGGCAAAGGCACCATAGACCCTGCACTGTGTTGCGTCTAATAGTGGTACCAAGATTTTAGAAGAAATTTTCGTAGTTAGATTGGTCACCCAAGGATCTCGACAGCCGCGCGGGATTAGCCGTGCGGTCTCAGGCGCTGCAGTCATGGACTGTGCGGCTGCTCCCGGCGGAGGTTCGAGTCCTTCCTCGGGCATGGATGTGTGTGTGTTGTTCTTAGGATAATTTAGGTTAAGTAGTGTGTAAGCTCAGGGGCTGATGAGCTTAGCAGTTAAGTCCCATAAGATTTCACACATTTTGAGCATATATTTTTTTAGCTCGACAACTGCATATTACACTTGCCATTCAAACTGAACATAACTTGTGTAAGGATCATATTTCAACGGTCAGGCAACATTGTTGTTGTTGCTGTGGTTTTCAGTCTGAAGTCTGGTTTGATGCAGCTATTCATGCAAGTCTATCTTGTGCAAGCCTCTTTATCTCTGAATAGCTACTACAACCTTCGTCCATTTGAATTTTCTATCCCTACAAGTTTCTTGATATCTCAGGATGTGTCCTATAAACTGATACCTTCTTTTATTCAAGTTGTACCACAATTTTCTGTTTTGCCTAGGTAGATTCCGTACTTCTTAATTACTTATCCGATCTAGCCACAAAATCTTCAGCATTTTTCTGAAGTACCATATTTCAAAAGATTTTATTCTCTTTTTGTCTTATCTGTTCATCACGCGAATTTCACTTCTGTACACGGCTGTATCCCTGACACAGGTCTTGAGAAAACATTTTCTAACGCTTTACATTTACATTAAATGTGTTGTTGCTGTTGTTGTTGTTGGAGTCTTCAGTCCTAAAACTGGTTTGATGCAGCTCTCCATGCTACTCTATCCTGTGCAAGCTTCTTCATCTCCCAGTACCTACTGCAACCTACATCCTTCTGAATCTGTTTAGTGTATTCGTCTCTTGGCTCCCTCTACGATTTTTGCCCTCCACGCTGCCCTCCAATACTAAATTGGTGATCCCTTGGTGCCTCAGGACATGTCCTACCAACCGATCCCTTCTTCTAGTTAAGTTGTGCCACAAACTTCTCTTCTCCCCAATCCTATTCAATACTTCATCATTAGTTATATGATCTACCCATCTAATCTTCAGCATTCTTCTGTAGCACCACATTTCGAAAGCTTCTATTCTCTTCTTGTCCAAACTAGTTATCGTCCATGTTTCACTTCCATACATGGCTACGCTCCATACAAATACTTTCAGAAACGTCTTCCTGACACCTAAATCAATACTCGATTTTAACAAATTTCTCTTCTTCGGAAACGCTTTCCTTGCCATTGCCAGTCTACATTTGATATCCTCTCTACTTCGACCATCATCAGTTATTTTGCTCCCCAAATAGCAAAACTCCTTTACTACTTTAAGTGTCTAATTTCCTAATCTAATTCCCTCAGCATTAAATGTGAAGAAAACCCATTTTTGTTCCCAAAATTCTTTACTTATTATAACTATTCTGCATTTGATCTCCTCCCTACTTCACCCATTGTCAGTTATTTTGCTTCTCAAAAATCATAACTCATCTAACATTTTTAGAGTACCATTTCCTAATCTAATAGCCCCAGAACTGTCTGAGTTAATTTGAGTCCATTCCATATACCTCTCTTTACTTTTGTTGACGTTCATCTCATAACCACTACGTAAGGGGCTATCCTCTACGCTGAACAGCTCTTTGAAGGTCTTCACTGTCTGTGACACAATTACGAAGTCATCCGAAACCTCGAAGTTTTCTGTCTCTCTCTCTCTCTCTCTCTCTCTCTCTCTTTTGTCCCAACAGCAATTCGTCTTTCAAATTTCTCCTTGGGTTCATTTACTGCTTGCTTGATGTACAGACTTAGTAACAACGTCCTTGGACTCTTAAAACGGCAGCAGGTTTCTGTGCAAGTTGTAAATAATCTTTCTCTCTCTGTATTTTATCACTGCTACCGTAAAATTGCGAGGAATGGATTCAGGCCACTATTGTAAACAGTTTTCCTTAAACCAGGGTTTCTCAAATTCTGTTCTGTGGAACACAGGTGTTAAACAAGAGCTCCAGAAAAAAATTCTCAATAACATGCTGGTATTTTCCGGTATGTTGCCAGTACTAATTACTTTTTTAAATCTTATTGTGGTTTTTTTGTTAGTAGTTACGGTTTAAAACTGAAGTAATCACTGAATAAAATAAAAGTTTCTCTCATTTTTAAAAAATATTAACCTTGAAAATTAAGAAGGTATTGCATCAAAGCACCAGGATTCTCAAAGTTTTTCGTCAGAGCAGAAGTTTGGAACCCCGTTTTATAAATCTACGAGGGCTGTCCAGAAAGTAAGTTCCGATTGATCGCGAAATGGAAACCACAGTGAAAATCAGAAATGTTGTATTTGTAACAGTTAGCTACATCTTCCAGCTACTTCTCTACGTAGTCGTCGTTCTGACTTAGACGTTTGTCGTGGCGTTGTGCCAACTTTCCAATACCCTCATCATAGAAGACAGCCGCCAGTGCTTTCCGCCAATTCTCTACGCTGGCCTACAGCTCGTTGTCTGTGCCAAAATGTTGTCTTCATAGCCAGCGGTTCATGTGAGCAGAGCTGAAACTCAGAGAGAGACAATTACGGGCTGTATTGCGGGTAATGAAACATTTCCAATTGAAAACGATGCAGGAGCATCTTCATTGCCCCTGTAGAATGCGGCTGAGAATCGTCTTGAAGAAGGAACTGCACGACAGTTGCAGAATGTTGGCTGCATAGCTTCAGGCGAAATTACTCAACAGGCCCTCATACCTGGCGGGAGAGACAATTTTCTAGACATCATTACGCGCTCACTGTGAGCTCAGAAATGAAAATAGCAACGTGATACTATGTAGGGTCATACTAGAGACACTTACCAACACATTTGTGCTAAGCTTTATCGGATTTTCATAGTCCTTTCCATTTCGCGACCGATCGAAACTTACTTTCTGTACACCCCTCGTACATATGCTATAAACCTAGGTTATCACAACTGCAGCGAAATTCCCTGTTGTTTCGCAGGAATTTGCCAGTGTTGGTAGTGCGCCCTCGGTCCCGGCAGTTGACTCGACCCCGCTAAGTGTCGATCGACCCCGTCGTGCAGGACACGTCGGCCACGGCCCTCGTCGCCTACTACTCCGACAGCCGTTGGGAGGCGCCGCACCGGAGGCGGCAGCGCCGTGAGGAGGTCCACCTCCGCCTCCGCCGCCGCTCGCCGCCGCCCAGCAGTTGGACCTGCGGCAGCGAGGAGAGGCGGCGCATGTTGCGGAGGCGGAGCCGCCGCTGCCGCCCCCGCGACCGCAGCCGGGCCGCGCCGGCCCGCGGTCCAACTACAGGCTGTGTCCGCGCAGCCGGCGCTCTCAATAAACCACCCACACCTGTACTCTGCTGGTGTTCTTGCAGTCTCACTCAGGGGTGCTAGACCGACACCCATCACCCGACCGAACAACTTCGTGTGCAACTTTCACACGACCCGACCGACTTATCTCGGCCATTACAATGACAGAGTTACGAACTTTTGGGGGCGGTTGGAACGACAGCGCTACAACGGCACCGTTATTTTTAGTAAAAAGGGAAAAGGGGGGGGGTGATGGAAGTGGTTGGCGGGTCGTCTGTCCAAAGGTCGTACGCAACAGACCTACTGACTTTACTGTCGTTCAACCTAACGTCTACTTGGTAGTGAAGGAATATCATGTTTAATGTGAATTTCAGACGACAATTCTATTGTAACTTCTTCACTTAGCATAACCAGAAGAGAATAGAATCTGTCTCTCCCTATTAAAAATCATCAGCAGAAGTTGGAATTGAACCCACACCATCATCATAGGAAACTACCATCAATCCAACAGACCACCAAATAATTTCTGTAAGACTCATTTTGTATCATAACACCGTTGCGGCACACTCGATGAGAATTCTTACACACATGCTCCATGTAGTGTTTTGTAGCATGTTCAGTACATTCATTTACTTGGTTGACCGAATCGCCATGAACTAGCTGCCTCGGCTACCCAGTGCATACATTCGACTCTATTTTGTAATCACCGAAATAAAATCACGTGACTGCCACTCTCACAGAACTACCAACAGTGTAGGATGCAGAAATTTAAACAGGAAGTGTTCCTTTCGACTTGAGCTACTCTCTTGCGTTCTGGAGGAACTGCTGTTGACTTCTAGAGCTACTGTACCTACATGATTGCTAGTAGCGTAACGGTAAGCGTCGCGTACCGTAGATAAGACGTCGCGAGTTCTATTACATTCGCTGCTACATTTTTTAAAACGCAGTTCTGCTGTCTGCTGATGTTATCAATTTAATGGAACTTTGAACTTAATTCCTTCACTTCTCAACCCAAAATAGCCGCATGTGGAAGAAGGGCCAACTACTGCGACATTTTGTTCTTTTCAGGCTTAATAGACGGCCAGGCAGCAGATGCATCTCGAAACTTTAGTATTATGTATGGGGAGAGCGCATCATGCGAAAATACGTCAGAAAATTATTTTCTACATTAGCTGTCGTCTCGTAGTGCCATTTTATTCTTCTTCAAACTTTGTTTAACAGCTTTAACTCAGAACAAGTTTTCTACATGAATGTAATCAATAAACTGCATGTGCATTGTCAGACTGTTATAGATATCATAAGAGAATTCGCGTATATCGTTGATGATTAATTTCTCTCTCATGTTTTGTATTGTTTTAACAACACTAAAAGAAACCTTACGAAAATTGTGCACTGTGTTATAAGAAATGAAATAAAACTATCCACGATAAACTTACGACGAAAGCCTGTTTTAATAAAACTGAGTATCTGTACACAAGCGTTCCTCTATCGGCACAAATTAGTAAAATACTACTCACTCAGATTTCTATTGGGTCTGTGTTAATTGGTATGCTGTGTCATACTCAACAGGTATGCAAATGTCGCATTTCATAAATAAAGTTATGTATTCCTAGAAACCCAAAATTTGCTTATCAGCAGCGGAAAGAGGTGTTACCTGTTGTGCACATACTATGGGCTGAAAGTATTTTCTTGCGATTTACTTATCGATGTTTGATCTGACTGCTTGTAGCTCTTTCACAAAAGACATAAAAACGTCACACAGTCAGCGAGACTGGAACCGTGAACCACAACAGACGCTTTTTCACAGGTGATCACATCCTCAAATTCTTTTTTTAATCTCACTTTGTTCGTTTTCGATCGTTGGATCTGCTCGGGGCGGACGTCGCAAGACACCCGCTTCATTCCGTCGTTGGTCCATTAACTCAGTTTTTTTATTACTGAGGGCAGCTCTGATCGAACACGCTGAGTTACCGTGCCGGCTCCCCACAGAGCTCGTGAACAGGCGCCTTTCTCTCGCGATGTCAATAGTGGCTAGAACTCGTAAACCGCTATTTAAAGGACGAGATTAGTTGCAATTTCCACGTGCAACGGCTTTCCTTGGCTGAAAACCGTAAATTTACAATCTTCTGTTACACCTCAAGCGATAATAACTCAGATTATTCAATGGAAACGACAGGAAAATTCAAGTGAAATTTGAAGCTTAATTCCGCGCACACCAGGAATTAATTCGTCGATCACAGAGTTGCCAAACATACTTTGCCTCGTTGCCAAATCTCAGTTACAGTACCAGCAGGAAGACGACGAACCGATGTGATCCTACAGCGGGCTGGGAAGTGACCATGGCTGTCGTTTCAGAGACGCAGCAGCTATGTCCTGGAATAGGTAATGCGTATGATTCGCATTTCTGTAACTAGGTTTAGGGACTGGAGCAAAGTTACTAATAATACTCAGAACTGACTGCAAACCAAGTATCATAAATCAGTAACTCTCATAGTTGTTTTTATATTTCTTTCGTAACTGTACTCAAAACTAAGAAACTCATTCACGGAAGTTTTCGTGTCTCGCCGACAGTCGAGCATACCAAACAAATATAGAAACATAATGTGTGTATGTGTGTGTGTGTGTGTGAGAGAGAGAGAGAGAGAGAGAGATAAAAATAATAAAGAATGACAGAGGGGGTAAAATATTGTTGTAAAGAACTTGATTACTGGTATGTAAAGAAATCTTTCATTAAAATGACACGTTCCACATCACTACGAAATGTCGTATTCATGATCTATAGAATAAGTATTAATCTAATCCAACCTAATCATATGATATTGCTGACTAGCCGTGAAGAGTCATGAATTATCGAAATTTTCGCCAATAGCAGTAACCAAGCCTATCTTGAAAATAAAAGACGACAGTTTTTGTAATAAACCGGGACTCCTATCAGGTCCCTTTCGAATTTAAAGATGAAGCACATGATATGAAGTTCTGTTACGGAGATACGAACCCAACACGTAATCGGATTGTTAACTAAGTAAAATCAAATGTAACTTATCGGTTTTTCTTAGCAGCTACTAGGTGTTTGAATCTAAAATAAGGATACAAATTTTTGTGCCTGAGCGACAATCGAACCGCACTGCTATCGTTCTTCTTTATCGTCCACGAATACAGCTTAAGTATGAATTGCTCACTCACCAACATAAGATGTGTGAATGTTTGACCGGAAATTGTTGGCAACACATCAACAGACATTACAAATGCATGTTAATTTTCACTAGCAAGCCGGTGTGCACGTGATAGGGCTTGAAATGAAATTATGAATATTTTTGTACTGGATCAGGAATCGTACCCACATATTGACCTTTGGAAGAGACCTAGAGAAGATTGCAGTCTTGGAAAAAGGAACGAAATGATTGAATTATACTGTTCTGAGAGAGTCAGATCCTCGAAAGAGGAGATGCGAATTCGAATCACAGTCGAGCACCAAATTTTTCAACGTCTTCAGTTCAATCAAGTACAAGTAAAATAAGAGCCCTGTTCCTTTAAATGGCTATCGGTTCATCAAATAAAATAAAATTTTCTAATGTAAGTAAGTTTACTGGCGACAGTATTTTTGTTTACCATGACCTCCAACTACGTCATTTCCCAACGTAAACCGGCTCTGCCCAGTTGGGAATGAAGGAAGGTGATGGTTAATGCGGATTCTTTCTCTTGAGGTTACCAGAGGTAAAGTAAATCTGTTTGCGCATCTTTAGAGTAAATGACTGAACCCACGCATTGCACTTGTGATAGTTCGTTCCGCCAAACCATTGTGGCCACATTTCCCAGCCCCAGGAGTGTGCTGTAACGGATCATGTGCTCAGCAACTGCATCAGATGCCGTTTCACGAACTCACAAACTCGGCCAACGGTTAACAGCGGCAACTCGGCCTCCACGGCAGTAGCGACCACGACGGTTTACAAAAATCTGTTCATTAAAATGAAGATGCAGCATTTACTCACACTAATAGCAGCCCAGAGAAAAGCGAACAGTGCGCCACACGTGTGTGACTTAACCCACACAACACCAATACGTCACAGCCCAGAGCTGACGCGCCGTATCGAACGCTCAAGTTGGCCGAACGATTTTATGAACGAATTCATAACACCGAGAATGTTTCTGGCCATATACGCGTACCAACCGACCGACCGACCGACCAACACAGTGGATGTGAATCTTTAGGTTTCGGCGGCGCAAAGACCGTTCCATTAAGTTTCGGGTGTGCAGCCGCAAGAAATCTCCTTCTTCTTCTAATATTTCGGCTGTATAAAGAAATAAAGAAAGCAGAAGAAGATGAAGAAACCTTTAAATCGATGGCCTTCCTGCCATATGTGGGTAGCCTCTCAACAAAAATAGGACGCATTCTCGGCAGACACAAATTAAAAGTGATTTTTCGTCCTCCACCTAAGACAGCTGCACTCGTGGGCTCCGTCAAAGATGATTTGCTGCTCCGAAAATCTGGAGTTTACAAAATTCCATGTGAATGTGGCCTTTCTTACATCGGAGAAACAACTCGTACTGTCCAAGAAAGATGTATAGAACACCAGAGGTACACACGACTTGTACAACCTAACAAGTCGGCAGTGGCAGAGCACTGTATTGATAATGGTCACAGTATGTTGTATGACAACGTCGAAATTTTGGCAACTACATCATCCTTTTGGGACTCGATAGTGAAAGAGGCAATTGAAATTCACTTGACGACGAATTTAATTAATAGAGATAGTGGTTTCAATCTTGATAAATCATGGAATCCGGCACTTGCTGTAATTAACTCGCAAAGACGTCGTCACAGTGCAGCTCACAATGATATATCGATATGCCAGCACAGATCAACTGCGGAGTCATAGGTCGAACTAGCGCATTATGCACATCTCTGCCGCAGACCAACGTCTCTGGCGCATTTGCATCTGTGGCCCCATGCGCAGTCGCCCGGTACAACAGTATAAAGGGACGAAGCGAGCACTGGAGCGGCAGTCTTGCGGCTCACTCTGAAGATGGCTGAACGTTATACAGCCGAAATATTAGAATAACAAGGAGATTTCTTGCGGCTGCACACTCGAAACTTAATGGAACAACATAGTGGAGGTTTGCAGGCGCTTTCGGCAACCGACCGAAGTGGGATCTCTACCACCGGTAACGTTTCTTATACTAGTTATTTATTTCTAGCGACGAAACAATCGCTATGTACGGTCACAGGGCATTTATTCCATTTTTTATTTGAGCTTATGTATGTCGATAAGAACGGGGAATGCAACTCAGACCGCCCTTCACGCGCAATTTGATCCCTTCGTGACAATAAAGTTCGACTACTATTTGTTGTTTGTTCAAAACTGCAGATTCATCAACATCTCCACATATTGCGCGTGAATGGGTTCTAATCCTGGCCCGGCACTAAAGTTTTCATTATGTATTGCCAAGCTCTAGCATGAGTACACCTATCTGTTGGTGAAAAATAATTTTGATTTTTAATGCATTTTCATTCGTTGTCAACACTAACGATATCTGACGTTTTTGACTCCCAGTGAGACACAGAGATCACTGTAAGTTCAAGGATGTTATTCCGAGCTGCTGAAGGAGAAAAATTCGGTAGCTGACGTCTCTTTGTGTGTAGTCAACAACGATTTGTGTGGGGTTCGATTCCCAGTTAGCACTAAACTCTTCGTGATATTATTTCTAGTTCAAACATGCTCACATGTCGCTTCTGGTGTAACAAACCCATATTTAACGTTCATTTTCCCTAGAATATAACAGCGATAGGTTTCGGGTTGGCGTCCTGGGAGGGAAAAAAGTAATGTTTCGTCTCGTAATTTCAGTTGAAACATCTAGCTACTGCCGAGAAAGCCGGCAAGAGTGGCCGAGCGGTTCTAGGCGCTACAGTCTGGAACCGCGAGACCGCAACGGTCGCAGGTTCGAATCCTGCCTAGGGCATGGATATGTGTGATGTCCTTAGGTTAGTTAGGTGTAAGTAATTCTAAATTTTAGGGGACTGATGACCTCAGAAGTTGAGTCCCATAGTGATCAGAGCCATTTGAACCATTTTACTGCCGAGAAAAACCGACATGTCACACTTGATTGTTCTTCGATAACAATCCGATTAGGTTCTGGGTTCGTATCCCTGTCCAACACAACGCTTTACCTCACGGCATTTTAAGCAAGTTACTTGTGAAGAAGCAATATTTAACATCTCTCTTAGTTCGTTAACAGAGACAATATATGCTGGGTAGGAATTCGCGTCCGTTAAAAATGTTTATGTTATGTATCTTAAAGTTGATATTTGCAAACTGATACTGCCTAAAATCGAGGGATATCACTGTCAGTATGCCTAGTCGGGAATAACTGTGATTTCACGTCAGTCAAGAAATCTTAGTCTGCATTATCTGGGTTTGAATCCATATGCAGAACGAGGCGGTTCGTCGTGTCATTTGAAGTTCATACATATTCTCAACTAGCTGCTAGTGAGTAATGTAAATTTTTAATGTCATTTTGTGTTAAATAATAAGTATGGTATGTTACTTTGAAGAGGAAATCATGAATACGACGAACTTACTATCTGACGTAAGAACGAGAGTGGTAACATTTCAGGTATGTCACTTATCGTAATATAGGTGAGCTTACAAGCCTTAGGGACAGTCTTGTCTGTGATGAGGTGTTCCCTGATATTTGTAGTATCGTGGTATTACTTTACATCTTGAGTTATTGCGATACAGAGCAGTGTTTTCTAGTGGTGACTTGTTGGAACCATTTTCAATAGTCAAACGACTGTACCGAGGAGCGAATAGAGGATCTTCTAGACAGCTTCGTTACGAGGGTTGTATGCGAATCAGGCGAAATGCAATTCAGGTTGTTTGGATACTTTTGAGAATGACTGTGCCGTGGGAAGGTAGGAGAGGATGTTGTTTGGTGGTTGATATCCTCTTCCTATAACACAAACTTAACGCTTATATAACTGCATTCTTTATTCATAAGAATAGAAAGTTTACTTAACACCAGATCTTCGTTGTGGTACAAGCTCTTCTGTATACTCCACTTTAGCCTCACTGCTGGTGAAGTACAAAGTCGGCCATGTTTACTATATGGTTGTTAAGTGCTGCATGTCTCAAGAGTTAGCGGCGGAGCTAACTGCTATTGCAATTCCCGCTGGGCCATGACTGGTGACAGTGTAACTCAGTCAGTGGGAGAGACTGCAACAGACTCAGACTCACCCTCTGGTTCGCAGCAGCGATCCTAAATACTGGCGGCGTTGGCGATGCATTTCCTGCGATACTGTTGTCAGCCTCTATCTATCGTCTCGCGACCTCTTTGCTGCATGGTGTGCTGGCGCCAGCTTACTACAGCGCATAGTTACTCAGGGAGTGAAAAAGAGAGAGGGGGGGAGGGAGGGACAGCATGTGTTTCGATGGGAGTTTCACAAGTACCAATATCAATGCACTGCCACCACCTGATGCTTTTTCTGACAGGAAGTAATCGGTGGGGTGAGGGGGCAGGACATTGGAAGGAGGAGGAATGGGTATGACACTTCTCCCAGCAGTCTCTGCTGGTGGTATTGTATACTAACCAGTCAATATCTGCACTGTCAGGTGGGCTTATTGAGCAGCTGCTTCCACTGACCTAGTGTGGAATGTGTGTGTTCGGGAACAAAACAGGAAGTAAGTCTGCTACCAAATTTCGGAGGAAGCTGACATCTGGTATCACACATTCCTTCACAGTCTTGGCTCGAACACCTGTGGTGCCGTGCAGCGCACAGGAAGACACAATTGGGAGGCTTTTTGACAGATATGTTTAGCATGCCCTGTAACAGCATAATTATGTGCTCTTAGTGTTTTATGTTGACATCAATTTCATGATGCCATCTCTTGCACAATCAGGAAAAAGCAATGTATTTCCATATTTAATTTCTTCTTTTCAGTATATTTTACAAGACCTGCATGTTCCAAAACTAAATAAACAGCAGAGAATGATGAGCTTTTCCTGCCCAATAAAAGATGATCCAACCCGTGCAAATTGGTATGCAAATTAATTTTTATAAATAAACAATGTATTATTATTATTATGTCCTCTTCAATGCATCTGAATTTCTTATCATGGGGTCCTTCCTCTCCACCAGCTCAGCAACTTTTCCCACCAGTTTTTCCTGGGAGGAGTGGGGAGAGAGGGTGTGTAGGTATGAAGGGTGAAAGGAGGGTCATGCCCTCATGGTGCCATTGTTCAGTAGCTCACTTGATTCTTCCATGTCAAGGTGAGCACACAGAGAGCTTTTTTCAGTCAATTCCGAGAAAATTTTCTAACAGGATGACAGTTATAATTGCCAAAAATAAAGAATATATCGTTTGACACCGACAGCTCCGCACAGACTGAGCGATTTTCGCACCAGTTTTTTTCTGTGATGGAGGGTAGCTAGGAATTCTGTCGGGTTTCTCAGAGGGAGAGGGGATGACGAAAAAGAGGCATAATAGGTGATGGGGGTTGAGATGACAAAACGTGGCTTACAAATGAACAATAGGTTAAGGGGAAAATAGGTTAAGGGGTGGGGTGGGGTGACATGGAACAGAACAATATGCTCAGGTGAGGGACAAGTGGAATGGAGTGATATGGAAAACCACTTAAGAGAGGTTAGGGACACATTATATCCAGGGGGTCATAAATCTTTTAGCATAACAATACCCTAAATGTGTACTTACCCCTGATGTATGAAGCTCACACTAACAAAAGGCGCTTGAAGCCTCCTTACCCTACTACTTCTGTTCAATGACGGTTTGAATTCAGGTTTTTAATTCATCCACTTCTACTTGAGGCACTGAATGATACGTGCTGCTGTGGAGGTATTAGGTAACAATTCTAAAGGAAACGTAACGAAACAACGATTTATCACTTAAGCACATTCGTTTGTATTATTGTTTACATAATTCCTTGCCAATTCTGTGAGGAACCTCCTCATTCCCTGTCTTATCAGTCCACCTAATTTTTCAGCATTCTTCTATAATACCACATCTCAGATGCTTCATTCTCTTTTCCACAGTACATGTTTTACTACCATACAACGCAATGCTCCAAGACGTGCATTCTGAGAAATTTGTTCCTCAAATCAAAGCCTGTGTGTTGATACTGGTAGACTTCTCTTGGCCAGGCACGCCCTTTCTGCCAGTGCTAGTCTGCTTTTGTTGTCCTCCTTGACTTGTCCATCATGGATTACTTTGCTGCCCAGGGAAGCGAATTTCTTAACTTCATCTACTTCATGATTACCAATTATGATGTTAAGTTTTTCGCTGTTGTCATTTCTGCTAGTTCTCATTACTTTCATCTTTCTTCAGTTTATGCACAGTCCATATTCTGTACTCATTAGACTATTCATTCCTTTCAGCAGGCCTATAGTTCTTCTTTACTTTCACCGAGCACTGCAATGTCATCAGCGAATTATATCATTGACAGTCTTTTACGTTGAATTTTAATACCACCATTGTACTTTTATTTTATTTCTGTCATTGCTCATTGGATGTATAGCTTGTACAGCAGGAGTGAAAGACTATAGCCATGACTTACAGCCTTGGTAATCGCTGCTCTTTGTTATTGGTCATCCAATCTTATCGTTCCCTCTTAGTTTTTGTACATATTGTCTTTCCCCTATAGCTTACCCTATTTTTTGAGCATTTTGAACGTCGTTCACCACTTTACGCTGTCAAAAGCTTTCTCCAGGACGACAAATTCCATACACGTGTTGTGATTTTTCTGCAGTCTTGCTTCCGTTATGAACCGCAAGGTCAAAAATGCCTCACTGGCGCCTTTACCTTTCCTAACGCCAAACTGATCGTCATCGAACAAATCCTCAATTTTTTCCATCCTTATGTATATAATTCTTGTCAGCAGGTTGAATGGATGAGCTGCTAGCCTGATTACGCGATAATTCTCGCGCTTGTCGGCTTTTGCAATCTGGGGAATTGTTTGGATGATGTTTCTCCGAAAGTCAGATGGGGTATCCTTAGTCTCATACATTCTACACACCAACGTGAATAATCGTTTTCTTGCCATTGCATCCAGTGATTTTATAAATTACGATGGATTGTTATTTGTCCCTTCTGCCTTATTTGATTTAAATCTTCCAATTTCTGATTCTAATACTTTATCCCCTATCTCTTCCCTATCGACTCCTGTTTCTTCTTCCACCATCTCATCGGATAAGTCCTTCCCCTCATGAAGGCCCTGCATCGAACATTTAAGTCTCGACTTCCCCTACACTGTAGTGCTACACTGTAAACATATATGTTTTACATCCTTCATATTAGTACTGTTTGCGGATTGAAGATCAATTCTATGGCTGAAATCCTGATATAAAGCCCACTTGATATTTTCCTATATTACGTTCACTGTTCTTTGAAGAAAACATGCTAAGAATATCTTGTACGTGACTCGAATTAAAGAGATCTGTGTGTGGCTAGATGCACATTTCCAATCGTCTGGCAGTTGCCTCTGTAATGGTATTCAGTATTATAGTAGCTGAATAAGGACACGTTTGCAACAAGGGCACAGCATGTAGCTTCTTACACGACTACAAGTGTTACAGATATGGGCCATGGCCAGTATTCCAATGGATTACTGAAATTAATACAAAGATGGTACCTCAAAAACAGAGAAACTCTGCAGAATATTGGTAAACAACATTGTCAGCCACTGCTTAACACGGGAATCAGTATTCAGCAGAAACTTGTTTTATTTAGCAAAAATCCCAGATGGTTCAGTTCTCGTTTGGAGAAGGGCGTAAGGTACCCTGCTGTTCAAGCCACATTTCATTTCCTTATTTTTCAGTTTTATAGTTTTGTATTGCATCAACAATAGGGTTGTGGTGCAATTCGTTTGTGTGTGTTGCATACATTCAGGTTGTGGTGCAGTTTGTTTCGGGGTTGCATACATTCAGGGGCAAACTTTATTGACTTATTACCCCTTCAGGATTAACTGATTTATGACCCCCTGTAGATAATCTAATCAGTCGTGCCCCATCCCTCCCCCTTCTATTAACCTATTGTTATGCTAATTGTTTTATGACTCCCTGTGGATAATGTACACGTCTGAGGAACCCCCAAACCCATCCCCCTACTTGTCCTCCTCAGCCAACACTCTTGGAAATCCCCAACCCTTCCCCTCTCCCCCTCGCTGATACAAGCACTTTTTGGTATCAAATTACTTGGCTAATTAATTAAATAGATAAATTAATTAACCCCTTCCTCTGCAGAATCCTCCAGCCTTTCCTTCCCTTACTCCATCCCTACCCAACCCATCTGGAAATTGGTGGGATAAAGACCCAGTCTGTGCTGGAGAGGAAGGACATAGGTTAGTTGATTTTCTTTATTCTGGGTGCCACCTTGCTGGATATTGGCAGGAAAAGCTCAGCCCTTCCCTCCATCTGTTCCTCTCCACCGGGAAAAACGGTGGGAAATGCTCAGCCTGTGCTGAGCTGTTGGACTGTGCAGCAACTACATGATCTAATTGAGTAATTACACTACTACACATTGGAGATGTTGCCTTGTTGAAAAATCTTCCTTTCTGAGCTCTCCTTGACGTGCAGGGATCGACTAGTGCACAGTGCCACCACCAGAAGACATCCTGCCCCCACCACTCACCCCTTTCCCTTATGCCTCCGAGAGAAAAAATTGACTGAGCTGGTGGACTGGAAGGATCCCACGACAGGAAATTCAACTACAGTGCAGAGGGTGTAATAATATATTCTTTATTTATAAAGTTCAATTTGCAGAGGTTGGATCTCTTTATTTGGCGGGGAAAGCTCATCACTCTCTGCTGTTTTGCAAAATGCAGGTCTTGTAAAATACATTGAAAAGAAGTAATAACATGCATAAAAAGATTGCTTTTTTCTGACCACCCAGGAATACTGTTGAGAAACCTACATCAGCATAAATCACTCCATGTAATTACACTGATAAACAACTTCCAATAATGACTTCACACTGACCACATAGCATATGTGCTAGGAGACACAACTGCACCAACCACCTCATGTATTCCCACACGCTCAGGTCACATTGCTGACCCATGTGGTGATCAGACAGGAAGTTGCACTAGTCTTCCGAACAAAAGCTTAAGGTGGCAGCAACCCTTTCATATCTGATACCTGGGAAACCATCTCCGCTCTCTCTTTCAAGTGGCTACTTTCTGTTTGTGTGTGGACCAACGTGTCCAACCACGCAGATGGAGGTTTTCATGCTTCTTCAGAATACTGCGTTACTGTCGGTTACTGCTGGATCAATGAAGGTATGTAAAACCTACACCCACCTACTGTTATCCTAATTCTGCTATGGTCCACTGTTGCGTTAGTTTCATCGTAAGTTCGCCTGTTCCAGTGTTAATTTGCTTGCAAGATGAGCGCTTTTCAAGTGGCACCAGTGACAGTGCCAAACGCCTGAGACAAGGAGAACAATCAGAGAAGCACGTATTTAACTTAATAGCGCGAGATCGAATTTCGATGTTTATAATTTTGTAAAAAATATTTCCTAGCATCAAATCACACTGTGTTCAGATTTCGGTATCATAGCTTTTTGTCAGGTTTAGGTTTCATAACATGAGAGTGCTAACTTTTTTCTTGTTAGTTCAGCATACATCAACCAAATCGTGGGTGAGTTGGAGGTGGAGACTTAGGAGCAGCAGTAGCACCAACATCATAAGGAGTATATATATTCTTCTTTTATCAGCAATATGGTGCTGTCATTTAGTGACCAGTGAGATTTTGCGGTTGTACATTATTCCCAGGAACAAAATCGGTAACTGTAACTGGGGAATACTCAGTATTGTAGAATACTCAGTATAATGTCGTTTATTGAAACTGAACTACACTTCTCGAACAATCACTATACACACACAAAAACAATCAACTTGTATACGACCATTCATCAAGAGCGTCGGTGAGGTCCGTCGGAGCTGGTCCCACTCGGCGAGGAACTGGCTGTACTGCTGCTGCACTGGCCTTATAAAGCCGGCGGAGGCCGGCGGAGTACTCCAACTTTCACTGTATCTGTGTGTCTGCTGCAGGTTCTGCTGAATCTAAGCGAAGGAGGACTCCTTCCACCCCCACCCCCACCCCCCTTCGGGTAATAATAGGCCCGAGGTATTCTTGCCTATCGTAAGAGGCAACTAAATGGAGTCCCTCCCCCTCAAGGGGGTAGTTTGCGCCTGCGTCTGGAGACGGACGGTTCAACGACTCACATTTGTGGTCATTTTGGTTTTTCGCTTATCCTGGTTTATTTCTTCCTTTGTTTGTTTCCTTTCTTTTTCTTTCTCCCTCTCTCACTGTCTTCATTACTTTTTACCTTGCCTTCTTCTCCTTGCCTTCTTCACCTTGCCTTCTTGTCCGACCTACGGTCTCCGCCTTGGCGTTTGAGACAGTCTGTCCTTTCTCTCCCTCTCTCCCTTTTTTTCCTATTCTTCTTTCCTCCCTGTGCGTGCCTGAAGGCCGACCCACGCGTTCTCACGCATAGCCGGTGACGGGGTAACGCGTAATTCCCCGCCCTGGGTAGACAAGTAGGCCCCGTGCATACCCCCTGGTAAAGGCCAGGCCCGGGGAGGGGTGGTTTCCCGAGCTGACATCTTCCGAGCATGTCGATTGGTCCCTCCGTCCGTTTCTCGGGAGGTGTGACCTGAGGTGTAAACATTCACCTAAGGTGGGAGTGCCCTCTGAGAGGGTCCCCACGAGGAAGGAGCGAACCATCGGAGACGCTGGCAATCATGGGGGACTCCTCCGCAATGGATTTCTCTTCTTCTTCTCTCTCGACTTCTGCCCAAAAACGGAAACTTGACCCGTACTACCGCCTGTCCCAAAGTTCCTCGTAGTTTTTAGATATGAGGACGGAAAGGATTTTTCATCTGTCAACCCTTTCATTATTCAGAAGGGCGTAGATGCCATAGCCAGATCTGTCAAGTCTTGTACCAGGATGCGTAACGGTACCTTGTTGTTACAAACTGAGAGCCCCTTTCAGGCACAAAAACTCCTTCAGGCCACAGTCCTGTACACGTTCCCTGTCCGAGTGGAGGCTCACCGCACTTTGAATTCGTCTCGTGGTGTTGTATATACTCGATCACTCGACGGTTTGACTGACGAGGAGATTCAGTCTTTCATCACTGAGCAGGGCGTGACGGCCGTCAGTAGGCTCATGAAAAAGGTCGACAATGACCTTGTACCGACCCGGACACTTTTCTTGACCTTTGATAGCGTTCAGCTGCCGTCGCGCATCAAAGTGGGCTATGAGGTTATTTCTGTTCGCCCCTATGTCCCGACACCTACGCGCTGCTACCAGTGTCAGCGTTTTAACCACACCCGCCAGTCTTGTTCTAATGCGGCTAAATGCGTCACTTGTGGCAGGGACACCCATGAGGGTGACTGTCCACCTCCGTCTCCTCGTTGCGTGAACTGTGAGGGTGACCATGCAGCGTCCTCTCGCGACTGTCCCATCTACAAGGATGAACGCTGTATACAGGAAACTCGGGTCAAAGAGAAAGTGTTCACCTCGTCTGCTCGCAAGCTTTTTGCTAGTAGGAAGCCCACGCTGCTCCCTGCGGGGAAATACAATACCGTCCTCGCCTCTCCTCGGCCTACCAGGGAGGTGTCGCCGCAGACATGCAATCTGACCTTTAGCGCTACGGTCGTCCGTTCGGCCAGTGCTAAGATCGCCCGGTCGACGTCTCCTCTTCCACCCGTCACCCCTAAGACACAAGCACCTTCATCAGCTTCTTCCAAGACTAAGACCCAGAAGTCAGATGCACGGGCCTTCAAGAAGGAACCGTCCCGTGAAGACTTCTGACGTACCCCGAACTCTCAGCCATCGACCAGTACTTCGACTAAACGACCTTCCAAGAAGGCTCATAGGAAGAAACGTTCTCCTTCTCCGCCACGGCGCGTTTCTTCTCCTGCGCCACCCTGCCTTTTCCGCCCCAGGCCGTCATCCGTTTCGCCTGGCCGCACCGCTAGTAGCCGAACATCTGGCCGTTCACCGGCGGAGGAAGCTCCCACTCCCGGCCATCTTCACATGGTGGCCGACGAACCTATTGAAAAAAATGGACGATAACTCTCCGCCTATTAATAGCGGCAGCAGTGCTCGCTCGAAGCCAGGCCCTCAGCGGCCTTCGAGGTGACCCCTTCTTGCTTCTACTTTTTCTTCTTCTTCTCACGAT
Source organism: Schistocerca cancellata (assembly GCF_023864275.1). Classification (NCBI taxonomy): domain Eukaryota; kingdom Metazoa; phylum Arthropoda; class Insecta; order Orthoptera; family Acrididae; genus Schistocerca; species Schistocerca cancellata. The sequence continues at coordinate 513,514,896 of NC_064634.1, forward strand.
GGCACTTCTTCATTGGAATAATTACGGCATTCGCTCCAACCTAGAGGACTTAAAGTTGCTGCTACGCTTGCACTGTCCGCTCGTAGTAGCTCTCCAGGAAACGAAGCTACGCCCATGTGATCGTATTGACTTGGCACACTATACCTCTGTGCGTTTTGACCTACCCCCTGTGGCAGGTATTCCGGCTCATGGAGGGGTTATGTTGCTGGTCCGGGATGATATCTACTACGATCCCATCACATTGCACACCGATATGCAGGCAGTTGCCGTCGGAATTACCCTCCCCACTTTCACATTTTCCATTTCTACTGTTTACACTCCATCGTCGTCTGCCGTTACTAGGGCAGACATGATGCAAATTATTGCTCAGCTGCCTGCACCATTTTTGTTGACTGGAGACTTCAATGTCCACTATCCCCTTTGGGGCTCTCCAGCATCCTACCCGAGAGGCTCCCTGTTAGCAAACCTTTTCAACCACCTCAATCTTGTCTGCCTCAATACTGGCGCCCCTACTTTTCTTCGGACACAACGCACACCTATTCCCATTTAGACCTCTCTATATGTACTATCCAACTTGCACGTCGGTTTGAGTGGTACGCTCTTTCTGATACGTATTCGAGCGACCACTTGCCTTGTGTTATCCATCTCCTGCATCATACCCCATCTCCGTGCTCAACTAGTTGGAACATCTCCAAAGCAGACTGGGGGCTCTTCTCTTCCCGGGCGACATTTCAGGATCAAAACTTCGCAAGCTGCGATAGTCAGGTCGCACACCTCACGGAAGTCATTCTCACTGCTGCTGAATATTCCATCCCTCACACTACTTCTTCTCCACGTCGCATACCGGTCCCCTGGTGGACCGCAGCATGTAGAGACGCTATACGTGCTCGTCGACGTGCTTTACGCACCTTTAAACACCACCCTACAGTGGCGAATTGTATTAATTATAAACGATTACGTGCGCAGTGTCGTCGTATTATTAAAGAAAGCAAGAAGGCCAGCTGGGCTGCTTTCACAAGCACCTTCAACAGTTTTACTCCTCCTGTTGTCTGGGGTAGCCTGCTCCGGCTATCTGGCACTAAGGTCCACTCACCAGTTTCTGGCTTGATGGTAGCGAATGACGTCCTTGTGGCCCCTGAGGATGTCTACAATGCCTTCGGTCGATTTTTCGCAAAGGTTTCAAGCTCCGCTCATTACCACCCTGCCTTCTTCCCCCGAGAACAGACCGAGGAGGCAAGGCCACCTAACTTCCGCTCCTCGAATCGTGAAAGTTATAATGCCTCATTCACCATGCGGGAACTCGAAAGTACACTTGCCCGGTCACGTTCCTCCGCTGCGGGGCCTGATTCTACTCAAATTCAGATGCTGAAGAACCTTTCTCCTATTCTTCGTACTTATAATCGAATCTGGATTGAGGGTCATGTTCCCACATGCTGGCGTGAATCTATTGCTGTCCCGATTCCTAAGCCGGGGAAGGACAAGCAAGCACTTGCCTTCCAGTTATCGACCCATTTCCCTTACCAGCTGTGTCTGTAAGGTGATGGAACGAATGGTTAACTCTCGTTTGGTTTGGCTGCTCGAATCTCGGCGCCTACTTACCAATGTACAATGTGGATTTCGCTGGCGCTGCTCTGCTGTTGACAATCTGGTTACCTTGTCGACCTTCGTTATGAATAACTTCTTGCGGAAGCCCCAGACAGTGGCTGTGTTCTTTGATTTGGAGAAGGCTTACGACACCTGTTGGAGGGCGAGCATTCTCCGCCCCATGCATACATGGGGCCTTCGCGGTCGCCTCCCTCTTTTTATTCGTGCCTTTTTAATGGATCGACAGTTCAGAGTACGTGTGTCTTCTGTCCTGTCCGACGCCTTACGCCAGGAGAATGGGGTGCCACAGGGTTCAGTTTTGAGCGTCCCTCTCTTCGCCATAGGGATCAATTCAGTAATGGATTGCCACCCACCTGATGTATCAGGCTCCCTTTTCATGGACGATTTTACCATCTACTGCAGCGTGCAGCGTACATCTTTCCTGGAGCGCTGTCTTCAGCGTTGCCTTGACCGTCTTTTCTCCTGGAGTGTCGCCAATGGCTTCCGTTTTTCTGCCGAGAAGACGGTCTGTATTAATTTCTGACGCTACAAAGAGTCTCTCCCACCGTCTTTACATCTCGGTCCCGTTGCTCTCCCACTCGCGGAGACAAAAAAATTTAGGTCTTACATTTGACAGGAAACTTATCTGGTCTCCACATGTGTCATATTTGGCTGCCAGTTGTACCCATTCCCTAAATGTCCTCCGTGTTCTCAGCGGTACGTCGTTGGGAGCGGATCGAACCGTCCTATTTCGCCTATATCGGTCAATCGTCTGCTCAAAGCTGGATAATTGGAGCTTTGTATAGTCCGTCTATCTTACGCCGCCTCAACTCTATACAACATCGGGGGTTACGTCTTGCGATCGGAGCGTTCTATACTAGTCCCGTCGAGAGTCTTCATGCTGAAGCCGGTGAATTGCTCCTAACCTACCGGCGCGATATACTGCTTTGTCGGTATGCCTGTCGGCTACTGTCAATGCCCGACCACCGGTCTTATCGTTCTTCAGTACGGGTTGTATGTCTCTGCCCTGCTACCCCCTGGAGTTCGCTTTCGTCGCCTCCTTCAGCAACTTGATGTTCCACTCCCTGCAACCTTTAGAGTGGGCGAGAGCCAAACGCCACCTTGGCTCCAGGCTCAGGTTCGCGTTCACCTTGACCTCTGATCGCTCCCAAAGGAGGTTACCCCAGCTTCGGTATACCGCTCGCGGTTTGTCGAACTTGGTTCGAAGTTAATTAATACGATCTTCATTTATGCAGATGGCTCTAAGACCAATGACGGTAAGCCGGCCGGTGTTGCCGAGCGGTTCTAAGCGCTTCAGTCTGGAACCGCGTGACCGCTACGGTCGCAGGTTCTCATCCTGCCTCGGGCATGGATGTGTGTGCTGTCCTTAGGTTAGTTAGGTTTAAGTAGTTCTAAGTTCTAGGGGACTGATGACCACAGATGTTAAGTCCCATAGTGCTCAGAGCCATTTGAACCAATGACGGTGTCAGGTGTTCTTTTATTGTCGGGGCACACAGTTTCAAATACTGGCTCCATGGCCATTGTTCGGTCTTCACAGCTGAGATATTTGCCCTCTATCAGGCTGTTCTTTACATCCACCGCCACCGACATTCTGCTTATGTCATCTGCTCTGATTCCCTGAGCGCCATCCAGAGCCTCAGTGATCCGTATCCGGTTCACCCTTTCGTGCACCGGATCCAACGCTCTCTTCAGCAGCTGGCGGACGACGGTTCTACGGTTACTTTTATGTGGGTTCCTGGCCATGTCGGTATCCCTGGGAACTAAGCTGCAGATGCCGCGGCCAAAGCTGCGGTCCTCCAGCCTCGGACAGCTTCTTGTTGTGTGCCTTCATCTGATTTTAGCAGGGTCATTTGTCAGCGCATTTTATCGCTGTGGCATGTCGATTGGTCTACATTTACTGAAAACAAACTTTGGGCCTTGAAACCTCTCCGCACGGCTCGGACGACCTCTTCACGCCCTTCTCAGCGGGAGGAGGTCGTTTTGGCCCGGTTACGGATTGGACACTGCCGGTTCAACCACCGACATCTGCTGACGACTGCGCCGGTGCCGCTCATGTGGGCAATTGCTGTCGGTACGCCACATTTTAACGTCTTGTCCGAATTTTACCACACTGCTCATTGATATTGGGCTACCATGTATTCTGGATGAAATTTTAGTGGATGACCCAGGAGCAGCTGCTCGCTTTCTTCGTTTTATCCACTTGACAAACCTGTCTAAGGACATTTGATTGATAACAGCCCTTGCCTGTTAATGTGCCTTTTATAGTGTTGTCCTTTTTAGTTGCTGATTTAACATTGTGCCTCGCAGTGCATTCATAATTTAGTCTGGGCGCTAATGACTACAGTTGTTGTGCGCCCTAAAACCACAAAAAAAAAAAAAAAAATATCCATCCACCACCGAAAGCTGGTGTCGGATGGAATAGTACAACCGGAGGTGCCGCTGATCCTGAGGAGGCGGTGAGGATGGCAAACCATGCAGAACGCGGTGTCGGACGACTTGGAGGAGGGAATCTTCTGCTGTGGCTGCAGCTACTTTGACAGCTGTAACGGGAAATGCCTTCAGAGCCTCTTGGACTTATCATCAATCTGAAAAACGAGGAGGTCCAACTGGTCAAAAGCAGGGTCCGGATCTTGTGGTAGACATGAAAAGGCGCCGGCGTTGGCGTGGGATGTGGTACGGAAATGCATGGTGTAGCGAAGCTGGGACAGGAACAACGCCCAACGCTGGAGACGTAGAGATGTTTTTGGTCGGTAATCGCGCGGAAGGCGCAAATAAAGAGAGGAGCGGTTTGTGATCAGTAATAATGTGAAAGGACTTGGCATAGAGAAAGGGATAGAACTTGGAACAGGCAAAAACCATGGCAAGTGCTTCTTTCTCGATTTGGGAATATTTGATCTGTGCTGCGGAGAGAGCTTTTGAGATGTATGCTACGGGGCACTCTGTGCCATCCGGCAATGTGTGAGGCAGGGCAGCTCCCACACCATACGCAGAGGCGTCTGTAGCAAGTATCAAAGGAAGATTTGGATCATAAGGCATGAGATATGCAGCAGATTGGAGCTGCTGTTTGTGGGTATGAAAGGCGGTCTCGCAGACTGGGGTCGAACCGAATGGGACATTTTTGCGGCAGAGGTGGTACAGGGGTGCTGCCACTTGAGCTGCAGAAGGAACGAATTTCCTGTAATACGAAATTTTGCCCAAGAAGGATTTCAACTGATGAAGGTCCCGGGGACGGGGCAGGTTGTTAATGGCGTCGATATGAGAGAAAGATGGAAAAATTCCATTCTGGGAAATGATGTGACCCAGATAGGAAATAAATTGTTGGAAAAATGAACATTTAAAAATATTACATTTCAGACCTGCAGTTCGAAGTCGGAGGAAGAGGAGGTGGAGGTTGGATATGTGCTCTTCGGAGGAGGACCCCGTGACGACTATGTCGTCTAAGTAATTTATACAGCCCGGGATATCAGTGAGAAGTTGTTCAAGGTACCTTTGAAAGATTGCAGGAGCACTGGCTAAACCGAACAAGAGTCGGTTTAGTTGGAAGAGGGCGAAAGGAGTATTTATGTGTATTGTCGGGAGGAAAGATCAAGAGGAACTTGGAGATATGCTTATGCTAGGTCGATTTTGGTAAAGTAGGAGCCCCCTGCCAATTTGCGAAAAAGATCTTCCGGTCGTGGAAGGGGATAGTCTTCAACGAAAAGCTGAGGGTTGACTGAAGACCTAAAGTCACCGCAGAGGCGAAGGCGGCGGCCTGGCTTATGCACGATGATTAAAGGCGTGGACCACAAGCTAAACCGCACGGGCTGGTGAACCCCTTCATCTTGAAGACGTTAGAGTTCTTCTTTTAGCGGGTGTTGTAGTGCCACTGGTACCTGGCGTGCCGGGAAGTAGTGGGGCCGGGGGGAGGGGCGGAGTTGGAGAGAGGCCTCAAAGTCCTTGGCGCAGCCTATGCCCGATGAAAACAGGTCCTGGAATTCATTACAGAGTGCATCTAATTCAGGAAAAGGAACGTGCTGAGACACTAGGTGAACATCGTCCACAATGGGAAATCCGAATAAGCGGAAGGCGTCCAGTCCGAGTAAGTCTGCTGTGGAGGAATTGTTGAAAACCAGGAACGTGACTGGACGGTGAACCGATTTGTACTTGAGCCGTGAATTGTCCTAGGAGAGCTATCTCTTGCTTATTGTACGCCAGTAGGCTCTTAGGGGCTGGATAGAGTGGTGGTGAATCAATGTTGGCATATGAAGTGTAATTAACTAAGAATACTGCTGCTGTGTCCACTTGCAGACGCAGAGGCATGTCATTGATAGTGACTTCTATAAAAAAATTTTATGTCGAGGAGTTGTCTACCTGGTTGATGTCCATTGGGGTGTTGTTCAAGCCGACTGGATAGGGCCTGGTCTGGCGGTTGCTGGAGGTGGTGGTTTTTGCGCGACAAACGGACGCTAAATGGCCTTCCCTGCCGCAGTGCATGCATTGCGCCCAACGGTCTGGGAAGTCTTCTCTAACATGTGTGGAATAGCAGGGGGGGGGGGGGCAGCAGGGCAGGCGGAGACGGTCCCCACGACGACGTTTCCGGTTGTGTCGTTGCTGCAGCGGCTCCTGGCTCCGGCCGGGATGGTGCGACTCGGCGTCTCGTTGTGGAGGCGGTCTCCGACCGCGGCGGCGGTAGGAGCGCGGCGTTGAGCCCTGGATTGCTGCGACGTCTTCGGTGTCCGTCGCGGCGTCGTCACGGATTGCTGCTACGTCTGCCCAGGATTCGAGTCGACGATCGGCGGCTGTAGAAATTTCGAACTTATAGGCCAGTTCTGTGACCTGCTCGAGGGACGGGTCCTCTAACTTGAGGGCGTCGTGGCGGAAGGCTGCGTCTGGCGCTGCCTGTATCAAGTGGTCATGCACCGTGTCATCAGCGTACGATTCCTTGGAAAGATGTCGGTGAAACTTACATTTCCTGCCGAGACCTTGCAGCTCGGCGGCCCACTGGCGATACGTCTGCTCGGCTTTCTTCCGGCATCGGTAGAACTCGACGCTGGCTGCGAGTACATGATATTAGCGTTTGTAGCAGGCATTTAACGTCGCACAGATGGCGGTGAAGGTGAGAGAGTCGGGGTCCAATGGCTGTAGTTTCGTGAGCAGGACGTACATCTTCGATTGGTTCCATGACAAGAAAAAAGCGCGCTGCCTGTCTTTTTGGGTGACTTGATGAATCGTGAAGTGTTGCCGGATACGTCGTTCGTATCTTAAACTTCATCGTTGAATGCTTGGAACGGCGGTGGCGTCACGGGGCGGTGGAGGCTTCGGATTTCGGCCATCAGTTGTGACTGAGTTTCCAAAAACTGGTGCAGAAGTCCTTGATAGAATTGTTGCCATTCCATAGGTGCTGCTGTCGTAACCATGACGTTCGTCGGTTCGTTCCACTATTCTCGTCGCCACTGGGAAATACTCAGTATTGTAGAACACTCAGTATAATTTCGTTTATTGGAACTGAACTACACTTCTCGAACAATCACTATATACACAGAAAAACAAATGACTTGTATACGACCATTCATCAAGAACGTCGGTGAGGTCCGTCGGAGCTAGTCCTACTCGGCGAGGAACTGGCTGTACTGCTGCTGCACTGGCCTTATAAAGCCGGCGGAGGACGGCGGAGTACTCCAACTTTCCCTGTTCTGTGAGGCGACCTCTGCAGAAAAAGGTTCGCATTAGTCTCTAGCAAGTTCTGTTTGTTTCGAAGAATTGTGTTCCTCTTGGTTGCGCCTGCAAGTGCTTGTGTATGTTATATGGTCCACAGGGGTGTCTTGAGTGTAGTCTGCTTGGCAGGAGCCGTCTGTGGCAGACGTAACAGTAACTTTTTTTTATTAAGAATTTCGTAGTATTGAATACATTAATCTTATTGTTTCAGTGTATGCCCATCGGACAATTTATCACCTGGCTGCTGAAAGCCAGCAACACCAGCAGCAGCAGCATTGGAAGTAGTATTCTTCATAGTACTAAGTATACGAAATATGTTGCTGTTAGACAAAAATTTCATCATATATATAAATTTCTTTGTTGTTGTTGTTGTAGATCATTTCGAGTAGAAGAAGCAGCAAATAAACAGAGGTTCTGATGCCATCCGCATCACAGCTATCATGTAAGTACACATATGTTCATCAAATTTTTTCTTAGTTTTTGTGTATGTACGTATATTTATTAAATCAGTTGGCTGCTGGTATAGGTGATTTCAGAGACCTCGATCTACTGATCGACAGTGTAGAGAGTAGATGGAGGGGAAGCTGCATCATCATGAGGAGATGTCGGATAGCCTGAGGGAAATGTCACGCAGCCATAGCGATATAGATAGTTCATACATGTATTCACTCTGCTTACAAATAACCAGTGTTCTTTTTTTCATTGAAGCTGCAAGCGATGTCTGTAATGATGTATTTATTTCCCATTATTCGGTCTCTACAGCACCACCATCCATGATGCAGGATGCGGGATGCAGTGATGCCGGTACTGGGAACAATGAAGAAATCACGAACAAGACACGGTCCAGTGCAGCACACACTGCGTCGTACGAAGGACCTCGTCACTGCATGGCAGGCCGCCGCCGTGCAAACTGCGGCAGCCGCAGCCACTGCTGCCCCCGCTCTGTATCAGCTCCACTCTAGCGTCCACAGGCCACCCTCCCTCAGGAAGCTGGTTCAGAGATGTGGCAACAGACATCTCCACGGCTGCAGCCCTGGCTGCTCACACTGGGACAACACACAATCCCCTCCTCCCCTGAATTCTCACCTGAACCAGGAGGTATGTGCACCTCCTCCATGCAACCAGCAGCAGCATCGTTGTCCACTACCATTTGCAGCTATAGTAATAGCAGTAGTAACCCTACAGCTAGCGCCAGTTCTGTTTTGTGAAGAACATACCATATTGCAACTTGGTGATTGTGAATACCTTCGATGAACGAATCTCGTTCACTAGGATCGAGAATCCTGCAGAACAGTACCGAGATCCTGTAGCATTTCTTAAAATGTGCCTTACTTTTCTGGAAACGGAGATAATGATCCACAGTACCCTGACATTAAATCCAGGGCTGTGCTGCACCCATCAAACAGGCCTCTGGCATTGAAGCCTTCACTATCATTGGGGGGGGGGGGGGGGGGGAAATTGCTGGATAACACGGAACACATCAACTGTCATATGCTGGACTCGTTTTTCGAGATGGAAGTTAGCGGTTTAGCTGAAGCACTCAGACGAATACAACACCTTGACAACCATAAGCATGTCTATGATACAGTAAATGAAAGGTCCTGTTGTATCAAGTTTCCTAAGGATACAGCTGATAAGAAGCAGACCAGCCTTGTTTGGCATGCTGGCTTGCAAAAGAAATATTAAACAGAACCCAGAGTGCTCATTCTTTGATATTCATAAGTGTTATAACTTCGATGGTATCGAGTTACCCATTAAGATCCAGTTCATACCTATATTTGAGTCGCAGAATACTAGAATATCTGTTCACGTTTACAGTCTGGAGAAACGCAAATCAGATGTACAGAATGAGGATATTGTCACCGGACTCCTCCATTTCTCAAAATTTGCCGGTGACAGTAAGATGCATGTAAACACGCTACTATCCCAAGATGAGAAAAATGAAGAGAAAGACAATTATAGTTACTGCTGGATCAGCGACATATTCGACTCCTTTCCTCCCAGCTGAGTAACCACAAGTATAAAAAGCATATGCTCTATTCCCTCGACGCCGTATGACCCCTCTACGAGATACATATCTGGTTACGAGCTCTTCTGTAACTTTAGTGTGCAAAAGCATACTGCAATTTGAGTACCACTGCTGTCCTTTAAGAGGTAGGTTCTAGGGTTCTTGTTCTGCACTTTTGAAACTGTGAATCTCTCGGTTGACCAGTTTGGCATGTATGACTTCTCAAATGCTGTCCTGTGTTTTGAAATACATACTAAATCACCTACATTAAATAGCTGTCTGTGCGCAACTAACATTTTAATACGATTGTGTACTGTATCGAGAAGTCTATTATCACGAACACCGATTGGTCTCATTTTTATTGTGCGATGTTTGGTTCAATTACACTGTGCAATTACTCCGTGAAGAATGGGCTACCATTCCCCAAAAAGTCTTCCAGCATTTGACTGAACGTATGCTTGCGAGAGTGGAAGATGTCATCAAGGCTAAGGGTGGGCCAACACCATATTGAATTCCAGCATTACCGATGGAGGGCGCTACGAATTTGTAAGTCGTTTTCAGCCAGGTGTCCGGATACTTTTTGTTAAAAAAGCATCTAGAAAGATCGTGCTTCCAAGGCCCCGATACGTGTTATTATGCCTACTGAGGAAATAAATTCATAACGTTTGAGAATGTTCACCATCAGGAGCGATACCCGTTTGTGGTGTAAACCGACTTTCAATGCCTCCTCGCTCTGTGACCCACTGTGAAGATGTATCGTCCTGTGACTCAAGTTTTACCGGCTACAAATCTTATGACGAGGATAATCCTGCAGTTTGGCTGCTCAGTGAGCTCGAAAAACTTTCGTGCGTGATTGATAATCTCTACAGCGGCAACGTTCAAATGACCAAATCCAAGAAGAATGAAGATTTGTGCAATAACGCGGGTGATTGTCTTATTTGTGGACTGCCATTAGCGGAAACTCCTCTTAGGGATCATTGTAATCTTACGACGAAGTTCGATGGGCAGCTCATAATACATGCAGGTTGAAGTATCAGTTAGCATGGCACATACCAGTTCTCTTTCATAACTCAAGCGAATATGACTCTCACTTTCTTGTTGAGCACTTAGTTGATTTCAGGTGGGAGAAAAATCACGTTAGCGTCCTACCTGAGAGTGTTGAGAAATACATATCAGTCTCCAAACGAATGACGCCAAGAATTAACCTCTGCTTCCTTGACTTGTTCTGTTTTATGCAGGCACTGCTCCAGAAACTTGCTGAAACTCTACATAGGGAAGATATACATATCACTTGTGTTGTATTTCCCGACGAGGGAAAATTTCAACTTGTGACCAGGAAGGGCTTTTTTCAGTATGAGTATCTGGATAGTACAGCTAAACTCAATAAAACTAGGCTACCCAACATAACTGCATTCTCCAGCAACTTTACAGGCGATTGATGCAGAGTATGAGCATGCTGTGAATGTCTGGCGGGAATTCAACATCTAAACTTTAGGAGAGTAAGCACAGCCTTACATGGGCACAGACGTGCGTTTTTTGTAGAAATTCTGGAGCCTATTGCCGAGCACATATTATCTGGATCCCTCCTTTTATTACACAGAACTTGGGTTGTCTTTAGACGCTATGCTTAAGAAAAGGAAAGGCAACATTACACTATCGTCTGTTGCTGAATGTTTCTTTTCTTTGAGTGAAGGATCTGTGGGGGACTTAATTACTGTGTCTATAGGCATCATGTAACTGGATGTCAATAACATATATAGACATGTCAAGCAAGAGTCACTGCCGATTTGGGAGTTTCGATGGTTGTCTGAAGATTAATGCAAGGGAGTGGATCGAAAAATCGAGGGTATGGTGGTTGATTCTCATGTGTGGTATGTGGTGAGCATTTGGACAACCTGTGTATCAGGCCACTCTGCATTGTTGGCAGATGTATCCAAGATGGCAATACCGCATGACGTCATCCAAGATGGCTGTCATGACGACATTTAAGGTGGTGGGAAGTTTGAATTTTGGCAGGGAAGTGACACACCCCCTACCCCAGAAAAATGGTGTGAAGTGGAAATTTCAACAGGATGATGCACCACACCTCGGTTATCTCTACTAACCAAAGAACTTCGTGGGAAGATAAGCCACTTGGACTACCTCCACTAACCTAAGTCACCCGACCACCAGTTCCTCCTACGAACTGGCGACAAGTTTGAATTTTTGCAGTAAACAAAGGTCACTTGGGATTTCGCTACCAACCTAAGAAAATTGCGTGAAGATAGGTCACTTGTATTAACCTAAGTCATCTGACTGCCACCTCCTCGTACGAACTGGCGCCAAGTTTGAATTCCAACTGGATAATGTATCACAACACTGTCATCTCTACTAAGAAAAGAAAATCGCGGGAAAATAGCACACTTGGCCTACCTCCACTAACCTAAGTCACCCGACCGCCACCTGTTCCTACGAACTGGCACCACCTTTAAATTTGGCGGTAAGCAAAATTCAATTTATCTACTAAACTAAGAAAATAGCACGACAGAAAAGACACTTGCACTAACCTCAGTCGCCAGACTGCCAGCTCCTCCTAAGGATTCGTGGGAAAAGGACTTGGACATAAATCTTTATTCAAACAATTCCATGCAGATGTGTTCACTACAAGGTCAGGACTCCAAATGACTTAGTACACATCGCCATCACCAGAGGGCACTTTCACCTGTGACTTAATCCATGATGGCGACACCCAGTGTATTCACCAAGAGCTCCAGACTCCAATTAATGTAGTACATATCGCCATCACCAGAGGGCGCTTTTGTGGCAACAGGTCATGACGCAAGTACCATTATTCAATATGGTGGCATACAATGTGATCATCACGAGGCCTAGTCCATATTGACACCAGCAGAGAGCGCTACTGTGGACTTGAAATGAATATTTGCGAATGACAAACCCACCTGGACTTGGAAGAAAATAGTTAAACGCTCCACCACGATCCTCAACCTACCGCCAAATCCCCTTACCGACACATGTTGGTGGGCTAATGTGTACTAACGTGCACTAACCTGTACTAACGTGAACAGTGCATGACCTCTTCCAAGATGGTGGGGTGAAGTCTTTATATTTGTAGGCAGTGTCTCCACCACGAGCTTTACTGTCCAACTCACCTTGTACACATTACTGCCACCAGAGGTTTCTATCATCCCCCCTACGACCTAATCCCAGATCGTGGTCTGTAGGGATGAAAATGGTGCGAAAATGACTCAGGCTGCACTGGGCTGCTGGGGAAAGGAGTGCACTCTATACATTCTCGAAAATTTTAATTACCTATTGAATATATTTATCACACTGATACAAAACACATGCTTGGGGTCACACCACACAGCCCACAGATCTGTAAACTATCCAATAATGCATAGCACGGCCTACAGAGCTGCTCACAAAATAATGCAACAGACATGCAACCAATGTACGCATACTCCGCCCCCTGCACACTAGAGCTCATTGGAGGCTACCAACAGCCCCATAAAGTGACGTGGCCGTCAGCTGTCAAACCACACACAGCTGCCCACTGGCATGACGCGGATATATCCATTTTCATACCTGACACTAGAGAAATTCCCTCCAAATACGTGTTCACCTAGACGCCGATGATGACGCGATCGGGTGGGAGCGAAGACTTACATACAGAGTGCAGACACTTAAAGCTGTGCCGCGCACCCGTCCGGTCGATGCGGCCGACGCACGTAAAAGTTGCGTCTATACAGTTTACCTTATACCGACGTTCAAACTTGGTTCAAATGGCTCTGAGCACTATGGGACTTAACTTCTGAGGTCATCAGTCCCCTAGGACTTAGAACTACTTGAACCTAAGTAACCTAAGGACATCACACACATCCATGCCCGAGGCAGGATTCGAACCTGCGACCGTAGCGGTCGCGCGGCTCCAGACTGTAGCGCCGAGAACCGCTCGCCCACTCCGGCCGGCTCCACCGACGCCACAAGGCGCAGTCACAATGCCTGAGGCACCTCAGGCCAGCATGGTGTCTTTACCGCTGATGGCAGAATAGCACAGGCTGCTTCCATCTAACAGAACATGTGTGACGTGTTCGGCCGTGTGTACACGCCCCAGCATGGCACACGCTGCGTCTCCCAGTCAAACGTCTGCATGGCGGCTCGCCATCTTACAACGTTCCCAACGTTATTCTTACGTCCCATGGCTTCGACCTCTCGGGAATTGTATAGTGTCCGAGAAATAGTTAACACTCGCTTTCTAGATGTCTCGGCTTGCATGCACGGAAATTCCTACTCTAACAGAACCTGTTTACGAAAATAACATCGACAGCACTCATCCCAGCGCTCCTAACGTCTTACCCTTCCAGATTTCAACATACGCAAACGTTCCCTCCATTATGTAGAGACTCGTATATCCCAGCATAAACGATGTCAATGAATCAAGCATTCTGATTGGCTCTTATCGAATTTGCACGCCGAGTTACTTATGGCGCCGGTATCGAAGCACCATCCACCTATTCTTTCTGGGGCTTTCAGCGGTTATGTTACACAGATCCCTAAATTGCATTGACAGTTAAACCCACAAAATTGTCTCCACATTATCAAATACATTCAATATTCACAAGAATATTGCAAGCCAGGAAGATATTTACCACTATAACTACAATTAAATATTACATTTGCTGCTAAAGTCTGACACGAATCAATATACAGGTAATGTCTCCTCTTGACAACTGTGCTTCAGCATCTATAGCGCATAAAATTTTCCACATAAAAACTCTCTCTCATACACTCGTTGGTAAGGATGTGCTGAATCTGTACATCTCTCACGATGGACTACAAAGTCATCCTCTCTAGTCATGCCATAGCATAAACCATAGTAACTTTACGATGCAAAATATACACATTTTACACCATGCAAGCCAAACTAACTTTACAATACAATATATACACATTTTACACAAACAGTGCACTTATCTTTTATATCTGTACAGCACCCAAAAAAACTATCATATGCCTACACCCACACCGGCTATATGTTACGATGCTCCCCAGTCCTAGGGAAGCACTGTCAGCCTTTCCTTTCTTTCTACAGGTGCAACATTCAGCCATAATAAACTACTTTACACCGATCACCATTTTGCACCAACAACTAAACTTCACAAAGTTGTCTATAGATCATCGATTACACGCGAGACTTGCAAGAACATTGGAGCGTGAAACCGATCACCATGCCAGCAATATATCACAGAGTACCGTGTCGATCTAGTAAACATACAGTTCATATCCTCCACCGTACAAAATTAACCCTTTTACATCAGCGGACCGAAGTCGCTCTCAGAACTGTTCTATAAATTCGGGATCGCTTCCCGTCGACACAACGCATTACTGTCTCGGCTTCCTTGCATGCTTGCTTTTCTATGCACATCTCCAGACTCTGGGATTACAAGAACACACATATTTCCGCCATAATATTATACCATTTTCGCGATACTTCTCCATATCAAGCACTAGGCAGCATCCTACTGATCGCTAACACAACATAATTCCCGAGATATAGACTGTAAATTATTTCTCTTCAAACAAGAAACGTTAGCTATGTGGAGCGTGCTCTAGACCACTGACTAACTAGAAACAAACACATGAAAAATCATATTTCCAACCGCAAATACGGATGTCGCTGATCTAACATGCTCTAAATCTTACATATACTTTACAAGCCAACTATGGTCTTTCCCATGTCTAGAGAACAGGCAAACGATTCTTCCACATGCCAGATGCACATACCACAATTGTTCTTCTCTCAACTAAATAAAGACGCGAAATGTTCAGAAGCACTCGACTGAACACCATACATGGCAGCGAATAACGGTCCAACGCAAACGCATCTCCCTATACAATCTTGTGGAAATTCAGCTTGATCAAGAATGCCGCTCATCTTACGATCGCGATCTCAATTGAACGTCATTCGACAATGAGCGAAGTGTCGGAAATACACCCTACCGAAGGCTCTGGCTCTGGAAATGGAAATCTGTACCTTCCTTACAACTAGACATACTCCTCCCTTTGCTATCACAGTACTGTGCTTCATTTACAATGAAATTGAAACACAGAACGAGATGTAATGTCACGATCGCATTGATAGATCTGACCTACAATCGATAGAATTTCGAAAAATGACGAGCGAATAGGTATAAATTGACCGAATATACAACGAAATGCGGGGAAATTGTGGAAGTCTCCAGCAACAAAGTGGTAGCTAGGAGCACATTTGCTTCCCTCGCCCCTTCTCTTCTGCGTCTTCAGGCGTTCCGCCTTATGGTCCAAAAAATAGAGTTAAAATATTATACTTAATTACAATTATTTACGCATACGTGGCTACTACAAAAATGAATTTTATTTATTTATTATAATATTATTGACGTACAAGTTCCTGACACACTATAATTTTAACTGTAAGTTCCAATCAGTTCACTGAATACAGTAATGTGACTTCTTACAGTCAACATAGTAATAACTGCACAATGTACATCACAAATACGATGCCAGGTGAACAATGAGGCCTAACCACATTAACGTTCACGTGACATTTCTAGCAATTACACTTTTTGCTGCTGCCAAGCCGCTTCACCTTCAGGGCTAACGAAGTAGTTTGCAAAGTCATCTGTTCGCAATATTCCCTCCACGGACAAAACGAGGTGACATGTCCTGTAATCCCTAAATAGTTAACGTATCCTCAAACGACATAAAGAGTATAAAACAATCGTTTCTCCAGCCGATCATGTAGCAGTGGATGTACGTGTATTGGACGTTTTGTCTTCATTCTCCTCCTCCTCCTCCTTAGAAGTACCAACAAAAGTTCCTCCTCGCTCGAGTCCACTTCACTAACTGGCAATACCTGCGGTGTCGCACACTGGTGATCCAGAAGCGTTCACCACAGTGTCCGGTGGTCGCCATTGGCGACCGTCACCAGTGTCCCAGTCTGAAACAGGCCTAAGACGCACTTTTTTGTTCGAAAAATTGCCTCCAAAATTCAGGTGCGTCTTAGCTCGAAATTAATATAAAAACTTCCAGTGTTTGATTTAAAATTCGCCACAGTCTTAAAAAAGAGCCATATTTGCGATGCCGCGGGAAACCTCTCTCTATCTGGGAACATTGGATTCAACTGGCAGCAGCAGTGCACCGATGCGTGGGTTCAAAAGCTTGCTCCATCCTTCCCGCCCTGCCATCACAAACCCAGAACACTGTCTAGCGTATGATGCGTCATTGAATTCTACGGTACCAGTCAACTTTAATTGAAAGTTATTTGTGTTACCGGTAACAAAACAATATTTTTGTTAGTAGCTGGTTTCGCAAAGGAAAAAATCGTATTCGTACGATACAGACTATAAATTGAAAGTAATAGCATATGCAGAAGAACATGGAAAAAGAGCTACTGAGTGGCATTTCGGCCTTCCACCAACAGAAAAAAACCGTTCGCAATTTGCTGGATAGTAGAGAAAAAAATGAGTAAGATTAAACGAGAAAATAGAGGACAACGCAAAATGCTCAAAACTAGAAGATGACGTATTGCAAGTGATCAAGGACATCTTCAAAATGACATTGGAAAATGGCTCTGAGCACTATGAGACTTAACATCTGTGGTCATCAGTCCCCTAGAACTTAGAAATACTTAAACCTAACTAACCTAAGAACATCACATACATCCATGCCCGAGGCAGGATTCGAACCTGCGACCGCAGCGGTCACGCGGTTCCAGACTGAAGCGCCTAGAACCGCACGGCCACACCGTCCGTCTAATGACATTGGAATTTGGATTCAAACACACGCTCGTAAGCTAGCACTACAGAGGAACTTAACTGACTTCTAGGGTGGAGTTGTTTGGTGCTACAGGTTTATGAAGTAAACCAAACACCTCAGAAAATGCCACAAGGGTATGAAGAGAAAATACACTGAAGCGGCAAGAAAATGGTATACGCATGCTATTCAAATACAGAGAGATGTAAATAGCCAGAGTCGGCGCTGCGGTCGGCAAGACGTATATAAGACAACAATTGTCTGGCGAAGTTGTCAGATCGGTTACTGCTGCTACAATGTGAAGTTATCAAGTTTTAAGTGAGTTTGAACGTGGTGTTATAGTCGGCGCGAGTACGATGCGACACAGTATTTCCGAGGTAGCGATGAAGTGGAGATTTCCCCGTACGACCATTTCACGAGTGTACCGTGAATATCGGAAAGCCGGTAAAAAAATCAAATCTTCGACATCACTGCGGTCGGAAAAAGACCCTGCAAGAATGGGACCAACGACGACTGAAGAGAATCGTTCAACGTGACAGAAGTGCAACCCTTCGGCAAACTGCCGCAGATTTCAGTGTTGGGCCATCAACAAGTGTCAGCGTAAGAACAATTCAACGAAACATCATCAATATGGACTTTCGGAGCCGAAGGCCCACTCGTGTACCCTTGACGACTGCATGACACAAAGCTCTACGCCTACTGTTGATGACTGGAAACATGTTGCCTGATCGGACGAGTCTCGTTTCAAATTCCATCGAGCGGATGGACATGTACGGATATGGGGACAAACTCATGAATCCACGGACCTTGCATGTCACCAGGGGAGTGTTCAAGCTGGTGGAGGCTCTGTAATGGTATAGGATGTGTGCAGTTGGAGTGATATGGGATCCCTGATACGTCTAAATACGAGTCTGACAGATGACACGTATGTAAGCATCGTGTCTGATCACCTGCTTCCATTCATGTCCATTGTGCATTGCGACAGACATGGGCAGTTCCAGCAGGACAATGTGACACCCCACATGTCCATAATTGCTGCAGAGTGGTTCCAGGAACAGTCTTATGAGTTTAAACACTTCCGCTGGCCACCAAACATGAATTACTTTTGAATGCATTATGGGATTGACACTGATCTATGTATTACAATTACTTACTATCAAAAACAGTCTTGATCACAATTTATTTATTACGGTGACCGGTTTCGACAACTACTGTGGCCATTTTCAGACCAATGAATAAGAACCTCCTGCTGGACAGTCACCGGCAGAAGGATGTCCTCATTCATTGGTCTGAAGATGACCACAGTAGTGGTCGAAACCGGTCACCATGATAAATAAATTGTGATCAAGACTGTTTTTGATAGTAAACCAAACATGAACATTACTGAGCATATCTGGAATGCCTTGCAACGCCCTGTTCAGAAGAGATCTCAAACTTCTCGTACTCTTTCGAATTTATGGACAGCCCTGCAGGAATCATGGCGTCAATTGCCAACACTACTTCAGACATTAGTCCAGACCATTGCGGCACTTCTGCGCGCTCGCAGGATTCTACATGATGTTATGCAGTTGTACCAGTTTATTATCTTTCCGTCGCTTTATTGTTCATCATCGAAAGAAAAACAGTGTGGAACTAGGCCAAATGGTAAATATGGACGAAACTCCTCTGACATTTGATGTGCAGCGTAACAGTACTGTCGCCATGAAAGCTGCTAAAACTGTAACCATAAAAAAGTGGACATGGAAAAAATGCACTGAACTGTTGTCCTTTTATGTTGTGCTGACGTTACTAAAGTTAATCCAGGGATCACTTTCAAGCGCAAAACAATACCAAAACCTTCTAAAATGCCCCCATGTGTTGTTGTTCATGTACATGATAAGGGTTGGAAAGACGAAGCTGGTATGGAATTACGGATTAACAGAGGTTGGGAAAGATGGAAAGTAGTTTTATTGAAGAAGAGTTCGCTTATTGAGACTGATCAATTTAGTAGTCAGCTGAAAAATTCTGTGAAAGAATAAATGAGACATGGACAGTTGTTCTGGGAGGACTTACTTCACAATTGCAGCGTCTTGGTGGCTTGATAAGTAACGCATCGTAAATGTTCAAATGCGTGTGAATTCCTAAGGGACGAAACTGCTGTGGTCTTCGGTCCCTAGAATTACACCTCCGGCACGAGGGCCGCGCAGTTCGTGACAGCGCCTCAAACCACTTGGCCACTCCGCGCCGCTAAGTAACCCATTTAAAGGGTATGTGACAGAGGAATGGAACAAATGCATGATGGATGAAACCCAACATGAATTCACGTCGAAGGGACCTTCAAAGCGCCCTACAATCAAACAAGTGCGTCAGTGGATAGAACAGTAAATTTGTGCTACGTTTTATGGGACCAAACTTACGCTAAGGACAACACACACACGCATGCCCCCGAGGGAGGACTTGACCGGGGGGGAGGGGAGCCACGCGAACCGTGGCAAGACGCCCTTAGACCGCATGGCTACCCCGCGCACCGATAAAACAGTGGTTGTCTAGAGAGAGACAAGACATTATTGTTAAATCCTTCAAGAAGTACGGCATGAGTAATGCTCTCACTGGCAATGAAGACCGTTTTATATATGAAGAGGACAACGATGACGACGAAGAGGAAGAAGAAGAAGAAGAAGAAGAAAATTCACATGGAAGAATTTCAGGTATTTTTAAAGGTCATTCAGGTCTTATAAGCTAAGAAATTTTTTTAGTGTCACTTTTTAATCGAATAATAAAAATGGTAAAAATGTCATTTTAAAAAAAATGCTTAAAAATAAGTTTCGTCTTATAGTCCGCAGCACCGCAAAGTGCGGTAATTTGGCAACACAGCCAATGTTCAATGGAGTATAGCAGGCGCCCAAAGTCATGTTCCCCTAACTATTTTGAGAGTGTAGTGTTTCACTAAAGACTACCATTTTGAACACTGGTCTGTTGTGCTGGTCTGCTAACTTTGGCTGCACGAGAATAGCAGTTAGGAGAACGCTGTTTCTTTCGGTTTGCGAAGACAGTTTACTTCCCCTAGTGGAGGGGCTTTTCGTTTGTGTGTTCCACTGCTCAGCCTCCCTTTGTGTTCCGGTTCTGCCTGTGTTCTGTTGAACCGTGTTGCGTTTGTTGTCCACCGCAAGTAGGTCAGTCTGTGGATGCAATGTTACGAGCCAGGTCGAAAGACTGTCTACTTGGGCAGGTCCTCACGCAAGCAGTTGCAAAGTATTGCACGCTGAGCTTTGCTTCTAAGTCTTATAATTCGTTGCGGTTTTTGAGGCCAGCAGTAGTCGTGCCATTTTAAGTTTCCTCGTGTGGAATTCGGGTACTGACATTTGGGGGAAGAGGCCAACTCTCATTCCTGCCCCCGAACCCCCGCCACTTTTTTGGATGCGCGCCTTAACTCGCAGCTTTTCTCGTGTAACACGGAGCGTCGAGCGTTGCTCACGTAGCTCAACTCTACACACGTCTAGTGGGAAACAAACGTTAAAACCTGCGAAGATCCCAGCGAGGATCCTCCCCCCCCCCCCCACTCTACCTCCCTGCGACACTCACCCCGCACTCAGCTCGCCCACCCCCATACCTCGCTCACGAACGGGACCTCACCCCACCCACTATAGTTCCCTCACAACGGAAGACCGGAAACAGTACCTGCATTTGCGTATGGAAAATACGACTGTCTTCATAACGTTTTTGTTATCAGTATGATTTTTATATTCTTCATTTCTTTAGGTCTAATGAGTCAAGCTACATTTTATAAACAGAGACTAGAAACAAGATAGTGAAGCTAATGCAAATAGTGCAAGCTGTTTGTGGATAAAGCTTACATTTATCTCTCTACTGACATAACACAGTATTTTTACTGTGCTGTTTTGGTTTGTGTTTATTCTGTGTCTTATAAACTGAAAAGATTTTTTTGGATGAATAAAAGAAATAAACTCTGTTGCCATCTGCGGCATCGTAAGCTTTTATTACCGACACACGTAACATTTCCAACCACATTATTTGCGAAGTGTAGTTTTCCCGAAAGATCATGTCATATTAAGCGATTAATTTGATGATAATTGGCTCACATTATAATTAACAGACAGCACGTTTGTACTTCGCTTTCATTTATTATTTTAAATCATTCTTGATTTTTTGTTCCGCTTGTTGTAAATACCATTAGGTACCGGAAATCCATTTTAAGGTATAGACACTTCTACTTCATCAATAACATACAGTTATAATCGTAGTCGTGTCTGTAAACGTTTACATTAATACCTGAAACTTAAAGTCTGTGCATTATACGTTGGAAATTGTTCATTTTCTAGTTCTCGTTCTAGGAGTAACATATCTGCGACGATGTGTATCATTTTGCTCCGGTTGGGCGGAGCAGCTTGCTGATCAGGGGTGGAGCTTAAGTGGGGTTGGCGGAGACTATGTGTCGGGGTCTTCGCAGGTTTTAAGCTCATGCCTAGTGGGATCCCGGTAGTGGTGGCGAGAGGCGCAGCGCGTGCCCAGGGGCGCACCTGCCCGCTGGCGCGGCGCCGACCGTGAAATCGGATTTCTCGGCAGGCGGTCTCTCCTCTGCCCCGCGTTAGGAGCCGCCAGCCCGGACCAGCCCCGGCACTCCTATTCCGCGTTCCGCGGCCCCACCTGTGCGTCGCTGCCCGCCGGGAATACGTAGCTGGGGCCGCCAATTAAGACCGGCGACAGACAAACGGCCGCCGACTCAGGGGCCCGCTATGCGGTAACCGGCACACCGCTGGCCGCCTTACTCGCGCAGGGGGGGTGGGGGGGGTGGAGGAGGCAGGAGGGGTGACGGCGCTCCGTCCGCCCACAGCTACCGGTTCCCGCTGCGTGACGATGTTATCGTCGGTCAGATTGAATAAGATCGGGGAGAGGCTCCAATCCTGTCTCAGTTCTTTCTCAACCACTGCTTACCATTGTGACCCAGTCAGCATCGCTTCATAAGAGACGAGGGCATCTACAGTAGTGCTACAGGGAAGTGAAATAGGACCTCTGTTGTTCTTATATACCCAAGCGGTCAGAGTGTGCAGCAGTGCGTAGTTGTTTGCTGACGACGCTGTGGTGTACGGAAATATATACAGGGTGTTACAAAAAGGTACGGCCAAACTTTCAGGAAACATTCCTCACACACAAATAAAGAAAAGATGTTATATGGACGTGTGTCCGTAAACGCTTAATTTCCATGTTAGAGCTCATTTTAGTTTCATCAGTATGTACTGTACTTGCTCGATTCACCGCCAGTTGGCCCAATTGAAGGAAGGTAATGTTGACTTCGGTGCTTCTGTTGACATGCGACTCATTGCTCTACAGTACTAGCATCAAGCACATCAGTACGTAGCATCTACAGGTTAGTGTTCATCACGAACGTGGTTTTGCAGTCAGTGCAATGTTTACAAATGCGGAGTTGGCAGATGCCCATTTGATGTATGGATTAGCACGGGGCAATAGCCGTGGCGCGGTACGTTTGTATCGAGACAGATTTCCAGAACGAAGGTGTCCCGACAGGAAGACGTTCGAAGCAATTGATCGGCGTCTTAGGGAGCACGGAACATTCCAGCCTATGATTCGCGACTGGGGAAGACCTAGAACGACGAGGACACCTGCAATGGACGAGGCTATTCTTCGTGCAGTTGACGATAACCCTAATGTCAAGGTCAGAGAAGTTGCTGCTGTACAAGGCAACGTTGACCACGTCACTGTATGGAGAGTGCTACGGGAGAACCAGTTGTTTCCGTACCATGTACGGCGTGTGCAGGCACTATCAGCAGCTGAATGTTCTCCACGGGTACACTTCTGCGAATGGTTCATCCAACAATGTGTCAATCCTCATTTCAGTCCAAATGTTCTCTTTACGGATGAGGCTCCATTCCAACGTGATCAAATTGTAAATTTTCACAATCAACATGTGTGGGCTGACGAGAATCCGCACGCAATTGTGCAATCACGTCATCAACACAGATTTTCTGTGAACGTTTGGTCAGGCATTGTTGGTGATGTCTTGATTCGGCCCCATGTTCTTCCACCTACGCTCAATGGAGCACATTATCATGATTTAATACGGGATACTCTACCTGTGCTGCTACAACATGTGCCTTTACCAGTACGACACAACATGTGGTTCATGCACGATGGAGCTCCTGCACATTTCAGTCGAAGTGTTCGTACGCTTCTCAACAACAGATTCGGTGAGCGATGTATTGGTACAGGCGGACCAATTCCGTGGCCTCCACGCTCTCCTGACCTCAACCCTCTTGACTTTCATTTATGGGGGCATCTGAAAGCTCTTGTCTGCGCAACCCCGGTACCAAATGTAGAGACTCTTCGTGCTCGTATTGTGGACGGCTGTGATACAATACGCCATTCTCCAGGGCTGCATCAGCGCATCAGGGATTCCATGCGACGGAGGGTGGATGCATGTATCCTCGCTAACGGAGGACATTTTGAACATTTCCTGTAACAAAGTGTTTGAAGTCACGCTCTTACATTCCATGATTAATGTGATTTGAAGAGAAGTAATAAAATGAGCTCTAACATGGAAAGTAAGCGTTTCCGGATACATGTCCACATAACATATTTTTTTTTCTTTGTGTGTGAGGAATGTTTCCTGAAAGTTTGGCCGTACCTTTTTGTAACACCCTGTATAGCTACGGGCATTAAGTGACGAATGAAGGGCACGGTATCGTTCAAAGATAGCGGCGCCCCACCAAAGTCGGGAACGCAGCACTTCGCCACCGCAGACAAAGCGATGTCCCGCTACAGTCAGCAACGACGAATGGGAGATGCTAAGCAGAGCCCACGCACGTAGGTGAATGTAGAGTCGGCCCCAGCTCGTGGCATGATGCAATGTACATCATCCAGTAGGACCAGTATTAGTCAAGTATCAGATGGACATGTACTTTTGCAAACGTTCAGCAGTGCACATAAGGAGGAGAGTTTGTGATTATACGCATCAAGAGATGCTTTAATAGTCAACAACAGTTCTAAATTATCAGACACACCTGTGGCAGAGGGTTGTATCAAGTTAAGTAAATTTTTTTATCATTCACGTACTAAAGTGAACTAATATTTCATATGTTCCAGTTCGATGAGCCATCTCTCAGAGCAATCGAAGAACCAACAACTATGGCTCGCCGATTGTTGTTTTGTCTGGTAATAGCGTAGGGGACTATAGTATAGGGATGTAGACAGTGTTACATTTGGAAGTTTGGGTCGGTCCGGAAGGGGTACACAGAGAACCGAAGTGGTTAAGACGAGCGCTCGCCAGAAACGGGATATCTCGGTTCGAGCCCCAGCCCGGCACAAATTTTCGTATGTGACCAATAGATAGTACATATACACCTAATACAGCTGATACCAACATATTCCCATGCAAAGAATTTATTCCGGGTCATCCAGCACTTGTCAAACAAGCTGATGGAAGAATAGAATGCCTTGCCACATACATGCGTATGTTGGGTGTCCCTTTTACCCATTTACTTCATTTAATCTAACATAGCAATTTTATAAGAAGTTCCATAAAGCCGG
This sequence comes from Schistocerca cancellata, assembly GCF_023864275.1. Classification (NCBI taxonomy): domain Eukaryota; kingdom Metazoa; phylum Arthropoda; class Insecta; order Orthoptera; family Acrididae; genus Schistocerca; species Schistocerca cancellata. The sequence goes on from NC_064634.1 coordinate 513,539,539, forward strand.
ATGATGTCAGCATAAAACTCTTGAAACCATCCATCCTGCAAAAACACAGGCATATGCAATGCGATCACGATGTCAAAGTGTGTTCAATATGAGCGTTAATGACTTGCTGTTGACACATGTATCTAGAGGCAGTAACCAACCTAAAAACATGCGATTGATAATAGTTACAATTATCAGTCTTTATGACATAAATACTGACGTAAAGTTGTCCAGTACACTGTCCTCAGTCATCAGTAGAAATACCTGCACTTATACTTGTTACACCCTGCGTAGGCTAGTTAGAAATGACAAGGCATGCATTTTTCATAAAGAGCTTAACAAATAATAATTACCACATAATTAATAAATTTCAAATTTAATGACGTTGGTATTCTAATTGAATGGGAAAAACGAAAAAATAGTGACCGAAATGAGAGACTGTTCGTCTCTTCTTTTGTGTTGCAGTCGTCATTTCTTTTATTTTCAAGAACCAATGCATTCGCACCGATCAGTTCTAGATGTATATCCATCTCTCTACTTCGAAATATTTGGCGTTCTTTCGTTTTCTGTTTCGCCAAGTAGAAACGAACAAACTAGTAGCGTAGTATAAACACGCTTGTTGAAAGTGGTAGTTTGTGACAAAGACGTGATTTCACAGCGATTGTCTAGAAAATTTATGTGCGAGGGCTTTTTGGAAAATAAAGTCTGATAGGTCGCGAAATCGAAACGGCAATGAAAATCCGGTGGAGATTTGTACATACGTGTAGGACAAGGCCTCCAGCATGCGTGTCGATGGCGTCAAGTCGCTCTTTTCAGTTTTGCGCACACAGTGAGCATATAACGACACCTACAACAACAGTGTCTCCTGCCAAGTATGAATGCCTGCTAAGAGAGTTCGCTTGATTTCGTGCAACTTCACATAACGCACCTGTCATGAATTTCCTTCTTCATGACAATTTTCGGCCGCACACTGCAGGGACAAAGAGGACGCCTCAGCAGCGTTTTCAGTATTAAGTGTTTGATCCCCCACCACACAGCCCAAATTTCTCGTGGGTGTTTGAAAGTTGGTACGACTCTACAACAGATGTCGAAGTCGGAGAGCAACTACGTAGAGAAGCAGCTGGAAAATATAGCAAAATGTCGCAAATAAAACATTTTGATTTTCACTGTGGTTTCTATTTCGTGACCGTTCAGACCTTACTTTCTGAATAGCCCTCATATATACACAGCAGCAGCAGCAGCAGCACTCCGTCTTCAGGCTACAAGTGGCCCATCGGGGCCATCCGACCGCCGTGTCATACTCGGCTGGGAATCTCGAAAGGAGGGGCTTGTGGTCAGCACACTGCTCTCCCGGTCGTTATGATGGTTTTCTTTTACCGGAGCCGCTACTATTCGAACGAGTAGCTCCTCAACTGGCATCACGAGGCTGAGTGCACCGCGAAGAATGGCAGCAGGGCATGGCGGCCGGAATGGTCACCCATCCAAGTGCCAGCCACGCCCGACAGCGCTTAACGTCGGTGATCAGATGGGAACCGGTGTATCCGATGTGGCGAGGCCGTTGCGTTCACACATACAGAGGCACAGAGGCATGTGCAAATTCATATCTCTGTTAACATCTTTTCATATCCAGGGGACCTTCCATAGCAGTACACGGAGTTAACTTCAGTCAAACACACGGCTGGTTGACAACCGTTTGCTAACGGGCGGTTATCGTTGGTGCAGAGACATTTTAAACGCAGTTTACCTCTAACCGTGATTGGTTAACTTGCTTATTGACTGAAGGTGGTGCAGTCAGCCATTAATCTCGCGGTTGTCAGTGGTAATAGTATTTTGGTTAAGTCGTGTATGTCAGGGTCATTACTAGAGAAACGTGGGTGTATTATAGATAGGTGCCGACTGTCACTCCTCCTGCATGAAATTCACGAATAAAACAACACTGCTTACCCTCCGTCAAATGGTATGTTCGCTTGCGGAGTCCTGATTTAGTTTAGAATGGACATTGTGGGGAACTTTTTGCGTTCACTTATCATTTTGCTTGCGCTACCTCTGAATGTGATTCTATTGCATCTTAGAACGAGCTGTGTGTAATTTGGGTTGTGTAGGGTAAGAAAAGAGAATACCCCTGGGGTTCTATAATCGGAAAACCAAAAAAAAGGTAAAATCATCAGTTTCGTAAAGTAGTTTTCCTGCATGATCAATTCATGGTTGTTCAAATCGGTCATCTAAGGTGAACGCGTTTGTGATTTGACTTGTTAGTGACTACAAAACACGAAGAGAAACTTTTTACAATTCAACATGCCCACCCCACTAGCATTAAATGGCAAGGGAAGGTGGCACTCGTAGAAAGTACAATGCCTTGGTCTTCAGTTCGCTGACGGAGAAAAGGGAACGTTAAGGTCACAGCACGCACAATATCTTCGTCTTCAGATCGTTTATGGTCGATAAATACGCCGATGCTCACCGCGAGACAGAATGCCTCCTAGAGGCGTTGCAAGCACGTGGTAGCAAGGCAAGTAAGGCAAGGAGTGTACATAAGGGCAGATCGTTGTGGCCCTGCGTCTGGCACGAGCAACTCAGGAACAGTGAAGCTCGTCCGTTGTTCTATGCTACTGTCGTGAATACCTATGGACGGTGACTGAACGATGTTGGAGTCCACGTTTCATTAAAGAACGCCGAGGACGGAGATTTACCCTTTCTGTGAAGCAGGGAAGTCTACAGCTTACAGTAAATTGTTCCACAGCACACTTTTCTGCAGACATTGTTTAACATGGGTCTCTGTAGCAGAAGATGCGCACGTGATCCCAGGTTGCCCGGTCGAATCGTCAGTTACTATTGCAATTGGTACAGAACCATCGAGACTGGACCGTGCATCAATGGAAATTAGTCTCCTGGTCGGACGGGTCACGTCTCTTCTTACATAAAGTAGCTGGTTGTGCAGGGACACGCCGTCATCCAGAGAAACGGCTGCCTGAAACGTGCACCGTCCCACGGACACAAGCCGCTGGGAGCAATATTATGCTACAGGAACATTCATCCGGACTTCATTCAGAACTGTGGTGGCAATCGAAGGCAGCATGACAGTTGCCGACTAAGTGAATATTATTTTTAAAAAATTGTGTAATAAAAAACAGTGTAGCCCACATACAATAACGTTATTTTAAAGAACCTCACCGTTTTCGATCAGTGTTGGATGATCTTCAGAACATTACGGAATAGCAGTATGAATAGCTCTACGATGGCAGTCGTTCTCCACACCATACTAGAACGGTTTAAGCTCCCTGCCACAATCTCCAGCAGTCAGCACGGAGTAACGTTCTGAAGACCATCCAGAATTCATCTAAACTGGTCACCTTCCTTAAAATAAAATTATTGTATCCAGTCTATACTGTTTTTATCATATGAAAAATTGTAACAGTATTTTACAACCACTGTTATTTTCAAGAACTATTGTCAAAAAATTTTAAGTGAATATTATTGCAGAGCACCTTCATCTCTTCACGCTTGTTGTCTTCCTCGACGGTGATGGCAATTTCCAACTGCCCGTCTTACAAAATCAGAATCGTGCTGCATTTAGTTGCTTATCTGGCGAGCGTTCTTTGTTCGGCGTGTCTGCAAGCTAAACATTAAAATGTTATTCCTGCCAAAAATTTTGAGGTGGTGCTATGATGACTAACTTGCTCGATTGATTTCAGGTGATGTGAAGACGCTTGTGTCCTCCAACTGCTACGGAGGAAAATTCTCAAAGCGCTATTTGCCTCAGGTGATGTGAGGGTAAGTTGTACTCGAACTGCTGCGGAGAAAATTATTCTCGCGGCAGATGCGGATGCCGTGTTGTCTGCCTGACGTGTTGTTAGAGGTACAGCTCCAGCTTGAGACAACTGCGGGAATGATCTACCTTCCCTAGAACGCACGAGCAGTGTGATAGCCATCTCTTCGTGCAGATGAGTTCAATATAGCCTGGGAAGACAGAGCGAAATTCTGCACCTTTTGCACCTCTACTATGTGAGTTCGGCCACTTTACCACACCCCATACTAGCATAATCGAATACTGGTGTGACAAGGGTTAGATATAGTGTAATACTGTGCTGTGGAGGCAGCGATGACCGACAGTTAAGCAAAGGATACAAGGCGTAGAGCCACCTTACTATTCGATTTCTGGCATCACGTATATGCGGTGCCCGTGTGAGCCTCTGATCGAGGGTCACCCCTGGGAATTTCCCAGTCTTGGTTCAGGGAATAGGGCCTCCCAGGATGTCGACAGGATGCAGATCTGGCGGCAGCATCCTTCAGATGATGACTACTGCCTGGCTCTTGGCGGTGTTGAATTTCGAGCGCCACTTCGTTGACCCCAAACCCAGTCAGTCGCACCCCATCTGGAGGTAGCGTCTCATCGCCTGGACATTCATGTTTTGGGTAAACAGTGCTGCATCGTCGACGTAAAGCGTCAACTCTACTGGTTCTACAAGTGGTGAACAGGCAGTACACAAGGAGTACAGGAAGGAACACCCCTGCACGTATCTGCCGCTCAGTGGATGGTCCACCGTGTGGGTTCCTCTTAGCAAGGTGGGACCGAAGTAGGGCCCCGTAAGATGTCAGTATCCCAAGCAAAAAGAGTTTGTACATGAGGCCATCGTGCCAGACGAAGTCGAAGGTCCTGGACACGTCGAGAAGTACCGCCCCGAGGTACTCCCTTGTTTCCAGCGCATCCATCGACCGGCGGTTCTGCCAGACGTAGCAGCTGGTCAGTGGTGGAGTGGCTGGTCCGAAATCGAAACTGTTCGTCTGGTACTCACTCTATGAGTAACGTTTTGCATTAGCCAACACCTCCGAGAGGGAGGGAGGCAAGCTGATGCCGTAGCAATGGTTAAGCGTGAATACCGTGTGCCCAGTTCTGGTTCCTGTACTCCTCGATGGCCGCCTTAATCTCTTGCCTCATGTGGTTAACACGGCGTTTCTTGTCTCGTGGGCGGGTGAGCTGTCATTCACGGAACAGCCGGTTCCTCGCTGTGATCGCCTCCAGTATGTGGGGCGGTAGTTGGCGTCAGAAGTCTCGCGGCCGTAGTGGCCGTCTCGGATTGGCTGCATCTGCTGAGAAAGGCCAGTGCTGCGTCAGCCCCCCTTCTTCAGTGTTAGGAGCGTCTTCTAGCAGGTCGCGCTCTTCCGCCCAGCAGAAGCAAAGACTCGTGTGAAGTTATTCTAGGAGCGCTCTCAACATACAACCTAGAGCAATTGGTTATAAAACCAACTCTAGATGGGAACAGATATCTTGGCGACAAACAGACCTGATATTTTGAGGAAGTTAATCTAGAAGAAGGTATTAGCGACCATAATGTCGTTGTGGCTTCTATGTCAGTGGAAGTTCAAAAATACCAAAAAAACACCGTAGAGTTTTCTTGTTTCGGAAAGCAAATAAATGTGTTATTAATGAATATCTTCATAGTCAGCTTCAAGCATTCACCATGGGACACAAGGATATTGAGCATCTTTGGTCGGAATTTAAAGGTATTGTCCACCACTTGCTAGAGAAGTATGTGCCTAGCAAAAATATGGGGGAAGGAAAGGATCCACCTTGGTACAACAAACTTATTAGGAAGTTGCTGAGAAAGCAGAGAATTTTGCACAGTCGTTTTAAACGTAGTCACGATCTGGTTGGTGATATTGGTTCAAATGGTTCAAATGGCTCTGAGCACTATGGGACTCAACATCTTAGGTCATAAGTCCCCTAGAACTTAGAACTACTTAAACCTAACCAACCTAAGGACATCACACACACCCATGCCCAAGACAGGATTCGAACCTGCGACCATAGCAGTCGCGCGGTTCCAAACTGAGGCGCCTAGAACCGCTTGGCCACCGAGGCTGGCCAAACCAATGAGGATTTGCAGAAAATAAATGAGCGGTGTAATGACTGGCAGTTATCTCTCAATATTTTTTTAAGTGTAACCTACTTCGTATAACAAGGCAAAAATCCCAATTAATGTACGAGTACAAAATAAATGCCATGTCTTTGGAAGCGGTAACATGCGTCAAGTATCTGGGTGTGACTATTAGGAATAATCTCAAATGGAATAATAAGATTACACAAGTAAAAGGGCAAGACGGACCCTAGATTGCGGTTTATTGGTAGAATCCTAAAGCGATGCAGTCCTTCAGCAAAGGAAATTGCTTACAATAGTTAGAGTATTGTTCGTCTGTATGGGATCCTTACCAGTCGGGTCTCATTCAAGAAATTGAGAAGGTCAAAAGAAGAGCGGCAAGATTCGTGACTGGTACATTTAGCCATCGCGAGAGCGTTACAAATCTCACAGAAAGTTTGAAGTGGGGCACACTTGCAGATAGACAGCTCGCTAAGCGGAAGGGGCTGCTGATCAAATTCCGAGGATGTACAGCATATATTATTACCACCAACTTTCGAATATCGCAATGATCACTTTTCATAGATAAGGGAAATTAGAGCTGGTACTGAGGCGTTCAGACAGTCGTTTTTCCCTCGCGCGATCCGCGAGTGGAACAGTGGGTGGGAAATATGACTTTGGCACGAATTGTGCCCTCCGCCACATACCGCTTGGCGGCTAGCGGAGCATATATGTAGTGTAGATGTAGATGACAACACGTTTCTCGTCGTGGTAGTCGTGAATTGCCCAGGGCTCTTCAGGAATGCAATGTCGAGCACATCCAGGCATGTGTTGAGGAGTGGGTCGGGTCGAAAGGCCATCATGCTAGAGTCGTTTCAGGAACACGATTGAACGTTGATGTCTTGACCACCAAATCCGCCTGATTTGGAGCCGATGGAACGCTGTCGACGATCAGCTCCAAGCTCACAAACCACCGACGAGTAATTTACAGATATTGTGTGAAGTGTGTCTTTTGCGGCACACCTCCTGAAACCCACCGTTGACTTGTCGAATCCGTGCCACGCAGAATCGCTACTTTACTGTGTTTAAAATGTGCACCAGCACGCTGCTAAGCAGGTGGTAAGTATGTTTCGGCTGATCAGTGTATTTGTTCTGGCAGTACTCTTATACAATAGTCAGAAGTAAATTCCCATCCGCCGAACTAACGGTAAGGAGTTTCTTTAACAGTTTGTGGAAACTGTGCATCAAGTGCCACATTTACTGTGCGGAGAGTGGAGATTTATTAGGAAAATTCACGAATTCTGCCAGAAGAGCTGAAAAACTGAACCATAATTCAACGATTAGTATAAGTAATGAAGAAAACGAAAGAAATATGTTGGAAGATCGTTGGAGACTTTTATGAAATCTTGGGTGCATAGACACTATGACTGACTTCGAAGATGATAATCAGCGACTGGAAGGAAGGCAGAAGTTTATGAAAGGAATTGATCACTTGATATCTGAGAAACAGAGAAGAATTTCTGATTGAGAACACACGATGCGGCAGTTTTTTCTCGTGCCTCAGTATTTGACGTCATATCTTCTGAACTATGTGTCGTACGATGACATATCTTTGTAGTTCCATTCAGCGGAAAATGTCGATACTGTTTGCAAAAAGAGTTGCGAACAGAGCTACTATCAACGAAGTAATAAATTTAAAAGTCTTGCAACATGCGGTAGTTTTCCTCGCATTTAGTATTTATTACGTCATATGTCCTGAACTATGTGTTGTACAGTGATGTAATTTTTCTGGTACATTTAGTGGTGTATGTGAATACCGTCTGTAAAATGTGTCACGAATATAGTGATTAGTAAAGAAGTAATAAATTTAAACGTCATGCTTCATGTAGCAGATTTACTGCACGAACAATGAAAATGTAGTAAGCGATAAACTTTCTTCCCTTCATCATTTTGTGGGTGTCGTCGGCGAAAATAAGTTTGGCAAAGTTTTTAAAGTATGTGTAACGTTTATAGTAAATCTCTTATTTAAGTGTTCTCATTCTCAAATACTGGATGAATAAAACATGGGTATTCTTGCATTGTAGTTTACACTGCATCCTCACCCCTATGATATGCGGCTGCTTCTTACCACCACAGTGATTCTTTCCAGAGAGTGTACCAAGTTTGGTTGAAAGGAGGAGGAAATTCATACAGACATTGAAGTTTTAAAACTAACTGTGACATCTGTTGTCGAAACACAATTTTGTGGAACTTTTTTCCGCTAAGCACAGATTATCCATCATGCTGTACATTGGAAAAAGCTATTAATTGCTTGATAATGTTTCAGTTCCATGATGAATTTAAATAATCACTACAAGAAGAAAAACTAGTACGTGATGATTTTACTATCCGTTATTGCTAATTATGTGAAAACATGATTGTGTGCCCCTTTTGAAGACAAATTACCGTATCTGAGTTCCTGTATTTATTCAAAAATTAGTAAATATGAACTTATCAATTGTCAAGTTCATTCATGCCGCTTTAAAAAACTGAATTTATGGTTCACACTGCCCGTTCTGTTATCTTCACCATATTCGATCGTAATCAATGCTCTGAATAAAAGGATGAAACCTTCCAGTCCACTGAGGCATGAGGCAGAACCATTAGACTAAAATATCAAATGATTTCAAATAAGAAACAAGCATCTAAGACAATAAGAATAACAGCTCTAAATATTTTTTACATAAAATAAGAGTTTTCATTGCACTGATGTCTTTTAGAAAGGATCCCCAGAGTGGTATGGAAATGAAGAATACGTCAATGCAGGACACCTAGTCATGAAACAGAAAGTCGTAAAATGACGTGAGAGTGAGAGGTTTGAAGCTAATGGAGAACTAAAACAGTTTTTTTTTTTTTCAAAATAGTGGAAACAGAAGCAGAGTTTGCTTCAGGTGGCTTCTGAGTATCCTCATATGTTCCCGGAACACAAAAGAGGATTCATCACAGACGGAAATTATGATTTCCTCACCATATTTGCCCCACAAACGTTGTAAACAGTAGCTTCATAGATTGTATTAGCGAAGCCAATACACCAAAATTAACAATTTAAGTCGAAAGTAAACAAGTTATTCTTTATGCAACAATACTTATATTATATTATATGAACAATATTTTGGATAAAAAATTTATAAGATTTTTGTAACAATTTTTTAGTTTTCGCAATTTTTGGACCCTAGGTGCACCCCTTCCGTTTCTCTTGTTTTAACTCAAATTACACAGAACAAATTTTTTGAGCAATAGAAAAAAGGGTTTGTGTAACACAAAGAAAATGTCCAACACAAAAAATAAGACACTATTACACGACTTCCGCAGGTCCAGAGCACAACAAATGCGCTTGGACGTCCAGGTCAGGCAACTTGGACAAATGACGACATTTTTCCGTCCACGGAGTCTCATTTGGCACCGAAGTTCTGAGTCTGAATCACCACATAGTTAAATAGCAGCCTTTAAAACAAAGAGGTACGGCACAGAAGCCGTTGTGCAGCGACGGGGGCATTCATGAAAGAAGGCGAGTGTTACGTAAGGCGGGCGGCGCCCGCCGAGCAGAAATAACGGCTGCTGGACAGAGCGGCGGGAATTAGCACAGGCCGTGATTGAAAAATTCCTCAGCGGTGACGTCAGCGGTAGCGGCAGCTGTTCCCGGCCGGGAGGTGGGTGTGACGTGGCCGGCGTCTATTCGCAGAGCCCGGCGGCGCCGCGATTTGGAAAGGGGGGGGGGGGGGGGGGGCGCGGAGGGTTTATCTCGTCCACAGGCTTGCTCGCTCTGACAACCTGTCATCATAAAAGGCGCATTGACATCGGCCGTATTTTACAGCAACGTGTTGTCTAAGTAGTGTTGCTGACAATTGGTGCTACTTGGCTGCAATATAGAGGAATATTTCTGTACGACACAGCAGTAATGGTGTATGACTGCGTGCTGTGACAGGTAACTGGCGAGGTACGGCCGGGTTTTTCCCGGTGTTAATCAAAAGCATTGGCATATTGTGTCAGCAGGCACAGCTTTTCTCTAGAAAAGTGTAGCGTTCCAAAGGATTGGAAAAGGGCACAGGTCATCTCCGTTATCAAGAAGGGACGTCGAACAGATGTGCAGAACTATAGACCTATGTCTCTAACGTCGATCAGTTGTGGAATTTTGGAACACGTATTATGTTCGAGTATAATCACTTTTCTGGTGACTAGAAATCTACTCTGTAGCAATCAGCATGGATTTCGAAAAAGACGATCGTTAGAAACCCAGCTCGCGCTATTCGTCCACGAGACTCAGAGGACCATAGACACGGGTTCCCAGGTAGATGCTGTGTTTCTTGACTTCCGCTAGGCGTTCGATACAGTTCCCCACACTAGTTTAATGAAGAAACTAAGGACATATGGACTATCAGACCAATTGTGTGATTGGATTGAAGAGTTCCTAGATAACAGAACGCAGCATGTCATTCTCAATGGAGAGAAGTCTTCTGAAGTAAGAGTGATTTCAGGCGTGCCGCAGGGGAGTGTCGTAGGACCTTTGCTATTCACAATATGCATAAATGACCTTGTGGATAACATCGGAAGTTCACTGTGGCTTTTTGCGGCTGATGCTGTAGTATATCGAGAGGTTGTATCAATGGAAAATAGTACTGAAATGCAGGAGGATCTGCAACGAACTGACGCATGGTGCAGGGAATGGTAATTGAATCTCAATGTAGACAAGTGTAATGTGCTGCGAATACATAGAAAGATAGATCCTTTGTCCTTTAGCTACAATATAGCAGGTCAGCAAGTGGAAGCAGTTAATTCCATAAATTATCTGGGAGTAGGCATTAGGAGTGATTTAAAATGGAATGATCATATAAAGTTGATCGTCGGTAAAGCAGATGCCAGACTGAGATTCATTGGAAGAATCCTAAGGAAATGCAATCCGAAAGCAAAGGAAGTAGGTTACAGTACACGTGTTCGCTCACTGCTTGAATACTGCTCAGCAGTGTGGGATCCGTACCAGATAGGGTTGATACAAGACATAGAGAAGATCCAACGGAGAGCAGCGCGCTGCGTTATAGTATCATTTACTAATAGCGAAAGCGTTACGGAGATGATATATGAACTCCATTGGAAGACTCTGCAGGAGAGACGCTCAGTAGCTCGGTACGGGCTTTTGTTGAAGTTTCGAGAACATACCTTCAACCAGGAGTCAAGCAGTATATCTCGCGAAGAGACCATGAGGATAAAATCAGAGAGATTAGAGCCCACACAGAAGCATACCGACAATCCTTCTTTCCACGAACAATACGAGACTGGAATAGAAGGGAGAACCGATAGAGGTACTCAAAGCACCCTCCGCCACACACCGTCAGGTGGCTTGCGGAGTATGGATGTAGCTGTAGATGTAGAGATGTAGATGTGTCGACAGATGGGAGCCAGTCATTTGGAAAGTATTCAGGGAGACCCATTTGTTCAGATGTCCTCTAACTTCGTGACAAAACACAAGAGTGTCTTCTTGAGAGGAGAAGGATAGCAGACACTTCGCTGATCTACAGTAAAAAGTAATACTGGTTCCTTGTTCAGGTACTTTTTTTTTCGCCCAATTCTGAAACCTGTAATTCAGAAGCTTCTCTCGACGGGTTGAAATCTCTGGTAAGTTCATTTAACCTACCCTGGCTGAAACGTTGAGTAATTGATGACATACTCTCGTAATCACTGTACTCTTCTTTAGCATTAGAGGAAGAACACTCGTCCCCGTAGAGATGTGCTAGCTGGTGAAACGCGATTGGCACCCGCAAAGTCCAAATAACCCAAATCATCGATACGTCGAATTTTAACTTTTTCTTCTCCCGGTAGTCCGTTGTCATACATGAGCTGTACACGTTTTACAGAAATGACGAGGTGCCCAGGCTTTACCTTAATTACCAAGCCTAACATTGAAACCTCGAAACTTTTTACTAAGTCACTAAAAGTTTTTTGTGTTTTCTGTAGTTACGTATTCTCTGCGTGTGTAGCAAAGCAGGTCGAAATGATTTACGCAACTTACGCTCGAATTCAATCTATTTTTATTCACCAACAAAAATACAATGGTCTCTAACACAGTGCGTTGTAGGTTAACTTTGTAACGAGTCTATACTAAACACAAATTTCACGCGAGGCGAAATTCGCTGTACGGCAAGAAATCATAAACTAATCTGAACTTCACCACTGAAGTTTATTCAAATTACTGGTGGATTATCCTGGAACCAACTGGACTGAGAATAGGGGCGAATGTAACGGAATCAGTCCTTGTATGTGTGATTTATACGTAGCTGCACAAAATGGAGCTGAAACTGCGCATTTCGTCATTTTTTTTTTAATCTACAGGATTAGAATAGATGGAGAGAAATGGAGTTCTTACTTACATTCAGCGACCGATACACTGCATATTGTAAAATGAGTTCTAAAACCGAAAGCACGAAGAAACATGTACCTTGTAGAACAGTGTTGTAAGCCCATCTAACTTACGACACCCTTGCATAGCAGCACATCTCAGACGCTTCGATTCTTTTGTTTTCTGGTTTTCCCACAATCTGCAGTTCACTTGTATACAATGCCGTGCTCCAAACTATGTTCTCGGAAACGTCTTCCTAAATTAAGGCCGATATTTTTTACAAGTAAACTCGTTTACGCCAGCAGTATCCTCCTTGCCTGTGCTACTCTCCTTTTCTTGTTCTCTTTGCTTCGTCCGCCTCTTTTATTTGGTTCCCAAAGTAGAAAAGTTCCTTCACTTTTAATTACTGTCGGCCATAATGGCTAAGTTTGTGAACCGTGACTGTGTGGGATAATTATTTATTTCTAATTTCTACTACAAGTCACTTCTTTATTTTTTGTTTTATGATTAATTAACATAATACAACGCGTTTCGAACATTGTTCTGTTAATCTTCAGGCGTTTAAAAATACATACATACAGAGAAATGTTACTTAAAAATGAACCGTCTTAAACTAGACTAACCTAGAAATCTTTGCCCATTGTTTGTTACTGTAGTGGCTGGTGTGGCATTGGAGAGGGGGGGGGGGGAGGAGAGCAGTGGATGGCCAGAAATCGATGTCAGTGATGTCTTCTGCTGGTTTTTTCCCTTGTGGTTGACTATGTATGACATCACAGCCTGCACTGGATGCAGATAGTTTTACGTCAGTAGTGCGTTCCGGAAATAGCGTGAAAGGCTTATGTATGACAGTTGGACACTTACGATTTCATCACCTTGCAACTTCACTTGTATCAGTGGTGTAATGGCGGAGCTCCATGCAAATCATCCAGATTTGCATGGAGACTACCTCAGAATGATTCTACATTCACAAATTTAAACTGTGGTCATCAGTTACTTGTCTGCTGGTCACCTATTGATAGAACTTTTTGTTCTGTGGATACATGTCTAACCAGATGACTCAGTGAGCAATAAAGTATCAAAAATATTTCAAACAGATCAGACTAATAGTAAACAGTGTAGCTGTCTGTTTGTACTGCAATGTTAGTCCCCCACCTAGTTATTTGAGGTCTCAGACGTACCTCATACATAACACCTACCACACTCATTCGCCCCTCACATACTCCAGTTATCCTTAACCCAGAAACTTTATTATGCATGACTACTTATTACCTGTGGCCATCCACCCTTAAATTTCTTATTTTGATGTGGAATGTGACTCAAAATTTAAATATGGAAAATTATTAGTCTTAAATAAAATGAAAAGATGAAACATGACCGTTCTCTAATATTACAGTTTCGTTATCTGCTCTTTCTGTCCAAGATTATTATGATATGAACACAATGACAAAGCGAGAGGACCAGCGGTATTATGACTTATCTCTATGTTGAGTTCTTGTGACCAGAACATTTACTGTTAACTTCAAAAACATGAAACTTTAGAACCAATTAGTAGTATCACTTCAGTTAACTTAAAGCAATGATTCTACGGTGATCTACATACTTTTTTTGGAGCGGTATTAAACCGTCAAACAAGCAACATCACAAACTGGTCAACTTTAACTACTTTACATGGAATTTTCTTACGTGATGTGCTTTTACATTTACTGAATGATGGAAATGGTGCAAGGTGGATTGAAGCAGTATCACCAGCAAACATCATAAAAACAGAGCATACTCGCGCTACAAGTTGTATCCGCCAGGAATATGGACTACTACAACATCTAACTTTAACATCTGTATCAACATAAAAACATGATCAAATGTGTGTGAAATCTTATGGGACTTAACTGCTAAGGTCATCAGTCCCTAAGCTTACACACTACTTAACCTAAATTATCCTAAGGACAAACACATACACCCATGCCCGAAGGAGGACTCGAATCTCCGACGGAACCAGCCGCACAGTCTATAACTGCAGAGCTTTAGACCGCTCGGCTAATCCTGCGCGGCTGTATCAACATAAAAATAAAAAATAGTTTACATGAACTGAACAGAACATAAAACAAAAGTATAAGGAAACATTAAAGTACAGACAACATGTTGTGCTACATTTGAATTTTTATGAAAATGGTAACATGTAAAACAAAAAAACAAAAAAGAAAAAGCGTCTGTGATGAGACATTAAGAAGTTATGTGAAAATATTACCGTGTAAAACAAAATATGTTTGAGAAGACATTACAAATACCAACTTGTGTGGAAACGTGAATAAAATCGTACAAATTAAGGCTTAAATCAATTCTGAAAAAAAAAAAATTAAATGGCAACTTGTACCTAAAAAAGAATCTTTTCTAGAATTGGTCTTTCCGAACGTAAATGAATCTTGTCCAAAAACGTGCATAAAAACATTATGGTAACATATCTGGAAATAACCAGACAAAACGTCAAAATTAATAGTGAAATTCAGCGATGGCAGCATGTGCCCAAACTTTATAACAGGGTAAAGGTAACTATTGCCCGACCCAAAACAAACTTGTGGAACATATAGTTAGAGTGGTAAACTTAAATACAAAAACTACCCCAAAACATCAAAAGTAATAGTGAAATTCTGCAATGGCAACATGTACCCAAACTTTATAATGGGGTAATGGCAATTAGTGCCCAAAACAAAACAAACTTGTACAAATATATAATTAAATTGTAAACTTAAATACAAAAATGACCCCAAAACATCAAAATTAATAATGAAATTCTGCACTGACAGCTTGCGCCCAAACTTTATGGAAGCTTGACTGATAAGTTTGCAGGTAATCGTTTACTGGACTGACATTTGGTCCTACGAAGTCGGAAGAGAATTGTTTCGTTATGAAAGGTGCTCACTGTTGAGGTCTTTTAGCCATTCAGGGGGCGGGGCTAGTATCGCCTGTAGTGGGTGTGCGTGGTGACCGTGCCACAGCCTCTATTATCCATGTAAAACACCGTGAGGTGAGCCGCCACCCTGTGCCAATTGTTCGGCTCCGCCGAAGACCTGGGCCGCCCAGCTCAGCTGTGCGCCAAGTGAGAGCTCTCGCTTTCAACGCGGCCGCCTATACCAGGTCGAGGGGAATCCTCGAGGCCTCCACTGTTCTTTCAGCTACGCTACCACAGCCGTCTAAGTGTTCAGCTCCAATACATTCACGTATGTGAAGGGGTTGAATTACGTGAAAATGACAAAACTACAAAAATGACTTGAGAATCTCTAAGTTAAAAACTAAACTGATTTAATTTATAAAAAAGTCTTGAAAATAGATTTTGCTACAAACAAATCTTACATCGTCCAAGTATTACATATGATCTTACTGATTAAGAAAGTATACTTAGTAAAAGTATAAAAAAACACAAGGTGTGGATACTCCATTCTGCCGCATTCATACATACATGTCAATGTGTTAGTGTTATATACCATGCAAGTCATGCACACAAACTACTAGTTAGTCCTGTTCTATGGAAAATTAAAACTTCCTTTCATAACACTCTTGCTGTCTAATGTGCAGCTACGCCATTGGTCAGAATAGCTATCCCCACTGCTTCCTCTGCTCAAAAAACACACCTAAGTAGCCCAGTGTCCCCAAACACAACCAAATTATGAATTTATTCTTCAAAACAAAATTATTTAGTACACAGTTTACCTTAACAACGATGATATTTAACAAAATTTCTTCCCTGACGTGTTTACTCAAACATATTCCTGACTTGCACAGTTGTACATTTTACATTACAGATTTACACTTAAAATTACATGTACCTTACAACTGAAAGCCAAAATAACTAACTTATTAATTACTACACATTTATTCTTGTTATTCTACGTATGTCTTTAAGTGGGTGACATGTTATACACCAAGATATTTTCCTGACTTCAGACTTTCGAGCTCAACAGAATTCGCATTGGCCATCCTGCGTACACGTACAGGTCCATAGTAGGCCGGAAAGAATTTATGACACAGCCATTTCTGCCAGTGAGGAGACGGTGGGATTTCACGAGGACTTTCCGGCCTATCAGAAATTCCCTTACTGTTACCTTTTTGTCTGTTTGTTGTTTGCGTCTCTGTCCTGCTATCTTTCTATGTTGGAGCACCTGACGAACGATTTCCTTGTGCCTAAGTCTGGGTCTTGGTGGAAAGTCTACAATGTCGCGTATTAATTCCGGAGGGTGCTTGTTGTTTAGCACTGTCGTGCCGTGTGGCAACTCATTGATTGCGTCTTGGAAGTTTCACAACTGTACGTTTCAGGTCGCGTGTTCCTTAGCGCAATACACTCTGCACAGGGCCCCCAGGTCCTTCACAACGCGCTCTCTTGGATTGGAACGAGGATGTAATTGCTGATGTATGTCAGTCTGATGTTATACTGTTGCAATATGTCCTGCCACTTGTGTGAACGGTATTGTGGAACGTTATCTGATAGCATTCGTTCGACGGGCCCCACTGCAATGCGTTGCTGATGGACGTACCTGTTGCCTTTTTTAGAGATGTCAGCGTCACAGACTTAGACGTCAACTCAATTACAACCATAATGTATGTATACCCTCGTGATGCTCTAGGCAGGGAACCCATGAAATCTGTCGCTGCTGTTTCCCGCAATTTAGAGTGAACAATCGGTTACATTGGTGACTGCCTGCGTACCGTAAGTGTTTTGACACTTTGACAGTGCTTGCAAACGCCCAGTACTTTGCGTATTCTCCTATCCATCTTTCGAAAATGACACAGTTTCTTCATCTTTAAGAAGCACTTTTTCGGAACAAAGTGAGCACTGCTGAGGTGCCTATACCAGATCACTTTGTTTACAATGTCATCGGGCACACACACTACCCAGACGGTCCTATTAACCTTGTGCCTGTAGAAAAGCACTCCCTTCCTGAGAAGGTAATGATGCCTGAGCTGCGTCTGTGTCCTTTCACAGTGGGGAGGTGTGGGTGCTTATCTTGTTCCGCCTGTATATTCCTCATTGATTCTCTATTACAAAGTTTTCGAATGCCACCTTTTTGATACACTAAATCGAGAAGGGTTCGTCCTCAGCATCTCTGCCCTTCCGATTCTTGGCTCCGACGGGAGACCGAACAGTGCGTCGGCGATGATGTTTGTGGGGCCCGAGACGTAGTTCGATGTGAAGTCATACTCCTGGAATATGGAAATCCACCATCTCAGTCTGCCTGTCGTCAGCTTTGGCTTGTGGTCTGTGTCTTTTGCCCAAATAATAAATATCTATATTTCTGGAATTCCCGGACCGCCGCCAGATCTTCCAGTTCTTTTACAGAATACTTTACTTCGTACTTCGAGAGCTCTCTGCTTCCGAAGGCGATGTTTTTGTGTGTCATCCTCCCATCCTCCATGTATTTCTGAGAGATGACAACACCGAAACCTGTTTATGATCTGTCTGTGACCCTGCAGAAGTTTTCCGACAGGTTCGGGTGTGACAAGATCGGGGTTGCGACCAAACCTGCCTTTAAACTGTGAAATTCGCTGTCCGTGATCTCATCCCACACAAATGGCATTTTCTTGCCAGTCATGGAACACAGTTTTGGGGTGGCAAATTGTTCTACATAAATTAACTTTTTATAAAAATTGACCACTCCCAAAAATCCACGGAACTGTTTCTAGTCTGGGGTATGCTGAATTAGGCTATCGCCACCTACTTTTCTGGGTCTGGTGATATTCCATCACCTGAAATTATATGCCCCAAGAAAAGTACCTGATTGGCCCCTATACTGGACTTTGTAACATTAACACTCACCCCACGTGCTCTCATCTTGTCTAGCAGTGCACCAAGTACTTCGTTGTCCCTACTACAATTGCGTTCTCCTATGAAAATGTCATCCACATAGCATGTTATCCGTTCACGAAGATTATGGTCCAAAATCGTTCCCAGAAAGCGAATAAACGCTGCAGAGGACACATTTAGGCCGAACGCAATGAAGGCTGTGTACTTCCGACACTCCAGCGTCAACTCAGTCAGTCAAAAACTGGACCGAAGATAAATGAATGTGAATACTGAAACGCCATGGAAACGCTGTTGTAGCTCCTCCAATTTCTCTGTCCGGTCAGTTTCCTCTACAACGAATGTGTTTATCTGGCGTGAGTCGAGGGCAAGGGGGATACTCCCATCTCGCTTATCCACGAACCGCACCGGGCTAGCGGATACTCCCATCTCGCTTATCCACGAACCGCACCGGGCTATTATATGTTGTTGTTGTATATTCTACTATACCATCGTCTATCATTTTCTACAATTCCAGCTGTACTTTTTCTCGATACGCCAGAGGAATAGCGTAGGCGGTACCCGAAATGGTTGGTGTTCTTTTACCTGGCACCAGTACTGAAATCCTTTGAAGGACCTAGGTTTCGGTAGAAATATCTCGGCGTTGCGCCTGAGTATTTCCTCTAATTTTGCCCTATCTCTCTCGCCCATTTCATTTAATTTATTTAATTTTTCATGGTGGACTTCACACATTGATGTATCAACCTGGGTATTGTTACTTAGCCCTCGATTGTAGCGTGAACGTTTGTCAATTTGTTCATTATCCTGATTCTCCAGTCTTAAACAGTGGTACGGAATTTGACCTTCTGCGACTTCGCCGTCAAACCGGATATAGATATCCCCACGTTTTCCTAATACAATGGTTCCTCGACCCATGTCCATTACTGCCTTCTATTCTGTAAGAAAATCCATTCCTAGAAGGACGCCTGTAGTCAAGTTGGGCATGACAAAAAGATTTGCCACGAGAGGGATACCCTGGCACATGAACTCTAATCTTATCAGACACGTTATTTCCGTGCTTCTGCCCAAGATCGCCCCCCGAATTCTCGTCCTCTGAATTTTTGTTATTGGTGCATTTGCATGTGTGCCACATGACTTATATAGCTCCTCTGAGATAGCGGTTAGCTGACTCCTACTATACAGAATCACTTTGACTGTATCGTCCATAATTATTATATCTACTACGGGATATAAATCATGTTTTTGTTTGATTTCCGCTTCTTCCATCAGTAGGTCCCCTACATCATCATAATTTAGCATTCTAACGCGTTCAATGGCTCTGAGCACTATAGGACTTAGCATCTGAGATCTTCAGTCCCCTAGAACTTACGACTACTTATACCTAACTAACCTAAGGACATTACACACATCCATGCCCGAGACAGGATTCGAACCTGCGACCGTAGCGGTCACGCAGTTCCAGATTGAAGCGCCTAGAACCGCTCGGCCACACTGGCCGGCGAGTGTGACTGTTACCGGTTTGGTATCCGGAAGGAGGGGTAGTCACATCTGCTTTCGGTCTTTGTCAATTATGCGTGCTGTGCGGTTGTTGCACTCGCCCTGGGTGTGGCGGGCGTATCTCAATAACCTATTCATCCTCTTGTGGTTGGTGCGGTACGTAATTGTTCTGGAATTGGTTCCCGTGTGCATGGTTACCGCTCCAATTTCTGACCTGTTCATTTTGGCTGTTAAATATATTATTCCGGTACTGGTTATTATCCCTACGGTTACCGTTCCATTTGCCATTTTGTCTATTGAACATTTGCCCATTATACTGTTGTCGATTATAATTACCTCGCCAATTATTTCGCCCCCGGTTCCGATTATTTACCAGATTATCGTTTCTACTATTCGACTGATTGTTACTTTGCGCCTGCTCGCCCTCTGTTCTCTTTGTGTTTAAGCTCGGTCTTTGTTTTTTTTTTTTTTGCGTTATCAGAAATGCTACTTCTCGTAGTATCGCTCGAAAATCCTCAATGTCATCCCCACATTTTCCTACAAGGACATGTTGGTACCCTGGCGGCAGTTTCATAAAACACAGTCGGACTATTTCACTGTCATTGCAAATAGTTATTTTTCTTAACCATTTGGTCAAAGAATTTTATTGCGCTCTTAAAGACTGACCCTTCCATGTCTCTATGCATCATTACTTCTTGTTTGATCTTGTAATTTGATACTCTCAACCAGTACCTCTTCAAGAAAGCATTACGGAATTAATCGTACGTTTTGCATGACTGTGTCGCCTTTCTCATCGTCTCTGCACACGAAATCCATTGTTTTTCGTTTCGGCCAATACGGTGGTACTGCTTCCGCGAACTGCTCCAGGAAACTTCGAGGATGGAGCGCATTTCCTTCCTCTGTCATAACGTCGCCGTGGTATGCAGTTGGAAACTGACTGCATCATTGGCTATTTATTTCGGTTGTTTCCCTGCTTCCCGTACAAGGTACAACTTCTTTCTATTTCTTTATACTTTGCTTGTTGATTTTCGGCAAACAATTGCGAGAATTGTGTCTTTTCCTCATCTAACTTCCTGATACGTGTATGTATTCTGTTGAATACCCTTTTGCCTGGTTTGGCAGTCGTGCGTGTCTGCATCCTAGTTTCTTGTGCAATTTGCTTTGCACTTTGCGCTACTATTTGTGCTTCTTGCTGTCGTTTTTGCGCTTTCGCACCCTCAGTTTTCATTTCTTCATGGTAACTTTTCATTTGACCTTGAATTCTATCCATCTTTGTTTGCAAGTCAAAACGTGTTTTAGTTATCTCATTTCTCGATTGGCTGACTTCAGCTTGTAATTCAGTGCCTGATTTGGCTAATTCACTGTGAGTTTTATGTTGTTCAAAATCCATAGCTAACACCAAACCAGTAATAGGCCGTTTCACTGTTTTCAATCTTCCTTTGACACTTTTGGTGGACTGCTCACAAATTATCTGTAAGCTTATTTTCAACCTCCTGAACCAGGTGTGCAGACGAGGAGGAACAGTAAAAGAGAGTGTGATACTGCGTAGCTGTGACAAATGATCAGTTATCGTCATGCGGAATGTGTTGCAATTTACAATCCTAATCTAGCTTCAGCCGTTTTGCTACCCTTAATTGCATCAACTTTTTAAGGGTTATTTTAATTTGACATTTACTGCTAAAATGGAATGTGATTTTACAGCTTAAATTGTGGTGTCACCGCCAGACACCACACTTGCTGGGTGGTAGCCTTTAAGTCGGCCGCGGTCCGTTAGTATACGTCGGACTCGCGTGTCGCCACTATCAGTGATTGCAGATCGAGCGCCGCCACACGGCAGGTCTAGTCTAGAGAGACTCCCTAGCACTCGCCCCAGTTGTACAGCGATGGTTCACTGAGTACATACGCTCTCATTTGCAGAGAGGACAGGTTAGCATAGCCTTCAGCTACGTCATTTGCTACGACCTAGCAAGGCGCCATATTCAGTTTCTATAATGTATGCTGAACAGATAATATTGTGAATCATGTACCGTCAAGAGCGACGTTCATCATTAATGGATTAAAGTTAAGTATCAAGCTAAATACGTTAGCTTTCTGAATTCTAATTCCTTGTCATGTTCCAGACCTCACGTCAGTATTGTTCTTCCCTCCTCACACCAGCCTGCGTGAGCTAAAACGCGTGCATTTCGGCCTCCACTAGTAACACGGTGTTGGCTCTTCTGCCAACACAACATAAATTATGTTCTAAATCGTATCATTTTGTCCTTATTTCTGCTTCGCAAACCCATAAAATGCCTTAAATGTATATGCTACTGCATCTGTTACGACTGGCTGAATCCATTTCTTAAAGTCCAACAAACTCTCCCACTCCTTTCTGTAAGTCTGTACGTAGTGTGGTTTCGGCATGATGAGATAACTGACAATCACAATTATGAAGTACACTATATACCTGCAACACTCATTGCTGACACGCAGTGTAAACGAGAAACTTGACACAACAGTGTTGTTGTAACTTGTATTGCGTTTCCAAGCAAGTGCAACTGCCTTACTGGAATCAAGGCACTTAGTTCTGGTGTCTGGGATTTTGCAGGCAGGGAAACAACCGAGTACATAAAAACGGTGCATCTTCTTCTTCTTCTTCTTCTGCTTTTACGGCCTCATTGGACCACTTCAGTCAATCATTTCTGGTCCTCTTCTTTGGTATTTTCCCCTTCCGAGTGGCCCAGTATCTCTTCATTCGTTCCGATGCTTTTCGTCGTTCCTCATCTGTAAATACCCTTTTCATTGTATGTCGTTTGTCAGTTTTTGGTTTAAATCTTATTTCTGTGTCCCTCAACTTCTTTAAATTTGGCGTTTTGTTCTGCAAATCATCCAGAGTTATTTCCAGTTCTTCCATGTCCTCTCTTATTTCCTTAAGCCATCCTCCTTGTTGTTTCAAATTCCAGAGTTTCTCAATAATTTTCCTTGATAATCTGGTTTCTGGTGTCCTCAGAATGTGACCACAAAAAGAGATCCTTCTCTTTCGTATAGTATCGGTGATGGGCTCCAGTTCTCTGTATACCACTTCATTTGGAACTATCCGCCATTGCCCAGCTTTTTGATATTTCTTATTTATGCATGTTCTAGCAAGTCTTCTCTCTACTTTTAAAATTTTGTCAATTCTGTTTTTCTGGGTGACTTTAAAAAGAGTTTCACTTCCGTATGTAACCTCTGGTTGAACCACCGTCTTGTAGTGTTTTAATTTTGTTTTAATTGATAGACATTTTTTATTGTACGTAGACCATGTTAGTTTTTGAGCTTTTATCATTTTATTAGTTCTTGCTCGCCATGCAGGTTTCTCGTCCAATTTATGTGTTATAATTTCACCCAGGTATTTAAATTGTTTCACTATTTTAATTTCCCTATTGTTCACTGTGATGTGATCCTTTACAAGTGGATCCGTTACCATTATTTCAGTCTTTTCAAATGATATCTGGAGTCCTAATTTTTGTGCTATATTTTGTAAGCATGTTATTTGTTTCGTGGCTTCCTGAATATTATTAGCTAGTAATGCTAGGTCATCAGCAAATCCCAAGCAATTTAGGTTTATTTTATCTTTCTTAGTTCCATATTAGTGCATATTATGATGTCATTCCACTAGAATGCGCATTCAGTGTCAAGTACTAACACGCCACCCATGCTTTTAATAGCTGTTGTATCACGGAGGAAAAACAATGTCAAAAAATACCTTTAAATTCATAATAAAATGGAAGGTTGTATCTTTTTTTAGTTGTTATTGCGAAAATTATCGAATGATAAAAGTGGCTAGATCACATCACAATGATGACTAGTTATTCCAGAACCAGACATTTTTCAAAAACAGTACACAGCTGCCACATCAGGAAGGCTAGACCTAGCCACAAAGTGGCCAGGCTGGCGACACTTGGGCGCGCTCACGGGCTGCCGGATCTCTCACGCAGGTGGCGGCAGCTGCAGCTGCGGCGGCATCTGAAGGTCCCAGCGCCCTCTCGCGGCGAGGGAGCTGCCGGCAGGCCTGGTGCCACCTGCTGAGCAGGGCGCACCCTACCACTGCCGCACAACTCTCACTAAAGTCATCAAAGAATATCGTCACTGGCAACTTTTCACATTAAAAATTATCACTGATAACTTTTCACATTAAAAGTTTATCCTGCTCCTGATCCTCCTGCTATTTGCGACATTGATTCTTCGATGTATAAATTGAACACTAGAGGTAAAAGACTACAAATCCTTAATCCTTCTCATCCTCTGATCCTCTGTTATGCCAGTCCCGCCTGGATATCTGCCCCCCCCCCCACTCCCCCAAATTCTGTAAGTCCCTCCAGATCCTTGAGCGTCATGCACTCCGCCTCGCCTTCCGTATACGCCTCCCGTCCCCCACGCGGATCCTCTATGACCTGATTCCTTCCCCCCCATCTGCTCCTGTTCCTCGAACATATCCGCGTACTCCACACCTCCCGCCGCCTTGGTCCCACTCAGCCCCTGGTTGCTCCTCTCCCATCCCCGCCCCCTGCTACGCCTTCACTGTTGTGTCCCCCTACCCTCCATCTCTACACCCTTCATCTCCTTTCCCAAGGTGGCTACCATCAACTACCCCTCCCAGATGATGCCCTGTCTCCCTCCATTTATCCCTCCTATCAACTCTGATCCTCACCCCCCCCTCCTTTCCACCGTCCTTTTCCTGGGCTCCCTCTCCCCCCCCTTCCATCCTCTTATTCCCCACCTACCCTCTCTCTGCCCCCTCCTCTCCCCCTTTTGCATTTCCCTCCTCTGCTTTTTCTCATCCCCTCTCGCGTCTGCACTGCCCCTCCCCCCTTTTGAGTCCTCTCCCTCCTTTGGTTCCCCCCTTTCGTTTTTCCTCTCCTCCCTCCTTGTTTCCCCTCCCCCCCCCCCCATCTGCCCAGGTCCCCCCACCCCCATCTGCCCTCGGCTATGCTGTGTTATCTTTCTGCCGACATTCTAGTACAGTCTTTACATTGAGTGTTCAGTGTTGTGTTTCTTCTCCGAAGTGTTGCGAACGGCCATCATACTGTCGCTGGGTGTGATTTTTATATCTGTTGCGAACAGAAACCAGACTGTCGCCATGTTTTTTAATTGTCTGTCTACGATGTTCCCTGTCTGCTACCTGTGTATTTTATTAGCTTTGCCAACCCTTTGCTTTTTGTTTTAACTTCCCACAATTTTCCGACGTTTTACAATTTCAGTCACCGTTTTATCGCCTGCTTTTATTGTTCTTATCTTCTTTCTTACTTTTTAAAAAGTCTGTAGGCTTCAGAGCAGCGTAATAAGTTGCTGCCATCCCGCCTCCTTCGGGGGGAATCGAAATACAATAAAGGAAAAAAAAAACAAAATAAAAGACTACATCCCTCTCATTTACCATTTCGAAACCGAGATAGTTTTAATTCGAGCCTGGTCATCCAAAGTCAGGTTTCCCGTGATTTCCCAGACAAATCCCTCGATGGTTTATGTGGAAGAGCCAGACGATTTCCTTCCCCATCCTTCAAACTTTCCGAGTTTCAGCTCCAATGACCTCGATCCCTCCACGGGACGTGCAACCCAATATTCATTCTTTTTTTCCTAATCCGAACACTTGGTGCTTGGTGTCTACTGTCCTTAATTTTCTTCTGTTTGCTCAATTTACAATTTCAACAATATCGGGAAGAGGCTCCAACCCTGTCTCATTATTTTCTCCCATTATGGCAGTCTGGTTTCTATACAATTTGTAGATCACTTTTCTGTTACTTATGTTACCGGTTCTAGGTTCAGAGTTTCACAGAGTGTATTCTTGTCCATCCCCCCCATGAACCATGGACCTTGCCGTTGGTGGGGAGGCTTGCGTGCCTCAGCGATACAGATAGCCGTACCGTAGGTACAACCACAACGGAGGGGTATCTGTTGAGAGGCCAGACAAACGTGTGGTTCCTGAAGAGGGGCAGCAGCCTTTTCAGTAGTTGCAAGGGCAACAGTCTGGATGATTGACTGATCTGGCCTTGTAACAATAACCAAAACGGCCTTGCTGTGCTGGTACTGCGAACGGCTGAAAGCAAGGGGAAACTACGGCCGTAATTTTTCCCGAGGGCATGCAGCTTTACTGTATGATTAAATGATGATGGCGTCCTCTTGGGTAAAATATTCCGGAGGTAAAATAGTCCCCCATTCGGATCTCCGGGCGGGGACTACTCAAGAGGATGTCGTTATCAGGAGAAAGAAAACTGGTGTTCTACGGATCGGAGCGTGGAATGTCAGATCCCTTAATCGGGCAGGTAGGTTAGAAAATTTAAAAAGGGAAATGGATAGGTTAAAGTTAGATATAGTGGGAATTAGTGAAGTTCGGTGGCAGGAGGAACAAGACTTCTGGTCAGGTGACTACAGGGTTATAAACACAAAGTCAAATAGGGGGAATGCAGGAGTAGGTTTAATAATGAATAGGAAAATAGGAATGCGGGTAAGCTACTACAAACAGCATAGTGAACGCATTATTGTGGCCAAGATAGATACGAAGCCCACACCTACTACAGTAGTACAAGTTTATATGCCAACTAGCTCTGCAGATGACGAAGAAATTGAAGAAATGTATGATGAAATAAAAGAAATTATTCAGATAGTGAAGGGAGACGAAAATTTAATAGTCATGGGTGACTGGAATTCGAGTGTAGGAAAAGGGAGAGAAGGAAACGTAGTAGGTGAATATGGATTGGGGCTAAGAAATGAAAGAGGAAGCCGCCTGATAGAATTTTGCACAGAGCATAACTTCATCATAGCTAACACTTGGTTTAAGAATCATGATAGAAGGTTGTATACATGGAAGAACCCTGGAGATACTAAAAGGTATCAGATAGATTATATAATGGTAAGACAGAGATTTAGGAACCAGGTTTTAAATTGTAAGACATTTCCAGGGGCAGATGTGGACTCTGACCACAATCTATTGGTTATGACCTGTAGAGTAAAACTGAAGAAACTGCAAAAAGGTGGGAATTTAAGGAGATGGGACCTGGATAAACTGAAAGAACCAGAGGTTGTACTGAGTTTCAGGGAGAGCATAAGGGAACAATTGAAAGGAATGGGGGAAAGAAATACAGTAGAAGAAGAATGGGTAGCTCTGAGGGATGAAGTAGTGAAGGCAGCAGAGGATCAAGTAGGTAAAAAGAAGAGGGTTAGTAGAAATCCTTGGGTAACAGAAGAAATATTAAATTTAATTGATGAAAGGAGAAAATATAAAAATGCAGTAAATGAAGCAGGCAAAAAGGAATACAAACGTCTCAAAAATGAGATCGACAGGAAGTGCAAAATGGCTAAGCAGGGATGGCTAGAGGACAAATGTAAGGATGTAGAGGCTTATCTCACTAGGGGTAAGATAGATACTGCCTACAGGAAAATTAAAGAGACCTTTGGAGATAAGAGAACCACATGTATGAACATCAAGAGCTCAGATGGAAACCCAGTTCTAAGCAAAGAAGGGAAAGCAGAAAGGTGGAAGGAGTATATAGAGGGTCTATACAAGAGCGACGCACTTGAGGACAATATTATGGAAATGGAAGAGGATGTAGATGAAGATGAAATGGGAGATAAGATACTGCGTGAAGAGTTTGACAGAGCACTGAAAGACCTGAGTCGAAACAAGGCCCCCGGAGTAGACAACATTCCATTGGAACTACTGACGGCCTTGGGAGAGCCAGTCCTGACAAAACTCTACCACCTGGTGAGCAAGATGTATGAAACAGGCGAAATACCCTCAGACTTCAAGAAGAATATAATAATTCCAATCCCAAAGAAAGCAGGTGTTGACAGATGTGAAAATTACCGAACAATCAGTTTAATAAGCCACAGCTGCAAAGTACTAACACGAATTCTTTACAGTCGAATGGAAAAACTAGTAGAAGCCGACCTCGGGGAAGATCAGTTTGGATTCCGTAGAAATACTGGAACACGTGAGGCAATACTGACCTTACGACTTATCTTAGAAGAAAGATTAAGGAAAGGCAAACCTACGTTTCTAGCATTTGTAGACTTAGAGAAAGCTTTTGATAATGTTGACTGGAATACTCTCTTTCAAATTCTAAAGGTGGCAGGGGTAAAATACAGGGAGCGAAAGGCTATTTACAACTTGTACAGAAACCAGATGGCAGTTATAAGAGTCGAGGGACATGAAAGGGAAGCAGTGGTTGGGAAGAGAGTAAGGCAGGGTTGTAGCCTCTCCCCGATGTTATTCAATCTGTATATTGAGCAAGCAGTAAAGGAAACAAAAGAAAAATTCGGAGTAGGTATTAAAATCCATGGAGAAGAAATAAAAACCTTGAGGTTTGCCGATGACATTGTAATTCTGTCAGAGACAGCAAAGGACCTGGAAGAGCAGTTGAACGGAATGGAAGTGTCTTAAAAGGAGGATATAAGATGAACATCAACAAAAGCAAAACGAGGATAATGGAATGTAGTCGAATTAAGTCGGGTGATGCTGAGGGAATTAGATTAGGAAATGAGGCACTTAAAGTAGTAAAGGAGTTTTGCTATTTGGGGAGCAAAATAACTGATGATGGTCGAAGTAGAGAGGATATAAAATGTAGACTGGCAATGGCAAGTAAAGCGTTTCTGAAGAAGAGAAATTTGTTAACATCGAGTATAGATTTAAGTGTCAGGAAGTCATTTCTGAAAGTATTTGTATGGAGTGTAGCCATGTATGGAAGTGAAACATGGACGGTAAATAGTTTGGACAGGAAGAGAATAGAAGCTTTCGAAATGTGGTGCTACAGAAGAATGCTGAAGATTAGATGGGTAGATCACATAACTAATGAGGAAGTATTGAATAGGATTGGTGAGAAGAGAAGTTTGTGGCACAACTTGACCAGAAGTAGGGATCGGTTGGTAGGACATGTTCTGAGGCATCAAGGGATCACCAATTTAGTTTTGGAGGGCAGCGTGGAGGGTAAAAATCGTAGGGGGAGACCAAGAGATGAATACACTAAGCAGATTCAGAAGGATGTAGGTTGCAGTAGGTACTGGGAGATGAAGAAGCTTGCACAGGATAGAGTAGGATGGAGAGCTGCATCAAACCAGTCTCAGGACTGAAGACCACAACAACAACATTCTTGTCCATAATGTCAGATGCTTTATCCAATTCTACAAATACTAGTTTAACCAATCTTCTGCGATAGTTCGTATTGCTTCCCGTCGTACTATGTTTCATCAGCATCCAAACCGACCTTCCCCGATGTCGACTTCTACCACCCCTCCCATTCTTCTATAAATGATTCTTGTCTGTATTTTCTAGCCATCACTTATTGAACTTGGTTCGGTAGTAGTCACACTTGACTTACATCCTACCTAATCCGATACCTTCGCTTTTAATTTTCTGTTCTTATTGTTCTCTCAACGGTTTCGTACATGTTATTTTCTCTCGTCTTTCCGTATTGTATCCATCTATTTTCCTGAAAATTTCGATCGTCTTGCACCCAAGTATTATGAACTTGCCTTCAATTTTTTAAAACGTAGCTTCCATTAAGCGAAGCAACAGAACTTCCTCTCTCGTGTTTTACCGTTCCTAAATTCAAAGTAATCCTCGTCTAGCAGATCCTGAATTTTGTTTTCTGCTCTTCTGTATATCATTCTTCTCAGCAACTTGGATGTATGAGCTATGAACCCAGTTCTGCTCCAAAACTCGCATTTTCTATTTTCACCCTTGTGTGAATGGCATTTTTCCGCACGTTTGATGGTATTTCTCGAGGTCTGCACACCAACTTGAACAGTAGTTTGCTTGCCACTTGTCCCTAGGATTTCATTAGTTGTGATCTTATTTATAATTTCCCCCTTATCTGGAACCGCGTGACCGCTACGGTCGCAGGTTCGAATCCTGCCTTGGGCATGCATGTGTGTGATGTCCTTAGGTTAGTTAGGTTTAAGTAGTTCTAAATTCTAAGGGGCTGATGACTTCAGATGTTAAGTCCCATAGTGTTCAGAGCCATTTGAACCATTCGAACCCCTTATCTGGTCGCAATATCTCCAAAGCCCTTTCAAATTTTGATTCAGGTACTGTTGTTGCGGTCTTCAGTCCGAAGACTGGTTGGATGCGGCTGTCCATGCTACTCTGTCGTGTGTAAGCCTCTTAATCTCCGTATTACTATTGTAACGTACATCCCTCTGAATCTGCTTACTGTATTCATCTCTTGGTCTCCCTCTACGATTTCTACCACCTACACTTCCCTCCAATACTAAACTGGTGGTCCCTTGATGACGCAGAATGTGTTCTATCACCCGATCCCTCCTTCTATCTAGTTTGTGCCAAAAATTTGTATTCTCCCCAGTTCTGTTCAGTACGACCTCGTTTGTCACGTGATCTACCCATCTAATTATCATCACTCTTCTGTAGCTCCACATTTCAAAAGTTCTAGTCTCCTCTTGTCTAAGTTGCTTATCGTCCACGCCTCACTTACATACGTGGCTACACTCCATACAAATCCTCTCTACTTCGACCATCATCAGTTATTTTGCTTTCCAAATAACAAAAACTCATCTTCTACTTTAAGTACCTCGTCTCCTAATCTAATTCCCTCTACATCACCCGATTTAATTCGACTACATTCCATTATCGTTGTTTTGCTTTTACTGGCTTTATCTTATATCCACCTTTCGAGACATTGCCCATTCCGTTTGGATACTTCTCTAAGTCCTTTGCTCTGTCTAACAGAATTGCAGTGTCATCGACAAAGTTCAAAAGTTTTTATTTCTTCTCCTTTGACTTTAATTCCCACTCCTATTTTTTCTTTGGTTCCCTTTACCGTTTGCACAATGTAGAGATTGGATAAGACTGGGAAGAGGCTACAATCCTGTCTCACTCACTTCTCAACCACTGCTTACCATTGCGACCCAGTCAGCACCACTTCATAAGAGACGAGGGCTACAGGGCGACAGTAGTGCTACAGGGAAGTGAAATAGGACCTCTGTTGTTCTTATATACCCAAATGGACAGAGTGTGCAGCAGTGTGTCGTTGTTTGCTGACGACGCTGTGGTGTACGGTATATATATATATATATATATATATATATATATATATATATGCGGATGTGTTGGTAAAACATCCCCGTAATGTTGGGATACAGCGTTAGTAGTGTCCTGCTTGACACAGTCACGTCGTTTAAATATCGACGTAACATTGCAAAGCAATATGAAATGGACGAGGAGTGTAGTAGGAAAGGCGAATGGTCGACTTCAGTTTATTGGGAGATGTCGAGGAAAGTGTAAATGAGACCGCTCATAGGACGCTAGTACAACCTATTCTTGAGTACTGCTCAAGTGTTTGCTATCTGCACCAGATCGGATTAAAGGAAGACATCGAAGCAGTTTGGAGGTGGTATGTTCGAACAACACGCAATTTATGGAGATCCTTATGGAACTTAAATGGAATCCCTGGAGGGAAGATGACATTCGTTTCGAGGAATACTATTGAGAAAATTTAGAGAACCGACATTTGAAGCTGATTGCAAAACAATTCTCCTGCCTCCAACACATATGGTGCGTCAAAAAAATGTATACACACTTTGAAGCGTCATAGAAAATTTATTTCCTGTTCTAAAATGTTAAATTTCTGGAAATGGAAAACTTAAAGTCCAATTGGAAAAATTAATGTACTTTGCAAATGTTGGCCTTCAGCATCAATACATTTCTGAGTATGAGTCACCAATGATTCTGTACATCTTACCAAAGTGTCCAATGAGATTTCTGTGCACACTGCCTGAATCTCATTCCAAAGTGTGTCCAGGTTACGTGGTTTACGTTTGTACACCTCATCTTTTACTGTGCCCCATAAGAAGAAATCCAGCGGCGTGAGGTCTGGAGAGCGTGCAGGAAACTCGATTGGTCCCCTGCGTCCTATCCACTGGCCTGGCACATTGTGATCCAGGTATGCTCGTACGTCCCTATGATAATGCAACGGGGCGCCATCTTGTTGGAAATAAAACTCATCATTTCCGTATAATGCGCGAATGGCAGGGAATATGGAGTCATCAATCACTGTTAGGTACGTTTCTCCAGTAACAGTACCTTCAAAGCCGAAAGGCCCAATGAGTCCCCTTGCAGACAAACGACACCACACATTTACACCAGGCAAATTCACAGCGTTTTCAACTGTAATGTGAGGATTATCTTCACCCCAGTACACACAATTGTGTCCATTGACAGTTCCATTGAGTTTGAATTGTGCTTCATCCGACCAAATTATGCTATCCATAAATCCCGGTTCACGTCTCACCTTCTCCTGAACCCGTTCACAAAATTCTAACCTTTGATCTGGATCGTCGTCACTTAGCTGTTGCACCAGCCTTGGAACGTACACACGAAACTTGCCTTTCTTCAGAATGCGTAGCACATTACTAGCACTTACATTACTCTCAGGTGCGGCTTGCCTTCAAGATTGTTGAGGCGAACGCAAAAAACAGTTCCAAGACCGCAGTTGTGGAATCATCACTTATAGCTGTACGAGGTCGCCATGATCTACCTTTATGCGCATCACACACTGTTGCATGAATTTCGAATTTGTCTCGTAGATGTGTAATTGTTAACCTTGAAGGTGTTTCTGTACGAAACTCACTTCTCCACTGTCTTCGAACCGCAGCTGCATTCTCAAACTTCCAGTTCCAGTTAATTATCTGCTTCCGCGCTTCAAAGCTCAAACGCACGTCCGCCGTATTGCAGTTACTTCCTTGACACTGCTGCCACCTGCTGAAGAAACATAACATTACTTTCTCACAGATATTTAACCTTGTAGAACGGGGAATAAATTGTCTATGACAGTTCAAAGTGTGTATACGTTTTTTTGACGCACCCTGTATATTGCGCGTAAGGACCATAAAGATACGATACGAGAAATTAGGGATCATACGGAGGCATATAGACCGTCGTTTCTCCCTCACTTCACTTGCGAGCGGAATAGGGAAGGGAATGAATAGTAATTGCACTGGGTGCACTCCGCCACGCACCCTACGGTGAAGTGCAGATTGTCAATGTAGACGTGGATGTACAGCCGCAGATTATTATATTAACGGTCGCCTGTCGTCTGTCTCGGTAGCTGCGCAGTCAGCGCTGCGGGTTGTTAAAGCGGAGACGACTGGGCTCGATTCCCGGACAGTACGTAGATTTTAACCGCTCGGAGGATGGGTGCTGTATTGTCCTTACATTCGTATCGCCATACTGACATTATTACTAAGATGACTGAATTGGCAATGTCGAAAAGCCAATAAACTAAAACAAAGTTAGCTTGCCTCTTGCATGACTTTAAATCACATTTATTATTGAAATTAGAACATTCTTGAAAATCTTGAAATCTCTGGCACCATATCTTGCAAGTATCAATGTTGGTAATGGGCAAAAATCGCAGTTCTCTCGGTTCTCATGGTAAATGTCCGGTCTATTCATGTAAATAAGTTTGTGCGGAACCCTTTGTGAGCGGGCCCTACTCGCATCTGGCCACTTTTTTTTTTTTCTTTGTCGCTTCGTGAAATTCACTTCTCGTGGCTGCTCCAGGCGTCTGAAGACTTTCGGTCCCTGGTACCCTGCGATTTTTTTTTTCTTTTGGTCATCAGTCTACTGACTGGTTTGATGCGGCCCGCCACGAATTCCTTTCCTGCGCTAACCTCTTCATCTCAGAGTAGTACTTGCAACCTACGTCCTCAATTATTTGCTTGACGTATTCTAATCTCTGTCTTCCTCTACAGTTTTTGCCTTCTACAGCTCCCTCTAGTACCATGGAAGTCATTCCCTCATGTCTTAGCAGATGTCTTATCATCCTGTCCCTTCTCCTTATCAGTGTTTTCCACACATTCCTTTCCTCTCCGATTCTGCGTAGAACCTCCTCATTCCTTACCTTATCAGTCCACCTAATTTTCAACATTCGTCTATAGCACCACATTTCAAATGCTTCGATTCTCTTCTGTTCCGGTTTTCCCACAGTCCATGTTTCACTACCATACAATGCTGTACTCCAGACGTACATCCTCAGAAATTTCTTCCTCAAATTAAGGCCGGTAACACTATTCGACATGGGTTCTATTTCTGATATTAAAGTATGTGCTTCCAGACCATTTTACCGTGGGAAATTCAAATATGTAAACAAAATATCGTTGTCAGGGATACTTTTTATGTAATATGTGTATATGTATATTCACAATTCATGGCAAACACAGAGACGTTATAGAGAAATACGGGCATGTTGCCGCATCCAGTAGTAATAGAACGTGATAATTTCTTGTGCAACAGCATGTGGGATGAATCAGACATCATTAGGTTATCACCCGCCACACCTATGTCATTAAGACCACCTGAAACATCTCATTAACTCGGACGGCGACAGCCGGTCGCTGCCTCGGCAGTGAAGATTTTGGCTGACAAGTAACTGTTTGTCATATTTCCGAGCACAGTTGAATTTTTATTTCCTTTGTGTAAACTGATTGAGCCTGGTGCTGAAGGTAAAACGACTGCTTCTTTTTACACATCAACGTTCCTCTAGTTCCCTACTATTAATTTAATACAGGGGTATTACCAAAGTGGTATTTTTAAATTTGCAGAAATGCCACGTCGTCGTGGATGTCGATATAAGCCGGACAACTTCTGTTACATCTCTGGGAAGTTCACTTTTGCCAGAAATAGGAAGAAAATTTCTTCAGTCATAAAGAAAGCATACAAACATTACTTTGGAGTAGAGGTAGGAGACCAAGATAAAGAATGGGCACCACATCTCTGTTGTGCTACATGTTATTGCAAACTAATTCAGTGGTGGCAAGGTAAAGAGAATGTGACGTTGTTTGCTATTCCCATGGTGTGGAGGGAGCCTAAGGACCATGTTACTGCTTGTTATTTCTATCTAACAAAAATTCAGGGTTTTACAAACAAAAAGTCGAAGAGGCACATTGTTTACCCAGATCTGCCTTCAGCGAGAATGCCAGTGCAGCATTCCGACAACCTTCCAGTACCTTAAAGAGCTCGAGGTCAAATTCCGAGTGACAGTGAAATACGTAGTACTGAAGAAATCACAGATGATGATTCTTTATATCCCTGCACAAGTGAGTCATCGCCATATTTGTTAACACAGGTAAATTTAAATGATTTAGTACGTGATCTAGGACTAAGTAAACAAAAGGCGCAGCTGCTTGGTTCAAGATTACAAGAGTATAATCTACTGCACCAAAGTACTAAAATCAGTGTGTTCAGGCACAGAGAACATGCCTTTATTTCTCATTTTTCAACTGACGAAGCACTGACATTTTGCAATGACGTAGCTGGCCTGATGAAAGTGCTGAACTTCACTTACATTTCACAGGGGTGGAGACTTTTCATAGATGCATCGAAAACAAGTCTGAAGGGCGTTTTGCTCCATAACGGAAATAAAATACCCTCTGTACCAGTAGCTTACGCTAGTTTGACAAAAGAGAATTACGAATTCGTACAAAGGATGCTAAATTCATTAAAATATAATGAACACAAATGGAAAATATGTGCAGATTTCAAGGTAATGGCTATGGTACTGGGAATGCAACAAGGCTACACAAAGCATGCCTGTTTTCTTTGCGAGTGGGATAATCGAGACCGAAATTCTCACTACGTGAAAAAGAAATGGCTTAGGCGAAGATGGAAAGTTGGCGAAAAGAATGTACAACGTGAAAGTCTGGTAGCTCCTGAATATATACTACTTCCACCGCTTCACATCAAACTTGGCCTGATGAAACAATTCGTGAAGACCATGGATCCAACAGGCTGTGGGTTTGCACATCTAGCTACCAAATTCACCCGTCTTTCAGCTGCAAAAATAAAGGAAGGTGTATTTGTGGGCCCACAAGTCAGGGAGCTGCAGAAAGATGCAAATTTTGAAGCATGTTTAACTGCTAAAGAAAAAACCGCATGAGACTGTTTTAAGATGGTGTGGAAAACTTCCTCGGAAGAAGAAGAGCTACTAACTACAAAGCAATGGTGAAGGATATGATCAAAGCATATCAGGATTTGGGGTGCAATGTGTCTTTGAAGGTACATATGATGGACTCTCATCTGGACTACTTCACTGAGAGTTGTAGTGACCTATCGGATGAACATGGGGAAAGATTCCATAAATACATTTCTACCATAGAAAGGCGCTGTGAAGGGAAGTGGGTACCTTCTATGTTAGCAGATTATTGCTGGAATATCATTCGAGAGAAGAAAGATTCACAATACAAGAGAAAAAAGTGATGTGCATTACAAGGCAGTGGCTCATTGTTTGTCAATTTTCTGTAATTTCTCATATCAAATAAATGCTTCAAAGGGTATACACAAAGGTTACTGTGTTATATGTTAGATCCCACACTCCATTAATGTGATGAACTTATAACACCATAAAGATGAGCATTTGTTTGTCGAATTTCACCTCACGTTTGCTGCACTATATCAGAAACTGAAAAGAGAAATAAAATTGCGATTACTCATAAACTATCCCTGACAGAAAAAAACCAAAAACAGTTTTCAATTCAGCACTCAAAGTACAACTAGGATCACAATATTTTTTATCAGAAATAGGAAAAAAGGTTTTTTTTGTAGAACAGTATAATTGATATTAGTAGACTTCTCTTGGCCAGAAATGCCTTTTTTGCCATAGCGAGTCTGCTTTTGATGTCCTTGCTCCGTCCGTCATTGGTTATTTTACTGCCTAGGAAGCAGAATTCCTTAACTTCATTGACTTCGTGACCATCAATCCTTATGTTAAGTTTCTCGCTGTTCTCATTTCTACTACTTCTCAATACCTTCGTCTTTCTCCGATTTACTCTCAAACCATACTGCGTACTCATTAGACTGTTCATTCCGTTCAGCAGATCATTTAATTCTTCTTCACTTTCACTCAGGATAGCAATGTCATCAGCGAATCGTATCATTGATATCCTTTCACCTTGTATTTTAATTCCACTCCTGAACCTTTCTTTTATTTCCATCATTGCTTCCTCGATGTACAGATTGAAGAGTAGGGGCGAAAGGCTACAGCCATGTCTTACACCCTTCTTAATACGAGCACTTCGTTCTTGATCGTCCACTCTTATTATTCCCTCTTGGTTGTTGTACATATTGTATATGACCCGTCTCTCCCTATAGCTTACCCCTACTTTTTTCAGAATCTCGAACAGCTTGCACCATTTTATATTGTCGAACGCTTTTTCCAGGTCGACAAATCCTATGAAAGTGTCTTGATTTTTCTTTAGCCTTGCTTCCATTATTAGCCGTTACGTCAGAATTGCCTCTCTCGTCCCTTTACTTTTACTAAAGCCAAACTGATCGTCACCTAGGGCATTCTCTATTTTCTTATCCATTCTTCTGTATATTATTGTTGTAAGCAGCTTCGATGCATGAGCTGTTAAGCTGATTGTGCGATAATTCTCGCACTTGTCAGCTCTTGCCGTCTTCGGAATTGTGTAGATGATGCTTTTCCGAAAGTCAGATGGTATATCGCCAGACTCATATATTCTGCACACCAACGTGAATAGTCGTTTTGCTGCCACTTCCCCCAATGATTTTAGAAATTCTGATGGAATGTTATCTATCCCTTCTGCCTTATTTGACCGTAAGTCCTCCAAAGCTCTTTTAAATTCCGATTCTAATACTGGATCCCCTATCTCTTCTAAATCGACTCCTGTTTCTTCTTCTATCACATCAGACAAATCTTCACCCTCATAGAGGCTTTCAACGTATTCTTTCCACCTATCTGCTCTCTCTTCTGCTTTTAACAGTGGAATTCCCGTTGCACTCTTAATGTTACCACCGTTGTTTTTAATGTCACCAAAGGTTGTTTTGACTTTCCTGTATGCTGAGTCTGTCCTTCCGACAATCATATCTTTCTCGATGTCTTCACATTTTTCCTGCAGCCATTTCGTCTTAGCTTCCCTGCACTTCCTATTTATTTCATTCCTCAGCGACTTGTATTTCTGTATTCCTGATTTTCCCGGAACATGTTTGTACTTCCTCCTTTCATCCATCAACTGAAGTATTTCTTCTGTTACCCATGGTTTCTTCGCAGCTACCTTCTTGGTACCTATGTTTTCCTTCCCAACTTCTGTGATGGCCCTTTTTAGAGATGTCCATTCCTCTTCAACTCTACTACCTACTGCGCTATTCCTTATTGCTTTATCTATAGCGTTAGAGAACTTCAAACGTATCTCGTCATTCCTTAGTACTTCCGTATCCCATTTCTTTGCGTATTGATTCTTCCTGACTAATGTCTTGAACTTCAGCCTACTCTTCATCACTACTATGTTGTGATCTGAGTCTATATCTGCTCCTGGGTACGCCTTACAGTCCAGTATCTGATTTCGGAATCTCTGTCTGACCATAATGTAATCTAATTGAAATCTTCCCGTATCTCCCGGCCTTTTCCAAGTATACCTCCTCCTCTTGTGATTCTTGAACAGGGTATTCGCTATTACTAGCTGAAACTTGTTACACAACTCAATTAGTCTTTCTCCTCTTTCATTCCTTGTCCCAAGCCCATATTCTCCTGTAACCTTTTCTTCTACTCCTTCCCCTACAACTGCATTCCAGTCGCCCATGACTATTAGATTTTCGTCCCCTTTTACGTACTGCATTACCCTTCCAATATCCTCATACGCTTTCTCTATCTGTTCATCTTCAGCTTGCGACGTCGGCATGTATACCTGAACTATCGTTGTCGGTGTTGGTCTGCTGTCAATTCTGATTAGAACAACCCGGTCACTGAACTGTTCACAGTAACAGACCCTCTGTCCTACCTTCCTATTCATAACGAATCCTACACCTGTTATACCATTTTCTGCTGCTGTTGATATTACCCGATACTCATCTGACCAGAAATCCTTGTCTTCCTTCCACTTCACTTCACTGACCCCTACTATATCTAGATTGAGCTTTTGCATTTCCCTTTTCAGATTTTCTAGTTTCCCTACCACGTTCAAGCTTCTGACATTCCACGCCCCGACTCGTAGAACGTTATCCTTTCGTTGATTATTCAATCTTTTTCTCATGGTAACCTCCCCCTTGGCAGTCCCCTCCCGGAGATCCGAATGGGGGACTATTCCGGAATCTTTTGCCAATGGAAAGATCATCATGACACTTCTTGAAATACAGGCCACATGTCCTGTGGATACACGTTACGTGTCTTTAATGCAGTGGTTTCCATTGCCTTCTGCATCCTCATGTCGTTGATCATTGCTGATTCTTCCGCCTTTAGGGGCAATTTCCCACCCCTAGGACAAGAGAGTGCCCTGAACCTCTATCCGCTCCTCCGCCCTCTTTGACAAGGCCGTTGGCAGAATGAGGCTGACTTCTTATGCCGGAAGTCTTCGGCCGCCAATGCTGATTATTTATCAAAATTTAGTCAGTGGCGGGGATCGAAGCCGGGACCGAAGACGTTTTTGATTATGAATCAAAGACGCTACCCCTAGACCACGGGCGATACCATTTGTTAATAACAGCCGGGACGCCCTCTCCACGCGAGATGGCGAGCCACGTCGCCGCCTGGCTCCTTACCTTCTGTTCCCACACCGGCGGATACGTTTCCGGTGGCAGCTTGCGCCGGTTTCAGATGAGGTCTATCCGCTCCAGCATCAACACAACTTCAGCCACCCACAAAAGCAGGCACTCAGCAGCAGCACAGCCGCACGTTTCCCTGACACCGTGCTTCTGTCGCGTTGAACCTGGCAGACACCAGGCGACGCCCGTATGGTAGACAAGGTTCACATACGGAAGTAATCCTCCACATGTACATAGCATTAAAATTCCAGATTAAAATTCTAGGAACTGCGATCAATACTAAAGTGACGAAGTCAACACTGCGGTTGTTCCGTTCCAAAAAAGGAGGAGGCTTCTACTTGAAAGTAATTAAACAGCCTAGAACCCGTACAATTCAGCATAAACGTAATTTTGTTTTTGTAGTTTGGCTCATATGCACCACCACATTAAGGGTTCTAGTTAAAAATACCCAGGCAAATCTATGTTAACCAGCATACAGATCAAAACTGGGGCCTTAGATTAACATCTGCTGTATAAAACACGTTTAGCCAGTCTGGTGCCGCTAGACAAAAAAATCAATAAAAAATTGCAATTACGAGGAGTAAACGACTGTCGTAACTTTACGCAACGGTTTAAAAACTGTAAACTACGCTAAATTACTGAAAACAAAATGAGCACACTTTAATAAAAGTTCATACTCTATAACAAAAAGGTCGAGCACTGAATTAAAAACACATTCTTCCACTAATATTGCAGCGAACACGCCTCGTGGTATCTTTCCCGACATCTTGAATAATAATCAATGATAACTGCAGTCGCACTGTCCCGACGATGCCATGGACACGTCGGTCCAGAATGGATACAATACAGACACATTGCACTGCCGTACCAGCCTTCATTCTTGAGTACGCACCGGCTGGGTGTGGACGCAGAGCCTCCAGCTCCCAGAACGTGACTCGCTGACTCCACATCAGTTTCGCGAGTACTAGGCGGCCCGGAACGCGGTGATGGGTGCCTGCTGGGACGTTCCTTACCAGCTGTAGCGAGCGTCACATCTTTACAGACAGATTAATAAAAAAAAATCCCAGTTGTCGTCTCCCTTCTCTCATCACTCAACAACAGCTTAATATTCATTGTATTCCTTTTAGCATATTAAATTAATACGTTAGTCGGAATGAAAAACCGTTTCAAACATTACATTGAAGTTGTAAGTAGGCTGTTTATGTTTTCTTATTGGCAACGTTACGTAGCGCTCTATATGAAAATCACTGGCTGTGCTGTGTGCAGCCTGTGGCTAGTTTGCATTGTTGTCTGCCATTGTAGTGTTGGGCAGCGGCAGCTGGATGTGAACAGCGCGTAGCGTTGCGCAGTTGGAGGTGAGCCGCCAGCAGTGGTGGATGTGGGAAATGAGATGGCGGATTTTTGAGTACAGAATGGATGTCATGAACTGATATATATATTATGATTATTAAGGTAAATACATTCTTTGTTCTCTATTAAAATCTTTCATTTGCTAACTATCCCTATCAGTAGTTAGTGCCTCCCGTAGTTTGAATCTTTTATTTAGCTGCCAGTAGTGGCGCTTGCTGTATTGCAGTAGTTCGAGTAAGGAAGATTTTTGGTGAGGTAAGTGATTTGTGAAACGTATAGGTTAATGTTAGTCAAGGCCATTGTTTTGTAGGGATTTTTGAAAGTCAGATTGCGTTGCGCTAAAAAATATTGTGTGTCAGTTTAAGCACAGTCATGTATAAAATTGTTCTAAGGGGACGTTTCAAAGTGACAGAACTCATGGCACACCTCCTAACATCGCGTCACACCTCCTTTTGCCCGGTGTAGTGTAGAAAATGGACGTGACACGGACTCAGTAGGTGGTTGGAAGTCCCCTGCAAAAATACTGAGCCATGGCGTTTGTATAAAAACAAACAAATACCGTCTGAACAGGCCACGAAGACCCAGAGGTGCCAGCCGGCTTGTGTGGCCAAGCGGTTGTAGGCGCTTCAGTTTGGAACCGCGCGATGTCCTCAGGTTGGTTAGGTTTAAGTAGTTCTAAGTTCTAGGGGACTGATGACCTCAGATGTTAAGTCCCACAGTGCTCAGAGCCAACCCAGAGGTGCCGACCAGCCACTGTGTCACCCTCAGCCCTTAGGGGCCACCTGATGCGCGTCCAGAGGGCCGCGCGGCCGGCACACCGCTCTCCCGGTCGCAGTCTGTTTTCGTGGCCAGTGCCGCTACTTCGCAGGCGCGTAGCTCCTCAGTCGGCCTCACAAAGGGCTGAGTGCAGCCCACTTGCCGACAGCACTCGGCAGACCCGCATGGTGACCCATCCGAGTGCTATCCAAGCTCGACAGCACACAATTTCGATGATCTGACGGGAACTGGCGTTACCACTCCAGCGAGGCCATTGTGGTGTCTCCATAGAAGTCCGTAACTGCGCAAGTGTTGCCAGGGCAGTATTTTGCGCACGAATTAAATCCCGTAAATGTTCGATGAGATTCATGTCAGCCGATCTGGGTGGCCACATCATTCACTCGCATTGTCCACAACGTTCTTCAGAACAATTACAAACAACTGTGGCCCAGTGACACATTTGGGTACACAAAGTCCATGAATGGATGAAAATAGTCTCCAACCAGCCGAACATAACAGTTTCCAGTCAATAGTCGGTTCAGTTCGACCAGAGGATCCATTCCATTCCATGTAAACACAGCTACACCACAGTGCACTGTTGAGAACTTAGGTCCATGGCTTCGACGGGTCTGCGCCCCTCGCATTAGCTATTACCAACTGTAACCGGAACTCGTCTGACTAGGTCATGCTTTTCCAGTATTGCAAGGTCCAAGTGATATGGTCACGAGCGCAGGAGAGGCACCGCAGGTGACGTCGTGGTGTTAGCAAAGCACTAGCATCGGTCATCTGCTGTCATATCCCATTTTTGCCATATTTGACCACACTGTACTGATTGATACATTCGTCGTACATCCCATGTTGATTTCTGTGATTATCTGACACGGTGTTGCTCGTCTGTTAGCACTGACAGCTGTATGCAAACGCCGCTACTCTCAGCCATTGCGTTGTCTGTGGTGAGAAGCAATGGCTGAAATTTGCTATTCTCGGCACACTCTTGACGCTGATTTCGGAATATTGATCTCCCTGACGATATCCCGATATATTGAATTCCCTAAAGATTTTCGAAATGGAATGTCCCTTCCGTCCAGGTCCAAGTATCATTCCGCATTGAAAGTCTGCTAATTCCCATCATGCGGCCCTAATCACGTCGGTAACGTTTCCACACGAATCACCTATGCACAAACGACACATCTGCCAATGCACTGCCCTCTGATACACTGTGTAAGTGATAGTATCACCATCTATATACGTGGGTGTCGCTATCCCATGACCTTTTCTCTCCTTTGTGCCGTCATGCACGCGCATAAGCAGTCACAAAGGATGTGAATGACAAAATAATCTACAGGTGAGAATTGGACACGAGTTTCGGGCGCACACATGAGAATTGTTTTCCGACCCCAAGAAGTCGCTGCACTTGCTCGTGTTATTGCGTTACTCTGTTTCATATACATGAGTGTAATAGTATTACTAAGTATTTACTAGATGCCGATATGCTGACTTAAAATCGGACGACACGTTAGTAGCAGGGAAAAGTGAACATGGCCTCACTCTGCATTGTTGCCACATTTATTCAAGTGGGTGCATTCAAAATGGCGGCTGTAGATGTGGCAACATCACGCTGATGTCATGGTGGGAAGTTCAAATTTTGGTGGGAAAGGAGGTCAGTTGGGCTGCCTCCACTAACCTGAACCCACCCCTTCCCCTCCCCTCCCCTCCCCCCACTCCTCCCATCTCCCTCACCTGGAAATTGGTGGGAAAAGTATTCAGTCTGCGTCTGTGTTTACTTAAACAATCTCTTCTTCCCAACCCTCCCCAAACCCTCCTGAAATTTGTGGGAAAACGACTCAGTCGGTGCTGGGATGCTGAATAAGATAGACATAAGTATACATTGTTTATTTGAACAATTGGAGTTGTCATAGACAATAGCTCCATCCAATGTGTTCACCATGAAGTCCAGAGCCCAACTGACCTAGTTCACAACACCGCCACCAGAGGGCGCTGTTGGCCCTCGCCCACCTTCTCCCATGACACAATCCAAGACGGCGATTAAGGGAAAAAATGGCGGGAAATGGATTCACTTTGTGTGTAGCTGCCAGACTGGGATGATGGGCATATTTGTTTACTGTGTGTAATGTGAGTTCAATGAATGGTTCAAATGGCTCTATGGCTCTATGGGTCTGAGGTCATCAACCCATAGACTTAGAACTACTGAAACCTAACTAACCTAAGGACATCACACACATCCATGCCTGAGGCAGGATTCGAACCTGCGACCGTAGCAGCCATGTGGTTCCGGACTGCAGCGCCTAGAACCGGTCGACCACAGCGGCGGACATGTGTGTTCAATGGATGAGATGTATGTGCTGGAGAAGGAGAATTTTAGTTCATATATTAGCTGTAATAATGCAGCTGTAGATTGCGTCGATAGCTGCCTGCACGATAATTGGCAATCAATGATATTTGGTAAAGACGAATACGCTTAATCAAATAATGAAGATGCAGCAGGATGAAGCTAAGTTCGCAACTCATGCTGGCAAATGCGTGTGCTGTAGCTGTAGATCATTCGATAGAAGTCCAGTCGGTCTTCCGAAGCGCGAGATACAAGAGGTTCACTCCCGGCCGTGCGCTGCCTGCCTCCCGCCGGCTCACGCGGCATCCGCCTGGAAATACCTGCAGCCTTCCTCCTTCCCATCCCTGGCTCACAGATGCCGATGATCGTTGAACATGAACTGCTTCAGGAATTGTTACAATGGACGGAATATTGTCACATATGTAATTTGAAGATGTCACAGGAAACGAATGTCCCACTGCACAAACAAAGAGAGATGGCTTTGCAGATGACACAAGAATATTTGCACAATTTGCGATGTAATTACACGTTTTATTCA
This sequence comes from Schistocerca cancellata, assembly GCF_023864275.1. Lineage (NCBI taxonomy): Eukaryota > Metazoa > Arthropoda > Insecta > Orthoptera > Acrididae > Schistocerca > Schistocerca cancellata. The sequence goes on from NC_064634.1 coordinate 513,583,544, forward strand.
GAGGAATACCAACACAATCGCACTTGAACACGGACTCTAAGGCCCGTTTCACGCTGGCACACTGGTGACGGTCACTCTTGATTCTGGTGAACACCCCTGGATCACCAGTGTCCGACACCGCAGGTACTGCCAGTTAGTGAAATGGACTCGAGCGAGGAGGAATTTTTGTTGGTACTTCTAAGGAGGAGGAGGAGGAGGAGAATGAAGACAAAACGTCCAATACACGTACATCCACTCTTACATGATCGGCTGGAGAAAGGATTGTTTTATACTCTTTATGCCGATCTGAGACAACATGGGAAGAAATTTTTTCAGTATTTTCGAATGTAGAAAACTTCATTTTATGAACCGCTATGAGAAGTGAAAGAAGAAATCACAGGAACGGGCACCATACTACAGAAGGCTATCCCAGAAGAGCAAAACTTGGTCTCACATTAAGGTAGGTAGTGTAATATTAAGTTATTTTACTGAAAGCATATTTCACAGATTTGAGCTGGTGTTAGTATACATTACAAATTATTGTAAAGCTTTTGCGGATAGTCTACTTCCATTTTTGCTCTATCTGTGCTGTTGTGAAGTATATTAACGATTTGTTACTGTACTCAAAGGCCGTTGGCGAACACACAAATGGTAACTGATCGGCCAACCTGGCCTGTCCTGTCCTCCGTTGTAGCCATGAACTGTTCCCCCATGTGCACGGTCGTGAAATCGACTCCTGATAGCGTAGTTTGGTACCGGTACAGATCCTATTTGGGACGAAGGGGAAGCGCTGTAATATTGTTCGGCATTAATAACGACATTCGTCAAATCAGATTTCATTTTCAGTCTTGCATGACTGAGAATTTTTTTCAATTCAGGCGCCTGCCGGTGTGGCCGTGCGGTTCTAGGCGCTTCAGTCTGGAACCGCGTGACCGCTACGGTCGCAGGTTCGAATCCTGTCTCAGGCATGGATGTGTGTGATGTCCTTAGGTTAGTTAGGTTTAAGTAGTTCTAAGTTCTAGGGGACTGATGACCACAGATGTTAAGTCCCATAGTGCTCAGACCCATTTGAACCATTTTTTTTTTTCAATTCAGGCACTAAAGACTGCATGAACAAGCTATCTTCGTCTACTTGTTGTATTTAATTGTTTTGTGGCGTACTTTTCTTTCAAAATGTTATACAGTATATCATCTTCTTCTTTTCACGTGGCCTTTTTTGCTGTCGTACAGCAGTTTTCTCACGAGCCCCCTGGTCTACATTTTCTCCTCCATCAAACTTCCTGTCGGGATATCAGAGCTCCTCAAAGTAGTCAATGATCCGCCGTATCCCGCCATTACACGCAGTGCGGTGTCGTGCGTCGAACTATCGTGACTTCCCCCCCCCCCCCGCCCCCCCCCCCTCCCACCGCCCCGAAGTTTCTTCTGGCAATGAAGAGACAAATCCTCATTATCTTTGGCGGGAAAACGGTGTGATAACGCGGAGTACGTCAATTGCCGAGTGGTTTCTTGAATACACCTTGAGTGCAATAATGGACTGGTTTTCCAAGATGGAAGCTAAAGCACTCAGCCGAGTACTACACCTGGACATCCATACACATGTCTATGATCCGGTAAATGGAGGGTCTAGCTATATTAAGCTCCCTAAAGATATGGCTAATAAGAGGACATACATCAACGTCGAAAATAAAAAGGATCAGGCTTGTTTTGTATGGTCAGTCCTGGTTTCCGAGAGAAATTACGATCGTAGGGATCATCTGAGAGTCCCATTACATAGCATGTTGGTGATAATATTCGTGGGTCTTAAAACTTTGATGGTATTGATTTCCCCATCAAGACCCAGGACACACCTATATTTGAGGCGCATAATACCGGAATATCGGTTCATATTTATGGCCTGGAGAAGAAAAACAAGTCAGATGAGCAAGACAAGCATACTGCTATCGGCCCCCTCCGTTTCTCAAAACTTACCGGTGATCGTGAGCTGCATGTAAACATGCTGCTCTTCCAGTCTTAACCGATACAAATCTTATGTTGGGGATAATCCTGCGGTATGGCTGCTTAGCGAGTTCGGAAAACTTCCATGGGAGGCTGATAAGCTCTACAGTGGCAATGTTCCCATCACCAAATCGAAGGAGAATCGTGATTTGTACAACAACGCAGTTGACTCTAGTATTTGTGCGCTGCCATTACATAGAAAAGCGGAAACTCCTCGTAGGGACCACTGTCATCTTACGGGAGAGTTCCATGGCACAGCCCACAATATGTGCAATTTTAAGTACCAGCTACCAAGGCACTTACCCGTTTTCTTACATAACTTAAGCGGGTACGACACTCACTTTCTAGTTGATAACTTGGCTGATTTCGGTTGGGAGAAAAATCAGGTCAGTGTCCTACCTGAAAGCGTCGAAAAATACATTTTATTCTCCAAACGAATGACGCCAAGAGTTATGCTCTGCTTCCTTGACACACCACGTTTTCTGCAGGTCCCATTTCAGAAATTAATTGAAACTCTACCTCAGGAGATACGCGTATCATTCAGGCTGCATTTTACGACGAGAAAAAGTTTCAACTTGTGACTAGGAAGGCGGTTTTCCCATACGATTATGTGGATAGTATGGCAAAACTGAACGAAACCAGGCTACCCGACATAACTGCATTCTCCAGCAACCTTAAAGGCGATGCCATAATTGATGCAGAGTATGAGCATGCCGTGAATGTTTGGCATGAAGTTAACGTCACTTTAGGGGAGTACACAGGGCTTTACATGGATACAGATGTGTGCTTCCTTGCACGCGTTTTCGAGAAATTCCGGAGTCTATGCATGACCACATATTCTATGGATACTGCCTTTCATTACATGACACCTGGGTTATCTCGGGACACAACACTCAAGAAAACGAAGTGTAGCATCGAATTATGGACCAATGCTCACATTCATCTTCTCTTTGAGTGAGGGATCCCTTTGAGACCTTGCCAGTGTGTCCACAGGCACGCCAAAGAAAATAATCCATGGATGGGTGACAGGTTCAACACATCCCTTGATTCCAGTTACATAATGTACTTTGATGTAAGTAACTTATACGGACATGCCATGCAACAATCAGTTCAGATTGGTGAGTTTCGATTGGTACCCGACGAATGCAATGAATTAGATGGAAAAATCATGTATGTCAGATGACTCAGATGTGTGGTATGGGGTGAAGGCAGAACTCACAAACCCTATTTGTCTGCATGATGAACGCACTGATTTGCCGCTGTGTCCAGAGCAACTATTTCTTCGAGGAAGCTCCACCCCAAAACTGATGACAATGCTGGAGAATAAGCGGAGATACGTTATTCATTATCATAACCTCCAGCAGTGTCTTGGCTTGGGGATGAAGCTGGTTAGAATCACCTGAGCTATCTGCTTCGAGCAATCCCCCTCGTTAAAATAGCATATTGATTTGAATATGAGCTTCCATAATGTGTTACTTTGAAAAAGGCTTTTATAAATTAATGAATAATTTCATTTTCAGTAAGACAGTGGAGGATTTAAGGTAACGGCATGAAATTTTGATTAGAATCGAATGGGATGGGCGTAATGGGGTAAGAAAATGCATTGTCAGACCAAATTTTAAGCCGGTCACCATATTCAATAAGAACTTTGTTGCTGTGGAGATGGCGAAGACAGCATTAGAGTTCATAAAACGTATTTGTTTGGGGATGTACATACTAGACCTATCCAAATTCCACAGGTACAACTTGCATTACGAGTTTGAGAAAACTCATTTCGCAGATCCTAAATTACTTTATATGGATACAGATAGCTTCATCTATTGGGTGAAGAACTGCAATCCATATGAAGTAAAGTGGTACCACAGTAATTAAATCGACATGTCCTCATACATGGCTGATAACACAGGCCAACGAAACTTTTTTAAAGCCTTTTTTTACTTTTATTGCTGATCTTTATAGATTTTTAAGAGCTCAATCCAAATCTAGTCTTAGTTTTTTTTGTATCACCCATAGTTTTCGAGCAATATGCTTTTTATTATATAGTATAAAAATCCTATGCTATATGGTAAATGGGGAAATTAATGAAATGCTTTGTTACAACATAATCATGGATTGTATTTACAGTAAGATGCTTAAAACAATATGTCTTAATAGAGGTTTCACTTGTCCGCTGGAATTGGTTTGTATTTACTTTTTCTTTTTTCTTTGAAGCTTCTTTTGTAGCTTTTTCTACGATGAGTCGCATGCTGAACTTCTCAGTGAAGTGATCAACAGTAGTTCCCCATCATCTTGGTGTTCCAACGGCCTTGGCAGCGTTTTTCCATCACTTGAATGTTCTAGTGAAAACGCTTCCTCACTAACATCTCCCATATTTCCAGGAAGTAATGAAGTTGACCAAAAAGTGAACTTATAGGCTCATTAAACATCATAAAGTTTTAAACTTCTTTAATGTTGTAGCTATAATATAAACATATTCTGGGTCTTCCTCAAGTCCTAAGAACTTTGTAACGACTTGCTTGAATGATACCCATGCTTCTTTCTCATTTAAGGTCATTGTGGAGTCGAAGCTAACATCAGACATCAATCTTCTAATTTCAGGTCCGACAAAGAAGCCTTCTTTTAGTATAGCTTCTGAAAGGCATGGAAACTTTTGGCAGAGATACTTGAAACATAGTCCATCTTTAGGCAAAGCTTGTACAAACTGTTTCATTAGGCATAACTTTATATGCAGAGATGGTAGGAGTACGTTTTTTGGATCTGCAAGGTTTTTGCGTAGAATATTCTTCTCACCAGGTTTTAAAGACTCCCTCACAGGCCATTCACACAAGAAACATGGAAATTTGGTAAAGCCACCTTGCTGACAAGGAGCATGCATGTTACTTTTAGATTGCCACATATCATCCAACCAAGAGCAAAATAGCCTATTTTATTTAGCACTATTTCTAGGTTTCCATAGCTTTCTTTCATATTTACAGAATTTCCAACAGGTATAGATGCATACATGTTACCATTGTGTGATAAAATACCCTTTGAACTAGTTTTGGATGAATCAATAAATAGCCTCCAGTCATCCTTTTTGTATTCAGTACGAAACTCATTCATCAGACCAGGAATGTCTGAGCAATACACTAAATCACCTTCTTGTTGAAAAAACTTGCAAAGTTGTTGCTCTCTCGTTCTGTACATGTTCCAATTGCCAATAAGTTCTTTTCTTTTAATCTAGAGCCAATCAATTCTTTTTTTTACACTCAAATCCTTAAGAAAATCGTTAAGCTCAGTCTGAGTAAACAATTTGGACTCTACGTTCTGTATTACAGTGGAATTCATCATCATCTGGTTCATCTAAATCAGATTCGTACATTTGAAAATACTTCTGTTGGAATATAATTAAAATCATCTAGTGTTTCAGGAAGCGGCAAATCTACACCATGCCCTACTGGTCGGATGGCGGAAGGAAGGTGAGGGTAGCTTATTACCTTCTTGTTTTTCGAATTATGACCAGTAATATCAACAATGCAAAAGTAGCACTCATCGGAATGATTTCTTGGCTCCCTCCATGTCATAGGAACAGCAAATCTAAAGGGTTTTTCCTCCTTTTTTCGGACCATTTTCTCAGATCTTCAACAAACACATAATATACCTTATGTGGTGCCAAAGATTTATCTTTATCGCCTAGTTTAGATCCAAAGTATGATAGATAAACCTTTTTCACAAAGTCTGTAATGTTTCTTTGGTGTTTCTAATCACAAATTCACCACAAATATAACAAAAACTGTCAGCAGAGTTTTTACAACCACGATTATACATTGTACTGGGCATATCTACAGGAAATGAGAAAGTGAGGTTAGGTTGACAGTAAACAAAACACCAACTGTTAACACAAAAATAGAATCGACCTTTTTTGCCAGCAAATGTTTTTAAGCAGTGCTACCAACGCATCTACATTCATTACACCTCCTTTTAAAATTATTTTAACCATATAAAAGCTGTTAAATTCGTTTAAAAATCGCTTAATTTAATAAATTTAACTGTAAAATGTGAAGAAATGGTGGCTGATACAGTATTTTCAGTATCATATTTGAATTTCCCACCATAAAAACATAAGAATAAGGTAATTTCAGCAAAACGTTTTTCCATCGTTGGCCTGTGTAATCCTTGCGGTATTGTTCCTCAGAAGAAGAAGGTTATCGGCCTTATGAAGGACGAGGAGAATGGATTGCCGATTGTGGAGTTTGTAGGTCTGCAACCAAAAACGTATGCATATCGCACACATTGGAAGCTGATACCCAGGGATGGTCTAAGGGTATGCGCCGTCTGGCATAAAGAGCCCTCTTTATCGAAATTGCGGTGCCTGTACAGCGGTGTTCGCAGGTGCTCCACTGCAGCCGCCTCATATGGTATGGCAAACTAGTATTCGATCGAGAGGACACGAGGTGTGCACTGTGCTGCAATCTGAAATCGTCCCATCGCATCATGATGGTAAATGGATGGTTTGTGATGGTATTGAAACTCTCCCCCACTCATATTACTCACATGTAGTGGAGAAAAGGGGTGCAGGAATTTGATTGAGTGAGAGGGAGAGAATTACAAAGAGAGACAGAGAGAGAGAGAGTCTGCAGAGTAGTTGTATGACACTTTTATCATAGTGTAAGTAATTTTGTGCGTGTGTGTGTGTGTGTGTGTGTGTGTGTGTGTGTGTGTGTGTGCTGTGTATGTTGTGTAAACATTTATTTATTTATTTGTGTGTACTATGTACACATGTATATGCACATGCACCATGTGTCGAAAAAAGATATTAAAAAAATAAAAATGTTTATATGTATGCACATTATGTGTGAATAAAAGTTAAATATTTCTAAAAGAAGTATAAACAAAAACATATCTTTATATTTAAAAAAAAAGGATAAACAGAAAAAAAAATACTTGTACACTCCTGGAAATTGAAATAAGAACACCGTGAATTCATTGTCCCAGGAAGAGGAAACTTTATTGACACATTCCTGGGGTCAGATACATCACATGATCACACTGACAGAACCACAGGCACATAGACACAGGCAACAGAGCATGCACAATGTTGGCACTAGTACAGTGTATATCCACCTTTCGCAGCAATGCAGGCTGCTATTCTCCCATGGAGACGATCGTAGAGATGCTGGATGTAGTCCTGTGGAACGGCTTGCCATGCCATTTCCACCTGGCGCCTCAGTTGGACCAGCGTTCGTGCTGGACGTGCAGACCGCGTGAGACGACGCTTCATCCAGTCCCAAACATGCTCAATGGGGGACAGATCCGGAGATCTTGCTGGCCAGGGTAGTTGACTTACACCTTCTAGAGCACGTTGGGTGGCACGGGATACATGCGGACGTGCATTGTCCTGTTGGAACAGCAAGTTCCCTTGCCGGTCTAGGAATGGTAGAACGATGGGTTCGATGACGGTTTGGATGTACCGTGCACTATTCAGTGTCCCCTCGACGATCACCAGTGGTGTACGGCCAGTGTAGGAGATCGCTCCCCACACCATGATGCCGGGTGTTGGCCCTGTGTGCCTCGGTCGTATGCAGTCCTGATTGTGCCGCTCACCTGCACGGCGCCAAACACGCATACGACCATCATTGGCACCAAGGCAGAAGCGACTCTCATCGCTGAAGACGACATGTCTCCATTCGTCCCTCCATTCACGCCTGTCGCCACACCACTGGAGGCGGGCTGTACGATGTTGGGGCGTGAGCGGAAGACGGCCTAACGGTGTGCGGGACCGTAGCCCAGCTTCATGGAGACGGTTGCGAATGGTCCTCGCCGATACCCCAGGAGCAACAGTGTCCCTAATTTGCTGGGAAGTGGCGGTGCGGTCCCCTACGGCACTGCGTAGGATCCTACGGTCTTGGCGTGCATCCGTGCGTCGCTGCGGTCTGGTCCCAGGTCGACAGGCACGTGCACCTTCCGCCGACCACTGGCGACAACATCGATGTACTGTGGAGACCTCACGCCCCACGTGTTGAGCAATTCGGCGGTACGTCCACCCGGCCTCCCGCATGCCCACTATACGCCCTCGCTCAGAGTCCGTCAACTGCACATACGGTTCACGTCCACGCTGTCGCGGCGTGCTACCAGTGTTAAAGACTGCGATGGAGCTCCGTATGCCACGGCAAACTGGCTGACACTGACGGCGGCGGTGCACAAATGCTGCGCAGCTAGCGCCATTCGACGGCCAACACCGCGGTTCCTGGTGTGTCCGCTGTGCCGTGCGTGTGATCATTGCTTGTACAGCCCTCTCGCAGTGTCCGGAGCAAGTATGGTGGGTCTGACACACCGGTGTCAATGTGTTCTTTTTTCCATTTCCAGGAGTGTATATTTATTTATCCAGACACCAAGTATGTGCTCTTTTCAAATAACTTACGGAAATTAAGCCAGATAATATTTACAGTGCCTTGAAAATGGCGGGGTGTACTCCCTCCGAAATATCGGCGGTCGCTGTAGACATTACCGAGCTGAATTCCTGTAAGTTATTTGAAAATTGTATACACCAGGAGAAACTCATGTCTCACAAAGTATGTGCTGCCTGTAAAAATGTGCGTCTTGTAAATAGATTAGTTTTTAAGTTCTAACCTGCAGATAGACTTCCAAGTCAGACTAGTTTTTGAGCATAAATACCTATATAGCTCACAGTCCATCAGAATTATTATTATTATTATTATTATTATTATTATTATTATTAAGCATTACAATCCATGAAGGCTTTTTGCTGCAGAATGGACAATGTTGAACCACTTTGCTCTGTCTTTACAAGTAATTTGCCACTGTCTGTCATGTCCTAGTTTTCTGAGATCGTCTTGAATATTGTCCAAGTATCTCATGCGTGGGCGCCCAAGAGGTCGTCTTCCGGTGGGAATCTCTTCAGTCATTGTAAAAAAAAATATATTTTGGGCTGTTGAAACTGTATTCTAAGTGTACACAGTCCATCAGAATTATTGTAAAAGCCATGCTACTGGGGCTGTGGAATTAAGTTGTTGTAAAAGTATCTCCGCATTGGTTTTTAGCGTAGATTTATATATCTGGAAAAATTGAAAACATTCTCATCCAGTGCTACTAAGAAAAAAAATGTAAAAAAAAAATATTCTCAACCAGTGTTACTGTTGTGGCATGTAAGTTAAAAGTACCTCTGCATTGGAATAGCAGATTCAGATTGCACCTAAACAACTATATTGTACCTCAAGAAGTGAATTGTAATCTCAAGAACTAAATTGTAATCTCAGGAACTGAATTGCATTTTTCTGAACTGAATAAACGAAAAAACTAGTTGCCATACGTCTTTGTTGTTGTTGTCATTTACAAACATTCTACCCCCTGTTGCATTATGTATGTATATATAAAGGCTATGTATGACGCAAATGACATTATTTTTTCTCAAGATGAATGTTATTAAGGAGATGATGTTTAATACAGAGAATAACAAAGTATACGGAATGGGTGGATGGAATTACGCCTATCGAGCAGCGAGAACTGTGTTACAGGAGCAGCAGGCATGTGACCCTATCTGCCTCCAAAGATATACAGAAAACATATCTAAAATTATATCTCGTGTGCTTTAAGAAAACCCCAGGCATAATATCGTGTCGAAATTCTATACTATGAAAGCAGGAACAAGGTGAAGAGAAATCGTACACATATTATGAGGTAAGAATTCATATATTTATCATCCAACTTATATGTAACTTTACATTTTCATAAGAAAACACAGCAACACTATTTTCACACATCTGCTTTGTGAGTCGATGGAGAGCAGGACACCCATAGAATTCCAGCTCTTGTATAGCAGCAAACTCAAAGAATCGACGCATCCATGAGATCTGCTCCTTCACGTACATGATGGTGTCCAAGTGTTCGAATAATCGAAGCGATGTCACCATATCTTTATAGGGTATGCAAGGATCATCCCAGTGAATTCCATGGTAGAAACGTGTTAACCACTTTACACTCTTCCGTGGTTTACTGCACTTCACTTCTTTGAAAGACGTCACTGATGCAAAGCTTGCTGAGAATTTTTCTTTTATTCCGGCATCTTCTGCGATGCTACGAATGCAACATATTTAAATTTGAACTGTCTACGCTCTTCATCACAGAAACAGCTTGAGATCCCGTTGTGGAATGCTCTGGGTATGGCGCAGCACCTGTTCACTTACATAGCTCGTTGCACAATATCGGTGAGCAGGCGATAGTTAATAAGAAGGTCATGTAGAACTAGACCATACCTTGCAGTGTGGTCGGGAAATTTACTGAAAATTCAAATTCAGTTCATGTACCTATAGGTTCATGTTTAATTATCTCATTCAGTTTTGAGCAGTCTATTACGGTGACAGGTGATAGTTCCTTGAATTTCCGTGGACGGAGTAGACACCCTCCTCCTTCTTCTTCAGCACTTTAATGGTAAGAAGCACGAATCCTCGCTTGCACGTCATATGATAGCTAATATACTGTTTCATCCCACTGCAGGCGTCAATTGACATATGGGTAGAATTTTGCATTCAGATAGACTCTGGCATTAATTAACCTGCAATTGTCGAATACAGTCTGAAATGCAAATATGATGAATCTAGGCGTCTCTAGCTGCGAAGACGTTTTAAATAGCCCATGTTCGTCTGCTTGCATTCGGTAGCACTCGGTACTCGAAAACCTCCCAAAAACCGGAATGTTAGAGCTTTTAAAAGCTTCAAAAGCTCCTCGTCTGATACATTGATGTGAGGCATTGTTCATATTATTGTGATCGATTGTGATCGTATCGTCCTCTTCAGATCCTTGAATGTATGATTTATTATCCGTCGCACTCCGTACCAGAATGAGTTCCTCTTTAGCATTCATAATAATCTGCTTCATGTCCTCAAATATGCATTTTTAGAGGTAAGCATGCAGTAAATCGTTTGCAACTGTTCTATCCGCAGTATCGTCTATGAACCATCCCGCATTTTCTAAACCATTCAGATCCGTGGGTGACGCAGAGACGTATGCCGACATTGCGTGAACGGTCGATCTCAGACCCACTGAGTTCATAGCGTATCTCTTGAAACAGGAATGCTAAAGCATTACGTATAAGCTTGCATCCAACTGTAGCGCTGCCATCGGTTTTCTTGAATGGTCCCTCCAAATATATGAAACTTCTGCATGGCAGTGTCAGAGCGTCTTGACGTTGGATGATTATGCTAATTTCATCATTCCTGTTAAATGTGTTCGAAGCATAAGGTTTATGCAGGAAGTATTCCTGACGTATAATTCGCTCATCATACTCTGCTAGATTGGTTATATTGAGTGAGGACATCATGCGAGGTTTCAAACCAACTGATATAAAAAAAAATCTCGTACTTCACATATGTTATCACTTTGCTGTTCGGCAGTGAAGTGACGTGCTGTGGAATGAGTGCTCTGGTTTCACATCGTACGCCCATATTGCTTTAGGTGTAATCGTACAATGACTTCCTCACCACGAAAGTTGATTATTCTGGTCCACAATACGCAACTCCAAATAGTCCAGTCCTGAAGGGAATATTTCATTGATGAGAGTTTCAAGAATCTTATACCCCATTGCAACTGACGGGAAGAATCCGTAAATAGTATGAAGCAGACTGTTGTTGAGATGCGTGTTCGTTGCAATGTTACACTCAACTCGGACTGTGCTGACTGGAAGTATGTCCTCAGTCTGATCTGACTTGTAAAATTGACTAGGATCCTTCTTCAAAACCTGTCCTTCTGTGAAACCCAGTAGGCACTGTATTGAACTTTTCTTTAGTGCACAACGTGCAGCATTCATATAACCTGCTTGAAATTCATCAGTCCTAAGCCCAATTTAATTTTTCCACGCATGCTTTTATCAACTGCAAAAACAGCAATGCGTTGACGTATACCAATATCCTTTCCTCTGCGTATCGCCTTAGCCTTATCAGCCAAATCCTATCTGCAAAGTGACGAATTGGGTAGATTTTTATTTGCAGAGCATGCAATGTTGTGTTCCATACCCTCTTCGTCGAGCAGATTAATCCCCTTATCGCCTAGTGCCAAGCGTTTTTGAAGCTTTATTCCAGGTTCACTGTAGTTATATCCCGCAATGTGTAATTCCCCTGGCAGTTTGTCTAGAATACCACCACCTCTTCCAATGCGTCTCCTAATACGCAAGTTATGCTACTGCGGTGGTTGTGGACTGCGCACACCTGATCGCTCGCATCAATCCAACTATTTTGTGCTGCAGGAAAACCAAGCCATTTGACTAGCGCTCTATTTCCGCGACGTCTTGGACTCTCTCCATGAGAAACACATCCAGTTCTGAGCTTTCCTGTAACTCCTCGGTGTAGAAGCAAAGCTGCAATTTCTTCACTTTTACTGTCCCTCAATATGTAAGTTCTAGGATTCGTTCTTTGCACCTTTGAAACTGAAAAAAATCTCTGTTGACGAGTTCGGTAGGTATGATTTCTCAAATGCCGTCTTGTGTTTTGAGATACATACCAAATCACATATATTAAATTTCTGTTTACCCGGATCCAGCTTTTCAATGCGATAGTACACTGTCGCCATGAGTCCATTATCACGAACATCGTTTGTTGTCATTTTATTGTGCTAATTTTGGTTTGGCTGAGCAATTATTTCTGCGAGGATATCTGTCAACTTGTATGAGCTGCGAAGAGTAAAACGCGTCCACATTTGACCTTTTATTGTTCTGTTTAGATGTTCCACAATACTCGCCTTCTGGTGGGTGGATGTTGAGTGGTAGTGTATTCTGTTATACCGGAGCCAAGGTAGCCCCTGAGGGCCGGCAACCCATATTACACCAAAGAGGACGAGATTTTCTATACCCAAGGCGTACCAAAAGCACCATGGTGAACACCACCCATTTACATACAAGATAATGGAAACAGACATTTCGAGCACTACTTCCTGCAGCGGGAGCTCGAGCCACGGCCTGCAGGAAGTATCACTACGCCAGAACCTGATTGGCTGGAGACAGCTATATAGGGGCTAGAACCAGCCCCGAAGTTCAGTTCACGCCGGATGCCTACCTCGGGTATTGCGACTGTTGAAGATTACTTCTTCGTCACGGAATTGGACTGTTACTAGTGTGTGAGAGTGCTACCACGATCATTTGTGGGAAATTAGAAGTGAACTTTGGTTTGCCTCAATTAGGAGACTTTTTTCGTTATTGTTACCTTTGTTTGTATGTTCAGTCATCAACCTAGTAAACTTACGTCAATAAAAGTTGTGTTTGTGAAAAATTGCGAATTGTCAGTCACAACATATTCCATAACGCTGCATCACAGTCTTGAAATACCTACTGTAAAATTCACCACCGTGAGCGGTTTGGAGGTTGTCCGGGCATCGATTCGTCCCTGTCTGCAGCAAACGCGCAAACACATCCACAGCATTTCTCCCCGTTTTTGTTTTAACAGGTACTGCCCAGGGAAATTTGATGCATGTATCAACAACCATTAAAATATATTTAAATCCATTGTTCTCATGTGAATATTCCCCCATACCTACAAAATAAGCCCACCGTTAAGTCATCCAAACCTTTAATCATAGCATGCCTATGAGAGTATGTTTTGTGAGCTGGTTTGTGCAGTTCTCGGACTACTGTCTCCATATATATTCGATGATACCTATTTCTCTCTAAGCTCAGAGATTATTGAAACAGCCTCATTCGAATGAGCTGTATTACCTGCAGCAGCTGATACCATGAGCAGACGTAGTCGATCTATTAGCTCGTTGGGGTCGTCATAATATATATACTGCGGGATTGGATTGTTCACTGGTATACTCTCGATGTCAAAATCGTCGTCACTGCTGTTGTTTTTTTCTCCATCAAGTTTTGGTTTTATAATAGCTTTATATTTCTTGTTGCTCTGGATTTTTGCGATCTTATGTACACCAGTTAAATGCAGTAGTTTACAGTACACTTCCCTATCATTAACTGAATAATTTATGGGTTTTTAGTGGGCCTTATAGAAGTAAGATTCTTTAAGCTAGGTGTTCTCTCATACTCCCTATCACCAATCTGTGCTGTGTCATGAGTTACACACACAGGTTGTGTGCCCATATGTACGGCCTTCCTACGCTGACGCCAAATGTCCCGTCTATCTGGCGAGAGGCGTGACGGATAATGAATTCGTTAATGGCAACACCATGTAGTTTTGTTTTGGCTGGGAGCTGCCCGTGATATTAGTAACCGACTTAAAGGTCTCCCTTAGTGTTTCCTGTCGATCCATATGTCATAATCTTAGCAACCATAATTTCACTCGAACTGCTTTCCGTTCCTGCATGACTTTCTGCTTCGTTGACATCTCGTTGTATAATAATCAGACGTCTCTGCAGCCTAAGGCTTGATATATCCTATTCCTCTTACTGTGACCTGCTCCCCCTTCTTAACAACAAGGGCCTCTACGTCTATTTTCCCCTCAATAGCCTCGACCTTTTCGCATAAGTCGGTTACTTTCCTACCGATTTCATTAACCAATTCGTTTAATGCGTTGATAATTCTCAGAAGAGGCTGATAATACGTCTCTGGCTCCCTGCGCACACCTCGAACTTTGTGCAAGATAGCCTGAATTTTAGCATCCATATACAGGCGAATGTTATACCTATGTACAGCCACACTCTCGGGTTGAGAGCCAGACATGCGCGCGAATTTGTCCGTGGTGCAGTGTGTACTGAGGTATTCGCCTCTTTTATGGGGCTATATACACAGAAACTCTTGAAAGTTTTGCCTGTACCTAGCATCATTCAGTTTCCTTATTCTATCAGTAACTGAAAAGCCGTATTTGAATGATTCCAGCAATAGATAGATATCATCATTGAACGACATATCACTTCCTACATGTGCTTGGTAAATGTGTCTTAAATTCATATTGTCTTGTTTGAAGGCTACAATGTGACTTTCATTATCCCTAACAAACTGTTTCGGGATTCTGGAATATGTTTGGTTTAAATAAAATACTTCAGCACCCATATGACGACCGAAACAGAAATATTTTCGAATCTTATCTTCGTTTTCCATAGCAACATCGTCAAATATGAATACTGTGTTTGGCTTTACTATCACTGAGTATCATGTATTTAAATCCTTTTACACCGCCAATATCTGCTGTAATAGTTGATACTTGGACTGAAACAGTGCTTTTGAAAATATACAAACATGTTCAAATCGAACCCCATCTATGTGTATGAACACATCCTTGCCACAATTGGGTGGAGCTACAATAACTGCTCAAATATTATCAGGAACGAGCATTCCATTCTTCCTCTTCGTTTTCTTCAGGTCTTCCTTTGCATCTTCACAGGACCAATCACCAACAACAAAGTGCTTGAGACGAGGATGTTTCACCCAACCCGCCTTGATACCGACCTCGTCAGGTACTGACAAGTAGTGGGCATATATAGAAAGATACACTTGTAAGGATGGTAACAGTATGTGTAGCCCCTACAGCTCCACCATTTAGCCTACTGAGCTATACTGGCTACACAGAGAAGTCAGCTAAATATTTACCCATGAAGAGTAACTTCGTCATCCATTTTGACAATGACTGGTGAAGAGGAGTTTGAGACAACTGTCTGCTGCTGCATGATTATAAGTGCAGCATTGAAAATAATGAATACTTTGACTATAATGTGGAGGTATGAAATAAAATACATAGATTGAGATTATATATAAAAATAATTTATTTAAATATCATACATTAGATGCAGTATTTAAAAAAATCATCAGGTTCTTTATGTTCTTCATTGCACCTGTAGAGTATTTCCGAAACAAAACTTTTTGATATGCAATAAATTCCGCACATATCTCCTTCAAACCGATGGGTACCTGACAATATTCAGTGTTTTCAGACACACACTTTTAACCTCTTTCTCTTTTGGTTCTGTGTTCATGCACAAACAAAGGTACTGCTCAAACTCATCAACATCTACACTATGCACACATAAAAAGTTTACAATATCATTGTGTGCATAGTCTATGTTCGGCAGCCAGCAACTCAGTCTCTCCAATGCAAAGTGTAGCTCCAGTATCCACATCGTGTAAGTTCACAACTAAGGTATGCTGTAGATAAACACTCTTGTCATCTCACTTCACACAGAGTACAGAGTCATCATACACTGTTTTAATAGATAGTGTCACACCAGTATAGTACCCTCTCATGCATTTTCATTTTCTATTCTCAAATGCAAGCCCCAGTCATGAGGTGCTTTTATATACACATTTACACATTTCATTCCACTAGGATGTTGTTCTATGTTGTACATAGAACTGAAAAGTGTGGCCACACATGATATCTTCTTATCTACAGCATCTGCACTCTGTCCCTGCGCTACCACAGGTATGTTCTGCTGGGATGGGTCATATATTGGCAACCAGTACCATCCTCCATCTTGCATTTGTTTAGGACCACCAGCAACATTCAAGGTGTTTGGAGCAGACTGCATGTCCTCATCACACAAATCGATGAGTGGGGCAGACAGCTCGATGTCCTGCTCCAGCAAGTGCCTTTGTGTGGAACCTTCCTATCCACAGCATCTTTACTCTGTCCCTGCACTACCACGGGGATGTTCTGATGGGATGGGTCATATGTGAGTGACCAGTATTAACCTCCATCTTGCTGTTATTTAGGACCACCAGCAGCATTTGAAATGTTAGGACAGGCTTAGTGTCCTCATTGGCCAAACCAATAAGTGGGACAGACAATAGTTTCTTGTCTTGCTCCAGCAAATAGGCTATGTGCACTACAGAATTCCACTTGGTGACTACAAGTTTGGACATACTGCAGACTGTTGCTGCCACAGGTGCGGAGGTCGGTGCAGATGGCGGATGAGATTGCTACAGGTCTGGATGTGGCAGACGTCGACATGTCAGCACTCGCCCCAATGGGCTTCGACATGTCAAAGACTACTGCGGAACAAAGAGAAGGAGGAAGTGTTACATAAAGATAAAGACGTGAAAACAACCAGTAATAATAATAATAATAATACTTACTTATCCAGTTTTTCCTGTTTCACAGGGCTGTGCTGGCTCCTAATGGTTTCTGCCCTTCTCTCTGGACTGTCATCTTATATCACATCACAGGATGGGAGTGGAGAAGGGCCGACAGCACACTCTGGTGGCAGTGTCGTGAACTAGGTCAGTTAGTCTCCAAACCTCAAGGTTCATTGTGAAGTAGGGCAAATTTCAAAAAAGGCAGACAGTTGCAGCATGAGCATCTATCTGCGTGAGTGCTAAAATGAATCTTCATGCCATCCCACTGCACTATTATTATCTCTTCCATTATATCTTCTTTCCACTCATTGTATAGGAGGCTATGGATACAGTCCTCAGCTAAATGCTTGCATGTAGCACATGTATTAAATGCGTCCTTGCTCATCAGCAGCATTTCCTTAATTGCATGCAATGATGCTTGCACCAGATTGGGTGAATGTCTTACCTCATCTGCTGTGGAAGACTGACAACTTTTATCAAAGGATCTACAGTTACAGTATGTGCATTTATCAGTATCAGTTGCGAAGTGTAACTTAGCCCCATCCTGCTGCATCTTCATTATTTGATGATGCATATTCGCCTTCATAAAATATAATTGATTTCCAAAAAAATGGCTCTGAGCACTATGCGACTTAACTTCTGAGGTCATCAGTCGCCTAGAACTTATAACTAATTAAACCTAACTAACCTAAGGACATCACACACATCCATGCCTGAGGCAGGATTCGAACCTGCGACCGTAGCGGTCACGCGTTTCCAGACATAATTGATTTCCAAACATCCTGCAGGTGGCTATGGACACTCATCTATATGATTACAGCTAATATACCCATTAAACTCCTCCTTCTCCAGCACAGACGTCTCGTCCAGTAAACACATAGTACACATAGTAAAGAATATATCCATACTCTCAGCCAGCAGCTAGGCACAGACATCTTCTCCCCAGACCACCATCTTCGATTACGTCATTGCAGGTGAGGGGGGATGGCCAAAGTGCCCTCTGGTGCTGATGTGACCTAGGTCAGTCGATTCCGGGCCTCATGGTAAACGCACTGGATGGAGCTACTGTCTATGACAACTCAAATTGTTTAAATAAACAACGCATATTAACAGCCATCCTATCCAGCAGCCCAGCACAGAGTCGTTTTCCTGGCAATTTCCAGATGTGGAGGGGAGTGGGGATTGTTTAGATAAACAATGCATACAAAATGTCCTATATGCAGCCCAGCACAGACTTAGTACTTTTGCCATAAATTTCCGGATGGGGGAGGGAAGTGGAGGCAGAGTGGAGGGGGCAGGGAAGGGGAATGGGTGTGGTTAGGTTCGCCGAGGTAGACCTGTTTTCCCGCCAAAATCTGAACTTCCCACCATGATTTAACTGCAGTGTTGCCACATCTATGGCCGCGATCTTGGATCCGCCATCTTGAATATATTTGGCAACAAAGCAGAGTGGGGCCACGCTCTACTACTCATGTTACGTAAGGTCGTGGGTTGGAGTGTTGGTTCCATCAAGGGAAGAAAAGTAAGTTACCGTGAGAAACGGCTCGGAAACAATTTATCACACTAGACACATAGCAGCCTTCGTCAGTGGGATGTGTCCCATAAAAGATGCTCACAAAACAATCAATTTTCTATGACACAAACAAGAGCATAAGATGCTACTTCATTAAACGTACAGTTTTCTCATAATTATTAATCCACTAGTCAAAAAAAAAAAAGTTCGAATACGTGTGAATTCTTAAGGGACCGAACTGCTGAGGTCTTAGGTCCCTAGACTCTCACACTACTTAAACTATTCTAAGAGAAACACACACACCCGTGCCCAAAGGAGACTCGAACCTGCGGCGGGAGGTGCACTAGTTAATGAGGACACAGACCCACACAAGAAACCACCAGCCTTAACTGCGAAAATGGCTCAGCAAGGGTCTACACTTCGCGCCTTGGCTACAGTCTAAAGTACATCCTTCCCTACACAGACTGCAAGCCTTCCATTCGTAACTTTATTTCCCCATTTTGCAATAAAGTGGCGTAAACTGCAACTCTTATGAGGCTTCCTCCTCCTCCGAGCTACTTATCTGCAGTTTCCTTATTAATTACTGCTGTATTCATTATTCAATTGAGGCAAATGCGACAATTTCCGAGTTCAACGGCCGACAACGACACTGCTTCCTTTCTCCAATGTCGTTTCTATTTATTAATGACTGCATTCCACTTCCAGTCGTAGTCTCATGCCGCCATGAAGGTCAGCGGCACCTGTCGTGTTCCACCCTGGCTAACCTTGCCTCTCTACCGTGCCTGCTGTCACGAACATGAAAGTGGCCGGCGTAGTCACCCCACCTCCAGCCGCACGCGGCCGTTGCTTCCAATATAGAGGTCATCGACTCAGGTGCACTCTGGTACACATAACAGTCTCCAGTACAGCGAAAATGGCCCTGGCACATTTAATAAATATATGATACGTCATGGGCCGCAGCCGGGCTGTTGGGCTTATCGTCCGGTGTATTTTTTCTGGTATTTCAGCTGACATTTGCAATTTCGTTTTTGTAACGTGTAGCTGGATCAGCCCAGATAAATACCGCTCATCGCGTCCTTCGTGCGACGCCCATTGTCGACGTAAAGCGCCGGTTTGTTTCCTGTTACTAGTAAAATGATTTTTAAAGCGGAATTTTACGTGCCCATTCGATAGAGCCGTCCCATATTACTGTACTGCGATACTACTTTCATCGATACGTATTAAGAGGGACAGTAAAGAAGAACAACCAGTACTCCATCAGCTACAGCCCTTGGTCACTGCTGCAGCCGACCGTGTAGCGTTACCGACTCGCTGCTGTTCATTGTCTGTGTTTTACTCTCCCCCTTACTACACACGAGCAGTAATCGTTTGGGCTGACTCCGGCTGCACAGTGCGAAAATTAAATTTCAGTTATTTGCCGGAACACTAGAGAAAATACACTTGACCACTCTTAGGAGACCGAGCGAGGTGGCGCAGTGGTTAGCACACTGGATTCGCATTCGGGAGGACGGCGGTTCTAACTCGCGTCCACCCATCCTGATTTAGGTTTCTCGTGATTTCCGTAAATAGCTTCAGACACGGCTGATTTCCTTCCCCCTACTTCCCCAATCCGGTTCCACCGATGACCTCTCTGTCTGGTTCCCTCCACCAAATCAACCAACCAACTCTTGGGAGAGAGACCCGGTACACAGAGCGTTTATTTTGAGACAACTTAACATCTCGAACACGACGCATTGTACGAAAAAATGTTCTATGTGGAAAGTTAACATTAATAAATGAGACAGCTGCTTGTGCTACAACTGCCCACCCCAGAACCACCCGTCCTGTGTGGGAGGCATCAACTTTGTGTTTACAAATTGGAACCCGCATTTTTATTGC
This sequence comes from Schistocerca cancellata, assembly GCF_023864275.1. Lineage (NCBI taxonomy): Eukaryota > Metazoa > Arthropoda > Insecta > Orthoptera > Acrididae > Schistocerca > Schistocerca cancellata. The sequence continues at coordinate 513,603,913 of NC_064634.1, forward strand.
AGATTTGAATTCTACGCCAGAACTACGTACAGTTAACTCAAACCATTATTTTCCATTCCTGGTAAACGGCACTGTAACGACCGACATCAAGTGGGGCTGTTTTCGCATTTAAGAACCACCCTACTTGGTTCTACACTCCTGGAAATTGAAATAAGAACACCGAAATTCATTGTCCCAGGACGGGGAAACTTTATTGACACATTCCTGGGGTCAGATACATCACATGATCACACTGACAGAACCACAGGCACATAGACACAGGCAACAGAGCATGCACAATGTCGGCACTAGTACAGTGTATATCCACCTTTCGCAGCAATGCAGGCTGCTATTCTCCCATGGAGACGATCGTAGAGATGCTGGATGTAGTCCTGTGGAACGGCTTGCCATGCCATTTCCACCTGGCGCCTCAGTTGGACCAGCGTTCGTGCTGGACGTGCAGACCGCGTGAGACGACGCTTCATCCAGTCCCAAACATGCTCAATGGGGGACAGATCCGGAGATCTTGCTGGCCAGGGTAGTTGACTTACACCTTCTAGAGCACGTTGGGTGGCACGGGATACATGCGGACGTGCATTGTCCTGTTGGAACAGCAAGTTCCCTTGCCGGTCTAGGAATGGTAGAACGATGGGTTCGATGACGGTTTGGATGTACCGTGCACTATTCAGTGTCCCCTCGACGATCACCAGTGGTGTACGGCCAGTGTAGGAGATCGCTCCCCACACCATGATGCCGGGTGTTGGCCCTGTGTGCCTCGGTCGTATGCAGTCCTGATTGTGGCGCTCACCTGCACGGCGCCAAACACGTATACGACCATCATTGGCACCAAGGCAGAAGCGACTCTCATCGCTGAAGACGACACGTCTCCATTCGTCCCTCCATTCACGCCTGTCGCGACACCACTGGAGGCGGGCTGCACGATGTTGGGGCGTGAGCGGAAGACGGCCTAACGGTGTGCGGGACCGTAGCCCAGCTTCATGGAGACGGTTGCGAATGGTCCTCGCCGATACCCCAGGAGCAACAGTGTCCCTAATTTGCTGGGAAGTGGCGGTGCGGTCCCCTACGGCACTGCGTAGGATCCTACGGTCTTGGCGTGCATCCGTGCGTCGCTGCGGTCCGGTCCCAGGTCGACGGGCACGTGCACCTTCCGCCGACCACTGGCGACAACATCGATGTACTGTGGAGACCTCACGCCCCACGTGTTGAGCAATTCGGCGGTACGTCCACCCGGCCTCCCGCATGCCCACTATACGCCCTCGCTCAAAGTCCGTCAACTGCACATACGGTTCACGTCCACGCTGTCGCGGCATGCTACCAGTGTTAAAGACTGCGATGGAGCTCCGTATGCCACGGCAAACTGGCTGACACTGACGGCGGCGGTGCACAAATGCTGCGCAGCTAGCGCCATTCGACGGCCAACACCGCGGTTCCTGGTGTGTCCGCTGTGGCGTGCGTGTGATCATTGCTTGTACAGCCCTCTCGCAGTGTCCGGAGCAAGTATGGTGGGTCTGACACACCGGTGTCAATGTGTTCTTTTTTCCATTTCCAGGAGTGTATATTTCAATTACGATGTAAATGTAAACCTTTGCGGTCTAACGGTTGATATTTGTGTTCTAAATTTGCTCTAGTTTCGCAAATTTGATTCTGCAGTACAATATGGTTAGCCGTTTCAATGTCTAGTTGGAAACTACGTTTAGCGCGAATCAGGAACAACGACGTGGAGGTAATAGTTTTCTGTTTCCATCAAAATGCTTGATATTGATCAGTCCCCTTACCTCACACAATTTAAGTGTTTGATTTCAGTAGATCCTCTTGCCTCTCACTATTGGAGCGCTTGATTTCGATGAGTATCCTATCACTTATACAATCGTTGTGGTTTGTATTCCGCCAGTAGCAGCGTAGCGGCCAGTGCGATACTATGATGGTTGGATGGAAACAATCGGATGGCGGGATTCGAGGGCAGCTACAGAAATGAAGCATTCCGACGGTTTGGGGACTCACCTCAATCAATCCCATAACTAACAGAAAACTATGTTACTATACAAGCAGCTTGTCTGTCAGAAATGTGAATGTATACCCATATCATTTGTACTTTACAAACCCGTTTGCAACACTAAAGTAATGTTTGAATATTAATATCAACTCTTATAGCACAAAGGTTTACATTTAAATCGTAAATTAAATTTAGACTCCGATGTGTCTATTGTTAACTGCAGAAACAGGCGCACCTGATATTTGCCGCTTAAAGCGCCATCTACCACGAATGGGAAAAAGTAGTTTGAGTAAACGGTCCGTATTTTTTGGCGTAGAGTTCCGAATATGCAATAAAAACGGAGGGGTTTCCTTTCGGAAATACGAAGCTGGTTCGCTCCACCCTGGAGGGGTGGTTGACAGATGGCGGTTGTACCACAGACATATGTACCGCATACTAATGGTAACGTACCACCTACAGCATTTTTTTCATACAATGCGTCGCTTTCGAGATATTTATTTGTCTCGACATAAAGTAGACACACTGTATACAGGGTCGACAATTTAAATACATAATGGTTAATAACTCGGGATGCAGATGAGATACAGCAAAATTTTTTCATAAAAGTCGTAGATGGAAAAGAGGGTCATGCATTGCTACTAATGGGCATGACCTTGAACATGATTTTCACGGTGATTTGGAGGTTAAAGTGATTTTTTGAAAATGATAAATCTAACATTTGATTCAAGATTTCAAAATAGTGGCAAATTTTACGAATAAAATGATATATTACACAACATCATGGCTACCTCAGTGAAACTCAAACAAGCAAGTAAGTTTTTAGTTCTAGCAGGGATTAACGTACAATAGAGGAGTGATACAGCAAAATACGACGTTAGATACAAATTGGAGAGGTCATCCCGAATAATAAGAGGCAAGGAGAGTCATTCAGCGACTTGTAAATCAATGATCTACGTCTTATTGACGTTTGATCTGTCTTGCAAATACGAACGTAAGATTTATAGACAGTGATGTACTTATTTTTGTCAATAAATACGTTAGTTAAATCTTAAAGTTCCAATCTCTTTTTGTTCTTTCCAAATCCAACATCACGTGTAGGGGTTTCCATGAAACAAAACTCAACCTTCCAATGACCTTTGATAATTACCTTCTAAAATTATGATTATTGGTAACAATACGTGACCCCTTATCGCCATTAGAATTTATATCTATCATCGTATTTTGCTGTATCCCTCCTCTCTTCTAAGTCAATCCCTAACAGAACTAAAAACGTATTTGCTTATTTGACCTCGATTGAACCTTGCCATGGCCTTGAATAATGTATCATTTTACATGTAAAATTTGCAGCTCATTTCAAATATTGAATCAAATTTAGGGTTCACAATTTTAAACACTTTAACCTCCAAATCACCTCGAAAATCTCGTTCAAGGTTACAGCCATTAATAACAGTGCTTGAACCTCTTCGCCATCTACATCTTTTACGCAAAAAAATTGCTATATATCATCTCTATGCCGATGTATTCCCGATTATAGATTAAAATGGTACATCCTGTGTGTACAGGCTGTGTAAAAAGTTTTACGGATTTCGTGGATGTAACGTATGCATCAAAATGAGAGTAAAATGTTAAATAAAGCTTTGTCTGAAATTGCTGTATTTCAGAGGTATGCAGTAGCATAGGGATAACAAGTGCAACAAAAACAATACAAAATTAATTCTACTCAGAAAGCAACTACGCGAAGGGACCCAAAATTCAACACAAACACGTACCGTACATTTACTCCAGGACATGTTCAAGATCATGTCCATGTACACGAAGACAGTGACGTGCTCGACTTCTTACCGCTCTCGGAATGTTGCAGGCTCCGTTCATCTTACTCTGCACAGCTGCAGGGCTGTTTTCACTTCGCTGCCGTAGTTGTGCTGCATCGTCAGTTGGTGCGCCATACACGAGCTCCCCGAGACAGCCCCATGCGCCAAAGTGCCGGGGTCGAGGCCCTCAGGTCTTACGGGCCAAGCAGCAGGTCCTCCACGACCTGTCCCAGCAACACTGGGTTCTCCTGCCTCCTGACTGAAACGTGCAGGGGCACCGTCGACAAAGCCTCAGTCGATATGCAGGCGAACACGACTCGCTGGCCGGCCGGAGTGGCCGAGCGGTTCTAGGCGCTACAGTCGCTACGGTCACAGGTTCGAATCCTTCCTCGGGCATGGATGTGTGTGATGTCCTTAGGTTGGTTAGGTTTAAGTAGTTCTAAGTCTGATGTTAAGGGACTGATGCCCTCAGATGTTAAGTCCCATAGTGCTCAGAGCCATTTTGAACGACACACTGAAAGCCTGTTCTGGCTCATGATGTAACGCCTAACACAAACGAAATTATGCATCATTGCTCGGAAATAAAGCAGTCCCACACAAAACATTGGCGATCCTTTTACAAATAACACCTGCAAATGAAGACTTAAGCTGCTTCGTATCTATTAATTTATATGATACCACTCTAAAAATTAGGATGTGTGTTATACGGCTATGTAATTTAGTATGCTTTCGTTAGAATATTCTGCGTAGCTGTGTAGACAGTAAGTTATATCCGAAACACCGGCTGCCGCTTCGTTGCCGTGGAGAGGGAAGGACTGGGCAGACAGAGCTTGAACGCCGTTCGTGACATAAATAAAATTTAAATACGCTTTATTACAATCACCAAGTTCCTTGAGAATGTAGAAATTAACAATGCTATGAAAAAAAAGGCAGCTCAAGTTCCAAAGAATTAAGTTTCACCTCCGACACCACCACATAACCGGGACGCTTAATGTGCTAGATTGATCAGCGAATACAGACACCATCTCTTTGTGAAACACAGACGTAAAACAACCTTAAAATGTGTTCAGTCACAACAGATCATATTAACATATTACAGATTGTAATTGATCACTAGATTCTTTCTTTTAAAAACAAATTTAATTGTACTGAAAAGTTTTACAACGCATTCGTTCAAACGGCGAGTAGGCTAAACACCCTAACAAATTATCTACAGTTCAGAAGCAAATTAAACGTGCACAAAGATTAACAGCAACTGTGTTAAAATTTTGGAGGACACGTATGAGCTCAGAACAGAGTCAGAACGCACATTTCAAATTATTTAACAAGTCAGACATGCATACAATAGTTAAAACTGATTTCCAACCCAAGCAATTTTAATGACCACAGGTGCACTAGCACTTGCAATAGATTCTACGGCGTGAATTAACTTAAAACAAAACTTTAAAGGCAGAACTTAAATAACAGACACTCCAGCGCTGAAGCAACTATTAGAATAACTGCATTTCAAACCCAAGCAATTTCAATTGATAGGTGTCATGTATAATTTTGGTATCTGAATCGACTGTGAGCGAGCAACGGTGTTGTAAAGCTGTATCGCCTTATCCAGATTCTCGCAGAATAGAAGTAAGGACAAAATATTTTGATGATTCTTTATTTATTCAGTCAGGGGCAACTTATGTCATTCAGAGGCAATTTTTGTGATCAGTTCTACAAAACCAGTTATTCTAAGATTTCATGTGAAAGTTCATTATTCAGGCAGTTCATGCTGTCCAAAATTCTTGCAGTCACATTGATAACTTTTACAGTATGAAATACTTCTCTTTCCATTACGACAGTTAATTATCGTCACAGTGCAGCTTTGCTTTCACATTTCGACAGTTCAAGTTTCATTACGACAGTTCTTTTATTATTACAGCTCAGAGCTCATAATCAGAAACAGTACGTCAGTCACATTATTTTTATTATTTAAAGAGAACTTTCATTTTTGTTTTTATTTCTTTAAATAATATTCACAGTGATCACAGATTCACTCGCTCTCGAAATAGGGGTTTCAGCCTGAATTACTTTGAATAAAAACTCTAGAGATAAATGTTAAGTAACAAACGCACAGGCGGATAATCAACCATTAGAACGAATACTTTAAGTTAAATGAGGGTCAAGTTCTTCAACAAGGTAAGCTGAACGCAAGCAGCTTGGATGGCAAGGCAATAAACAGAACGGGATGCACCAACTCACTTCGCTGTATTAAAAATACGTAGAGCCTACACTACCTTGAGTTACAGAGCCAATGGAGGATGCCATGTCCCATCAACACACACAGAGAGAGGGAGCAGAATTTATTCACACTATTTCACAAGTTACCCATATTAAGTAGTCCATATAGACGAAGTTATTTATCCTATGGTAATGTAAACATAAAGATTACAAATTACTAAGCATCAACATTTAAGCACAGCATCAGTCGCCTGGAACTTAGAACTACCTAAACCTAAGTAACCTAAGGACATCACACACATCCATGTCCGAGGCAGGATCCGAACCTGCGACCGTAGCAGTCGCGTGGTTCTGGACTGAAGAGCCTAGAACCGATCGGCCAGGGCGGCCGGCTAAGCACAGCACTCCAGCATAAAATACCACAAATAACGACAGCTATAAACAGATACCATGGTCTTTTACGTATTTTATAACGTCAGTCGTCGCTGTTAGGAAATCTTCGAAAGAACCCTTGTAGGCACGTGCGGGACATGTCGATTCAACATTAGCAACTGTCTGTCGCTCCGCACCACAGTCGCAGGAGATGAAGATTTGCCCCACTTGTAGAGAATGTGCGCACATCGTCCATGGCCCTTTCCGATGCGGTTCAAGATAGTCCAAATTGCCCGAGGCTCGTCGAACCTAGGAGGTTTCTTCTGGACGCAGGTCAGCTTCAGGCATTGTGGGGAACAGTTTTATTGCCAGCAGCTTTTCCATTCATCGATTGGATTGAATTCAGTTTTCATGAGAATCCTGGCTATGATGAGAATGGGATGTCTTGATCTTAGTCTTTTTCGCTCGTCAGGGAATACGTCGTCCACTATTGGAAGATCGGTGTTGTCCAAAGGATTGGAAAAGGGCACAGGTCATCCCCGTTTTCAAGAAGGGACGTCGAACAGATGTGCAGAACTATAGACCTATATCTCTAACGTCGATCAGTTGTAGAATTTTGGAACACGTATTGTGTTCGAGTATAATGACTTTTCTGGAGACTAGAAATCTACTCTGTAGGAATCAGCATGGGTTTTGAAAAAGACGGTCATGTGAAACTCAGCTCGCGCTATTCGTCCACGAGACTCAGAGGACCATAGACACGGGTTCACAGGTAGATGCCGTGTTTCTTGACTTCCACAAGGCGTTCGATACAGTTCCCCACAGTCATTTAATGAACAAAGTAAGAGCATATGGACTATCAGACCAATTGTGTGATTGGATTGAGGAGTTCCTAGATAACAGGACGCAGCATCTCATTCTCAATGGAGAGAAGTCTTCCGAAGTAAGAGTGATTTCAGGTGTGCCGCAGGGGAGTGTCATAGGACCGTTGCTATTCACAATATACATAAATGACTTGGCGGATGACATCAGAAGTTCACTGAGGCTTTTTGCAGATGATGCTGTGGTGTATCGAGAGGTTGTAACAATGGAAGATTGTACTGAAATGCAGGAGGATCTGCAGCGAATTGACGCACGGTGCAGGGAATGGCAATTGAATCTCAATGTAGACAAGTGTAATGTGCTGCGAATACACAGAAAGATAGATCCTTTATCATTTAGTTACAAAATAGCAGGTCAGCAACTGGAAGCAGTTAATACCATAAATTATCTGGGAGTACACATTAGCAGTGATTTAAAATGGAATAAGCATATAATGTTGATCGTCGGTAAAGCAGATGCCAGACTGAGATTCATTGGAAGAATCCTAAGGAAATGCAATCCGAAAACAAAGAAAGTAGGTTACAGTACGCTTGTTCGCCCACTGCTTGAATACTGCTCAGTAGTGTGGGATCCGTACCAGATAGGGTTGATAGAAGATATAGAGAAGATCCAACGGAGAGCAGCGCGCTTCGTTACAGGATCGTTTAGTAATCGCGAAAGCGTTACGGAGATGATAGATAAACTCCAGTGGAAGACTCTGAAGGAGAGACGCTCAGTAGCTCGGTACGGGCTTTTGTTGAAGTTTCGAGAACATACCTTCACCGAAGAGTCAAGCAGTATATTGCTCCCTCCTACGTATATCTCGCGAAGAGACCATGAGGATAAAATCAGAGAGATTAGAGCCCACACAGAAGCATACCGACAATCCTTCTTTCCACGAACAATACGAGACTGGAATAGAAGGGAGAACCGATAGAGGTACTCAAAGCACCCTCCGCCACACACCGTCAGGTGGCTTGCGGAGTATGGATGTAGATGTAGATGTAGATGTACACGCAGTAGCGCGCTCTACCGTCTGACATCAGAAGGTGGAAAGTGGCTCGAAATAGGTACCCAGTATGTGGGAGTAGAAGCACAAACGTGAATGTATTAGAAAATTCTTTATGAACCATAAAATTTAAAAGGCAACAGTTATTTAAAAACGCAGTAATTACAGAAACCAGAAATACACTTTAAGAACGGCAGAGTTGCACCGCATACAATTTTAACATACTAAAACATGCTTGTCCGTCCCTGGAAAACTAAATCTATACCAGTCAGACACACTAGGAGCAGAATACACAGCACCGTCGGTTGAAGCCACTGAAAGTATCGAGAGAATTGGTCGGACGGAAAACTTTCTTGACCGAGACCACAAGGTGCTACACAACGAACTTAAGCCTAGGGAACGTTCCGTAAGTGCTCACCCGTCGTAAGTGGCTGACAGTGTGCCAGAGAACGGAGGCTGTCGCCGGTACGAGAGCCGCTCTGCAGAGCTGCTGCTGCCCGCGCCGTCGCCCGCCCGAGCCTCCGCGGCCAGATCGCGCCGTGTGCGCCAGCAAACCACTGACCCAGGGCACTCCAGCCAGCACGGAGTACAAAAGTGTGGGCCACTGCCGCCTCTGCTCCTCAACCCACCGCCAGCGAACCACTGACCCAGGGCACTCCAGCCGGCACGGAGTACAAAAGTGTGGGCCACTGCCGCCTCTGCTCCTCAACCCACCGCCAGCGAACCACTGACCCAGGGCACTCCAGCCAGCACGGAGTACAAAAGTGTGGGCCACTGCCGGCTCTGCTCCTCAACCCACCGCCAGCGCCCTCGCGGCCGCCAGCCACGCCCTCTCGCCAAAGATGAACGCACTCGAGAGCGGGACGTGACCTAACGGTTCTTGACACGTCTCAGCATCTGCATAATTCAATTTAATTAGTACATAAAATATTTCAAATTTATTTAATACAGACTGTGCGGATAATGTTGCCGAAAGCCATGTATCTAAGTAGAAAAACACTTATAAATGGCGGCGTCAACGTCTTCAGACTTCGGTCTGTGTAACAATGAACAAGGACTTCTGAAGGCAGACACAAAGTAACAGCGTTTTCTAAGGTAAATATGTGCTCAACAAAATATTTCTGAGCACTATGAGACTTAACAGCTGAGGTCATCAGTCCCCTAGAACTTAGAACTACTTAAACCTAAGTAACCTAAGGACATCACACACATCCATGCCCGAGGCAGGATTCGACCCTGCGACCGCAGTGGTCGTGCGGTTCCACACTGAAGCGCCTAGAACCGCTCGGCCACCACGGCCGGCAATATGTGCTCATTATGAGTTGTTTGACAGAAGGCATAATGATATTTTGCCAGTTGTGTATCAACCTAGCGTTGTGTACGTAAAATATACATTCAGAAATGAAGGAAGACTTACACTGAACACGCAGTGTAATAACTCCATTTTTCTTCATAAGTTATGCACAAATGGGTTCTATTGATGTAGCGTTACTGCAAAGGAAATACACTCAAAGAAGCAAACAAAAAAAAAAAAGAAACAACAGCGCACTACGAAGTAATTATTCTACTGGCTCGGAAATCGGTAGATGTGATGGACACAGAGAAACAAATGATTACAATTTCAGGACAATTGAATGATTTATTCAGGAGAAACAGCTTCACAAACTGAGCACGTCAACGGGATGTCGGTCCATCTGTGGCCCTTGTGCAAGCAGTTATTCGGCTTGGCCTTGGTTCACATAGCTATGTACACCTGGCGCGTTAGGTCATCAAAATCCCGGGCTGATTGGAGGACCCTGCCCATAATGCTCCAAAAGTTCTCAACTGCTGGCCAAGCACGAAAACAAGCAGTTCCAACTGTCCTGCGTGCGGGCAGGCATTATCTCGCTGAAATCCAAGCCCAGGATAGCTTTCCATGAAGGGCAGCAAATCGGATGGTAGAATATCGTCGGCGTACCGCTGTGCTGTTACAGTGCCGTAGATAACAACCAAAAGGGTGATGCTGTGAAAAGAAATGGCACCCACCCGAGTCCACCAGTCCTGGCTGTCGGGCCGTCAGGTTGGCACCCCAGAGCTGTCAGGGACGTCTCCAGTCACGTCGTCTCTGGTCACTGGGGCTCAGTTCGAAACGGGAATCGTCTCTCAAGAGCAGTCTACTCCAGTCAGTGAGATTCCAGGCCGAACACATCCCTCGAGACGCAAATAATCCTTCACAAAGTACCTGTACAGTTAAATAAAGGTACCGGTAATGTCACAGCTGCTGCCATTTATTATAAATCTGCAAAACCAGATGAACACCGTCAAATATTATACCAAAAAAAGCTACAGCATTATAGACGTGCCGTTACATAGTTACATCTGATATAATGTGCAACGAAATCAGTACTGTGTGATTTGTTAAAAGTTCCAATCAGTATTATTACACTGCAGTTTTTTTCTAAACGTGTCTGGTAACCAGCTTAAGCCCTAATGTGCTGCAGCCTGTGGCTAATAGCTGTCTGGCAAAAGCTGACAGTCAGGAGCGGAACTGCACAGGTCGTAAAAATGTTTCAGCTTAAAGCCACCTCTTGGCCCGGTACACATTGAGAAGAGTGCTATGACCAAATGTCAGGGGGGTAGGGGGAGGTGACAGGTGAAGGTGTCCCAGCCCATTATAAAGTTTTATTCTGCACAAAGAACGCCTTTTAACAAAGATGAGATCTGATGGAGAGACGAAATCACAATGGTGCTAGCATGGCATCTGTCCATTAGGCCTGACGGAGGCCAACTGAAATTTTTGTTCAAAATTTTCTAAGGACGTCTACGGTTGGTCCATAGCAATAATTTTGGTAGTCCAAGAGAGAACTCGTGCATGCGTACAAGCACGCCTTCTTATTGCCATAACTAGAAATCTGTCACACGGTTAGCGAGACTTTCTACCTTGTATCCCACTCCGAAGGATAAATGTACTTCATCGGTTAACCGTGGCAGAATTCATAACACTAGGGAATTTCTTAGCATGTTTGCTAAATCATTGTCAGTTGGAACTTGTAAAGCTTGCTGCAATTGGCCACCAAGGTTCCGGTGCTGGCAGAGCCAGCCAACTTTTGTGTAGGAGAGCGAGAGAGCACTCGCTCCAGGTGCATAAGTTTGAGCACTTTTCCTTAGACAAGTCATCTCCACAGGGCTTGAGGCAGCACAGTACGCCTTACAGCTGCAGAGCGAGATGCCTCCCACTCAGAGCAAAACTCAGATGCTGGGGCTGGATTTAGAATTCTCAGCCTTTACAACAGCCATCCTCTGCACTCGCATACCACTCGAGTTGTAAGCATAGACCAATTTGCATTCATTGAGATGAGACGAGGTCTAAATCATTTACCTTGCATCAAGATTTCACTTTTCTGATATAATTTTCGCAGTTCCAGTGCAATTACGTGAGAGTACTGGTATTTGTTCACGCTTTCGCACAGCTTTTCTTCAGCTCATTAACTTATTCCATAATAATTGCTCATATTGGTCAACAAAGTTGTTTGCATCTACCTGTGCCAAAGGTATCATAAATGTTTTCAATCTTTTTTTTTTTTTTTTTTTTTTTTTTTTTTTTTTTTTTTTTTTTTTTTTTACTGGATGCCCCATTGTCAATATATCTATGTGAAGTGTGGTACCTGAGCCGTGATGGGCTCATGTTAAGCGTTGGTCTAAACCTTGCTTCCTATTCTGTGTTTGGTTCCCCGCTGTTTTTGCGATTATGCTGTTGTTCGCTCTCACCGTGCCCGGGCAGCAGTGGTGTGTATCGATATTCGCACCTTGTACTATCTTTGGTCTGGTGCTTATAGTTTTCGGCTGTGCTGTGTGCAAGGAGTTGGTCGGTTAGCGTGGAGCAGCAAGGAAGTCTCCACGGGGCTTTGTTTGGCCGGGTTCGCTGGTGGTCTCTACGCAGTGTCAGAGTGTGTGGGGCTGTTCTCATTGCTACGAGGTCCGTGGCTCACCGACTCTAGATACGAAAGTTGAGTTTGGATTTAATTTACCAGCAAGTCAAGACTGTTCACATTGTGCCATTTGGTTCTCGTTGTTGACTGTTGGGACATTCCCGCGAGCAACAACGTGTGTGTTCGAGTTGGCGAAGGTTTAGCCACCGTCCGGTGGAGTCTAACTGTATTTGGCTATTTGCAATTAAAGTGCACCAGCGGAATTTTCTGCCTTGTGGCTCTTAACGTTCCGGTTACCTGCCCTGCCCGTTCACGTCAATTCAGGCAGTGTCCTTTCCTCACCGTGTTGTCGCTATGCAACACAGTGTGTAGTTTGACAGCTTAATGTATGCTTGGTTGTAGGCGTCCATGCCTTTTACGCTTTGCATTGAACTACCGGGGTGTGTGCTGGTCGAGTGGAGCGCAAGTTACCTTGTCGGTGGGTCCGTTGACTCTCTGTTGGTTGGGTTGTCGTCGGATCGAGAATGGTTGGGCCGACTGCCTGTCTCACCTAATTTTTTTTTCTTTATTGATTTTCAATTCCCCCCCGAAGGGGGCGGGCCGGCAGCAGCTTACTACGCTGCTCTACAGCCTACAGACTTTTTGTAAATAAAGGAAGAAGAAAGAAACAAGGAAAAACAGGCGATGAAATGGCGATTTAAAGTGGAAAATGGCGTAAAATTGCGGAAAGTTAAAACAGAAAGCAAAGGGGGTTGGCAATGTAGATAAAAGACTCAGGAATCGGACAAGTAACACAGTAGACACACAATTAAAAAACATGGCGACAGTCTGGTTTCTGTTCGCAAGTAATAAAAAGCACACCCAGCGACAGTATGATGGCTGTTCGCTACACTTCCCAAAAGACACAACACAGAGCACACACTGGAAAAACACACTGTAAAACACTGCACGAAAAAGGCGGCACAAAGATGGCACTCCCGACCCAAGGCAGATGGGGGGGGGGGGACCTGGAGTAGGGGGAAAAACAAGGAGGGAGGAGAGGAAAAAACGAAAAGGGGGGGGAACCAAGGAGGGAGAGGACTAATAAAGGGGGAGAAGGGCAGACGCGAGAGGGAATGAGAGGAGGCAGAGGAGGGAAATGTAAAAGGACGCGGGGGAGAGAAGGGGGCAAAGAGAGGGGAGGTGGGGAAGAAAGAGGATGGAAGGGGGGGAGAGGGAGCCCAGGAAAAGGACAGAGGAAAGGAGAGGGAGTGAGGATCAGTTGATAGGAGGGATAAATGGAGGGAGAGAGGGCATCATCCGGGAGGGGGAGTTGATGGAAGCCACCTGGGGAAAGGAGATGTAGGGTGTAGAGATGGAGGGTAGGAGGGACACAACGGCGAAGACGTGGCAGGGGGCGGGGATGGGAGAGGAGAGGAGCAACCAGGGGGTGAGGGAGTTCAAGACGGCGGGAGGTGTAGAGGATGTGGATACGTTCGAGGAATAGGAGCAGATGGGGGAAAGGAATGAGATCATAGAGGATCCGCGTGGGGGACAGGAGGCGTATACGGAAGGCGAGGCGGAGTGCATGACGCTCAAGGATTTGGAGGGACTTATAGAATTTGGGGGGGCAAATATCCAGGCAGGACTGGCATAACAGAGGATGGGACGGATTAAGGATTTGTAGGTGTGGAGGATGGTAGAGGGGTGCAACCCCCACGCCAGAGAGGAGTTTCAGGAGTCGGAGGCGGTTGTGGGCTTTGGATTGGATGGAGCGGAGATGAGGGATCCAGGTGAGGTGACGGTCAATGGTGAGGCCAAGGTAGGTGAGGGTGGGAGTGATCTCACCTAAGTGATCCTTAGTATTTCAAGTGCTGGCCGACCCCCGAAACTTCTGAGCGCCGTTAGCTGCACTGCCTTTTCTTACTTTCTGTTGTGTGTATTTGTATGGCTCATAGCCGATGGTATTGAATTAAAGTTGTTTTTAGTGTTTTTTTAAGTCTTGGGCCTTCAGCCACTTTAAATTCCTTCCGTGTCAAGTGTTAGATTGTTTGGGCGTTCAGCCTGATTAATATACTGTTTAAAGATAAAGCCTTGGGCCTTCTGCCTAACTAAAAATTATTTTAGTTCTGGTTTAAGTCATGGGCCTTATGCCATTTTAAAATTATGGAGCTTTGTCTTTCGAGCATCAGACTGTTTGGGGCCTTCAGCCTAATTGAAGATAAAGCCTTCTGCCTTGTGTTTTTTAAATTAATTTTACCTTGAGTCTTAAATCATGGGCCTTCAGCCGTCTTTAAATTAAGGTTGTTGCTTTTCAAGTGTTAGATTTTTGGGCCTTGAGCCCAATTATAGAACTTGCTTAACGTACGGACTTCCACCTTATAAATATTCTCTTTGGCGTCTGAATTTTGAGTTCATGACTTTTAGCCGTTTTTTAAAAATTAAAGTGGTTGTGTCCTTGAGGCATAAGATAGTGTGGCGCATTCAGCCGATAACTAAGTTCAAGAATTTGTACTGTCATGTTTGGTCAAATAAATAAAGTTATATGTGTTCGAGTGTAACTGGCAGCCGCTCATTTTGGCCGCTTTCCACAATTCAAAGTACCTGTCCTCTCTTGCGGGTTTAGCAGGGCGTTTCAGTACCCACAATTCATGCTCACTTTGGCCATCCCGGGCACTTTAATTAGACTAGCTGTTTTACGTTGTGCAACGTTCTTTCTTTTAAGTCGCGTGATCTTATGAGTAGCTATCTGTCACTGTAGATCACCGGGAATAGATTCTGTAGCATCTCAGTAGTATGTTAAATACTCAGCCGACACATATGACAAAAACTTAGCCAATTTATAACAATAAAATAACATCGTTTGCATAACATATTATATTAAATATCATACGCCATTGTTGGCTGAGAAATCCCACAGGGTGGGTTCATCCACCTTACGGAAAGGGTGTTCTCCTCCGCCTACGTTGCTCCCTTTGCCTGAAGATGTGTAAGAGTTGTGCCATACGTGTATTTGTGGGGTGTAGGTGAGTGTGATGGATACTTGCAAGCATTGGTGTGCAGACGACTGCTTGTATACCTAATTTATTCCAAAACGCCGAGCATATGAACGGAATTTTTCGGTGCTCATACTTCGGATTCTGCTCGTGATAAAAAGTGTTTTGGATAGCCGTTGGGCTAGGGTGCATTTCTATACCCAACTGGAAGATCGTTTTAGTGTAACTATCCTACAGTACAGAATCAATATATGCATATTTCACACTTTCTCCGGCTTAGGCAAAAGGAGCAAATTGATTGGTTGTAGTTTATAAAGTGACATATCGCGGAGAAATGTGCTGTAGAGTGTCTCCGTTTCATATGGGAATTACATGCTGTAGTACTGATGCACGAGAATTTTTTTTTTTTGCCGGAAAAAACCAGTCGTAGGTGTAAAATTAGTTCTCCTTTATTTTAGTTTCACATAAGTAATCTAAATTTTACTGATCAAAACATTTCTTTTCGTATGAATTATATCCCTGCTACAGCAGGGAAAAGAAGAGGATCTGCGGAAAATATTCCTAATAAAGCACAAAAAATGTGAATAGGTTTCTGTTTATTTTAAGACTCTGACTGAAAAGTGGGGTATCAGCTGCCTCAACCTACCTCCATCAGCACCTTTGAAAATTTTCCCAAAAATTTTGGCATATGAATACATTCGTGTGTGCTTTTTGTGATAAGAGAGACGAAGACCGTGGCAGGGGCAAAGACAAGGAAAAGTAAAATATTCCGCAATAAAGTATACAGTGGCTGTGTTATAGAAAGTGCAAAGGAGGCAGTGTCAGTGTGATAGAAAGAGAGGGACATAGTGGCTGTGGAACATAGCTGACAGTGAGAGAACAATTCTAGGAAAAAGAGTGAAGGAAATGGCAATGGGGCAGGGAGGGGGGAGGGAGGGAGATAGAAGAATAAAGAGAAAGTGGAGGGGAGTGAGAACTAGTGATAATGAGAGACAGAGGATTTAACAATGGCAATGAGGAAGTGAGAGATGTAGTGACAGTGTGAAGGGACGGCAATGGTAGGTAGGAAAGGATGAGGTCAATAGCAGTAAGAAAGAGCAAGAAGCATACAGAGACAGGAGACTGCAATAGGGACATGATGAAGAGGACAGTGGCTGTGACTCAGGAGACAATGACAGAGAGACACAAAGAGATAATGACAAATAGTTGCGCTGATTGAGTGAGTGAGAAAGGCAGCTGGGATGCATGAGAATGAGCGACTTATAGTGATGGCCTAGTGGGTGTGAGTCACTTACAGTTCGTGGAGCTTGTGTGAGTCTGAGGTGAGTAACATGTTACAAAGAAGTGTGAACATGTTTGCGTGCCAGCATCTTTGCAAAAATTTTTAAAGGTTCTGAAAAGGTAGAAGGAGGCAGCTGGTACCCCACTTTTCAGTCGATGTCTTTTAAAAAAACAGTAACATATTGGCTTTTTTTGTGCTCCAATAGGAGTACTTCTCTGCTGGTAGTGTTATGTTTATGTTGTGTTGCGAGTGTGAAAGCCGGTGCTGAGACGTAGCCCACTCCTCTCGAATTGCACCAAGGAAGTTGACCAGCTTAACGTCACCATCTGACAGGCGGATAACCATCAACAGGTTTACACGCCCTCACTCAGTGAGACACTGCACACAAGTTTGGAATTTAATCTGGTACATTGGCGCAAATTCAGGTGATCGGGAACTTCATGTCACCAGCTCACCTCCCCATGCCAGGCAAATACTGACAAAGAAAATTTGTTCCACTACCGCAATTGAAACTGGGTTTCCTTGAAGTCAGGAGTCACCGTGCGGGCATCCATTAGAAATTTCAGCTACAGAGACAAGTACTCACATCTCTGATGTGGTTTTACAAACATCTTCAAACCAATGACAGACGCAACTGGCTTTGTAATAATTATCAATGAAATTCATCCTGCCATAAGCAACAATTGGTGTTTTTTCACATTGCAAGATTCCTTTGTTATTTCTCAAGGTCTCACACAAGAGGTATCATGTGCAATCGATCGCTAACTTCAACCGCGTTATATAACAGCGATTTACCGAGCAATTTCATCCTATGCTACGAACCAGGGGCGAGGCACGCTATAGCTATGCCCAGGTATACTGGCCGGTGTCTGCAAGCGTGCCGATGCCGCACTTCTTCTGGCCAGTCTCGCGCAACTCGCTCTCTCTGACGTTCGAAGACGGCAACGCTGAGTGCCTGTAGTTACCTACTTCGAGCGCCGGTTGAGCGACAGTAGCGAGACGGTGCGTAGATTTTCGCGCAGTTCTCGTTATTCATTCCTTATTGAGTTATCACTTCCGACAGTTTGACTGGAAATGAAAAAGTGTGTCTTGTGGTATTATCTGTGCAATTTATGTATTGAGTGGAAGTGTTTGTGTAACTTCAAAATGAAAAAGCAGAAAGAAAGAGAGATTTACTCTCTACTATGTGGCTAGAGTTCCTAAGCAACTCTAACAAGACGCGCTTTGACAGCTAAGAGAATGCAACAGCTAAAGGCAACCGAGTTTCGGCGGCACAGAAAATTCATAATCCACAGTGTACATCAATATTAAAAACATCTTGTAGACGTTGATGGTAGACAACATAGCGTTCTTTACGAAAGATTTCTGAAAGGGAAACATGATCAGCAGTGGACACTGAAGTTCTGCAAGTTAGACGGAGGGTAGGGGAGAGGTGGAGATGGAGGGGGTAGTGGAAAAGGAGAGAAGTAAAAAGACTGGGTGTGATGGTGGAATGAGGGCTGTGTAGTGCTGAAATCGGAAAACGGCAGGGGCTGGACAGGTGAGGACAGTTACTAACGAAGGTTGAGGCCAGGAAGGTTATGGAAACATGGGATGTGTTGTAGGGAACGTTCCCACCTGTGCAATTCAAAAAAGCTGGTGTTGGTCAGAAGGGTCCATTTTGCACAGGCTGCGAAGCAGTCATTGAAATGAAGGATGTCACGTTTGGCAGTGTGCTCAGCAGCAGGGTGGTCCATTTTTTTTTTTTTCTTGGACACAGTTTGTCAGTGGCCATTCATGTGGACAAATAGCTTGTTAATTGTCATGCCCAAATAGAATGCAGCGTAGTGGTTGCAGCCTAGCTTGTGGCTCATATGACTAGTGTCACAAGTAGCCCTGCCTTTGATGGGATAGGTGATGTTTGTGACTGGACTGCGTAGGTGGTGCTGGGGGTATGTATGGGACAGGTCTTGCATCTAGGTCTAGTACAGGGTATGAGTCATGAGGGGTAGGGATGGGCAAGTATATTGTGTAGGTTCAGTGGATGACGGAATACCACTGTAGAAGAGGTGAGAAGGATAGTGGGCAGGACATTTCTCATTTCAAGGCTTAACGAGAGGTAATAATTCAGTTGCTCCAGTCCTGGGTGGTTCTCAGTTATGAAGGGAATGTTCCTCTGTGGCCAGATGGTGTGATTTTGGAAGGTGGTGAGAGACTGAAGAGATAAGGCATGAGAGATTTATTTTTGTACAAGGTTGGGAGGATAATTATGGTCTGTGAAGGCTTCATACCCCAATAATAGACCTAGATGCAAGACCTGTCCCGTACATACTCCCACCACCACCTACTCAAGTCCAGTCACAAACATCGCCTATCCCATCAAAGGTAGGGCTACCTATGAAACCAGTCATGTCATCTACAAACTAAGCTGAAACCACTGTGCTGCATTCTATGTGGGCATGACAATTAACAAGCTGTTTGTCCACATGAATGGCCACTGATAAACTGTGGCCAGCCATATTGTGACAACTCTCAATTGATTCCCTCAGGCTGCATGAAACTCCAAAAGGATCATGGTCGATCGCTACGAGAGCGAATCACATCCTAGTAGCCATATTGGCCCACCTCTCAATCGATTCATCAGTCTGGATGAAAATTCCAAGGGATCAGTGGACGATCGCTACTAGAGTGTATCACATCCTAGTAACCATATTGGCACACCTCTCAATTGGTTTATGAGGCTGCATAAAAATTGCAAGGGATCAGTGGTAGATCACTACGAGAATGATTCACGTCCTAGTAGCCACTTTGGCACACCTCTCAATTCATTCATCAGTCTGGATGAAAATACCAAGGCATCAGCGGATGATCGCTACGAGATCGAATCACAACCTAGTAGCCATATTGATACAACTCTCAATTGCGTCATCATGCTGCATGAAAATTCCAAGGTGTCATCATTCGATCGCTACGAGAGAGATTCACGTCCTAGTAGCTATACTGGCACACCTCTCAATTGATTCATCACGCTGCATGAAAGTTCCAAGGGATCAGCGTTGACCGCTAGGAGAACAAATCACGTCCCAACAGGCGTATTGTCACACCTCTCTATTGCTTCATCAGGTTGCATGAAAATTCCAAAGTGTCAGCGTTTGATCGCTACGAGAACGAATCATATTCCTCCAGCCATATTGTCACACATCTCATTTGATTCCCTCAATCTGCATGAAACTTCCAAGGGATCAGTGGTCGATCGCTACAACAGCTAATGACGTCCTAGTAGCCATATTGGCACACCTCTTGATTGTTTCATGAGGCTGCATAAAAATTCCAAGGTATCAGCGGTTTCTTGCTATGAGAACGAATCACTTTCCAGATGTCATATTGGCACACCTCTCAACTGATTCATCACGCTGTATGAAACTCCCAAGCGACCAGTGTCGATCGCTACAAGAACAAATCACGTCCTCACAGCTATGTTGTCACACCTCTCAATTGATTCATCAGGCTGCATGAAACTTCCATGGGATCGGCGGTCAATCGCTATGAGAACAAATCACGTACCAACAGCCATATTGGCACACCTCTCAATTGATTCATGAGGCTGCATGAAAAATCCACGGTATGTGCGGTCGATCGCTACGAGAACGAATCACATCCTAGTAGCCATATTGTCATAACTCTCAATTGATTCATCAGGCTGCACGAAAATTCCAAGGTATCAGCGGTCGATCGCTACGAGAGCGATTCACGTCCTAATAGCCATATTGGCACACCTCTCAATTGATTTATGAGGCTGCATAAAAATTCCAAGGGATCAGTGGTCGATCGTTACGAGAATGAATCTCGTCTTAGTAGTCATATTGGCACACCTCGCAATTGATTCATCAGGCTGGAAGAAAATTCCAAGGTATCAGCGGTCGGTTGCTATGAGAACGAATCGCGTTCCAGATGTCATATTGGCACATTTCTCAATTGATTCATCAGGCTGCATGAAACTTCCAAGGGATCAGTGGTCGATCGCTACGAGAGCGAATCACGTCCTAGTAGCCATACTGGCACACCTCTCAATTGATTCATCAGGCTGCATGAAACCTCCAATGGATCAGTGCTCGATCGCTATGAGTGCGAATCACATCCTAGTAGCCATATTGGCACAACTCTCAATTGATTCATCAGTCTGGATGAAAATTCGAAGGGATCAGCGGACGATCGCAACGAGAGCGAATCACATCTTTATAGTTATTCATGGAGCTGCATAGAAATTCCAATGTATCTGCGGTCGATCGCCACTGTAACGTATCACATTCCAGCAGTCATATTGGTACACTTCTCAATTGATTCATCAGTCTGGATGGAAATTCTAAGGGATCAGCTGACGATCGCTACGAGTACGAATCACGTCCTAGTGGCCATATTGGCACACCTCTCAATTGATTCATCAGGCTGCATGAAACTTCTAAGGGACCATCGTCGATCGCTACAAGAACAAATCACGTCCCAACAGCCATCTTGTCACACCTCTCAATTGATTCATTAGGCTGCATGAAAGTTACAAGGGATCAGCAGTCGATCGCTACGAGAACAAATCATGTCCCAACAGCTAAATTGGCACACCTCTCAATTGATTAATGAGGCTGCGTAAAAATTCCAAGGGATCAGTGGTCGATCGCTACGAGAATGGATCACGTCCTTGTAGCCATATTGGCACACCTGTCAATTGATTCATCAGTCTGGATGAAATTTCCAAGGCATCAGCGGATGATCGCTATGAGAAGAATCACATCCTAGTAGCCGTATTGTCACAACTCTCAATTGATTCATCAGGCTGTATGAAAATTCTCAGGTATCAGCGGTCGATCGCTACGAGAGCGAATCACGTCCTAGCAGCCATACTGGCACACCTCTCAATTGATTCATCAGGCTGCATAAAAATTCCAAGGGATCAGTGGTAGATCGCTGCTGCCTTTAGTTTCCCCACACACTCGCCATCAGCAGACAGATCGCACAATCGGGGGACTGCTCGCTGCAATCCGTAGAACATGTGTGGGTCCACTAAGATAAACTCTTTACCAGTCCAGCGACATTTAGTCCTTTTCAGAGAAGTATTTAACCGCTTGGGTTTTTGATATATATTTTATTTTTGTGTTTTGTAATGCATGTTCTTTGTATATATTTTTTAGTTTATTTTTAAGACAATAATATAAAATATAGTCTGACTTTTTCTTCTGAAACAGAGTAAATTTCAATTAATGAAAAATCAATTTTCCATAGGGAAGTAGTATTAACGTAATTTTTTTTTTACTTTCTTTCGTAGTTGAATATTTTGCTAAGGAGTAGAGTAAAACAAAATACATGGAATCCAAGGTTTGAAGTTTTGCTCTAAAAGAACTATTATTTTTCTTTTTCTCCTATTTATACATTCACTGCACTTGAATTCTACAGTTTACCCGATTTGCTTATACCCTTTGATTTCCCAGATTAACACAAAAACTTTCTGGTTGTCCAACGCAGTTTTATACATATTAAAAAAACTGAAAAGATTTCTGCCACCTCATGTGTTGGCAGCTCATTAAACAAAATATTTTCAACATATACTTCTTTCTTCGGCCTGTGAAAACTCAAGCCTGTACGCTTTTAAAGTGAACAGTGGAGATGTTCCAGATACCTACGTTTCCAATATCTACAGTTCCACAACAGCCGTAGTCGAAATTGCTTTCCATGCCAGGCTGTCTATGCAGCACGCTATTAATTTTTCGAATATTCTGAAATACTGACAATATTATACATTTCAGTACAAGCATGCACTGCCTGACGAAAACACTGAAGTATAAGGAAGTGACGAGGAGACGAAATGAAACTTGACACGTTGTGAGGCTATGTGACATTATTGCAGTAATTATAAAATCGTGTCAAATTTACAAAGAATTTGCCCCTGTCAGTAAGCTATCAGTGTGGTATTGCACCTCCTCTGAGCTGGATTCGTCTATTGATTCGGTTGGGAAGGCTGTAATAAAGCCATTGTATCCTCTCAGGGGGAGAACTGGCCCTAAAATGTTCTAATTTGTCCTAGATATTTTTGATACTGACAGTGGAATGTTGTTGGTGTCCGTGGTGGTCCCATACATGTTTCATCAGGGATAGATTCACTGATCTTGCAGGTCATGGAAGAAGCTCAACACTTCGCAGATAGTTCATCGAAACTCGTGCTATGTGTGAATGGGGAATGACCTGTTGAAATGTGGCACCACGATAGTGTCACATGAGAGGTGTCACATGAGGACGTAGAATGTCCATGATGTGCCGTCGTGCTGTCAGAGTTCCCTCAATCGCAACTATCCTTGATATCAAGTCATATCTGATGGCTCACCACACACTGACGCCAGGAGTAACACTACTATGCCTCTCCAAAACATTTGAAGAAGAGGACCTCTCCCCAGGTCGCCACCATACCTGCCGATGATTGTCGCCCCAGGTAGTGCAGAACCACGATGCATCGCTGAACACAATGTGAAGACATTTATCAGCAGTCCGTGCTGTCCGGTCATGGGACCACCCCAAATGCAGCTGTTTGCGTTGTGGTGTAAACCGCAGCACATGCATGAGACGGTAATTCTGTTGACTGGCTGCTGCTTGTCTCCAGCTAACATGGCACAAAATATCACAGGGGGTCCATTGCCTGTTCTCGGATGGCAGGCGCAGGTGTGAAGGGGTTACGATGTGTTTGTTGCACAGCACAGTGTTCCTCACTTGCGGGTGGGGGCTCAAAAGTCGACCAGCGGAACCTTGTTAACGTATGGCTGCCCCACCTTCCCATGCAGCCCAACCTCGGGGCCACTGTCACATCTGAATGCCCCACAAATCAGAATATTGGACGATTCAACGAGGCGGCCACAAGGAGATACGCAATGAGGGCCATTTAAAAGCAAAGCTGTCTCAAATATACGTCCATCATTTCTGTGTGCTTCCCAGTGATGAGTCGACATCTGTCGGAGTCCCCTGCTGTGGAGTTCTTCCCACTTGCTTGAATGTAGTATTGATCCTTGTTAGTTTCTTCAAGACCTTCTCTAGTTTTGGGTGCTTCTCTTTTGGATTTCGTAGACCATCTATTCTTCTTATGACTTTTCCTTTAGAAGTTTAGGAGTGCCACTGTCATTTTTTATCAATCCCTGTTGTCTTTGTTTTGTCCTAGATGGTTGATTGACAAGTTGTCTGATACCCACCACTTGTTGTAGAGTTTTACTGCAAGTTAGGGAAATCTATAGACGACAAGTGATTCTTCCGCTGCATCGTGTAAGTATTTTACAGGATGATTTCTCGGTACACAGAAGATTCAAATGGTTCAAATGGCTCTGAGCACTATGGGACTTAACTTCTGTCATCAGTCCCCTAGAGCTTAGAACTACTTAAACCTAACTAACCTAAGGACATCCTACACATCCATGCTCAAGGCAGGATTCGAAGCGCCTAGAACCGCTACGACCCGCTCGGCCACCGGAGCCGGCACGGAAGAGTCCTCGTAGCGCCTTGTTTTGCAGCTTCTGGACTCTGTCAGTGTATCTTTAGGCTGCATTTCCCCAGGCTGTGCACGCACTGTCCATTATAGGGCGCACTCACTTTCTGTGGGAGTCAGTGATGTTTCGTTTGTGACTGGATCTGTTTGTCGCAATAGCTGCGCCCCCATACGAATTCTCTATGAAAAATGATTCCCAGGTGTTTGGCAGTCGTAGGCCATTGTGTATAAGTGCCGAAGAGCTTGACATTGGTTAAGTCAGATTTAAGACTTTTCATAAGAAGTAACACTTGAAGTTTATTTGTATTAAAGCCAATTCATTTCCTCGTTGCCCGTTGTTCAAGACCAGAGCAGGCTTAATAATCTGACGCTGTCGAGCCTCTTTAAATACCCTACCAGGCGCAGTAACAACAATAAACACGAAAAACGCCAATAAACTCTGGTGGTCGCTCCACCCGTCACAGAGATTTGCAACCATAATCATTTATATACTTGCCGATGAAGTCTACATATATGAAGTTTCTCTGACTTCCGGCCATGTCTTCTGGGTTCTTCACCTTTTTGTCACCCAATTTCTTTCTCGCCTAACATGCACTGCTATATTAGTAAACCACCTCAGTACATCACCTGCTATCCTCACTAGGTACGATCTATTTCATGGATATATACATTTTTTTGGACAAGAATCTGTACAGGGACGTTAAAAAATTATTTTTGTCATAAGGTCCTATTCGGTTATTTCGGTAAGTGCTTTCCTTAGCGACCAACTTATTACTCTGGACTCGGATTATGATTCATTTATATGACCAATTATACCTTTTCTAATCACAATGGAAAAATAAACTGAGTTCGGTCACAATCTAGGTTTGAACTGCGTAGATAACAATAGCAACCTCCAAGTAATTTAATCACAAGAGAATACTTCTCTATACCCTTTAGATGACAACTGCAATCGAACTCAAAACCAACACGCAACTACAACTATCTCTTCCTGTGTAAGAACTGTAAAACAAAAAAAAAAGAGCGTTCTTGTCTCTCGTTAACAGTGTGTCATCGTGAGTAAACGACTGTCTTGCGACCAGCTACACTGAAATGTAAGATTTCTCAATTCAGCTGTCAATCTCTTTAGAGTCTAGTGCGCACTACAGACGGCCTCTACTTGTTATGGTTTCCCTTTATCTTCATTAAACTTCCACAACACTGTGGCAAATTTGCGTATTAATGCACAATACATACATAATCACTGGTAAGTTAACCCAACAAAAATATGTGCTATTTGCGCCGGTGGAGGCTCTATAACAACCGATCACAACCGTGTCAAACACACTGAGGTGCCAAAGATCATGGGATATCGGCATACACACATACAGATGGCACAGTATCGCGTACACAAGGTATAAAAAGGCGGCCCATTGGCGGAGCTGTCATTTGTACTCACAAGGGAACCTCCCCATCGCACCCCCCTCAGATTTAGTTATAAGTTGGCACAATGGATAGGCCTTGAAAAACTGAACACAGATCAATCGAGAAAACAGGAAGAAGTTGTGTGGAACTATGAAAAAATAAGCAAAATATACAAACTGGGTCATCCATGCGTAAGTTAGGCAATATTAAGGAAAATGTGAGGCGAGGAGCGCCGTGGTCCTGTGGTTAGCGTGAACAGCTGCGGAACGAGTGGTCCTTGGTTCAAATCTGCCCTCCACTGAAAATTTTGCTTTCTTTATTTTCGCAAAGTTATGATCTGTCCGTTCGTTCATTTACGTCTCTGTTCACTGTAATAAGTTTAGTGTCTGTGTTTTGCAACCGCACCGCAAAACCGTGTGATTAGTTGACGAAAGGACGTGCCTCTCCAATGGGAACCGAAAACATTTGATCGCAAGGTCATAGGTCAACCGAATCCTCCACAGGAAAACACGTCTGATATTTTGTATACAACGCTGGTGACAGCATGTGCGTCACATGACAGGAATACGTTGTCGACCCACCTAACTAGTACACTTGGCGAATGGGTGAAAAGTTTCTTCTACCTTGCCCGATTTAGGTTTTCTTGTGGTTGTAATAATCACTCCAAAAAAAGTGATGAAAACATAAGAGTTTTTCACATAAACTGAAAATAAAAAGTTAAAATTTACGGTCGAGGGAAGATTTGAACCAAGGACCTCTCGTTCCACAGCTGTTCACGCTAACCACGGGACCACGGAGCTCCTCACCTCACATTGTCCTTAATATTGCCTATCTTATGCATGGACGACCCAGTTTGTATATTTTGCTTATTTTTTCATAGTTCCACACAACTTCTTCCTGTTTCCTCGATCGATCTGTGTTCAGTTTTTCAAGGCCTATCCAGTATGCCAACTTATAACTAAATCTGAGGGGGGTGCGATGGGGATGTTCCCTTGTCAGGTGATTCACGTGAAAAGGTGTGCGACATGATTATGGACTACTTGGAGTCCGTTTGCAACCATTCAAGGACTTATGTTCCCAAACAACGATGGAATTTTTATGGATACCAATGCTCTATATCACTGGGTCAGAACTGTTCGCAGTTGGTCTGGAGAACACTGGACAATTCGGGCGAATGATTCGGCGACCAGGATCGCCCGACACGGATCCCATCGAACATTCGTGGGCGCGATTATGGACGGCTACAGGGGCACCGTAGCTCAGTAGTTCTGCAGGGGACTTCCAACCAGCTGCTGAGTCCGTGCTACGTCGAGCTGCTGGGCTACGCCGAGCAAAAGGAGGTCCGACACGACATCAGGAGGTGTCCAACCACTTTTAGCACCTGCATATCGTGGGCTCTGGTGACCTCTTTGGCACGTTATTAGAGGACGCACCGAGCGGAGGTGGATGTTCGAACTAGAGCGACAGTAGCGTGTGAACGAGTTGCGCAGAGGGAAGTTGTGAGGAGTGCAGGACACGCTTTCTGCGCCGTCGAACAGCGCCACGTTTAGATGCACCGTCGCAACGAGCTCCTGGTAAATATTTTCTGGTGTTGGCAGTGATATTCGAGTGTTTCCCGGGCGGGTGCAGTCTTTGGAGATACGTATTGCGGCGTACAGCTGGGTGTACCCGTTTAAAAATCACAAGCAGTGCTGCGCTGGGGAAGCGGCGAGCGGGCGCTTCCGTGTGAGGCTCGTCCAGTCACTTTTGAGCTGGATGATGTTGTTAAGATTGAACCCGGGTTTGGAGGCTGTTTTACGGTACGATGTGGTCACGTGCTACTGACATTTACTGCGTACGCACGCGCATGTGCATCTTAATCCGAAAGATTAATGCCGCCGTCACAACTGTAATCGGAATAGTAATTACTTCTGGTTGCTTCAAGATACATAATGATTACAGTGGTTCCTCCGAATTAAGTTTAAGTCTATTATGGTGCTTGTCTTGTTCAATATTAGTAATTTTTAATCTATCAGAGGCACCAACTAAAATTGTGCTCTAGGACTTGCACCGTCGTGGTTCATGTAGAGCTTGCCAAGTAAACGTGAGGCTAATGTTAAGGTTGAGGTTTCAATTTATACATTTTTTGAGGCGAAATTAGAACTGCTTTGCATGTCTCGTCTGTCCTTACAATAATTTATTGGAACTACTGCGCCTCACCTTAAAAGATTGATGCTCTCTCTTTTCTGGACGAGATCCAAAAAGTTACTGTCGCGCAGCAAGTAGTGTTTATTGCAGTTTTACGTAACATTTTATGTTTCTTGTTCTGAAACTTGTGCTGCCATTATACTGTAATTAACTTTCGTGAAATTGTTTTAAAGTTATTGAGATACTGAGGGAATTTTTCAGAGTTTTTGCAAGATAATTGTACACTGTTAGAGATGTTGATCCGTATCTGTGAATTGCAATGTTATATTCATGTTAAGAACTTGATGGCTTGATATTTTGTGAGGAATTTAAAGAATGTACCGGGTGTCTAGTACCTCCCGCCGCGGAAGTAGAACACGCGGCAGAACAAATGGACGTGGTCAGCCCATAAAGGGATCCGCCTCCTCGGCGGCTATTGCGGGCAGCGGCTCTCACGCAGAGAGGGCGCCACCGCTAAGCCACGTGCAGACAGCGGCCAATAGCCGCTCCCTCCGGTTGCGTATATAGGGACCCGCTCTGCCCTAGTCCACATCCTTCCAAAACCCAGGCGATCATTGTAGGCAAAACCACTCCCTCCTTCCGCCTCCTTGATTTCTATCTCACCGTTTATGGCCGTCCCATCGCTCTCACCCCCACCCTTAAGTACCTTGGCGTCACCCTCGACCGTCGCCTCTCCTGGACTCCCCATCTCCAGACAATCCAAGCCAAGGCACGTTCCCGACTCCGTCTCCTCAAGCTCCTTTCCGGCCGAACGTGGGGTCTGGACCCCTCCACCATCCTCCGCACCTATAAGTCCCTCATCCGCCCTATCCTCTGTTACGCCCATCCAGCCTGGATCTCCGCCCCCCCTTCCTTTTATAAATCCCTCCAAATCCTTGAACGCCATGCTCTCCGCCTTGCCTATCGCATCCGTCTCCCTTCCCCCACGCGGATCCTGTATGACCTTATCCCCTTCCCCCACCTCCTCCTCTTCCTCGAAAGGATACGAATCCTATACGCCTCCCGTAAACTCGATCCTCCTCACCCGCTCGTCTCCCCGATCCTCTCCCAACCCCGCCCGCTGCCGCGCCTGTACTCCCATGTCCCACCCGGTCTCCATCTCTCCACCCTCCTTACCCTCTCCCAAGGTGGCTTCCGCCAGCTCCCCCTCCCTGATGATGCCCTCCTCCCCTCCATCTACCCCTCCTACCAACTTTGATCCTCCCGCCCTCCTCCTGTGCTTGCTCCTCAGGGCACCCTCCCTCCCTTCTCTCCCTTTTCCCTCCCTCCTCCTTTTCTCGTCCCTCGTCCCCCGGGCCCCCCCTCCCCTGTCCCTATCCTCCTGTCCCCGTCTCCTCAGCCGTGGCATCCTCTTTTCCTCCCCTCTCCCCTTCCTCATCCCTGTTGCCCTCTTGGCAGGTCCCCGGACTCGCACACGCTAAGTGGACATTCGCGCGCCGGAGATCACCGCCATCAGTGTATCGTGTGTGCCGTCATGTTTAGTGTTCCGTTTCGCCGTCACGCTCCATTGTTCACCAGTGACATCGTCTTCTTCAGTGTTTGTGCGTCGGGTCTCCAGTTCCTAGTGTGGATTGTCATCAAGTGTGGTTCAAATGGTTCAAATGGCTCTGAGCACTATGGGACTCAACTGCTGTGGTCATAAGTCCCCTAGAACTTAGAACTACTTAAACCTAACTAACCTAAGGACATCACACACATCCATGCCCGAGGCAGGATTCGAACCTGCGACCGTAGCGGTCGTGCGGTTCCAGACTGTAGCGCCTTTAACCGCTCAGCCACTCCGGCCGGCTGTCATCAAGTGTGAACGGCTTCTTGTGCTTTTATATTCTTGTGTCTCCTGTTTTTTCCCGCCGTTTTTCTATGTAATGTCTCTTCTTTGTTTATCTCCATGTACTCTCTTCGGCTGAAGAGCGGCGTATTGTGCTGCTGCCAGCCTACCTGTTTGTTCAGGTTTCAAAATTACAATAAAGTAAAAAAAAAAAAAAAAAAACCCTAGTCCACCTCCTTACCCTCTCCCAAGGTGGCTTCCGCCAGCTCCCCCTCCCTGATGATGTCCTCCTCCCCTCCATCTACCCCTCCTATCAACTTTGATCCTCCCCCCCTCCCACTTCCTGTTTCCTTTCCTTTAGGCACCCTCCCTCCCACCCTTCCCTTCTCTTTCCTTTCCCCTCTTCCTCCTCCCCTCTTCCCCTGGGCTTCCCCGTCCCCTTCCTCCCTCCCCCTCTCTCCTCTGCCCATGACATCTCTTCTCTCCCCTCTCCCATTCCCCTCCTCCTCCTCCTCCTCCACTCTTGGCGGGTCCCCGGACTCGTACACGCTCAGTGGACTTTTGCGCGCCGGAGATCATCGCCATCTGTGTGTCGTGTGTGTGCCTCGATTTGTGTTTAGTGTTCTGTCACCGTCACGCCAACACTGTTCACGTGTGCCATCGCCGTCCTCCGTGTTCTGTGCGCCGTGTCACCAAGTGTTACTGTTTTTTCGCGTCCAGCGTGAACGGCTTCATGTTTATTGTTTTTTGTATCTCCATTTTTTGCCCGCCGTTTTTTGTATTGTCTGTATCAACTCTATGTCATGTTATTGTTCCACTTAAGGCTGAAGAGCAGCGTAATATGCTGCTGACAGCCTGCCTGTATAGGTGATTAAAATTACAATAAAGGAAATAAAAACCTAGTCCAGCCAGTCTGGTACTAGCTCTGGATTTCGTTTCCATCTCGGCAGTACCGCGTTCTGGTCGTTGCTCGTTGTTGACATTTGCCTGGCTCTGGTTCCGAGTGGATTTACCTTTTGTGTTTGGTGTTGTGGTTTCCACAAGCCTCTGTAGTTTACCTCTTCCTTGTTGTGTCGCTCATAGTCGGTCGTGGTCAGTTGTTGTCAGTTGTCGTTGGTCTGTCGTCCAACTCCTCCTGTGTTTACCCGGTGGTGCGTGCTCCACTGCCGGTGGCTTCCCCGCCTGGCGGCTCCGATCCGCAGCCCAAGGTGTTCTCGCTGTGGTTGTGGTTACTACAGGGTGATCAAAAACTCAGTATAAATTTGAAAACTTAATAAATCACGGAATGACACGGGGTTTTATTAGTACAAAAAAAAAGTTCTCAAAATGTCCGACGGATAGCGCTGGACAGCAAAACGTAAGTGACTGCGCATGACAATCGTGATAAAAGGAGCTGTAATGAGAGAGAGAATCAGATGCGCCAGCAGTCGCAGCATGTTGACGTTACCTGAAAAGTCGCTTTCAGCGAAGCTGTATTATCAGAATGGGGAATGTGCTAGTTCAGCGTTATGATCCTATCGCCATAGGAAGGGGATTCGAATGGATATAGGTCCGTTGACAAATGGAGCTGTGGCGAGAATAATTTTCAAGCTCAAAGCCATGGGTTGTTTAGACGATAGACCCCGTAGTGGCCGACCGAGCAGAAAGCGTAATGCTGCTGAGACAGTTCAGGAAGAAATGGAGATTGGATTGGATTGTTTGGGGTCATCGGTCTCATCGGATTAGGGAAGGACGGGAAAGGAAGTCGGCCGTGCTCTTTTAAAGGAACCATCCCGGCATTTGCCTGGAGCGATTTAGGGAAATCACGGAAAACCTAAATCAGGATGGCCGGACGCGGGATTGAACCGTCGTCCTCCCGAATGCGAGTCCAGTGTCTAACCACTGCGCCACCTCGCTCGGTAAGAAATAGACACTGCAGCGGGTTCGTCTATGCACGGGGAAGTCAGCACTCGTGCTGTCGCACGTCGCACCGGCATTCCATACACTACTGTTTGGCTGGAACTGAGGCGTACCCTCCGATGCTATCCGTACAAAATCCATCGGCATCATGAACTGTTACCTGGCGATTTAGTGAAGCGGAGGGCATTTTCGGTGTGGGCGTTTCAAAAGATGGCGGAAGATGACGATTGGTTTACTAACGTGTTGTGGACCGACGAAGCTCATTTCATGCTCCGAGGGTCTGTCAATGCCCACAACTGCAGAATTTGGTCTATCGAAAATCCTAGGACTGTCGTGGAAACTCCATTGCACGACGGAAAAAGTCACGGTATGGGTTGGATTTATCACATCTACCGCTTTCGGGCCTTTTTTCTTCGAGGAAATGCGTGATTCTGGTTTTCTAACTGCTACCGTGACGGGTGAGAGGTAATAATAATAATAATAATAATAATGTCGTGTGACTAGGGCCTCCAGTCGGGTAGACCTTTCGCCGGGTGCAAATCTTTCAATTTGACGCCACTTCGGCGAGTTGCGCGTCAATGCGGATGAAATTATGATGATTAGGACAACACAACACCCAGTCCCTGAGCGGAGAAAATCTCCGACACAGCCGGTAATCGAACCCGGGCCCTTAGGATTGACAGTCTGTCGCGCTGACCATTCAGCTACCGGCGGCGGACGGGTGAGAGTTAAGCCGATATGATGAAAGGGTACAGTACTGCACGACATTGAAAATAGGTACAACATACTTCATTATTCTTGTCAGTACAACATATTTTTTCTAATAATAACTCAATTTAAATTAATACAGCGAAGCCAGATACCAGTGTGGGAAAGAATAACAATTTATTTATTTAATTGATCACATATGCACTCCCACAAAATAAATCCCTACATCCAGTTTGGTGAGATCTGTGAAATGAATGAATGTATGGTCGTCTGCTAACCACAGATAGTGAATGTGAATATATGATCATCTTTGAGACGTTCTTTTGGTCACCTTTGGTGGAACCAAAGAGATGAAACTTACCGGAGCTTTGAGCGCCTGAAATGTGGCTGACCAATACGGTAGCTAGGTCCTCCCCCACTTCAGCAGAGGTGCGAGAGGACCTGAAGAACGGCCATGTTTCAGCACTCTGCCACTGGATCTAGTGTTGGTAAGACCTGTCTTAGGTGTGCTCCGTAAAGACAAAAGAGTGGAGACATGGTATGCATGTGAAATACTCAAGTGTAGTTTGGAATAATAATTTCTCTATTTCAGGAACTTTTGTGGGGAGAATTAAATGTCAGGCAGGTAATATTAAGGGGATCGTAGTAATCTTAGGAAGTGACCAACGGTCACAATAAAACCACGTGTAGCAATAAGTTGAAATACTTCCGAGTGATTAAGTTAAGCTCAATTACCAGCGTGTGTACTATAAGTTGGAAATATTTAAGAAATGGCTTGTGTAGGACTTGAAATTAGAGACGAGTACTTCCACGTGGTGAGTACTGTGTGAGTCTCAATCTGTGTATGAGACAAAGGATAAAGAGAAGTACTCGTCCATGGTATCAGTTGAGGACTCGCGTGTCTGATGAATATGTTCTTAATATTACTTTGCGTGTTATGTTTCCGTGTGACGATTCAAACTATAATACTCTGAGAGACAAGCAAGTAGAGTCAGCCGTCTATCCAGCACTTGGCTTGCATTGCACAGGAAGACGTGCATATATTCTCCAGAGTTCGTAGTAGGAAAGAAAAGTTACGAAGTGGGGCAGTGTCGTGTGAAACTGGGATAAATACTAATTGAAGTGGTAAAGCTGAAAGTGATGTATTTATAATGTTGTGACTATTCCTTGTGTTGTATTCCATGTTGCAATGTGGTGTATGTCATGTAATTTAAGTATGTGCGGTTTGCATGGGAGAGTAGCAAGGTAGTTTCAGAGGTAGTGGGTTATGCACGTTCCTTTTGTACCGCTCGGTCTGGAGGAAAGTTTCGTGATGATGGTTGTGAGAGTCGAAATGTGAGATATAGCAAAAGATCCACCATCCTATCCAGAAAGTGCACTGTAACGTTAAATAATTACGCGACCATAAGATAGAGAATGTAAAGCCATGCCCACTGGGTGGAATTTCACATGTGTTATTGTTAAAGGTTATAGAATTTGTGTGTTTAGGTTATAGAATTTATAGGAATAAATAAGATAGTGAAAAGAAAAAGATTGGTGGCCTTTTCCTTCGAATAGTATGTTGTCATGATACCCAGAATTTATAATGTGTGCGCCATTCATAATCAGTGCGATGGCCACGTGTTGTTCAAAGCCGTTGAATGAGAAAGAAAATGTGGTATTGCCAGTGCGTAGTGAACAGTCAGAGTTGTGTAAATTACTAACAGTCAGATGTTCGTTATCCGTTGCGTAATATTCATACAGGAGGATAACTTGTAACTTAATTGTTAGTACTAGAGTTCATGTTACTGGATAAATAAGAATGAGCCCACTCGCATGGCAGACCACTCATCTTGCAGGCCTGACTGCTTGATGCCACAGTATGAGCAAGGCATGTGGGTGCCTCTCAATGTTACAGAGTCGCATCATCCCCAGCCTGGCTGATAAACACCTGCTGGAATGTACGATGATTATGCAGGATGGCGCTCTACCCCATATTGCTAGAAGCGTAAAAGATCTCTTGCGAGCGTCGTTTTCTGATGATTGTGTGCTCAGCCGCCACTTTCGTCATGCTTGGCCTCCCAGGTCCCCAGACCTCAGTCCGTGCGGTTATTGGCTTTGGGGTTACCTGAAGTCGCAAGTGTATCGTGATCGACCGACATCTCTAGGGATGCTGAAAGACAACATCCGACGCCAATGCCTCACCATAACTCCGGACATGCTTTACAGTGCTGTTCACAACATTATTCCTCGACTATAGCTATTGATGAGGAATGATGCTGGACGTATTTGGCATTTCCTGCAAAGAACATCATCTTTGCTTTGTCTTACTTTGTTATGCTAATTATTGCTATTCCGATCAGGAGCTCCGACAGGAGCTGAGAAAGCGTATGTCGTGCTTGAAATGCACTCACGTCAGTCAGTCATAACAGTGCAACTACACTTCAGGACGAAGTTCAACAAAGACCCACCAACTGCTAACTCCATTCGGTGATGGTATGTGCAGTTTAAAGCTTCTGGATGCCTCTGTAAGGGGAAATCAACGGGTCGGCCTGCAGTGAGCGAAGAAACGGTTGAACGCTTGCGGGCAAGTTTCACGCATAGTGATGTGAAAGATTCAGTGTTTAAACCTCCTCTACCAAGAAACGTGCCAGAACTGCGAGCTCGCTTCAACAGTGCTTTCGAACTCATTGATGGGGACATACTGCGCCGAGTGTGGGGGGAACTTGATTATCGGCTTGATTTCTGCCGAATCGCTAAAGGGGCACATATCGAACATTTGTGAATGCCTAAAAAAACTTTTTGAGTTTTTGTATGTGTGTGCAAAGCATTGTGAAAATATCTCAAATAATAAAGTTATTGTAGAGCTGTGAAATCGCTTCAATCATTTGTAATAACCCTGTATATAGATCTCTGTTAATGCTGGTATTCCACTATGCTTCTTAAGTAATGACACATATTCTATCTCGACATAGACCGCCATCACACGCCCGGTATTTCTGACGCAACAGTACTGCGTCAAAATTGCGCGAAAGAGCGGCACTGTTTACGCCCGCCCCCGGGTCGCTCCAGTTCAGGGTCTGCCTTCATAACGAAAGCGTCAGCGACCGACGGTGTGGAGCTCACGGGTACTGCGACTGAGTTGCTTGCCGTGCAGAACATGAGGACAACTTGTGCAACATGGGTGAAGTACGTCGGGGAAGATACCAGTGTACATTTCAATGAACAGGTAAATCTTTCACGGCATCGAGTATTCATTAACTACAAGAACAAAAATACAAGTCAAACAAGTGAACTGTACAATTTCTGGTGTGCATGGTATGTTTTACACGTCTTTGTTTTAGTTATTGTTGCAAGCAAAATGAAACCACTATGCTGACTGAAAGCGCACATGACCTTACGTGTGTACTGTGGCAACTATTGCAAGACAAAAATAAACATTTATGGCTCACCGGAGAGCTGAGGTGATCTTATTCGCCAATTCTGAGAACTGCTGCCAGTCAAATAAACGTTTCTGCTTGCTGACATGACAGCACCGTGACCTCTTTCCTTTACCACTGTGATCAACGTCGTATCTGGCGCTACCTGATGAACCGAGAATTTCATGTCTCCGAGTATCGCATGTTGCTTTCATATACACGTTTCGGCACCCTTCCAGACCTCTTGTCGTTTACTATTTTCATCCTTTGCCCAAATTCTCTCGCAGAGAATTGAATTTCTCTCGGTCTCGGCTTTTCCTGCGTAATGCCCCTGTATTGATTTTGAACGGTCCACAATGTGAGGCATGTTACTCGCTCTCGTAAAGCTTTTTACAGCGAAACTGTGCTACCATGTCATTTCGCCACCAGCATTACCGTTTTCTCCTCAAAACCTTTACTGTCGATGATGTTTTGTTGTCATTGCTGGTATTCACCATCTTTCTCTTCGTCGATCTGTTCGTGCAGCGTTGGGGTACAGATCACGTAAACCTATGGAGAGGCAGCGAAGAATGCGCCCTTCGAGCCAACGCCGTGAACCTCGATAGTTGCGGTAGTAGACAACGTCGCCTGGGGCAAAAGTAGGTGTCTGCCGCTGCCCATAAAATCCAGCTACCAGCACCACCCATTTTCGCACCTCATATGGAATTTTTCAGTGGTTCTCTATCAGAACTGTTATGGTCCAGCTTCCTACACACACGCGTTATTCGCAGATGACGAACACTTAGCACATTTTGTTTGTAAAATTACAGAAGGATTTTTCACACATGTAAGTGTTGTGGACTGGCAAGACAGCCAATCCACTGTGAAGGAGGCCGAAAGGCACGCGTCTAAGCTCACGCAGGCTGGCGCGAGGTCTGGAACTGTTAAAAGAATAGAGACTAGCAAAAAAGGTATGTAGCTTCTGGAATACTTAACTTTAATCCATAATTGCTGAACATCGCTCTTGACGGTACAATGTTTACAGCATTAATAGTAACTGGTACTGACGCCTTGCTAGGTCGTAGCAAATGACGTAGCTGAAGCCTATGCTAACTATCGTCTCGGCAAATGAGAGCGTAATTTGTCAGTGAACCATCGCTAGCAAAGTCGGCTGTACAACTGGGGCGAGTGCTAGGAAGTGTCTCAAGACCTGCCGTGTGGCGGAGCTCGGTCTGCAATCACTGACAGTGGCGACACGCGGGTCCGACGTATACTAACGGACCGCGGCCGATTTAAAGGCTACCACCTAGCAAGTGTGGTGTCTGGCGGTGACACCACATTCCTCCCCGCAAATCGGCGGACTGTTGTGGCATAAGGCTTCCGCCCGCCGTGGGGAGGAGGGGCCGAAGGGTCGACCTCCATCGAGCCGGGGCACCCGACGGGCGAAGACGACATATGGTCCGGAGCGGGCAAGAGTTTCATGGCGGAGGACAACTGGTCACGAGAAGCGATCGGCGGCGCGTCACTCAGGGAGGCGCCCGGCGGTTGCAGCGACGCGTCCACTGCGGGCGTCGCCGGCGGAAGAACAGGCGGCGGCGGCGGCGGCGGCGGCGCGTCGCCATGGGGCACAATGGAAGGAAGCGTCGGTAACATCTGGTGCTGAGGCGAGCCAGTAGATGGGTCCCCAGGGCGCTGACCGGACGGCACCGTCGCTGAAAGCAGACGGGGAGCGGCAGATCCCGTGCGACGACAGAGGCGCAGCTGATTGAGATGCCGGCGCACCTCACCAGACGCCCCCAAAACCAGATACATCGCGCGGCCGAGGCAGCGAAGAATGCGCCCTTCGAGCCAACGCCGTGAACCTCGATAGTAGCGGTAGTAGGCATCGTCGCCTGGGGCAAAAGCAGGTGTCTGCCGCTGCACAGGAACCTGATGCGGCGGATGGAGCAAAGACATCAAGGTTCGATGAGGGCGACCGTGGAGTTACTCAGCCGGCGAGCGACCATCTCGAGGCTGAGAGCGATACGAGGACAAAAAGAGCAATAACGCGTCCTCCCGAGAATGCGACTATTTCAACTTCAACATCTGTGACTTGAAAGTCCAGACCAAACGTTCAGCGGCACCGTTTGACTGTGGCGAAAACGGCGCGGACGTCAGATGTTGAATACCATTGGCTTTGCAGAATGACTGAAATTCTGCGGACATGAATTGTGGGCCATTGTCGGAAACAATAGTCTGTGGAAGACCTTCAATGCAAAAGATAGCGGATAACGCTTGGATGGTGGCAGATGACGTCGTGGAAGACATCCGGACAACAAAAGGAAAATTACTGAATGAATCGACAACAACCAACCATCGAGCATTCCAGAATGGACCAGCAAAATCGTTGTGTAAGCGTTGCCAAGGGGAAGTGGCTTTTGGCCATGCAAAGAATTTCCGCTGTGGTGCTGATTGTTGTTCGGCACACACCATGCAAGAAGAGCACATATTCGTAATCGCGGCATCGATTCCGAACCAAGTACAGTGCTGACGAGCAAGTTGTTTCGTTCTCACTATACCCCAATGTCCTTGGTGGAGAAGCCGTAAGACAGAGGACTGTAACGAACGTGGGACCACGACCCTGGACTGATCATTATCAGAACGCAACAGCAAAACACCACGTCGTACAAAAAGTCTCCTTGTGAGCAAAACATCGGCGAACCAACGAATCCCCGATCCGTGACTTTGACAAGGGCCATTGCGTAGCAACGAAACGCAGAACGGTAGCCAGGACAGGGTCGGCAGCTGTGGCGGTAGCTACACGACGAAAATCAATCGGAAACGACTCGACCACGTCATCGGTTTCCGAATCAATGCACATGCAAGCAAGTTCGGAGGAATCGAATGCTCTATCCTCAGCAACAGGCAAACGGGACAACGCACCGGCGTTTCCGTGCTGAGCAGAGGACCGATACAAGATATCGTAGCGGTACTGCGAGAGTAAAATAGACCAGCGAATGAATTTCTGCGCTGTACGTGGAGGTACAGGCTTGGTCGGATGAGAAAGCGATGCCATAGGTTTGTGGTCTGTGATGATAGTAAAGTGACGACCATACAAGAAATCATGAAACTTTGTAACACCAAATACGAGAGCCAATGCTTCTTTCTCGATCTGTGAATAATTTCGTTGCGCAGACAGAGCAATTTGGACGCAAAGGCAATAGGGCGATCGTGAGAACCATCTTTGTGCGCAAGCACAGCACCCATCCCGAAATCCGATGCATCCACCATCAACAAAAGGGGTTTCTGGGGATCGAAGGGCGTAAGGCAAGTGTTGGAAAGCAACGCCGATTTCAACTGGCGAAAGGCGCGTTCGCATTCCGTCGTCCAGACGAACGGAACACCTTTACGGCATAAGCGATGAAGCGGAGCTGAAATGGAAGAGGCGTGGCGCACATAGCGATGATAATAATTAATTTTTCCCAGCACACTCTGTAGCTGCTTCAAATTCTGCGGCGAAGGCAAGTCTTGTATGGCACGGAGGTGCTCTGGACTGCGATTTATGCCTTGGGCATTAAGTACATGTCCCAGATAGGGTAAGTCACGAGCAATAAACACACATTTGTCCTTCCGCAAGCGAAGACCATTTTGTCGCAAGACCTGAAATAATGTTCTGAGATTGGCTAAATGTTCTTCTTCCGTCTTTCCGGAGATCACAATATCGTCCAGATAGTTTGCTGCAGTAGGGACCGACGCACAAACAGTTTGTAGATATTGCTGAAACAATGCAGGGGCGGATGCACACCCGAATGGCAGTCGTTTGAATCGGTACAAACCAAGATGCGTGTTAACCACCAAAACGCGCTGGGATTCTTCGTCCACCGGTATTTGAAAGTACGCATCTGCGAGGTCCAACTTCGAAAAATATTTACTCGGGCACAGTTTGTCAAAAAGATCTTCCGGGCGGGGTAAAGCAAAATTTGCAGTCACTAGTTGTGGATTCACTGTTGCCTTGAAGTCCACACAAAGTCTCAATTTTCCGGAAGGTTTTTGCAAAATGACTAAGGGTGATGCCCAGAGAGAAGCCTGCACACGTTCAATGACCGTGTGATGTTTTTGCGACCTCATCACGCAATGCGTGGGGAACATTGCGCGCTCTGAAAAATTTCGGTTGCGCGTTGACTTTCAGTTCCAAACGTGCTTTATAGTTCTTAGCGCAACCAAGGCCCGGTTCAAAAATGTCTGCAAATTCTTCACATAGACGAGAAACACTGGCTGAAGGCACAGTCTGGTTCACTGATAGTACCTGGTTGACTATAGACAAGTTAAACAACTGAAATAAATCGAAACCAAACAAGTTCACTGCAAAACAAGAATGAAGGACGTAAAATGACACAAGTTTTGTTTGTCCCTTGTATATTGCAAGAAGGCTGCACTGTCCTAATACAGGGATCGCTTGTCCGGAATAACTAGTTAGCTTAACATTTGCGGCACGCAGCGGAGGTGTGCCCAGCTGCTTGTACGTGTCGTGATTGAGTAGTGAAACTGCAGCTCCGGTATCGAGCTGGAACGGTATCACTTTGCCGTTAATGTCCAAATCTACAAAAAGTTTATTGTCCTGCTGACGACAAGAGTGACTGTCTCGTGCATCGTGAAGTGACACTAGTACAGAATCACTTGCGACTTGACGGGATTTCCGGCGATGTCGACGCACACTATTTGTGGGACGAACACAGTCACTGTTAGAGAGAGTAGCACTAGGCGAGTGGAATGAACTACATGAATTTCCATAGGCAAAGTTTCACGAGCCTGAGTATCCTTGGTTCGATTCCGATTCCGGCGCGAAGCAAAGGGCCTGGAATGATTGTGAGTGTCCTATCTGAGGTTTTTCTGGCAAACACGTGAATATGTCCTTTTTTATTACAGAAAAAGCAAATAGCTTGGCGTGACGGGCAATTCTCAAGCGAATGTCTAGTAGCACACCGCGGGCATGATTTCACTGCATTTGCGTGGTGGCGCGGTACGCGTGGCTGAGAGCCAGGCGGCTTTGGCGTGTCCGAGCGCGAGGACTGTTTACTGTTCCGTGCAGCTCGCCCGGCGGGCCGGTTAACCTGACACACCGGTGGCGAAGTTTCAAAGGATTCCTGAGCAAAGTCAAGTGTGTCCTGCCGATCCAATATGCCCATCACATGTTGAAGGGAGGGATTGACTAGTTTCAAAATCTGTTCCCGTATACGAACATCAGAAACGTTCTGTGCAATTGCATCACGCACCATAGTATCTGAATAAGGGAGTCCACATTGACACCCAAAACCACAATCCCTAGTAAGGCCTTGCAAGGTTGCAACCCACTCCCTATTAGTCTGACCTGCCATACGTTTTGTACGAAAGAAGGTATACCTTTTTGCAACTACATTGACTGATTCTTTGAAATATGCATCTAATGCAGATAAAATTTCTT
This sequence comes from Schistocerca cancellata, assembly GCF_023864275.1. Classification (NCBI taxonomy): domain Eukaryota; kingdom Metazoa; phylum Arthropoda; class Insecta; order Orthoptera; family Acrididae; genus Schistocerca; species Schistocerca cancellata. The sequence goes on from NC_064634.1 coordinate 513,644,616, forward strand.
CGTAGGACAGAGTTGCTACGTCGCGTCGGGGAAATAATTTGACTATCACACGGTTCGTGTGGACGCCGACGGACGAAAGGAGATAAGGCTGCCGCTCATTACCTTGAATTCTGTAGGCGGCGAGATGGAATCCAAATTGGCGTTACCACTCCGTCCAGCTTTCCAGTGCCGCATCAAAAGGACGAAAAGTTGGTGCAACTGCGTGTTGTGGCTGCGTGAGCGGTGGAGCGGCGGCCTCCGCATCGTTTTGCATTGCGCGTTGACCCTGAACGAGCTGTCCAAGGGCAGCGATAAAATTCGGACAGTACATCTGGAAGTTGTGGCGAAGCCATTACACAAGTAAATCAGGGCAGTATAGTTACGAACGCGAATTGGCCTCGTCGCCAATCCTCGGCGCCAACCGTTGTGGACTGGCAAGACAGCCAATCCACTATGAAGGAAGCGGAAAGGCACGCGTCTAAGCTCACGCAGGCTGGCGTGAGGTCTGGAACAGTTAAAAGAATAGTGACTAGCAAAAAAGGTTTGTAGCTTCTGGAATACTTAACTTTAATCCATAATTGCTGAACATCGCTCTTGACGGTACAATGTTTACACCATTAATAGTAACTGGTAATGGCGCCTTGCTAGGTCGTAAAAATGACGTAGCTGAAGTCTATGCTAACTATCGTCTCGGCAAATGAGAGCGTAATTTGTCAGTGAACCATCGCTAGCAAAGTAGGCTGTACAACTGGCGCGAGTGCTAGGAAGTGTCTCTAGACCTACCGTGTGGTGGCGCTCGGTCTGCAATCACTGATAGTGGCGACACGCGGGTCCGACGTATACTAACGGACCGCGGCCGATTTAAAGGCTACCACCTAGCAAGTGTGGTGTCTGGCGGTGACACCACAGTACGAGACAACATGCGACTGCAATTAGATCTCATCCACAGAGGGTTTCCAAGACCATTTCATCTGAAATGGGCAGCAGTAATTTTCTGTAACCTTTACTTCTCCAGCGGCCTAAGATCGGCGTCGGTCTCTGTATACTTCACTTGCGGAATTGCTGAGCCCAGAACCGATTACTGTCTGCACCAGCTTCTGCACTTAAAGCGCCAAAGAAACTGGTATAGGGGTGCATATTCAAATACAGAGATATATAAACAGGCAGAGTACTGGGCTGGGGTCGACAACACCTACACAAGGCAACAAGTGTCTGGCGCAGTTGTTAGATCGGTTACTGCTGCTACAATGGCAGGTTATCAAGATTTAAGTGAATTTGAACGTGGTGTTATAGTCGCCGCACGAGCACCTCCGGGGTTGCGATGAGGTGGGGATTTTCCCGTACGACCATTTCATGAGTGTACCGTGAATATCAGGAATCCGGTAAAACATCAAATCTCAGACATCGCTCCGGTCGGAAAAAGATCCTACAAGAACGGGACCGACGACGACTGAAGACAATCGTTCAACGTGACAGATGTGCAACCCTTTCCCAAATTGTTGCAGATTTCCATGCTGGGCCATCAACAAGTGTCAGCGAGCGAACCATTGAACGAAACATCATCGATATGGCTTTCAGAGCCGAAGGGCCAATCGTGTACTCTTGATGACGGCACGACACAAAGCTTTACACCTTCCCGGGGCCTGTCAACACTGACATTGGACTCTTGATGACTGGAAACATGTTGTCTAGTCGGACGAGTCTCGTTTCAAATTGTGTCGAGGTGATAGACGTGAACGCGTGTGGAGACAACCTCATGAATCCATGGACGCTGCATTTCAGTATAGGCTGTTCAAGCTGGTGGTGGCTCTGTAATTGCGAGGGCCGTGTGGAGTGATACGGGACCCCTGATACGTCTAGATACGACTCTGACAGGTGACACATTCGTGAGCATCTTGTCTGATTACATGCATCCATTCATGTCTATTGTGTATTCCGTTGGACTTGGGCAATTCCAGCAGGACCATACGACACCCCACTCGCCCAGAATTGCTACAGAGCGGCTGCAGGAACACTATTCTGAGCTCAAACAGTTCCACTGGCCACCAAACTCCACAGACATGAACATGTTTAAGCATATCTCGATGCCTTGCAACGTGCTGTTCAGAAAAGATGTCCACCCACTCGTACTATTACGGATTCATGGACACCCCTACAGGATTCATGGCGTCAGTCCCCTCCAGCACCACTTCAGACATTAGTCGAGTCCATGCCGCGTCGTGTTGCGGCACTTCTGCGTGTTCACGGGGTCCCCACACGATATTAGGCAGGTGTGCCAGTTTCTTTGACTCTTCGGAACTGCAGCACATTTCACAGTAGATATGTGAGGACGCCTAGCTGTCGACTCTGTGAAACATTGCATAGACCGCGTCGCGTTTGACCTAAAAATAAGGAAAGAATAGTTTCGTATTGTCGTCTGGGAGACCGCACTCCGTGGGTTCAGCTCTACTCGAAAATGATTTACTTGCTCTGCGCACAACGGTCCTCTTCCAGACGATATGTCAGAATTGTGCCACAAGTTTGCTACTGAATATCCTCTGACGGGTATGTGTTTAGTGTGATGCCGTTTTGTGTTGGATGGTGATGAGAGAAGAGAAAAGGTGAAGCCTGGTGTCGGCACAAGAAGAGTCACGTGTGAGTATTTCTGGTTATTCCAAAATTATCACAGCGGAAAGAAAGTGACAGTGTTGGATGTGAAGTTGACAAAACGTCAGTACAAAACCAGAAAGACGAGTCTACACTGTTGTGATTCGTGAGATGAGAAATCTCCATGTTGGTTCTACGGAATGTTCAACAAGACAGGCTAGCAGTATTAAAGTCTGAGAACAGTAGTTTAGAAACAAACTGTATGAATTATGAAACAATCTTGAGAAAACCAAGCAAGAAACAATACGAATTTGTTTCGAAAATGATATTGAGTTAAAACAGATCTGGTATTACTCGCTAATCAAGCGAAGTGAAGGGCTAACAGTTAAACTAACTACTGTCGCTAGAGACCTTATAACAGAAACAGATAAGTTAAAAATACACAGATTTGTTTCAAGCGATCCGGCTGGTGATTTATTTCCAGTCATATTTTTAAAATTGTTTCAGTTTGTGGTGCTTTAAGGATAATCAGAGGAACGGAAAAGCAGATTAGCTGTCAGCTATCTAAGACGCGAAGCTACCCAACAAGCATTCGCGTCCCAGATAATTATAAGACATTTGATGAAATTCATTTAGTTTATAAAAACCGATTCTGATCAGAATGAGCTCAGAGTATATTAACGTAGGGAAGATTGGATCCAGGTGAATGTATGATGTAGGGACTTCAGAAATTAATTTACACTCGTTGTCCAGTGCCAAGACCATTGCATGAAAAGAGTGTCGTATTATCAGAAGAGGCTACGTGTTCCAGGTTCTCTACAGATACAGTTCCTCTGTGTTATATGTGATAGGTGCATCACAATGTGATGGCTTGGCAAATTGAAACGTACTCCAAGGTTGATGTACCCGGCACAGCACAAGTCTTGTGGGCAAAACGTCTAAATTGCAAACAGGTTCACAGCGAAATTCTGTCGGTACATGGGCCAAGGGCAGTGACATGTCCAGCCACAGTGAAATGTTGCCAACAGTTTGACCGAGGCTCACTGATGTGGCTGATGGTGATGAGGAAGTCCACATCTTCTACCATGCGATTTCCATCTTTTCGGCAAGAGAAAAGAACACCTGCCGGAGCGAGATTTTTCAGTGATGAGGACATTCACATAGTAGTTCTTCAACGGCTCTGTGGACTAGAAGTTAATGATCTACTTGGTTAATCTGTCGCTATCCATTCGGTATATGACCATAAAACTGTAGTCTTCTTTCCCTCATTATATTAGTTAGCTTTCCAATTTCAAATAGACTCTCTGTATGATCGTAGTAATTTGTACTGAACTTACTGTTACTTCTAGGGCCCATCATTTTCTCAATAATTCTGCTTTCTACATTTTCCAGTTTTTCCTGGTCCGCTATATACAATGTTTCAGGCCTTACCACCTTTTGATAGTGTCTTAGTTTTGTGTTCAACCATAAAGATTTTTGTTATATATGTTTTTTGTCATATGGAACGACCTTTACATTTTATGTACTCTACTTTCCATAGCTGGTTTTTTTGTATTGCTTGTTATTCACTCTCTTAGGTTTTTAAAATAGTTTGTTTTAGACGTTGTTATGAATTTTTAGATCTTTGTGGGAGAGGGACATCATTGGTATTTGTCGTGGAGTGTGTTTTTGAAAATGGTATTTTAGCCTTATTTTATCTGCTTGTTTCTGTAGTTCGGACAGCTGTTGTTTGTCACTGTCCAGTGAGTCAGTAATTAATGCTATGTTATCTGCGAAAGCTAGACAATCTGAGGTGATTTTATCTGGGTTTCTTCTTAGTTGAACACCCTTAGTATTGATGGATTTCCTCTATTCCCCTACTGTCTCCTCTAATGCGCTACCGAAAAATTGAGGCGATAAGCTATCTCCCTGTTTTACTCCTGAATTTATATCAGAACGTGTCGACAGTTCCCCCATTAATTTTAGTGTGTGTCTACTGAAGTTCTTTTAATTATTTGTGTTATTTTATTACCAACTCTCAACTCCTTTATAATGTCGATTAGTACATTTCTATCAGATGATTCACATGCCTTTTTCAAATCTGCAAAAATTGTCATATATTTCAATTTTTTTTTAATTTCCTCACTTAAACTATGTTCGTTGGGTACTGTAGTTGCACAGCACCTTCCCTTCTTAAATCCTGCTTGGTATTCTCTTAGATGTGGGTCAAGCATTCCTTCAGCTCCCTTTAAAAGTACTGTACTATGAAAAATATTTTATACGTTACTGACATGAGGGAGATTACTCTATAATTCTTACCATCAGTTTTCTTTCCTTTTTTATGTTGTGGCTGTATTAACGCCAATGTCCATTCTGATGATAAACTATTTGTTGTCCAAGTTTCCTTAATGTTATCTATTAGTCATACAATAATGTTGCCTAGAGAGTTTCACCAATTCAGCAACAGCAGTTTATTGTCTTCTCCTCAAGCTTCGTTATTTTGAAGTAGTTTTGTGATTTCTCTGACTTGCTCTATTATTAGGGACTTCGAGTATGGTTGTATTTGGATTACGTTATCAATATGAAATTCTCTTTCCGATGAGTTGCAGTTGTGAAATTCTTTAAAGTAATCCGAAGGTATTTTGCAATTGTCAGTGTTAATGTATACAATCTTCCGTGTTCTTGGATAAGTAAACTGTAAACTTCGTGGTAGTACTAAGTATTTTTGAATATTTTATAAAAGCCCTTTATGTTGTTCTGCTCAAGATATGACTCAGTTGACGTTTTATATGTTGTACTCTGGTCTTTTTGAGCTCTTTCGGTGCACGTTTCCTTGCTTCTATAAAATTTTCCTGTTCTTATCATTTTTATTTGCATTACAGATATTCCAAGCTCGTTTTTTATTTGTGGTTAACCCATCACAATCACCATTCCACCAGGCATGTTACCGTTTCTTTGTAAGGGAAATATTTTTTCTGCAGTCTGGATAATGTCTTTTTGAAGTTATTCCCAACACTTACGTATTTTCCAATTGCCTTTTGTAATCACTTCTGTATATCTAATTATTAGCTATTGGTTCTTTTTTCTAAATATTGGTCTAACCTTGGTTTAATAAGAGACAGATAGCGGTCTAGGCCTAAAGTAGCACTCTTAACATCTTTTTCATTGAGTACCTCAATTGTAAACTGTCTGCTGATAGCAACGTGATCGAGTTGTTTTTCACCACAATACGGATTTGGTGATATCGACGTAGTTTGTTTTCTAGGAAGTTTTTGGAGAATGAGCCTTTAGTACTATGTTGTGCTGTCTGCACAAGCTTAAGAGTCTTTCTTCGTTTTTATTGGTTCTTTTGTTTGCAGGGAATTTTCCTCCTATGGATCTGTGCTAACGTTATTTGCCAGTTTGTGCATTAAAGTACACCAATAGTAATATTGTATTTTTTCATAAAATGTGATCTAGAGTGTTTGACACATTTTTCAGATTTTTCTGTTTGCTCTTTCTGTGGTCCTTAACGTAATGAAAGAAGAAATAGTCGTATTTTTTCATTTTATCTTTACAACATACTTTATTGCGTTAAACTGTACAGAATAATGATAACCAAAAAACTGTCAAGTAGCAAATGAAACTTGACAACTAAACTTCAATAAACTTTTTTTAAATTGGCTTCTTCTGTCATTGTTGAGATGTTGAGAGAGTTGGTTGCACCGAGCAGACATAACAGTGCCCTGTAATTAAAATGCATCTGTGTAAAATATAATTGACAACAATGTACACAGAAATTAAGATTCTGTGTACAAAAGGTCGTCGTAAAAATTTTTTATCTTTTGTTTCTTTCAGTTTCTCTGAAGGTCACTTTAAAAGAATATATCACATCATCATTTTTCTATTCATTCGACCTGTTTCTCTCATTTTTTGGTGCATGTCTATTTAAAACAGAGTAAACATTGTTTGATCGTTTAAGTGTTGGAATGGAAGGTCGTTGTAAATTGGAAATTTGTGGTAAGGTCTTATGGCGCCAAACTGCTGTGGTCATCGGTGCCTAAGCCTACACACTACTTAATCTAACTAACTTGGACAACACACACAAACCCATACGCGAGGGAGGACTCGAACCAACGACGGGGGAGACGCACGGACAAGGCGCCCTAGACCGCACGGCTATCCCGTGTGGCGAAGGTCTTTCATTTATTGATTTAAATTCAATTCTTGAGTTTGATATGTTTTTGTTCACATAACTTGTGAACCTGTTCCAAACTGGGGTACATTGTAATAACTCTTTTTCTTATTTTCCCTTAAATATCCTGAATCCTTCTAAATTGAAAGGACGTTGTATCAGTAACTCTTGTTTCTTCCAATATGGTTATCATTTTTGTGTTAGCAGAAGAGCCAACACCGTGTTACGAGTGGAGGCCGAAATGCACGCGCTTTAGCTCAAGCAGGCTAGCGTGAGGAGGGAACTATACTGACGTGAGGTGTAGAACATGACAAGGAATGAGAATTCAGAAACTGGACGTAATTAGTTTGATACTTAACTTTAATCCATTAACGATGAACGTCGCTCTTGACGGTACATGATTCACAATATTATCTGTTCATAATACATTCTTGAAGATAGTTCTTATAGTAACTGATTATGGCGCCTTGCTAGGTCGTAGCAAATCACGCAGCTGAAGGCTATACTAAACTATCGTCTCTGCAAATGAGAGCGTATGTAGACAGTGAAACATCGCTAGCAAAGTCGGCTGTACAACTGGGGCGAGTGCTAGGGAGTCTCTCTAGACTAGACCTGCCGTGTGGCGGCGCTCGGTCTGCGGTCACTGATAGTGGCGACACGCGGGTCCGACGTATACTAACGGACCGCGGCCGATTTAAAGGGTACCACCTAGCAAGTGTGGTGTCTGGCAGTGACACCACAATCATAATATTTTTTTATTTGGAAAGTTTTTTAAAGTTGTATGTTTCCTTGTTTTAAGAATGGCAACGAATCTGTGTTTGATTTTACTGGTTGATCGTTTAAGGTATGTTTCAGAATGTTCAGATTCATTCTTTGAACAGTATCGCGGCTCCCAGTAATCTTAATGCCTACCTTTCATTTCCTTGTAAATGGGAGAATTGGTGCTCCTTGGAGTCAAATCCTTACAAATTGCATATCCATTGTTGACTGCTTGTTGAATTAGGGAACTAGTCCCCTAAAACTACTACCCAGGGTTGCTAGCTGTGAGGAATATGTTTGCAGTGAAGATACGCTGACCACTTCGCCGCTAGTTCTTCCGCTAGTTTCGCCTCCTTCACTGCCGCTGATGTCTTCACTATTATCCTAGCGTGGAGCCTTCACAGGGTGCTATCACACAGGCCGGTGAGCCCCGGTTTTTTTACCAGTCGCCCTCTCCTTCCTCCTCATCTACATGACGAGGCACCGGACTTGAGAGCGGCATGGTGTGTATTTTATATACTGATGGTAGTGTGTGTTTTTTTCATTGGTCATAAGTGGCAATAGGGCATGATGTACTTTTATGAAAAACCGAAATGTAATTCCACGAATAATAAGAGACTGGAATAGAAGGGAGAACAGATAGAGGTACTCAAAGTACCCTCCGCCACACAAAGTCAGGTGGCTTGCGGAGTATGGATGTAGATGCAGATGTAGATGTAGAGGTACTCAATGGATTTTGATGATTATTACCACCTACATACCGCATGACCAGATAACTGATGTTTGTTTCTTAAACTAATGTAATGCGCTGAGATTTTAAGTACTGGAAGGCTGTGTAGAGGTGGAGACATGTGGGACCATTTCAATGCAGCCTTGCAGCTCCTTGTCCATGTGGCATCATTTACGAATCATTCTCAACCAACTAACTTGTTAGGATGTTCCTTCGAGTAAGCAGATTTCTCAAGAGAATCTAATGGACGTTCTGTAGTTGCTAAGTGATGAGAAAAGGACGACAAGCTGTCAATATGTAGAATAAGAAAGACTGCTCCGTGTGTTTAAAATCTTTATTCAAGGACCCGACCAGTATCGCAAACTACATTTACCTCACCAAGTTTTTATAGTCAATCCATAAAAGTGATGTGTTTAAAAGCCGGTAAAAACACATTCCCCAATATTCTCATCGACGTATTTCAAATTTCTAACTCATAAATGTGCTAATGTCTATAAATAAATCCTGCCTATGCTGTCTACATTGGAGGCTTCAGGATGGCCTTAAGGGGACCACACCGTGGTTCAGGTCGAAAAAAATTTATTTTCGGTTTTCATCATATTTCGATAGGTTAAGGTTTTATTTAAGTAAAAGAATTTTGCAAAAAAAACAATTTTTCGAGCATTTAAATAGTTTAAATAGCATTTTCCTACCACGTGTGTTTATGTGCCACTCCCATTTTTCTGTCACCCACTGTCAACTCTAAGCCTATTAGCAAAATAGAATGTGTAGGCCATGTTCAAAAACGTTTGGAACAAGGCTGAGAAAACTAACTGTTGATATGAGAGGAAAAAAATTAGAAGATGGAAAATTGTTGACCAGACAGGGTCGGTTAATTAAAACTGAAATAGATAACTTGCAGGTATACTTTGCGCAGGCAATTAGGAGAAATAAAGAAAATCTGGAGGCAATGAGGGGAGATATTTGGGCCATATTCTTGCATAAGTCCAGTACTGATTATAAGCCGTGTCATGGATTGTGTCCATCAGGAAAAAATTCGTGGTGCAAATACAATAAGGCTCAGGCAACTGGACAACCTTATTCTCACCAGCATTCTCTTGCTGCTGCTGTTATTACAGCAATTAAACCTATTTCCAGAGACTTGGCTCATCCTGACCTTCTAAGGAAATGTCTCCATGGGCAAACACAGAACCCAAATGAATGTTTCAACAGCATAATTTGAATCGCCTTCCTAAAACTGTATTTGTAGACATGCATACAGTGAAACTAGGAGTTCATGGTGCTGTTATTACATTCAATTGTGGTAATATTGGAAAGTGTTGGGTACTGAAAAAGCTGGGAATTAATCCTGGTGAAAATATGTTCAATGGGCTGCAACATTGCGAAAAAATGAGAATAGCCGATGCAGACAGGTCTGCATCTAATATGGCCAAGAAAGCAAGACAAACATCCCGAAAGGTGAAAAAGAAGCTGGAAAACCCGCTAGAGGCCAAAGAAGAGCCATCATAAGCAGCAGGAAAGTTTTAATTAACTGTAAGTAACAAATCTCAAAAGTTTTTTCTTTAAAGCCAATTTCCTGCAAAACTAAAATTTTCAGTACATATGCCCCATTATATCAGAAACTATCATAGATAAATGAATGAAATTTTCAGAGACTCTGAATAACATAAAAAGCCACCTCTGGAACTACAGTCATTAATATTCCCCCATTAGGAAGTTCACAAAAAATATTTTTTGCAGAAAAAACTTAATATTTTTGTTAATAAATTTAAAAAAGTATTTCTTAAAAACAATAAAATGGATAAAGAAGATATTAGTGCAGTTGACGCTATTAGCATCATGTAACACACAGTAAAAATATTAAGTTCCTCCATCAAATAGTTTTTTCAGAAATGGGTCAAATCTTGCCTAAATTAACATGGGTCAGATAGGCAGGGTGTATTTACTCATGTTCCCACATATGCGACTTAGAAATTTTAAATGCCTTGATGAGAATATTTGGGAATGTGCTTTTACCGGTTATAAACAGGTCGCTTTTGTGGGCTGACTATAAACACCTAATGATGCAAATATAGTTTGCAAACCCGGTCGTGTCTTTGAAGAAATATTTTAAACAGTTGCAGCGCTTCTTCTTATTCAACATGGAGTACTTCGATTGTGGATGCCCAACATACAAAATATCACTTTCAAGGTTGTCAATAGCTCTGTGAGAATCCGTTGCAAATGAGAACATGTCTGTGCTGCCATGCGTTATAGCATCCCAGGGAATGCAGTACCCAGAAAGAAGTGGAGGACACACGCAGCAATCACCATGAAACAAAAGGTATCACATACCCCATGTGCGGATTTTTTTCAACAAAAAGCGACTCACATTTGATTGTAAAACAGTGAGTCTCTGTTTTGTATTCATCTTAGAATGACTGACACGAAAATTTGAGACAGTCTAGGGTCGTTGCAGTTAACAAGATTGATTCTATAAGGGGCAGTACGTATAGTTTTACCGGTGTACTATGTTTTTAAATGAGTGATCGATAGTTTATTATACAGAGTAAACTAATACGATGGAGTGCTTATATTATTTTCGGTCCATTTAAGTAACGCCCGGTTTTTAAATCTTGGCGCTAAGGCAGGACGAACATTTATTCCCGCACAGGCCTTGGTTGCAAACAGTAACAAGAGACAAGTTGGTTGTTTTGAGAAATTGCGCACTAAATTTTTAATAAAATCTCATAAATAGGATATTTCAATTAATGCAGTGGGATGTGATTTTTTAAATTCAGACAGTAATTTTTTCAAATGTATCTATGGAACGACACATTTTTCAAGTCCTAAACTCTACTAAAAATTTTATTCTTAAAATTCGTCGGTGGGTACTCAACGTTGTTTACTTGCAAACAGAGTGCAAATGGGTTACCATTGGCGCAGCACCATTTACTTGCTGTCCGAATTAAGGAAGCATTATTGTGAAACCTCTCAAAAACTGCGAACTGTTTTAGTGTCGGATAGTAAGATTTCTATTAACAGTTTTTGCAACAATAAAGTATAAAACCCCTCCTCTCCCCCCCCCCCCCCCCACATGAACCATAGACCTTGCCGTTGGTGGGGAGGCTTGCGTGCCTCAGCGATACAGATGGCCGTACCGTAGGTGCAACCACAACGGAGGGGTATCTGTTGAGAGGCCAGACAAACGTGTGGTTCCTGAAGAGGGGCAGCAGCCTTTTCAGTAGTTGCAGGGGCAACAGTCTGGATGATTGACTGATCTGCCCTTGTCACACCAACCAAAACGGCCTTGCTGTGCTGGTACTGCGAATGGCTGTAAGCAAGGGGAAACTACAGCCGTAATTTTTCCCGAGGGCATCCAGCTTTAGTGTATGGTTAAATGATGGCGTCCTCTTGGGTAAAATATTCCGGAGGTTAAATAGTCCCCCATCGTTATCAGGAGAAAGAAAACTGGCGTTCTACGGATCGGAGCGTGGAATGTCAGGTCCCTTAATTGGGCAGGTAGGTTAGAAAATTTAAAAAGGGAAATGGATAGGTTAAAGTTAGATATAGTGGGAATTAGTGAAGTTCGCTGGCAGGAGGAACAAGACTTTTGGTCAGGTGAATACAGGGTTATAAATACAAAATCAAATAGGGGTAATGCAGGAGTAGGTTTAATAATGAATTAAAAAATAGGAGTTCAGATAAGCTACTACAAACAACATAGTGAACGCATTATTGTGGCCAAGATAGACAAGAAGCCCACGCCTACGACAGTAGTGCAAGTCGATATGCCAACTAGCTCTGCAGATCACGAAGAAATTGAAGAAATGTATGATGAGATAAAAGAAATTATTCAGATAGTGAAGGGAGACGAAAAATTAATAGTCACGGGTGACTGGAATTCGATAGTAGGAAAAGGAAGAGAAGGAAACATAGTAGATGAATATGGATTGGGGGTAAGGAATGAAAAAGGAAGCCGCCTTGTAGAATTTTGCACAGAGCACTACTTAATCATAGCTGATACTTGGCTCAACTATCATAAAAGAAGGTTGTATACATGGAAGAAGCATGGAGATAATGATAGGTTTCAGATAGATTATGTAATGGTAAGACAGAAATATACGAACGAGGTTTTAAATTGTAAGACATTTTCAGGGGCAGATGTGGACTCGGAACACAATCTATTGGTTATGAACTGTGGATTAAAACTGAAGAAACTGCAAAAAGGTGGGAATTTAAGGAGATGGGACCTGGATAAACTGACTAAACCAGATGTTGTACATTGTTTCAGGGAGAGCATAAGGTAACAATTGACTAGAATTGGGGAAAGAAATACAGTAGAATAAGAATGGGCAGCTTTGAGGGATGAAGTAGTGAATGCAGCAGAGGATCAAGTAGATAAAACGACGAGGGCTAGTACACATCCTTAGGTGACAGAAGAAATATTGAATTTAATTGATGAAATGAGAAAATATAAAAATTCAGTAAATGAAGCAGGCAAAAAGGAATACAAACGTCTCAAAAATGATATCGACAGGAAGTGCAAAATGGCTTAGCAGGCATGGCTAGAGGACAAATGTAAGGATGTAGAGGCATATCTCACTAGGGTTAAGGTAGATACTGCCTACAGGAAAATTGAAGAGACCTTTGGAGAAAAGAGAACAACTTGTATGCATATCAGGAGCTCAGATAGAAACCCAGTTCTAAGCAAAGAAGGGAAACCAGAAAGGTGGAAGGAGTATATAGAGGGACTATACAAAGGCGAGGTACTTGAGGGCAATGTTATAGAAAGGGAAGAGGATGTAGATGAAGATGAAATGGGAGATATGATACTGCGTGAAGAGTTTGATAGAGCGCTGAAAGACCTGAGTCGAAACAAGGCCCCGGGAGTAGACAACATTCCAGTAGAACTACTGACAGCCTTGGGAGAGCCAGTCATGACAAAACTCTGCCATCCGGTGAGCAAAATGTATGAGACCGTCGAAATACCCTCAGACCTCAAGAAGAATATAATAATTCCAATCCCAAAGAAAGCAGGCGTTGACAGATGTGAAAATTACCGAACAATCAGTTTAATAAGCCACAGCTGCAAAATACTAACACGAATTCTTTACAGACAAATGGAAAAACTTGTAGAAGCCGACCTCTGGGTAGATCAGTTTGGATTCCGTAGAAATGTTGGAACACGTGAGGCAATACTCACCCTACGACTTATCTGAGAAGCTAGATTATGAAAAGGCAAACCTACGATTTTAGCATTTGTAGACTTAGAGAAAGCTTTTGACAATGTTGACTGGAATACTCTCTTTCAAATTCTGAAGGTGGCAGGGGTAAAATGCAGGGAGCGAAAGGCTATATACAATTTGTACAGAAACCAGATGGCAGTTATAAGAGTCGAGGGACATGAAAGGGAAGCAGTGGTTGTGTAGGGAGCGAGACAGGGTTGTAGCCTCTCGCCGATGTTATTCAATCTGTATATTGAGCAAGCAGTAAAGGACACAAAAGAAAAATTCCGAGTAGGTACTAAAATCCATGGAGAAGAAATAAAAACTTTAAGGTTCGCTGATGACATTGTAATTCTGTCAGAGACAGCAAAGGACTTGGAAGAGCAGTTGAACGGAATGGACAGTGTTTTGAAAGGAGGATATAAGATGGACATCAACAAAAGCAAAACGAGAATAATGGAATGTAGTCGAATTAAGTCGGGGGATGCTGAAGGAATTAGATTAGGAAATGAGACACTTAAAGTAGTAAAGGAGTTTTGCTGTTTGGGGGGCAAAATAACTGATGATGGTCAAAGTAGAGAGGATATAAAATGTAGACTGGCAATGGCAAGGAAAGCGTTTCTGAAGAAGAGAAATGTGTTAACGTCGAGTATTGATTTAAGTGTCAGAAATTCGTTTCTAAAACTATTTGTGTGGTGTGTAGCCATGTATGGAAGTGAAACATGCACGATAAATAGTTTGGACAAGAAGATAATAGAAGCTTTCGAAATGTGGTGCTGAAGATTAGATGGGTAGATCACATAACTAATGAGATGTTGAACAGGATTGGGAAGAAGAGGATTTTGTGGCACAAATTGACTAGAAGATGGGATCGGTTGGTAGGACATGTTCTGAGGCATCAAGGGATCACCAATTTAGTATTGGAGGGCAGCGTGGAAGGTAAAAATCGTAGAGGGAGACCAAGAGATGAATACACTAAGCAGATTCAGAAGGATGTAGGTTGCAATAGTTACTGGGAGATGAAGAAGCTTGCACAGGATAGAGTAGCATGGAGAGCTGCATCAAACCAGTCTCAGGACTGAAGACCACAAGAACAACAAGAAAGTATAATCGTCTCAAAAATTAATCGTGATTCGCCATAATACAAAACTAATTTTAGCGAGCACCTTCCTACAGCATGTAAACAACATTAAGAATAACTACCGTCACTTTCTCAAGTAAAATATATTTATCTGATTAGCAACATCTTTCCAAGTGCATTTGCGATCACCAAGACATTCAATCAAGATCCTCATTTGAGTCGTAGTTATCCGGATCATCCTATGATTCGCACAAATTTTCCCCGAAAGGAATTTATTAGGTGCGAATACCACATCCTTTAATACCACTGGCAGTCATGTTCTTGGCACTTCTCACGCAGACATCCTGAAAAAAATTGCCATTAGCGACAATTAGAAATTTTTTTAAAAAATGCGGAAAGCCTAGAGTTAACGGAACGTAAGTTTGACTTGTGTCATGTCTTCCTTTCGTTGTTTCTTGTTTCTTTATTATTACAACACAAGATAAAATAACAGTAAAATGCGAGGTACTTTATCGATTCGTGATTGCGTAGCAGCTAAAATGAGCTATTGTGTAAGCTTTTCTCGCTATGTAAGTAAAGTTAAATCCTTACTTTGTCAAAAAATTTTAAATTTCCAGGGCTCCATTCTGGCTTACGCATTCAGATATTTTCGGTAAGGATTCGATCTCTCGGGATTCTTTTCCTAGTTAGCAGGAAACAGTACTGTCTTTAGTTACCGTAAACGGCTTTATTTGAAGCTCCAAGTTTCGTTTTTCAATCATTGTGAGGCTTGTTACATTTGCTGTTCTATGCGCCAAAGTCTTCTCGTTGGCAACTAGTACCTCGCGTTCTGTTGGATATTTTTATCAGGAATCAGCTTATTTCAGTCATGATGAACACTGCTTGCTGAAAGGCACAGTGCTCATGGCATGAATGAAAAATATAACATTTTTGCTAATAAAGTGCTTACCTTATTCGAACACTGCTTTCCCCCAAAACTTACCAAGGTTGGAGCAAAGTCTACAAAGAAGCCATGGATTACTCGAGGAATAGCGGTATCTTGTAAACCAAAAAGAAAACTGTATCTGTCAATCCGAAACATTTCCAATGTTGATGCTATAGCACATTATAAGAAATACTGCAAAATATTAAAGACTGTAATACGGATGTCAAAGCAAATTATTACAAGGGAAAGATAGTCATATGAGATAACAAAATAAAGACAATATGGGATATAGTGAAGGAGGAGACCGGTAGAACCAGACATGAAGAGGAACAAATAGCATTAAGAGTAAATGATACATTGGTGACAGATGTGTATAGTGTTGCAGAACTTTTTAACAAACATTTTATAACTGTTACTGAAAAGATGGGGTTGTCAGGTTCGGTAGATGCTGCTATTGATTACCTTAGACCAGACATTTCAAGTAACTTCCATAATATGAATTTGACCCTCACTACCCCAACAGAAATAATGTCCATTATAAAATCTTTAAAATCAAAAACATCTAGTGGGTATGATGAAATATCAACAAAGTTAATTAAAGAATGTGATTCTGAGCTAAGTAACATATTAAGCTATCTGTGTAACCAGTCGTTTATCAGTGGAATATTTCCTGAATGGCTGAAATATGCTGAAGTTAAGCCACTGTTTAAGAAGGGAGATAAAGAAATAGCATCAAATTTCCGTCCAATTTCACTGTTGCCAGCATTCTCAAAAATTTTCGAAAAAGTAATGTACATCTTATCTCAAATAACATACTGTCAAAGTCACAGTTTGGATTTCTAAAAGGTTCTGATATTGAGAAGGCTATCTACACTTACAGTGAAAATGTGCTTAATTCATTAGACAAAAAATTGCAGGCAACTGGTATATTTTGTGAACTGTCAAAGGCATTTGACTGTGTAAATCACAATATCCTTTTAAGTAAACTAGAATATTGTAGTGTAACAGGAAATGCTGCAAAATGGTTCAAATCTTATATCTCTGGCAGGAAACAAAGGGTGTTATTAGGAAAGAGACATGTATCAAGCTATCAGGCATCATCCAACTGGGAACTAATTACATGTGGGGTCCCACAAGGTTCCATTTTGGGGCCCTTACTATTTCTTGTGTATATCAATGACCTTTCATCAGTAACATTACCAGATGCCAAGTTTTTTTGTTTGCCGATGATACAAACATTGCAATAAATAGCAAATCAAGTGTAGTCTTATAAAGATCAGCCAATAAAATATTTGTGGACATTAATCACTGGTTCCTAGCCAATTCTTTGTCACTAAACTTTGAAAAAACACACTACTTGCAGTTCAGAACTTGTAAGGGGTGTCCCAAGAGTATATGTATAACATAGGATGACAAGAAGATAGAAGAAGTGGACAGTGTTAAATTCTTGGGATTACAGCTTGATAATAAATTCAACTGGGAGGAGCACACCACAGAACTTCTGAAGCGTCTTAACAAATCTCTGTTTGCAATGCGAATTTTGTCAGATGTTTATTTTTTGGGGTAATTCATCAAGCCAAGCTAAAGTTTTCCGGGCACAAAAACGTGCAGTAAGAATTATATGTGGTGTGAACTCAAGAACATCCTGCAGAAGCCTGTTTAGGGAACTAGGGATACTAACTACTGCTTCCCAATATATTTATTCCTTAATGAAATTTGTCATTAAAAATATATCACTTTTTCAAACCAACAGCTCAATTCATGGAATCAATACTAGAAATAAGAATAATCTTCACAAGGATTTAAAGTCACTTAGTCTTGTACAAAAAGGTGTGCATTATTCAGGAACACACAATTTCAATAACTTGCCAGCAGCCATAAAAAGCTTAACAACCAATGAAATTCAGTTTAAGAGAAGCCTAAAGGATTTATTGGTGGCCAACTCCTTCTACTCGATTGATGAATTTCTTAGTAAAACCAACTGATTTGTATATAAGTACAACATAACTTCTGCACAATTTCAGTGCAGTAATGTGTTCATTGAAAATTTGTGTGTGTGTGTGAGTGTGTGTGTGTGTGTGTGTGTGTGTGTGTAAATATAATCTAACTTCTGCACCATTTCAGTGCAGTAATGTGTTCATTGTAAATAAGTATTACAGTAGTTGTATTACATGTTTATTACCTTATAAATAAATAAAAAACTTTTTTATTTTAAATTTTAGTATTTAATTTTAGTATTTGTAAAATGACTCTTAGTGTTCATTAAAAAATGACGATCATTCCACTTGGGACCTGTGGAATGGTACATTAGCTTATTTGTTTTAGTTGTAAATATTTGTCACGTATTGTTGTTTTTCTGACATGTTCCACATCCTGGAGGACCTCCTCACTACGGATCAATTGGAATGAAAGTAAATCTAATCTAATCTAGTACCCCATAAGGTGCCAGTGTCAGTATTATAAATATGAAAGTAATTCTGTCATCTTTTCGTGGCTGCACCACAGAATCGAATTCGATGAAGTTTGGTGTAGACATAGCTTGAACCCTGAGGAAGAAGATAGGTTACTTAAAAAATCTCAGGTGATAATAGTTGTTAATAGTGAATCAAGGCCGCAAAAAAGTTCTTTTGGGAATGCTCTCTTTTACAATATGCTGCGCAGGTGATAAGAGCTACGTGAAATTGGAAAGTACCGAACTATAGCTCTCAAAAAGGTCTATACAAAAGTACGCGAGAGCATATGCTTCTCTTTTATGGTTCATCCTTTATCACCCTTTTTTCTTTTGATTGCACCTGGTGCAGCGAATCCGAGAGACATCACAAAAATGGTGATTGTGGGTAAACCACAAAAGATGAAACATACGTAGTCGCGGAAATTTTTTGTAGATGTTTTTGAGATCTATATCTTAGTATGGCATCAAATTATGTACCGCGTATTGATTAGGCAGCGTGTTTCTGCTGGTAAGCTCTTTACTTTATACAGCAGATTACCTATAGTGGATGAAGAAGACTCCACGACTAGCGCATCCTGAGCATGGGTCGACCATGTGTAAGTTAACTTACGCCATGGTCACCATGTGTAAGTTGTGGAAAAAATTGGCGTTATGTGCAAGTTGTGTGAAGCTCACTTTGAATAAGAAAATGCTATCTGACATTGAAATCAACGTAAAAGATTGGTTCGCCACCAATTCT
Organism: Schistocerca cancellata; assembly: GCF_023864275.1. Taxonomy (NCBI): domain Eukaryota; kingdom Metazoa; phylum Arthropoda; class Insecta; order Orthoptera; family Acrididae; genus Schistocerca; species Schistocerca cancellata. The sequence continues at coordinate 513,663,227 of NC_064634.1, forward strand.
AGCCGCACGACAAATAAAGAGTTTGGCTGAATCGGAAAATTAATTAATTTAATTATAAGAAAAAAGGTTCATAAGAGAACATTCATTGTACTATCACTCGTAAAGAACGGGATGTAATTACTAGTTCGGTCCAGGCATTGTTCACGTGAATCAAATATTAAAATAAAGTAAATAGTGCGTGAACACCGTGCAGCAGCTTCCAGCAGCACTCCTGAAAACAACATCTGTTCTAAAGAATTTGTTTTAAATAGAAAGGGAGCACTAATTATTGGACCTGTGCGCCTGGAAACGCTATGCATGGGCTCACAAGGAAACTACAAGGTAAATGGCGTAGGTAGTAGAGAACATGGCTCTGAGCACTATGGGACTTAATATCTGAGGTCATCAGTCCCCTAGAACTTAGAACTACTTAAACCTACCTAACCTAAGGACATCACACACATCCATGCCCGAGGCAGGATTCGAACCTGCGACCGTAGCAGTCGCGCGGTTCCGGACTGCGCGCCTAGAACCGCGAGACCACCGCGGCCGGCAGGTAGTAGAGACGTAACATCGGTACACAGGATAAGATTGGTGGCAAAATTATTTATTCCTTAAAACATTGCTGTAATGTATCCACACAACTGCCGTTGCCTGGTAACTAGGTACAATTTCTTGTGAAACGGTACACGATTCACAACACACTCGTATGCCCACGTGGTTTGCGGAGACACAATTTTTACATACCGTGGCCATGTTTTAATCACATTAAACCACGCAGCCGCGAACAATTAACATTTTTCCGAAGGCACATTTGATTGGACAAAGGGTGATGGCAGTGAACCAACAAACGCTAATATTAAATCACGTGGATGGCTTCCAACAGACATAAGGTAAATGAGACAAAGAAAATTCAAGAAGAGGCAAAATTATTAAGGTTCAGGAAACATTAGAACGTATACAGACGCAGTTGCAGGCAGACAAACATTCACACTGAACCGAGGGCGCACTTCTTACATACGCAACACCTTTGTGTAATGTGTTTCTTACGGATCAAAGTCGGCATTAGGAATCAAACTGAAAGTCTGTAGAAGCCTTGCATTCCTTACTGCGACATGGTTAAACAATCCTTATAAGACGAGACGCGAGACCAAAAGCTAAAAGCTCCCCTCTCGCTGCGAGACAACGCCCCACGCGATTAAACCAACACCGTCCTTCGAAGAGAGCTCCGCTGCAGACCCTCGGCGTGCTGGAAGCAGAGTGACTGTCTCACACACTCCAACGTCTCCCACGCGATTCCGTGGCCAGGAAAACCCAGAGATGAGGCTTCCGCCACCAACCTAACACCGGTAACTTTCAGGCCTGTCTGAAAGCTACAAGGGTTGGCCATTCTGTACGACTACCGCTGATTCTCTGCAGCAGACTAAACCACCGTATAGCAACATGAAACACACCCAAATTCATTCACTCACGCCTGCCATAGAGTTTTGTATCACAGGAAAGTAAATAAAATGATAATGACTCTTTCAAAACTTTCATCATACGTATGTCACTACAATTATGATTTGCTTCTTCGATACTAACTCAACGTAACAACACTATCGATATACGAACGAAGGCGCGGGTAAAAGCTAACTGAATATATAAGTGAAGAGGCACAATTACAAATCGATAGAGAGCTATCGGAATTGCTTACAGATGGCAGTCTGTTTAACTAGTAGCGTACAGCTATGCTTCGAACAGACCTAGAGACCCAGTTTTCAGACACGGGCTGTACAGGAGTATTACCGTATGTCTGTGTTCATACTTTTTCTCCATCATTTGTTGAATGAAATATCATTAGGACCCCTACAACTCAGCTACGAAGAGTCGAACATTCCTGTCGCAAAATTTTAGTGATAAAGATACAGAGAATGTTCTACAAAGTGCTAAACCATACAAAGACGATCTGCCTTGTTTTGTAGCTTTGGAGGAAGAGGAATAAATTTTGCAACAAATTGACGAAAATACGGAGAAGTCTCCAGTACAGGCTTATAAAAGAGCAATGATGTTCTCAAATATTAGAGTCTTGTGTCAGTTGTGTAAATTTCCTGTAACAAACAGCACTGCGGGAAGATATTTCTCAACCACGCCGTCTGAAGACGGATCTTCGTAGCAAGCGGATAGAAGATCTTTTAAATGAACATATCCATTAAGATATTACATCAACGATGAATGTTAAGGACATGCTGGCTATCTTCTGTAGGACACACAACAGGAAACTTTCATTGTATCATATGTAATAATGAACATGATAAAATTATGACTGTAATAAAATTATATTTTAATATGCGTATCATATACGATGTATAAATATAATTAATTTTATTACAATCAGAGGCACACACACACACACACACACACAGATATATCGTGTATGACTATTACCGTAACAATATATATATATATATATATTATATGTGTGTGTGTGTGTGTGTGTGTGTGTGTGTGTGTGTTTTAAAATCAGACTATGAGACTCACGAAGATTATAAGGACATGTTCACCCTTCATATTCACCCTTCATGTTCACACTTAAATACTACTTTTCTACATAGTTGCCATTTAAATTAAGGCACTTATCGTAGCGATGGACGAGCTTCGAAATTCCTTCGTCGTAAAATTCGGCCGCCTGCGTCTTCAACCACGTGGTTACCTCTTCTTGAAGCTGTGCGTCGTCATCAAAACGCTGCATAGCCAACCACTTCTTCATTGCTGGGCATAAGTGGAAGTCGCTCGGTGCCAGGTCGCGACTGTACGGCGCATGAGGAAACAACTCCCATTTAAAATATTCGAGAACTACACGAGTGGCATTTGCCGTGTGGGCCCGGGCGTTGTCGTGAATCAGCAAGATCTTTGAGCCCAACTTTCCTCTGCGCTTCTTTTGTATTGCTCTTCTGAGGTTGTGCAGAGTTTGCCAATACCTTTGAGAGTTTATTGTAGTGCCTCTTTCCACGAAATCCACAAAAATCACACCTTTTTTGTCCCAAAAGACAGTTGCCATCGCCTTCCTTGCCGACATTGTCTGCATGCATTTCTTGGGTTTTTGGGGGGAATTTGTGTGCCCCCACTGCACTGACTGCAATTTTGTCTCGCAGTTCACATGCTTAACCCATGTTTCGTCACCAGTAACGATGCGATCGTGCAATGAGTCGCCATCTTTCTCGTAAGCGTTCAAACACGTTAACGCTGCAGCCATTCGCTGATTTTTGTGTATCTCTCTCAAGATTTTTGGTATCCATCTTGCACAAAACTTGTGGTAACCAAGCTTTTCGGTAATGATTTCGTGCAACAAACTTCGTGAAATTTGTGGAAAACTCATAGAGAGTTCCGTTATTGTGAAATTACGGTTTTCACGGACCGCGGCATCGACTTTTTCGACAAGTTCGGCAATCACTATGCTGGGTCTTCCACTTCGCTCTTCATCGTGAACGTTAGTTCGGCCATTTTTAAATTTTATGACCCATTGACGCACTCCACCTTCAGTGATTATGTTGTCCCCATACACTTCACAAAGCTGCCGATAGATTTCTATCGATGTACAGTTTTTTGCAGTCAGAAACCTTATTACAGCATGCACTTCACACTTCGTGGCATTTTCAATTAACGCTGACATTTCAAACTGTCACAGTAACTCAACGGAGTACAGCACGAACCCCTCACTAGCACGGCAGGATGCCGACTGAGCGGCAGAATGCCATAACACCAAGATGGCCGCGCTAGCCCCGCCCCTAACGGACACAAACGAAAACGTACTGTACCTTGTGGATAGCCCTCGTATATTATGTTCCGCGACTTACTCTCTGCTTATTATTCTATCAGGAGCATCTTCCCATGTACTGTAAAAGTATTGTGAAACGTCGTTTACCCAAAAGGCATGTAACACTTGAAACGGAACCCTAAAATGAGAAAAAATATTGGTCCTAATTTCGATAGAATGAGATATGGAAGAAATCGGCTTCGTGAGACATCAAACTAACTTCAAACTCTCAAAACTGCGTTAACCGTTGTTTTAAAAGTCTTGACGATTTTGCCAACGAAGGTGTCACTCGTTTGACCGCGATGTGTGACAAGTGAATGGTGACTCCATTCATATCAGCTGTCCACTGAAAAATTCAACCGAATAAGACTCTTGTCGTCTCGATCTAGCTTACATCCTGCGCTATATTGGTTAGTAATGGGTGCAGATGTTTCGTACTCTGACGTTTTTGCAGTACTTACGATGTGAGAGTAGGAACCAAAAAGTAGACGGCCAGTATGTTACAGCATATTGATATCAACATGATCGACAATATTTGTTAAGACTATTACAATCGTGGCTCCATTTCGAATAGGGAACTTACAAGTGTTATAAATGCAGTCAACTTGCAAGGTAATACTAAATTGTGTGTTTTTGGTGTGTATTTGGTCCTGTTATATCAATACTCTGTTACTTCGCGATACGAAAGTCTCTGTTAGATCTTGAAAAGGTGATCATTTAAATGTCTCTCGCCGCTGTGGTGACCTGCCTTTGCGCCTCGGAGAACAGCCGGAGCCGCTGCAGCAATTGAGTGCGCTGCGCAGGGGCCGGCTGTCAGCTGGTGGGAAGGGAAGGGAAGGGAAGGCCGAGGAATGCTTTGTGGCGGCCAGACGCACGACCCATTGTGCGCCGCGGTGCGGCCACAGTACGCACCAGTATAAATAAATTCATGAGCGCTGCGCGGCTGAAACCGCACAAAGCGCGTGCACCGGAAACGCTGAGGCTGTCTCAGCAACCCTGGCCATCGCTTCATTTTCAGCACGCCACAAGAGCAGCCGCCAGAAGCTGTAGCACTAAGGCTTCACGCACAAAAAGGACGAGCAGCGCGCAACCACATACTCCAGTCAGACAGTCGTAGAAAAACAAGGCTATACTTTGCGAAACGTTGGGAAGAAGGTTTTAGTTTTTTTCACTCGTTAATGTGAGTGGAAAGGTCGGGAAATTAAATCCTGGCAACAAAATTTATATTAGCTACGCTTAATGTAGTCAAAAAACTGTGAAAATTTCGGACTCTTTCTAGTTGTTTATTTTTTCAAAGAGCCTCAGTTTCTTGTGCTCCAACCACATTGGCATCTATTTCCTTTTTTAAAGAGCATAAAAGACTCTACAAATTTAATTACTGCAACTTCTTTCTGCACGCAATACCAAGGGCGCTACAATTTCAAAACTCTGCAAAATGGCGAAATACCAAATTATTTCAATTTTTGTTTATGTAGTAAAAACGTATTACATGTTACGTTGAGCATCTCACTTTGCGACATGTCCAGGATTACATCATCGCTGACAGTTCATTCAGTACCCACTAATAGTCGAGTCAGATAGTGAAGTTTTTTGTGGCATATTCGACAGACTAACTGCATACAGGTGTCGTACATGTTTTGTCGTTGAATGACGTTAAGGACCAGTTATAAGAAAAAAAATTGCGTAGGAACTGTTGTTTAGCGGACAGCATAGCATTTATTTCTTGGTGCGTGGAGCGCAGTTTTCTTTGGTGATTGTTTCCATAGCGCGCTCACCGTCACCAACACACAACGATAAGCTTCGTACGTTATTGTAGTAGCTTCCATTCACTATGTTTTCGTCATATTGTGATGCTGAAAACGAGTGTGTGCAGCATGTATTTGCGTTTCATTTGCGAAAAAGTGTGTGTGTGTGTGTGTGTGTGTGTGTGTGTGTGTGTGTGTGTGTTGGGGCTATGGGCGGTCAACGTCGAGGTCATCAGCGCCCTGACACACATTAAAGGGAACGAATGTGGACAGACCTAATAAAACTGAAACACACACGCAAAGAAAGTAGGAAAAGAAGGAAAATGCTACGTAAGAAACTAGAACGTAAGGAAAGGGAAAACGTAGCAACAAGAATGCCACAGGAAATTGTCATTGGCTGGACATTTACTTAAAATATGGGCGAGCTTGTCACACAGTGAGCAAATTAAGATCCTCTCCCTAAAATGTGATGAGTGAGCAACGTGCTGTGAAAAAGACACACCACACTGATCGATCGTAGTATTAAACGTAGGGAGTCTTCTTATACACGTTTTTTTGGAAAGGCTCACTGAAGTGACAGGGCGTGAAAAATGCTATAAGGAGTATGTTAATGAGAGACTGATTGCAGGCAGCTTCGACGTGCTAACGAAACAACGCGCGTGCCGGGTCGATCGCAGGAAAACGGTCACTTCAGTTTCAAAGAGAACTGCTTCTTACGTGCGTAAGTAAATCGTGATGAGTTTTTAACCGAGCAATTAAAACTGTCGTAAGCAAACGAAATTTTGTTTACAAAGGAATGAAGTTGCAAGTGCTATCTACAACTTCTCTTTCTAAAGACAGGAAGATAAAGTGTTGGAGATAAATCGTTTTGCACAGCATCTTACTAATTGGACAATGAACATATTCTGTTCACTCACGCCGTTTAGTGGATGTACTACGATATCTGCGACATTATTAAGAAACATGAACACCTAAACTCAGCACTTGGCACGTTCAAGAAACTAGACCCTATCCTAGGTCTATGTATCATCGCTAGGTGGTATCCTAATCAAGATGGCGCTTTTGGAGCTGAGAAGACTTTCTGCATGCTAGAATCTGACAAAACAAAGAGTGCAACAGATGTCCAACGAAAATTTAGGATAAAGTACGGGAAGGCAAAACCAACCGGAATGGCAATCTACAGTTTTCATGTAAAGTTCGTTGAAACTGGGTGTTTGTGCGACAAGAAGGGAAATGGTCGGCCAGGTATGACAGCAAATGACACTGGGCGAGGGTGAGAAGCTTTCGCAAGAAGCTCAAATGGTTCAAATGGCTCTAACAAGGGAACCTCCCCATCGCACCCCCATCAGATTTAGTTATAAGCTGGCACAGTGGATAGGCCTTGAAAAACTGAACACAGATCAATCAAGAAAGCAGGAAGAAGTTGTGTGGAACTATGAAAAAAATAAGCAAAATATACAAACTGAGTAGTCTATGTGCAAGATAGGCAACACAAGGACAGTGTGAGATCAGGAGCGCCGTAGTCCCGTGCTTAGCGTGAGCAGTTGTGGAACGAGATGTCCTTGGTTCAAGTCTTCCCTCGAGTGAAAAGTTTAATTTATTTATTTTCGCAGTTACGATCTGTCCGTTCGTTCATTGACGTCTCTGTTCATTGTAATAAGTTTAGTGTCTGTGTTTTGCGACCGCACCCCAAAACCATGCGATTAGTAGACGAAAGGACGTGCTTCTCCAATGGGAACCGAAAACATTTGATCGCAAGGTCGTAGGTCAACCGATTCCTCCACAGGAAAACACGTCTGATATATACGACACTGGTGACGGCATGTGCGTCACATGCCAGGAATATGTTGTCGACCCACCTAACTTGTACACTTGGCGAATGGGTAAAAAGATTCTTCTACCTTGCCCGATTTAGGTTTTCTTGTGGGTGTGATAATTACTCGCAAAAAAGTGATGAAAACATAAGAGTTTGTCACATAAACTGCAACAAATGAATGCAACAGTTTCACAGTCACACAGTTTTCCCTGTGCTCTGTCAAACCATATGTTTTTAACGTTTTCAAATTTTTCTGTGTGTAGACCGTCAAATCCTGCATATGTCCAAGCAAATCTGAACATGTCCTGGAATTTTGGAGAGCGAAGTTGATTGTGTGTGAGTGCCTGAACTTTGATACTTGTCTGAAAATAAAAAATTAAAATTTTCACTCTAGGGAAGACTTAAACCAAGGACCTATCCTTCCGCAGCTCCTCACGTTAACCACAGGACCACGGCGCTAATGAGCTCATTTTCTTCTTAATGTTGTTTATCTTCAGCATGGACTACTCAGTTTGTATATTTTTCTTATTTTTTGCATAGTTCCACACAACTTCTTCCTGTTTTCTCGATTGACCTGTGTTCAGTTTTTCAAGGCCTATTCACTGTGCCAACTTATAACTAAAACTGAGGGGGGTGCGATGGGGAGGTTCCCTTGTAAGCAGTATGCGACTTAACATCTGAGGTCATCAGTCCCCTAGACTCAGAACTACTTAAACCTAACTAACATGAGGACATCACACACATCCATGCCCGAGGTACGATTCGAACCTGCGACCGTAGCAGCCGCGTGGTTCCGAACTGAAGTGCCTAGAACCGCTCGGTCACAACGACCGGACGCAAGGGGCACGGCAAAATATCTACGCAGAGCTTCGTGTGAGCTGGATATGTCAACAGTGACTGTGCGAAGTGTTTTGTCTAAAAAATTAAACATAAAACCATACAGACTACAGTTAGTGCAAAATTTATAACGTAAGGACAAAGACCAGCGATTCGAATTTTACTACGCATTGCCGGTCGAAGATGATGGTTTTGTGAATTCGATAATATTTTTCTGATGAGGCAGCACTTCATACAAATGAGAAAGCAAACAGGCACAATTGCAGGAGTTGGGAAACAGAAAACCCACATAATACACGAGCGAGATTATCCGAAGATCAATGTCTTTTGTGCCATATCTCACAAGAACTTTATGGGTCTTTCTCCCTTGACGAACAAAGTGTTACTGTAAAGTTCTTTCTTTAGACGTTGCAGAACTGGTTAACCCTTAACTCGCGTGATGACCTTTCTGTAACGTATGAGGTGGGCTCTCTGGGACCCTTATGTTTAAACCGAGATTTAAGGCAATAATCATTTGATATTTTTACCTTATGCTACATAACATTAATTTTCACAATTATTTAAGTAGTTTTTAAATGGTTCTAGTATATTTTATTGCACTAAACAAAGCCTGCACCATTTTACTACTTATCACACAAAAGCACATAATTTTGTGTGCTTATTTAAATACTACACGTAAATGGACTGTTGGAATACTGAATATTACATTCTGGAAAATTATGCAATCTCTGTAGCAAAAAACTTTCCAAATGAAACTAAATTCCAGGGTTTAAATTTGCGCATAAATATTCCACCCGATAGGTACAAAAAGAAAGTCTGTCAAATTGACATTCATTGCTGGGAACTACATTTTTCTTATCACAACCCAGAACATATTCCATTTTAACAGACTCTTTAAGTATTTCATTGAAGAAACAGACAGATCCCCATCACAACTTACCTGAAAAAAAAAAAGGTTCAAATGGCTCTGAGCACTATGCGAATTAACTTCTGAGGTCATCATGAAAGGGTACAGTACTGCCCGACATTGAAAATAGGTACAACATACTTCATTATTCCTGTCAGTACAACATGTTTTTTCTAATAACTCAATTTCAATTAATACAGCGAAGCCGGATACCAGTGTGGGAAAGAATAACAATTTATTTATTTAATTGATCACATGTGCACTCCCACAAAATAAATCCCTACATCCAGTTTGGTGAGATCTGTGAAGTGAATGAATGTATGGTCGTCTGCTAACCGCAGATAGTTAATGTGAATATATGATCATCTTTGAGACGTTCTTTTGGTCACCTTTGGTGGAACCAAAGAAATGAAACTTACCGGAGCTTTGAACGCCTGAAATGTGGCTGACCAATACGGTAGCAAGGTGCTCCCCCCTTCGGCAGAGGTGCAAGAGGACCTGAAGAATGGCCATGTTTCAGCACTCTGCTGCTGGGTCTAGTGTTGGTAAGACCTGTCTTAGGTGTGCTCCGTAAAGACAAAAGAGTGGAGACGTGGTATGCATGTGAAATACTGAAGAGTAGTTTAGAACAATAATTTCTCTATTTCAAGAACTTTTGTGGGGAGAATTAAATGTCAGGCAGGTAATATTAAGGGGATCGTAGTAATCTTCGGAAATGACCAACGGTCACAATGAAACCACGTGTAGCAATAAGTTGAAATACTTCCGAGTACTGAACTGAATTACTAGCATATGTACTTTTTTTTTTTTTTTGCCACGAATTCCTTTCCTGTGCTAACCTCTTCATCTCAGAGTAGCACTTGCAACCTACGTCCTCAATTATTTGCTTGACGTATTCCAACCTCTGTCTTCCTCTACAGTTTTTGCCCTCTACAGCTCCCTCTAGTACCATGGAAGTCATTCCCTCATGTCTTAGCAGATGTCTTATCATCCTGTCCCTTCTCCTTATCAGTGTTTCCCACATATGCCTTTCCTCTACGATTCTGCGTAGAACCTCCTCAATCCTTACCTTATCAATCCACCTAATATTCAACATTCGTCTATAGCACCACATCTCAAATGTTTCGATTCTCTTCTGTTCCGGTTTTCCCACAGTCCATGTTTCACTACCACACAATGCTGTACTCCAGACGTACATCCTCAGAAATTTCTTCCTCAAATTAAGGCCGGTATTTGATATTAGTAGACTTCTCTTTGCCAGAAGTGCCTTTTTTGCCATAGCGAGTCTGCTTTTGATGTCCTCCTTGCTCCGTCCGTCATTGGTTATTTTACTGCCTAGGTAGCAGAATTCCTTAACTTCATTGACTTCGTGACCATCAATCCTGATGTTAAGTTTCTCGCTGTTCTCATTTCTACTACTTCTCGTTACCTTCGTATTTCTCCGATTTACTCTCAAACCATACTGTGTACTTATTAGACTGTTCATTCCGTTCAGCAGATCACTTAATTCTTCTTCACTTTCACTCGGGATAGCAATGTCATCAGCGAATCGTATCACTGATATCCTTTCACCTTGTATTTTAATTCCACTCGTGAACCTTTCTTTTATTTCCATCATTGCTTCCTCGATGTACAGAGTGAAGAGTAGGCACGAAAGGCTACAGCCTTGTCTTACACCCTTCTTAATACGAGCACTTCGTTCTTGATCGTTCACTCTTATTATTCTCTCTTGGTTGTTGTACATATTGTATATGACCCGTCTCTCCCTATAGCTTACCCCTACTTTTTTCAGAATCTCGAACAGCTTGCACCATTTTATATTGTCGAACGCTTTTTCCAGGTCGACAAATCCTATGAAAGTGTCTTGATTTTTCTTTAGCCTTGCTTCCATTATTAGCCGTAACTTCAGAATTGCCTTTCTCGTCCCTTTACTTTTCCTAAAGCCAAACTGATCGTCACCTAGCGCATTCTCAATTTTCTTTTCCATTCTTCTGTATATTATTCTTGTAAGCATCTTCGATGCATGAGCTGTTAAGCTGATTGTGCGATAATTCTCGCACTTGTCAGCTCTTGCCGTCTTCGGAATTGTGTGGATGATGCTTTTCCGAAAGTCAGATGATATATCGCCAGACTCATATATTCTACACACCAACGTGAATAGTCGTTTTGTTGCCACTTCCCCCGATGATTTTAGAAATTCTGATGAATGTTATCTATCCCTTCTACCTTATTTGACCGTAAGTCCTCCAAAGCTCTTTTAAATTCCGATTCTAATACTGGATCTCCTATCTCTTCTAAATCGACTCCTGTTTCTTCTTCTATCACATCAGACAAATATTCACCCTCATAGAGGCTTTCAATGTATTCTTTCCACCTATCTGCTCTCTCCTCTGCATTTAACAGTGGAATTCCCGTTGCACTCTTAATGTTAGCACCGTTGCTTTTAATGTCACCAAAGGTTGTTTTGACTTTCCTGTATGCTGAGTCTGTCCTTCCAACAATCATATATTTTTCGATGTCTTCACATTTTTCCTGCAGCCATTTCGTCTTAGCTTCCCTGCACTTCCCATTTATTTCATTCCTCAGCGACTTGTATTTCTGTATTCTTGATTTTCCCGAAACATGTTTGTACTTCCTCCTTTCATCAATCAACTGAAGTATTTCTTCTGTTACCCATGGTTTCTTCGCAGCTACCTTCTTTGTACCTATGTTTTCCTTCCCAACTTCCGTGATGGCCCTTTTTAGAGTTGTCCATTCCTCTTCAACTGTACTGCCTACTGCGCTATTCCTTATTGCTGTATCTATAGCGTTAGAGAACTTCAAACGTATCTCGTCATTCCTTAGTACTTCCGTATCCCATTTCTTTGCGTATTGATTCTTCCTGACTAATGTCTTGAACTTCAGCCTACTCTTCATCACTACTATATTGTGATCTGAGTCTATATCTGCTCCTGGGTACGCCTTACAATCCAGTATTTGATTTCGGAATCTCTGTCTGACCATGATGTAATCTAATTGAAATCTTCCCGTATCTCCCGGCCTTTTCCAAGTATACCTCCTCCTCTTGTGATTCTTGAACAGGGTATTCGCTATTACTAGCTGAAACTTGTTACAGAACTCAATTAGTCTTTCTCCTCTTTCATTCCTTGTCCCAAGCCCATATTCTCCTGTAACCTTTTCTTCTACTCCTTCCCCTACAACTGCATTCCAGTCGCCCATGACTATTAGATTTTCGTCCCCCTTTATATACTGCATTACCCTTTCCATATCCTCATACACTTTCTCTGTCTGATCATCTTCAGCTTGCGACGTCGGCATGTATACCTGAACTATCGTTGTCGGTGTTGGTCTGCTGTCGATTCTGATTAGAACAACCCGGTCACTGAACTGTTCACAGTAACACACCCTCTGCCCTACCTTCCTATTCATAACGAATCCTACACCTGTTATACCATTTTCTGCTGCTGTTGATATTACCCGATACTCATCTGACCAGAAATCCTTGTGTTCCTTCCACTTCACTTCACTGACCCCTACTATATCTAGATTGAGCCTTTGCATTTCCCTTTTCAGATTTTCTAGTTTCCCCACCACGTTCAAGCTTCTGACATTCCACGCCCCGACTCGTAGAACGTTATCCTTTCGTTGATTATTCAATCTTTTTCTCATGGTAACGTCCCACTTAGCAGTCCCCTCCAAGAGATCCGAATGGGGGACTATTCCGGAATCTTTTGCCAATGGAGAGATCATCACGACACTTCTTCAAATACAGGCCACATGTCTTTAATGCAGTGGTTTCCATTGCCTTCTGCATCCTCATGTTGTTGATCATTACTGATTCTTCCGCCTTTAGGGGCAATTTCCCACCCCTAGGACAAGAGAGTGCCCTGAACCTCTATCCGCTCCTCCGCCCTCTTTGACAAGGCCGTTGGCAGAATGAGGCTGACTTCTTATGCCGGAAGTCTTCGGCCGCCAATGCTGATTATTTATCGAAATTTAGGCAGTGGCGGGCATCGAACCCGGGACATAAGACGTTTTTGATTACGAATCAAAGACGATACCCCTAGACCACGGGTAGGAAATCTGTGTGTACTATAAGTTGGAAATATTTAAGAAATGTCTTGTGCAGGACTTGAAATTAGAGACGAGTACTTCCACGTGGTGAGTACTGTGTGAGTCTCAATCTGTGTATGAGACAAAGAATAAAGAGAAGTACTCGTCCATGGTATCAGTTGAGGACTCGCGTGTGTGATGAATATGTTCTTAATATTACTTTGCGTGTTATGTTTCTGTGTGACGCTTGATTCAAACTATAATACTCTGAGAGAGAAGCAAGGTGAGTCAGCCGTCTATCCAGCAACACCACTTGGCTCGCATTGCACAGGAAGATGTGCATATATCCTCCAGAGTTCGTAGTAGGAAAGAAAAGTTACGAAGTGGGGCAGTGTCGTGTGAAACTGGGATGAATACTAATTGAAGTGGAAAAGCTGAAAGTGATGGGATTATAATGTTGTGACTATTCCTTGTGTTGTATTCCATGTTGCAGTGTGGTGTATGTCATGTAATTTAAGTATGTGTGGTTTGCATGGGAGAGTAGCAAGGTAGTTTCAGAGGTAGTGGATTATGCATGTTCCTTTTGTACCACTCGGTCTGGAGGAAAGGTTCGTGATGATGGTTGTGAGAGTCGAAGTGTGATATATATATATATATATATATATATATATATATATATATATATATATATATATATATATAAAAGATGCACCATCCTATCTAGAAAGTGCACTGTAGCGTTAAAGAATTAAGAGACCATAAGATAGAGAATCACCAATGTAAAGCCATGCCCTCTGGGCGGAATTTCTCATGTGTTATTGTTGTAGGTTATAGAATTTGTGTGTTTAGGTTATAGAATTTATCGGAATAAATAAGATGGTAAAAAGAAAAAGACTGGTGGCCTTTTCCTTTGAATTCTATGTTGCCATGATATCCAGAATTTATAATGTGTGCGCCATTCATATTCAGTGCGATGGCCATGTGTTGATGAAAGCCGTTAAATAAAAAAAAAAAAAAGAAAATGTGGTATTGCCAGTGCGTAGTGAACAGTCAGAGTTGTGTAAATTACTAATAGTCAATGTGCGTTTCCGTTGCGTAATATTCATACAGGAGAATAATTGTAACTTAATTGTGAGTACTAGAGTTCATGTTACTCGATAAATAAGAATGAATCCACACGCTTGGTAGACCACTCATCTTGCAGGCCTGACTGCCTGATGCCACAGTATGAGCAAGGCATGTGGGTGCCTCTCAATCAGTTGCATAGAACTTAGAACTACTTAAACCTAACTAACCTAAGGACATCACACACATCCATGCCCGAGGCAGGATTCGAACCTGCGACCGTAGCTGTCGCTCGGCTCCAAACTGTAACGCCTAGAACCGCACGGCCACTCCGGCCGGCACTTACCTGAAATTCTTCCTCTGAATGATACTGTAGTTCGGTAGCAGAACTGTGATGACTGGCTAATGTAAAATCGCCGTCTTTTTCGTTTATTTCTTGATCTATATCACTGACACCTTCCTCCATAGACTGACTAACTATTTCATCAGACTCGGGAAAGTTAAAACTGACTCATTCGTGCGAGCACATTTTGAGCTATACGGGACCGTACTGAAGAAAACAGGTACATAGTTCACGAGGCTCGGTCTAGGAGACTCCAACACCCATCAGTAACACGTGCTAACAATAAACACAGAAGGCGATAACGCAACCGACAAAAAAACATCGTAGGCTTGGCAATTTAAGGAGGGTAGGGGGAGTATAGAAGCATTCCACCACAGCTGGTGTTGAAGAGCGAGTTCGAAAATTTTCGCGCAGTCTGAGAGACCACACTTCGTGGGTTGAGGGTTAATGTTATCATTTGCAAACAGAATCAGAGAACTTTGCCTTTAGTCCTTAACTTAGATGGCGCAGCCGGACATTTTCACCATGATGTTAGGGTAATCTGAACACGGTGCTGCCCAATTGATGGATTGGTCGTAGTGGAGCAACAAAATGTCCTCCTAGGTCCCCAGATATTACCCCTTATGATTTCTCTTTATGGGGTTGCGTTAAGGACCTTGTTTATGTCCCTCCTCTTCTAGGTAATGTTGTGGGTTTGAAAATGAAAGCTGAACAAACAACACTCACATTTTTAGAAGACATGTTGGGCAAAGTGCGGGAAGTGTTTGATTATCGCGTCGACGTTTGTAGAATCACACAGTTCTCACGCGGACTGTATGTAAACTGACTGCTGTTCAAAAAAACTTACAAAGTTATTCTTTCAAATTATGTATATTGTTTCTTTGTAATGCTACTCATTTGTTTACAATAATGTTTTCAAAGAGTTATAAGCGGTGGCTCGTTTTATTTTACAGGTTACTATCCCTCTGTGTAGGGGCTGTAATTTTTGATATTCTTTTTTTGTCTAAACCAGCAAGGTAAAACAGAGGCCACTACTTCCACCACATCAAGTGGATTTAGTGCTCACGTACTCACACTTAGCCGTGAACACTTCCCAGTTTATCAACGGGGGATAGTTGAAAATTATTACTACTATTCTCGGTGCCATGCGTGCTATGGTCGTGCCAGGCGCGCGATGTTGAATCTTTATGCTATCATTAATGGCGCGAGACCTGCACGACCTTGTAGCAACCGTTATAGTTCTTCATTATTCTACTGGGACACTAAGGACGGTTTCACGCAATGAAAGGGAGAATGTACAGATTAAAGGACTCATTTATTTAACAGTTGAATACTGAACAATTACACAATCAAATAGGGGTGGGGGAAGAAAGAATTGAGTTCATATTAAGCCACGATAGCAGGAGACAAGGAATTTTAGGGACGATCGCCGTATTATCAAATGGGGTCCAATTTACTAAAGGAAGCTGTTGCAGGCATGCAACGACCACCACCATGAATCACCCAAAGACTAAGAAAGATGCTACTGTGGGTGAATCGCTATTAGCCTCCTGTACTAAAGGAATACAACCAGCAAGACGCGAAACTATTCATATAACTTTGGCACGCGGTCGGACTACGTTAACGAAACATGAAGGGGCGCCAGACACTCACCACGTGGCGTAGGACAAAGGGCACAAGTCTTCGAGCTAGGAAGACATCAATTCTGAGTCGAATTTTACACAGGAGAACTGAAGGAGCTACTGTCGGACGAAGTGGAAAAGTGAGCATGAATGTATGCACTTTAGTGCCGTACTGCAAGCTTCTGTGAGTAACCAACACGTCTCGCACATTATGCCCGACTGTATAAGGAAAACCCTACAGTCTTATAACACGGAAAACATTGCATAAACCGTAATTCAAGGAGCGCACATCAGTACAATGACCTATAAGGTTCCCTCTGGGCCGCAGGGCGCGAATCTACAGTGCACGTCGGCGCTCATGCTTACCGAACTTCATCTCCTGGAAGCAGCACCTCCGGCCTCAAGCACGGTCACACTAGAACTGCCCTACTGCCCCTATGTCCACTATCCATCCGCGGAGGGCGGTTGGCGCCCGCCCGCGAAAAACGGGCGCGCACCTGAACTGGCCAATCATAGGGCCGGAATTTCATAGGGAGGCGACCTCGCGACGTTAAAGTTGAGAAGAAATATCAGTTACAAGGTTGGTAAGGCAGGTTGGGGAACTGAGAGCGGGAGAAACTTTGGCCACTACTGAACTATCAAACGCCACCTCGTGCTACCCTGGCGATCGGAAAAAGGATAGGAAACGGGGAGCCATCATGGCTGCTAGGAAGACTGCTGCCCTCGCCCATAAATGAAGAAAATTCCTGGCGCCAAGCTCCCCTCACAGATCAGTGTGAGACAAGCTGTAAAAATCGTCAAATAAATCAGGCAACCCATAGAAATTATTAATATTACCTGAATTATTAGTTTACCGAATACCAGAATGCGTGGATTAGAAATATGAAATGCGAGCACTGAATGGTGAATGAAGTGCACGTCTTTCAGAGTTCCCAGACTTTTTAGAGAGGCGATATTTATATAAGTATGATCAAGTACCTACTTCGTGTTGCCTACTTCAGTTTATAATAATTCAGTTTTCTATAGCTGTTTATTTAGGACTCTCTAACAGAATGAGTAACTGACGTAGTTTGATAAATATGCATGATTCAGGGACGAAATGCCCTAGAACATAACTTCGATTAATAATGTACGAATCACAATAGATGGATGCCCAGGAATCACCCGATTGCTCACAGAGTAATTGCACACAGAACAGTGATATTTTCAATTCCAATATATAACATAAAATGTAATAAATCTGCATTACATAAACAGAGAAAGTGCTCAAAACTTGGTGTTTTGACATTTTACACGAAATCTGAAAAATTTGTACGTTCTGGTGAACTAGAGCGCCCTAGGTACTGCGTACGGAAAAATGTTATAGTAATCAAATTTGTAGAAACTTTTGAGTCATTTTAAGACCTAGGAGCAGAAGGAACTGAGATTTTCTTTAAAAACTGAAAAAGTCCGAAATTTCAGAAGTTTTTTGACTATTTCACCGTAGCCGACATAAATTTTGTTTGTGAATCTTGATTTTCCACTCTTTCCGGCCATGTGAACGAATTAAAATAAAAACGTCTCGTACCCTTCCTTTCGCAAGGTACAGTATATCCCACTGTTTCACTGGTCTATCTGCGCGGTCCCGCCACCAAAGGCCACATGCGGCGGGCGGACCAGGTGACTGGGGCACGCGACACGGCGTCCGCCGCGCCGTTTATCCCAGCCCTCGTACAGGAGCAGCGTAGCAGGCACTCGTATTGCGTTCATACTTATTGTCAGCAACTGCTCGAATTAGTCCCTGGATTGTCTCTATGTTTTTATACAGGGTGATTCACGGAGATACGCAAATATTTTAATAAGTTATTCTACAAGTAAAACTAAAGAAAAAAGTTCATATAAATATAGCTCCGCAAATGTTTAGTTACTATTAATAAGATTCCCCCCCCCCCCTTCGTGAACAATGGACCTTGCCGTTGGTGGGGAGGCTTGCGTGCCTCAGCGATACAGATGGCCGTACCGTAGGTGCAACCACAACGGAGGGGTATCTGTTGAGAGGCCAGACAAACGTGTGGTTCCCGAAGAGGGGCAGCAGCCTTTTCAGTACTTGCAGGGGCAACAGTCTGGATGATTGACTGATCTGGCCTTGTCACACCAACCAAAACGGCCTTGCTGTGCTGGTACTGCGAACGACTTAAAGCAAGGGGAAACTACAGCCGTAATTTTTCCCGAGGGCATGCAGCTTTAATGTATGGTTAAATGATGGCATCCTCTTGGGTAAAATATTTCGGAGGTAAAATAGTCCCCCATTCGGATCTCCGGGCGGGGACTACTCAGGAGGACGTCGTTACCAGGAGAAAGAAAACTGGCGTTCTACGGATCGGAGCGTGGAATGTCAGATCCCTTAATCGGGCAGGTAGACTAGAAAATTTAAAAAGAGAAATGGATAGGTTAAAGTCAGATATAGTGGGAATTAGTGAAGTTCGGTGGCATGAGGAACAAGACTTTTGGTCAGGTGAATACAGGGTTACAAATACAAAATGAAATAGGGGTAATGCAGGAGTAGGTTTAATAATGAATAAAAAAATAGGAGTGCGGGTAAGCTACTACAAACAGCATAGTGAACGCAATATTGTGGCCAATTTAGACACGAAGACCACGCCTACTATAGTAGTACAAGTTTATATGCCAACTAGCTCTGCAGATGAAGAAATTGATGAAATGTATAATAAAAGAAATTATTCAGGTAGTGAAGGGAGACGATAATTTAATAGTCGTGGGTGACTGGAATTCGAGAGTAGGAAAAGGGAGAGAAGGAAACATAGTATGTGAATCTGGATTGCGGCTAAGAAATGAAAGAGGGAGCCGCCTGGTAGAATTTTGCACAGAGCATAAATTAATCATAGCTAACACTTGGTTCAAGAATCATGAAAGAAGGTTGTATACATGGAAGAACCCTGGAGATACTAAGAGGATGTAATGTCCCCACAGCAAATACCCTCTACCATGTACCAATTAATCATTTTCAATCAAACTATCCACATTCATTCACTTTGGAAAAGTTATTTGTTCTGATTTTCTCGTAATATATGCGGCGACAGCTCGCCGACGCCAAAGTATTTTCTAGTGCGTTTATTCTTTGAAATAACAGAGATGCATATATGCATTCTCCATGTTTGTTAGAGTGGTAACTAGGACAGCTTCTGGAGTATCTGTTGAGGGATTGACGTGTTTCTGAGACATACATATTCTGCTTTTCTTCTCGCTAAAGCGAGCCAATTAACATTTGTGCCGCTAGCGGTTTGTTTTGAAGAGAAAGAGATTGTAAAAGGAAAATAATTAAGGCCTGGAATCACCGGAGATCTGAACATGTAATGGAGATGGATTTAATACACGATTTCTTCCATAAATAAGGTTTGTGACTTTTTTATTCTGGAGTGAATGAACGAATGAGTTTTTCTGAATCATTTGTTGATCACGTTGGCCCTGAATTAGTGGGGAAGTTTCAGCTGTGTCGAAGAGAGCCTGCAATCACTGAGTCTGTGTTAAATCATCCAAAAAGGCTTCGTACACATCTGGATTTCACAATCTTTCGTAAAAGGAACAAATTGTCCAAACCATTAATTCTCCCGACTGACTGCAGTGTTTAACAGTAATAATAAATGTAAAGATCTCTTACAGCAAGCCAGCCGCTGATTACCAAGACGAAGGACTCCACCAAAGATTGTATTTGGCTGATTTCACGTAATGAAATATTATATTAAAAACTGTACATAGATAAACGAGAGAAAGAGAGAGAGTGAATGAAAATAGAGATAATATTACTAATCCTCCATTAGTCTAATTTTTCGCCTGTCTTAATACGGATCAGCCAAGAACTGGGAGGGACTTACTTTACTGTATAGATTTATGTGTGAAGGTGAAGGGATCTTAAAGGCAACAGATACACGTCTATGCAGACAAGACATTACACAGAGGTAGCGGCTAGCTGCATTCATCATCTATTCTTAGATAAAGAGACGGCAACTTATTATCCGAACATTTAAAAATGTTAAAAGGTATCAGATAGATTATATAATGGAAAGACAGAGATTTAGGAACCAGGTTTTAAACTGTAAGACATTTCCAGGGGCAGATGTGGACTCTGACCACTATCTATTGGTTATGAACTGTATATTAAAACAGAATAAACTGCAAAAAGGTGGGAATTGAAGGAGATGGGACCTTGATAAACTGACTAAACCAGAGGTTGTAGAGAGTTTCAGGGAGAGCATAAGGGAACAATTGACAGGAAAGGGGGAAAGAAATACAGTAGAAGAAGAATGGGTAGCTCTGAGGGATGAAGTAGTGAAGGCAGCAGACGATCAAGTAGGTAAAAAGACGAGGGCTAGTAGAAATCCTTTGGCAACAGAAGAAATATTGAATTTAATTGATGAAAGGAGAAAATATAAAAATGCAGTACATGAAGCAGGCAAAAAGGAATACAAACGTCTCAAAAATGATATCGACAGGAAGTGCAAAATGGCTTAGCAGGCATGGCTAGAGGACAAATGTAAGGATGTAGAGGCATATCTCACTAGGGTTAAGATAGATACTGCCTACAGAAAAATTAAAGAGACCTTTGGGGAAAAGAGAACCACTTGTATGAATATCAAGAGCTCAGATGGAAACCCAATTCCAAGCAAAGAAGGGAAAGCAGAAAGATGGAAGGAGTATATAGAGGGTCTATACAAGGGCGATATACTTGAGGACAATATTATGAAATGGAAGAGGATGTAGATGAAGATGAAATGGGAAATACAATACTGCGTGAAGAGTTTGACAGAGCATTGAAATACCTAGGTCGAAACAAGGCCCCGGGAGTAGACAACATTCCATTAGAACTACTGACAGCCTTGGGAGAGCCAGTCATGACAATACTCTACCATCTGGTGAGCAAGATGTATGAGACAGGCGAAATATCCTTAGACTTCAAGAAGAATATAATAATTCCAATCCCAAAGAAAGCAGGTGTTGGCAGATTACCTAACTCTCAGTCTAAGTCAAAGCTGCAAAATACTAACGCGAATTCTTTACAGACGAGTGGAAAAACTGGTAGATGCCGAACTCGGGGAAGATCAGTTGGATTCCGTAGAAATATTGGAACACGTGAGGCAACACTGACCTAACGCCTTATCTTAGAAGCAAGATTAAGGAAAGGCAAACCTACGTTTCTAGCATTTGTGGACTTAGAGAAAGCTGTTGACAATGTTGACTGGAATACTCTCTTTCAAATTCTAAAGGTGGCAGGGGTAAAATACCGGGAGCATAAGGCTATTTACAATTTGTACTGAAACCAAAAGGCAGTTATAAGAGTCGAGGGTCATGAAAGGGAAGCAGTCGTTGGGAAGGGAGTGAGACAGGGTTGTAGCCTCTCGCCGATGTTATTCGATCTGTATATCGAGAGAGCAGTAAAGGAAACAAGAGAAAAATTCCGAGTAGGTATTAAAATCCATGGAGAATAAATAAAAACTTTGAGGTTCGCCGATGACATTGTAATTCTGTCAGAGACAGCAAAGCACTTGGAAGAGCAGTTGAACGGAATGGACAGTGTCTTGAAAGGAGGATATAAGATGAACATCAACAAAAGCAAAACGAGGATAATGGAATGTAGTCGAATTAAGTCGGAAGATGCTTAGGGAATTAGATTAGGAAATGAGATGCTTAAAGTAGTAAAGGAGTTTTGCTATTTGGGAAGCAAAATAACTGATGATGGTCGAAGTAGAGAGGATATTAAATGTAGA
Organism: Schistocerca cancellata; assembly: GCF_023864275.1. Lineage (NCBI taxonomy): Eukaryota > Metazoa > Arthropoda > Insecta > Orthoptera > Acrididae > Schistocerca > Schistocerca cancellata. The sequence goes on from NC_064634.1 coordinate 513,685,152, forward strand.
CTGGCAATGGCAAGTAAAGCGTTTCTGAAGAAGAGGAATTTGTTAACATCGAGTATAGATTTAAATGTCAGGAAGTCGTTTCTGAAAGTATTTGTATGGAGTGTAGCCTTTATGGAAGTGAAACATGGACGATAAATAGTTTGGACAAGAAGAGAATAGAAGCTTTCGAAATGTGGTGCTACAGAAGAATGCTGAAGATTAGATGGGTAGATCATGTAAGTAATGAGGAGGTATTGAATAGAATAGGGGAGAAGAGGAGTTTGTGGCACAACTTGACAAGAAGAAGGGACCGGTTGGTAGGACATGTTCTGAGGCATCGAGGGATCACAAATTTAGCATTGGAGGGCAGCGTGGAGGGTAAAAATCGTAGAGGGAGACCAAGAGATGAATACACTAAGCAGATTCAGAAGGATGTAGGTTGCAGTAAATACTGGGAGACGAAGAAGCTTGCAGAGGAATAGAGGAGCATGGAGAGCTGCATCAAACCACTCTCAGGACTGAAGACCACAACAACAACAATAAAAGATTTTGCCTGGAGTTTAGCAGTTTCGCTAATATGATGCCATCGAAAAACTGTACGAGGTTAAAGTAAAGCACGATTTCCATTTATTTTGTTGTTACTGGTCTGGTGAGTGTAATAAAACACGTCCCAGACGTGTATTTGCAGTAGAGTTCCAGAACATCCAGAGAAGCAAAGTTTATTATAAAAGTAAATTTGTTTACTTTGCATTAAAAATGTAGAACATTCATTGTAGAACATTACTGAACATTTATTGTGAATTATTGTGAAATTCCATGTGCACTGTACAACTTCCTCAACACTGAGCTTTGTTTCTTCCGGTTTAACATGAATTCATGTGTGCTATGTTTTGTTTTGGCTGAAGAGCCAACACCGTGTTACTAGTGGGGGCCGGAATGCAGGCGTTTTACCTCACGCAGGCTGGCGTGAGGAGGGAAGAACTATACTGACGTGAGGTCTGGAACACGACAAGGAATTAGAATTCAGAAAGCGGACGTAATCAGTTTGATACTTAACTTTAATCCATTAATGATGAACGTCGCTCTTGACGGTACATGAGTCACAATATTATCTGTTCAGAAGACATAGTAACTGAATTTGTCGCCTTGCTAGGTCGTAGCAAATGACGTAGCTGAGGGCTATGCAAAACTGTCGTCTCTGCAATTGAGATCGTCTGTAGTCAGTGAACCATCGCCAGCAAAGTCGGCTGTACCACTGGGGCGAGTGCTAGGGAGTCTCTCTAGACTAGACCTGCCGTTTGGCGGTGCTCGGTCTGCAATCACTGATAGTGGCGACACGCGGGTCCGACGTATACTAACGGACCGTGGCCGATTTGAAGGCTACCACCTAGCAAGTGTGGTGCGGTGACACCACACTATGGTATTCATAAAAACAGATTATCTGACACATTCGTACAGTTTCAGTTAACGTTATTACCACCATTTTTCCAAAATTATATTCTCTACAACTTTGTCCTGTTATCTGAAATTTAAAAAAGAAATTGGGCCAATTCGTTAATAAATGTAAAATTTTAAGAAATTACCTCTTTGCTTGTCTGGATGTTCTGGAAACCTACTACAGATACAGGTCTGGGACATGTTTTATTAGATTCACCAGATCAATAACAACAAAATAAATGAACATCGTGCTTTACTTTATCCTCGTACAGTTTTGCGATGGCGTCATATAAGCGAAGTTGCTAAATTTCAGGCAAAATCTTTTATTGGCCGTAACTCCGTAACTAAACATTTGCGGAACTATGTTTAGGCCTATATGAACTTTTTTCTTTAGTTTTACTTGTAGAATAATATATTAAAATATTTGCATATCTTCGTGAATCATCCTGTTTATGTTCTCAGCTGTTGTTCGCTAGTATATTGAAGAAGAATTAAATTTTTTTCATTGTGGCCGTGTCCATGTTCGTCTTACAACTGGCGATGAGTGTGATATTCACGTCAATCTGTTTGGCTGTTTCTTCGGTTTTTCTGGACGTAGAAGAAGTCCAGTGTCTCCTCGAGCAATTACCGGCTCTTACGTTTGCTGTCACGAACTTGTCGGCCTCTGACTTCGCCGCCCTTTCCTCATTATGACGATGCGGCCGAAGACTGGGAGGCTTACGAGAAGCAACACTTCCTCACTTTTGGTGCCACTGATGCAAATGTGTGTAACGCATTGTTCCTTTCCTGGAATTTGTCCTCGTTATCTAACAGTTGCCAGTCAGCCTCGCTGCTGGAAGTTGCGTCGCTTTTGTACGACGAAAAATGTAAGCTGCTGTCAAAATATTGCCGTGAATGCGTGCACGTCGTTGCATTGCGAGCAGAGTCCTGTCATCGTCATGAACAGCCCCACCACTCACACCAGGCTTGGGCAGCTTTAACTCCATGGCCTCAGTCGCAAAAGTCGGTTTGTTACTAATGTTCATCGTGATTCCAATGCTGATTTTGTGGTCTGTGATGATAACATTCGATAGGCTCCTGACAAGGACGTGCATCAACGCGGACTAAAGTGTGGGAATCCATCTTTGGATTTCAATATTCCTCTGTCTTCCGAGGTAGCTCGTGCTGCTGTGATCGCACTGACGCATGGTATGAAATTGCCACAGTGCGTTCTGTTCCTGGTTGTCAGACATCAGTCAGTTCTCAGAGAGAAGACGACGTGGTAGCGGTACAAACGTAGTCTCCGTGTCGCATTTGGATAGCGACGTGCCAAATAACAACGAAATCGACAACAACTACATCAACGGCTTCCACCTTGCCCATCCTGTTTCGTGCAAGCATGACAGGGTCGCGTGCCCTCAGTGTTGGGCAACGTACAGCAACTGTAAGAAAAACAGTGTTGTGTGCGCTGAAGAGCCAACACCGTGTTACTAGTGTAGGCCGAAATGCACGCGTTTTAGCTCACGCAGGCTGGCGTGAGGAGGGAAGAGAACTATACTGACGTGAGGTCTGGAACATGGCAAGGAATGAGAATTCAGAAAGCGGACGTAATTAGTTTGATACTTAACTTTAATCCATTAATGATGAACGTCGCTCTTGAGGGTACATGAGTCACAATATTATCTGTTCAGAATACATTCTCATACATAGTAACTGAAATTGGCGCCTTGCTAGGTCGTAGCAAATGACGTAGCTGAAGGCTATGCCAAACTGTCGTCTCTGCAAATAGCGTATTTAGCCAGTGAACCATCGCTAGCAAAGTCGGTTGTACAACTGGGGCGAGTGCTAGGAAGTCTCTCTAGACTAGACTTGCCGTGTGGCGGCGCTCGGTCTGCAATCACTGATAGTGGCGACACGCGGGTCCGACGTATACTAACGGACCGCGGCCGATTTAAAGGCTACCACTTAGCAAGTGTGGTGTCTGGCGGTGACACCACAAAAGAACATATAGCGTCTGTGTGTCAACATCAGCTCCTTCCTGCAGACATAGACGTGGATGCTAATTGTGTGTCTCCAGTTTATCGAAGTAGAAGTGATGGGCAAAGTGCTCCAACAATATCAGTTTTGATACAGCAAGATTTGGAGATCGGTTTCACGCTTAAAAAGTTCAATCTTTCCTGAACGGTAGCCGAGCAGTGTAGTTGAGAAGGTGTCTTTGGTGGTTGTTTCCATATTTCATGATCTATAGACCGTTTTTGCAGGTTTTAACTTTCAGTGAAAAGTGGTTTCTGTATGTTTTTAAATTTAAAACTAGATAACATCTCCATAGATGATGTACCCACAACAAAATTCTTAGGGTTGCACATTGACAGCTTTAATGAAGTGGAATGAATATGCTATGAAACTCTCGAAAAATATATCCACAACATGTTATGCACTTAAAGTCCTTGTATCCGCATGCAGTAGTGAATGTTTGAGAACTATATACTTTAGTTATGTTCATTCAGTAATCAGTTATGGTATTATTTTCTGGGGAAACAGTGATCAGAATTTACAAATAGTACTTAAAATGCAAAAGAGAGCAGTAAGAATTATAACAAAAAGCAGTAAGCGGGCCCACTGCAGAGAAATTTTCAAAATGTTAGAAATTCTAACTGTTCCTTGTGAATTTGTATTCCAAACCATAGTGTACAACAAGAAAAACATAGAAAATTATAGCACAAATAGCAGTTTTCGTAACTATGGTACAAGAACAAGTCACTGTCTTCACCTAGACAGGAAGAATAAACATAAGACTCAAAATAGCTTCTTGTTTGAAGGTTTAATACTGTATAATAAACTGCCGTCCACTGTTCGCCCACTGCTTGAATACTGCTCAGCAGCGTGGGATCCGTACCAGCTAGGGTTGATAGAAGATATAGAGAAGATCCAACAGAGAGCAGCGCGCTTCGTTACAGGATCATTTAGTAATCGCGAAAGCGTTACGGAGATGATAGATAAACTCCAGTGGAAGACTCTGCAGGAGAGACGCTCAGTAGCTCGGTACAGGTTTTTGTCAAAGTTTCGAGAACATACCTTCACCGAAGAGTCAAGCAGTATATTGCTCCCTCCTACGTATATCTCGCGAAGAGACCATGAGGATAAAATCAGAGAGATTAGAGCCCACACAGAGGCATACCGACAATCCTTCTTTCCACGAACAATACGAGACTGGAATAGAAGGGAGAACCGATAGAGGTACTCAAGGTACCCTCCACCACACACCGTCAGGTGGCTTGCGGAGTATGAATGTAGATGTAGATGCAGAAAATAAAAGCAGTAGATAACATGTACCGCTTTAGGAAAAATCTTAAATTTGTATTCGCAGGAACACTGCTTTTACACTATAAGTGACTTCCTTAGTGCAAAATGATTGTAAATAGCCTTTGTTTCACCATATTTTGATAAGGAGCAAAAAGATTGTAAATCACTTATATGCCACAATGTTCAACTACATGTAACAACAAACTGTATAAATATATGAACGTTCGCAACTGACAACATCCATACATTTTAAAATGTCCACAGATGGCTAAATAAATAAAACATCTGTTCAAAATAGCTTTGTTGCTGATAGTGTCGTAATTGTTCCATCTGCAGAAAGTGGGGGGCAGTGCTGCCACACAGGCAGCAGTAGCAGTTTAGCGGGTTTCACACCGAAAAATTCAGCCTTTCCTCGACAGTAGCAGAGCAGTGTAATTGAGGAAGTGTCTTGGCGATAGTTTCCGTGGATCACTTATGTAAGGTTTAACTGTCAGTGCAATATGACTACTATTTTTTTTTTAATCTGTGCAAAATAGTTTTGGCGATCAAAGTTTCTGAATTTGTGTGTCTGCAGAAAATGGCGGAAAGTGCTCCCACACAGGCAGCAGTAGCAGCTGTTGGCGGGTAAATTCAGTAAGAGCCGAACTGAATGCTCCCTTCACAAGACATCCATTGTGTGAGGCACAGGAGCCTCTACAGGCTGGTTCGAACAACGAGATGTCTACAGAAAATTCTGTGAAGTCTGAGAGTCACACGATGCCTTCCTTGTTTAAATGGTTAGAGACCCATCCAAGCAGACCATCCACCTTTGGCGGGATGCTGTCCCTCATACGCATTGTGGCTTTAGAACATCTTTAAACCAGTAGCTATAGGACATCGAAAATTCCAGCCACTTTTTTGGCCTTTAGGATAGTGCTTCGAATTATGTTTGTGTAATTGTTCCGATTTTCCCGTCTGTGCTTAGACGATAGTGTGTACTTCGAGAAATGAGGAAAATAACGTCCATGACTCCTGCAGCAGCAAATGTAAAACTAATCCCACTCATTGTTTCAGAGAACTGATCAAGACCACAGGAGGTGTAGGACTCAGATATTTTTCTGCACGTGGCTTCTCCTCCAACAGAGTGCATGCAACAGAGTGAACGGCTTACCTGGACTGCTTGTGCTGGCTGATCTACAGTTACAGCACATGCGTTTTACAGCACGACCTTTGAAGTGTAACGTATCCCAATCGTGCTGCATCTTCATACTTTGATGATGCGTATTTGCACTGCTGTCCACACAGTCCTCGGCTGCGTGGTTACAATTAATATACCTGCTAGACTCCTTCTCCTCCAGCACAGACATCTCATCCAATGAGCACAGTGAACTATTATATCTGTCCTCCTAGTCTTTCAGCTATATGCAGGCTGAGTCTTTTTCCCGCCATTTTTCCGAAGACCGCCATCTTGGATTGTGTCACGGAAGGGGAGGGGGAGGGCCAACAGTGCCCTGTCGTGACGGTATTGTGAGCTAGGTCAGTTAGACTCCGGACCTCATGGTGAATACATTGGATGTAGCTACTGTCTATGACAACTGAAATTGTTTAAATAAACTATGCATACTTACATCCACCGTATCCGGCAGCACAGCATAGACTGAGTCTTTTTTCCTCCGATTTCCACATGGGGTTGGGTAGGGGAGGGGAGGAATGTATGCCGAATAAAGACTTACATCCATCCTATCTGGCAGCCCAGCACAGACTTAGTCCATTTCATCCCAGTTTCCAGATGGGGGAGGGAAAGGGAATGGAGGAGAGGAGGGGGGTTAGGCTAGTGTAGGTAGCCCAATTGACCTGTTTTCCCGCCAAAACTTGAACTTCCTGACATGACATCACTGTGATGTTGCCACATCTACGGACAGCCATCTTGAATAAATTTGGCAACAATGCAGAATGGGATGGCACCTCCCTTGCCTCCCACTCAAGATCCTTACCAGCAACAGGTTCTCTGCGTCCTGAATTCTCGGCTCTTTACTTGGATGGCTTAGGTTGAGACACGACATTTGCGGCCCACCCGTAAATCCAGGTCGCGACTGCTCTTTTTCCATTCACACCCTATTCCAGTGGCTCTGTGTCATCAGGTGAAATCAGAATTGGACATCCTGTCATCATTGGTAGGTCATACAACCTATTACATCAAGTAAGTGGTCAACATCCCTTGTAATTTCTAAGAAGACCAGCTGGTCAGCTTTGCCTCTGTGATGGCTTTATTGTTTCATTTAATGCTCAGTCTATCATTGACACCTACCGTTTGCCCTGTCCAGACGAGTTATTGGCTAGACCAACCAGGGACAGATTATTTTCAAAATGGATCCATCTGAAGCTGATTTACAGGTTCCGTTGGATGAGGATTCTAAACGGCTCCTTTTGATTATCATGGCCTTTGGGTTATACCAATAGCAGCACCTCCCATTCAGTGTGGCTAGCCCCCCAGCTATTTTTCAGCATTTTTACAATTGACGATCCCTGTTCCATGATGCATTGATAATCTCGATGACATCATCGTAATGGGTCACCCACAAAAGACCGTTTTCCTAGTTTCCACACCTTGTTCATGGTCTTTACATACTATAGGGTTGAAATGCAACTTGGCCAAGTCACACTCTTTTCAGCCATCCATTGTGTAGTTGATATTTGAAGTATCTTGGGATGGTGTTAAGCCTTTATTTCATAGTGTCACCACAGCCACTGCCGTGCTTCGCCATAAAAAATGTCAAAGAACTGCAAGTATTTCTAGGCAAAATTGCTACTATTAAAAACTTATTTTGATGTGGCCACATTGTCCATCTCCTCCACGAGTTGCTCCACGTGAACATTCTTTTTCAGTGGACGCTGCGCTACAATTGCGCGTTTACACTTTTGAAATCTAAATCACATTCTTCTCTTTTTTTGGCCACTTTCCATCCTGGCCACTATCTAATTTTGGCTGCAGACACCTCACAGTATGGACTCGGGATTGTTCTCACACATTGATATGAGGATGATTCTGAACGTCTGATAACTTATGCAGCAAAGATGGCCATCTCCGTTCAACAGTGGTACTCCCAAGTTGAGAAGGAAGCTCTTGCTGTCATCTGTGCCCTCGTAACATTTCATGTGTTCTTGTTTTTGTACCTCATTATTGTTTAATTCCTCTCCTTCGTTGCTCAACAAAGCAGCACATCACTTCCAATGTTGCGCCTTGTTTTTCTCTTGCTACAACTATGAAATACATTGTCTGCCCACTGTGCAGCATGCCAAAGGCAATGCGGTATCCCGACTTCCAATAGCACCAGATCCTACTTTTGATCAGAATGAACTCCTTTGTTTTCATTTATATGTTGAGGCGCAACATACAATGGAAAGGTTTCCTATTACAGACTCCTGTATCACAACTGCTGTCGCAGATTATTCAATTTTGTGTCTAGTTGCTCACTTGGTTGGCTCTACAGGCCACCAGGCAGGGCTTCTGATCTTTTATGTAACTCTTTTGCCCTCTGTCACAGCCTTTTAATATTTTATGGAGTTGTTCTCTTAGCTGTGGAGGGCCTGTCGCCTAGGGTTGTGATTCCAGCCGCCCTTCAGCAGGATGTGCTTAAGCTTCTACATCAAGGACATTGGGGGTCTCATATACCAAGTTATTGGCATGTTTTGGCCTGGCGCTGATGACAGCGTTGTACAACCTGTCTGTCTTGCTCTCAGAGTGCCATCCAACAGATAGCCCCATGGCCGATGCTCTCTCCACTGCCCACAACACAGCATCCATGGGATTTTGTGAGACCTTTCCTATATTCTTACTCGTTGTTGATTGTCGATGTTTTCTCTAAATTCCATGCATTACCCACAGTCCTTGAAGTCAGCCTCAGCTTTGATTCACGCCCTTTCCAAATTTTTTTTCTACTGGAGTGTTGCATTATATGCTTCTGACAGATAACAGTCCACAGTTCGTGTCCCAGGCCTTCCACGGTTTCTGCACCTGTCAAGCCATTCATCACAGCACTGATGGGCTGGTAGCACAACACCACAACCAACTGTGTCTTCAAGCCACGGTAAGGGCCACAGGTCTGGCAACACCGCCACCTTGACCTTCTCCCTTAGTGCCTGTCCTGGTTTCAAGGGGCATCCATACTGCAGGGGCAGATCTGTTCTCCTTGTGGATGACACCATCTGTTGCCTTTACTCTGGGATCCAGCTTCCCAGTTCCTGCTTCCAGGCCCTATCACAATGTTGCATTGCAGCAGTGAATCCACTGCTGGTTCTGCCAGTGCCTTGGGGCCGTGCCCCCAATTGATCAGCCAGCTCCTTAACCATAGGTACAGTCACACCACATTAAGGGAAGAGATGTTGAAATGTTGCCTTCTCTTATAATACTTTGCAGAGGTGTGGTCACTGTGCATGTACACAGCTGCACCACTTCCATCCCTACTCAGTGGTTCTGGATGAAATGTCCTTCCACAACTGCCATCATCACCTGTGGCACCTGTCACCCAGGCCATGGGCATTTCAACAGTGACATCAACACTGCATTGGCAGAGAACCCTTTCCCCAAGGGGGTGTCCTGCATGTTATACTTGGACATGTGCCATAGCACCTTTTCACTGGCGCTCTACACTTTGAATATTCTGCCAATGGCCCCTGTGTGGGTCATCCACCAGAGGCCACCTGCAGTGGGACACAACTTGTGCACATGGCTAGAATTTGCCGTGCTGTCAGATGGAGTCCTTGCTCTTGTATTGTGTTCATACTTATTGTCAGCAACTGTTCTTACCAGTAACTAGATTCTTTCTGTGATTGTCTTAATAAAAATTACAACTTCATAAAATAAAAATTTCATATACTGTTAAAAAAATGCCGGCCGCGGTGGTCTCGCGGTTCTAGGCGCTCAGTCCAGAACCGCGCGACTGCTACGGTCGCAGGTTCGAATCCTGCCTCGGGCATGGATGTGTGTGATGTCCTTAGCTTAGTTAGGTTTAAGTAGTTCTAAGTTCTAGGGGACTGATGACCTAAGATCTTAAGTCCAATAGTGCTCAGAGCGATTTGAACCATTTGTTAAAAAAATGTTCAAATATGTGTGAAGTCTTATGGGACTAAACTGCTAAGGTCATCAGTCGCTAAGCTTACACACTACTTAACCTAAATTATCCTAAGGACAAACACACACACACCCATGCCCAAGGGAGGACTCGAACCTCCACCGGGACCAGCATCACAGTTATACTGTTAACTTTCCATTTACAGATCAACTGAGCTTTGAACATCTACACTTTAAACTCACTAGTTTTACAGTACAACATAAAGTTTGTGAAGCTTCTCTTGTCATTAGTGAACCGTGGAGTTATTTTCAAAGAATATTCTTAAGAATTTATTTTGTTTATTAACGATTCATCAAGAACATTAACACATTTAATCACACTATGTAAGCATGGAAGTAGTTGCCAGGGAGTAACTGATGAAATGATAACCAAATTGCTTTTAACAAATGGGAATTATATTCACTTTACTAATGCCTAAAAGCATTTTTTAAAAGAAACATTTAAAATTATAATCAGAAAGCACCCTCTACATATCAAGTTACAGTTTATTCAGAGACAGAAAGAAACAAGTTTTTACTGTATGAGCTTTCGGGCAGAGAACCTTGCCGCTCTCTTTTGACACGGCCGTAGTTACGACCGCTCACAACAGCCTCTGAAAGACTACACTGGTGCAAATCTGCAACACAACAGATTACTTTTAACTAAAGGTTTTAACAATTTACACAAGCACACAACTATGCAGCCCCGTAGCAGGGATGGAAATGGTACAAAACACTAAAATTTAACTTTGTCACGGAAGGTTCAACTTGATTTTAACTTCTAAGAAAGTCCTACGGTGAAAGGGTGGCAACTTTATATACTAAAATGATCATTTAAATAAAAGGCCATGAAACTCAATCTTATATAAAATTCTACAGGGTTGGCCAAACAAGTTAAGACGCTCTACAGTACACGGATACCGCCTCTCAAGATGATAGGCAAGATAAAAACATGTTTCAGGAATTAGGCCGTTACGCTCCAAGTACTAAATTCGTTAACACACCAAATCCGACAAACATGACAGAGGCAGCTCCGAACGACAGACAGACACTACCTGCCTAGCAAATGCGGACGAGAGACAGACGAGCAAGCTGGGAACGAGAGACTGACCATGAAAACAAGTAGAATTTAACAAGAGTAAATCACACAACATATCACCAGTCACTTATCTTCTAATAAACTGTGATTTCTCGAGAAGACCTGGTGCAGCACCCCCAAAACGCTCTTCCGAACCGTCCGCTGTCAGCCTCTTCAACAGACGCAGGAAGGCGCACCGATCTCCCGTCTCACGGCGTCGCAGCTCGCACCGGCCAGACTGATGTCGTGGGTTGACTCCTGTTGCTCTCATGTCGACCGCGAAGCCACTACCCCTCGCTATTTGGCGCAGCCCACTGGACTCACGTGGCGACCTCACATGCGCCGACAGACAAGTCATCTTGTGTGTCAGAGCGCGACCGACCAACCGATCGATCCAACCGCCAATGCCCATTGCCTGAGCAAACTCGAGCAGTCTGCCGGCCTAACGCACAGACTCAGATGCAGGAAGTAAACCCCGACCGGGCCACCACTCGCTGAATTCTCTCCCTGGCGGAGTGGAAAGACTCTCATTCTGCTGGCTTTAAAGGTTGATCCGAACGACAGACATACTAGCACTCCGAACGACAGACAGACACTAACTGCCTCACAAATGCAGACGAGAGACAGACTAGCAAGGTGGGGACGAGACTGACCCAGACTGACCACTGGCGAGCTCATAGCGCTCCTTAAATGCACGTGAACAAGCAACCTTTCCCCTTTCCCACCAGAGGGAGACACCAAAGCTGCGATTGCCACAGCGACGCCAGCACCAGCAATGGAGGGCGACTGCTTCACACTACGTGCTGCGGCGTGCTCTTCAAAACAGCAATTTTTACCACGGCTCAATTAGTAAGCGTAGATACCCATTTAAAACCAAATGAAATATCAACTCAAACTTTTAACTTAAACGTGGTAATTATAAACAGTTTACTTCTTAAGCTCCACTAGTCTATCTCTCAAAACTTGAGAAAACACAGCAATTGTCAGCTACTGTGGGGCAAGAATCCTTCTTCCTTGACCATCAGATTCTACCTGTATTGAGCAGAACTGTGATATGCATTGATTATCTTTGTGAGCATAAGTACATGGCAAAAATATCATTTCACTGTTTATTAAATCTATGGATTCCCCAGATCCATGTACTGCCTGTCTTAGCACCTTGTCAAACATGACCTGTACATTCCTCACCAATGCCTTGCCAGTCCACACAGGATGCTATAGGAGAGTCGAGCAGCAGGTAATGGATACAACTTCCGTCCCCACGCTGTCCGCCTCACCACCAGCTGCTGAGTCCACCACTCTCCTTGCCGTGTGGATCAGTGCCCAGAGGTAATGTACTGCTTGGCTCGCTGTGGTCTCTCTTGGTGACTGCAGTTACTTGCAGACAGCCGTGCCACACTTCTGCTTGCTGCTCTGTCCACAAACTCGCTTTCCAACTCAGTTCCCTTTGCTACCCTTCTACAACACTCGGCTATCGATTATACAGGGTTATTACAAATGACTGAAGTGATTTCACAGCTCTACAATAACTTTATTATTTGAGATATTTTCACAATGCTTTGCACACACATACAAAAACTCAAAAAGTTCTTTTAGGCATTCACAAATGTTCGATATGTGACCCTTTAGTGATTCGGCAGACATCAAGCCGATAATCAACCCTCCCACACTCGGCGCAGCATGTCCCCATCAATGAGTTCGTAAGCATCGTTGATGCGAGCTCGCAGTTCTGGCACGTTTCTTGGTAGAGGAGGTTTAAACACTGAATCTTTCACATAACCCCGCAGAAAGAAATCGCATGGGGTTAAGTCGGGAGAGCGTGGAGGCCATGACATGAATTGCTGATCATGATCTCCACCACGACCGATCCATCGGTTTTCCAATCTCCTGTTTAAGAAGTGCCGAACATCATGATGTAAGTGCGGTGGAGCACCATCCTGTTGAAAGATGAAGTCGGCGCTGTCGGTCTCCAGTTCTGGCATGAGCCAATTTTCCGCGGGCTACGTGTGAAACTTGCCCGCACGCGTTCAACCGTTTCTTCGCTCACTGCAGGCCGACCCGTTGATTTCCCCTTACAGAGGCATCCAGAAGCTTTAAACTGCGCATACCATCGCCGAATTGAGTTAGCAGTTGGTGGATCTTTGTTGAACTTCGTCCTGAAGTGTCGTTGCACTGTTATGACTGACTGATGTGAGTGTATTTCCAGCACGACATACGCTTTCTCGGCTCCTGTCGCCATTTTGTCTCACTGCGCTCTCGAGCGCTCTGACAGCAGAAACCTGAAGTGCGGCTTCAGCCGAACAAAACTTTATGAGTTTTTCTATGTATCTGTAGTGTGTCGTGACCATATGTCAATGAATGGAGCTACAGTGAATTTATGAAATCGCTTCAATCATTTGTAATAGCCCTGTATATAAGGGGCGTTGAAAAAGAAACGAGTTGGAGACATAATTACAGAAACCAGTACCTTCATGTTAGAAGTATTGACCCTGGCTGTTGAGACACTAGTCCCTCTGTGACATAAGGCGATGAATAACTGTCTCATAAAATTTCCGGGACTGCGATGTTAACCAGTTCCACACGTATGGCTGGATGTCTTCGTCCGAAGTGAATCGTTTGCTCCTCAGAGTCTTTAGAAGTGGACCAAAAATGGCGTAATCACAGGGAGAGAGGTCCGGACTATATGGAGGGTGGCCGAGACTGCATTGGCAGTATATGAGTCTTTGCATTGTCATGGAGGAGAATGACCCCACAGGTGAGATTGCCTGGTCGTTTTGATTTTGTCACTTGCCAAAAGGTGGTCAAGGTTTGCAAGTAACGCTGGGCACTCACTGTTGTCCCATACTGCAGGAAGTGAATCAGAAGGGTGCCATCTTGGTCAGAGAAGGATGTCAGCAGAACCTTTCCCGCGCTAGTGTGGCCGACGACGTCCAGCTGTACGTGCGGAACTGGTTAACTTTGCAGCCCTGGGAGTTTTATGAGACAGCCATTCACCGCCTTGCGTCACAGTGGGACAAGTGTCTCATCAGCCAGGCTCAATACTTCTAACACACAGGTACTGGTTTCTGTAATTATGCTTCCGGCTCGTTTCTTTCTGAACGCTCCTTATAGATCAGCTGGTTAGCTTGTGTCTCTGAAACACAGCTGAGACATTGCTATTTGACCCTGACCTAGTAAGGTTGATACTTCAACGTGGCTCAGTTATGTGTATGCAATTTGCAAGTCTTCTGTTACTTACATCGTAATTGTGAGAAAACATATACAGTAGACTGTTGTGAACAATTCAGAAAATCAAAGTTTGCTTTATCACATAAACGCTGACTTTAGCATTTTATCTTGTTTTGTATTATTTTGAAAGACAAACTATCAGTTTCGTTCAGCAGTAGAACTTTGAAACCCAAACACTATAAATGTGCGCAACTCTACAAACACAAATACAGAGGAACATGAATCTTTGCACAAAATTCATTCAGTTCTTTCATGTTACACTCGTATGCTTGTGTAACTGATGCACATTCTTTTCAAGTTTCAGTTGCTCTCTGAGCGACGTATGCAGCTTTCGAAAGAACTGCACAGTTTATTAGTTTAATTCTTTGCTTGATATTTAAGTCTCTCGTTTCATGCAGTATTAGGCTGCTTCTGATTTTTCCTAACACCTGTTTCCAATTAGAAGCCGTTGTTCTTAATGGGCAACTGTAAAAAGTTATGCCCAAAGCAGTGTGACGGTCCACCCTGTTTGCCCACGGTAGCTGCACATTGTCAAGACCCTGTAAATTTAAAAAGGAACTTTTCGCGTCATTTATCCTCGCACCAGTTACCCTGCTATAAAGCAATAACTTGTCCATTAGCTGGGCAAAGTCATCATCGCTCCTTACTAGAACTCCCACATCGTCAGCGTATGCATTTGTAACCGTCTTCAGCCCAGCTATTCTTATGCCTTCTAAGGTTGTGTTCAAAAGCCGTAAAAGGGGTTCCAGAGAAACCACGTAAAACAACATGGATAGGGGACTTCCCTGAGGAACTCCACTAGATATCAATACTTCATTAGTATATTGTCCATTGATTGAGATTTTGGTTCGTATGCCTCTGGCGATGTTCATTAAAACCGCTAAGTTGCCATCATTGAAACCTTTGTGTTTCAATGTTCTGAACAGATATCCTTAGTTGACTCTGTCAAACGCTTTAGCAAAATCAATAAAGGCAATGCCTCCATTCGCTGACGATGATGAGAAAATAGAAATAATGTCTCGATATTCACATACAGTCTTAAAAATGGTACGTCGAGGAAGACACGTCTGGTGGCATCCAATGACTTTTGCTAAAATCGGTCCGATTCGTTCTTCAATTACACGTGCAACTACCTTGTAATCTGAGTTCATTAGACTGATCGGCCTCATTTTAGTAATATCTTTCGTGTCCGTACTCCTTCCCTTTGGAAGTAGTACAGTTACACTTTCCTTGAAAGCAGTAGGAATTTCCTCTCCCCTCAAAACGTCATTAACTACTTCCGTGAATTGGGGACCTATTAGGTGCCAAAAGGTCCTCTAAAACTCCACAGGCAGGCCGTCTGATCCGGGAGACATCCGTGAAGGTGAAGATTTGAGTATATCAAAAAACCTCGTCATTCGTAATTTCTAACGTTAAACCTCTGTTCTCCTCCTCTGTAACAACTGCCTCTATTCCGGAGTTCTGTAAAAACTCATGTACTGAGTTGTCGTCAGTAGCATTTCCAGAATATAATTGCTGAAAAAATCTATGTGCTTCATTTAAGATATCCCTTTGTTCTGCCAGGACTCTGTTATCTTTCGTTCTGAGGCTGGCAATAAAATTTCTTCTTCTGTTTTTTGTGTGTTGTATCAAGTGGTAGATGGCGGTGTTTACTGCCTCCACCGTCATTCTAGAGTGTGATTTGATTTGTAATCCCTCCAAATGTACCCTCTTGATACTTATCATTTTGGCTTTAACGTTTTTAATATTGATAAAGACGTCTTGAGACATTGGTTGGTCGTAAAGGTCTCTTAAGCAAGAGTAGTAAAACTCCATTGTGTGTCTTGACCACATTGCCCTTTCTTTGGTGTAAGATATCAGCGCTGCTCTTATCTTTTTCTTAGCGGCCATAGTCCACCATTCAATAGTTGTTCTATATTTAGTACGCATCCTTAAAACAGACTGACAAGTTTCTTGCATCTTTACAGTTAGAGCGTTTTCAGAGAGGGTATTGATATTTAATTTCCATAGTGGGCGACCCCAATATGTCTTTTGCCTGGTCAATTTGATGCCGCACCTCACTCCGAGGTGGTCAGAGAAGGCAGCTGGTATCACCTCGATACTACTGACTTTGTGTCTAAAGTGGGGGTGACATGTATTCTGTCGATTCTACTCTGTGTAGCACCAGTGACATATGTGAAGCGAACCAGCGTCGGATATTTTATTTCCCACGTGTCTAACCAACGTTGGTGGCCAACGCCTGCAGTTCTTGGGAGAAGTTAAAATTTTGTCGCTGATCCTTTTTATTTAAAACGCAATTAAAATCTCCACCAATGACAATTTCTGAATGGTTTTCTTGGAGTAGAAATAAAATGTCACTTTTAAAAAAGGCTGCCCTCTCTCGTCTCGCATTGTTGCCCGAAGGTGAGTAAAGGTGGTGTTAAAAATTTTGCAGCTAATTCCTCTCCCCGACTCTAAAAGGCTCACGTTTGTCATCTCGATCCCTTCTTTAGCACGGATGGCTGTTCCACACGCGTTTCCTGGAGCCACATTAAACACCTCTTTGTACCCTGAAACATACAATTCTTTGACATTAACTTCCTGCAGGAAGGCGATATCTGTATCTGACTGATACAGAAAGTCCTTCAGTGCAGCTACCTTTGCTTGACTCTGAATTTTGTTTATGTTTAGGGTGGTCACATTATATATACAGGGTGTTTCAAAAATGACCGGTGTATTTGAAACGGCAATAAAAACTAAACGAGCAGCGATAGAAATACACCGTTTGTTGCAATATGCTTGGGACAACAGTACATTTTCAGGCGGACAAACTTTCGAAATTACAGTAGTTACAATTTTCAACAACAGATGGCGCTGCAAGTGATGTGAAACATATAGAAGACAACGCAGTCTGTGGGTGCGCCATTCTGTACGTCGTCTTTCTGCTGTAAGCGTGTGCTGTTCACAACGTTCAAGTGTGCTGTAGACAACATGGTTTATTCCTTAGAACAGAGGATTTTTCTGGTGTTGGATTTCCACCGCCTAGAACACAGTGTTGTTGCAACAAGACGAAGTTTTCAACGGAGGTTTAATGTAACCAAAGGACCGAAAAGCGATACAATAAAGGATCTGTTTGAAAAATTTCAACGGACTGGGAACGTGACGGATGAACGTGCTGGAAAGGTAGGGCGACCGCGTACGGCAACCACAGAGGGCAACGCGCAGCTAGTGCAGCATGTGATCCGACAGCGGCCTCGGGTTCCCGTTCGCTGTGTTGCAGCTGCGGTCCAAATGACGCCAACGTCCACGTATCGTCTCGTGCGCCAGAGTTTACACCTCTATCCGTACAAAATTCATACGCGGCAACCCCTCAGCGCCGCTACCATTGCTGCACGAGAGACATTCGCTAACGATATAGTGCACAGGATTGATGACGGCGATATGCATGTGGCCAGCATTTGGTTTACTGACGAAGCTTATTTTTACCTGGACGGCTTCGTCAATAAACAGAACTGGCGCATATGGGGAACCGAAAAGCCCCATGTTGCAGTCCCATCGTCCCTGCATCCTCAAAAAGTACTGGTCTGGGCCGCCATTTCTTCCAAAGGAATCATTGGCCCATTTTTCAGATCCGAAACGATTACTGCATCTCGCTATCTGGACATTCTTCTTGAATTTGTGGCGGTACAAACTGCCTTAGACGACACTGGGAACACCTCGTGGCTTATGCATGATGGTGCCCGGCCACATCGCACGGCCGACGTCTTTAATTTCCTGAATGAATATTTCGATGATCGTGTGATTGCTTTGGGCTATCCGAAACATACAGGAGGCGGCGTGGATTGGCCTGCCTATTCGCCAGACATGAACCCCTGTGACTTCTTTCTGTGGGGACACGTTAAAGACCAGGTGTACCGCCAGAATCCAGAAACAATTGAACAGCTGAAGCAGTACATCTCATCTGCATGTGAAGCCATTCCGCCAGACACGTTGTCAAAGGTTTCGGGTAATTTCATTCAGAGACTACGCCATATTATTGCTACGCATGGTGGATATGTGGAAAATATCGTACTATAGAGGTTCCCAGACCGCAGCGCCATCTGTTGTTGACAATTGTAACTACTGTAATTTCGAAAGTTTGTCTGCCTGAAAATGTACTGTTGTGCCAAGCGTATTGTAACAAACGGTGTAGTTTTATCGCTGCTCGTTTAGTTTGTATTGCCGTTTCAAATATACCGGTCATTTTTGAAACACCCTGTATATAGTGTTATTTTATTTTACTTTTATTCAGTTGACGGTTTTCCTTCTTTTTTCTTTATTCTTAGAGTTCAGTGTGACAATTTTTAATAAAAAAATTCTTCCTCAAAAGTCCCTTCCGCCCCCATTGCATCGGTCTGATCCTCCTTTTCGTCCGCCCAGTTAAGACGTGGCGCGGTGATGTCGTGTCCATGTCCTTGTCCAAGTCTGGTTTCATTGCCCATATCTGATGTCGTATTGTCATGCAAGGATTCAAATGTTCCGTGTGGCGTTTCAGCCCATTCTTGTCTCTTGTTCCGATCCGAACACTCGCCGACCGCTTCCTTTTGTGTATCTTCGTCCTTCTTTTCGGTCTCCTGTATCTTCCTCAGCCGCTCTCTTAAAGGAGGGGCCAAGTTCTCTGCAGCTTGATGTGCTCTTCGTCTCTTTTTATTTTTTGATGACTTCGGTGAAATCGTCGGTGAAACCCTTGGTGAACTTCCTGGTGACTCCACGGAAGGTCGAGGAGAAGTCACCTGTCCCGCCTTCGTGGCGGAAGATTTTTGAGCTCCGTTAATTTCGAAGTCGGCCGTTGCTGCTGTTTCTACGACACGTGAGATGGGTGGTGTCATTGGTTCGTTTTCTTGCGCCCCCCCTTTTCCTTTGACGTTTCCTGAACCTGTCTGTGGTGTCCTGTCATCTGTGTGGTTGTCAGTTATTTATTGCATCGCTTCCTCTTTATGTCCATGTCCACTGTAGTTCCCGCTGGGATGGTGGCCCTTTCTTGTGTAACTACCGCTTCGTACTCTGCCATGTCTACATCAGGTATTATCGATGAAGCTTGTCGCTCGTTGCAAGAGTTGTCAGACTCAGAGGGCAAGCGCGGTGCGCCCTCAGTGACGTCATTACTGGCCAGATTCTGATTGTCATCGTTAGTCAACCCCGCGGTGCTTCCCGTTTCCGTGCGCGCGTCGGAAGGTCCCGCCTGCTCGGCCATATTCTGTTGACAGGGGGCCCGGCTAGCTGCCGCGGCAGCGTACGTCACTTGCACGCTAACAACTTGTCCTGTCTGGGACAGCCGCCTCGTTAGTCGGTAACTGAGGAACACGCCTTCTACTGCACTCACTTCTGACGTGACCTGTGGCGTTACATAACGCACAAGTCCGTGGCTGCCCATCATAAATTATGAGAGCGCGATGGCCGCAGATATTCAAGTAAGAAGATATATGTCGTAAGAGGTCAATCTTAATCTGTCTAACTCCATTCAAAACCTGAAACATATATTGCTCCGACCATTTTTCTGCAATATTTGATATAACCTTACCGTAGGGCTGAAGAGAAGCATTGATTGCTCCGGCGGGGACCTCGAACGGCAGTTCGAAAACTGTCACTGTTCGAATGTCTAGCCCAGCACGGGAAACAAGAACGTCTCTACCGGTTCCGTCTGCATGATTAAGTTTCATTTTTTCGCCACACTTGTCAACTATCGAGGAGCATAAATCAGAGGAAATCAATTTCAAAAAGACAGAATTGGAAACAAAAGAAAGATGCACGCCAATAATTTCGTCTCCTGTGAACTTAACTGTTCCTGAAAGCCACCTTTTGATCTCAAAAGCCTTTGGTCTTTCACAGGTCCAATCAAAAGTGAAACTAACCGTATCTCTTCTTTCACAGTTAATTTCGTTCATTTTGTCATTTTAAATCACTGAAAGATGCAAAGTAAACAAGGCGCTCTACTGACCTTCGTAACAGCCACACAGCCCTTGTTTACGCCAGCCCTCCTAGCGCTGCCGCCACAAGTCCGTCCGGTTCGGCGGCCGAGCAGCGATACACCACTCAGCTAATGGGGGCTAACTTAAGTTGCACAGAATACTCTACTTGAATAGGCATGTAGGTTTGTGAAATTCAAGAGTTTGAAATGTCCTTTTGTCAACATAATATATGGCTTCCAATTGTTGGAAACAATTTTACGCAATGTTTTAAAGGATTTATCACAGGCATAACAAAATTCCTGCAATTTTAAACTAATGGAGATAGTTAAAGACAGAAAAAAAACTTTTTATAGAATCTCTCTTTTCAACTATTTTATCACAAAATATAATAATCAGGTTATTTATACATTCATGATATTGCACACTGAAGTTTTCAGTGATTTCATTTCATAAACACCAAACAAAGTGGCACAGTGCGAAGACAATGGAGTAGCATCTGAGAGGATGGTAGTTCAAATCCCCATTCAGCCACCCACATATACAGGGTGTTTCAAAAATGACCGGTATATTTGAAACGGCAATACAAACTAAACGAGCAGCGATAGAAATACACCGTTTGTTGCAATATGCTTGGGACAACAGTACATTTTCAGGCAGACAAACTTTCGAAATTACAGTAGTTACAATTGTCAACAACAGATGGCGCTGCGGTCTGGGAAACTCTATAGTACGATATTTTCCACATATCCACCATGCGTAGCAATAATACGGCGTAGTCTCTGAATGAAATTACCCGCAACATTTGACAACGTGTCTGGCGGAATGGCTTCACATGCGGATGAGATGTACTGCTTCAGCTGTTCAATTGTTTCTGGATTCTGGCGGTACACCTGGTCTTTCAAGTGTCCCCACAGAAAGAAGTCACAGGGGTTCATGTCTGGCGAATAGGCAGGCCAATCCACGCCGCCTCCTGTATGTTTCGGATAGCCCAAAGCAATCACACGATCATCGAAATATTCATTCAGGAAATTAAAGACGTCGGCCGTGCGATGTGGCCGGGCACCATCTTGCATAAACCACGAGGTGTTCGCAGTGTCGTCTAAGGCAGTTTGTACCGCCACAAATTCACGAAGAATGTCCAGATAGCGTGATGCAGTAATCGTTTCGGATCTGAAAAATGGGCCAATGATTCCTTTGGAAGAAATGGCGGCCCAGACCAGTACTTTTTGAGGATGCAGGGACGATGGGACTGCAACATGGGGCTTTTCGGTTCCCCATATGCGCCAGTTCTGTTTATTGACGAAGCCGTCCAGGTAAAAATAAGCTTCGTCAGTAAACCAAATGCTGCTCACATGCATATCGCCGTCATCAATCCTGTGCACTATATCGTTAGCGAATGTCTCTCGTGCATCAATGGTAGCGGCGCTGAGCGGTTGCCGCGTTTGAATTTTGTACGGATAGAGGTGTAAACTCTGGCGCATGAGACAATACGTGGACGTTGGCATCATTTGGACCGCAGCTGCAACACGGCGAACGGAAACCCAAGGCCGCTGTCGGATCACCTGCTGCACTAGCTGCGCGTTGCCCTCTGTGGTTGCTGTACGTGGTCGCCCTACCTTTCCAGCACGTTCATCCGTCACGTTCCCAGTCCGTTGAAATTTTTCAAACAGATCCTTTATTGTATCGCTTTTCGGTCCTTTGGTTACATTAAACCTCCGTTGAAAACTTCGTCTTGTTGCAACAACACTGTGTTCTAGGCGGTGGAATTCCAACACCAGAAAAATCCTCTGTTCTAAGGAATAAACCATGTTGTCCACAGCACACTTGCACGTTGTGAACAGCACACGCTTACAGCAGAAAGACGACGTACAGAATGGCGCACCCACAGACTGCGTTGTCTTCTATATGTTTCACATCACTTGCAGCGCCATCTGTTGTTGAAAATTGTAACTACTGTAATTTCAAAAGTTTGTCCGCCTGAAAATGTACTGTTGTCCCAAGCATATTGCAACAAACGGTGTATTTCTATCGCTGCTCGTTTAGTTTTTATTGCCGTTTCAAATACACCGGTCATTTTTGAAACACCCTGTAGGTTTCCTGTGCATTCTGTAAATCACTTAGGGCTAAATCTGGGATGGGCCTTTGAAAAGAAAATGGCTAACTTCCTTTCCCGTCCTCAATCAAAGCTTGCACTCTGCCCCCAGTAATGACTTTGTCGCCAATCTTCCTTTTTCGCCTTTGCACTGAAATGTACCATTTCAGCAGATTGTCTGTCACAACTTACAACATTTGGTTATATAACTCTGGTCTGAATCATTGTGAAAAGTTTATTGAACCTATAGAAACATATACTGTTACAGATCATCAACAAGCCATCAGCTGATTTGTTCACCACAGTTGTCAAATGAATTAATGCACTGGCTGTGAGGTACTCTGTGACTATTCTCACTATGAAGCAGTGTGATGCTCTGTGACTGCTGATTTTCAATACAGAAATTCAGTTACTTACTGTCCGAGTTCCGATGGTCCAGTTTATGTCTCTAGCAATTATATCTGGGCTTGATTCAGTTCAGGATCAGATTATAGCTCAACATGAGTATTTAGTGATTCTGTATAAGCTTTTCTATGGTTTGTTCTAAATATATGTTTTGATCAAAGTACACCAGAACTGATTTTTTGTGTCTGTGCCTCGTGGAGTTTTTGAATGCTTATAATATTTGGGTCAAAAGGCTTGTGAAAAACCACTTATTCAACAGTAAGAATGACAGCATGTTACGATTGAACATGAGACAGAGCAAGAAGACCCGCATTGTTTGCTAGTACCTTGTAGCAGCATTACAGTCACTGTGAATCTTCCGGTTATTTATGTATTTTGCTCACTCTGTTACCACATATCACTTTAACTGAGCATAATACTACCTTTACTTGGAATCGTTCTTTTAAATGGGCATACAAATTTTGATATTGATATATACAGGGCTATTACAAATGATTGAAGCGATTTCATAAATTCACTGTAGCTCCATTCATTGACATATGGTCACGACACACTACAGATACGTAGAAAAACTCATAAAGTTTTGTTCGGCTGAAGCCACACTTCAGGTTCCTGCCGCCAGAGCACTCGAGAGCGCAGTGAGACAAAATGGCGACAGGAGCCGAGAAAGCGTATGTCGTGCTTGAAATGCACTCACATCAGTCAGTCATAACAGTGCAACGTCACTTCAGGACGAAGTTCAACAAAGGTCCACCAACTGCTAACTCCATTCGGCGATGGTATGCGCAGTTTAAAGCTTCTGGATGCCTCTGTAAGGGGAAATCAACGGGTCGGCCTGCAGTGAGCGAAGAAACGGTTGAACGTGTGCGGGCAAGTTTCACGCGTAGCCCGCGGAAGTTGACGAATAAAGCAAGCAGGGAACTAAACGTACCACAGCTGAGGGTTTGGAAAATCTTACAGAAAAGGCTAAAGCAGAAGCCTTACCGTTTACAATTGCTACAAGCCCTGACACCCGATGACAAAGTCAAACGCTTTGAATTTTCGGCGCTGTTGCAACAGCTCATGGAAGAGGATGCGTTCAGTGCGAAACTTGTTTTCAGTGATGAAGCAACATTTTTTCTTAATGGTGAAGTGAACAGACACAATGTGCGAATCTGGGCGGTAGAGAATCCTCACACATTCGTGCAGCAAATTCGCAATTCACCAAAAGTTAACGTGTTTTGTGCAATCTCACGGTTTAAAGTTTACGGCCCCTTTTTCTTCTGCGAAAAAAACGTTACAGGACACGTGTATCTGGACATGCTGGAAAATTGGCTCATGCCACAACTGGAAACCGACAGCGCCGACTTCATCTTTCAACAGGATGGTGTTCCACCGCACTTCCATCATGATGTTCGGCATTTCTTAAACAGGAGATTGGAAAACCGATGGATCGGTCGTGGTGGAGATCATGATCAGCAGTTCATGTCATGGCCTCCACGCTCTCCCGACTAAACCCCATACGATTTCTTTCTGTGGGGTTATGTGAAAGAGTCAGTGTTTAAACCTCCTCTACCAAGTAAGGTGCCAGAACTGTGAGCTCGCATCAACTATGCTTTCGAACTCATTGATGGGGACATGCTGCGCCGAGTGTGGGAGGAACTTGATTATCAGCTTGATGTCTGCACATATCGAACATTTTTGAATGCCTAAAAAAAACTTTTTGAGTTTTTGTATGTGTGTGCAAAGCATTGTGAAAATATCTCAAATAATAAAGTTATTGTAGAGCTGTGAAATCGCTTCAATCATTTGTAATAACCCTGTATTTCATTTGCAATACAGAAAAACTGACATCTTCTGTTGACACACTCTTCAAGCTGACTCCACCTGCACACGAAAAAAGAAAAACAGTTGAAATTACAAATATCTGCCTAAATACAAGAGAAAATATTAATGATGGCAATTAGAAGACACGCCCAGTATACTGCAAACAGAATGGTCCTATCACACTACCTTGAGATAAAGCAGATGTTATTTTCATTGCCACTGATGTCTATCCATTACGAATGATGTAATGGGGTCTATTTGGAAGGAAGTCTTCAATGCCAATGCTTTTCCTTGTATCCAATAAGCAAGTATTATGTTTACTATATGACAGTTTGGAAGCATGTAGAATATTTAGCAGAAACACAGTATCAGCCTCAGCTCCGCTATTTAAAGTCTTCTGAAGCTTATTAGTAAACTGAGCAAGCTGAGTTTCACTTCATCATTGCTTACCAAAACAGTGATAGAAATGTTGCTTCAAATTTCATGAGTTATTATTAATTTATGAGGCTACAAATAGTTGAGAGAGTCCCTTGCTAAATAGAGGCTTCTACATATTAGTACTAAGCTTAGTATTATAGTACTACACAAAGAATAAATGACTATCATTTCAAGAAAACAAACCTTCAATCACCACTCATAGTTGTAAATGGAGATGTAGGTGTAGAACAATAGAATATATTGCAGGCAGGTATGCAATAGTTACTAGCAACCACTTTGGATATCTAATGGCATTATCATGTAGGAGTTAACATTAGCTGCATCATAATATGAAAGACAGAACCAGGTAACAGAATTTCACTACAGACAATAATTTAAAAGAAACATAAAGGATTGTGATCAGACAAGCTAAAACAATGTACTGCACCAAAAAGGTAGAAACAAAACTATAATTGTATGTTCAGTTGTGAAGTAGGCATCAGGGCAGAATGTGGCTGCTCAACATATTACACCTCTCAAATGTGAGAATGAAACTGTTATTAATGCATCAGAGTTTTGCAAAATATTTAATAACTGCTTCTTGGTGCAGGTAAGCAGGCAGAACTCTTGAAAGGTGATGTCCTGACACAAGTACATCACAAGCAGCAATAGGAAACAAGCAAACATGAAACTGAATCATCTATTACATCATTAAAAATAATGATATAAATTCACTTAATGGAATCAGTTACATCAGGTACAGATCTTCTACCAATTAGTGACACATGAAATTTTGTGCCAGGCTGGGTCTTGAACCTGGACTTCCTGCATACTGCGAGTGATTGCCTTACTACCAGGCTATTTATGCATACCTCCTGGTCCACCCCTAACTTCTGTATGTCACACAGTCTGCATTCCTACACCAATAAGAGATTATAACCTAATGGTAAGCTGACTGCTTGAAATCAGTGAGAAATCCAAGTTCATGTCCCAGTTGAGCACAAATTTTCATATGTCACCAACAGGTAGTGGATCTGTACCAAGTACAGCTGACACCAAGTTATTAACATTTAGCAAGTTCATTTTAATTTAATTTTGAATGGCTCTCAATGATCATTAATATAAATATTATGTGCTGAGGTGAGCAAAAGATGATAATTCATAGGTCTTGATCCCCATGGTCTTATTCTCACTCATGCAGGAGTACAGAAAAAAGACACTATGGTATAAGTGTGCAGACAGTGTGATATATAAATGTTTGGATCAGTCTGGGAGGCATGCATGGATACCCTAATGATAAGGTGACTGCTCACAATGAGCGGGAAATCCCGATTTGTGTCCCAATACAGAAAAAATTGCCATATGTCATCAACGTTTTGAAAATCTGTACCCAATACAGTTGACACAAAGTTATTTGCATATAGTGAATTGATTTTGATCTAATTTTGGATGGCTGTCAATCATGATCAGTGTAAGATGTGATTACATAGTAAATACACCCACAGGTATGACAAAATTTCAAAAGTAATTGTGAAGTTGAGAACACCATATTATAGCTCTGCATGCACCTCTGCAATGTGTCGTTCAGGTGTGGTCATCTTCCTGACAGCAAATAGATCTGCTATTGCCGAACATTGCTTGGATACTGGTCACCGCATGTTATATAATAACACCGAGATATTGGCATGCACGTCCAGCTATTGGGACAGTGTGATTCGGGAGGCAGTTGAGATTAAATTAGCGAGCAACCTTGTTAACAGGGATGGAGGTTTCTGTTTAAACTCTGTTTGGAATCCAGCTCTCTCCTTTCTCAAAAAACAGAGGAACAGAGTCAATGCTGCCTCACCTGCGAATTCATAGTCTCACTATCGATAGCTCTGACTTTGGTCATCTTTGGTGGCGCTAGTGTTCAGTGTGTGTGTGTGTGTGTGTGTTATCTTTCCTGCTTCGGTCCGAGAACCGAGGTATTAAATTTGCATGTACGGCGCTTGTCCGTTTCAGTTTGCCTTGAAAATGGCGGGGTGTTCTCCCGCCGAAATATCGGCGGTCGCTGAAAGTGTTACCTGGCTGAATTCCCGGAAGTTATTTGAAAAATGGGTTCTTGCTTAATGAAAGAAAAACCCAACAGATGGTATTTAGTTTAAAAGACAAGTTTCCATCAGAAGATCCTAGTTGTGTTAAATTTTTGGGGGTATATTTGGATGATAAACTTTCTTGGAATCCAACATATTAAGTATATTAGTGGTAAATTGTCTAGGGTAATCTATTTGTTAAGGCGATTAATGCACTGTGTACCTAAAAATTATGTTAGAGTATCTTACTACTCATTTTTCGAAAGCATCATATCCTATGGCATTATTTTATGGGGAAACTCCACTTGTGTGCATGATATACTATTGCTGCAAAAGAAAGCTATTACGATAATTACAGGCTCACCATACAAGGCTCATTGTAAACCTTTGTTTACTCAACAAAAAATCATGACAGTAATAAACCTATATATTTATTAGGTTTTAATCTACACAAAAAAGAACTTACCTAAAGTAAAATGCAGGGCAAATATACATTGTTACAGCACTAGGACAAACAGCTCTATCTATACGCCCTACCACAGACTATCAAAATCAGTTAACAGTTATGAACTTATGGGCTACAAATTATTTAACAAACTTCCACAAGGTATACAAAATTTACCAGAGCAACAATACAAACAAACACTTTATGACTGGTTAGTTGTAAACCCATTCTACAATGTAAAGGATTTCATGACCTGTAATATTAAACTCTAAAGTTCTTAACAATTCTGTCCTTCTATAGCATGTACTGTACTGTATTGTATTATATGTATGACTTTGTCTATTGCTGTAATGACTTAAAGACAATAAAATTATTATTATTATTATTATTGTGTTATATTTTTCAATGACTCTGTGAACTTACAAACAATATTCTCATCCCAGAAAATGGTGGTCAGATTGATGTACAGCATCAGTTTGCAAATTTCAAATAGGCCATTGTCCAGATGTCTAAAATTCTAACTGCGCCATACCTGTACATATATTCTATCATTGGGGTTTGATGTTAACAGTATTGTCTTGTTAACAAGAAAATGTGAGATTCATTCAGTGAGCCATAGACATAAAAGTGATATGCACTTTGCTAACACATCCCTACGCACCATACAGCAAAGTGTGCACTATCCAGCAGGTTTCATTTTTGCCAGGCTTCCAGCAGAACTAAGAATATAAATTCAGTTTTAAACTTTATAATGGATCTATACCACAGGGACCTCTGTTCAACTGTAAAATGCAATACATATTCTGATAACTGAAATCTGCAGTACCATTCATTTTTCAGCTATGTTTCTTCAAAAATTGCAACTCTGATATTCAAAAAGGGAGCCTCTGGGAGTAGTATATTGTTTGGTAACATTATTTGAAATTTTATTGCTTTTCTTATATTCTGTAATATTTTAGAAATAATACAATTAATTCTGACAGTAATTGCACTACTGCTGCTACTGCCATGTATAAATATAATAGTAATAGTAATAATAATAATAATAATAAACCCCGTGGAGGCCCGGGAAAAGAATAGGCCTCTGGTATGTTATGCCAGTTATAAAAGCTGACTAATAGGGCTAACCCCCCTTTTAGTGTGATTGGTTGGTTCAGGACAGAACTAATGAAGCCTCGGACAAGCGTCGTCATGATCGCGGACGACGCTTGAACCCTATGCCCATCCACAATGGTAACGACACTGCTAGTCACACGGAAAATGATTTTAATCCGAATAGAGGTGTTTTGCAGGATATGATTCCTGCAACCACTCTAGAAGGAAAACAAAGACAGAGGATGAGATGGTCAGATGAAATTAATCGACACCTCATGATCTGTTATTACCAAGCAACAAACCTAGGAACCAACACAACTGGATACAGATCACAAGTATACACAACATTTATTACCAGATACCCAGAATTAAAATTTTTAACAGAACAACGACTAGCTGATCAGATCTGTGTAATAATAAAAAATAACAGGATACCCCAGTCAGAATTAGAAAACATCAAACAACAAGTACAACAAATACTGGAACAAACTAATGTGCAATCAGAAGAAGAAGAAAATATAGTAATGGACTGAAACATCCCAGAGCAAACAAACAAAGAACAACACGCATCAATTAAACAATCAGAGGAAAACGAAATCTTAAGACAGCCACCAGAACAAGCACAAATAGAACACAAAGTGACACACATGTTAGATATAGAAGAAAAATTTCAACTGACGTATATAGAATACAAAGACACAAATACAGACATTAGACCATTCTTGCATAGACCCCCAAATAACCCCCAAGTGGAAACAACAATAACAACTATCAACACAATCATACACAACAAAATAAATGAAAATACAACTATGGAAGAGTTACAACTACTGGCTTATATAGGAGCACTCACTACACTAAATATACACACTAGGCAGAGATCAGAACCAACCAACACACAGAAGAAACCCACAAAACCAGCATGGCAACACAGGCTACAGATCAGAATAGAAAAACTGAGAAAAGACATCGGACAGCTAACACAATTTATAAGAAATGAAATATCAGACAAAAAACGAAAAAGGTTAGGTAAAATCTCACAAGAAGCGATAGAGCAATTAGATGAAAAGAAGCAGAAATTACAAGCATGGGCCAAACAACTTAGAAGATACAAAAAAAGTGAAAATAGAAGGAAACAAAACCAAACATTCAACACAAACCAAAAGAAAATTTATCAGATAGTAGATAACACACACATTAAAATAGACAATCCACCAAACATAACAGACATGGAACACTTCTGGAGCAACATATGGTCAAACCTGGTACAACATAACAGACATGCACAGTGGATACAAGCAGAAACAGACAGATACAAGTTGATACCACAAATGCCTGAAGTGATAATTTTGCAACATGAAGTCACCCGAACAATTAATTCTGCGCACAATTGGAAAGCCCCTGGAAAAGATAAAATAGCAAATTTCTGGCTAAAGAAGTTCACTTCAACACATTCACATCTAACTAAATTATTTAAGTTACATTGCAGACCCATACACAGTCCCTGATACACTTACACAAGGAATAACTTATCTGAAACCTCGCTACAGTCTGGAACCGCAAGACCGCTACGGTCGCAGGTTCGAATCCTGCCTCGGGCATGGATGTGTGTGATGTCCTTAGGTTTGTTAGGTTTAAGTAGTTCTAAGTTCTAGGGGACTTATGACCACAGCAGTTGAGTCCCATAGTGCTCAGAGCCATTTGAACTATCTGAAACCTAAAGATCAAGCAGACACAGCAAACCCAGCTAAATATCGCCCCATAACATGCCTAGCAACAATATACAAAATATTAACTTCAGTCATTACACAGAAATTAATTACACATACAACACAGAACAAAATTATAAATGAGGAACAAAAAGGCTGCTGCAAAGGAGCATGAGGATGTAAAGAGCAACTGATAATAGATGCAGAGGTGACATATCAAGCTAAAGCTAAACAAAGGTCGCTACACTACGCATACATTGATTACCAAAAAGCTTTTGATAGTGTACCCCACTCATGGTTCCTACAGATATTGGAAATATACAAAATAGATCCTAAATTGATACAGTTCCTAAACATAGTAACGAAAAATTTGAAAACCACTCTTAATATCCAAACAAATTCAAATAATACCACATCACAGCCAATACAGATTAAGTGTGGAATATACCAAGGAGACTCATTAAGTCATTTCTGGTTCTGCCTTGCTCTGAACCCACTATCCAACATGCTAAATAATACAAATTATGGATATGATATTACTGGAACATACCAACACAAGATCACATATTTGCTATACATGGATGATCTAAAACAACTGGCAGCAACAAATCAACAACTCAACCAGTTACTAAAGATAACAGAAGTTTTCGGCAATGATATAAATATGGCTTTCAGAACAGACAAATGTAATAAAAATAGCATAGTCAAGGGAAAACACACTAAACAAGAAGATTACTTATTGGATAACCACAGCAACTGCCTAGAAGTGATGGAAAAAACAGATGCCTATAAATGTCTAGGATACAGGCAAAAAAAGGAACAGATAATACAAATATTAAAGAAGAACTAAAAAAAAATGTAGACAAAGACTAACAAAAATACTGAAAACAGAATTGACTGCAAGAAACAAGACAAAAGCTATAAATACCTTTGCTATACCAATATTGACCTACTCATTTGAAGTAGTGAAATGGAGTAACACAGACCTAGAAGCACTCAATACACTTACACGATCACAATGCCACAAATATAGAATAAATCACATACATTCAGCAACAGAAAGATTCACATTAAGCAGAAAGGAAGGAGGAAGGGGATTTATCGACGTAAAAAATCTACATTATGAACAGGTAGACAATTTAAGAAAATTCTTTCTAGAACGAGCAGAAACTAGCAAAATACACAAAGCAATCACTCATATAAATACATCGGCTACACCATTGCAATTTCATAACCACTTCTACAACCCTTTAGATCACATAACATCAACAGATACAAAGAAAGTAAATTGGAAAAAGAAAACACTACATGGCAAGCACCCGTATCATCTAACTCAGCCACACATCGATCAAGATGCATCCAACACATGGCTAAGAAAAGGCAATATATACAGTGAGATGGAAGGATTCATGATTGCAATACAGGATCAAACAATAAACACCATATATTACAGCAAGCATATTATTAAAGATCCCAATACCACAACAGATAAACGCAGACTTTGCAAACAACAAATAGAAACAGTAGATCACATCACAATCGGATGTACAACACTAGCAAATACAGAATACACCAGAAGACATGACACTGTAGCAAAAATAATACATCAACAACTTGCCATACAACATAAACTAATAAAACAACACGTTCCCACATACAAGTATGCACCACAAAATGTACTGGAGAATGATGAATACAAATTATACTGGAACAGAACCACTATAACAGATAAAACAACAACACACAACAAACCTGACATCATACTCACCAATAAAAAGAAGAAATTAACACAATTGATCGAAATATCCATACCCAATACAACAAATATACAAAAGAAAACAGGAGAAAAAATTGAAAAATACATCCAAGTGGTTGAGGAAGTCAAGGACATGTGGCATCAGGATAAAGTTGACATTATATTAATTATACTATCAACTACAGGAGTTATACCACACAATATCCACCAGTACATCAATGCAATACAGCTACATCCAAACGTATATATACAACTACAGAAATGTGCAATTATTTATACATGTTCAATTACCCGATGGTTCCTAAATGCAATGTAATGTATACTGTACAGTTAAAAGGAAGTCACACTTGATCAAGGTCCGTGTCACTTTCCATTTTTAACAAGACATAACGTCTGAGAAAGGAAAGAAATAATAATGATGACAATAATAACAATAATGTTAGTGGAAGATGTAAAGAGAATTTATTTGTGTGCAAGATAGATGTTTACTGGTGTAGTTAGTTCTGGGGAAAGAAAATTTAAGGAGACTGCACCAGCTTTTAATACTGGGACAAGGAGATCTGATTGGAAAGAAGGATGTATGAGGTAATGAATCCATACATGGATAATCCTTACTGTTACTTTTATGGATACATCATTAACTGTTTTATGAAGCTGGAGATGAGTGCTATTGCCGAACATTGCTTGGATACTGGTCACCGCATGTTATATAATAACACCGAGATATTGGCATGCACGTCCAGCTATTGGGACAGTGTGATTCGGGAGGCAGTTGAGATTAAATTAGCGAGCAACCTCGTTAACAGGGATGGAGGTTTCTGTTTAAACTCTGTTTGGAATCCAGCTCTCTCCCTTGTCAAAAAACAGAGGAACAGAGTCAATGCTGCCTCACCTGCGAATTCATAGTCTCACTATCGATAGCTCTGACTTTGGTCATCTTTGGTGGCGCTAGTGTTCAGTGTGTGTGTGTGTGTGTGTGTGTGTGTGTGTTATCTTTCCTGCTTCGGTCCGAGAACCGAGGTATTAAATTTGCATGTACGGCGCTTGTCCATTTCAGTTTGCCTTGAAAATGGCGGGGTGTTCTCCCGCCGAAATATCGGCGGTCGCTGAAAGTGTTACCTGGCTGAATTCCCGGAAGTTATTTGAAAAATGGGTTCTTGCTTAATGAAATAAAAACCCAACAGATGGTATTTAGTTTAAAAGACAAGTTTCCATCTGAAGATCCTAGTTGTGTTAAATTTTTGGGGGTATATTTGGATGATAAACTTTCTTGGAATCCAACATATTAAGTATATTAGTGGTAAATTGTCTAGGGTAATCTATTTGTTAAGGCGATTAATGCACTGTGTACCTAAAAATTATGTTAGAGTATCTTACTACTCATTTTTCGAAAGCATCATATCCTATGGCATTATTTTATGGGGAAACTCCACTTGTGTGCATGATATACTATTGCTGCAAAAGAAAGCTATTACGATAATTACAGGCTCACCATACAAGGCTCATTGTAAACCTTTGTTTACTCAACAAAAAATCATGACAGTAATAAACCTATATATTTATTAGGTTTTAATCTACACAAAAAAGAACTTACCTAAAGTAAAATGCAGGGCAAATATACATTGTTACAGCACTAGGACAAACAGCTCTATCTATACGCCCTACCACAGACTATCAAAATCAGTTAACAGTTATGAACTTATGGGCTACAAATTATTTAACAAACTTCCACAAGGTATACAAAATTTACCAGAGCAACAATACAAACAAACACTTTATGACTGGTTAGTTGTAAACCCATTCTACAATGTAAAGGATTTCATGACCTGTAATATTAAACTCTAAAGTTCTTAACAATTCTGTCCTTCTATAGCATGTACTGTACTGTATTGTATTATATGTATGACTTTGTCTATTGCTGTAATGACTTAAAGACAATAAAATTATTATTATTATTATTATTGTGTTATATTTTTCAATGACTCTGTGAACTTACAAACAATATTCTCATCCCAGAAAATGGTGGTCAGATTGATGTACAGCATCAGTTTGCAAATTTCAAATAGGCCATTGTCCAGATGTCTAAAATTCTAACTGCGCCATACCTGTACATATATTCTATCATTGGGGTTTGATGTTAACAGTATTGTCTTGTTAACAAGAAAATGTGAGATTCATTCAGTGAGCCATAGACATAAAAGTGATATGCACTTTGCTAACACATCCCTACGCACCATACAGCAAAGTGTGCACTATCCAGCAGGTTTCATTTTTGCCAGGCTTCCAGCAGAACTAAGAATATAAATTCAGTTTTAAACTTTATAATGGATCTATACCACAGGGACCTCTGTTCAACTGTAAAATGCAATACATATTCTGATAACTGAAATCTGCAGTACCATTCATTTTTCAGCTATGTTTCTTCAAAAATTGCAACTCTGATATTCAAAAAGGGAGCCTCTGGGAGTAGTATATTGTTTGGTAACATTATTTGAAATTTTATTGCTTTTCTTATATTCTGTAATATTTTAGAAATAATACAATTAATTCTGAGAGTAATTGCACTACTGCTGCTACTGCCATGTATAAATATAATAGTAATAGTAATAATAATAATAATAATAAACCCCGTGGAGGCCCGGGAAAAGAATAGGCCTCTGGTATGTTATGCCAGTTATAAAAGCTGACTAATAGGGCTAATCCCCCTTTTAGTGTGATTGGTTGGTTCAGGACAGAACTAATGAAGCCTCGGACAAGCGTCGTCATGGTCGCGGACGACGCTTGAACCCTATGCCCATCCACAATGGTAACGACACTGCTAGTCACACGGAAAATGATTTTAATCCGAATAGAGGTGTTTTGCAGGATATGATTCCTGCAACCACTCTAGAAGGAAAACAAAGACAGAGGATGAGATGGTCAGATGAAATTAATCGACACCTCATGATCTGTTATTACCAAGCAACAAACCTAGGAACCAACACAACTGGATACAGATCACAAGTATACACAACATTTATTACCAGATACCCAGAATTAAAATTTTTAACAGAACAACGACTAGCTGATCAGATCTGTGTAATAATAAAAAATAACAGGATACCCCAGTCAGAATTAGAAAACATCAAACAACAAGTACAACAAATACTGGAACAAACTAATGTGCAATCAGAAGAAGAAGAAAATATAGTAATGGACTGAAACATCCCAGAGCAAACAAACAAAGAACAACACGCATCAATTAAACAATCAGAGGAAAACGAAATCTTAAGACAGCCACCAGAACAAGCACAAATAGAACACAAAGTGACACACATGTTAGATATAGAAGAAAAATTTCAACTGACGTATATAGAATACAAAGACACAAATACAGACATTAGACCATTCTTGCATAGACCCCCAAATAACCCCCAAGTGGAAACAACAATAACAACTATCAACACAATCATACACAACAAAATAAATGAAAATACAACTATGGAAGAGTTACAACTACTGGCTTATATAGGAGCACTCACTACACTAAATATACACACTAGGCAGAGATCAGAACCAACCAACACACAGAAGAAACCCACAAAACCAGCATGGCAACACAGGCTACAGATCAGAATAGAAAAACTGAGAAAAGACATCGGACAGCTAACACAATTTATAAGAAATGAAATATCAGACAAAAAACGAAAAAGGTTAGGTAAAATCTCACAAGAAGCGATAGAGCAATTAGATGAAAAGAAGCAGAAATTACAAGCATGGGCCAAACAACTTAGAAGATACAAAAAAAGTGAAAATAGAAGGAAACAAAACCAAACATTCAACACAAACCAAAAGAAAATTTATCAGATAGTAGATAACACACACATTAAAATAGACAATCCACCAAACATAACAGACATGGAACACTTCTGGAGCAACATATGGTCAAACCTGGTACAACATAACAGACATGCACAGTGGATACAAGCAGAAACAGACAGATACAAGTTGATACCACAAATGCCTGAAGTGATAATTTTGCAACATGAAGTCACCCGAACAATTAATTCTGCGCACAATTGGAAAGCCCCTGGAAAAGATAAAATAGCAAATTTCTGGCTAAAGAAGTTCACTTCAACACATTCACATCTAACTAAATTATTTAAGTTACATTGCAGACCCATACACAGTCCCTGATACACTTACACAAGGAATAACTTATCTGAAACCTCGCTACAGTCTGGAACCGCAAGACCGCTACGGTCGCAGGTTCGAATCCTGCCTCGGGCATGGATGTGTGTGATGTCCTTAGGTTTGTTAGGTTTAAGTAGTTCTAAGTTCTAGGGGACTTATGACCACAGCAGTTGAGTCCCATAGTGCTCAGAGCCATTTGAACTATCTGAAACCTAAAGATCAAGCAGACACAGCAAACCCAGCTAAATATCGCCCCATAACATGCCTAGCAACAATATACAAAATATTAACTTCAGTCATTACACAGAAATTAATTACACATACAACACAGAACAAAATTATAAATGAAGAACAAAAAGGCTGCTGCAAAGGAGCATGAGGATGTAAAGAGCAACTGATAATAGATGCAGAGGTGACATATCAAGCTAAAGCTAAACAAAGGTCGCTACACTACGCATACATTGATTACCAAAAAGCTTTTGATAGTGTACCCCACTCATGGTTCCTACAGATATTGGAAATATACAAAATAGATCCTAAATTGATACAGTTCCTAAACATAGTAACGAAAAATTTGAAAACCACTCTTAATATCCAAACAAATTCAAATAATACCACATCACAGCCAATACAGATTAAGTGTGGAATATACCAAGGAGACTCATTAAGTCATTTCTGGTTCTGCCTTGCTCTGAACCCACTATCCAACATGCTAAATAATACAAATTATGGATATGATATTACTGGAACATACCAACACAAGATCACATATTTGCTATACATGGATGATCTAAAACAACTGGCAGCAACAAATCAACAACTCAACCAGTTACTAAAGATAACAGAAGTTTTCGGCAATGATATAAATATGGCTTTCAGAACAGACAAATGTAATAAAAATAGCATAGTCAAGGGAAAACACACTAAACAAGAAGATTACTTATTGGATAACCACAGCAACTGCCTAGAAGTGATGGAAAAAACAGATGCCTATAAATGTCTAGGATACAGGCAAAAAAAGGAACAGATAATACAAATATTAAAGAAGAACTAAAAAAAAATGTAGACAAAGACTAACAAAAATACTGAAAACAGAATTGACTGCAAGAAACAAGACAAAAGCTATAAATACCTTTGCTATACCAATATTGACCTACTCATTTGAAGTAGTGAAATGGAGTAACACAGACCTAGAAGCACTCAATACACTTACACGATCACAATGCCACAAATATAGAATAAATCACATACATTCAGCAACAGAAAGATTCACATTAAGCAGAAAGGAAGGAGGAAGGGGATTTATCGACGTAAAAAATCTACATTATGAACAGGTAGACAATTTAAGAAAATTCTTTCTAGAACGAGCAGAAACTAGCAAAATACACAAAGCAATCACTCATATAAATACATCGGCTACACCATTGCAATTTCATAACCACTTCTACAACCCTTTAGATCACATAACATCAACAGATACAAAGAAAGTAAATTGGAAAAAGAAAACACTACATGGCAAGCACCCGTATCATCTAACTCAGCCACACATCGATCAAGATGCATCCAACACATGGCTAAGAAAAGGCAATATATACAGTGAGATGGAAGGATTCATGATTGCAATACAGGATCAAACAATAAACACCATATATTACAGCAAGCATATTATTAAAGATCCCAATACCACAACAGATAAACGCAGACTTTGCAAACAACAAATAGAAACAGTAGATCACATCACAATCGGATGTACAACACTAGCAAATACAGAATACACCAGAAGACATGACACTGTAGCAAAAATAATACATCAACAACTTGCCATACAACATAAACTAATAAAACAACACGTTCCCACATACAAGTATGCACCACAAAATGTACTGGAGAATGATGAATACAAATTATACTGGAACAGAACCACTATAACAGATAAAACAACAACACACAACAAACCTGACATCATACTCACCAATAAAAAGAAGAAATTAACACAATTGATCGAAATATCCATACCCAATACAACAAATATACAAAAGAAAACAGGAGAAAAAATTGAAAAATACATCCAAGTGGTTGAGGAAGTCAAGGACATGTGGCATCAGGATAAAGTTGACATTATATTAATTATACTATCAACTACAGGAGTTATACCACACAATATCCACCAGTACATCAATGCAATACAGCTACATCCAAACGTATATATACAACTACAGAAATGTGCAATTATTTATACATGTTCAATTACCCGATGGTTCCTAAATGCAATGTAATGTATACTGTACAGTTAAAAGGAAGTCACGCTTGATCAAGGTCCGTGTCACTTTCCATTTTTAACAAGACATAACGTCTGAGAAAGGAAAGAAATAATAATGATGACAATAATAACAATAATGTTAGTGGAAGATGTAAAGAGAATTTATTTGTGTGCAAGATAGATGTTTACTGGTGTAGTTAGTTCTGGGGAAAGAAAATTTAAGGAGACTGCACCAGCTTTTAATACTGGGACAAGGAGATCTGATTGGAAAGAAGGATGTATGAGGTAATGAATCCATACATGGATAATCCTTACTGTTACTTTTATGGATACATCATTAACTGTTTTATGAAGCTGGAGATGAGTGCTATTGCCGAACATTGCTTGGATACTGGTCACCGCATGTTATATAATAACACCGAGATATTGGCATGCACGTCCAGCTATTGGGACAGTGTGATTCGGGAGGCAGTTGAGATTAAATTAGCGAGCAACCTCGTTAACAGGGATGGAGGTTTCTGTTTAAACTCTGTTTGGAATCCAGCTCTCTCCCTTGTCAAAAAACAGAGGAACAGAGTCAATGCTGCCTCACCTGCGAATTCATAGTCTCACTATCGATAGCTCTGACTTTGGTCATCTTTGGTGGCGCTAGTGTTCAGTGTGTGTGTGTGTGTGTGTGTGTGTGTGTGTGTGTGTGTGTGTGTGTGTGTGTGTTATCTTTCCTGCTTCGGTCCGAGAACCGAGGTATTAAATTTGCATGTACGGCGCTTGTCCATTTCAGTTTGCCTTGAAAATGGCGGGGTGTTCTCCCGCCGAAATATCGGCGGTCGCTGAAAGTGTTACCTGGCTGAATTCCCGGAAGTTATTTGAAAAATGGGTTCTTGCTTAATGAAATAAAAACCCAACAGATGGTATTTAGTTTAAAAGACAAGTTTCCATCTGAAGATCCTAGTTGTGTTAAATTTTTGGGGGTATATTTGGATGATAAACTTTCTTGGAATCCAACATATTAAGTATATTAGTGGTAAATTGTCTAGGGTAATCTATTTGTTAAGGCGATTAATGCACTGTGTACCTAAAAATTATGTTAGAGTATCTTACTACTCATTTTTCGAAAGCATCATATCCTATGGCATTATTTTATGGGGAAACTCCACTTGTGTGCATGATATACTATTGCTGCAAAAGAAAGCTATTACGATAATTACAGGCTCACCATACAAGGCTCATTGTAAACCTTTGTTTACTCAACAAAAAATCATGACAGTAATAAACCTATATATTTATTAGGTTTTAATCTACACAAAAAAGAACTTACCTAAAGTAAAATGCAGGGCAAATATACATTGTTACAGCACTAGGACAAACAGCTCTATCTATACGCCCTACCACAGACTATCAAAATCAGTTAACAGTTATGAACTTATGGGCTACAAATTATTTAACAAACTTCCACAAGGTATACAAAATTTACCAGAGCAACAATACAAACAAACACTTTATGACTGGTTAGTTGTAAACCCATTCTACAATGTAAAGGATTTCATGACCTGTAATATTAAACTCTAAAGTTCTTAACAATTCTGTCCTTCTATAGCATGTACTGTACTGTATTGTATTATATGTATGACTTTGTCTATTGCTGTAATGACTTAAAGACAATAAAATTATTATTATTATTATTATTGTGTTATATTTTTCAATGACTCTGTGAACTTACAAACAATATTCTCATCCCAGAAAATGGTGGTCAGATTGATGTACAGCATCAGTTTGCAAATTTCAAATAGGCCATTGTCCAGATGTCTAAAATTCTAACTGCGCCATACCTGTACATATATTCTATCATTGGGGTTTGATGTTAACAGTATTGTCTTGTTAACAAGAAAATGTGAGATTCATTCAGTGAGCCATAGACATAAAAGTGATATGCACTTTGCTAACACATCCCTACGCACCATACAGCAAAGTGTGCACTATCCAGCAGGTTTCATTTTTGCCAGGCTTCCAGCAGAACTAAGAATATAAATTCAGTTTTAAACTTTATAATGGATCTATACCACAGGGACCTCTGTTCAACTGTAAAATGCAATACATATTCTGATAACTGAAATCTGCAGTACCATTCATTTTTCAGCTATGTTTCTTCAAAAATTGCAACTCTGATATTCAAAAAGGGAGCCTCTGGGAGTAGTATATTGTTTGGTAACATTATTTGAAATTTTATTGCTTTTCTTATATTCTGTAATATTTTAGAAATAATACAATTAATTCTGACAGTAATTGCACTACTGCTGCTACTGCCATGTATAAATATAATAGTAATAGTAATAATAATAATAATAATAAACCCCGTGGAGGCCCGGGAAAAGAATAGGCCTCTGGTATGTTATGCCAGTTATAAAAGCTGACTAATAGGGCTAACCCCCCTTTTAGTGTGATTGGTTGGTTCAGGACAGAACTAATGAAGCCTCGGACAAGCGTCGTCATGATCGCGGACGACGCTTGAACCCTATGCCCATCCACAATGGTAACGACACTGCTAGTCACACGGAAAATGATTTTAATCCGAATAGAGGTGTTTTGCAGGATATGATTCCTGCAACCACTCTAGAAGGAAAACAAAGACAGAGGATGAGATGGTCAGATGAAATTAATCGACACCTCATGATCTGTTATTACCAAGCAACAAACCTAGGAACCAACACAACTGGATACAGATCACAAGTATACACAACATTTATTACCAGATACCCAGAATTAAAATTTTTAACAGAACAACGACTAGCTGATCAGATCTGTGTAATAATAAAAAATAACAGGATACCCCAGTCAGAATTAGAAAACATCAAACAACAAGTACAACAAATACTGGAACAAACTAATGTGCAATCAGAAGAAGAAGAAAATATAGTAATGGACTGAAACATCCCAGAGCAAACAAACAAAGAACAACACGCATCAATTAAACAATCAGAGGAAAACGAAATCTTAAGACAGCCACCAGAACAAGCACAAATAGAACACAAAGTGACACACATGTTAGATATAGAAGAAAAATTTCAACTGACGTATATAGAATACAAAGACACAAATACAGACATTAGACCATTCTTGCATAGACCCCCAAATAACCCCCAAGTGGAAACAACAATAACAACTATCAACACAATCATACACAACAAAATAAATGAAAATACAACTATGGAAGAGTTACAACTACTGGCTTATATAGGAGCACTCACTACACTAAATATACACACTAGGCAGAGATCAGAACCAACCAACACACAGAAGAAACCCACAAAACCAGCATGGCAACACAGGCTACAGATCAGAATAGAAAAACTGAGAAAAGACATCGGACAGCTAACACAATTTATAAGAAATGAAATATCAGACAAAAAACGAAAAAGGTTAGGTAAAATCTCACAAGAAGCGATAGAGCAATTAGATGAAAAGAAGCAGAAATTACAAGCATGGGCCAAACAACTTAGAAGATACAAAAAAAGTGAAAATAGAAGGAAACAAAACCAAACATTCAACACAAACCAAAAGAAAATTTATCAGATAGTAGATAACACACACATTAAAATAGACAATCCACCAAACATAACAGACATGGAACACTTCTGGAGCAACATATGGTCAAACCTGGTACAACATAACAGACATGCACAGTGGATACAAGCAGAAACAGACAGATACAAGTTGATACCACAAATGCCTGAAGTGATAATTTTGCAACATGAAGTCACCCGAACAATTAATTCTGCGCACAATTGGAAAGCCCCTGGAAAAGATAAAATAGCAAATTTCTGGCTAAAGAAGTTCACTTCAACACATTCACATCTAACTAAATTATTTAAGTTACATTGCAGACCCATACACAGTCCCTGATACACTTACACAAGGAATAACTTATCTGAAACCTCGCTACAGTCTGGAACCGCAAGACCGCTACGGTCGCAGGTTCGAATCCTGCCTCGGGCATGGATGTGTGTGATGTCCTTAGGTTTGTTAGGTTTAAGTAGTTCTAAGTTCTAGGGGACTTATGACCACAGCAGTTGAGTCCCATAGTGCTCAGAGCCATTTGAACTATCTGAAACCTAAAGATCAAGCAGACACAGCAAACCCAGCTAAATATCGCCCCATAACATGCCTAGCAACAATATACAAAATATTAACTTCAGTCATTACACAGAAATTAATTACACATACAACACAGAACAAAATTATAAATGAAGAACAAAAAGGCTGCTGCAAAGGAGCATGAGGATGTAAAGAGCAACTGATAATAGATGCAGAGGTGACATATCAAGCTAAAGCTAAACAAAGGTCGCTACACTACGCATACATTGATTACCAAAAAGCTTTTGATAGTGTACCCCACTCATGGTTCCTACAGATATTGGAAATATACAAAATAGATCCTAAATTGATACAGTTCCTAAACATAGTAACGAAAAATTTGAAAACCACTCTTAATATCCAAACAAATTCAAATAATACCACATCACAGCCAATACAGATTAAGTGTGGAATATACCAAGGAGACTCATTAAGTCATTTCTGGTTCTGCCTTGCTCTGAACCCACTATCCAACATGCTAAATAATACAAATTATGGATATGATATTACTGGAACATACCAACACAAGATCACATATTTGCTATACATGGATGATCTAAAACAACTGGCAGCAACAAATCAACAACTCAACCAGTTACTAAAGATAACAGAAGTTTTCGGCAATGATATAAATATGGCTTTCAGAACAGACAAATGTAATAAAAATAGCATAGTCAAGGGAAAACACACTAAACAAGAAGATTACTTATTGGATAACCACAGCAACTGCCTAGAAGTGATGGAAAAAACAGATGCCTATAAATGTCTAGGATACAGGCAAAAAAAGGAACAGATAATACAAATATTAAAGAAGAACTAAAAAAAAATGTAGACAAAGACTAACAAAAATACTGAAAACAGAATTGACTGCAAGAAACAAGACAAAAGCTATAAATACCTTTGCTATACCAATATTGACCTACTCATTTGAAGTAGTGAAATGGAGTAACACAGACCTAGAAGCACTCAATACACTTACACGATCACAATGCCACAAATATAGAATAAATCACATACATTCAGCAACAGAAAGATTCACATTAAGCAGAAAGGAAGGAGGAAGGGGATTTATCGACGTAAAAAATCTACATTATGAACAGGTAGACAATTTAAGAAAATTCTTTCTAGAACGAGCAGAAACTAGCAAAATACACAAAGCAATCACTCATATAAATACATCGGCTACACCATTGCAATTTCATAACCACTTCTACAACCCTTTAGATCACATAACATCAACAGATACAAAGAAAGTAAATTGGAAAAAGAAAACACTACATGGCAAGCACCCGTATCATCTAACTCAGCCACACATCGATCAAGATGCATCCAACACATGGCTAAGAAAAGGCAATATATACAGTGAGATGGAAGGATTCATGATTGCAATACAGGATCAAACAATAAACACCATATATTACAGCAAGCATATTATTAAAGATCCCAATACCACAACAGATAAACGCAGACTTTGCAAACAACAAATAGAAACAGTAGATCACATCACAATCGGATGTACAACACTAGCAAATACAGAATACACCAGAAGACATGACACTGTAGCAAAAATAATACATCAACAACTTGCCATACAACATAAACTAATAAAACAACACGTTCCCACATACAAGTATGCACCACAAAATGTACTGGAGAATGATGAATACAAATTATACTGGAACAGAACCACTATAACAGATAAAACAACAACACATAACAAACCTGACATCATACTCACCAATAAAAAGAAGAAATTAACACAATTGATCGAAATATCCATACCCAATACAACAAATATACAAAAGAAAACAGAGAAAAAATTGAAAAATACATCCAAGTGGTTGAGGAAGTCAAGGACATGTGGCATCAGGATAAAGTTGACATTATATT
The DNA here is from genome assembly GCF_023864275.1 of Schistocerca cancellata. NCBI lineage: Eukaryota > Metazoa > Arthropoda > Insecta > Orthoptera > Acrididae > Schistocerca > Schistocerca cancellata. Next base: position 513,729,423 of record NC_064634.1, read on the forward strand.
AATTATACTATCAACTACAGGAGTTATACCACACAATATCCACCAGTACATCAATGCAATACAGCTACATCCAAACGTATATATACAACTACAGAAATGTGCAATTATTTATACATGTTCAATTACCCGATGGTTCCTAAATGCAATGTAATGTATACTGTACAGTTAAAAGGAAGTCACGCTTGATCAAGGTCCGTGTCACTTTCCATTTTTAACAAGACATAACGTCTGAGAAAGGAAAGAAATAATAATGATGACAATAATAACAATAATGTTAGTGGAAGATGTAAAGAGAATTTATTTGTGTGCAAGATAGATGTTTACTGGTGTAGTTAGTTCTGGGGAAAGAAAATTTAAGGAGACTGCACCAGCTTTTAATACTGGGACAAGGAGATCTGATTGGAAAGAAGGATGTATGAGGTAATGAATCCATACATGGATAATCCTTACTGTTACTTTTGTGGATACATCATTAACTGTTTTATGAAGCTGGAGATGATGTTCAGTTCTTTAATATAATCTGGTAGGTTACTCCAAAGTCAGGTTCCTGCTAGTGAAAAGGATGTCAAGAAAGTGGCTGAATAGTGGAGTAGGACAGAAAGGATTTTACTGTGATGAGAATTACTGCTTTTGCCATGTTATTCAGATCAGAGATTTAAGGCTGAAAAGAGATAAGAGGGACAGGGTTCGCTGCTAGGTCTTTCAGTGCTATGTCAAACTCTTCACGCAGTAGCATATTTCCCATTTCATCTTCATCTACATCCTCTTTCATATCCATAATATTGCCCTCAAGACCATCGCCCTCATATAGACCTTCTATATACTCCTTCTATCTTTCTGCTTTCCCTTCTTTGCTTAGAACTAGGTTTCCGTCTGAGCTCTTGATATTTATACAAGTGGTTCTCTTTTCTCCAAAGGTCTCTTTAATTTTTCTGTAGGCAGTATCTAACTTAACCCTGGTGAGATAAGCCTCTACATCCTTACATTTGACCTCTAGCCATGCCTGCTTAGCCATTTTGCACTTCCTGTCGATACCATTTTTGAGACGTTTGTAATTCTTTTTGCCTGCTTCATTTACTGCATTTTTATATTTTCTTCTTTCATCAATTAAATTCAATCTCTCTTCTGTTACCCAAGGATTTCTATTAGCCCTCGTCTTTCAACCTACTTGATCCTCTGCTACCTTCATTATTTCATCTCTCAAAGCTACCCATTCTTCTTCTACTGTATTTCTTTCCCCCATTCTTGTCAATCGTTCCCTAATGCTCTCCCTGAAGCTCTCTACAACCTCTGGTTCTCTCAGATTATCCAGGTCCCATCTCCTCAAATTCCTACCTTTTTGCAGTTTCTTCAGTTTTAATCTACAGTTTATAACCAATAGATTGTGGTCAGTGGCCATATCTGCCACTGGAAATGTCTTACAATTTAAAACCTGGTTCCTAAATCTCTGTCTTACCATTATATAATCTATCTGATACCTTCCAGTATTGCCAGGCTTTTTCCATGTATACAATCTCCTTTTATGGTTCTTGAACGAAGAGTTAGCTATGATTAAGTTATGCTCTGTGCAATATTCTACCAGGCGGCTTCCTCTTTCATTCCTTCTTCCCATCCCATATTCATCTACTATGTTTCCTTCTCTTCCTTTTCCTACTATCGAGTTCCAGTCACCCATGACTATTAAATTTTTGTCTCCCTTCACTATCTGAATAATTTCTTTTATCTCGTCATACATTTCATCAATCTCTTCGTCATCTGCTGAGTTAGTTGGCATATAAACTTGTACTACTGTGGTAGGCATGGGCTTCTTATCTGTCTTGGCCACAATAATGCGTTCACTACACTGTTTGTAGTAGCTTACCCACATTCCTATTTTCCTATTCATTATTAACTCTACTCCTGCATTACCCCTATTTGATTTTGTATTTATAACCCTGTATTCACCTGACCAGAAGTCTTGTTCCTCCTGCCACCAAACTTCTCTAATTCCCACTATATCTAACTTTAACCTATTCATTTCCCTTTTTAAATTTTCTAACCTAGCTGCCCAATTAAGTGATCTGACATTCCACACTCCAATCTGTAGAATGCTAGGTTTCTTTCTGGTGATAATAGTGTCCTGAGTAGTCCACACCCAGAGATCCAAATGGGGGACTATTTTACCTGCAGAATATTTAACCCAAGAGGACGCCATCATCATTTAACCATACAGTAAAGCTGCTTGCCCTCGGGAAAAATTATGGCTGTAGTTTCCCCTTGCTTTCAGCCGTTTGCAGTACCAGCACAGCAAGGCCGTTTTGATTAGTGTTACAAGGCCAGATCAGTCAATCATTCGGACTGCTGCCCCTGCAACTACTGCCCATGCTTTTCCCTTTATCCAATAAGCAAGTATTATGTTTGCTATACGACAAAAAAAAAAAAAAAAAAAAAAAAAAAAAAAATGGCTCTGAGCACTATGGGACTCAACTGCTGTGGTCATCGGTCCCCTAGAACTCAGAACTACTTAAACCTAACTAATCTAAGGACATCACACACACCCATGCCCGAGGTACTATATGACAGTTCGGAAGAATGTAGAATATTTACCAGATGGCGAGAAACACAGTATGTGCCTCCGCTCTACTATTTAAAGTATTCTGAAGCTTATCAGTAAACTGAGCATGCTGAGTTTCACTTCATCATTGCTTACCAAAACAGTGATAGAAATGTTGCATTAAATGTCATGAGCTATTATTAATTTCTGAGGTTACAAATTGTTGAGAGAGTCCCTTGCTAAATAGAGGGTTCTACATTTTAGTGCAAAGCTTAGTATTATAGTACTACACAAAGAATAAATGACTATCATGTCAAGAAAACAAACCTTCAATCACCCCAATGGAAGCAGACATAGGCACAAACAAAGGATGACACAAATATGAGCTCTAAAAGCCTCAGGCTCCAAAACCATTGGAGAAAAGAAGAAAGTGTTGATAGGAACAAGCTGTTTAAGGAATTAAGTGAAAAAGCAATCAGATAAGTGGAATGATACAGTAGAACAAGACAAAAAGGAAAGTAAGAAATACACATTTCTCATAAGCCAGTATTTTGTTCTTGATTATGCATACAAACTTATTTTTTGTTTCTCTTACATTCATATCTAAGATATAAACAGTCTTCATATACATGCACCATATAAAAATGTGCTACATAAATTGAAAGGTAAAGCATTTTCTGAACATAGTTTCATTGATGTAATTTCTGTAGTTTGTGCCCGAAACTTCTGTGAAACCCTTTTCCTGGTACTTGAAAGAATACAATACTCTTGGCAACATTCAGAGCATCAACATATTTTCTTTTTTTTCTAGAAGTATATCCTGCTTATAAGTGAGCATCTTATTCAGTTAACACAGAAGTTAGCTGATAATGCTTATTTAATCTTTTTCAACCACTTTTATTAATATTCACCCAATTTTTCTTTCCTTTTCAGCAATAATAAGTTCTTTATATGGCTTAACAAATAGAACATTATTGTATTCTATAGCAATGTATTGAATAATTGCTTTACTATTGTAGTACTTTGGTATATTCCATTTTAGAGCTGTATGATTGTGCTGGACTTACAATCTGAACACAACCCACATTGTGAAGGACTAGATTCTTCTTTTGGTCTGCCATTTATTTGGAGCATGCTGCATGATTTTGGTGGCACCTTGGATCTCTATGGTGTGCTTAACAATGTTAACAGTGTGAGTAACCATGAATTACAGTACTTTGTAGAAAGTAAGTAGATGATTACAAGTCAACAGCATTACTTTCTATAAAATTTTGTGATTTGTAATAACTACTTTTGGTCACATTATGATGAGCTTATTAGAATATGCTTCATAACAGAAATTTGCTTAAATTCAAACTGCTGTATTAATCTACTTGCATTAGACTATGCACTCTATTTTAATTTTGCAAAACAGAATATTTGCATATGCAAAAATCCTCTTCTCAGTACACCAGAGTTGCAGTAATTGAGAAATGTGGTAAAGTAGTGTGAAAGACATTGGACATGGGTTCAGATGCAACATGAATGCCTTTATTAAATTTTTCTATAGGAGAGCTACATGCCAAACCCATGTTCATTACTGCCATAACTGGTGAGCCCAGGCTGGTTGGCTCTCTGATCCAACTGTTTGTTCTACTGTATCTCCTGGTAATTCTCAGACATCTCTCAACTGCCTGTTGAGAACATCCCAGTGCTTTAGTGCTTTCTTTGTTAAATGTGCCTGTCATTTGGTCTTAAGTTAAAATAGTAATTGACACTGTTTGCAAAACTCCCGCTGCTCCCCCTCCCACACCTCCTCCTCCTCCTCCTCCTCTCCTCCTCCTTCTTCTTCTTCTCACCATCATCTACACATTGTCTGCAACTGTTCTAAATACAAAAAAATCATTGACTGTTTGTATGACTTCATTATTGATTCATAGTGGTTTCTTTTGCGTCATCTTACCTTTAATACAATTAATTTTCTAGCCTGCTTTCAAACTCACTCTCCTAATTTCTTCCAATCATTGTTTTGATTGAGCTGTGCTTGCAAAAAAATGGTACAGTGCTATCACCAAAATGGAGCTGGTACATATATTGAAAACTTTAGCAATCTGAAGACTATCTCTGGGTGTTCAGAGAAAAGTTTTGATGATATGGAGTATTTTTGAATGACTGTTACTTAATTTTCCCACTATCCAACTGACTTAATAGAATATAGCACCAATGTCAGTTCTTCATTGTACTACACATAGGTTTTGCTTTGTTCATCCATCACTGTTGTAACAGATTTTGTGGAAACTGGGTCAAAAACTTTCACAGTATCTAAATATGTACAATATTTTTAATCATGACTCACATTTTGTGCTATCATACAAATGTAGAAGGACATAGGGTCCAGATGAGCAATGCTAGGAAACTTTCAGATGAGTCAGGTGAAAAACAAAACAGGAAAAGAAGGATTCTGCTGCTAGGTAGCAGACATGGGAGGGGTGTAGGCCAGCAGCTGAGGGAAAAATTAAGCTCAGAGTAACAGGTTAAAGGCTTTGTGAGGCCAAGTGCTAGTCTTTGCCAGGTAACAGAAAAACTTGTGGCTAATGTGGAAAGATTTTAGCAAAGAAGATCAGGTGGTGATGTTGGGGGGAGCTGGAAACAGTGTGATTAAACATGAAAAATACAGTATTAGGGCTGTCCTGGACAAAATAGGAGCAGCAACTGAGCATACAAATGTGGCTTTCATGGAAGTCCTGTGATGCTGTGACCAGTTCTAGGTTACCATTGCTGTAAGGAAAGTAAACATGAAGCTGGAAGCCTCCTTCAGGTGGACTGTAAATCTCATGTTGGTAGTGTTCTTGTAGTTACTATAGGGAAATGTGGATGAAAAGTGCTGAAAAGTAATGCTTCTGACATTTTTTATGTAAAATCTCTTAAAGCTTTTCTAAATAAAACAAACATCATTAACATTCCAAATCATTATTCTCCATGACTACATATTTGCAGTCCTCTGCCACTAAGGAGCTCTGAACTGTAGCATGTAACCTGGTGGTGTGTAACATATATATCTCAGTGCATGCTGTAATTGAGTTTCAAATTTAAAGAGTTCATCCACAAATGGAGCACCCCCTCCTTCAGCATGACAATGGCAGACAACACACAAGTGCTGCAACACTTTCAGAATCCAACACCTTTGGTTCACTGCCAATGATCCTCCTCCATATAAGTCTGATTTGGCCTCCTCTGATTTTCATCTGTTTCCAAAACTTAAAAACACATTTGATGACCTAATTTTGATACTAACGAAGTGGTGCAAACAGAGGTGAGATTGTGGCTGGTTCCACAAAGTCAGGCACTCTACAGTGATGGTGCCCACAAACAAATATCTAACTGGGATAATCACATTCATCACTAGGATGAATATGTTGAGAAATAGGTAGACATGAAGAATAAAAATAATGTTTGTTTTATTTAAAAAGCTTTCAGTGGTTTTCACATAAAAAATTCAGAGGCATTTCTTTCCAGCATGCCCCCATACTTCTCATACCCTACACCTGAATAGGAGAGGTAAGGGCAAATTAAAAAATCTATTATATCGAAACATAAGGGGTGAGGGGGAACGGCAGCATACATGGATCAGGTGAGGCATGTGATTTAGGCTAAATTCAGACAGACATTAAAGGAAATTAAGTTGACAATGATTCCAAGTCCACTTTTCAAGTATAAAAGGAGAGGTAAAACCAAATCACTTTGTCAGAAATATGGGAGAAAGGGGGGGTGGGGGGATGGGTGGGTGGAGAGAGGGGGGGTGTTGCACAGGATGTGGAAGCGAGGGGGGTAAAAATAAAATTAATGAGCCATTAATTTATTTAGAAGATTCTAGTAGTTGGAAAGAAATTAGTCTCACTCATCTGTGTGAACACTGTACAACCACAGTCACAAACGTTAGTGCACTAATAGTGTAGAATAACGCAAGGGACCAACATCATAAATTACTTAATTACTTACAAAGACAACAGAGAAACAAAATAAAGTGCTGCCACAGTCAGAAAAAAAAATATACATAAAAACTGTAAATATATGTACATTCTTAATAGATCCGGATACAGAAGCATTTGCTTGACAGATAATACTGGGAAACATAATACTTGTGGCTGTTACAGTACACTGTTTTATTATTAGGAAATTTTCATGAGAATTTGTTGTTGTTATTGTCTTCAATCCTGAGACTGGTTTGATGCAGCTCTCCATGCTACTCTATCCTGTGCAAGCTTCTTCATCTTCCAGTACTTACTGCAACCTACATCCTTCTCAATCTGCTTAGTGTATTCATCTCTTGGTCTCCCTCTATGATTTTTACCCTCCACGCTGCCATCCAATGCTAAATTTGTGATCCCTTGATGCCTCACAACATGTCCTACCAACCGGTCCCTTCTTTTTGTCAAGTTGTGCCACATACTCCTCTTCTCCCCAATTCTATTTAATACTTCATCATTAGTTATGTGATCTACCCATCTAATCTTCAGCATTCTTCTGTAGCACCACATTTCGAAAGCTTCTATTCTCTTCTTGTCCAAACTATTTATTGTCCATGTTTCACTTCCATACATGGCTACACTCCATACAAATGCTTTCAGAAAATGACTTCCTGACACTTAAATTTATACTCGATGTTAACAAATTTCTCTTCTTCAGAAATGCTTTCCTTGCCATTGCCAGTCTACATTTTATATCCTCTCTACTTCGACCATCGTCAGTTATTTTGCCCCCCAAATAGCAAAACTCCTTTACTACTTTAAGTGTCTCATTTCCTAATCTAATTCCATCAGCATCACCCGACTTAATTCGACTACATTCCATTATCCTCGTTTTGCTTTTGTTGATGTTCATCTTATATCCTCCTTTCAAGACACTGTCCATTCCGTTCAACTGCTCTTCTAAGTCCTTTGCTGTCTCTGACAGAATTACAATGTCATCGGCGAACCTCAAAGTTTTTATTTCTTCTCCATGGATTTTAATACCTACTCCAAATTTTTCTTTTGTTTCCTTCACTGCTTGCTCAATATACAGATTGAATAACATCAGGGACAGGCTACAACCCTGTCTCACTCCCTTCCCATCGGCTGCTTCCCTTTCATGCCCCTCGACTCTTATAACTGCCATCTGGTTTCTGTACAAATTGTAAATAGCCTTTTGATCCCTGTATTTTACCCCTGCCACCTTTAGAATTTGAAAGAGAGTATTCCAGTCAATGTTGTCAAAAGCCTTCTCTAAGTCTACAAATGTAGGTTTGCCTTTCCTTAATCTATTTTCTAAGATAAGTCGTAGGGTAAGTAATTGCCTCATGTGTTCCAACATTTCTGTGGAATCGAAACTGATCTTCGCCGAGGTAGGCTTCTAAAAGTTTTTCCATTTGGCTGTAAAGAATTCGTGTTAGTATTTTGCAGCTGTGACTTATTAAACTGATAGTTCAGTAATTTTCCCATCTGTCAAAACCTGCTTTCTTTGTGATTGGAATTATTATATTTTTCTTGAAGTCTGAGGGTATTTCACCTGTCTCATACATCTTGCTCACCAGATGGTAGAGTTTTGTCAGGACTGGCTCTCCCAAGGCCGTCAGTAGTTCTAATGGAATGTTGTCTACTCCCATGGCCTTGTTTCGACTCAGGTCTTTCAGTACTCTGTCAAACTCTTCACGCAGTATCATATCTCCCATTTCACCTTCATCTACATCCTCTTCCATTTCCATAATATTGTCCTCAAGTACATTGCCCTTGTATAGACCCTCTATATACTCCTCCCACATTTCTGCTTTCCCTTCTTTCCTTAGAACTGGGTTCCCATCTGAGCTCTTTATATTCATACAAGTGGCTCTCTTTTCTCCAAAGGTCTCTTCAATTTTCCTGTAGGCAGTATCTATCTTTCCCCTAGTGAGATAAGCCTCTAAATCCTTACATTTGTGCTCTAGCCACCCCTGCTTAGCCATTTTGCACTTCCTGTCGATCTCATTTTTGAGACGTTTGTATTCCCTTTTGCCTGCTTCATTTACTGCATTTTTATATTTTCTCCTTTCATCAATTAAATTCAATATTTCTTATGTTACCCAAGGATTTCTTCCAGCCCTCGTCTTTTTACCTACTTGATCCTCTGCTGCCTTCACTACTTCATCCCTCAGAGCTACCCATTCTTCTTCTACTGTATTTCTTTCTCCCATTCTTGTCAATTGCTCCCTTATGCTCTCCCTGAAACTCTGCACAACCTCTGGTTTACTCAGTTTATCCAGATCCCATCTCCTTAACTTCCCACCTTTTTGCAGTTTCTTCAGTTTTAATCTACAGTTCATAACCAATAGATTGTGGTCAGAGTCCACATCTGCCCCTGGAAATGTCTTACAATTAAAAACCTGGTTCCTAAATCTCTGTCTTACTATTATATAATCTATCTGATACCTTCTAGTATCTCCAGGATTCTTCCATGTATACAACCTTCTTTTATGATTCTTGAACCAAGTGTTAGCTATGCTTAAGTTATGCTCTGTGCAAAATTCTACCAGATGGCTTCCTCTTTCATTTATCTCCCCCCAATCCATATTAACCCACTATGTTTCCTTCTCTCCCTTTTCCTACTCTCAAATTCCAGTCACCCATGACTATTTAATTTTTGTCTCCCTTCACTACCTGAATAATTTCTTTTATCTCATCATACATTTCATCAATTTCTTCATCATCTGCAGAGCTAGTTGGCATATAAACTTGTACTACTGCAGTAGGCATGGTCTTCATGTCTATCTTGGCCACAATAATGCGTTCACTATGCTGTTGGTAGTAGCTTACCCACACTCCTATTTTTTTATTCGTTATTAAACCTACTCCTGCATTACCCCTATTTTATTTTGTATTTATAATGCTGTATTCACCTGACCAAAAGTCTTGTTCCTCCTGCCACTGAACTTCACTAATTCCCAATATATCTAACTTCAACCTATCCATTTCCCTTTTTAAATTTTCTAACCTACCTGCCCGATTAAGGGATCTGACATTCCACGCTCCGATCCATAGAACGCCAGTTTTCTTTCTCCTGATAACAATGTCCTCTTGAGTAGTCCCTGCCCGGAGATCCGAATTGGGGACTATTTTACTTCCGGAATGTTTTACCCAAGAGGATGCCATCATCATTGAACCATACAGTAAACCTGCATGCCCTTGGGAAAAATTACAGCTGTAGTTTCCCCTTGTTTTCAGCCATTCACAGTACCAGCACAGCAAGGCCGTTTTGGTTAGTGTTGCAAGGCCAGATCAGTCAATCATCCAGTCTGTTGCCCCAGAAACTACTGAAAAGGCTGCTGCCCCTCTTCAGGAACCACATTTTTGTCTGGCCTCTCAACAGTCATGAGAAGTATTGATAGTTTATTATGCTGTCCCTCAGATTGAATTTGTAGTAATTTTAAGGCCAATTTCTTGAAGGAATCAGACAGAAAAATGATATAGAGAAGCTGGTAGCCAAATAAAGTGTAGTACCACTCTTAAATTTCCCCACTCCAGTTGTCTATGACAATGGCTACCCTACAGATAATGTATCCATACAACAACCAGAAGTTAAATAAATGTTTCTGTCCTGTAGTAAACAGACTGTCAGATTAAGGTGCACATTTAGTCACATTACATATCTTAGCTCCTGACATAGTTCAGAAAAAAAAAAAATAGGAAGCTGATTAATGAAGAAGAATGAAAGATTTTAAAGGGAGCTTAAAAATGTTGTCTTGAGTGAAGTTTACAATGAATATAATGCAACATATTTCTTAATGAGGTTTTCTCTATTTCTTAAACTAGGTTTCCTAAATTATACTGAAATAGAACAATGGAAAGCATTAAAAAACCTTGGATCACTACCAGTATCACAAATCTTCACAACAAGAAAGGACACAAAGAAAATATCCAGAATAAGTAATGTTTCATAAATACTCCTACATTAGAAACAGCACCATAAGATACCAAGAAAAACTGCACAAAAAATCTTGGTGTATGCACATCTTATCTGAAATTGACACATCAGAATATAAAATGAGAAACAGAAAGGAGAAGAAGGAATACAAAGTGAGATTATTTCTGTTAAAAAGTATTGGAGCATTATAGAAGAAAATTCATGTATAGCACATGTTTTCAATAATTACTCTTTAAAAATAATCACAGATTGGGTTTTAAAAGGGCGACACTACAGTGATAGCTATTTATACACTTAATGCACACACAATTAAAATTTTTAACAGTAGAATATAACTTATATATTAATCATGATATTCTATATCTAAAAACAAAGATGATGAGACTTACCAAACAAAATCACTGGCAGGTCGATAGACACACAAACAAACACAAACATACACACAAAATTCAAGCTTTCGCAACAAACAGTTGCTTCGTCAGGAAAGAGGGAAGGAGAGGGAAAGACAAAAGTATGTGGGTTTTAAGGGAGAGGGTAAGGAGTCATTCCAATCCCGGGAGCAGAAAGACTTACCTTAGGGGGAAAAAAGGACAGGTATACACTCGCACACACACACATATCCATCCGCATATGCACAGACACAAGCAGACATTAGTAAAGGCCATGATATTCTGTTAGATAAGGTATGTTTTTATGGAATATGTAGTTCAACATATACTTCATTTAGTTATTATTTAAGAAACACAATGCAGATAGTTACCCTAAACACTATGAGTAGTACAAAGAGGAATACCACATCATTTGCACAGGCATAAATCATGTTGGGGAGTCTTACAGGGTTCAATCATTGGCCCACTACTGGCTTTTTCTGGATGTTAATGATCTATAACTTTTCTGGATGTTAATGATCTATAACTTTATTTAAATCAGAAAGCTGAATTTGTTCTGTTTTCAGATGATACAAGCATTGTTTTATGTCAGATAGGAGAATTGTTTTCAAATGCTATTTCAAGATATTTCTCCTGGATACTACTCTTATACCATACAGGAATTTTTGAACTGAATTAATTAGTCTGTTATATAGGTAAAAGCCTGTAAATGTACATTGTGTAACCCTTATAAACACATTTTTTAAAAAAAAATATATGTGTTTAATATTTGTGCAGCTAACATGTTCCACGCTACAACATTTATCATGAATATAATCTGTAGAACAAGTAACTAACTACCTATCAAATTCCGTAGCCAGATTCTTACTTTACTTAATTCAAATACTAAGTTTTATTCTATGTGTCTGCTGAAACTTGTCCATCACCTTAATTGTAAAGCAGAAAATGCTGTCCATTTAAAACTACATATGCATGTGGTGTAGGTTATTTGCAGTAGAAAGAGTAAAAAGTAGCCAGTCAGAAAAATGTAATAATGATTAATTTTATTCCTTACTGCAACATTGTCAGTTTACATCATGAACATGGTAGCTCTCTCAAACTATTAGTTCATTGCAATATAACAATTTAATGTCAAAAGCAACATCAAGCATTCAAGAATCATGCTATGAGTCAAAAGGCCCTTAAAAACTCCAATTACCATCCCTCCAGCAATTACCACAACCTTTTTGCATATCAAAAAACTTTTAGTCATACTGCACCTCCTTACCTGTTACTGACAAGAACTGATGGATTTTCTGCATCAGAATTTCTTAGATGTGTTGCTCCCTAGCTGTCAGTTAAGACAACAGAATTTAGGCACTTCAAATATGCGAGCCTCTTCAATAACTCCTTTCATTTCACCAAGGACATTACTGTTGTGGTATATTTTCAGAGAAAATTGTTTCATCCAAACTTAAAGATAATAGTTCTGAATGTTTAACTGTGATGCACATAGTTTTGCCATACCCAAGTACATTTCACTTTTAAATATGATAAATTCATAATGAAAAGACTCTCGCAATTAAAGCTTTCAGCCATTAAGGCCTTTGTCAACACTACACACACACACACACACACACACACACACACACACACACACACACACACACACACAAACGCAACTAAACTACACAACTACATGACTGCAGTCTCAGGGAACTGAAACCACACTGCCAGTTCAGTTGCCTGAGACTGTATATGTGTGTGAAGGGGGGGGGGGGGGGGGGGGGGGGGGGCGCATGTGTGTGTATGTGTGACTAGTGTTGATGAAGGCCTTAACGGCTGAAAGCTTTAATTGTGAGAGTATTTTTGTTGTGCCTATCTGCAACTCAGCATTTCCACTACATGGTGAGTAGCAACTTTTCTTCTCATAATACAGAAAAATAATTATAAAGACATGAAGAATAAGGTACACAAGCTCTATTTAATAAGGTTTAAGAGTTTTCACATAAAAAATTGCAGGCATTACTTTTCAGCAAGTACTCATATTTTCTTTACCTTTAGATAAAATGCATTTTGTGAACATTCATGCCGCAGGTATTGACTGCAGTAAATGGTAAAACCTGTAATATGGAAATTTTATAATAATTAACTATCCTGACTAAGTAAAAAATTCACTGTAGGCAAAGTGGGTTGTGAAATCAGTTCCATTATGTTAATCCTTGTTGATAGAGCCATAAGCAGAAGGGAGAACATAAAGAATCCATCATTAAACCATTAACATTTATCATTCATTGTGAACAAACAAATGTAATTTAAGATACTTTTCTGAGTAACTCAATTTCTCTGAGCAAATTTATCCACAAACTTTTACATCAAATTTGACAATGGAAAAAAATCCTTTTTAATTTTTTTTTAATTTTTACTGAAATTGCATGACACACCTTCAGTGAGAAAACATGTACAAAGCAGTAGCAGACTTTAGTTTATTACTAGAATATTAGGGAAATGCAATCAGTCATTGCTTACAGATCACTCATTTGACCCACTCTAGAATATTGTTCAAGTGTGTGGGACCCATACAAAATATGTTTGGCAGAGGGTATTGGTCAGAATAGTAACAGGTTTGTCTGAACTGCAGGACAGTGTTGAGAGAACTAAACTAGCAGACTCTTGAAGACAGATGTTAAATGTCCCAAGAAAATCTATTAACAAAGTTTCAGGAATTGACTTTAAATAATTACTTTAAGAATGTACTACAAGCACCTATGTATCTAACCCACAGGGATTTTACAGAAATGATTATATTAATTACAGCACACACATAGGCATTTAAACAATCATTTTTCCCACACAGCATACATGAATGGAACAGGAAAAAACCCTCATAGATGTAAATGGAGATGTAGGTGTAGAACAACAGAATATATTTCTTCAAACCTTTATCACTCTGTCTAATAGCTTTTTCCTGATAAAAAATTGCAGGAAGGTATGCAATAGTTACTAACAACCACTTTGGATATCTAATGGCATTAACATGTAGGAGTTAACATTAGCTGTATTATAATATGAAAGACAGAACCTGGTAACAAAATTTCACTACAAACAATAATTTAAAGAAAAGTAAAGGATTGTGATCAGACAAGCTAAAACAATGCACTGCACCAAAAAGGTAGAAACAAAACTATAATTTTATGTTCAGTTGTGAAGGAGGCATCAGGGCAGAATGTGGGTGCTCAAAATATTACACCTCCCAAATGTGAGAATGAAACTGTTACTAATGCAACAGAGTTTTGCAAAATATTTAATAACTGCTTCTTGTCAAATTAAAAAAAAATTATTGGCGCAGGTGAACATGCAGAATTCTTGAAAGGTGGTGTCCTGACACAAGTTGATGACTTGACATGCAGCTATAGGAAAGAGGCAAACATGAAACTGAATCATCTATTACATCATTAAAAATAATGATATAAATTCACTTAATGGAAATAACTTGGTATCAGTTATATCAGGTACAGATCTTCTACCAATCAGTGACACATGAAATTATTTTATGAAATAGTGTCATACCTGCTCCATATGTACTCTCCATACTGTATCCATTCCATTATGAATTTCTAGGGCAATTTGATGGGTGCTTATTGCTGAGTGGACAGCCACGTGATCCAACACCATCTTCTCAGAGTCTAATGCCCAGGCATGTCTTTGGCATGAATGACCACATTTCTAATAAGTTGGTATCCATATAGATAAATTTCTCCCAGTTAGGATGATTACTGTTGGGAAAGTGTTCTCTGTACGTTTATGTTGTTTTACAGGCACTACATCCTACCACATCATACATCAAATGGATATCTGCCAACTCCATTGACAAGTAATGCTCCATCTTTGGCTGCACATCATGCACTTTACACAGTAACGTGCCTCACTATGGATACATCACAAGCTGTCTGATGCAATGGACAATTGGCACTACAGACAGTGGTGTTTGTATGGCATAGATTAATGTATCAGTACCATGCATGTGGTCATCATGTGACACATGTACCTTGAGCTAAGTTGTGTACGGTTCTCTGTCTAGCGGTCAGGTATGTATGATGCTTATCACCCACTGCCTATTCCAGTGTACAACAGACATCTGGGATCTTTGCAATAGTGTTTCAGAACTGTGAGTGCCATTCCAATACATGCATTGGGACTGGTGGTCATCACTTTCAACAACTGCTATGAGCTACATTTTTGTTATGCAGGGTAGGCTGTGTATGTCCAAGAAACAATAAATATGCATTTCCTACTACCAGTTTCCTGTCTCAATATAATCGGTAGTGGACCCACTATCACCTTTTCCAAATTTACACAAAAGGTTTGAGACACCCTGTATATTACACTACATTAAGTAAATTTGTAGGTGGGAAAACATTTGACTGGCTATTTTGTAATGCATCCGACCAGTGATATTTCTATGGGTCTTTTCTTTGTGTTACTGAGGGTGAGATTCACCCAGTAAAAAAATTGATGTACACGGCAGTTCATGCAATTTGTCGACTGAAAGTAATTGAATTTGCTCTGCTATTCTTGTGTCAGACAAGAATCTTGTCAGTGCATTGCTTGAGGTGCCATGTCTCTGGATTGTTGATATACTAAATCTCCCACCCAAGAAAAAATAAATAAATAAAATGTATATTCAAGCAAAAACATGGTTCCAATACTTTGTGAACTAGAGACACTCAATATTATTCTCCACTTACTCATTTTTCTGAGCTTACCACAATCAAACATCATTCATTCTCTGGAGACACACGGATCATACAGTGAGGTGACAAAGGTCATGGGATACCATCTAATATAATGTCAGACTTCCTTTTGTCTGGCATAGTGCAGCAACTCGATGTAGATGGAGTCAACAAGTAGCATGAAGCCCCCAGCAGAAATATTGAGCCATGCTGCCTCTACAGCCATTCATAATTGCAAAAGTGTTGCCGGTACAGGATGTTGTGCTCAAACTGACCTCTCAATTATTAAGTGTTCAATGGGATTCATGCTGGGAAATCTGGTTGGACAAATCATTTGCTTGAGTTGTCCATAATGTTCTACAAGCAAATCATGAACTAAAGTGGCCCAGTCGATAACATCATTGTTTGCAAACTTGAAGTCCATGAAAAACTGCAAATGATCTTCAAATAGCTGAACAAACCATTTTCAGTCAATGATCCATTCACCTGGCAGAGTGCCAGTTCATTTCATGTAACTGCAGACCACGCCATTGTCGAACCACCATCAGCTTGTACGTCACCTTGTTGACAGCTTGGGTCAATGGCTTTCTGGGGTCTGCACCACACTTGAAACCTATATCAGCTCTTACCAGCTGAAAGTGGGACTCATATGACCAGGCCACAGTTTTCCAGTCATCTAGGGTCCAATCGATAATGTCACAAGCCCAGTAGAGGCACTGCAAGTGATGTCGTGCTGTTAACAAAGGCACTAACAGTTGTTGTTTGCTGCCATAGCCCATCAATGCCAAATTTCATCACACTGTCAGAACACATTTGTTCATCATGTATCCCAGGTTGATTTTTGTGGTTAATTCACACAGTGTTCCTTGTCTGTTACCAACTATATGCAAGCGCCGCTGCTGTCAGTTAGTAAGAGTAGTACATTGGCCACTGCAGTGTCTGTGGAAAGAGGTACTGCCTGAATTGTGGTATTCTTGCCACACTCTTGACACTGTATCTCACAATATTGAATTTCCTAATTATTTCTGAAATAGAATGTCCCATGTGTCTAGTTTTGAGTACCATTCTGTGTTCAGAGTCTGTTAATTCCTGTTGTGCAGCCACAATCATGTCAGAAACCATTTCACATCAATCACCTGAATAAAAATGACAGCTCCATCAATGCACTGCCCTTTTATGTTGTGTTTGTAATACTACCACCATCTGTATATATTCATATTGGTATCCCATGATTTCATTGTAATTTGACCATGACTTCACTGTAATGGTTTGCAGACAATACCTAACAGCTAGGCAATTTTTGTTGTTGTTGTTGACAAAATGACGTTGTTATGGTCTTCAGTCCCAGCTTGGCATGCTAATATGCTAATCTAACCCAATGCTGCCACTACATCTCTGCATAATGACTGCAACTTACATCTATCTGAACGTGCTTACTGTATTTGAGCCTTGGACTCCCTGTACAGTTTTATCCCCTAAACTTCCCTCCATTTCCAGTACCAATATGACAGTTCCTGATGCCTCAGGATAAACCATTGTTATCACCTTCAAAATACTCACCTTTAAACATAATACAATTGGTGTATCCATTGTTGAAAATATTTTTTACATCCATATACAATGACCATTGAAAGCTCCTTTCTCATAGTTTTCCTGACAACTTCTATATCATCAAATCATCATCCTTTAAGGGACTGTAATCATAGCATCACCAATAATGATGTTAGTGAAGAAAATCTGGATCTGCTAGGAGCTACCTTCCCAGAATACAGCATCCTTCCACTCAGTGCTCTTTTCACCAGTTACTCACAACCTAAGGCACAAATTTGGCATCAATGCTCCTTTGCTCGCAAATCATCTGTAAAATTTGTTGAACAAAGCTTCAACACAAGTCTGTCAGAACATGAGGCACAAATTTGGCATCAGAGCTTTCTGTTGCCAAGGCACCTATTACATTTGCTGAACCAAGCTCCAAGACAAATCAATTAACTCTAGTATGTGTTCAGGGCCCTTTGTCAGTCCTCAGATACAAGTTTATGAATTTTCAAAACATTTTCATCTGTTTGGAAAGTTATGAGGTGTCCAAAATGAGGTGTGTCATCAGTTGAGATGTTGCCTTTTTTGAAGTGAGAAAACCAGTTGTACACTGGGCTTTTACCATAGCATCATACTGTTTTCAATGTCACAACAGTTTCTGACACATTTTTATCAGATAGACAGCACAATTTCACAGCCTTCCGCTGTTCAGTTACACACACCATGCCAAAATAACAAGGAGAGAGCAAAATAGCTGCAGCAAAAAATTCACAATATTTTTATTTATTTATTGCTTCCATGGGTCCAAGTGAGGCAAAGCTACATGGTTACAGAATACGTTAGAAGGTGGTTTACAGAACAGTGATTAGAAAATTTACTAACTCAAAATGGAAGAATTAAATGAAATGTGGGAGATTATACAAATGGTGATGAAAAGGTCTCAACTACTATAAGGAACTTCCGACTGGTGTGACATGTGGAAAAATTTCAAAATAGATTTGAATTCATGAGGTTCTAACAGTTCTGTCCTAAGAGTCCAATCAACAAGAAAAATATTAAAATGATATTGTCTAAGTTTACACATGTCTTTGTCAGAACTATCTGGTGGTTCAACCATTTTGGGTGACTACTGTATGATGATAAAACAAAGCTTGCATATTGCAGATTTTATGAACAGATGAAAAGTTAGTATCATTGACCACAAGTGAGTAAAATGGTTTACTGCACCTTTTAAAAAGAGAGAGTCCTTCATTCTCCAATCTCAGAGAAAGTGTGCCATGAAAATCTTGCATGTATAAACACAAAGAAAAGACCCATAGAAATATCACTGGTCAGATGCATTACAAAATGGACAGTCGAATGTTTTCCCACCTACAAATTTACTTAATGTAGTGTAATATACAGGGTGTCTCAAACCTTTTGTGTAAATTTGGAAAAGGTGATAGTGGGTCCACTACCGATTATATTGAGACAGGAAACTGGTAGTAGGAAATGCATATTTATTGTTTCATGGACATACACAGCCAACCCTGCATAACAAAAATGTAGCTCATAGCAGTTGTTGAAAGTGATGACCACCAGTCCCAATGCATGTATTGGAATGGCACTCACAGTTCTGAAACACTATTGCAAAGATCCCAGATGTCTGTTGTACACTGGATTAGGCAGTGGGTGATAAGCATCATACATACCTGACCGCTAGACAGAGAACCGTACACAACTTAGCTCAAGGTACATGTGTCACATGATGACCACATGCATGGTACTGATACATTAATCTATGCCATACAAACACCACTGTCTGTAGTACCAATTGTCCATTGCATCAGACAGCTTGTGATGTATCCATAGTGAGGCACGTTACTGTGTAAAGTGCATGATGTGCAGCCAAAGATGGAGCATTACTTGTCAATGGAGTTGGCAGATATCCATTTCATGTATGATGTGGCAGGATGTAGTGCCTGTAAAGCAACACAAACGTACAGAGAACACTTTCCCAACAGGAATCATCCTAACTGGGAGAAATTTATCTATATGGATACCAACTTATGAGAAATGAGGTCATTCATGCCAAAGACATGCCTGGGCATTAGACTCTGAGAAGATGGTGTTGGATCATGTGGCTGTCCACTCAGCAATAAGCACCCATCAAATTGCTCTAGAAATTCATAATGGAATGGATGCAGTATGGAGAGTACAGATGGAGCAGGTATGACACCATGTCATAAAGAACATGTGCAAGCACTGGGACCAATGTATTTTGAGCCCTGCATCCACCTCTGTTGATGGATTATGTACCACACTGCTGAAGTGTCGAACTTTATACAGATTGTATTGATCACAGATGAGGACTCATTCATCCATGATGGTGTTTCCAGCATCTGCAACAGCCATATCTAGAGTAATGACAATCATGATGCCACCCACACAGGTGGCCACCAGCAATGATTCAGTCAACATATGGATAGGCATTGCCCAAGATCATTTTATAGAGCCTTATTTGCTGCCTCTCTGTCTGACTGGTCCACGTAACTTGGTGATCCTGCAAAATGTGAAGCCACAGGTCATGCAGCTGTATCCCTAGTTGTTGACAAAGGTGTGGTTTCAGCATGACTGTGCACCAGCCCGCTTCAATATTAATGTCCACAAGCAGCTGAATGACACATACCCTCATCATTGGATTAGAAAGGGAGGTCCTGTCCCAGGGCCAGAGTGATCACTGGATCTAACATCTCTGGACTTTTTCTTCTAGTATTATGTCATGGCATTAGTGTATGAAACCTCCGTAGAAACAGATAAAGACCTGCTTGCTAGGGCCTAAGTTGCCTGTCTCCCGGAACAACAGACACCAGAGATCTTTGAGAGAGCTAAGCAGAACTTCATGTGCCACTGCCACGCATGCATTGAGTTGCCAATTTGAACACTTACTATGACCTATGTTTTTGTTATGCACTACATGGTGTGTATGTCCACAACACAATAAATATACATTTTTGACCAAGCTCAATATAATTAGTTGTAGACCCACTATCGTCTGTTTCAGTTTGACCAAAATATTTCAGACGTCCACCAAAATTACCTGTGACTGTGTTAGTGCAGTATGGTAGTGAAAAAACAGTGCAGGGAATTCATTTATTTCATAGTGGATATAGTGAGGCATGATCTCATACACAATCAAAAAAAACTGTAAATACATCAGCCTTCTAACTGATAGTTCCACTGATTGATTTGCAGTCAGTCATGCAAATCTGTGTTACATACATGGATGCAAATGACAACCTCATAAAGGAGGACATTTTAGGTATAATAGAACTTCCAGACTCGCTCTCCTCTGGTTATTTCACAGGTTTAACATATTATTTAGACAAGACCATTGGCCCCTCTGAGTACTGAGAAAAATATTGTATTATAGCATTAGGTATAGCATAGCTGAAAATATGGTCGGGAACAAATCAGAATTAGCTGTGCAATTAACAGCTCTTTGCTTCAAACTTATAGGCCTAAGCATTCACTGTCTTGCACACTGCTTGCAGTTGGTTGTGTTAAATGCTTGTAGGGAATGTGAACACCTCTAAACATTTGACTCACTAGTTAGAAATATCTTGAAATCCTACTATGGATCAACAGAAAGACTTCAGATATTAAGAGAAACGGCACACCTTGTAGCAAAAGAAAATTGAAAATTCAGTGATATTCACACTGTTGGACGGTTATCCAGCTAAAAGAGTGCAATTCTAGCTCTTGTGCAATCATGGGAAGCTGCTTTAACTTACCTTGAACGGGTAGCCCTTGGAAGTGATAATGACACTGCTAAAGCTATGGTTTTTTTTTGGAAAAGTCTAAGCAATTTAAATTTGTTAGGCTTCTCTATTTCCTCATGCACTTCTATCATAAATTGGATCCAGTAAGTGTGGCACTACAAAATAAGTAACTCCTTATTTCGTCACTGAAAATGAAAAGTGAACACTGCGGCTCAGTTTTGGAGGACCTGCACTACAAAGTGTATAAGATATTTTGGGCATCGTATCCATAACAGGATTGGATTGGATTGTTTGGGGGAAGAGACCAAACAGCAAGATTATCAGTCTCATCAGATTAGGGAAGGATGGTGAAGGAAGTCAGCCGTGACCTTTCAAAGGAACCATCCCAGCATTTGCTGGAGCGATTTAGGGAAATCACATAAAACCTAAATGGGTAGCCAGACACAGAATTGAACTATCATCCTCCCAAATGCGAGTCCAGAGTGATAACCACAGCGCCACCTCGCTCAGTCCCACCTCACTCAGTCCAAGAACATGAAAAACTGATGACAGTCAAGTGACAAACATTCAAACTAGGGGGCAAGAGTACCAGACAATAAGAGGTATCTTAATAAAAAATGCAAAAGGTAAGCATCACCGAATGGTTGCAATCAGTCTCGTCAGATATTAAATCTCTGCATGTTTTTGACATCTTGGTCTGGCCTCACAAAGACAAAATTCAATTTGGAAATAAAAAAAATCTCTTTACATATTTGAATCCAAGGGGTCAACAGAAGTGTCTGATCCCACGCGTCGGCTTTGACCCGTGATGTAAGGGTGTACCCGTGATGTAAGGGTGTTGTCATGTGTGACGTCATGATGGCGCGGAGTTTGGTTTGTGAGTGTGGCGTGTTTGTAGATGATGTCGTGTTGTGGTTTGTTGTGCTCTCTGGTGGTACGTTCAGGGTTTTCATTTGTGTGGTGTAATGGGCTCAGTTTGATTTTGCTCATTATCCAGAATTGTTCGAGTGTCGGCTGTGTTTGTAGTGGTATTCATTTCAGTGAGTTAACGATTTTGTGTGAAGGTTAATTTAGTGTTGTTCGCTGTACATCATGTGGTAATTTTAGTAAAATTAATCGGTTGTTGTTTTCGTTCAGGAATGGATATGCCAGATAAAATTAACAGCGCGCAGGTCAAGGGAAGTGTTCGATCCCAATGTGTGGCTGTGTATGTTGATATTGGTATCGGGAGATGTTTTTGAGCTATATAGTCCAAGGGAAGTGTTTGATCCTAATTTATGGGATCGGGAGCTGCTGTTGAACTATATAGGTCAAGGGATGTGTCCGATTCCAGATGATATTGTGTTTAGTGGTATTTGGGGAGTTTTATGATGTCAGTTTTTCGTCATTTTGTATGGTGATGGGTGTCTAAATTTGTTTATATTTAGTTTGCCCCCACCCAAAAACACCCCATTTCCCGTGCTTGTCCCATTAGTGTCATTAGGCTTTTTGTGGAAAGTGTGTGTGTTTGTTTTTCGATGTATTTTCATCCTCATAATGTGTACGTACCAACTTTATATGCACCATATTGGAATCGTGGCTAATGGTCGTTTCCGCCATATTTATGACGTCATAGGTCAAGGCAGACTAGCGGGACGGCCACTTCCGTATTTCCAATCAAAGTTTCTTTGATGAGAAAGTGGATGCTCTGTTAGCACAGTGGACAAAATACAAACGGTTGTTTCTCTCACTGACACTGAATAAGATACTTCAGAAGATTAACAACGAAAATTTTTCTACAAGATTCGCCAGTCTGTTTCAGGTTTTCATTTTGTGCTGCTGAAGCGGGGACGTGTTGTATCTCCACTTACAGTCTCTCATGTGCAGTGAACCGGCTTTATCGCCGCGCCCACGCACTATGCTCATGGGATAGAGAGGCTTTCTAGCAATAAACGAGTAAAGCGGTTTCTGGACAGGACACATTTATTTTTCCTACCGTTACAAAATGACAAATGATATACTTCGCTAATGTCCGTCTATACAGGCGCGTTGCACTGGCGGCACGGCTCGGTCACCGATCCCGGAGGGTGTACACTCCAGTGACGAACCGTGGCGCGACCGGAGGCGCCGTAACGTCCGCGAAGAAGCGAAAGACAATTTAACGGCGACTGCGTTTAAACCGCGCATACGCGTTTACGGCGGAGTCGCGTTGACTCGACGCACGTGGTCCGCGGTGGAAAAACTGGGAAGACGTGTGTCGCGTCGCGTCGACTAGCTCGCACTGTCCCTGCTTTGTTCCTGTGCGGTCCGGTGTGCGACGCACTGTTGCCGAAATTCTGCGTAACGGTACAGCTGCCCCTACTTGTGTCGGCAGTGCCGTAGTTCAGCCCTTCGTGCGTTGGACGGTGCTGCCGCCACACAGATCCCCCCTTGGAGAGCGGAGCTCCATAGCTGCGAAAACGCGGCGATCGTTCGGTGGCGCGCGTGTGTTTAAAGTCTGCGCGCTGCGTGATGGCAGTGCGGCAGCTTTGGTGGGGGACGGTTGACTCGACGCACGTTGTCCGTGGCGGAAAAACTGGGAAGACGTGTGTCGCGTCGCGTCGACTAGCTCGCACTGTCCCTGCTTTGTTCCTGTGCGGTCCGGTGTGCGACGCACCGTTGCCGAAATTCTGCGTAACGGTACAGCTGCCCCTACTTGTGTCGGCAGTGCCGTAGTTCAGCCCTTCGTGCGTTGGACGGTGCTGCCGCCACACAGATCCCCCCTTGGAGAGCGGAGCTCCATAGCTGCGAAAACGCGGCGATCGTTCGGTGGCGCGCGTGTGTTTAAAGTCTGCGCGCTGCGTGATGGCAGTGCGGCAGCTTTGGTGGGGGACGGTCGGCGTCGTGACGTCAGCGCGCCGGACCGGCGAGCGTGCGGTGGGCGTGTCCTCGCGCTGGCGGCTAGTGGCAGCGGCAGCAGGCACTGGCTGCGACTGTGCGTAGCGATGCGCGTGAAGGCGCGCGTTGCAGGTCCTTGGTGGAGACGTCTCGAAGGCGCTTGCGCGAGTGCGGTACCGTCGGAACTCGAACGCGGGTCCGGGAACTGCTACGGACAAGCCGGGCGGTGTGGAGCGCGATGTCCGGAGCTCGACGGAGAAGTGAATGCGGTAAGCTGGCGCGGATGCCGATACGGACTCAACGCCCGACGCGGCGGAGGCAACGACGCGAACGCGGGTCCAGGAACTGTGACGAACGCGGAGACGGTGTCCGGGGCTCGACTGGAGTTACCGGCCGAAGGCACTTGCAGCTGGAGGTCGCGTCTCTACAGCGGACGGCGGCTCGTGGGCGCCGAATTCTGACGGCGTTCGGCGGCCCGGGCGCGTGATTGCCGGTTTGGGTGTTGTGGCGCGCTCGCGACGCAGCACGGCCGTTTGAATTGGACGCGGCGGCCGGCGCGCGTGACGTAGTCCGCTGGCGGCTGTGGTGGGGGCGACCGGTGCGCCTGTGGTGGGCGCGGTCTGGGCGGCCGTACCAGCTGCCTGGGCGTGGTGGTAGGAGGCGCACGTGGCGGCGCGATGACAGCAGGCTGCAGCTGTGCGTCACCGGCGGCTCCGGGTGCGGGTTCCGTCTGACCGCTGGCAGAGGGAGTGTCGTCCGTGAGCAGATCTTCTGCCGGGTCGAAAAAATGCGTGGCTGATGGAGCGGGCAAGACGTAGGCTGGTTTGACGCGGTCGACTGACACTGTCGACGGCTTTCCGTTGCACTCGAGGACCAGCGTTTTGTCTCCTCGGGCGATCACACGGTGCGGTCCACTGTAGGGCGGTCGGAGAGGTGGTCGTACTGCGTCGGTACGCAACATGACGTGCGTGCAGCACTGCAGGTCGGCGTGGACGAATATCTTCCCGGTGCCGTGCCGCATCGGTGTGTGTGCTCGGAGGCCGGCCATGTGACTGCGCAGACGTTCTGCCAGAGTGGGTGCCACGGCGTCGCGTGGGAGTCTTATATCTTCGACAAAATCGCCCGGGATTGTCAAAGATTGCCCGTAAACGAGGTCGGCAGGTGACGCGCCGATCTCCTCCTTCGGCGTGACTCGCAGGCCGAGCAGCACCAGTGGAAGCGCCTCTGGCCATGAGGTGTCGTGGCAGGTTAGAATGGCTTTGAGAGTCCTGTGGAACCGTTCGACCATGCCATTCGACGCCGGATGGTAGCTGGTTGTCCTGTGTAACTGGGTGCCACACAGTCTGGCGACGTGCGTGAACAACGCGCATACAAACTGGCGGCCGCGATCAGTTGTCACGTGACTGGGACATCCGAAGCGTGCCACCCAGGTGTCGACGAATGCGGTGGCGACGGTCTCGGCTGTGACGTCCTCGACGGGCGTTGCTTCCGGCCAGCGAGTGAAGCGGTCCACCATAGTTAAGAGGTACCGCTTGCCTTGTGAGAGAGGAAGCGGGCCGACGAGGTCCACGTGAACGTGCGCAAACCGGCGTGTCGCGTCCGGGAAGGTGCCCACGGGTGCGTGGGTGTGCCTCCCGACTTTGGCGCGCTGACATGCGGTGCAAGTGCGCGCCCATTCGCGACAGTCCTTCCGAAGCCCGGGCCAGACGAAACGCGCAGCCACGAGCGTCGCAGTGGTGTTGGTGCCGGGGTGTGACAGTCCGTGGACACGGTCGAAGGCACTGCGCCGGAATTTCTCCGGGAGGAACGGTCGGTGCGTGCCGGTCGAGGTGTCACACCAAATCTTCCGTGCGGAGCCGGGGACAGGCACCAGCTCCAGTTGCAGGCCGCTGGAAGTGTTGTGACGGAAGCGTTGCAGTTCTTCGTCACTCTCCTGTACTTGGGCCACGTCCTCAAAGTTCACAGGGGGTGAAATAACGGCACACGCTCGGGACAAACAGTCGGCGACGATATTGTCTATCCCCGAAATGTGTCGAATGTCAGTCGTGAATTGCGACACGTATTCTAACTGCTGGAGTTGGCGCGGTGAACACTTAGTGTGGTTGTTCTCGAACGCGTGTGTAATGGGTTTGTGATCGGTGAAAATGACGAATTGTCCGGCTTCTATGGACGGTCGGAAGTATTTCACCGCCGCGTACACCGCAAGCAACTCTCGGTCATAAGCGCTCCAAGCACGTTGCGAATCGGAAAGCTTTTTAGAGAAAAAACCGGGAGGCTGCCAACTCCCGCCGACGCGCTGTTGTAACGCCGCGCCGATGGCGGCCTGGCTGGCGTCCACGACTACCGCTAAGTCCGCGTCATGAACCGGGTGCGCGAGCAGCGTCGCTTCCACGAGATTCCTTTTTGAGTCCGTGAAGCTGTGCTCCATTGCGTCTGTCCAATTCACGAGGGTCTTTCCTTTGGAGGTAGGACCTTGTAACGCCTTAGTCAGTGGCTCTTGCACGGCTGCGGCGTTGGGCAGGTGTCGTCGATAAAAGTTCAACATGCCGAGGTAACGTCTTAATTCTTTGTGCGTCTGCGGACGCGGCATGTTCTGTATTGCCTTCACTTTCTCCGGTAGCGGTGTCGATCCGGTGGGCGTAATTAAATGGCCGAGGAACTCAATTTCCGTCACGCCGAACTCGCATTTAACGGGGTTAATGACGATGTCGGCTTGACTCAGGCGCTGAAAGATGGTCGTTAAGTGGCGGCGGTGGAGTTCGGGCGACTTGGAATACACCAAGATGTCGTCGAGGTACGCGAAGCAAAATGGCAAGCCTCGCAAGACGCCGTCCAGGAACCGCTGCCAAGTCTGGGCAGCATTCCGAAGACCGAATGTCATAAACATGCTTTCGAAAAGCCCAAAGGGCGTTACGATGGCCGTTTTTTCGACGTCTTCGGGCGCCACCGGAATTTGGGTGTACACCTTTGCGCAGTCAATCTTGCTGAACACCGCGCAGCCCGCCAAGGCGTAGCTGAAGTCTTGAAGGTGTGGGACTGGGTATCGGTCCGGCACCGTTCGCGAATTAAGGGCGCGATAGTCCCCACACGGGCGCCACGAATTGTCTTTTTTGGGCACTAAATGCAACGCCGATGACCATGGGCTGCTCGATGGTCGCACGATGCCTTGCCGCAGTATGGCCTCGAACTCTGCCTTTGCTGCTGCGAGTCTGTCTGGCGCGAGTCGACGTGGGCGACACGATGTGGGGGGTCCGGGTATGGTTATTATGTGGTGCACCGTCGAATGTTTGATGTCTCTCGGTGCACCGGCTGGGCGGGTGAGGTCGGGGAATTGCTCAAGAATGTCAGCGTACGGTCCGGGGCACTTCACGGGTTTAACGCTGTAGTATGCGGCCTGCCGGCGCTGTCCCGCTATCTTTAAATTAGTTGTGGCATCGATGAGCTGGCCGTTTGCGATGTCGGCTAGTAGCCCGTAGTGGCCGAGAAAGTTTGCGCCCAGAATCGGCTCATTGACGTCGGCCACGGTAAAAGTCCACGAGAACGTGCGCCGTAGGCCTAGGTCTATATTGCAGCTGTGTGTGCCGTAAGTTTTAATAGCGGAATTGTTCGCCGCTGTAAGGCAGAGTGCCTCGGCCCGCCTGCGGTCTCGTAACATAGAACGGGGGAATATCGAGAGGTCCGAACCCGTGTCGACGAGGTACCTCACGCCTGCCCCCCGTTCCGCAACAAACAGACGCTTCGAAATCATATTGCAGCTGGGTGCGCCTAGGTCCGGTCGCAGCTGGCGTTTGGGTGCGAGCAAGGAGCGCGGCACCTGGTTGCTTCGTTGCCGAAGCGGGCGTGGTACCAGCAGTAGCCGCTTTGTGCGTGCTGTGACGTCGGCGGGGTACCGTTGGAGCGGCTGTTGCTGCGTTGCCGGCTGCGTGAGCCGCACCGCCTGTCGCCCGGTCTGCTGCCGCTGCGGCGCGTGCTGCCCTCTTGCTGCGAGCGCGCCAACCGGTTGACTTGCGTCGAGAGCGCTGCCACCTGTGTGGTCAAGTGTTGCACTAGCTGGTGCAGGTCGGCATCCTGTGCGGGTGCGGGAGGCGCTGGCCGCCACGGAGGTGGGGGGACGGAGTCGTTAACTGCCGCAGCCGCGGTGCTAGGCGCCGTTGTCAGCGCGTCGTGCACCCTGTCGGCCAAGTTAGCGACGGCGTCCAGCTGCATCTCCGTCTGTGCGGCTATCACTGCCTGCACCTGAGCTGAGAGGCTGCGCACCCAGATGGTGCGTAACAGCGAATCTGGCACCATGTCGGACTGCGCGAGGCTCCGCAAGTGGCGCAGGAACTGCGAGGGCCTCCGATCGCCGCATTCCTCTTGCCGCAGCAGTTGGTGCACCCGCTGTTCCTCTGACGACGCAATCCGCCGGATCAGCTCTTCCTTGAGCCGTTTGTAGCTTGACTGCGTCGGCGGGGCGGTGATTATATCGCGCACTTCGGACGCATAGTTCTGGTCCAGCTGGCTCACCACGTGCCCAAATTTCTCCAGGTCGCAGGTCACGTGGTTGCTCATAAATACCCCCTCAACCTGGCTGAACCACATTACAGGGTCGCGCGGCCAAAAGGGAGGCAGCCTGATCAATGCCCGTCCAGCGCTTGTCGGCATTCCGGCGGTCGTAGGAGGCGTCGGTGTGGCGGGGATTTGCGCGCCAACATTGTCCTGAGCTGTCTGTGGCTGCGCGGCGTCCGCGCGTGTAGTCCGTGCCTGTAGCTCACTCTCTAGCCTCGTGTTGCGTGCGAGCAGTTCTTCGACGGTCTTTCGCAACTCCTCTAGTGTCGCCATCTTAGTTCAGAGTCGAATCCTCGTACAAGGGGAAACTACACAGTGAAAATAACACAAGGGAAACACACGGAAAAAAAATAGCACTAAGCAGTCTGCGATCAAAACATACGCGCACAAAAACAATACAAAAAAAAATTGTTAAAAAAAAAAAAATTTACTACGGAGCACTGTTTGGCGCGGGCGAATACGAGCAAGCCTACTCGCGGTTCCACGTCTCTCGTACCGGCGAACGTTCGTCACCAAGTGTTTTTTTTTTTTTTTTTAGCCTCAGATCACGTCGGGGTCACCAGTGAAGCGGGGACGTGTTGTATCTCCACTTACAGTCTCTCATGTGCAGTGAACCGGCTTTATCGCCGCGCCCACGCACTATGCTCATGGGATAGAGAGGCTTTCTAGCAATAAACGAGTAAAGCGGTTTCTGGACAGGACACATTTATTTTTCCTACCGTTACAAAATGACAAATAATATACCTCGCTAATGTCCGTCTATACAGGCGCGTTGCACTGGCGGCACGGCTCGGTCACCGATCCCGGAGGGTGTACACTCCAGTGACGAACCGTGGCGCGACCGGAGGCGCCGTAACGTCCGCGAAGAAGCGAAAGACAATTTAACGGCGACTGCGTTTAAACCGCGCATACGCGTTTACGGCGGAGTCGCGTTGACTCGACGCACGTGGTCCGCGGTGGAAAAACTGGGAAGACGTGTGTCGCGTCGCGTCGACTAACTCGCACTGTCCCTGCTTTGTTCCTGTGCGGTCCGGTGTGCGACGCACTGTTGCCGAAATTCTGCGTAACGGTACAGCTGCCCCTACTTGTGTCGGCAGTGCCGTAGTTCAGCCCTTCGTGCGTTGGACGGTGCTGCCGCCACACTGCTCTACCAGTGAGCTCAGCTTTATGTATGAGGTTTCATCTGCCACAACAGATTAAGAACTGCACACAGGCACATATGACTATTTCATGGCAATGGACCTTCTCTGTCAGTGGTTGACTGAAGACCTACCATTGTTAAGTGGTACTTCTCCACAGAAGAACGATGTTACACAAACACGAAGTGCCAGACCACTAGGCTACGTTATCTGTTTCTGTTTGCAAATGCTTATGTTGAACTTTAGTATTCTATTAAACAATTTGATATGGTGTGATGTACAAAGATACTGTCTGAACAGTTTGTTTGTCAAATGAACCCATAAAGAGCAATAGACGGGGGAATATTTTTACGTACTCAGATAAATATATTGTGATGACCAAAGTTGTTAGGCTGGCAAGTCACTTTAGAGTTGAAATTTTGCACTCTGGTCTATGCTGCTGTTATTGGTCTTCTGGTTGGGTTATTTCTGGTGGACCTCATTTTTCACAGTCCTAGTACGTGAACACTTCTACGAACAACAGTACACTTGCTGTTGAAGTGTTGTAAAGCCACAGTTTACTTTTAACAATTTTATTATTGAGATGAATGACACCGTCCGATGTACGTGGGAATCTCTCAGAGAGATATAAACAATACTATCATCGCTGATTTATAAGTGAGTTTTGTTGTTGCTTGGAATGTTAATTATCTAGACTATTGTTCTTCGGACTATTGACCTCGTTAAGATTATCTTGAAATTACTGCAGCTATACAGATTGTGGCAGTGATATTTTTCACTGGTGCAAATTGATATCAAAAGTGCACGAGAATTTTTTTTTTGTCATGTGTTTTTTATCTTTGCCGTAAGACTATAGAGTCTCCTAGTTTTTGTTACTTCTCTGTTGTTGTTTTTTTAGTTTCTTCTCATTGTGAGTTTTTGCGAATAAATATTTTTTCATTAACTCATTACACCGGATGGCTATGCCATTATTTGTCATAGGCAAGTCACCTACAAGATATTTTGTATTGTATCAGAAGAAATAAAAGAGCTCATCTCAACTGATTAATAGGTAAGACTCGAAATTAATTATTCTTCTACAATTACATTCTCATAAATATTTGGAGTGTTCCAGACGTCTACGGTGAAGTTCACTTGGAGAGATGCTGGAGACATGGCGAACGACCATGCAATCACTTGACAATCCTTTACAGACTCAAGAACTCGCAATTAAAAAGCGTTAACAGCACTTTATCAAGATTTCGTCACTGTACATACTACACAAATGACAAGTTTAGCTAACAGTACATCACTTGAAAGCCAAGAGTACAAACCAAAATCTCATCCAAATCATATTCCAATACAACATATAATACCACAACAAATAAAATTAATATAACAATTGTTGCTCACAGTCAGGACATGAGAATCATCACAGAGCGACGAACTATATGACGTATTTTACAAATATTGTATGTGCAATTGTTATAAGCAAGTAATATTGGATTTATTTTTCATGTATGATTACTCGAGTACTATTGACAGAGCGGTGCACATAACAGGAAGCTGGAGAGCAAAGAATAGTACCGTGACAGCAGCGTACAATGCAACAGTCTACGAAAAGTAGGTGTACATTTTCATCTCTATCTCTGCTGACTTTTCTATGGTTGTTGTAGTGAAGAATTAGTAGTAGACAGGCACTTCCCTTTTTGTAAATCAGACGTTGTTAGTACCAAAGTTTATTTGTGTCAACTATGTGTACGATGTTCTCGCTACGTAGACGATATTAGATTTTTTCGTGTGCATTTGCATAACAGGCGAACACGTTTTTGCGGTATAGTATTGTTGAGGACCCAATTGCAATTAATTTAAGCAACATAAAATGTGTCATATGATCTGTGTAAGATGTTAATAATTTTATGGTCAGAACAAGACGAGCAAAGCATTCCACTTGCGAATGTGCAAGAGGTTGCTGGTCTGGTTACGTTACTGTTAGCGCGTACCCAACGAATGTCAACGGAATTCCAGAAAAGCCCAACAGCGCTAAGAACTGAATTGCAGAATAGTTGTACAGTGGTAAAAACTGAGTTTCAAACATGATTTTAAAAGTGTCACACTGAACTAAAAACCAAATTGTAGGCAACTGAAACTGCTGTGCAGAATCGAGTAGTAGAACTTGCAAACTGTACTCCACAGTGCAATTCAACAGATTTCTAATGCACAAACAAGTTTAGTCACTGAATTCGGTCAGTTCAGAGACCAACACAAGCAAATGGCAGGCGCATTTAATACTTAAAAATAGGAATTTGAAAATGTGAAATAGGCCAAGATGAGCTGTCGAATACTGGTGCTCCGCCGCCACAAGCAGTAGATAATGTGACTCGGGGTAAGCGTGGCATTATGAAAGCGTAACTCACGCAACAAACGGAATAATTTACAGACTTTTTACAGCAGTGGTTAGGTGAGCAAGACACACTGTGGTAAAGGTCAGGAATTTGCTACAAGTTTGTAAGCAGTGGTTGTGCACAGTGAATCCGTGAACGAAAAATCTAGTCCACACATAATGCAGCAAGCTTCTGGAACTAATTAACAGGTCCATATACAAACTTTACCACATAAAAGTGTAATGACAAATCATTTTAGTGATTACATGGCATTACATATGGAGGAGAAATTAATTAAATACTGACAGTGTCCATCTTATAATCCGGAAAAGAGGCTGTACATCCAGTTGTATTTAATAGATCATTTTTACTGAGAATTTTGACAGAAAACCAGAAGATTAGCTAAGCAGCAGAAACCTGCAATACGGATGCTGAGTTTCAACATGCATTTATTGCGAAATACTGGTCATCTTCAATAAAGCTCGCTACGCAGATACTTTTGAGAGGTATCATAATAAGACTAAGTATATGACAGAACCAGTATCTTCCAAAGATCACATTAGAATACTGACAGCAAAATTACCACAATAAATACAAACTACAAACAAACATGGACATACAAACTAAATTACAGCACGTCAGTGAAATCAATTTTGATGAGTTTTTGACTGCATTACGTGCTGTAGAGATGTAATGGAAGACATCAAAGCCAGAGGAAATAATGGCAATGCACATAATGGGTCAAATAGAAAGAATTATGGAAATGGACAAATGAATAGTTATCAGCAACATGCAATTGCTTGTGGAAACCAACAAACGAGTTCGTTCAACACAAGATTTAACAATGCCAGTAATCAAAGAAATGGAAATGGCAATCACCATGGATACAAGAACAAGAGATACGATAAACAGTTTAATCCCAGTTTCAACAATCAGCAGAATCCAGGACTGTCACACCAATTATTACTGACATTACAGAAGAACAAGCATCACCAAACCATAGGCAGCAGGAAAACTAGACACGACCAACTATAGGCAGTAATATTAAGACGATAAGGTACCGGTACATTAGGGATAAATTATTGCATGGTGGCAAACCTAGTAATTTTAAACCAAAAAGCATGCCAGAAGCAGCTATGAATGCGAACATTGTTGCATTCAATGATATAGCTATCTTAGACGAGGGCACAAGTGTAAACAATATCTCTATTCCTCTTATGAAGAGATTACATAAATGGGCAAATTTACCAGTCTTGTTCATGAGGAGCTGCAAAATACCTGCTGCTGTAAGTGGACGCTATTATTCAATTAAATTGCAAACCAGAATCAAAATATACTTTGGTAATTGAGCTGTAGGTAGCATGTGTGTACTGGAACCTAATCGTGTTGTGGACTTAATTTTGAGGCATGAATTACTGAGAGAGATGACTGCAATAATAGATTTTGTCTCCACTAAGCTAATGTTAGCTGTAGATGTTGTACCTCTGACAGTTAATCTGGTACAGAAGCAGGAGCTGCATGGGCACTAATGTCAAAGGACTGTGATAAAACTCATTACTGAGAGTAACAGCCCAATTATTAGTGATTCTAATCCAAGCAAATTAGAACAGATTAACACAAAAGTAACTGGATCTAATGCCCTAATGACTCAGTGAAACCATGAATTAAAACAATTATTACCGCATGATGCTATGCTGTTTGAAGAGAAACCAGGCATAATAAAATGATATGTGTATCTTTTATACGTGAGACCTCAAAACATGCTGTCACAGGTGTGGTAACCACAACCAACAGTGGGAACGTCTTGGGCTGGGGATCAGAGCCGCCAGGCGGTGTAGCATGCACCACCAGGTAAACACAGGACGAGTCGGATGACAGATCAAACCACTGACAACAACCGACCACGACCGACTATGAGTGACACAACAAGGAAGAGATAAACAACGGAGGCTTGTGGAAACCACAACACCAAACACAAATCCACTCGGAACCAGAGCCAGGCAAATGTCAACAACGAACAACGACCAGAACGCAGTACCGCCAAGATAGAAACGAAATCCAGAGCGAGTACCAGACTGGCTGGACTAGGTTTTTTTTTTTTTTTTTTTTTTTTTTTTTAAATCCTCCATCGGGACGGGCTGGCAGCAGCATATGCGCTGCTCTTCAGCCGAAAGACATAAAACAAACAATAGAAGACATTTAAAAATAAAAAGTAGAGAATATGGTGAACATAAATATAAAAAAGGGGGAACATCATGGAAGTCAATAGACAAAAAACAGGGTGACCATAAAATGGAGATAAAAAACTGTTTAAAAGTAGCACACACAAAAGCCACACACTGCGACAATTAAAAGAACACAAGGCACAGTATGACAGTATGACTGGACGGATGGCGTAGCACATAACAAACACTGACGGCGAACCTCAAGGCAGTACACAATTAAAATCACACCTCTTGACGCACAGGAGAAACGGCACTAAACACAACACTGATGTGGCACACTGACGATGATCAAAACAGAGGATCTGCCAGGCGCAAGGAGATGAGGGAGACCGGAAGAAGGGAGGGAGGGGAAGAGATGAGTGGGGAGCGTGATGAAGAGGGCCAGGTAGGGAGGGATGTGGGAAGGAAAGAGGCAAGTATGGGGTGCAGGGTCTCAGGGGAGGGGGGGGGGGGGGAAGGAGGAAAATCCGCTCTGGGAGAAGGAGGGAAGAGGAAAAAAGGGGGCCGTGGGGGGGGGGGGGGGGAGCGGGGGGGACAAGGCCAGGTTATAGTTGGAAGGAAGGGTAGATGTCACGGCGAAGTTCGTCATCCGGGAGGGGGAGGCGTTGGAAATTGCCCTGATGAAGGAGATGGAGGGTGTGGAGGTGGAGAGAGGGAGGGATACAGCGATAGAGGTGCGGCAACGGGCGGGGAGTGGAGAGGAAGGAGGAAACTAGAGGGTGGGGGGGATCAAGCCTGCGGACAATGTAAAGGATGCAGAGATGTTGGAGGAACAGGAGGAGGTGGGGGAAGGGGATCAGTTCATACAGGAGCCATGTGGGGGAAGGAAGGCGGATACGGAAGGCAAGGCGGAGCGCATGGCGTTCAAGGATTTGGAGGGCCTTGTAAAAGTGGGTGGGGGCGGAGATCCAGGCAACGCTGACATAACAGAGGATAGGATGGATGAGGGATTTGTAGGTGTGGAGGATGGTAGAAGGATGCAATCCCCATGTCCGGCCAGACGGGAGTTTCAGAAGGCGGAGGCGGGAATGGGCTTTCTGCTGGACGGTCTGGAGATGAGGGGTCCAGGTGAGGTGTCGGTCGAGGGTGAGGCCAAGGTATTTCAGGGTGGGGGTGAGCTGGATGGGACGACCATAAAGGGTGAGGTAGAAATCATGGAAGCGAAAGGAGCGAGTGGTGCGGCCTATGATGATTGCCTGGGTTTTGGAGGGGTTGAGACGGAGGAACCACTGGTTACACCAAGTGGTGAACTGGTTAAGGTGGGTTTGGAGGGTATGTTGAGACCGTTGAAGGGTAGGATAGAGAGCCAGGAAGGCGGTGTCATCAGCATACTGGAGAAGGTGGACTGCTGGACTAGGGCAGAGCGGGTCCCTATATACGAAACCGGAGAGAGCGGCTATTGGCCGCTGTTTGCACGTGGTTTAGCGGTGGCGCCATTACTGTGTGAGAGCCACTGCGCGGAATAGCCACCACAGAGGCGGAGCCCTCTATGGGCTGACCACGTCCATTTCTTCTGCC
Source organism: Schistocerca cancellata (assembly GCF_023864275.1). Classification (NCBI taxonomy): domain Eukaryota; kingdom Metazoa; phylum Arthropoda; class Insecta; order Orthoptera; family Acrididae; genus Schistocerca; species Schistocerca cancellata. The sequence continues at coordinate 513,764,914 of NC_064634.1, forward strand.
GCGTGTTCGACTTCTGCGGCGGAAGGTACCAGAACAGGTATTACTCCATTCCCTGGGCAATAAGATCTGCCAAATGAAAGATAAATAAATTGAATGCTTTGCCGGCACATTATTGAGCCATCCAGTAGTCATTATTGTAGTCAGTTACACGCAGTACCCACATCAGATGGGAGTGTTCACTTGGTTCTGGATGCCAAAGAAAAAAATTAAATTATTCTTCCAGTAAGAACACAACCTCCTAATACAGAGGAATTAATCCAAAAATTTCCTGGTGTCAAGATTTTTTCCACACTAGATTTAAGATACTCGTTTTTGCAAATCCTATTAGACATGGAATCACGAAAGTATACTGCCTTTCATTACTTGAGGTGGTTACTAATTTACTGTACTACCATTCAGTCTTAATGTGAGCTTGGGTGTATTCATTTCTGCACCAAATACTGTCTTAGGATAAGAACTATATGATTCAGTCACACCATTTGTGGATGACATGTTAATTGCAACACTATTTGGGAGTAACATGAACAGATTTTAAGACGAATGCTGCAGAATTTCCAACTATCAGGGGTGACTGCCAACCTCAAGAAATCAAAATTTGCACTAACTGATAATCAGCTTCCTAGGACATCTAATTTCATCATATAGGATTTTACATACCTAAACGATTAGTGCAATAGAACCCAATTAAAAGTATTCTTAGGAGTAGATCCATTTAGCTTCATTTCATACTAAATCAGGTCTTAAATTCAGAAGCTTTGTCATCTTTATTAAAGGAGAATGTGTCTTGGAAATGGACTCATGAGTGCAAGATAGAATTTTACAACACTGTAACTATCTTGCATCATCCAGACATGACATTGGATTTTCAGTAGATGACAGATGCATCATCAAATGGATAAGGAACTTGCCTATTTCAGATCCAGTTAGTTGATGGCATACATACCTTTTGTGCCATATGTTTTGCAAGTCAAATGCTAACTAACTGTGAACAAGCTTATACAACCACAGAATTGGAAACATTGGCAGTTATATGGGTACTGCGAAAATTTCACTATTATCTAGCAGGAGCATATACTAGAGTATATTGTGATAACCAGGCTCTAAGCGATATGAATAATTGCAGGCTTTTATGTTCTCAATTTTCTAGATGAATGTTTATTCTACAATAATACCATTCTGAAATTATGTATGTCCATGGTGGCAAGAACATTATCGCAGATGCCCTATGAAGACTACCAGAAGGACTAACCAGAGCTATGGAAATATAAGACCAAACAACAGAATTTGAAGTTTTGCTAATGAAGGATATGGAAAATTGAAGAGTGTACCTAGTATTAGAAGGAACATGGTACAACTACAATGAACAGATCCTTGTTGGAATCATGTCATTCAGAAGGTCCAGGCAGAAAATTCACCAAGGGCAAATGAGCTGTATCAATTGCATGATAATGTCTTATTCCACAGGGGAAATCCTCAGTCAAACAATTGGTGTGTTTGCACTCTACAAGACTACGTTCAAAAATTAAAAATGGCATAAACATATAGTTTGGGAGCATTTTGGAGTATATAGGTCCCTATGGAGTATATAGATCCCCAGAAGAGACTGGAAGATATTGCCATCTTTCCAATCTAAGATGAATTGTGCCAAGTATGATAAAGAAGCATCAAATATGTCAAAAGGCAAAACCGTCAAACAATGGCGCCAGAGGAACATTCCATCCAATCATTACTGAAGATACCACTACGTGTTGTGAGTGTGGATGTAATGGGACCCCTGCCTCTTGCTAGAGGAAATGTCTAACACATTGCTGGATTATATGATCTATTCACTGTTGTTGTTGTTGTGGTCTTCAGTCCTGAGACTGGTTTGATGCAGCTCTCCATGCATCTATTCACTAAATATGTAAAATTATATTCAATCAAGGCATATACTGTGCATCCATTATCCACAGACTATTTACAAATTGTGTTCTGCTTATTGGAAACCCCTGTGTTTTGTTGTCTGACAATGCAGCCAGTTTTATGGGACACAGATGGAGAAGATATTTGCGAGACAACGGGATTAGACAAATTTTTATGTCCAGATTCCACTTGTAAAGTAACCCAATTGAGAGATTATTTTGTGAAGTAAGTAGATTTATTGGAACACATTGTCACCATGAACAGACATTGCGGGTAGATTATCTACAGCAGTTTGAAGAAATTTACAACAATTTAGTGTATTCATCAACTGAGTCTGCACCGACAGAACTTACGTTCAAAAATTAAAATGGCATAAACATATAGTTTGGGAGCATTCTGGAGAGAGAGAGAGAGAGAACAATGAGTGGTTGTATTATTTACCCAAGGTACATGCTTTAGAAGAATTTTAGGAGGCCAAGATTCTTCGAACATTAGCCACAATGAAGAGAAAAGCTCAACAGAAGAAAAATTATAATGAGCAACAACTGAGGAGGCACAGACATTCTTTTATTATTAAGTGATTAGTGATAACTTCACACTCTCAATGAAAATGACGCTAGTCATTTATTCCCACATAGTGCTCACACGGATATACACACTTCCTTAAAGATGAGAGACTTTAAGATTAGTGGTGTCTCTCTATTGCTAATCTATGCAGATTCATGAAGTGTCTTTTCGACTACTTTGGGCTTTTTTGTTTAGGAAACCCATCCCCATGAGATGTCTCAGGACAGATGGATATGAAAGTGTACATAATAAAGTACAACTGCATTTCATTTAATAAGGTACAACTGCATCTCATTCAAGAACATGCATGAACAGAAATAACAGTGGGACTATCTGTTTTCTAAGGGCACTCAGCCACTGTGTTTTCAGGGAACAGTTCTGTGACTCGTTTTCCTTTGCAATGACTATCAGAGACACATAATTATGTGTGCAAATCATGTGCAGTGATTAATGCTATATTTTATTGAAACTGGTGTTTCTACATGACTTCTCAACTGTAATTTTGTGGACATTGTGCTGCCACATTATGTAATGTGATCCATCATGAATGCTCAATTAGCATCTTGGATTGTGATTGAATCTAGTTGCATGAACTCCTATGAACAGTCATGCTGCAATAGAACATTACAGTCCTACAAATGGTGTACCATAAGCATTAATTAAAACTGCGATAAAACATTCAGTGTTGTTAAAAAAATATTCGAAGCAACTGTGTGATCTGAAGTTTTTGCTGATTTATGCGGAACAGATAATATACAGCGACTGTGTTGTCAGTTATTAAATTTCCAGATATATAAACTCTGAATCTGAATTTCTAAGGACCACAGATTCACTGTGTGGGAATGGACTATCTATAAGAACTCTTCCATTTCTTGCAGGCATAGAAATTGACTTTTCAAATATTTTAATGCTCTATTATGATTGTTCCATGTTCTAACCTTGAGCTGATTCCTTTACTAACCGAAAGGAAGATTAAGATACAAGATTAAGATCCATGTCCAACACCCATCATGAAGTGGTCATTCTGTGATTCTGGTCACCTTTCCCATGAACTTCATCGTTACCTACCATCTACACACAAAGACAACACAAGAAGATTGTGAACTCTGTGCTATATGAGACAGGTGTCTAACAAATGAGAGAGAGAGACATGGAAAAGTTTAGTGTAATCTAGTCATCAAACATGATTTATGTGTAGAGAGATCTAGACTCATTCATGTATTGTTGATATATAGCGACACATTCATCGTAATTCTCAGCACTGAAGGCCTTGATACAGTTTTCCCTCATTTTTACAATCATCCATGCTTGAATGAGGAATGTTGAGAACTGTAAAGAAACTAAGTGAACATTAGACAACACTAGAACCTACATCAGCACCAGTAAATATAGATGTAGATGAAACTACAGGGCTATTACAAATGATTGAAGCGATTTCATAAATTCACTGTAGCTCCATTCATTGACATATGGTCATGACACACTACAGATACGTAGAAAAACTCATAAAGTTTTATTTGGCTGAAGCCGCACTTCATGTTTCTGCCGCCAGAGTGCTCGAGAGTGCAGTGAGACAAAATGGCGACAGGAGCCGAGAAAGCGTATGTCGTGCTTGAAATGCACTCACATCAGACAGTCATAACAGTGCAACGACACTTCAGAACAAAGTTCAACAAAGATCCACCAACTGCTAACTCCATTTGGCGATGGTATGCGCAGTTTAAAGCTTCTGAATGCCTCTGTAAGGGGAAATCAACGGGTTGGTCTGCAGTGAGCGAAGAAACGGTTGAACGCGTGCGGGCAAGTTTCACGCGTAGCCCGTGGAAGTCGACGAATAAAGCAAGCATGGAGCTAAATGTACCACAGCCGACGGTTTGGTAAATCTTACAGAAAAGGCTAAAGCAGTAGCCTTACCGTTTACAATTGCTACAAACCAATGGATCGGTCGTGGTGGAGATCATGATCAGCAATTCATTTCATGGCCTCCACACTCTCCCGACTTAACCCCATGCGATTTCTTTCTGTGGGGTTATGTGAAAGATTCAGTGTTTAAACCTCCTCTACCAAGAAACATGCCAGAACTGCGAGCTCGCATCAACGATGCTTTCGAACTCATTGATGGGGACATGCTGCGTCAAGTGTGGGAGGATGTCTGCCGAATCACTAAAGGGGCACATATTGAACATTTGTGAATGCCTAAAAAAACTTTTTGAGTTTTTGTATGTGTGTGCAAAGCATTGTGAAAATATCTCAAATAATAAAGTTATTGTAGAGCTGTGAAATCGCTTCAATCATTTGTAATAACCCTGTATAATTATTGTCATGTCAAACATCAATAATGTTCAACTGGACAAGAACTGAATACCAATGATGAGTGATCAAAAAGGTTGAAAGAACTTAACAGTGTGTTATTAAAATTGTGAACCATAAAATGTTTGTGCAGGAGTTCATCATCATTTTGTGCCCCACTCTGTTGTATTCCTGGGGAGGCCACTGAAATGTCGCAATTTAATATGGACAGTTTTAATAGTGAAATGACTGTTAGACAATGTGCATTGTATACAGAAATCAAAGACACTATAATCTTGCAGAGAAATATGAACAATACTATCATCTCTGATTCATATACAATTTTTGTTGTTATTTGGAATGATAATTATTCTGGCTATTGTTCTTTGGACTAGTGTTCTCATTAAGATTATCTTGAAACTACTACAGCTCTATAGATATATTGTATTGTATCAGAAGAGATAAAAGAGCTGATCTCATCTGATGAATATACAAGACTCAAAATTAATCATTCTTCTACAATTAATTCTCGCAAATAGTCAAGAGAGTTCAAGATATCTATGCTGATGTACATGGGGCTGCAGGTAATGTTGGTATATAGCTATTAGCTGTTAGCTTGAAAGAATTAACATTAGGACCACAAAAAGGGTTAAAAGGGACATTTCAACCCTTATTTCTGTAGTAAAAATTCTCACATCTTAACTTCAAAATTCATGATTTTCCCTCATTTTGTCTACTTTTGACAATATTATTCTTTAGTATACAGAATTTTCACCATTTTTTAGAAATTCCATGAAGTATACCTAGAACAGTGGATGGGGTCAACTAATCCCTGGCATAACTTCTTTTTAGAATATTGTTGTTCTCATAATTAAGAAGGTAATGGTGTTATTTTTTAATATTGTCAACAATTGCTGTCTCTTATGATGATGTGCGCTGTTATAACTTCAAGTTAAACAAATATATTTCAAGGATGACGCAACATACACATTGTCAGTAAGTTTTTCACACTGATCACTGCAACATAACTGTTTAGCTGTAATCATGGGACACTGTTATTCGCCTCTCAGATAGATAGTATTCCTAGCCCTAGTAGGCATTTTCAGTTATCGATACAAGTGGTTTAGTCCAAAAGAATGGAGACCACACATATAAATATACATACCTTGATGGCTATTAAGGATCATTTCCATGCAGATGCACTCAATCTTCCTGACTCTTGGAGGAATGAATGTGACACTGTGAGCAGTGAGTACAGGGGACACTTCTTAGGTAGTTTGTGACAAGCTGGGAATTCACATTGGACAGGAAGTGCTCTTGGATAGCCAAAATGGTTAAGCCAACCACTTTTGTAAAGTGTAAATCCAGATTCAAGTCCCAGGTTGGCACAAATTTTCACTTGTTGTCCTTGAATTCATTTCACTGCCCAATTGTGGCCAATGCCAGAAAAGTTTCTATTTCATTATTTTCAATTATGTTGTGTTAGAGTAATTTTACTAATGAAGGGATTATGGGTATTGTGGAGAACTCTAGATATTTAATCAGAAAGTGACCTTTGGGATTCAGATTGTGAATTTCTGTCAGAGACAACTGAACATGAAGATAGTGAGACTGGAGAAGAGTTACATCAGTAGATGTCTCCCCATCTCAGTTTCTTCTACAGTAGTCTCAGTGAAGATGACAGCTAAGTATGACGTGGAATAGAAGGTTGCTAAAATGGTGTCATCTGGAAGAAGAATGCTTTAAATGCCCTGAAGGAAAGAGGAAATCCACTGCACATATGTGTCATCAAGTGGATGGCTGTAAATCAGTGCCTTTGAACACCTTACTGATGAATCAGTGCTGTATTTTATAAAAGACACACACAATCAGACTCTAAGAGTGAAATGAAAACACCGCCTGAACCTTACTATTGGAAGAACTGGAGGCAATGATTGCTATTACATACGCCTGCCACATGCCTTTGATGTTGAAGATATTTTCTTGGCTGACTTTTGTTAACGTTTGTGGGTGCCTAATTTCAACGTCATACTGAAAAAGACCGGTAAGCCCGATTGCACTGATGATGCAGTGTACCTATAGAAGAGCAATAAGTATTTCATTATTCTCTGCACACTACATCCGGATGTAACAGTGAGAAAAGAAAGAAAAATAAAACAAAACAGAAGAAACTATAAACTGTTACCCCCAATAATGAAAAAAGTTATGGTGTGGTCATCATTGATCAAATGATTCATAAATATTCAATTAAGTTGCTTGAAGGAGACGACTGATACCTACCTTTTACAGTAACTAAACATGGCAGTAATAAATGGGTGGATAATCTACATCAAATAATCAAAAAATAACCTGATGAGGAAGGTGTTTGTTCTTCAGATGATAAATGAACTCATCTAAGAAGAAACACCAAAGAGTGGGACAGGATAAGAAAACCAATTAAATGAAGATGCAGCTGTAGGACTGGACAAATAAAAAATTGAAAGTGTCAAACTGGAATGTGAAACAAAATGAGATGAATTAAATTTGCAAGAAATACAAGTATGCCATCTGTGGAATCCCCAATAATCTATTCAAAGTGTAATTTCAGTGTTTAGAAACAAACAAGTGAAATAAACAAAGAATGTTAAGAACTTTAGAAATTGATTATACCTTTGGGTAGACATGTACATTTTGTATCCAAAACAGTGATCTGAAGCTGTTCACCTTTTGAGTGAAATGTATACATGACACATAAATGAAATGAAAATAGTATAGAATTTTCTTCAGTTATGTTTTGGATTTTTAATATAATCTCATGAAAGGTCAAATGAACAAGATCATGTGAACCCTTCCTACTGTACTAGGGGTACTACAGTTCCTGTTGTTCTATTGATAAGTGTTTGATGAATTTTTTCCATTTATTTATTATGTCCACTAGCGATTTCCCATGGCTTTACCCACAAAAGTGTATGGCACATATGTTGCTCATGTCTACTCCTCCCACTCTCTTTATCCATCTCCTCCTCCTCCTCCTCTTCTCTCTCTCTCCATCTCTTCCTCACCCCTCTTTATGTCCATCTCCTCCTCCTGCTGTTTGTACATTTCTTCCTTCTTCACACCCTTGCATCTCACCCTCCTCCTCCTCTTCCTGTCAGTCTCCTCCTCCCTCTATCCTCTGTGCACTTCATCCTCCCTGTCTTTCTATCCAACTCCTTCTCCCTCATCCTGCCCCGCTCTCTACTCAGCAATGCTCATCTGGACATATAGCCTGTGGATCACAGTCCAATACTATGCACACAACATGACTGTCATGCAGGGAGTGTAGAGGTCAGAGGTTAGCAGTCCTTTTCACTCCCACCCCTCAGGGAGCTTTGTGTTTCTTTATTTGTAAAAGACTGTATTTTATATAGAGAGAAATTCTACACAAAGATTAGAATACATTAAGCCAAGCTTAAGTTCTTGGAATCCAAATGCATGCAGTACAAATTATTTGGGAAGAGTCTTGCAGAAGTTTGTTCAAATAAATTGTATATTAACCACTGCTCCTCAGTATATTAAGTTATCAAATGAGTCGTGAATACTATATATCTCAAATCAATAACTAAGTTCAGAAGGATGTGCAAGCTAATGGACTGAGTTAACTTACTGACCGGCTGCTTAAATCTGTGCACAATAAGTCTTATGAAGTTACTCAGTTGAAATTCTTGCTGTAATTATTAATGGTGGAAAATTGCTATTAAATAATCTATACAACACCGTGGAATCGGTTTTTTGGTTTCCTCCACATTTATTCTCACACATTTCATTGCAGTGACCATCTTTGTAAATTGTAGGATATTTATAGATTTGTAGAAAGCAGTAAGCTACACAAACTTGTAACTTGCTCTGAAAGTTTACTGACAGCAACAACAAACAAAACAGCTATACATGTTAGTGACTTGTTATGGACCTAACAGATTCACAAAATTAAAGATACAGCTTAAATGTGAACAATACATAGCAGGAAACTTTTATTCAGAGATGCTGTCATGATCTCTTAATACAGCCATGTTAATTGGACTAACGCTTGTGGCAGACTGAAATTAACCAAAGAAGTTCATAAATATATAATAGATGAGTATGTACCATTAACACATTCAATTCTGGCCTCCAATTGCTTATGAATACATGAACTAATGTGAAATGCTAGTACAGTGACTGTTCTATGGGGGACATTATCTATACTAACAAAGAGATAGAGTGGCTGGCCAGTACTTACCTCAGCTCAGTACAGCCGATAGATACACATAAAACAGAACCGAAAATTACATTCCTAGCTTTCGGAACAAATGTTCCTTCATCAGGGAGGAGAGAGGGGAAAGAAAGGGAAGAAGGGAAAGGAGATTCAGTTACTCACAACCCAGGCTATGAAGCAACAGGGAAAGGAAAATAGGGAGGGTAGCAAGGATGGAAGCATGGTTGTCAGAGGGAAGCCAAAGATATCTTTGGCTTCCCTCTGACAACCATGCTTCCATCCTTGCTACCCTCCCTATTTTCCTTTCCCTGTTGCTTCATAGCCTGGGTTGTGAGTAACTGAATCTCCTTTCCCTTCTTCCCTTTCTTTCCCCTCTCTCCTCCCTGATGAAGGAACATTTGTTCCGAAAGCTAGGAATGTAATTTTCGGTTCTGTTTTATGTGTATCTATCGGCTGTACTGAGCTGAGGTAAGTACTGGCCAGCCACTCTATCTCTTTGTTAGTATTTGTTTCACATCTTTATATGGGACATTATCTATACTCAAATACGTAATGTGAACCAAACTTTCACACAGATATGGTCATGACCTTACTGGACATAGACTTCAATATTACTGACACTATGTCAGAGTAGTATCTGGTGAGCACACTTTATGCCTTTACAGTAGTTTTTGAACTTACATGTAAAACTATGTTTGAAAATTTGGAACTAATTCAAATTCTTAATTAATTGATTAATTGAATAATTAAGTGTTATCTTGTTCACAAATGTTAGGGCAGTAAAAATACAATGAGAAATCCTGGAAACTAACAAGCAACATAGCCCAAACATCAAAATTAATTTAGTGAGTGGTCAAACTTTAATTGTGAATATCTATTAAGTTCATTAGTTTTTGGAATCTTGAAACAGGTTAATAGATAGTGTTAAATCAGGGCACCCTAATGAGTGGTGTTAACCCTCTCAAAACTACTGATTAGCTCATTCGATTTTTCATTTAGCATACTGTTTTAACAATCTTGGTTACTAATTTCTCTCATTTAATACAGTTCCAAACAAACCTAAATATGTCACTATTGTCAGCATGCAGAAAACTACACCATGAGTAGTAATGTTCCACATTCTGGGTGTTTTTATATATGGAAAACACATAATTATGTTGCCTGTTAGTTAACCATTGTTGAAAAATTATAAAACAATTTATGCCAACACTAAATAGGTGACCTCTTGATGCTCTCAATATGTGTCCTATCAGCTGATCCCTTCTTTTTCTCAAGTTATGCAACAAATTTCTTTCCTCCTCAGTTCTAGGCAGACCCTCCTAGTTAAATACACAATCTACCGATCTAATTTTCAGTATTCTTCTGTAGCACCACATTTCAAAAGCTTCTATTTTATTATTGTCTTAACTGTTTATTAACCACATTTCACTTCCCTACAAGACTACACACTAGAAAAATACCTTCTGAAAAGACTTCTTAACACTTAAATCTATGAGTGAGTACCTGAAACAAGTCATACCAACTTTTTGGTGGGCAGAGCTTGTGTAATACCACATTTTTCTGCTAGGAGTGCATAGAGGAAATATTCTAGAGTTTGCTGAAGAATGTCAGGGATAGTTCCAGCAAAGTCCATAGTGACAAATGTTTTGTGTAAGTGTTGTTTTTGCAATGGCAGATTTTAGTGAACAATGTGAGGCAGTGAAATTCTGCTTTTTGCTTGAAAAAAAGTGGAACAGAAACTCTTCAGATGTTAAAACCAGCATACAAGGACATTGCTACCCCTTAGGGAAATGGCAGCTGAGGATAGAAAAGGACACCATTTGCGCACAGTTTGTATGCCAGGGGGCCTCATTCTGTATGCTGAAGAGGCTATTCCAGCAGCCATTGAGAGAACAGGTGCAACCAGCTGCAGATTGTGGCACACATTGTAACAAGCTATGCCTGTTGCCGGGCTCTGAAGTCATTCTTTGGACATTCCAGTGACTGGCAGGAGAGGTTGAGAAGACCAGCCTTGTGCATGGAGTTTTAACAGAGCTCACAATTTGCAGCATTCTCCCCAGAACTTACCATGGCCCTTTGGTTCTGAGTCAAGTGGAAGGACTCAACCAGAGACTTCAAAAGATCTGTGATGAACTAGGCTGCAAATTCCTGGACTTGTGCCATAGGGTTGAGACCTGTATGGTCCCTCCAAATGGGCCAGATGTGCACTACACATCAAAGGCTGCTATACAGGTAGCTGACTATGTATGGGGTGCACACAAGAGTTTTTTTAGATTAGGTGTCTCTCCATCAAATCCAGATAATAATAGCTGAAGGAAACCAAGAAGTATCAATGTAAGACTGGAAGAAATGTCTCCCACAGGTGAGAGTATTAAAATCCTAATGGTAAAATGCTGAAGCATTCACAACAAAGTAACTGAGTTTGAAGCACTCATGAAAAGCAGTGAAGCTCACACATTACTAGGTACAGGAAGCTGGTTGTAACCTGAAATTGATAGCAGTGAGATTTTTGGGGGCAATTTAAGTGTATATCATGGAAAGTAGAAAATAATTGAATCACCCATCAGACTCATCTCCTGATATAACCAAAAACTTTAGAGAAAACCTCAGTTCACTTGCACATAAGTTCCCCAATAATACTGTAATCATCAGTGGAGACTTTAATCATCCAACAGTTAATTGGTAAAATTACAGTTTTGTTAGTGGTGGGCATGTAAGACATCCTGTGAGACTTACTAAATGCCTTCTCCGAAAACTCCCTTAAACAGATACTTAGGAATACCACTCGTGATGAAAATTCATTGGGTCTAATGGCAACAAATAGACTTGACATCTCTGAGGATGTCCACTTCAAAACTGGTATTAGTGACCACAATGCATGATCACCAAAGTTCAAAGAACAACTAAAACAACCAGAAAGATATATATGTTCAGTAAACTAGATAAAAAGTCAGTAATGTCATATCTCAATGAGGAGGTAGGAACATTCAGCACAGGGCAAAAGCATGTAGAGGAACTTTGGTTCAAGTTTAAAAGAATAGTTGACCATGCACTAGATAGATATGTACCCAGTAGAACAGTTCATAATGGTAGGGAACCTCTTTGGTGTACAGCCGCTCTAAAGAAACAGAGATTACTGCATAATAAGTGTAAAACAAAGCATAAGGCTATAGATAGAGAGACGCTGAATTAAATGTGTGTGGCTGTGAAGAGAGCAATGACTACTGTGGAAGAATATTGTCAAGTGATCTTTCACAGAACCGAAAGAAAGGCCGTAAGTGGCACTTACAACATATTCTGAGCTCAAACATAATGAGATATCTTGAACAGAATGACCTCCTTAGTGCCAACCAGCAGGTATTTCGAAAACATTGTTCATGCGAAACTCAACTTACACTCTTCGCACGTGACCTACTGAAAACTTTGCATCAAGGCAATTAGGTAGATGCTGTATTTCTTGATTTCTGAAAAGCTTTTGACTCAGTACCACATCTACACCTACACTCATTGTCAAAAGTACAATCGTATGGTATCAAGTGAAATTTGTGACTGGACTGAGGACTTATTGGGAGGGAGTGGACAACATGTTATCTTGGATGGAGAGACATTGTCAGATGAAAAAGTAACCTCAGGTGTGACCCAGGAAAGTATGTTAGGACTTTTTCTGTTTGTGTTGTATATTAATGACCTTGCGGACAATATTAATAGCAAAATCAGGCTTTTTACAGATGATGCAGTTACCCTTTATGAAGTACTATCTGAAAGAACCTGCAGATCAGTCAGATCTTGATAAGATTTCAAAGTGGTGCAGAGATGGCAACTTGCTTTAAATGTTCTGAAATGTAAAATTTTGCACTTCAAAAATCCAAATAAAATGTAGTGTCATATGACTAATGTCAATGAGTCACTGTTGGAATCAGCCAACTCATAAAAATACTTGGGTGTAACACTTTGTAGAGATATGAAATGAAATGGTCACATAGGTTCAGTCGTGGGTAAAGCAGGTGGTATACTTCTGTGGATTGGTAAAATGGTGGGAAAGTGCAATCAATTTACAAAAGAGATTGCTTACAAATCATTCATGTGATCAATTCTAGATTACTGTTCAAGTGTGTTGGGCCTGTACTAGATAGGCCTAACAGGGGATGTTGAACATATACAGAGAAGGGCAGCATGAATGGTTACAGAGATACTGTAGGAATTGAACTGGAAGACTCTTGAAGTATACATGAACTATCCCAAGAAAGTCTATTAACAAATCTTCAAGAAACGGCAATAAATGTTTACTCTAGGAATATACTACAGCCCTCTATGTATCACTCACATAGGGATTGTGGAGATAAGATTAGAATAAATACAGAGGCATTCAAACGATCATTCTTGCCTCACTCCATGTATGAATGAAACAGATAGAAACTCTAATAACTGGTACAATTGGGCATACTCCCTCCCATGCACCTCATCTACATGTACATGGATACTCTGCAAATAACATTTAAGTGCCTGGCAGAGGATTCGTGGAACCACCTTCACAGTAATTCTCTATTATTTCAAACACATACAATGCGCGACAAAAAGTTTACTCCTATATGTGTCTGTGCGATGTCTGATTTCCCTTATTTTATTATGGTGATCATTTATCCTGATGTAATTTGGCATTAACAAAATATTTTTGCATTTGGAGAAGAAAGTTGATGGTTGAAATTTCATGAGAAGATTCTGCCGCAACGAAAAACGCCTTTTTTAATCATATCCAACCCAAATCCTGTTCCATTTCAGTGGCACTCTCCCCCATACCTCACAGTAATATAAAATGTGCTGCCCTTCTTTGAACTTGCTCTTTGTGCTCCATCAATCCTATATGGTAAGCATCACACACCATGTAGCAGTATTCTAAAAGAGGACAGGCAAGCGTAGTGTAAGCCGTCTCTTTAGTAGATCTGTTACATTTTCTAAGTGTCCTTCCAAGTGTCCTTGCAGAGTGTAGATGTAGATGTAGATGCTATGGGGAAAACAATAATGTTTGAGTGGTTTTCCCATTCCAAAAATGATGAAATATTAATTGATGACAGATCTTGTTCTGGTCACCCTTCCATGGTCTAAACACATGAAAATGTTCGAAACATTCATGCAGTCATCAATGAAGATCAACAACAGACTATTTAAAAAATTTTGGAGTTACCGGGAGTGTCTTCTAGATCATTGCAGCAATTTATAACCCAAGATTTGGGTATGAAGAGGGTTCTACAGCATATATACATGGGTTGAATATCAATGTCACTATTGGTTTTCCATATAATACAATATTTAAAATCAAATAATATGAAAAGCATTGCATCATAAATTACTCAGTTAAAGAAATTATGCTGAACCCTCCAACCTGGTACCACTATGGTATTTTACAGTCATAAAGTTCCTGAAGTAAGTAGCAAGGATTTGCAGCTAACCAACAGAGTAATTTGTCTTTAAATAAATCAAATGGAGCTTCTACCCATTCCAGTGGCAGTTTGTTAAACATCTTCATACCCACCACTTTGTAGCTGTTCAGTGACTTGGATAATCTGTAGTAAGGTATGTTAAGATGGCTACTATTTCTGGTTCCATGAGAGTGTACATCTCTTCTACACTGGTATTCTGATAAGTTGCTCTTTATATGCAGTAGGGCAGTGTAAATATATACCATCTTTATAACAGTTAATATTTTTAAGTTGATAAACAGTGGTTTGCAGTGGGCCAGTATACCACTGTTTGTTATAATTCGAATTACTTTCTTCTGAAGCACCAAAATGTCCTGAAGGTGTGAGCTATTGCCACATATTTAAAGCCCCTAAGGTATAATGCTTTGAAAAAAAAGCAAAGTAGGCCGTTCTTACATAGGCCGCAGGTACATGGTTTTTTAAATTCCTTAAAAAATACACCACTCTAGACAGCCTTGCACTAATGTATTTAATATGTGGCTCCCAAGTCAATTTACTTGGTGTGACATCATAAGCGAGTGACTGCGTGTGAGATCGCTCTATAAGTTTTTATATATTTTTAGGTTTCATATACATATTTTAACGGTTTTTGTGATAATATTTACTATATAAGTGACTTATTAGTGGTTTCTTCATTCATCTCTGCCTTTCTTGTGTTATGACCTGATATTTGTGAGTGTTTCGTATCGAGCAACGTAACCTCTTACCTGTGTTTACATTCCGCGCTGACCAGTTGCAGCTGTAGCAGCGCATCGAAAGCTAAGTACTAATTAATTGTTTGTGTATAGTGGTTTATTTAGGAACTTTAGTAGTCTTCAACCGGTATTTTTTGTGTTTTCTGTGAAATAATTTCAGAAGAACCTTTTGGGAACTCTCTTCAGCTTCCTTACTGTGTAATTAGACGTTTGATTCTCTTTCTGTATTAGTCTTTTGTTATATTCACATTTGTTGTTTATTAATACTGTTAATAATAGTAGTTACTTCCCTTGTAGAGTATGTTTGTGATTATTGTTGTCAGTTTTTAACATATTCTTATAGTAGTAGCGGAACTTAGAAAAAGTAAAATTTTACCATGAGTGAGAAGTGTGGGCTTTGCCGTAGGTTCGTGAATAGTGGATTGCAGTGTGAGACTTGTTCGAAGTATTTTCACTGGGGGGGAATGCAGTGGGGAAGCCAGTGGGCATTCTGGTGAGATCCTCTCCTGGAACTGCAGGTTATGTAGCAAGAGTAAGTTAATAGAGGAGCAGGAGTGTAAGATCTGTGCCCTTCAGGTGCAGTTGAAAAATGCACAGGAGGAGCTAGATAGGATGAGGAGGGAGAAGGGGGTTGGGGAATGGGAGCTGGCTGTTGGCAAGAGATCTGCTAGGAGAAGAAGATTTTCAGATAGTTTTACTATTGGTGTTTACAATAGATATGACCAACTGTCAGAGTCTAGTGGAGAGGAATCTCTAGTAGCTGTAGATGTAGGAAGTATGCAGCAGACCTCAGTAGTTACGGTGGCTAGAACAGTTGCAAAGTCGAAGAGGAAGAAGAAGGTTCTGCTGTTAGGTAGTTCTCATGGCAGAGGTGTAGGCCAGCAGTTGCAGGATGTGCTGGGGAGTGAGTACCAGGTCACCAGCATTGTGAAGCCTACCGTATTTACTCGAATCTAAGCCGCACTTTTTTTCCAGTTTTTGTAATCCAAAAAACTGCCTGCGATTAGAATCGAGTGCAAAGCAAGCGGAAGTTCTGAAAAATGTTGGTAGGTGCCGCCACAACTAACTTCTGCCGTCGAATATACATAGCGCTACACAGACATGCTTTGTAGGCACAAAGATAAATACTGGCGCCAAAACCTCTGCGTCAGTAAATAAATAAAAAAAGAGGTGGAAGACGAGCTTTTTTTTCTCCGCCCCGAGTTTCGACCACTGCATTTTCATACATTATCCAATGAAGTAAATACAAATTCCGTATTGTTCATCTTCAAATGTATTAGAATTTCAATGTACTACGAAAATCCGACTGGCAAGACTGTTTGGGATGTTTTTCAATATGGCCAACTGTACGTTCTGAATTTTTTCCTACCTGTGAGAAGAGATGGTTGCTAATAGTAACCTGATGAAATGTGAATCACAAACAGTAATCTCTTCACCATTCACCATAAGAATAATACGAATATAAACATTTTGCCATGTGTTCTTCCGTGTTTTTTGCTATCTCATTTAAATCCTGTCTGCCTAATAAACTACGAAACTAGAGTGAGACAACAGCAAACACGGAAGAATACACTTATTGTGTCTGTTTATATTCGTATTATTCTTAGCCTAATAATGATACAGTCAGAAATGAACCACGGCAACTGACTAGATTTTTAAATCTAAGATGACTAATTTCTATGCAGAATTTGATGTACTAAAGAAGCGGCCGCAAAGATTTTCAAACGGAGAAAAATTTGCGCCTAACTCTCGTTCAGAACATGTTCTATCATACGCAGCCTATTATTTGGTTCTTGTTGATTATTCTCAAAGAAAGCAGCAGTGTAAGTAACAACAAATAGCAGTCTCTTGACATTGCTTCGCTAATGAGACGGTTCGCCTCTTTTTAGTTGTAAGCGGCGGTAGCGCGCACAAAAGCAAGCCACGCCGCGAACGGCGACAGGCCATAAACACGCACTATCAGAATGCGACAAACAATGCATGACACATTACAGTGATGCATTTTCAGCTTAGAATGACGTAAACACCTATAACAGAGAAAACGGCACTTATCAGATCAAACAAAATAAGCAATCGATTCAAACCAGACGAAGCACGTGAAAAAGGAAGGGTACCGGTATAAATACGGATGGAGCACCTGACACATAGCAATGGCTACCGGGTAAAGCTTACGACTCGAACCAAACTACTGTAGCTGTATCGTCATTCATTCGACCTAAATTGTGTCTCATATTACAATCGACCAACTTCGTTTCGATTTGGAGGTGCGGCCTAAAACTTTTATCTCCCCTTGAATTTCGAGTCTCAAATTTCAGGTGCGGCTTAGATTCGGGAAATCTTTTTTTCCTTTGTTTCGAGTCTCATTTTTCAGGTGCGGCTTAGATTCGAGTGCGGCTTAGATTCGGGTAAATACGGTAATGCAGGGTTGGGTCAGGTGACTGTTAACATCGGCAGGTTATGTAGGGATTTTACTAAAGAGGATCAGGTAGTGATAGTGGGTGGGGCTGGTAATAGTATTGATAGGGATGGGGAGTATGACATAGATGGTGACCTGGAAAAGATAGCCACTCAGACTGGCAACACGAATGTGCATTTCGTGGAACTGTTTCAGCGTCACGATCGGCCTCCTCTTAATACAGCCGTCAGGCGTAATAACATGAGACTTGGGGGTGCACTGATGACAGAAAGCATGGGTCACATTTCAGTGGTGTCGGTGGAGTCTATTAGCAGGACGGGTTTCACCAGACACAGCCTACACCTCAACAGGTATGGGAAGGGGAGGTTAGCAAAGCTTATAGGTGACAGCATAGGTGGGGTTGGTGGGATCACTCATGGGAAAAATTTCTGCAGTAGTGGGTGTTAGAGCTGCACCTTTTTTAGATTGAAGTCAGCTGATAGGTATTCCTGCTTAAGGGAAGTCTCTCTAACAAAGAAACAACTTTTGACAAAGCTTAGGTATCTGAGTAATGAGGGAATTAGTATATTTCATCAAAATATACAAGGTATTAGAGATAAAGTTAGTGAATTGCTTATAGATGTTGACTCTGAAATTATTGGTATATCTGAACACTTCTTAAATAAGGAGATAATTCAGAGGCTTCCTTTATCAGGATACAGGTTGGCTGGCAGCTTTTCGAGGAGCTCTTTGCGGTGTGGGGGAGTAGTCATGTATGTGAAAAACAGCATCCCATTTGAGTCAGTTGATGTTTCAAAGTACTGCACTGAAAAGGTGTTTGAATGTTGTGCAGGTGTGGTTAAATTTAATGGAGCTAAACTTCTAACTGTTGTTATTTATAGATCCCCAGACTCCGATTTCACAACATTTTTGCTGAAGCTAGAGGAGGTTCTTGGTTCACTTTATAGGAAATACAAAAAGTTAGTTATATGTGGTGACTTCAATATTAATTGTATAAGTGATTGTGGAAGGAAGAGGATGCTGGTAGACCTCCTTAATTCATATAATCTTATGCAAACCGTATTCTTTCCAACGAGAGTGAAAGGGAACAGTAGAACAACCATAGACAACATTTTTGTTCATTCTTCATTACTAGAAGGGCATTCTGTTAGCAAAAAGGTGAATGGCCTTTCAGATCATGATGCACAAACTTTAACTCTAAAAGATTATTGTGCTACAACACGTGTTAAAAAAACTTATACAATTAATTGTATAAGTGATTGTGGAAGGAAGAGGATGCTGGTAGACCTCCTTAATTCATATAATCTTATGCAAACCATATTCTTTCCAACGAGAGTGAAAGGGAACAGTAGAACAACCATAGACAACATTTTTGTTCATTCCTCATTACTAGAAGGGCATTCTGTTAGCAAAAAGGTGAATGGCCTTTCAGATCATGATGCACAAACTTTAACTCTAAAAGATTATTGTGCTACAACACGTGTTAAATAAAGTCATCAGCTGTTTAGGAAAGCTGATCCAGTTGCTGTAGAGACCTTTGTAAACCTTATCAAGGAACAAGAGTGGCAAGATGTTTATAGCGCTGATACAGTAGACGATAAATATAATGCTTTTCTCAAGACTTTTCTCATGCTCTTTGAAAGTTGCTTTCTGTTAGAACGTTCAAAA
Organism: Schistocerca cancellata; assembly: GCF_023864275.1. Taxonomy (NCBI): domain Eukaryota; kingdom Metazoa; phylum Arthropoda; class Insecta; order Orthoptera; family Acrididae; genus Schistocerca; species Schistocerca cancellata. The sequence goes on from NC_064634.1 coordinate 513,784,141, forward strand.
CAGGGTACTAGCACAAACAGGCAGCCTGGGTGGCTGACTAGAGGGATAAGAATATCTTGTAGAACAAAGTGGCAATTATATCAAAACGTTAGAAACAGTCAGAATCTAAATGCAGCAGCCCATTACAAACAGTATTGTAAGGTGCTTAAAAAAGTTATTAGGAAGGCAAAAAGTATGAGGTATGCAGATAGGATAGCTAAGTCTCAGGATAAAATTAAAACCATATGGTCAGTCGTAAAGGAAGTGGCTGGTCTGCAGAGACAGGTCGAGGATATAGAATCAGTGCGTAGTGGGAATGTCCGTGTTACTGATAAGTCACATATATGTACAGTATTTAATAATCACTTTCTGAATATAGCAGGTGAACTAAATAGAAACCTAGTCCCAACAGGGAATCATATAGCGCTCTTAGAAAAAAGTGTTCTGAGACTGTTACCTGAAATGCTCCTCCATGATACTGACAAGAGGGAGATTTAGTTAATAATTAAATCACTAAAGACCAAGAACTCTCATGGATATGACGGGGTACCTAGCAGAATACTGAAGTATTGTTCTATGTATGTTAGCCCAATTCTCAGCCATATCTGTAACTTTTCCTTTAGGAGTGGTCGGTTCCCTGACTGATTAAAGTACTCAGTAGTGAAGCCACTTTATAAAAGGGGAGACAGGGATCATATTGACAATTATAGACCTATTTCTATGCCATCGGTGTTTGCTAAAGTTATCGAGAAGGTTGTATCTACAAGGTTACTGGAGCACTTAAATTCACACAATTTGCTGTCAAATGTTCAGTTTGGTTTTAGAAATGGTTTAACAACTGAAAATGCTATATTCTCTTTTCTCTGTGAGGTTTTGGACAGATTAAATAAAAGATTAAATAAATGAAGGCTTTTGACTGTGTTGACCACAAAATATTACTGCAGAAGTTGGACCATTATGGAGTAAGGGGAGTAGCTTACAATTGGTTCGCCTCTTACTTTAAGAACAGAAAGCAGAAGGTAATTCTCCGCAATATTGAGAGTGGTAGTGATGTTCAGTCCCAATGGGGCACTGTTAAGTGGGGCGTTCCCCAAGGGTCGGTGCTGGGGCCACTGCTGTTTCTTATTTATATAAATGATATGCCTTCTAGTATTAGAGGTGATTCAAAAATATTTTTGTTTGCTGATGACACCAGCTTGGTAGTGAAGGATCTTTTGTGTAATATTGAAACAGTATCAAATAATGTAGTTCATGAAATAAGTTTGTGGCTTGTGGAAAACAATTTGATGATAAATCACAGTAAGACTCAGTTTTTACAGTTTCTAACTCACAATTCAACAAGAACCAATATTTTGATCCGACAGAATGGGCATATTATAAGTGAGACGGAACAGTTCAAGTTCCTAGGCATTCGGATAGATAGTAAGCTGTTGTGGGAAGCCCATGTCCAGGATCTTGTTCAGAAACTAAATGCTGCTTTATTTACCATTAGAACAGTATCTGAAATAAGTGACACTTCAACACAAAAAGTAGTGTACTTCGCATATTTTCATACGCTTATGTCGTATGGTATTATTTTTTGGGGTAATTCTACTGATTCAAAAAGGGTATTTTTGGCTCAAAAACGGGTTGTTTGAGCTATGTGTGGTGTAAGTTCGAGAACCTCTTGTCGTCCCCTATTCAATAGTCTGGGAATTCTGACATTGCCCTCACAGTATATATTTTCTTTAATGTCATTCGTTGTTAGCAATATTAGCCTATTCCCAAGAGTTAGCAGCTTTCACTCAGTTAATACTAGGCAGAAATCCAATCTACATGTGGATTGCACTTCCTTGACTCTTGTGCAGAAAGGAGTGCAGTATTCTGCTGCATCCATTTTCAATAAGCTACCACAAGAACTCAAAAATCTTAGCAGTAGCCCAAACTCTTTTAAGTCTAAACTGAAGAGTTTCCTCATGGCTCACTCCTTCTATTCTCTCGAGGAGCTCCTGGAAGAGCTAAAAATTTAAGCAAATTCCAGTGTTACATTGTTGATTTTATTTATTTAAACTTACGACTTGTCACCTGAATATGTTTTTTTGTATTTCATTTTATCTGTTTCTAATATCATGTTATAATTTCATGTATTGACTCGTTCCATGACCATGGAGACTTCTCCTTAATTTGGTCCCATGGAACAATAAATAAGTAAATAAATAAAAATAAAAAACCTATCTATAACAATACCTAAGAACTTAACACTATTCATGAAGTCTGCTGCTGGCAGATCTCTTAAACTAAACGCAATCTTTTGAGTTTTACTCTCATTTAGCAAGAACCCATTTGCTTGAAACCAGACTGATGCTTGTGATATTATGTCATTTGCCACAGTTTGGAGCATATCCATGTCTGAGCTGATATTGAAAAAAGTGGTGTTATTTGTACAGAGAATGGAGTGAGTATTTATGTAAGATGGTAGATCGTTTGTCATTAGAATAATTGGCAGATGTCCTAATACTGAGCCTTGTGGCACACCGCGCTTAACTTCAGCTAGCTGTGATCTCTGTTTACCAATACAAACAATTTGTTTATGGTTGCTGAGTAACCTTCCCCATGAACCATGGACCTTGCCGTTGGTGGGGAGGCTAGCGTGCCTCAGCGATACAGATAGCCGTACCGTAGGTCCAACCACAACGGAGGGGTATCTGTTGAGAGGCCAGAAAAATGTGTGGTTCCTGAAGAGGGGCAGCAGCCTTTTCAGTAGTTGCAGGGGCAACAGTCTGGATGATTGACTGATCTGGCCTTGTAACACTAACCAAAACGGCCATGCTGTGCTGGTACTGCGAACAGTTGAAAGCAAGGGGAAACTACAGCCGTAATTTTTCCTGAGGGAATGCAGCTTTACTGTATGGTTAAATGATGATGGCGTCCTCTTGGGTAAAATATTCCGGAGGTAAAATGGTCCCCCATTTGGAGCTCCGGGCGGGGACTACTCAAGAGGACGTCGTTATCAGGAGAAAGAAAACTGGCCTTCTACGGATCGGAGCGTGGAATGTCAGATCCCTTAATCGGGCAGGTAGGTTAGAAAATTTAAAAATGGAAATGGCTGGGTTAAAGTTAGATATAGTGCAAATTAGTGAAGTTCGGTGGCAGGAGGAACAAGACTGTTGGTCAGGCGAATACAGGGTTATAAATACAAAGTCAAATAGGGGTAGTGCAGGAGTAGGTTTAATAATGAATAAAAAAAATAGGAATGCGGGTAAACTACTACAAACAGCATAGTGAACACATTATTGTGGCCAAGATAGACACGAAGCCCACGCCTGCTACAGTAGTACAAGTTTATATGCCAACTAGCTCAGCAGATGACGAAGAAATTGAAGAAATGTATGATGAAATAAAAGAAATTATTCAGATAGTAAAGAGAGACGAAAATTTAATAGTCATGGCTGACTGGAATTCGGTAGTAGGAAAAGGGAGAGAAGGAAATGTAGTAGGTGAATATGGATTGAGGGTAAGAAATGAAAGAGGAAGCCTCCTGGTAGAATTTTGCACAGAGCACAACTTGATCATTGCTAACACTTGGTTCAAGAATCATAAAAGAAGGTTGTATACATGGAAGGAGCCTGGAGATACTGGCAGATTTCAGATAGATTATATAATAGTAAGACAGAGATTTAGGAACCAGGTTTTAAATTGTAAGACATTTCCAGGGGAAGATGTGGACCCTGACCACAATCTATTGGTTACGAACTGTAGATTGAAACTGAAGAAACTGCAAAAAGGTGGGAATTTAAGGAGATGGGACATGGATAAACTGAAAGAACCAGAGTTTGTAGAGTTTCAGGGAGAGCGTAAGGGAACAAATGGCAGGAATGGGAGAAAGAAATACAGTAGGAGAAGAATGGGTAGCTTTGAGGGATGAAGCAGAGAAGGCAGCAGAGGATCAAGTAGGTAAAAAGACGAGGGCTAGTAGAAATCCTTGAATTTAATTGATGAAAGGAGAAAATATAAAAATGCAGTAAATGAAGCAGGCAAAAAGGAATACAAACGTCTCAAAAATGAGATCGACAGGAAGTGCAAAATGGCTAAGCAGGCATGGCTAGAGGATAAATGTAAGGATGTAGAAGTTTATCTCACTAGGGGTAAGATAGATACTACCTACAGGAAAATTAAAGAGACCTTTGGAGAAAAGAAAGCCACTTGTATGAATATCAAGACCTCAGATAGAAACCCAGTTCTAAGCAAAGTAGCGAAAGCAGAAAGATGGAAGGAGTATATAGAGGGTCTATACAAGGTCGACGTACTTGAGGACAATACTATGGAAATGGAAGAGGATGTAGATGAAGGTGAAATGGGAGATATGATACTGTGTGAAGAGTTTGACAGAGCACTGAAAGACCTAAGTCGAAACAAGGCCCCGGAATAGACAACATTCCAATAGAACTACTGACGGCCTTGGGAGAGCCAGTCATGACAAAACTCTACCATCTGGTGAGCAAGATGTATGAGACAGGCGAAATACCCTCAGACTTCAAGAAGAATATAATAATTCCAATCCCAAAGAAAGCAGGTGTTGACAGATGTGAAAATTACCGAACTATCAGTTTAATAAGTCACGGCTGCAAAATACTAACACGAATTCTTTACAGATGAATGGAAAAACTAGTAGAAGCCGACTTTGGGGAAGATCAGTTTGGATTCCATAGAAATATTGGAACACGTGAGGCAATACTGACCCTACGACTTATCTTAGAAGCTAGATTAAGGAAAGGCAAACCTACGTTTCTAGCATTTGTAGACTTAGAGAAAGCTTTTGACAATGTTGACGGGAATACTCTCTTTCAAATTCTGAAGGTGGCTGAGGTAAAATATAGGGAGCGAAAGGCTATTTACAATTTGTATAGAAACCAAATGGCAGTTATAAGAGTTGAGGGGCATAAAAGGGAAGCAGTGTTTGGGAAGGGAGTGAGACAGGGGTGTAGCCTCTCCCCGATGTTATTCAATCTGTATATTGAGCAAGCAGCGAAGGAAACAAAAGAAAAATTTGGAGTAGGTATTAAAACCCATGGAGAAGAAATAAAAACTTTGAGGTTCGCCAATGACATTGTAATTCTGTCAGAGACAGCAAAGGACTTTGAAGAGCAGTTGAACAGAATGGATAGTGTCTTGAAAGGAGGGTATAAGATGAACATCAACAACAGCAAAACGAGGGTAATGGAATGTAGTCAAATTACGTCGGGTGATGCTGCAGGAATTAGATTAGGAAATGAGACACTTAAAGTAGTAAAGGAGTTTTGCTATTTGGGGAGCAAAATAACTGATGATGGTCGATGTAAAGAGGATATAAAATGTAGACTGGCAATGGGAAGGAAGGAAAGCGTTTCTGAAGAAGAGAAATTTGTTAACATCGAGTATAAATTTAAGTGTCAGGAAGTCGTTTCTGAAAGTATTTGTATGGAGTGTAGCCATGTATGGAAGTGAAACATGGACGATAAATAGTTTAGACAAGAAGAGAATAGAAGCTTTTGAAATGGGGTGCTACAGAAGAATGCTGAAGATTAGATGGGTAGATCACATAACTAATGAGGAGGTGTTGAACAGGATTGGGGAGAAGAGAAGCTTGTGGCACAACTTGACTAGAAGAAGGGATCGGTTCGTAGGACATGTTCTGAGGCATCAAGGGATCACCAATTTAGTATTGGAGGGCAGCATGGAGTGTAAAAATCGTAGAGGGAGACCAAGAGATGAATACACCAAGCAGGTTCAGAAGGATGTAGGTTGCAGTAGGTACTGAGACATGATGAAGCTGGCACAGGATAGAGTAGCATGGAGAGCTGCATCAAATCAGTCTCAGGACTGAAGTCCACAACAACAACAACAATGTAAACTGATACACCCCTATGAATATGCTGGTCTCTGCTAAAGCTGTTAGCTAAGTGGAAATCATCTAGTACATGAAAAGATACTTCATTTCCTTTTCACCAGTGCTCACTTAAGCATAATGCATCAAATAAGTTCTCATTTTCAAATTCGTTTAAAATTATGTCTTTTCCACATATACTTTCAATATTGATGAGATAACCTATCTTGAGAGACTGAGTTGGTGAGTAATTTTTTTTTTTTTTTTTTTTTTTTTTTTTTTTTTTTTTTTTTTTTTTTTTTTTTTTTTGGGTGGTGTGGGCAATCGTCATTACTGATATATTTCTCTCTAGTTTTACCGACGTTTATTATATTATTCTTATCTTTAATCTGGTCTTCCGGTGTGAATCTGGGAAAACTTGTCAGTCTTGGCCCTTCTTTGCTACCTCTAAAAAAGAGTTTTCCCTAAATTTAAGTGGTATTGACTAAGAGCTATCAGTTTTTGGTATGCCTAACTCATTGGCTACTTTTATGATTTCATTACTAACATACCTCTTTCCAAGTTGATTCAGATGGAGACCATAAGCAGTGTGGAATCTTGTACCTAAGTTAGTTATGTTTACAAAACAGACATTTTTTTTTTAGTATTTACAAATTTTCTTCATTTCTTCATTTACTCTTCTCACTACAACATTCACACAAGACCAGGATTGAAGATCATGCTGACATGGTATTGAAAAGATGAGGATTTTTGCATTTTGTAGTTCCTGCAGTTTCTTCTTTAATGATAACAAAAAGTCTTTTCCTTCATTTCTCATTACGTCATTTGATCCAGCCAGAAAAACTGCCAGTTCCATAGCATGAAGAACCTGCTACATCTTTAAATTTTGCACTAGGTTTTATTGTGGCTGAGATATGGTGGCTTGAATTGTTCTGAACTATAACCCATAATTTCCTTCCTTGACTGTCTGCATATAAATGTGTTTTCACAGGACTAGGTCTGCAATTGTGGCTTGCTTTCTTGGGGTTTTCAGTTTCATTACTTCTATTGACAGTTGATTTAATATTTTCACTGCACCAATTACTCACTTCACTTCTATTGACAGTTGATGTAATATTGTTGCTACACAAATTACTCACTTCACTTTCATTAACCTTTCTTGTGTTAAGCACCTTGACTTGTGAGTCTACTTTAATGTTTTTTCCTGTAGCATCAACATGCTCAAGGACACTAAATCTGTTTTCCAAGGGTGGGAAGTTTACACAGTTTCTACCGTGTTTTGTGACAGGAACAGCCTGCCATTGTCTTTGTAGACAGCCTACTGGCCTACATTGATTGCTTGGTCCTGTGTACAGGACACTAACCTCCTCTTGGGAGATTTGTTTAATGGTTTTCGGATCAAGAACAGCAGCATCACATGGAATTTGAATATCTCCTTGTTGAAGTTCAGAAGTGGTAACGCTTTCAGGAAGAGTTACTGTAGCATTCGACGATTGAGAATGTTCTGTAGTGCATCATCGTTACTATCTACATTGAGCACTTCAAATCTGTTTGTTAGCAGGATATTTGTGGCCCTTTTTAGTATATCAGTAGTCCTACATGTATTACACTTCCATGTTTTTGTAAATTTCTCATTTCCTTTCAAATGGCAGTCCATCTTTGCACATCGAAAGTCATATTTTATTTCACAATTTACACATGCTATACCACTTTTAACAGTTTTCCCGCATTTTTTACAGTTGGTAACATCAAGCACCAGAAAAAAATAATTGAAACAATGTTTTGAAAAATGGAATAAAAGATTATACAACTGTATTAACGCATGTGGAGAGTACTTTGAAATGTATTGAAGGTTTGTGCATAAAACGTAAATAAACAAGATCTTTCTTTTGGGTATCCCTGCATACATTCACTGTTAGCAAATTCCTCTTCTTCAGAAAAAAATGGCTAATCTAGGATGGACACTTTTCTTGTCATTGACAGTCTACATTTTATGTTCTCTCTATCTTAGCCATCGTTAGTTATCTTACGGCCCATAGCAAAACGTATCTACTACTTTTAGTGTATTTCCTAATCTAATTCCCTAAGTATTGCCTGATTTAATTTAACTACATTTCATTACCATTTTATGATTTTGTTGATGTACACCTTATATGCTCTTATTTAAGACATTGTCCATTCAACTGGTCTACCAAATCCTTTACAATTTTGCTGGTGTCAAGCAATAGGTTCAGCACTGGCTGGGCTGGACCAGCATGCTGCATGCCATAGACTGCCTCCCCAAGGAAGGATGCATTCTCAAATAGCCTTTCCTTCATAAGGGACTCTGTTCTTCAAGAGAAGCTGATGTTAAGCTGAACGTGTCTAGCGACCAAATGGTAGATTTGCACAGGGTAGGTAAGGCACTACCAACTATGTCCCGGAAACTTGTAGGCACCTCAGAGACAATTGTAAGGTTGTGTAGTGTGCTAATTTGGATGTGCACTGTCCTTACTTCTACGCTTAAGTGAACTCAGATAAGCCCTGTTCATGTGAACAATTTTTGTAATCAGTTATGTGTGACAAATGTATACTAAAATGTGTTTCTTTTTCTGCTTGTCATATTGTAACGGAACATATTAAAGGCTTTACTGTACCGAAGTATGCGATACCCTCCAAATTCAACCAGTTTAACGAGTATTTATGTTTATAGAAAAGTTATTGTGTATATTAACAATGATTGCGTAACATGTCTCCATAAACAGTCAACCCATTAAATTATACTGAATAACTAACCCACACAAAAGTTAATATCACTTGATCACTGATACAGCAAATGTCATCATGTAAAAACACTGAGTTCATCTTAAATAATTAATATGAAGTACGAAAAATAGTGTACAACTTAGGTATTTTGGATCTCCTTAAATAAAAATCACCCAGTGAAACCTATTTGTTCACTAGAAGCGGTTTCACTTAGTATTCACGAAATCAATCCTGTTTTAGACGAAAACCAATGTATTTCTTAATAATTCATGTTAATTACTTATTTATGCAAATTAGAGAAGTCAATTGACAAACTTCTAAAAAACGGACTTTTTGTAACAAAGAATTATTCTGTCAAGTCAACAAATCTGTCTGTCATTTTAATAACATGTTAAATTATGTCACTCGATGCAAATTAATAACTTTTCTGCACAAATTATGATAACAGATGTACATGTGACTTGTAAGCTATATCTCTTTTTAGTAGTTCTTTGACAATGTTATAAATACGAGCAGCAATAAGGGTCGAAGAGCAGTCGGAATGTCACTTTGGTACAGTGTGTTAGTGTGTTATTGTTTGAGGTGGATAAAAAATGCAAAGAACATGTAAAGGAAGTTGTGTTGTGTCATAGTCTTTGGTGGACAGTGGAATTAAGATGGCCACCAGAGAAATAAATATTTGAAGTTTACATATTTGTTGGTTTCGTTCATCCTTTATCATCAAAAGCACATAAAACAAAACACGCGACCTCATGTTTTCAACCCTAGACAACCAGATTTAGAGCCAGCATCAACATCGAGACACAGCAGCGATCCAGCAAGCAGCAGTGATTACTACAATGCATTTTAATGGCGCCAACCTAACATCAAGTGCTAACAAGCTCCGTAAATGGGAGTGAAATAGTGCGATTATAGCAATTAGCAATATCTACGACCAGGCGACCATTACAAAAGTGGGGGCTCAGCCGGGATCTTTAAGTGCATCGATGATAATAGTGCAGCGATAAATTTCGTAAGTGCTTAGCATTAAAAAAAAAAAGTTTATTTGTGCAGTGTGGCAACAGTGAAAATAGGTCAAAAAATAAATAAATAAATAAAGTGTGTTTGTGCGACTACCAAAAACCATCATCACACCGCTCGGAAGATTAACGTCTGGATTATGTCAACAGAAGTCATCAATCAAGACCTCAGCTTAAATAAAACCGAATAGAAGTGAAGAAACCAACAGGAACACCGATCACGACATCATAGCATAAAGCCAGGTATTTTGTTGTTGTTGTCATTTAAAATAATTAATAGTTAACATGTCTCTACCTGAGAGTGATGAGATCGTAGGAAATGTAAAAATTGAGCCAGGGGATGGTGAACAATTAAACTTAACAGAGTGGCTAGCAGGGTTTGCAACTCAAATAAGCTCGCAACTTAAACAATCCAGTGAAGAAATAAGTGTGAAACTGAAAGAAAACACAGATAGACTGGATAAGTTAAGTTTCAATTTTGATGTATTAAGTACTCATCTCAATGAGAAGTGTGAGGAAATTAAAACTACCCTCAGTAAGGACACTAGAGAACAGTTGATACACTTCAGAAAAGAATTTCAAGTTAAAGTTGAAAGTTTAAATGAAAACATACAAGCTAACACAGACAGCATTGCTGTCATCTACAACAGAGTAGATACTGAAGTTGAAAGATTAGATCAGAGAATAGACAAAACTTCAGAAAACCTTAAACAAGAATACAACCTGTATACAACTAATGTAGATACAATAGTAGAAAATATGCACACTAAATGTACACAATTGGAGGACGCATTGATGTCCAAACAAACGATTTACAATCAAAATACAATGTATGGGCACATCCAAGTGAAATGCTTTCCTGGTGAAAATCTGCACCCTATTGACTTTATTCACCAATGTAAGGATATGTTTGTGGTAGGAATGTCAGATAACATAAAAATTAAGTTAGTAAAACGGTTTCCAGAAGGGGAGGCCCTATCCAGGGCAAATGAGAATAATGATTCTTGGAATACTTTTGAAGAGTTTGAAGCTAAATTTATTTGCAAATTTTGGTCACAATCCATACAAGCCAGATTAAAGTCAGAATTTCTAAATGGACCAGTGTATAGAGGGAAAGTAGGGGAAATGCAAAAATTTTGCAGAGATCAATTGAAAAAGCTTGCTCACTTGAATAACTCTTTTGATATTATGACACAAATTGATGTTTTAAAAAGAAGGTTACCAGAGAGACTGCAGTGGGAATTGGTCCATGGACCAGACGATTCAATGGAAGAGTTCCTGAAATTTGTAGATAGATTAGATAGGGCCTTGGAAAGAGAAAATAACCAAAGTTTTGGCTCTGGCAACAACCAGTATGGGGGGTGGAACAGGAATGTAAATAGAGATTATTATGGGAGGAGAGACTTTGAAAATTCTGGAAATAATGCTCCAAATAGGGGAGATAGGAGATATGAAAATGATTTCAGAAACAATACACAGGAGGGAGGATGGAGGAGAGATAACAGGAATGATAGAAGTAGGTATTGGGGAAGAGAACAAGATAGAAGGGGGTTTGCTGAAACTAGTGAACAAAACGACAACTACAAACGGACAGACCGAGGGAACCAGCCGGGAAACGGTGGACAGTCCCACTAGATGTCCGTAGTTTTGGGGCTAGACAATATTATGATAGGACAACACATAACCGAAACTGGAAAAGGAGAGGATACAATGTAAAGAGTAAGTACCATGAAAACTCTGATGTTGTTAGAATGAATAAATCAGAATTTAATAAAAGGTTTTGGGATACTATGAGTAAAAGTGATACAGTTAATAAAAACAGTGTTCAAGCACAGGTAGTTAGTGAAAGTGCAGAAGTTGAAGGTATTGCAGAGTTCCATAGTTGGGCTGAAAAAGATACTGGTGTTAATATCAAGTCAGACACACCACAAATAGAATCTATTTTGGGGGGTTTATTTGATAAGAAGGGGGATGACGAAGTGTTTAATGGAGCCAAAGACTCAATTGCTGAGAGTCAGATACATAGGGGGGAAACTGAAGATGGGGTTGTTGCGGAGGAGGAGGAAGAAGTAATAGAGGGACATTTAAATAATGATCCTAAATCAAGTGATGTTGTTGATGAGAGTGTGGAGGAAGAAATAAAAGTATTTGTAGAATTGAAAAGTGATGATGAGGTAAAGGTAAGTGATGTGACAAACATGGGTAATAATGAGGTTAATGTAAGTGAAATGCAGACTAGGGAATGTGTATCTGAGGACAAGCTATTGCCTATTGGGAACTATGAAACACTAATCTATGAGAATGGTAATAATAATAATATTAAAGAAAATATAAAGGGATGGAATGTAAATGTGTGTTTTCAAGAGAAAGGGGAAAAGTTTTTAGAAGTTTTGTGGAACAACTATGGAAACTGTATAAACAAAGATGCCTTTTGGAAAGAATTAGCAAAGGTAAGTGCAACCTTGTATCCTACATGGTGGACAAGAATCCGTAGTGGACTTTATAAAAAAGGGGGTGAAAACAGTAGTTTAAGTGACAACACAGGGTTAAAAGGAACAGATGAAAATAAAGGTTTATGTTTAAATGTCAATGCTTTGCAAACAGAGAGGGATGGGTCTAAGTGTAGGAAAGAGACATTAGACTTAGGAACTAAAGAAATTGAAAATGATCTATTGTTTGAAAATACTGAAATAGACAAAGATGTTGAGCTAGGTTGTCCATATGTAACAGTAAACATTGACATTTGTCCATTTGAAATAAAAGAACGCCCACATCCTAATGCGTATAGACTTATCTTTCCCATATCACGAAGGTTATTTGGATTAAGAAACATCACTGAATTGAAACCATATAAACATGATTAAGCACATTTCCCTGTTTGAATACAGTCACTTACCCATTTTCCATAAAGCATGTTATCAGCAAAGTTTTTTACTGGGTGTGTCTAATAGCAGCTACCACTCATCCTACAGACCCTGGAGAAGTTCCAGATCTCTGAGAGAATGTTTTTATATTTATATTGTCACTATTGAATATTAAATTTTGAGACATCTTCTTTACTTGCAACGGGCAAGAAGGTGACAAACATTTATTACTTTCCTTTTGTATTATTGAATATGGGACATACTTGCACCAAATAATAGACAATGTAAAAATTGTTGTGCAAGACCCATCATTTTGTTACTATTGTGTTCTTAGGCATAAGATTTGTGTACAATTTTCTACAGCTAATCAGATGTTCACCAAGTTTGATGTTTGTGTTATGTTGTGACCAATTTCAGATGTTCACCAAGTTTGATGTTTGTGTTATGTTGTGACCAATTTAAGTGTCCAATTTTAGTATTAATATGTTCTTGTACTGTCTTGACTATGCGTCTCAATGGGAGACAAGTTTTTTAAATATTTCCTTTTTTTGCAAGGGCATATTATATTCATACATGTGACTTCTCTAGTGTTTGTGTTTATATATCATGTCCATACTTATATTTATGTTCTTTGTTTTCATTTCTTTTATGTGGCTCAAAAAGAGCAGACAGTTGCAATATTTTCCTATGGACATATGACCTGTCCATCTATGTAATATATTTATGTTCCTTCTATTATCTTGATTAATCTGTGACTCAATGAGAACTGACTTTGAAATAATTTACATATATTTTTGATATATCTTAAAATCGCATGTGATATATTTGTGTCTGTTTTTAATCATTTTCCATGTGGCTCACTGGGAGCAAAGATTAACATTTTTTTTACTTTCATATATTACTAATTATTTTTATTATGCAGTCATACTGAATGACATAACACAAAGTGCATTTGAAACAACACAACTAAAATATTTGCGGGAAAAAGTCATTTTGGAACGGTGTAACGGACATTGCATACATTCACATTATGCATAGTAAAAAAAAAAAAAAAAAAAAAAAAAAAACAAAAAATTTTATTAATGTAGTACTTTTCCAAACTTTAACCATTTGACACATTTGTCCTAGTCGGCTAATATCATTAACATTCTGTAAATGATATTACCCGAGGGGGGTATTGTAACGGAACATATTAAAGGCTTTACTGTACCGAAGTATGCGATACCCTCCAAATTCAACCAGTTTAACGAGTATTTATGATTATAGAAAAGTTATTGTGTATGTTAACAATGATTGCGTAACATGTCTCCATAAACAGTCAACCCATTAAATTATACTGAATAACTAACCCACACAAAAGTTAATATCACTTGATCACTGATACAGCAAATGTCATCATGTAAAAACACTGAGTTCATCTTAAATAATTAATATGAAGTACGAAAAATAGTGTACAACTTAGGTATTTTGGATCTCCTTAAATAAAAATCACCCAGTGAAACCTATTTGTTCACTAGGAGCGGTTTCACTTAGTATTCACGAAATCAATCCTGTTTTAGACGAAAACCAATGTATTTCTTAATAATTCATGTTAATTACTTATTTATGCAAATTAGAGAAGTCAATTGACAAACTTCTAAAAAACGGACTTTTTGTAACAAAGAATTATTCTGTCAAGTCAACAAATCTGTCTGTCATTTTAATAACATGTTAAATTATGTCACTCGATGCAAATTAATAACTTTTCTGCACAAATTATGATAACAGATGTACATGTGACTTGTAAGCTATATCTCTTTTTAGTAGTTCTTTGACAATGTTATAAATACGAGCAGCAATAAGGGTCGAAGAGCAGTCGGAATGTCACTTTGGTACAGTGTGTTAGTGTGTTATTGTTTGAGGTGGATAAAAAATGCAAAGAACATGTAAAGGAAGTTGTGTTGTGTCATAGTCTTTGGTGGACAGTGGAATTAAGATGGCCACCAGAGAAATAAATATTTGAAGTTTACATATTTGTTGGTTTCGTTCATCCTTTATCATCAAAAGCACATAAAACAAAACACGCGACCTCATGTTTTCAACCCTAGACAACCAGATTTAGAGCCAGCATCAACATCGAGACACAGCAGCGATCCAGCAAGCAGCAGTGATTACTACAATGCATTTTAATGGCGCCAACCTAACATCAAGTGCTAACAAGCTCCGTAAATGGGAGTGAAATAGTGCGATTATAGCAATTAGCAATATCTACGACCAGGCGACCATTACAACATGCATTTGCACCCATGGTCTAGTAATCCAAACATCCTTGATCGCAGGTTTGAAACCCTCCACCATTTAAATTTTGATTAATAATCTGCATTTGGCAGCTGAAGACTTTCAGCATAAAAAGTCACCCTCATTTTGCCAAAGGCCTTCTCAAAGAGAGTGGAGGAGCAGATAGATGTTCACGGCACTCTCTCCCTTTGTGTGGGAAACTGCCCCTAAAGGCAGAAGAATCCAAAATGATCATTAGCAAGAGGATGCAGAAGGCAATGGAAACCACTGCATTAAAGACACACAATGTGTACCTCAGGATGTGTAGCCTGAAATTGAAGAAGTATCATGATGATCACTCCATTGGCAAAAGATTCTGGAATTGACTCCATCCAGATCTCCGGGAGGGGCTGCCAAGGGGGAGGTGACCATGAGAAAAAGAGTGAATAATCAATGAAAGGATAACGTTTTACTAGTCAGGGCATGGAATGTCAGAAGCTGGAAAGTGATAGGGAAGCTAGAAAATCTGAAACGGGAAATACAAAGGCTCAATGTAGATATAGTTGGGGTCAGTGAAATTAAGTGGAAAGAAGACAAGGATTTTAGGTCAGGTGAGTATAGGGCAATATCAACAGCACCAGAAAACAATATAATGGGTGCAGGATTTGCTATGACTAGGTGAGTATGGCAGAGAGTGAGTTAGAGTGAACAGTTCAGTAATAGGGTTGTTCTTGTCACAGTGGACAGCAAACCAACACCAACGATAGTTCAAGTACACATGCCGACATTGCAAGCTCAAGATGAAGAGATAGAGAAAGTATATGAGAGTATTGAAAGGCTAATACATTACATAAAGTGAGACAATAATCTAGTAGTCATGGGGGACTGAAATGCAATTGTAGGTGAAGGAGTAGAAGGAAAGGTTACAGGAGAATATGGGCTGAAACAGGGAATGAGAGAGGAGAAAGATTAATTCAGTTCTGTAATAAATTTCAGAGAGTAATAGCAAATACTCTGTTCAAGAATCACAAGAGGAGGAGGTAAGCTTGTTAAAGACCGGGTGATATGGGAAGATTTCAGTTAGATTACATCAAGCTCAGACAGTGATTTCAAAATAAGATACAAGTCTATAAGGCATACCTAGGAGCAGATATAGACACAGATCACAATGTTGTAATGATGAAGAGAAGTCTGAAGTTCAAGAGATTAGTCAGGAAGAATCAATAAGCAAAGAATTAGGATACAGAAGTACTAAGGGATGAGACACGCTTGAAATTCTCTAAGGCTATAGATACAGCAGTAAGGAGTAGCTCAGTAGGCAGTACGGTTGATGAGGAATGGACATCTCTAAAAAGGGCAATCACAGAAGTTGGAAAGAGAAACATAGGCACAAAGAAGTTAACTGCGAAGAAACCATGGGTGATAGAAAAAATACTTCAGTTGACAGATGAAAGAAGGTAGCACAAAAATGTTCAGGGAAGTTCAGGAATACAGAAGAACAAGTCGCTGAGGATGAAAATAAATGGGTGTGCAGGGAAGCTAAGACGAAATGGGTGCATGAAAAATGTGAAGAAATCGAAAAAGAAATGATTGTTTGAAGGACTGATTCAGCATACAGAAAATTCAAAACAGCCTTTGGTGGCACAAAAAGTAAGGGTAGTAACATTAAGAGTGCAACAGGAATTCCACTGTTAAATGCAGAAGAGAGAGCAGATAGGTCAAAAGAATACATTGATGGCTTCTATGAGAAGGAAAATTTTGCATATGTAATAGAAGAAGAAACAGGAGTCAATTTAGAAGCGAGGGTGATCCAGTATTAGATTCAGAATTTGAAAGAGCTTTGGAAGACTTAATATCAAATAAGGCAGAAGGGATAGATATCATTGCATCAGAATTTCTAAACTCAATGGGAGAAGTGGCAATAAAAAGAATTTTCACATTGGTGTGTAGAATGTATGAGTCTGGGGACATACCATCAGATGTTTGGAAAAATATTATCCATACAATTATGATGACTGCAAGAGCTAACAAGTGTAAGAATCATCGTATAATCAGCTTAACAGCTCATGCAACCAAGTTGCTCACAAGAATAATATACAGAAGAATGTAAAAGAAAATTGATGATGTGCTAATGATGATCAGTTTGGCTTTAGAAGAGGGAAAGCCAACATGGAAGCAATTATGATGTTGAGGTTGATAATGGAAGCGAGACTAAAGACAAATGAAGACATGTTCATAGGATTTGTCAACCTGGAAAAAGCATTCAACAATGTAAAATGGTCCAAGATGTTTAAAATGGGAGTAAGCTATATGGAGAGACATATAATATACAATGTGTTCAAGAGTCAAGAAGTAATAATAATAGTGGATGACAAAAGTATGAAGTGCTCACGTCAGAAGAGATGTAAGACAAGGATGTGGTCTTTCCCCCCCTTCTGTTCAATCTGTACATCGTAGAAGCAATGTTGGAAATAAAGGAAAGCTTCAGGAGTGGAATTAAAATTCAAGGTGAAAGGATATCAATGGTACAATTTGCTGATAACATTGCTATCCTGAGTAAAAGTGAAGAAGAATTACATAATATGCTGAATGGAATAAACAATCTAATGAGTCCAGAATATGGACTGAGAGTAAATCGAAGAAAGATGAAAGTAATGAGAAGTAGCAGAAATGAGAACAACAGCATCAGGACTGTTGGTCATGAAGTAGATGAACTTAAGGAATTCTCTACCTTTGCAGCAAAATAACCAATGATGGATGGAGTGAGGAGGACATCAGAAGCTAACTAGCCCTGGCAAAAAAGGGTATTTCTGGCCGAGAGAAGTACTAGTATCAAACATAGGCCTTACCTTGAGGAAGAAACTTTGGAGAATGTGTGTCTGGAGCTCTGCATTGTATGGTTGTGAAACATGGATTGTGGGAAAACCAGAACAGAAGAGAATCGAAGCATTTGAGATCTACATCTACATCTACATCCATACTCCGCAAGCCACCTGACGGTGTATAGCTACAGATCAGTGTTGAAAATTGGGTGGATTGATAAGGTAAGGAATGGGGTGGTTCAGCACAAAATTGGAAAGGAAAGGCATATGTGGCAAACACTGACAAGGAGAAGGGACAGGATGATACAACATCTGTTAAGACATCGGGGAATGACCTTTATGGTACTAGGGGGAGCTTTAGAGGTCAAAAACTGTAGATGAAGAGAAGGATTGGAATACATACAGCAAATAATTGCAAGTGCTACTCTTAGATATAGAGGTTGGTACAAGAAAAGAATTCATGGCAGGCCGCATCCCTCCAGTCAGAAGACTGATGACACCTCCCCCCCCCCCCTCCCCGCCCACCAAAAAAAAGGGAAAAAAACGTTTATTTGAGAAAGTTTCTGACAAGGTGTTTCAGCAATGTTCCCCCTGAAACTCGGTGAGAACATGCTACACCATTTTTAAAATTCTATGATATTATTGTTAAAGCATTGTACACAAAGACTGTTGTAAAATAAAGGACTTTTAGTTGGACCCCGAACTGTACAAGTGTTAACATTTATGAGTGTACCTTGTGTCGTGAAAAAGCAAACCCTCAGTTCATCATTAAATTTCTATTGTTGTTAAAGTCTTTATTTGACTAAGTTAGTGAAAAATTATTTTTCTGAACATTGACTTTGCTGAAGTGTCTCCAATAACTTCCAGTTGAAAGGCAATAATGACATGTATTGTGAAACAGAGGCCTACTGAAATTGCTGAAGCCATTTCTCACAATTGAACTGTGTTTTCTGAAATGTTTTGTGCCACACAATTCACAAAGTTGAAGCAGATTGAATTTTTTCAGGAGGTTGATTCTGGGACAGTTTTGAGGGAAAGTGCATTAATAATAGTGATTTCATTAATCTGAGAAAGACAAAAAGTGATAACTCAGAATATTTGAAACTGCTTGGTGATAAATAATTGAAGAGCTTAATTGTCAGAAAGTGCTTCATGTCAGTTTCAATCTACATAGTTACTAATTATCAATATCTCTTATAAGTTATGTACAAGAACATTATCATTCATTTTGCAGGATTTTAACTATTGCAGTGAATCAGAAGGAACTTTTGAAACAAATTAAAGGAAATAACTGCCTTTTGATCAAGTTACAGTGACTAAATATTATGATAAACAGTATTTGAATATTGTAAGTTAATCATTACACTATAGGGCAGTTAAACAATATTGCTCACAGCCAGAATTTTTCTAACTCGATAATGCATTGTTTTATGTAACTTTATACAGAAATAGACCTATAGCTATGACATACAAGCCTCAATTTGAATCTTCCCTTCTCTCTACGTCAGAAGAACAATCCTGAGAAGTTCAATCGGCTCAGTCCGGACTAAAATTACCAGTTAACTTTTTCACCAAGCAAGGATAAAAACTTCAAGTGAGGTTTCATCCCACTCAAAGACAGTCAGAATTGTAGGCAGAGGAGTATATTACAAAATAAGACAGCTTCTTAACATCATAATCCAACATTTAATGTGGCAGTATACCTCAGAACCAGGGGAATATTATGAACTAAGAGATTGCATACTTTGGCTTAGTCACCTCAGTAGTCAAGAAGGAACCTCTTTCCATGTACATCATGCATTTTGGCTTCTGAACAGTACTTTGAAGTCAAGCAGAAATCATAGGGTAGTGGACATGGGAAATTTTCAGCAGCACAGATTGATAGACTGAAAGAGAAATTTGTAGGATGGGCAACTTTGACAGTGCAGCTTGAAGGACACTTCATAGAGTTAGAAAAGCAAAATTAGATATTGCAAAAAAAAAACCATAAGTCCTGTGCCTCCATAAGGATCCGACCAACTGTTGGAGCACACTGGAAGAAACTTCCCTTCAACTAGTTGCAACACTTTTCATCCAACCAAAAGAGGATAATGATGTCAGAGATATCGGATAAACATTTGTTAAACCAATAGTCATAGGAAAGGAAAAGATGAAAATTTAAATATTCAGATTCAAAAAAACATCCTTATAGTAGAGGTAGCTACCCTGCATGACTCGTAAAAATTTAGAATAATAAGATGTTAACCTCAGAATATAGCTATGAAATGAACAGGAAAAGATGCCCCCTGCTAACAGTGTATGATGTTCCATCATACATGATGGAGAAGATGTGTATGAAGCTGTATACAATTGTAATTTTGCAGAGGAATATACTAATGAACAATTTAGCACAGATTTTAAGTTGAGGTACAGACATGGAGTAAATGATAATGGAACACTATACCATTTGTTAGAGACAGTCCCTCAGCTTAGAAAGTGATTTTTGATGACAGGTAGATGCACATAGGATACAGCTACGTGTCAGTTAAAGAATATAATGCAGTACCTAGCTGCAATAAATGCTGTGATATTAATCACCTGGAAAAACATTGGTTTAAAGACAAGGCAGTGGGTGCACACTGTGGTGTGAAAAAAGATTTTCCAAGAATGCATCAAGAGGCATTTTGCATACCTTCTAAATATAGGAGGGAAACGTGATGAACCAGGACCAGAGTACCCAACTTACAAGATATTTTTAAATTGATTAAAGCAATGAATAGATTATGGCTAGTTCTGTTGGTGACACATTGAAATGTTGTCCAAGTAGAGAAGGAGAAGGAGGAGGAAGTAAGGAAATGCAAGAGAGAAGATCCAAAGGAGAAGAAAGAAGATGGAAAGAATCCCTAGAACAGGTCAAAATTGTAAAGGTTGAGCCTTAGACATAGTTTCAGTTATAATTGTATTGTAAACTCGAATAGTGTCCTGAGTGTTATATATAATCACTACTTAATATGAGTAGAATTTTAAATATTCTACAATTAAATGCAATGTGAAGACAGCAAGTGACACTAGAGATAGAAAAGTTACTGAAGAATGGCAAACATATCTAATTTGCATTCACAAGCCATATGCCTGGTGGGGTAAGCTTTCAAATACACTTGTTACGTCTCAGGCTGGGGCACAGGAAAAAATCTGAATGACAGCTGTAGCAGTATTAAACAAAAATATGTAAAGATAAGTCAGTTTTGTAATGAACATATAGTTGTTATAGGAGTTTTATTGTCAATTAGCCATTGTTTCACTGTTAATGTGTATATTTAATATTTCCACCCATTTTGCAGTGCGAGAATGTAATAGCAGCACTAGATACAAATGCAAAATCCCCTATGTGGTTCAGCACAATACAAGAAGAAAAGGGTGCTGCCCTTGAAGATTTGATAGTGGAGTGCAGATTACCTGTATGAAAGTAGGAAGGAAACCCTTTCACATATAGCAACAGAGCAGACATACATACTAATACAGGTGTTACACTTGCATCAGACTTGGTGGTGGCTAAAGTCAAGAGCTGGAAAATTCTGGATGGAACCACCACAAGTGACAAAAATGTGGGTGAGCTCATCTTGGAAGATCATCATGCTGAGCCACATGGATGGACTAATGTAAGGAGTTTTTCTAAAACTGACTGGGAGCTGCTGCTCATGTATTTAATTCCTCAGACGAAGAGAGCAATCTTGATGTGAATAGATTTCACAAAACAGGTTATGGCTTGTGTAAATAGGGCTATGTGCTCCAAATCTGGTGCGATGGGCCACAGAACTCAGTGAACTCCACCAGCCAGTGCAACAGTCTACAAGGAGGCATCAAAGAAGCTTAGTGTCCACTCTTAATGAGGAAAAGAAAGTTTATGAAACCACAAAAGATTGGGCCAGTATTGGAAATATCTTGTTACACATCCTTTTACCAGATGACAGTCCCTTAAATGACACTCCTGAGGAAGCATGGATCAGAGTGAGATTTCAGTTCAGGAGCTCTATCATAATAAGTTGTTGATAAGTTATTAATAAATTAAGCAGCTTCAAAAAGGGCAAAGCTCCTGGATCAGTTGAGAGATCAGTTCATGTGTTGCAGTGATTGGCACCCAAGCTTGCCCCACTACTTGCCTTATTATATAATACTTATCTTGAGTAGCAAAAAACATCCCAAAATTTGGAAATGAGCCAATGTTGTAATTCTGAAGAAGGTGCCTGATAATGGTCCCATGAACCCTAAATTGTGTAGATCACTCTGCTTTTTATACAATTTAGGGGAAACCTTCAAAAATTTACTGTGCAACAGACTAACTAGCCATCAGGAGCTGTATGGATTAGATTATAGCATTTTTGTATACTGTGATCGAAGGTCAACCAAGGATGCCATCAACAATGCTCCCAGCCTTGTACAAGTGTCTGACTGTAAGTATACAATGGGGATGATGGTGGACTTCACAGGGTCCTTTGACAACTTGTAGTGGCCAGCACTCTTCTCTTGCCTGTGAGAGATGGAGTGCCCATAGATTAGTATTGATTGGCCCTGGCTAAAACTTGGCGATAGTCAGTAGAGTGATGATACTGTTATTAGGTAAAGACAACATTACAAAAAACAGTGCTGAACTGAATGCTCGACGTGTGCGTGATTTTTCCTTCACCAATTGTGACTAATATTATGCTACTCGTCGTAATTAACTCATTTATATTTGATGGTTTAACAGTTGCTATTAAAATATTAATGATAAATTCAATTCAGTTCCACTGACACCAGCTTCCCCATAGTTTGGTTGTAATTTCAAATCTCTAATAAGTCGTAACATTGCGATTGCTTCCTAACATCAAAGAGTTTCTATATATGCACCGAGCACTTCAGTCAAATATTATGGCAGCACGCAAAAGATCACAGTTATGTCCCTAAACAATTTTGTAATTTGGAATCACAAATGTGTAAATTGGCATGAAAGGGTGGTTTATTTCACAATAACAATCACTTCCTTGCAAGGCCATGAGGAAGAAGCTTTCCCAGGTGGAGGGGAGTGGGGAAGGGGGAAGGGGGGGGAATTTATAAATTATGTGCTTTAAAGCTATTGCCAAGTTTCAGAGTCCATTTCCAATTGAGAATGAAGTTAATTGTCTATCACTGTTCAATGCCTAGCTAGAGTTGAGTTCGAGTTACCTAATTAAAAAGTTCACTTCAGTCTAATATAAGGTAGTCCTCTATCTGAATTCCAGACGATGTTATAGTTGAAGTGAATGTTTCGTTTCACTGCATCATAGTAGATCGCAATTATCCATCCTCGAAAAACAGTCTAACTGCGCCTACATATACGAGTATTCAAACAAGTCTGATCCGCTTCGGCTAACTCTCGTAACGTAGTGACAATGGTTCAAATTTTCCTTAGCCATTATTCTTGATTCTCAAAGAGTACTCACACAAAGTATTGTTTGAGATCATTGGTTCTACTTTGGTAATTTTAATTATAATGATTTTGCAATTTACTATGATTTTGAGTTTGAGTTTACTGAGATTCTATCTTTCTTTTGTAAGTTGATAAAGTCCTAAGTATTATCCAAATAATAGTGTTAAATGGAACTTTGGTTACTTGTTCACTTTTCATGGAACTTGGAACTTGTTTTGGGGAAATTTTTGGGGTATTGGTTGCTATTTTTTTTCTTTTTTCAATTTTTGTTCGAGGAAGTGGAATTACATCCGCCCCCCAGATGATTGTCAGTACATTCCCTTTTTCATACACAAGAGTGTGCTCTGATTATCGGACAAGTATTGGTACTGGTTGCTTCCTCATGGCTCAATACATTCTATGCCATAACAGAACAGTATTTGAAAAAAAATATTGAATATGGGCCTAACAATATTGCACTCTAAAATTTCACCAATTCTAAACTAATAATTTTAATATTATTCACCACTAATATTATAAAGGCCTAAGGAATTAACCTGTTTAAAAATTTCACACTTAAGTATTTCAAGCATGAAGTAACTTAGAACTATCATTAAATATTGTCATCATGCAAGGTCAAATAATTTAAAATCGATCTCATTTCATTGTCATATCTATGAATTGCATCTGAAAATTAACTTCATTACATCATAATCATTACAAAATAATCAGTTTTATAATTCCGGTGTTTTCTTCATCGGAAAGTGTGCAGACACGGCATCTGGAACGTTGGTCTGTATGTGGTGGTTAGCTCCCCATCGGGATGTTTAGCATGCAAGAGAGTCAGACCAGACTGTGCGGGCAGGGATCACAGCCTAATCTTCTGCTACCTCTGCTGCATCCCAGTTGTCTAGGCAGCAGGAACCCAAGCGAAGTGCCATTTCAGTATATGCTACCTCTTAATTGGTAAGTATCAGATGTAGATCTTCTCGTCTGCTGCCTCTTGATTGGCTAGCAACAGACATATATCTTATTGTTGGCTGCCTCTTGAATGGCTAGCAGTCGACACAGTTCTTCCAGTCGGCTGCCTTTCGAATTTCTATCAACCGACATATTTTTTTGTTGTTGGTTGCCTCTTGAATGGCTAGCAACCAACATTGTTCTTCATATCTGCTGCTTCTTGTCAGTTGCCTCTTGAATGGCTAGCAACCGACATTACTCTTCGCATCCAGAAGACTATGAATGTGTATTGAATGAACAGGTGAGCCTCCTATGCTCACGGTGTCTTCTTTCAAATGAACAGTGGTTGTTAAACAGTGGCTCAAAGTCTCGGATGCGCATGAGAAGCAGCAGGAAGCAGCTATTTTCCTTCTCTAATGTTGAACACATACTTGAGTGCCCCCCAGCAGTTTTACCTCCATTTCCGGCAGGGTTGTCATGACGTGAAGGCACCAGCGGTCATCTGATGGCTGCTACTGGTCTTCCATACTCAAACAGTTGCATGGAACAAAAATCTCATTAATATGCCCAATCACATATAGTACACAACAGTCATGATATTTTTGGGTGATCCATCTGTATGGGATTCAATCACACAAGTTTATTAAAGGATGCATTGTCTTCAGTCCTTTGTTTAATATCATAAGTATATAAGTTTGTCTCGCATACCATCGCGTTCTAGTTCAAGGAGATGACATCTATCAGTGACTTGTATTTACAGTGCGCCTACCTCAGTACATCACATGAATTAATACATGACACTTATCACTTATACGTCTTAGTCAGTATTATTCAACTCTTTTCCTCTGTGATTGTAACAACTCAGCTTAGTCAGTTTTCTGTAATGAAAACACACCTAGTCCTACCATTCTTTAGTTGCCAATCATAACATGGAAATCGTTGTACCATTAAATGTTCACAAGTATGGTTACATACAATCTCCAGTTACTAATAGTTATTTAAGTCATAAATAAGGTATACACATATGAGTGTCTTTTTCTTAAAGTTCTTGTACATAGTTTACAAGAGATCGATAATTAGTGAATATGACATGAAGCACTTTCTGATAATTAACCTCTTCACCTATTTATCACAAAGTAATTTCAAAAATTCTGACTTATTACTTTTTGTCTTTCTCAAATTAATGAAATCACTGTTATTAATGTACTTTCCCTCAAAATTGTCCCAGAATCACCTTCATGAAAAAATTCGATCTGTCCAACTCCATGAATTTCATGATATGAAACTTTTCAGAAGCTACAGTTTAATTCTGAGAAATATCTTCAGCAATTTCTGTAGGCCTATGTTTCATAATACATCCCAAAATTGCCTTTCAACTGGAAGTTAATGGAGACACATCAGCAAAGTCAATATTCAGAAAAATAATCTTCACTATCTTAGTCAAATAAAGATGACAACAGAATTTTAATGATGAGCTAAGAGTTTAATTTTTCACAATACAACATACACTCAAAAAATTAAAGACCTGTACAGTCCGGGAGTCCAACTAGAAGTCCTTACATTTTACAATATTTTTTGTGATACATTGCTTTAACAATAAATTCATAGAATTTTTAACAATGGTGAAGTGATGTTCTAACACTAACAACCGCTGGTTCTATCAAATGAAGTGCTCTGCACTGCCGCATGCTGATTCAGGGGGAACACTGCTGGAACACATGTAACAAACAAAAACAGAAACATATTTTAGTATAAAGTTTTCACATACAGCTGATTACAAAAATTATTTAAATAAATAGCGCTCAACTGAGTTCACTTAAGCATAGGAGTAAGGACAGTGTGCATCCAAGTTAACGCACTGGGACACCATAATGGTCTCTGAGGCACACTACGAGTTTCTGGGAAATCCTGTGCAACTCGACCCTTTGGTCATTGGACAAGTTCAGCTTAACATCAGCACCTCTTGATGATGGACAGAGTCCCTTAAGAAGGAAAGTCTATTCGAGAATGCGTCCTTTCCTGGGAAGGCAATCTATGACCTGCACTGCAGAACATTTCCCCAGCCAGGCTGGTGCTGTATTGCTTGAGACCACCCCAATGGATGCAGATGGTAAAGGATTTGGTTGAGTAGTTGAGTGGACAGTGTCTTAAAAAGAGGATACAAGATGCACATCAACAAGAGCAAAACAAGGGTAATGGAATACAGTCAAATTAAATCAAACAGTACTGAGGAAAATAGATTAGGAGATGAGATACTAAAAGCAGTAGATAAGTCTTGCTGTGTGCCATAACATAAGTAATGTAGGCTAGAGTAGAGAGAATATTAAATGTTGACTCACAATGGCAAGAAAAGTGTCCATCCTTAATTAGCCATTTTTTTCTGAAGAAGAGAAATTTGCTAACAGTGAATACAGACATAAAAAAAAGTTTTTCATCACCCCAGTTCTCAGAGCTCCTGAAGACAGACATTGACTGTGTATGTTGTATCACAGACACAGTCCCTTTGAATGTTCATAGATGTCACTAAACCTGCCCAAAGATCTAAACAACCATGCATGAGCAGAACCTATTAGATGGAGGGGGACTGACAGCTGATTCGTTCCAGTCATTCCACCAGAAAGGAGGTACACGGCTCGTCTTGTGTGTAGTTCAACCACGCCTAGATAGTCAATACTGCAGTTCAATCACATCCACATTGTTACTTTGTGACAGGAATGGCTCTCAACAAGGGAAGTGTCTAGGTGTCTCGGTATGAACCAAAGTGATGTTGTTCGGACATGGGGGAGATACAGAGAGACAGGAACTGTCGATGACATGCCTCACTCAGGCCACATAAGGGCTACTACTGCAATGGATGACCACTACCTATGGATTATGGCTTGGAGGAACCCTGATAGCAAAGCCACCATGTTGAATAATGCTTTTCGTATGGCCACAGGACCTTGCGTAATGACTCAATCTATGCCCAACAGGCTGCATGATGCGCAACGTCACTCCCGACATCCATGGCGAGGTCAATCTTTGCAACCATGACACCATGCTGCGCGGTACAGATGGGCCCAACAACATGCCAAATTGACCGCTCAGGATTGGCATCATGTTCTCTTCACCGATGAGTGTCGCTTATGCCTTCAACCAGACAATCATTGGAGACGTGTTTGGAGGCGACCTGGTCAAGCTGAATGCCTTAGACACACTGTCCAGCGAATGCAGCAAGGTGGGTTCCCTGCTGTTTTGGGCTGGCATTATGTGGGGTGAACATAAGCCGCTTGGTGGTCATGAAAGGTGCCATAACGGCTGTACGATACGTGAATTCCATCCTTTGACTGAGTGTGCAACCATATCAGCAGCATATTGGCAAGGCATTCATCTTCATGGACAATAATTTATGCCCCCATCATGCACATCTTGTGAATGACTTCTTTCAGGAGAACAATATCGCTCAACTAGAGTGGCCAGCATGTTCTCCAGACATAAACCCTATTGAATATACCTGGGATAAATTGAAAAGGGCTATTTATGGATGATGTGACCCACCAAACACTCTGAGGGACCTGTGTCAAATCGGTGTTGAGAAGTGGGACAATCTGGACCAACAGTGCCTTGATGAATTTGTGAACGGTATGCCATGACTAATATAAGCATGCATCAATGCAAGAGTATGTGCTACTGGTTATTAGAGGCACTGGTGTGTACAGCAATCTATACCACCACCTCTAAGGCCTTGCTGTGTGATTGTACAACATGCAGTGTGTGGTTCTCATGCAATAAAAACAGTGGAAACAATGTTTATGTTGATCTCTATTCCAATTTTCTGTGCAGGTTCTGCAACTCTCGGAACCGAGGTGATGCAAAACTTTTTTTGATGTGTGTATATATCGGGGTACCCAAAAGAAACAGAACTTTTTTTAACTTGTTTATTCACATTTCATGTACAAACCTTCAGTCCCTTTCAAGGTACTCCCCCCTTTCATTGATACACTAGTCTAGTCTTTTATTCCATTTTTCAAAACATTGCTCAACCTTTTGCTGTGCTTGACTGCACCTCTGTTGTGTCTTTCTTCACCTCAGTATCATCAAAAAATGGTTCAAATGGCTCTGAGCACTATGGGGCTTCTGAGGTCATCAGTCCCCTAGAACTTAGAACTACTTAAACCTAACTAACCTAAGGACATCACACACATCCATGCCCGAGGCAGGATTCGAAGTTGCGACCGTAGTGGTCACTTGGTTCCAGACTATAGCACCTAGAACTGCTCAGCCACCCCTCAGCATCATCAACAAAACACTTTCTTTTCATATCTCCTTTCATTCTAGAAAACAAAAAAAAGTTACTTAGAGCAGAGTCTGGTGAGTATGGGAGCTGAGGAACAGGGATCATACCTAACACAATAGACCCCTGCTCTGTTTATTTGCATCAGTTCAGAAAAGTTTCCCTATCCCTAGCCAAAAGCTTGTCCCATGTACTTTTTCTTAAATGCTGCATAAGCCAAGGTATCCTGCCCCCTCCACCACCACCCCCTCCCCAATGGACTAACCACCTAACCATAAAAATTTCTGGATCCCACCGCTCCTTTCACAATGATCTTCACCTTTTCAGTTTCCACCAGTCGCTTTCCCTCACAAACCTTGTTCTACAAAAGCACAGCTCCATGGCTTAGGCATCCCCGAACCACCTCCACTCCCTCCAGAAAATACTGCTACTATGTGATCCCCATGACATACACCTCATCACCCAAATCGAAATCCTGATATACCAATACCTAGAAGAACATCCAAACATCCCCTCCACAAGTTATCCAACTTGCTGATATCCTACTACCACCTACAGACACTACTATCCAACCCCAACCCTACTTCCAGTGTTCCTCATCGTTGACTCCTCATAGCACCCAGACCTTGCCTAACTGGTCTTCTCAACCTAAAACACCCTCCAAACCCCCCCCCTCCCCCCCCCCCAATACTCCACGAAATCCAGAACCAAAACAATCCCAAATCTGACTGTTGTTAAGCTTTTCACCGAAATGCTCAACCCCACAGAAGTTTCAGTCATTTACAAGGCCTCACATTCAGCCCTACTCCAAGGTTTAACAATGTTGGACTTGTGAAATACTTACTCTCCTTTCCCTCTCCCTGTTCCCTCAATGGTTGCTGGAATAGCCCCTTCAACATGTAGAATGAGGTCCCCAGGCATACACACTGAATGCACCTGGTGCCCTTCCCTGTCCATTGCTGCATTTCCCTAAGGGTAGCATCATTCTTGTATGCAGTTTTTAGCATTTGAAGAGTTTCTGATCCACTTTTTTCTGGGGAAAAAAAACAGAATTTCATTGTCGCACATTGCTCACTAAAGTCAGCCATTGCTAAAACAACAATTACACAAAACAGTTGTCACTAAGAACTCTGCCAAAACTAGTCCTGATTTTTTCTTCATCATAGCACTTGGCTTACTGACTAGAATATTCACTCTATGCACTCCTAGCAGCAAACTGTGTTATTATAAAAGATTTGCCTATCAAAAAATTCCTTTGGGCACCCCCTCATAGAGTAAGTGTTACAAAGCCTTTCCAGAAGTTATTTTTCTGGAGTCTAGTCTTGTATGGAAGTGAAATGTGTTGTATGGAAGTGAAATGTGAA
Source organism: Schistocerca cancellata (assembly GCF_023864275.1). Classification (NCBI taxonomy): domain Eukaryota; kingdom Metazoa; phylum Arthropoda; class Insecta; order Orthoptera; family Acrididae; genus Schistocerca; species Schistocerca cancellata. Next base: position 513,813,669 of record NC_064634.1, read on the forward strand.
TGATCACCAGTTTAGATGAGAAGAAAACAGAATATTTGGAAATGTAATGCTACAAAAGAATGCTGAAGATTAGATGGGTAGATCACATAATTAATGAGGAGGTATGGAACAGAATTGGGGATAAGAGGCATTTGTGTCACAGCTTGACTAGAAGAACAGAGAGGTTGGTAGGACATGTTCTGAGGCATCAAGAGATCACCAATTTAATATTGGAGGGAAGTGTGGAGGGTAAAAATCATGGAGGGAGACCAAGAGATGAATACATTAAGCAGATTCAGAAGGGTGTAGGGTGCAGTAGTTACTGGGAAATGAAGAAGCTTACACAGGATAGAGTAGCATGGAGAGCTGCATCAAACCAGCCTCTGGATTTGTGAGAGGGTTCCCTTCCTACTTTCATACAGATAACCTGCACTCCACTATCAAATCTTCAAGGGCAGCACCCTTTTCTTCTTGTATTGTGCTGAACCACATAGGGGATTTTGCATTTGCATCAAGTGCTGCTATTACATTCTCTCACTGCAAATTGGGTGGAAATATTGAATATACACATTAACAGTGAAACAATGGCTAATTGACAATAAAACTCCTATAACAAGTATGTGTTCATTACAAAACTGACTTATCTTTACATATTTTTGTTTAATACTGCTACAGCTGTCATTCAGATTTTTTCCTGTGCCCCAGCCTGAGATGTAACAAGTGTATTTGAAAGCTTACCCCACCAAGCATATGGCTCTTGAATGCAAATTAGATATGTTTGCCATTCTTCAGTAACTTTTCTATCTCTAGTGTCACTTGCTGTCTTCACATTGCATTTAATTGTAGAATATTTAAAATTCTACTCATATTAAGTAGTGATTATATATGACACTCAGGACACTATTCGAGTTTACAATACAATTATAACTGAAACTACAGATGCAAAATATCTAAGGCTCAACCTTTACATCTTTGACCTGTTCTAGGTTTTCTTTCCATCTTCTTTCTTCTCCTTTGGATCTTCTCTCTTGCATATGCTTACTTCCTCCTCCTTCTCCTTCTCTGCTTGGACAACATTTCAATGTTTCACCAATAGAACTAGCCATAATCTATTCATTGTTTTAATCAATTTAAAAATATCTTGTAAGTTCATCACATTTCCCTCCTATATTTACAAGGTATTCAAAGTGCCTTTTGATGCATTCTTGGAAAATCTTTTTTCACACCACAGTGTGCACCCACTGCCTTATCTATAAGACAATGTTTTGCCAGGTGATTAATATCACAGCATTGTACTGCAGCTAGGTACTGCATTATATTCTTTAACTGACATGTAGCTGTATCCTATGTGCACCTACCTGTCTTAAAAAATCTCTCTCTAAGCTGAGAGACTGTCTCTAACAAATGGTATAGTGTTCCATTGCATTTACTCCATGTTTGAACCTCAACTTAAAAGTCTGCACTAAATTGTTCATTAGTATATCCCTCTGCAAAATTTCGATTGTATACAGCTTCATACACATCTTCTCCCATCTTGTATGATGTAACATCATACACTATTAGCAGGGAGTATCTTTTCCTGCGCATTTCAGAGCTATATTTTGAAGTTAACATCTTATTATTCTAAATTTTTGCGAGTCATTCTGGTTAGCTACCACTAATATAAGGATGTTCTTTGTAATTTGAATATTTTAAATTTTCAATTTTCTTTTAGTGTGTCTATTGGTTTCACAAATGGGTTTCACAAATGTTTATGTGATATCTTTGATATCATTATCCTCTTTTGGGGGGAAGAAAAGTTTTACAACTGGTTGAAGGGAAGTTTCTTCCAGTGCTTCAGCAGTTGGTGGGATCCTTATGGACGCACAGGAATTATGGGAGTTTTCTGCAATATCTTATTTTGTTTTTTTAACTCTATGAAGTATCCTTCAAGCTGCACTGTCAAAGTTGCCCATCCTAAAAATTTCTCTTTCAGTCTATCAATCTGTGCTGCTGAAAATTTCCCATGTCCACTACTCTAAGATTTCTGCTTGACTTCAAAGCACTGTTCAGAAGCCGAAATGCATGATGTACTTGCAAAGAGGTACCTCCTTTGCTACTGAGCCAAGGTATGCAATCTCTTAGTTTGTGATATTCTCCTGGGTCGGCAGTATACTGCCACATTAAATATTAGATTATGATGTTAAGAAGCTGTCTTCTTTCATAATATACTCCTCTGCCTACAGTCTTCACTGTCTTTGAGTGGGATGAACTTCACTTGAAGTTTTTATCCCTGCTTTGGGAAAAAGTTAACTGGTAATTTTAGTCCGGTCTGAGTTGATTGAACTTCTTAGGATTGTTTATTCTGACCTAGAGAGAAGGGGAGGCTCAAACTGTGGCTTATATGTCATCACTGTAAGTCTCTTTCTGTATAATGTTACTTAAAACAATGCAGCATTGAGTTAGCAAAATTCTGGCTATGAGCGATATTGTTTAACTACGTTGTAGTGTTGTAACAATACAAGTCAAGATAGATGTAACGGAACTTGAATAGCGTATTTGCCTCTATTGGTTATGGTAGAGAGATCAATCTTTCAGTCCTATCTGTATATTTCTGTATAATATTGCATAAATAAAGGCTGGGCGAGTGCAAAGCTATCGCTAAAAATGCACGCCGCGTGACTTGTTACGATTTGGTCGGTCATAATAATAATAACATGCTTTTGAATACAAATAAAAATAATGGCGATACCTGTTCAGTGTTATTGGAAATAATATGCAGTAAATTAATGAGTAAGGTAGCCGATCCTATAAGAAGAGGTAAAATTGGGCATATTGAGGTGTTTTGCTTTATATCAACGAAGCCGATGATAAGGCATCATTTTTTTCATTTACTCTTAGAAATAAACAAGTAAAGAAGAGATAATTGTGCATTGTGAAAAAATATAGGGACGAGTTTTTAATAACTATGGTATACAATCAGAGTAAAAAAAAGGACATTTAGTTACACGAAGTGTAAGGATAGCTAAGTGTGGTCATTAAATTGAGTACACCTACAGGGCGCTCAATTCCGGGATAAATCTACACTCCTGGAAATTGAAATAAGAACACCGTGAATTCATTGTCCCAGGAAGGGGAAACTTTATTGACACATTCCTGGGGTCAGATACATCACATGATCACACTGACAGAACCACAGGCACATAGACACAGGCAACAGAGCATGCACAATGTCGGCACTAGTACAGTGTATATCCACCTTTCGCAGCAATGCAGGCTGCTATTCTCCCATGGAGACGATTATAGAGATGCTAGATGTAGTCCTGTGGAACGGCTTGCCATGCCATTTCCACCTGGCGCCTCAGTTGGACCAGCGTTCGTGCTGGATGTGCAGACCGCGTGAGACGACACTTCATCCAGTCCCAAACATGCTCAATGGGGGACAGATCCGGAGATCTTGCTGGCCAGGGTAGTTGACTTACACCTTCTAGAGCATGTTGGGTGGCACGGGATACATGTGGACGTGCATTGTCCTGTTGGAACAGCAAGTTCCCTTGCCGGTCTAGGAATGGTAGAACGATGGGTTCGATGACGGTTTGGATGTACCGTGCACTATTCAGTGTCCCCTCGACGATCACCAGTGGTGTACGGCCAGTGTAGGAGATCGCTCCCCACACCATGATGCCGGGTGTTGGCCCTGTGTGCCTCGGTCGTATGCAGTCCTGATTGTGGTGCTCACCTGCACGGCGCCAAACACGCATACGACCATCATTGGCACCAAGGCAGAAGCGACTCTCATCGCTGAAGACGACACGTCTCCATTCGTCCCTCCATTCACACCTGTCGCGACACCACTGGAGGCGGGCTGCACGATGTTGGGGCATGAGCGGAAGACGGCCTAACGGTGTGCGGGACCGTAGCCCAGCTTCATGGAGACGGTTGCGAATGGTCCTCGCCGATACCCCAGGAGCAACAGTGTCCCTAATTTGCTGGGAAGTGGCGGTGCGGACCCCTACGGCACTGCGTAGGATCCTATGGTTTTGGCGTACATCCGTGCGTCGCTGCGGTCCGGTCCCAGGTCGACGGGCACGTGCACCTTCCGCCGACCACTGGCGACAACATCGATGTACTGTGGAGACCTCACGCCCCACGTGTTGTACAATTCGGCGGTACGTCCACCCTGCCTCCCGCATGCCCACTATACGCCCTCGCTCAAAGTCCGTCAACTGCACATACGGTTCACGTCCACGCTGTCGCAGCATGGTAACAGTGTTAAAGACTGCGATGGAGCCCCGTATGCCATGGCAAACTGGCTGACACTGACGGCGGCGGTGCACAAATGCTGTGCAGCTAGCGCCATGCGACGGCCAACACCGCAGTTCCTGGTGTGTCCACTGTGCCGTGCATGTGATCATTGCTTGTACAGCCCTCTCGCAGTGTCTGGAGCAAGTATGGTGGGTTTGACACACCGGTGTCAAGGTGTTCTTTTTTCCATTTCCAGGAGTGTATATGCATCTCACGAGGGACGCGGTATTGAGACCGTTTTTTTTTTACTCTACATCAGAGTGTAAATGAATGATGAATGCGAAATAAAACTGTGAACAAAGTTACCTTAAATAAAACAGATGAAACAATACAGTTTGGTTGTATCTGTTATTACTAATTAAACTGCAACATTTCTTATCATTGTACAAAGCCTTTATAGATGATCGTTATGACACATTACTTCGAAGGGATCTCGTTGCGAGTTAAGTTTTGGGGACCTGGTCAAGAGGGGCTAGTTCGTAGATCCTAACTACTGTAGCTATTCTGGAATCAGGTGCTACCCGGACCATTGTGTGTTGTCAATGACTTAAGGTTACCATATCTAATGCTCTAAGATCGACGTGCCTTTCCACTTGGTATAACAGTGCCTCACGGCAACAACGACAACGCTGACGATGAAGGAAGATACGGTAGAGTGTAATGATTAACTTTCAGTATTCAAATACTGTTTATCATAATATTAAGTCACTGTAAACTTGATTAAAAGGCAATTTTTTCATTTCATTTGTTACAAAAGTCCCTTCTGATTCACTGCAATAGTTAAAATCCTGCAAAATGAATGATAATGTTCTTGTACATAACTTATAAGTGATTGATAATTAGTAACTATGTACATCGAAATTGACATGAAGCACTTTCTGACAATTAAGCTCTTCAGTTATTTATCACCAAGCAGTTTCAAATATTCTGAGTTATCACTTTTTGTCTTTCTCAGATTAATGAAATCACTATTATTAATGCACTTTCCCTCAAAACTGTCCCAGAATCAACCTCCTGAAAAAATTCAATCTGCTTCAACTTTGTGAATTGTGTGGCACAAAACATTTCAGAAAACACAGTTCAATTGTGAGAAATGGCTTCAGCAATTTCAGTAGGCCTCTGTTTCACAATACATGTCATTATTGCCTTTCAACTGGAAGTTATTGGAGACACTTCAGCAAAGTCAATGTTTGGAAAAATAGTTCTTCACTAACTTAGTCAAATAAAGACTTCAACAATGATAGAATTTTAATGATGAACTGAGTGTTTAATTTTTCATGATCCAACATACACTTATAAATGTTAACTTTTGTACAGTTTGGGGTCCAACTAGAAGTCCTTTAACAATAATTTCATAGAATTTTAAAAATGGTGGAGCTGTTCTCATCAATAGCAACCATTAACTCTATCACTGCCAGATGCTGATTCAGTCTTCTGACTGGTTTCTTGCAGCACACCATGAATTCCTCTCTTGTGCCAACCTCTTCATCTAAGAGTAGCACTTAAAACTTCCGTCCTCATCTATTTGCAGTATGTATTCCAATCCTCCTCTTCATCTACAGTTTTTGCCCTTTACAGCTCCCTCTAGTACCATGAAAGTCATTCCCTGATGTCTGAACAGATATCCTATCACCCTGTCCCTTCTCCTTGTCAGTGTTTTCCACATATTCCTTTCCTCTCCATTTCTGTCCAGAACCCCTTCATTTCTTACCTTATCAATTCACCTAATTTTCAACACCAGTCTGTAGAACTACATCTCAAATGCTTTGATTCTCTTCTGTTCTGGTTTTCCCACAATCCATGTTTCACAACCATACAATGCAGAGCTCCAGACACACATTCTCCAAAGTTTCTTCCTCAAGGTAAGGCCTATGTTTGATACTAGTACTTCTCTCGGCCAGAAATACCCTTTTTTGCCAGGGCTAGTTAGCTTCTGATGTCCTCCTCACTCCATCCATCATTGGTTATTTTGCTGCAAAGGTAGAGAATTCCTTAAGTTCATCTATTTCGTGACCAACAATCCTGATGTTGTTATTCTCATTTCTGCAACTTCTCATTACTTTCATCTTTCTTCGATTTACTCTCAGTCCATATTCTGGACTCATTAGATTGTTTATTCCATTCAGCACATTATGTAATTCTTCTTCACTTTTGCTCAGGATAGCAATGTTATCAGCAAATTGTACCATTGATATCCTTTCACCTTGAATTTTAATTCCACTCCTGAAGCTTTCCTTTATTTCCATCATTGCTTCTATGATGTACAGATTGAACAGTAGGGGTGGGGGGGGGGGGGGAGGGGGAAGACCACATCCTTGTCTTACATCCTTTCTGACCTGATCACTTCATACTTTGTCATCCACTATTATTATTACTTCTAGACTCTTGAACACATTGTATATTATATGTCTCTCCATATAGCTTACTCCTATTTTAAACATCTTACACCATTTTATGTTGTTGAATGCTTTTTCCAGGTTGACAAATCCTATGAACATGTCTTGATTTTTCTTTAGTCTCACTTCCATTATCAACCTCAACATCATAATTGCTCCCATGTTGGCTTTCCCTCTTCTAAAGCCAAACTGATCATCATTAGCACATCCTCAATTTTCTATTACATTCTTATGTAGATTATTCTTGTGAGCAACTTGGTTGCATGAGCTGTTAAGCTGATTGTACTATGATTTTCACACTTGTCAGCTCTTGCAGTCTTCATAATTGTATGGATAATATTTTTCTGAATGTCTGTTGGTATGTCCCCAGACTCATACATTCTATACACCAATGTGAATAGTCTTTTTATTGCCACTTCTCCCAATGAGTTTAGAATTTCTAATGCAATGTTATCTATCCCTTCTGCCTTATTTGATGTTAAGTATCCAAAGCTCTTTTAAATTTGGATTCTAATACTGGATCCACTATCCCTTCTAAATTACTTCTGTTTCTTGTTCTGTCACATCTGAAATATCTTCTTCCTCATAGAAGCATTCAGTGTATTCTTTTTCCCTATCTGCTCTCTCCTCTGCATTTAACAGTGAAATTCCTGTTGCACTCTCAATGTTACCACCCTTAATTTTTGTGCCACCAAAGGATGTTTCAACTTTTCTGTATGCTGAGTCAGTCCTTCCCAAAATCATTTCTTTTTCGATTTCTTCACATTTTTCATGCAGCCATTTCTTCTTAGCTTCCCTGCACACCTATTTATTTCCCTCCTCAGCGACTTGTACTTCTGTATTCCTGAATTTCCCTGAACAATTTTGTGCTACCTTCTTTCATCAATCAACTGAAGTATTTTTTTGGTTACCCATGGTTTCTTCACAGTTAACTTCTTTGTACCTATGTTTCTCTTTCCAACTTCTGTGATTGCTCTTTTTAGAGATGTCCATTCCTCTTCAACTGTACTGCCTACTGAGCTATTCCTTACTGCTGTATCTGTATCCTTAAAGAATTTCAAGTGTGCCTCATCCCTTAGTACATTTGTATCCCAGTTTTTTACTTATTGGTTCTTCCTGACTAATCTCTTGAACTTCAGCCTTCCCTTCATCATGACAACATTGTGATCTGTGTCTATATCTGCTCCTGGGTATGCCTTACAGACTTGTATCTGATTTCGGAATCTCTGCCTGACCAGGATGTAATATAACTGAAGTCTTCCCGTATCAGCCAGTCTTTTACAAGTATACCTCTTCCTCTAGTGATTCTTGAACAGAGTATTTGCTATCACTAATTGAAATTTATTGCAGGACTCAGTTTTTCTCCTCCCTCATTTCTTGCCCCAAGCCCATATTCTTCTGTAACCTTTTCTTTCACTCCTTCTCCAACAACTGCATTCCAGTGCCCCATGACTATTAGATTTTCATCTCCCTTTAGATACTGTATTGCCCTTTCAATACACTCATATACTTTCTCTGTCTCTTCATCTCGAGCTTGCAACATTGGCATGTATACTTGAACTATCTACACTCCTGGAAATTGAAATAAGAACACCGTGAATTCATTGTCCCAGGAAGGGGAAACTTTATTGACACATTCCTGGAGTCAGATACATCACATGATCACACTGACAGAACCACAGGCACATAGACACAGGCAACAGAGCATGCACAATGTTGGCACTAGTACAGTGTATATCCACCTTTCGCAGCAATGCAGGCTGCTATTCTCCCATGGAGACGATTGTAGAGATGCTGGATGTAGTCCTGTGGAACGGCTTGCCATGCCATTTCCACCTGGCGCCTCAGTTGGACCAGCGTTTGTGCTGGACGTGCAGACCGCGTGAGACGACGCTTCATCCAGTCCCAAACATGCTCAATGGGGGACAGATCCGGAGATCTTGCTGGCCAGGGTAGTTGACTTACACCTTCTAGAGCACGTTGGGTGGCACGGGATACATGCGGACGTGCATTGTCCTGTTGGAACAGCAAGTTCCCTTGCCGGTCTAGGAATGGTAGAACGATGGGTTCGATGTCGGTTTGGATGTACCGTGCACTATTCAGTGTCCCCTCGACGATCACCAGTGGTGTATGGCCAGTGTAGGAGATCGCCCCCCACACCATGATGCTGGGTGTTGGCCCTGTGTGCCTCGGTCGTATGCAGTCCTGATTGTGGTGCTCACCTGCACGGCGCCAAACACGCATTCGACCATCATTGGCACCAAGGCAGAAGCGACTCTCATCGCTGAAGACGACACGTCTCCATTCGTCCCTCCATTCACACCTGTCGCGACACCACTGGAGGCAGGCTGCACGATGTTGGGGCTTGAGCGGAAGATGGCCTAACGGTGTGCGGGACCGTAGCCCAGCTTCATGGAGATGGTTGCGAATGGTCCTCGCCGATACCCCAGGAGCAACAGTGTCCCTAATTTGCTGGGAAGTGGCGGTGCGGTCCCCTACGGCACTGCGTAGGATCCTACGGTTTTGGCGTGCATTCGTGCGTCGCTGCGGTCCGGTCCCAGGTCGACGGGCATGTGCACCTTCCGCCGACCACTGGCGACAACATCGATGTACTGTGGAGACCACACGCCCCACATGTTGAGCAATTCGGCGGTATGTCCACCCGGCCTCCCGCATGCCCACTATATGCCCTCGCTCAAAGTCCGTCAACTGCACATACGGTTCACGTCCACGCTGTCGCGGCATGCTACCAGTGTTAAAGACTGCGATGGAGCTCCGTATGCCACGGCAAACTGGCTGACACTGACGGCGGCGGTGCACAAATGCTGCGCAACTAGTGCCATGCGACGGCCAACACCGCGGTTCCTGGTGTGTCCGCTGTGCCGTGCGTGTGATCATTGCTTGTACAGCCCTCTCGCAGTGTCCGGAGCAAGTATGGTGGGTTTGACACATCGGTGTCAAGGTGTTCTTTTTTCCATTTCCAGGAGTGTATGTTGGAGTTGGTTTGCTGTTGATTCTGACAAGAATAACCATATCTCTGAACTGTTTACAGTTACACACTTTCTGCCCTACCTTGCTATTCATAATGAATCCTACTCTTGACATCTTGGGTTGTCGGGTGTTCTGCCAGATATCAGCGTCGTACTTGCATGATATTTCCGTCACGTAGCTCGAGACCTTCATCAGGTGCGACCTGAGACTGCTCCTCGAGTGGACCTGGTCCAGAATTTATGCCTATGGCCTTCCCCCTCCACCAACGGCTGCCGGCGCTTGCTCTGTGGTCCGCGCCCATTCCCTGCGACCTGTTGGAGCGTTGCTGCTCCGTTTTCCGTCCGCTGCGGTTCTAGGTGTTCCCTCTGCGGTCCGCGCCCACTAAACCCGCTCCTGGGGCTTTCATCTACGGTCTGGAGTACCAAGCGTTCCCCCTGCGGTCCGCGCCCGCTCACCACGACCTCTTGGAGCGTTGCCGCTCCGTTTTTCGTCTGCTGCGGCTCTGGATGTTCCCTCTGCGGTCCGCGCCCACCAGTCCCACTTCTGGGTGTTCCATCTTCGGTCTGGTGCGCCTGGCAGTCCGTCAGGGGCTTGTTTACCATCTCCATCTCTCTGGTTCTTCTGTTTGTGTAGTGTTGCAGCTGGCCCCGTTGCTCCTTTAACAATTCCAGAGCCGGATCCCATGCTCTGCTTAGCTGGTACCCTGTGTCACGATTCATAAGATCGTCAGCCATTTTAATCTCTATCGATTCTCTTATGACACTGTCCCAGAATCTGGGTGTTTGTGCTAGAATTTTGGTATCCTCATACTTCATGGCATGATCTAGTTCCAGGCAGTGTTCAGCAATGGCTGACTTAGTCACCTGTCTTAATCTAGTGTGCCTCTGATGTTCATTGCACCTGATCTCCACAGTTCTTGTCGTCTGGCCAATGTAGGACATGCCACATTGACAAGGTATATTGTAAATCCCTGGTTTTCGTAACCCCAGGTCGTCTTTGACACTCCCCAGCAGTCCCCCGATCTTGTTGGATGGACAGAAAACACACTTGATATTGTGTTTACGGAGGATCCTACTGATTCTGGCAGAAATAGAGCCAGCATAGGGCAGATATGCCACCTTCTTTGCTTCATCTTGGTCTTCTTCAGGAACCTGTGGTATAGTGGCTGGTCGGAGTGCCCTCTCAATTTGTCTGTCCGTGTATCCATTCTTGGAGAAAACTGTTTTGAGACGTTCTATCTCTATGGGTAGATTATCTTGGTCTGACAGGGCACGTGCTCTGTGGACCAAAGTCTTCAGAACCCCATTCTTCTGTGCAGGGTGGTGACAACTGCTTGCCTGCAGATATAAATCAGTGTGTGTTGGTTTTCGGTACACACTGTGGCCAATTGATCCATCTGCTTTCCTCTGGACTAGTACATCCAGAAATGGCAGCTGGCCATTCTTCTCCAGTTCCATGGTGAACTTGATATTAGGGTGGCATGAGTTAAGATGTTCAAGAAACTCATTGAGCCTATCCATCCCATGTGGCCAGATCACGAAGGTGTCATCCACATACCTAAAGAAGCATGTGGGTTTAAATGCGGCTGTCTCCAATGCCCTCTCCTCAAAACTCTCCATAAACATGTTGGCAACCACAGGCGACAGTGGGCTGCCCATAGCTACACCTTCAGTTTGCTCGTAATATTGGTTTCTGTACAGGAAATACGTGGATGTCAGTGTATGACTGAACAGGTCCAACAGAGCACCGTCAAATTTCTCTGCAATCAGTTCTAGTGAGTCCTTCAGTGGGACCCTGGTGAACAGCGATACCACATCAAAACTAACCATGATGTCCGAATCTGTGATGTGCAGTTGCTTGAGGCGTTGCAGGAAATCTTCTGAGTTGCGGATGTGGTGAATACCTACAGAATTCTGGAGTGTGACCCCACGGACAAGGTGACCAAGAAGACTAGTGCTCTCTTGAAGGAAACAGGGATGCCCGATAAGATCATCAGACAACTACGGGAAAAAGCGCCAGTGCCACCTAGACTGTGTGGTCTGCCAAAAATACACAAGGAGGGCGTGCCCCTACGTCCTATTGTCAGTAATATTGGGGCACCTACGTACACAACAGCCAAGTACTTGAAAGGTCTGCTGTCTCCATATGTGGGGAAATGTATTCACCACATCCGCAACTCAGATTTCCTGCAACACCTCAAGCAACTGCACATCACAGATTCGGACATCATGGTTAGTTTTGATGTGGTATCGCTGTTCACCAGGGTCCCACTGAAGGACTCACTAGAACTGATTGCAGAGAAATTTGACGGTGCTCTGTTGGACCTGTTCAGTCATACACTGACATCCACGTATTTCCTGTACAGAAACCAATATTACGAGCAAACTGAAGGTGTAGCTATGGGCAGCCCACTGTCCCCTGTGGTTGCCAACATGTTTATGGAGAGTTTTGAGGAGAGGGCATTGGAGACAGCCGCATTTAAACCCACATGCTTCTTTAGGTATGTGGATGACACCTTCGTGATCTGGCCACATGGGATGGATAGGCTCAATGAGTTTCTTGAACATCTTAACTCATGCCACCCTAATATCAAGTTCACCATGGAACTGGAGAAGAATGGCCAGCTGCCATTTCTGGATGTACTAGTCCAGAGGAAAGCAGATGGAACAATTGGCCACAGTGTGTACCGAAAACCAACACACACTGATTTATATCTGCAGGCAAGCAGTTGTCACCACCCTGCACAGAAGAATGGGGTTCTGAAGACTTTGGTCCACAGAGCACGTGCCCTTTCAGACCAAGATAATCTACCCATAGAGATAGAACGTCTCAAAACAGTTTTCTCCAAGAATGGATACACGGACAGACAAATTGAGAGGGCACTCCGACCAGCCACTATACCACAGGTTCCTGAAGAAGACCAAGATGAAGCAAAGAAGGTGGCATATCTGCCCTATGCTGGCTCTATTTCTGCCAGAATCAGTAGGATCCTCCGTAAACACAATATCAAGTGTGTTTTCTGTCCATCCAACAAGATCGGGGGACTGCTGGGGAGTGTCAAAGACGACCTGGGGTTACGAAAACCAGGGATTTACAATATACCTTGTCAATGTGGCATGTCCTACATTGGCCAGACGACAAGAACTGTGGAGATCAGGTGCAATGAACATCAGAGGCACACTAGATTAAGACAGGTGACTAAGTCAGCCATTGCTGAACACTGCCTGGAACTAGATCATGCCATGAAGTATGAGGATACCAAGATTCTAGCACAAACACCCAGATTCTGGGACAGTGTCATAAGAGAATCGACAGAGATTAAAATGGCTGACGATCTTATGAATCGTGACACAGGGTACCAGTTAAGCAGAGCCTGGGATCCGGCTCTGGAATTGTTAAAGGAGCAACGGGGCCAGCTGCAACACTACACAAACAGAAGAACCAGAGAGATGGAGATGGTAAACAAGCCCCTGACGGACTGCCAGGCGCACCAGACCGAAGATGGAACACCCAGAAGTGGGACTGGTGGGCGCGGACCGCAGAGGGAACATCCAGAGCCACAGCAGACGAAAAACGGAGCAGCAACGCTCCAACAGGTCGTGGTGAGCGGGCGCGGACCGCAGGGGGAACGCTTGGTACTCCAGACCGTAGATGAAAGCCCCAGGAGCGGGTTTAGTGGGCGCGGACCGCAGAGGGAACACCTAGAACCGCAGCGGACGGAAAACGGAGCAGCAACGCTCCAACAGGTCGCAGGGAATGGGTGCGGACCACAGAGGAAGCGCCGGCAGCCGTTGGTGGAGGGGGAAGGCCATAGGCATAAATACTGGACCAGGTCCACTCGAGGAGCAGTCTCAGGTCGCACCTGATGAAGGTCTCGAGCTACGTGACCGAAATATCGTGCAAGTACGACGCTGATATCCGGCAGAACACCCGACAACCCAAGATGTCATTAGATCGCCGGGAAAGCCTGAAGAGTTAAATCCTACTCTTGTTATACCATTTTCTGCTGCTGTTGATATAACTTTCCACTTAAATTCACTAATCCCTACTATATCTATATCGAGCCTTTGCATTTCCCTTTTCAGATTTTCTAGTTTCCCTACCATGTTCAAGCTTCTGACATTCCATTCCCTGACTTGTAGAACATTATCCTTCTGCTGATTATTCAATCTTTCTCTCATGGTAACCTTCCCCTTGGCAGTCCACTCCCTGATATCCGAATGAGGGACTATTCTGGAATCTTTTACCAATGGAGAGATCATCATGACACTTTTTGAATTACAGGTTACATGTCCTGTAGATGCACGTTATGTGTCTTGAAGGCAGCGGTTTCCATTGCCTTGTGCATCATCTTGCCATTGATCATTGCTGATTCTTCTGCCTTTAGGGGCAGTTTTCCACCCCAAGGGCAAGAGAGTGCCCTGAACATCTATCTGCTCCTCCACCCTCTTTGACAAGGCCGTTGGCAAAATGAGGCTGACTTCTTACGCTGGAAGTCTTTGGCTGCCAAATGCAGATTATTAATCAAAATTTTAGCATTGGAGGGTTTCGAAACTGGGACTGAGAACGTTTTGATTACTAGACCATTGGTGCAAGTACATGTAACAAGCACAAAAAGAAACACATTTTAGTATACATTTTTCATGTATAACTAATTACAAAAATTAATGATATGAATATAATAGAGGGAAACATTCCACGTGGGAAAAATATATCTAAAAACAAAGATGATGTGACTTACCAAATGAAAGTGCTGGCAGGTTGATAGACACACAAACAAACACAAACATACACACAAAATTCAAGCTTTCAGAACCAACAGTTGCTTCATCAGGAAAGAGGGAAAGAGAGGGAAAGATGAAAGGATGTGGGTTTTAAGGGAGAGGGTAAGGAGTCATTCCAATCCCGGGAGCGGAAAGACTTACCTTAGGGGGAAAAAAAGGACAGATATACACTCGCACACACACACATATCCATCCACACATACACAGACACAGGCAGACATTTGTAAAGGCCAAATTTCAAAAATTATTCACATAAACAGGGCTCACCTGAGTTCACAGAAGCATAGAACTAAGGACAGTGTGCTCCAAATTAGTACATTACACAACCTCACAACTGTCTCTGAGATACCTACGAGTTTTCGGTATATATTTGGCAGTGCCTTACCTACCGTGTGCAGCTCTACCCTTTGGTCTCTGGACAAGTCCAGCTTAACATCAGCACCTCTTAAAGATGAACAGAGTCCCTTAAGAAAGAAGGCTATTTGAGAATGCATCCTTCCTTAGGGAGGCAGTCTATGGCCTGCAGCATGCTGGTCCAGCCAAGCCAGTGCTGAACCTATTGCTTGAGACCACCCCAATGGTAAAGGATTTGGTAGACCAGTTGAATGGACAGTGTCTTAAAATGAGGATATAAGATGTACTTCAACAAAAGCAAAACAAGGGTAATGAAATGTAGTCAAATTAAATCAGGCAATACTTATGTAATTAGATTAGGAAATGAGACACTAAAAGTACAAGATAAGTTTTGCTATGGGCTGTAAGATAACTAATGATGGCTAAGGTAGAGAGAACATGAAATGTTGACCCACAATGGCAAGAAAAGTGTCCATCCTGGATAAGCCACCTTTTTTCTGAAGAAGAGAAATTTACTAAGAGTGAATGTATGTGGGGGTACCCAATAGAAACATCTTGTTTATTTACGTTTTATGCACAAACCTTCAATCTACTTCCAAATACTGTCCACATGCATTAATACAGTTGTATAATCTTTTATTCCATTTTTCGAAACATTGTTTGAATTAATTTTTCTGGTACTTGACTGTGTCTCTGCCATTTTTTTCTTCACCTCAGCAAAATCAGCAACATCAGCAAAATGTCTACTTTTCATGGTTCATTTCACTGCAGGAAATGAAAAATACTGCACAGGGCAAGGTCTGATGAGTATGGGGCTGAAGAGCAGGGGCCATACCATTTTTGGTCATGAACTATCATACAAACAGGGCTGTGTGAGCAGGGAGATTGTCGTGATGCAAAGACCATTCACCAAACTGCCACAAATCAGGCCATATCTGCCACATACCATTGTCCAATGTTTTCAAAACTTTGAAGTAGAGAGCTTCATTAACTGTCCAACACTGAGCAACAAATGCTGAATGGACAACTCCTCAACAACAACAAAATAAATTAGAATTGTTTTAACATTTGATTTCACCTGATGAACTTTCTCGGTGTGAGGCGAACTTAAAACTTGTTGCTTTGAGTCAGAATCATAAGTATAGCACTGAGATTCATTACATGTGATAATTTTTGAAAAAAAGTTTGGATCACTTCCAGACTCTTCTTTCAAAGCACAGCATGTTTCCACATGACCTCGTGTTTGTTCAGCAGACAGCAGTAATGGCATGAATTTGGGAGGTACCCTTTTCATTCCCAAATCCTATGTTATAATTTGCTGCAATGATCTAGAAGACACTTCCAACAACTCCAAAATTTCTTAAGTAGTCTGTTGTTGATCTTCATTGATGACTGCATGAATTTTTCGAACATTTTCCTGTGTTTAGACCATGGAAGGGTGACCAGAACAAGATCTGTCATCAGTAAATATTTCATCATTTTTGGAATGGGAAAACCACTCAAACATTAGTGTTTTCCCCATAGCATCTACATCTACATCTATATCTACATCTACACTCTGCAAGGACACTTAGAAAATACAACAGATCTACTAAAGAGACTGCTTACACTATGCTTTCCTGTCCTCTTTTAGAATACTGCTACACGGTGTGTGATCTTTACCAGATAGGATTGATGGAGTGCATTGAGAAAGTTCAAAGAAAGGCAGCATGTTTTAATTCCTGCAAGATACAGGAGAGAGTGCCACTGAAATGATACAGGATTTGGGTTTGTTATGATTAAAACTAAGGTGTTTTTCATTGCAGCACAATCTTCTCATGAAATTTCAATCATCAACTTTCTACTCCAAATGCAAAAATATTTTGTTGATGCCAAACTACATCAGGAGAAATGATCACTATAATAAAATAAGGGAAATCAGACATCGCATAGAAACATATAGGAGTAAACTTTTTGCCACGGGTTGTACGAGATTGAAATAATAGAGAATTATTGTGAATGTAGTTCCATGAATCCTCTGCCAGGCACTTAAATGTGATTTGCAGAGTATCCATGTACATGTAGATGAGGTGCATGGCAGGGAGTATGTCCAATTGTACCAGTTATTAGTGTTTCTTTCTGTTTCATTCATACATGGAGTGAGGCAAGAATGATCGTTTGAATGCCTCTGTATTTATTCTAATCTTATCTCCACAATCCCTATGTGAGTGATACATAGAGGGCTGTAATATATTCCTAGAGTAAACATTTATTGCCGTTTCTTGAAGATTTGTTAATAGACTTTCTCGGGATAGTTCATGTATACTTCAAGAGTCTTCCAGTTCAATTCCTACAGTATCTCTGTAACCATTCATGCTGCCCTTCTCTGTATATGTTCAACATCCCCTGTTAGGCCTATCTAGTACAGGCCCCAAACACTTGAGCAGTAATCTAGAATTGATCACATGAGTGATTTGTAAGCAATCTCCTTTGTAAATTGATTGCACTTCCCCAGCATTTTACCAGTACATCAAAGTATACCACCTGCTTTACCCATGACTAAACCTATGTGACCATTCCATTTCATTTCTGTACAAAATGTTACACCCATGTATTTGCATGAGTTGGCTGATTCCAACTGTGACTCATTGATATAAGTCATAGGATACTACATATTTCTGTTTTTTGAAGTGTACAGTTTCACATTTATGCACATTTAAAGCATGTTGCCAACCTCTGCACCACTTTGGAATCTTATCAAGATCTGACAGATCTGCAGAATCTTTCAAATAGTACTTCATCATAGATAACTGCATCATCTATAAAAAGCATGATTTTACTATTAATATTGTCCACAAGATCATTAACATACAACATGAACAGCAAGAGTCCTAACACACTTTCCTGGGTCACACCTGAAGATACTTCTTCATGCGACAAAGACTCTCCATCCAAGATAATATGTTGCATCCTCCCTCCCAATAAGTCCTCAGACCAGTCACAAATTTCATTTGGTACCATATGATTGTGCTTTTGACAATAAGTGTAGGTGTAGATGTGGCTCTGAGTCAAATGCTTTTCAGAAATCAAGAAAAACATCATCTACCTGATTGCCGTAATGCAAAGCTTTCAGTATGTCATGTGAGAAGAGTGTGGGTTGGGTTTCACATGAACAATGTTTCTGAAATTCGTGCTGGTTGGCACTAAGGAGGTCATTCTGTTGAAGATACCTCATTATGTTTAAACTGAGAATATGTTGTAAGATTCTACAGCAAATTGATGTCAAGGATGCTGGACATCAGTTTTGTGGATCACTTCTACTACCCTTTTTGTAGATGAGTGGTACCTCTGCCATTTTCACAGTACTGGACATGGTTTTCTTATTTGAGGGATTTATGATAGATTATAGCTAAAAGATGGGCTAACTAGCCACAAATTCAGTACAGAATCTGACAGGGATTCCATCAAACCCTGGAGTTTTATTCAATTTGAATGATTTTAGCTGTTTCTCAACATCACTGATGATAATATATCATTCATGTTTTCAGTGGTACAAGGATTAAATTTGGGGCAATTCTCCGGGGGTTTTCTTTGAAAAGGAACATTTGAAAAAAGTTATGAATTTCAGCTTTTGCTTTGTTACCCTCAGTTACAATTCCTGTCTCACTGCGGACTGAACACCAACTTTGGTGCCACTTACGGCCTTTATTTCAGTTCTGTGAAAGATCACTTGACAATATTCTTCTACTGTAGTCATTGAAGTCATCACACATTGCTCTCTTGACAGTCAAACACATTTCATTCAGCATCTCTCTATCTGTAGCCTTATGCTTTGTTTTACACCTGTTATGTAGTGATCTCTGTTTCTTTAGAAGTTTCTTTACAGTGACTGTACACCGCAGAGGTTCCCTACCATTATGAACTGTTCTACTGGGTACATATCTATACAGTGCGTGGTCCACTATTCTTTTAAACTTGAACCAAAGTTCCTCTACATGCTCCTGCCCTGTGCTGAGTGTTCCTAGTTCCTCACTGAGATATGACATTAATGCTTTTTTATCTAGTTTACTGAACATATATATCTTTCTGTTTCTTTTAGTTGTTGTTTGCAATTTGATGATCATTGCTGCCACAAATACATCGTGGTCACTAATACCTGTATTGATGTGGATATCCTTGGGGAGGTCAGGTCTACTTAGACCCAATATATTTCCATCACGAGTGGGGTTCTTAACTATCTGTTCTAGGTAGTTTTCAGAAAAGGCATTTAGTAAGATTCACAGAATGTCTTACACGCCCACCACTAACAAAACTGTAATTTTACTAATTAACAGTTGGATGATTGAAGTCTCCACTGATGATTACAGTATGATTGGGGAACTTATGTACAAGTGAACCGAGGTTTTCTCTAAAGTTTTGTGTTATGTCAGGAGAGGAGTCAGATGGGTGATATGGGTGATAGAAGGATTCAGTTATTTTCTGTTTTCCATGATACACACTTAAATTGTCCCCAAAAATCTCACTGATATCAATTTCAGGTTACAACCAGCTTCCTGTACCTAGTAATGTGTGAGCTTCACTGCTTTTCATGAGTGCTTCAAACTCAGTAACTTTGTTGTGAATGCTTCAGCATTTTGCCATTAGGATTTTAATACTCTCACCTGTGGAGAAATTTCTTCCAATCTTACACTGATACTTCTGGGTTTCCTACAGCTATCGTTATCTGTATTGGATGGAGAGTCGCCTAATCTAAAAAAAAACCTTGCGTGCACCCCACACATAGTCACCTACCTGAGTAGCAGCCTCTGATGTGTAGTGCACATCTGGCCCATTTGGAGGGACCATACAGGTCTCAATCCTATGCCACAAGTCCAGGAATTTGCAGCCTAGTTCATCACAGATCTTTTGAAGTCTCTGGTTGAGTCCTTCCACTTGACTCAGAACCAAAGAACCATGATCGTTCTGGGGAGAATGCTGCAAATTGTGAGCTCTGTTGAAACTCCATGCACAAGGCTGGTCTTCTCAACCTTTTCTGCCAGTTGTTGGAATTCCCAAAGAATGACTTCAGAGGCAAGACAACAGGCATAACTTTTTCCAAACTGTGCCACGATCTGCATCTGGTTGCACCTGTTCCCTCAATGACTGCTGGAATAGCCTCTATGGCATACAGAATGAGGCCCTGTGACATTACAGCCTTTATCACTGCGATTTTTAACATGTAAAAGTTTTTTTTGTATTCGCGTCAGTATGTGCGAAATTTTAACATATACCAGTGAATGTTGTAACCAGATATCTTTGCCGCGCTCCTGAAAAGCGCAGAATATCACGATAGCTATAAACTGTTATACGCTGCTATCGATCAGTAAAAAAAAAAAAAAAAAAAACGATGCACTTATGTTTAAAAATAACAATTGCCAACTTTTACTTCTGCAGGGAGCCGTGCCGCTCTCTAGCTGTTCTTCTGTGAATGTGTTGCGAGTCGGACGCAAAAGTATTGTGCTCCATACTGATATAATTATTTTATTGTAAATTTAAGAGTCGAATGTGTATCATGAAAATTCGCTCCACCGCCACAATGGGTGGCCATGTTAATGTAAGTTTCCGTTTCATAATATAATACTTGAAGCCTTGAAGTTTATTTAATTTCAAAGAAAATCTCTCAACCTTATTTTCATTAATTATACTTGTGATAATCTTTCCTGTTTAAAAGATTTATGCAGCTTACGATCCAGCGTGTGTTCTGACGGAACAGGAGGCTGTCGTGACGACATCGCTATAGTATTTATTCCAAGTTCTTTCAGTTCCGTTTATATGTTCGTACAAATCCAATTAGTTGGTCCCTTAGGTTTCTTTCATGTAACTTCTGTCTGTTTTCTCCGCGCGATCTTCCTCCGGAAAAAAAAATTTCTGTTCATTTTTTAGTAATTTTCGATATCGCGAATGAGAAAAGACAGCCGCCTCCTGTTCCGAACGGAACACCACGACTTTTCTAACGTCGGAGAGTACCGCACGAATTTTCCGCTAAAAGGTAATAGAATTTCTTAAAGCTGGATCAATTACACATGTTGCTGCTGTTCTCCGACAAATCTGGTGTGATTAATAGTAATTTATTCTGTCACGACAAAAAGAACCAATTTTATTTTTACCAAAGCAACAAAGCTTTCAATTAAATTATTAAAAAAATATATCATACCAGATCTGGCGCCCGAACAGGGACCTGACTAAAATATTATAAGTGTCACGGTACTAATATATGATTGTCTTATTTCATGTATCGCTCTTTGGAACCCAATGCTGCATAAAATTACGGATGAGCAATAAATATACGCAATATTGAAGGACGCGGTATTTACACAAATATCTTGGAATTTAATAAGACGCAGATTTGCAGTTTTGAAGACAACGCCGAGTGAGTACCAAATTTTCGTTTGCCATAGTTCTGTCTAAAGAGTAGCTCATTTGACCTTCAAATTCGACCTCACTCTATCCTTTCTGTAGCTTAACGTAAAAAACCACTTTTTATTCTACGTAAATATTTGAACATTTTCTGTAACCTTTTGCTTGACTATTTGTTTTATACTGTACTTAGTATTCTCGTGTAAGTTCAAGATGGATGCCATTTCAGTCTTTTCTGTGTAACAGCGTTGACAATCAATTGTTTCAACGGCGTTGACACCATTTTGTCTTTTTGCTACAGACGTGTGTCAGTTATTACCCACGTAACATTAGACATTTGACGAACGCGCCGCGACTTTAACTTGCGCGGCAAGAATAATTGACAATCAGAATTTCAGTTGGCAGTACCCATTTTAAGTTGGCAATAGTTGAATTTCATTATGGCGGACGAACAATCGAGCGCGAACTCTGCAGACGAAAGCGACGGCACCGTTAACAAACATTACCGACTCCGCTCACGCGGAACGACGGCCAGGACAGACGACAGACAAGAGGTAGCTAACGTGGACGACACTCAGCAGGAAACACCCACCTCCCCGATAACGGTATCAATTGACATTGTCAAAATGTTACAGGAATTGATACTAGACAGACAGGAGAGGGAACAACGTGAGAAAGACAGAGACAAGTTTTTATCAGAGTTGAAAACGGATATGACAACACAGATTGACTCAGTTAGGAATGACGTAAATACCACCATTGATGCGAAAGTAGGTACCCTCACTACGCAAGTAGGCTCTCTCACAGCACAAGTAGGCTCTCTCACAGCACAGATAGATTCGGTTAAGGGTGACGTCACGGCGCAAGTAACCACTTTGACAACACAGATAAGGACTCTGAATAACAAAATTGATAACATTGGTCAGAATCTCACAACTCAAATCGAAGCGTGTCGCAAAGAAACCGATTCGGTAAAACTTGCGTATAAAACAGTTGCACGACAGGTAGACGAGTTAGCGACAGCGGTAGCCACTGTAGAATCAAAAGTAAGTGCAATGGCGAATGACATTTCGGACCGAACTATTGAGGAAAGAGTTAACAGTAGTGTTGCTTCGCACACTAAAGCACTTTCCGAACATTACAAAGAATGGATTGATGTACAAGAGAAGCTTGTTGAGGAGAAGGTTACACGTGACTTGAAAGATGTTGTTAAATCCGCAACCTTAGACATATTATCTGCACCCGGCAGTTCAGGAGACACTGTTTGTACTGAACTAGGCCAAATTAGACGAGTGTTTACCCGGGATTTGCCGGAATGGCGGAAGCAAGTAACAGATGAGATATCCGACCTGAAACAGCAAATTCAAACACTACAGTATGATAACCAGAGTGACGGGAAACACTCACTACCTTCTGAGCCAGATGAACATCAATACCAGACAACACAACAACACAACACACCACAGTACATTCCGCGACCGAAAAATGAATTTAACGATTCACACAACAACAACACTGAACAATTGACACTCACAACCCTCATGAAAGAGGAGAGTGTATTGAAACACAGAGTTTTTCAACCATTCCAACCGGAAAAGCGAAACATTCATCCAGTCGTTTTCCTAAAGAACTTTTCAGGAGTCTTTCCAGCTGCCTGGAATGACAAGCAGAGAATACAATTCATTACCGGATACATTCAAGGAGAAAGTGCTATATGGGGAACCGAGATGGTTGATAAGTGCAAAACATTTAGCGAGTTTGAGAAGAACTTTTTAAGCAAATTTTGGAGCGCAGGTGTTCAGCAACGCCTACGCAAAGAGGTCTACAACGCCGAACCTTTCCATTCGAACAGTGGCGGACTTCGCCGGTACTTTGAAAAGTACTTGAGAAAGATACAATATTGGGACACTCCCATAACAACAAAAGATGTTATTATGATTCTTAAGTCAAAACTACCCATTTCCATACGCGAAAAATTAGTGAACGTGTCAGAGGAAGATCAGGACGCATTTTTATCCGTCCTTGATTCGCTCGATCTTATACACGAAGACGCGCGTGCGAATGCTAACCGTAAGAACAACAACGCAGGCACGTATTCGAATGGAAACGGTAGTAATGGAAATGGTTCACACGAAACACAATACGGAAACAAACAGTACAATAACCGCAATAGAGGCCGAAACAATGGTTACCGTAATGGTAAACACAAAAACAAGCATTACGGCAACCAACGGTACAATCCAATATACAACATGCAACAACAGTATTACGGGAATGCCCCATACCAATCAAACAATAACGGTAGTAACTTCTACCAGAATGGGAACAAATACAAGGGTAAACGTTGCAACAATCAAAATTGCGGAGGTCAGCTACCTCCACCACAACCCTATGGGCAGCCACAACACCAGCAACAACAGCAATACACGCCTCAGCAACAACCGTTCATGCAACAACAGTACACGCCACCACAACAGGACTTTAGATACAATAACAATAAACCAAGAAAACAATACAATCCACCGGTATATTTTACGCAGGCAAGTAATGTACCGATTTTTCAGCCTGGTAACCAAGTGCAGTACCAACAAGGGTTTGATACAAATCAACACACACAATGGGTAAAAAACCAGCGAGAATGGTCAAGTGATGTGACAGAAGAATCAAACCAGTCGCATCACAAGAAAGCGGAAAACTAAAGGCAGCACCTTTTCGCCTCCTTGGGGATGCAAACTCGACCTTGAACGACTTAACGTAATACGTTATGATCGCGACACTGACTTGAGAGACGATTTGTTGCAGGAAAATATTGAGACAGACTTGAATGACGTATGGGAAGACGAAGTACAAGCAATGACTAAAATTTACATAGCCAATACACCAATAGATGCTATTATTGATACTGGTGCAAACGTAAATGCTTTATCACTATGTATGTTTAAGAAAGTTTCTGCAGGGATGAAAATTTTAACGTTACCAGTACAAGGTTGTTCAGTAACAGGAGCGGTAGGATCTTTATCACAGCGAGTCAATTTGCAAGCTCAGGTACCGATAAGGATTAATTCTACTTCTTTCATGTGTGTATTTCTAGTAGTTATGAATTTGTCAGTGTCATGCTTATTAGGAATGGAGTTCCTGAGGAAGAATAAGGCAGTGATTGACATAGAAAAGGGTATCTGTACAATCCGAGTAGGTGAACAGGAGGTAACGCTGCAATTGTTGCGCGGCAAGGTCAAAAGAGTCAACACTGAGCACAAAGTTAAGGTACGCAGACTGGTACAGCGAATAATTTTGAACCAAGCACACATGACAAGACAGGGTAACAGTAGGACGGATTTTGATACTGATGACGGACTTCCGACTAGAGAAGAGATTTTGAATAAAGTAAGCGAATCAAGTGAACTTGATTACATACAAAGGCAAGATTTACTGCACTTACTTATGAGGTATCTTCATGTCTTTTCTTCGAAACCTGGAGTAATACATGACTACGAATATGACATGAAGGTCGCTCCCCATTCTACTTTTTGCAAGACAACGTACTCTGTCCCGTATGCAAGGCGCGAGGCTGTGAAAAATGAAATACGTAAAATGCTTAAGTGGGAGATCATTGAACCGTCAGACTCACCTTACAGTAGTCCGTTATTGCCAGTTTTGAAGCAGGATGGTAGTGTACGTATAGTTTTGGATGCAAGAAACATAAATAAAATAATTATTCCAGTAAGAACTCGACCTGAGGCTATGGATGAACAATTACAAAGGTTTCATGGAGTAAAATTCCTCACATCGGTAGACTTGAGATCGAGCTACTGGCAGGTCAAGATGACATCACAGTCTCGAAAATATACAGCGTTTATATTTGCAGGTAGATCATACCAATTCAAAGTAGTTCCATTTGGTTTGAATGTGAGTTCAGGCGTATTCATAGCTGCACTTGATCATGTATTAGGACCTGAACTGTTGGATCGAGTAACAGTGTATGTTGATGACTTACTGATTGCTACGAAATCTTGGGAAGAACATTTAGACATAATAAGCAAAGTTTTCCAGAGGTTTGTTGACTATGGAGTCACAGCTAATCTACAAGTCTAAATTTGGTAAAAGCGAGATTAAATTTTTAGGACATCTTGTATCATCACAGGGAATTACCCCAGATCCAGACAAACTAGCAGCTATTAAAAACTTTCCTGTGCCCTCTTCTAAACGCCAGTTGAAAGGCTTCCTCGGAATGACTTCCTTTTTCAGAAAGTTTATTTCGGACCAGTCGATGAACAGTCAAGCATTGCATGATCTTCTAAAGAAAAATACTCACTGGCATTGGACGCCAGAGTGTCAGGCAGATTTTGATCGCATTAAACAAGCACTTCTTAACAGCAATATTTTGTTCCATCCAGACATGGATAAAGAATTCTGTATTTCGTCAGATGCTTCATTTCAGGGGCTTGGTTCTTGTTTGTTTCAAATAGAAGTAATTGATGGAAAAGAAGAGATAAGAGTTATCAGCTTTGCAAGTAGGGTTCTCACAGAATGTGAGAGGTCATACTCGGTGACAGAGTTGGAGGCTCTGGCCGTTGTATGGTCCTTTAAAAGGTTCAATTACTACATCCATGGTCGGAAAATTAAGGTCTTTTCCGATCACCAAGCTCTTAGTTTCTTGCTCTCGTGTAAACTTCTTCATCCTCGTCTTACACGATGGAGTCTCTTCTTGCAAGAGTATGATTTCGAAATAGTATACATCAAGGGTAAAAACAACATTATCGCGGATGCTTTGTCACGCATGCCGCAAGGACTTCCCGAGTCCAGTGAACTTATCAAGCAGATGTCTAACTACCGAATTCTTCTAATGAAAGACCCACTACATAGAAAGTATTTCCTTCAGCCCTGCAAGCAGATGCGTATACTCCAAGAAACAGATCCCAAATGGCGTAAGGTCAAACAACTTCTTCTAACAAAACCCGATCACCACTTGTCCAAATTTTATAAACTACACAACGATGTTTTATTCCATAGAACTTCTCTCCTCTCTGGTAGATGGTGTGTGTGTATACCACACGTATACGTTGAACACCTTATCTGGTACACACATCTTTCCTGGGGTCATTATGGACCTGAAAAATGCAAACGAAAGATTTCTGCGTATTGCTATGTACCAAACTTGCACCATCGAATCCACAAGTTGTTAAGTACATGTCTTATCTGCCAGAAGGCAAAACCCTTCAACCATTCGAACCTAATTCCTCTGAATCCATTTATTACTGAGAGACCAAATCAAGTTCTGGCCCTTGATCTCGCCGGCCCCCTGCCGCAAGGGAGGGGAGGGGTGAAATACCTAGTCGCATTGTTGGATCTTTTCACAAAACATGTGAGACTTTATGCAGTGAAATCATCCAGTGCACTTCCGATCATCCGTCGAATCGAAGAAGACTATTTTCCTCGATTTGGCAAGCCGGAGGCCATTCTATCAGATAATGCATCGAATTTCACTGGCAGACAATGGCGCAATTTTCTTGCCAGACATGGCATCAAACAAATACTTATATCTCGTTTCAGACCGCAATCTAATCCCACCGAACGTATCTTCAAAGAGTTCAATAGATTCATTCGAACATACATACCTAATCGACAAACCCGTTGGATTGACTTTGTATCTTCATTCGAGCAGATTGTCAACAATCTTCCACACTTCTCAACTGGATTTACACCTGCGGAATTAATGACGAGTCATCGGGAAAGAAATGAACGGTTAGATCCCATACCTAAAATTGTAGAACCAGAATTAGATTTAGATGCAAAACTTAGGCAAGCATTGGTATCCTTGGCTGTACAGGCGAATCTACGCAAGAAGTCTTACGACAAGAAGGTATCTAAGGCTCTTACATATGATATTAATGAAAAGGTGCTTTTACGGACACAGTTTAAGCCATCGAAGTTGTTGAAAAGAAATCGGAAATGGAGGCTATTGTACGACGGACCATTTGTAGTAATTAGAAAACCACATACAGGATGTTATCTAATAGCGGATCCAGCATCTGGCAGAATTAAAGGATTGTATCACCACCAGGATCTCAAGAAGTATAACGAGGCAAAGTAACAAGCAAAGGAACATTAGCCTAAGGTTTAACCTGTGAAACACTTCGGTATTCAAACATACCAATACGAGTACTCACACTTTGGCGAAAAACTATGGAGGTAATTGAAGATTTGATTTATTATGGCGTACGAAAAGGAAAGCACATTCCATTTGAGAGGACAGATTCTCAGTTAGTTTTAAGTTAGTCATAGGTGTAAGCAGTCCAAATTGGCTGTTGGCATTGAGGAATGCCGTTATTGGTGAAAGGAGATACAGAAGGACGTAGCAGATTGCCACCTTCCAACTCCAATGAATATATATGTATGTGAAATATTAGGTTAAGCAATTTCTTTTTCTGCCCTCAAGATGGAATGTTAGTCTTTAAGTGTACAGAGTACAGCCTATTGCGTGTAAACTGTGCGTTATTGTAACACCGCCATGAACTATACCTTTTGTTAGCGCGATCTTCAGAATTAAACAGATTTGTGTAGCCAAGTGTTTGAACTGTCAAAAGCAGTAAATAACAGAGAGAGAGAGTATCACGTAGTATTTGAAAGTTTTCAGGAGATTCAATCTCAGATTCAAAGTATCATCTACGAACAGTAAGCCTCATAAAGATTTAATAGCTAAGTAACAAAGCATTTCCTTTATTCTGTTTTACAACAGCTGTTAGGTCATGTAGTCGAGAGTGCCACTACATGGAAACACATACGTCGTGCTGACAAGTCTGAAGTATTCCTGATGGTAAACGTTTCTTCTTTAAACATGTAAGATGCACTAAAGTAATTAGCTATTTCACAGCCAAGCCCGACAATCACCCAGAAGGAAACTAAGATCTGATATTAGATTAAAGAATAGCCACTTGAAGGCACACGTGACACATGTCATGCATCTAAGGTCACAAAAAAAAAAAAAAATATCCTAGTGTAGTTGTGCTAGAATTTGTATATGTATATAGTGTAAATGTATATAGTGTATATGTATATATGTATATATGTATACCAATGTATATATGTATATATGTATATATGTATATAGTATAATGTATATAGTGTATATGTATATAGTGTAAATGTTCATATTTGATCCTCTCCTCTTCCACTTCCCCATCCTATCCCATTAAAAAAAAAAAAAAAAAAGTGAGGATTAGAATTTGACAGGCTCATCTGAGTGCTCTTTAGACGGTTGAAGTGGAAACGAAATTTGTGGGAGAGATCCGATAGTGAAAGTTTTGTTCTAATCGCGTATCGCGAGTAGCAATGTTGAGAGATTATAATACATTCCGCGAGTAGTACTTGCAGCCAGTAACTTTATGAAGCATGAATCTTCCGGAGAGAAATGCATAAGTATGCTCGACCAGTAGAGACAGAATTTGTTCAATCTGTGCTCTACATAAACAGTGACACTAAATTTTGAAGAGAAACGAAATAACAAGCTGCTTAAAAGATTTGTTTTAAGAAAAATTTTACCTTTTGTAAAAGGGAGAGAGAATAACCGAAATAATCGTGCCTTGATGCACAAGTAGTGGTATTCAATACGCTAATCCGGCGTGGCGTGACTGAAAAGGTTAACAGAATTTTGTGACTGTAAGCAAACTTAAGAAATGTATGTATGTATGTATGTAATTTATGGACATTGTTTAATCTTGTAATGTATTTACCTGTGAGTAACTTGAACTGTGAACTTTGAAATCGCAATGTGAGATGGGAGATGTGAATTTGCAGACACTCTAAGACGTTCTAAACAAAATGCGAGTGATAAAGTGTACAAAATACGTGTGCAGTGACATGTGTACACGCAAGTGCAGGGAGTGACAGCGATCACAGCAAAGCATTTTGCAAACTATATGTAAAACGCTGGCTTCACTTACCTGTGTGGAAGCAACATGGCAGGTCGCAGGGACTGTCGTGTGAAATCCTCGAAACAGACGGTGGTATTTTCTACCCAAGTTTTCGATACGCCGATCGACGATGGAGAAAGGACACTAGACGTGTGTTTTCCGCGTGTTCTCATTTTAGCAGAGCGCGAGTGACACACGTTAAACTTCATACGAGCATACACGAGCGCGTGTTGCACTGGACTAGTAACCGGCAACAGCGCGGAGCTGCTTGCAGTTGGACTCAACAATTAACATTTGAAACACAACCGACGCGCGCGCTGTGGAGGCGTGTCATTGACCTTAGAATGTTTTCCGTCTCACAACTACGCAAGAGACATTGCTAAAGTTATCACAGTGAAACTTATTTATGAACTTTATTTATTCTGTAAAAAGAGAAGTCTTAGCTTCAAATTAATTTCCATTTAATCAGTCACGTCGGATATTTTGCAATAGATAGTTAAATAAAGACAAGGCATTACTGAGCACTGAAACGTTAACTGGAAGGGGAGGTTATCAATCCTGTCCAGAATCCTATAAAACTTTTACCTGTAAGTCTAGATTATAGTACGAACCTAACACAGGTTTCTTTCTGTTTATTTGCATGTAAACGACCTGACGCTTGATGCGAGACACTAGAGAGGCAACATGAGCGAACACAAAAAAAAGACGCTACCCAGGGTCGTGACCTCTCGGACGACGCCGCTCACCGAACGAGAATAGACGTTGCAGACTCCGGTTAAGTGAGCGCGTGACAAATAAAAGTGTACAGTGTAGTGTCAAGTGCAACGTCCTGATTAACAACGACATTCTAAAAGAATCTAATGAAACGGATAAAAAAAACATTACGAGACCAAACAGGTCACAGACATTTTTAGAGGACTGTTTAAGTAATTATTTCAATGTATCTGTGTATGTTTGTCTACTGACATGTTTTGTTTTCTATATAGAGTATTATTCATTTATCTTTGTGTGTGTTAGACTTAAGATTGTTTTTTGTCATATTTTGTTTCACAGTAACAGCAATTAAGATAAGAGTGCAAGGACACCTTACAATGAACTGAGAGAAGTGCCAAAGTGCACGAAAGACACTGAAAGACTATTTGTTTTCATAACTGTACTGGAAGCATAAAATAACTAGATGACAAACTCATTCCAATTTTATGTTAGAACTAAAGTAAACAGATGATAAAACACAGTAATGTCTTGAAACTACATGTGAGTCCTTCCGGAATCATCATGCTTCACATGGGAGGCATTGTGACATTACAGCCTTTATCACTGCGATTTTTAACATGTAAAAGTTTTTTTTTGTATTCGCGTCAGTATGTGCGAACTTTTAACATATACCAATGAATGTTGTAACCAGATATCTTTGCCGCGCTCCTGAAAAGCGCAGAATATCACGATAGCCATAAACTGTTATACGCTGCTATCCATCAGTTAAAAAAAAAAAAAAAAACGATGCACTTATGTTTAAAAATAACAATTGCCAACTTTTACTTCTGCAGGGAGCCGCGCCGCTCTCTAGCTGTTCTTCTGTGAATGTGTTGCGAGTCGGACGCAAAAGTATTGTGCTCCATACTGATATAATTATTTTATTGTAAATTTAAGAGTCGAATGTGTATCATGAAAATTCGCTCCACCGCCACAATGGGTGGCCATGTTAATGTAAGTTTCCGTTTCATAATATAATACTTGAAGCCTTGAAGTTTATTTAATTTCAAAGAAAATCTCTCAACCTTATTTTCATTAATTATACTTGTGATAATCTTTCCTGTTTAAAAGATTTATGCAGCTTACGATCCAGCGTGTGTTCTGACGGAGCAGGAGGCTGTCGTGACGACATCGCTATAGTATTTATTCCAAGTTCTTTCAGTTCCGTTTATATGTTCGTACAAATCCAATTAGTTGGTCCCTTAGGTTTCTTTCATGTAACTTGTCTGTTTTCTCCGCGCGATCTTCCTCCGGAAAAAAAAATTTCTGTTCATTTTTTAGTAATTTTCGATATCGCGAATGAGAAAAGACAGCCGCCTCCTGCTCCGAACGGAACACCACGACTTTTCTAACGTCGGAGAGTACCGCACGAATTTTCCGCTAAAAGGTAATAGAATTTCTTAAAGCTGGATCAATTACACATGTTGCTGCTGTTCTCCGACAAATCTGGTGTGATTAATAGTAATTTATTCTGTCACGACAAAAAGAACCAATTTTATTTTTACCAAAGCAACAAAGCTTTCAATTAAATTATTAAAAAAAATATCATACCAGAGCCCCCAGGCCTACAAACTGAGCGCAAATGGTGTCCTTCCCTGTCCTTTGCTGCCATTTCAGTAAGGGGTAGCATCATCCTTGTATGCTGGTTTGAACATTCGAAGAGTTTCTGCTCCACTTTTTTTTTTTCAAGCAAAAAGCAGAATTTCACTGCCCCTCAAGTTGTTTCCTAAAATCAGTCATTTCAAAATCAACGCTTACATAAAACAGATGTCACTGTGAACACTGCTGAAACTAGCCCTGATATTCTTGAGCGAACTCTGGCATATTTCCTCTAGTACTCCTAGCAGCAAAATGTGGTACTACAAAATCCTTGCCCACCAGAATGTTTGTATGATTTCTTTTGGGCAGTCTTTTCAGAAGGTATTGCTCTAGTGTGTAGTCTTGTATGGATGTGAAATGTGGATAATAAACAGTTCAGACAAGAATAAAATAGAAACTTCTGAAATGTGGTGCTACTGAAGAATGCTGAAAATTAGATCCATAGATCGTGAAACTAATAAGGAGGTACTGAGTAGAACTGGGAAAAAAAATTGTTGTGTAATTTGAGAAAAAGAAGGGGTCAGTTGACACAACACATTCTGAGAGCATCAAAGGGTCATCAATTAAGTGTTGGGGTAAATTGTTTACTCATTTTTCATCAAAGGTTAACTAAACAGGTAACATAATTATGAAAAGGAGTCAGCTGATTAATATTTCCATATTTCTCATATCATTAAAATCATGTAGTATCAGTACTATTGAAATCTATGTCCAGTAAGCCCACAACCAACATCTTTGTGAAAGTTTGGTATACATTATGCAGTTCAGTATGCATAAAGTGTCCCATACAGCACTCATTGCACTAGCATTTCCCATTTGTTCATCTATTCATAAGCAGTTGGAGGCCAACATTCAGTGTGTTAACTTTTTGTACTCACCTATATTATATACTTGTGAACTTCTTTGGTTAATGTGTGTCTGCCACAAACATTGGTCCAATTAACATCTCTGTGCTAAGAGATCATGACAGCGTTTCTGAATAAAAGTTTGCTGCTATGTATTGTTCACATTTAAGCTGTGTCTTTAATATTTGTGAGTCTGTGAATTCTATAGTAAATCAGTAACATGTATAGTTGTTTTGTTTGTTGTTGCTGTCAGTAAAGTTCAACAGGCTACCAGTGTCTGTAGCTTACTGCTCTCTACAAATCTGTAAATATCCTACAATTTGCAGATCTGGTCATTACAATGAACTGTGCTATAATAAATGTGGAAAGAAACTAGATCTCACAGTGTTGTATAGATTATTTAATAGCAGTTCTCCACCATTTGTAATTACAGCAACAATACCTACTGAGTAACTTCATGAGATAAAGGGTGCCCTGACATAAGCTGCAAGTCAGTAAATTACACTCAGTCTGTTAGCTTGTTTATCCATCTGAACTGAGCTGTTGATTTGAGATATATAATACTCATGACTCATTTGATAATGTAATAATTATACTGAGAAGCAGTGGTTAATCTACACATATATCTGAACAAACTTCAGCAAGACACTTCACAAATAATTTGTACTAGATGCATTTGGATTCAAAGAACTTGAGTTTGGCTTCATGTGTCACAGTATTTTTGCAGGATTTCTCTTCCTATAAAACAGAGTCCTTTACAAATAAAGAAACTCAAAGCTCCCACCAGGAGAAGGGGGGGGGGGGTCCCTGCACAATAGCATATGGGGATTGATGAGTAGAGTGAGGGATAGGGGGAGGAAGAAGGAGATGGATAGTAAGATGGGGAATGAAGGGGACAGAGAATGGGGGGAGGAGTCTGACAGGAATAGTAGGAAGAGATGGACAGAGAGAGGGGCAGGAGGAAACATACAGACAGCAGGAGGAAGAGATGGACATAGAGACAGGAGGAAAATATGGACAGAGAAAGGGGAGGAAGAAATGTACAGAAAGAGTGGGAGGAGGAGGTGGACAGAGAGAGCAGGAGGATGACAAGGAGATGGTTGGTGAGAGTGGGAAGAGTAGACATGAGCAATATATGTGCCATACACATATGTGGGCAAAGCCATGGAAAATTGCAGTAGACATAGTAAACGAATGTAAAAAAAAAATCTTCAAATATTTAATACTAGAACAACAGGAAATGTAATACCTCTAGTATAGTGGGAAAGGTTGATTTGGCCTCTAATGAGATTGTATTAAAATCTAAAATATTATTGAAGTAAAACCTATATTTTTTCATTTCACTTCAATCAAAAGTTACACAGTTTTAGATTAATGTTTTGGATACAAAATGTGTCTATGTCTACCCAGAGGTGTGATCAATTTCTAAAGTTCTTAACATCCTTAATTTATTTCACTTTTTTTTTGTAAAAATTTGAAATCATGTTTTGAGTAGATTATTGGTGCTTTATGTACACACTTTCCACAGATGGTATACATGCATTTCTTGCAGATGTCATTCATCTTGTTTTGCTTCACATTTCAGTTTGACACTCATTTTTTTTATTTATCCAGTCCTACAGCTGCTTCTTCATTCAATTGGCTTTCTTACTCCTGTCCCACTCTTTGTTGTCTCTCCTTCTGAGGGTTCGTTTACCAGCTTAAGAACGAACACCTACCCTCATCAGGTTACTTTTTCTGTTTATTATTTGATGCAGATTATCCATGTTTTTATTGCTGCCATGTTTAGTTGTTGAAAAAGGTAGGCATCAGTCATCTTTAGCCAGCAGCTTAGTTGAATATTTATGAATCGGTTAATCCATGATGTCCACACCATAATTTGTTTCATTATTGAAGGTAACAGTTTGTGGTTTCTTGTTTCTTTCTCTCTTTCCTTCTGTCTTGCTTTGCTCACTGCTGCATCATGATGTAGTGTGCAGAGAGTAATGATATACTTATTGTTCTTCTCATGGTACACTGCCCTCTGGCTTATCAGTGTTTATCAATATGATGTTGGAATGCAAGTCAGAATTGTCATTCATCATGGAGTTGGGGACATTGCAGTGAATCTTCTTTATTGTTTCCAATAACGACATTTTCTCCTGTTGAATTTCTTTGCAAACTGTAAGCATGTGAAGAATTTGTCATGTTACTTCCTTAGTTTAGAACTCACCCAGTGATTGGTTGTCTGGTCGGTGTTCCTCCTAACCAATGCATGGGAAGGCATTGCGAATTTCTTGGATGGCTGGAAAAAAAGTTTGGAATATAAAAACATGCTTATGTATCCTAAATAGAACTGTAGTGCGACCTCCAGAATGTAAGCTGATTAGAGGAAATGCAGAAGCCAACTAAAAAAGTGAAGAACTGTAAGTAACCACTTATTTACATTAAAAATGAAATGTGAACTCTTTTATAATCTACAAATAATGCACATCAAGACAAAAGTGTATCATTCTAAATCCCACTAATGATGCCTTAAAGTGAAAAATGGTAAAACGCATCTGGGAGAAATAAAATACAGTGCAGCAAGAGAAGGTGTTTTTATTTACCAAACAAATATTTCTGTACTTGGCTGTGGATGATGACCAGACAAACAAACTCACCTCAGATACCATGTGTGCAGCTGTTCAAAAAATGGTTCAAATGACTCTAAGCACTATTGGACTTAACATCTGAGGTCCCCTAGTCTTAGAACTACTTAAACCTAACTAATCTAAGGACATCACACACATCCATGCCTGAGACAGGCATAGCATCAGCACTGTGCAGCTGAACAAAAACTGAACGCATATCTTAGGTCTGTTTAGCACAAGTAGGAAACCCACACTTTTTCTTTCTTGGAAAGCAATGCTCACCAATTGTAATATTTCCATCAGGGTGGCAACATCAGAAACAGTTTTGCATGCAATTGCTTCATATTTCAGAAATAACAGCGAATTTGTCAGAAATCAATATGTTGAACTCAGAATGACTTCTCATCAAAGTGAATGAATCACAAGTTCATGGAATATGTTTAGTGTCATTTTATCCCTGATGAAATTGGGCACCCACAAATGTTACCCAAGCAAACACTTTCAACATCAAAAGCATATTGACAGGTCTACATAATAGCAACCATTGCTTCCAGTTCTTCCATTAGTATTGTCCAAATGGTGTTTTTATTTCGTTCTGAGAGTCTGATTTTATGTGTTTTTTATGAAATGCAGCACTGATTCATTGGAAAGAACTTGGAACACACTGATGGCAGAGTTATCCACGTGATGGTGGACATGTGCGGTGGACCCTCCTCTCTCCTTCAGGGCATTTAAAGCACCCTTCTTCCAGAGGAGAGCATGTCATCAACCTTCTGTTCCATTCCAAATCTAGCTGTCATCTTCACAGTTTGCACCAATTGACTCCTGAGGCTGCTATGGAAGAAACTGAGATGGGGAACATTTACTGATGTAACTCCTCTCCAGTTTCACTATCTTCATTCCCAGTTGTCTGTAATAGAAAGTTGCCATCAGAACCCCATGGTCACTTTCTGATTAAATATCTGAGTTCTCCAGAATACCTATAATCACTTCATTAGTGAGACCACACTAACACAATTGAAAATGATGACATACAAGTTTTTCTGACATTTGTCACAATCAGGCAGGAAATGAATTCAGTGGCAGCAAGTGAACATTTGTGCTGGACAGGGACTTGAATCTGGATTTACCATTTTACACACGTGGTTGGCTTAACCATTTTCGCCATCCAAGAGCACTTCCTGTCCAATGAAAATTCCCAACTTGTGCCACACTACCTACAAAACACCCCCTGTCCACTGTACCCACTGCTCACAGCGTCAAGCTGATTTCTGCAAGAGTTAGGAAAAAAGAGAGCATCTACATGGAAATGATTTTTAATGGCATTCAAGGTATGTGTATTTTTGTGTGTGGTGTCTGTTCTTTTGGACTTGTCGGAAAGAAAATAAACCACACATATCAGTAACTGAAAGTGCCTCTTAGGGCTAGAAACACTATCTACCTGATGGGTCAAATAACAGTGGCCTACAATACAACCAAACATTTGTGTTACAGTGACTAATGTAAAAAACTTTCCGACAATGTGTACATCATCATATGAGACAGCAATTGTCGACAATAGCAAAATTTAACACAATTACCTTTATAGGTATGAGAACAGCAGTATTCTAAAAAGACATTATGTCAGGGATCAGTTGACTCCATCCACTGCTCCGAGTATACTTCATGGAATTTCCATGAAATTGTGAAAACTCTGTATGTTATAGAATACTATTGTCAAAAGTAGACAAAATGAGGAAAAATCATGAAGTTTGAAGGGAAGATGTGAAAGACAGAATTTGTTACCGCAGCGATAAGAGTTGGAATGACCCTTTTAACCCCTTTTGCTATTCTAATGTTAATCATTTCAAACTAACAGAGGTAGCTATATACCAATATTACCTGCAGTCCCATGCACATCAGAATAGATATCTGGAACTCTCTAGATACTTGTGAGAGAGTCTTGTGTATTAATCAGATGAAATGAGCTCTTTTACTTCTAACAGTTTCCTGAAAGTGAACCCTGGATTCTAACTCGCCTCCTCATTCAAGCATGGATGACTGTAAAACCAGGAAAAACTGCATTGAGGCCTTCAGTATTGTTAATTGCAATAAATGTGTCACTGTATAGCAACAATACATGGATGAGTCTAGAGGTCTCCATACATAAATCGTGTTCGATGATTAGATTTCACTAAACTTCTCCATGTTTCTCTCTCATTTTTTAGACAAATATCTCATGTAGCATAGAATTTAAAGTCTTCTAAATATGTATCATCAGTGTCTTCTTGTGTTGTTGTAGGTGATAGACAATGATGAAGTTGATGGGAAAGTTGGTGGGAATCAGGATTGCAGAATGACCAGTTCAGGATGGGTGTTGGACATGGGTTGTACTTAACCTTCTTTCGGGTTGGTATGGGAATCAGCTCAAGCATGGGACATGGAAAAATCATAACAAGGCAGAAGAATTTTTGAACAGTGATTTTCTATGCCTGTAAGAAATGTATGAGTAGTTGTAGATAGTTCATTCTCACGTGACAAATCTGTGCCCTTAGAAAATCAGATAGATAGTTTGTATTCAAGAATTTAATAACTGATGACACAGACACTGTATATTATCTGGGCTGCATAAATCAGCGGAAGCTTTAGGTTACACAGATATTTTTGGGTATTTTTTTAACAACACTGAATGTCTTTGTCACAGTTTTAAGTAATGATTATAGCACACAACTCATAGAGATGTTATGTTCTATTGCAACATGACTGTTCATAGGAGTTTGTGTAAATAGATTTGATCACAATCCATGACACTAACTGAGCATTCATGATGGATGACGTTACATTGATTACATGGCAGCACAGTCTTCACAAAATTACAGACTGAAAAGTCATGCAGAAATACCAGTTTCAATAAAATTTAATGTTAATCACTGCACAAGAACTGTACACATAATAATGTGTCTCTGAAAGTCACTGCACAGGAAAACAGTACACAGTGTTGTTGTCTGAAAACACTGTGTCTGAATGTCATTAGAAAACAGTGCCACAGTCATTTCTGTTCATGCACACATTCTAACATTCTTTAATACAAAATCAAACAATGGAAAACAAACTTTCCCAACACCTGATGGATTCCAAACCAGCAACCACATTTCTTGTTGCTATGGCCATCTATATCCTCACCTGTAATTACTTCTCCTTTGAAGGCATTACCTACAATTTCTGAGCACACCACCCAACACAATGTTCTTAATTTCAACTACAGCTTCACAGCCTGTGCCATCTGGATCGTTCCCCTAATACCAGTTTTTCTGAATTGCACAGGTCGGAACTCTCCCTGCAATATAACCTACATTTCCGTAACCCTCATGGCCTCAAACTTTGTTAGTCACTGTCCTTACCCACCAAGCCTCTTCCTTGTTTCCATTCCAGCATTACGCAGCCTTCCGTTCCACCAGTGCACTCCCAGTTTTTTTACTTCTCTTGTTTTCTGCTAACCCCCCCCCCCCCCCCAAATCCTCAATCTAACTTCCTGACTGCACCTAGCCACCTCCTCCCTGCATGCTCCCACTAGTAGCACTTTATCATCCCACACACCTACCCTGCTATTCCTACCCTCCCTGCCCCAGCTTCCTCCTTACCCATCTTGTACCGCTGCTCGGCCTTTGAGTGAGGGCGTATAGTGGGCATGCGGGAGGCCGGGTGGACATACTGCCGAATCGCTCAACACGTGGGGCATGAGGTATCCACAGTATATCGATGTTGTCGCCAGTGGTCGGCGGAAGGTGCACGTGCCCGTCGACCTGGGACCGGACTGCAGCGACGCACGGATGCACGCCAAGACTGTAGGATCCTACGCAGTGCCGTAGGGGACCGCACCACCACTTCCCAGCAAATTAGGGACACTGTTGCTCCTGGGGTATCGGCGAGGACCATTCGCAACCGTCTCCATGAAGCTGGGCTACGGTCCCGCAAACCGTTAGGCCATCTTCCGCTCACACCCCAACATCGTGCAGCCCGCCTCCAGTGGTGTCGCGACAGGCGTGAATGGAGGGACGAATGGAGACGTGTCGTCTTCAGTGATGAGAGTCGCTTCTGCCTTGGTGCCAATGATGGTCGTATGCGTGTTTGGCGCCGTGCAGGTGAGCACCACAATCAGGACTGCATACGACCGAGGCACACAGGGCCAACACCCGGCATCATGGTGTGGGGAGCGATCTCCTACACTGGCCGTACACCACTGGTGATCGTCGAGGGGACACTGAATAGTGCACGGTACATCCAAACCGTCATCGAACCCATCATTCTACCATTCCTAGACCGGCAAGGGAACTTGCTGTTCCAACAGGACAATGCACGTCCGCATGTATCCCGTGCCACCCAACGTGCTCTAGAAGGTGTAAGTCAACTACCCTGGCCAGCAAGATCTCCGGATCTGTCCCCCATTGAGCATGTTTGGGACTGGATGAAGTGTCGTCTCACACGGTCTGCACGTCCAGCACGAACGCTGGTCCAACTGAGGCGCCAGGTGGAAATGGCATGGCAAGCCGTTCCACAGGACTACATCCAGCATCTCTACGATCGTCTCCATGGGAGAATAGCAGCCTGCATTGCTGCGAAAGGTGGATATACACTGTACTAGTGCCGACATTGTGCATGCTCTGTTGCCTGTGTC
Source organism: Schistocerca cancellata (assembly GCF_023864275.1). Lineage (NCBI taxonomy): Eukaryota > Metazoa > Arthropoda > Insecta > Orthoptera > Acrididae > Schistocerca > Schistocerca cancellata. The sequence goes on from NC_064634.1 coordinate 513,853,205, forward strand.
TATGTGCCTGTGGTTCTGTCAGTGTGATCATGTGATGTATCTGACCCCAGGAATGTGTCAATAAAGTTTCCCCTCCCTGGGACAATGAATTCACGGTGTTCTTATTTCAATTTCCAGGAGTGTATATATAGACACACACACACACACACACACACACACACACACACTCACACACACACACACACACACACACACACAATACTCTACTGACTTATCTCATGTCCGCAGCTCGTGGTCGTGGGGTAGCGTTCTCGCTTCCCGCGCCCGGGTTCCTGGGTTCGATTCCCGGCGGGGTTAGGGATTTTCTCTGCCTCATGATGACTGGGTGTTGTGTGATGTCCTTAGGTTAGTTAGGTTTAAGTAGTTCTAAGTTCTAGGGGACTGATGACCATAGATGTTAAGTCCCATAGTGCTCAGAGCCATTTGAACCGTTTGAACTTATCTCATGGGGATGGGTTTCCTAACATGGGTTTCCTTACACAAAAGAAACAAAAGAGCCAAAAAACACACCCAAAGGAGTCAAATAGACATGTCATGAATGTGTATAGATTAGCAGTAGGTAGACACCACTAATATTAAAGTATATCATCTTTAAATAAGTGTGCATGTCTGTGTGTGCACTATGTAGGAAAAAATCACTAGCATCCCTTTCGTAGACAGTGAGAAGTTATCACTAATCAATTAATACTGAAAGAAATAACAAAATAACATGATATCATTTTTGCAGTGCTGGTAGAAATAATTAAAATGAAAAAACAACAGACTAAAAACAACATAATATCTATATCTATATATTGAAAAATTCATCGCAACTAGTAAGTGTAATTGTGACTAAACACTAGTACAAAACTTACATTTAAATATTTACTAAACTCATTAGTCATTGATCACATCAGCCCTTTGTATGATAAGGTTTCAGACCATGATGACAGTACACTGACTTCACTTTGTTATTACTTTGGTGACCTAGTATGTATGCCCCAGGATTAGGTATAGAACTCATCCTGTAAGATGCTGAGTACGCAAGTTACAATTTCTTGTTCTTGCTTTTAAGCAATGATGTCTTTGGATCAGTCTTTAGTAGTGCTTTTGTGAACACTTAATATGTCTGTGTTTTCTTCAATTGTTGCTCATAATAATTTTTCCTCTGTTGAGCTTTTCTCTTCATTGAGACTAATGCTCGACAAATCTTGGCCTCACAAGGTTCTTCTAAAGTATGTAGTAGTAGTAGAAGTAGAAGTTTATTGTCTCATTACATACAATTTTGAGCCATTGACTTAAAAGTACAGGAGACTCATCAAAACACAAAAACTGGTTTAAAATTTTCCTTATAATATCAGTAATATAATATATAGTACTGAATAATTACTTAACTAAGCTGTTAATAATATTTCATGATATTATCATCTTTCTACACAGCAATTTAGAGTTATTCGAGAAAAACTCTTTCAATCACACGAATAACACAAAAAACAAAGACAATTTTATGCTTCCCACTCATCGCTTAAACTATATGCGCAGTCTCCTCAGTACATGGCAATGAAAATTCATAACAAGCTGAAAGGAAAGAATGTTCTGAGTATGAACATAGAAACACTGAAAACATAGCTATATGATACACTTGTCAAACACTGCTACTACACTGTTGAGGAGTTCACGAAGGATGAACTGAACATTTGAGCAGTATAAATTTTCATATAGTCTTGTGTGTAAATGTAGCTGTCCTTCACGAAAGGGAGGAAAAAAAAATAAAAGTTTATATTAATGTTAAAATTCTTTGTACCAATTAGGCCTAAGTTGTGTTATCCATTTGTTTGATATGTCTCTGTACACTAATCATATGATTAGAAATTGTACGTTATGAGATGAATAAAACACTATTCACTATTCACTATACTCTTCAAAAGTAACAAACTTTTAACATTATCAGTCCTAAGTATTTGCTTTCTCTTTCTCAAATTTTCAGGTTGCCATTTATGATTTCTTGTACTGAATGGTAACATTTCTGCACTAGTTTCTCATATAAGGCTTTTTCAGTGTTTCTAACTTTATGCTGAGCAATTCTCTTACTTTCACTTTGTTATAAATTTTCATACCCATATAATGTGGAGTTTGAGCATAAAGTTTTAAACGGTGGATGGGCAGCATAAAATTCTTTTGATTTCTGGAGTTGTAATCATGTTGAAAATGATTTGCTACAGATAAATTGGGATTACTATGTACAAAGATAATCAGCTCATATATGTATACTCAGATTTTTTAAGAGTGGGTGACATGATTTTCTTCGCCCTTCTAATGAGGGCTTTCTGAAGTTTTAGTGTTCGACACATATGGTTTGAGGCACCCCAAAATACAATTCCATACCTTATTACTAACTCAAAGTAGCTGTGATTTACTACTTTTCTTATGCCCACACTGGTAGCATTGTACAATATTTTCATTGTATATGCTAGGCAATTTAATTTTTTTGCAAGTTACTGTATGTGGAACCCCTTGATAGAATTTTATCTAGTTGCATTCCTAGGAATTTCACACACCTAGCTTCCTGCAAATCCTGGTTTCTGTGACTGACCTGAATATCATTTAATTTTGCTTGTTTTGTTTTAAATTGAATTAACAGAGCCTTTTCCATGTTTAATTTTAACCCATTTAAATCAAACCAGGTGTCTTAGTTCTCTAGAGTATTTAATACAGTTTGTGGAATTTGAACTGTAAATTTACTTTCAATGATTAAATATGTATTATCTGCAAATGAAACTGAGTGACACTCAATATTAAGTGGCAGATCATTTATGTACAACAAAAACAGAATGGGACCGAAGACAGAACCTTGGGGTACTCCTTGTGAAATGGTTTCCATTCTGAAGTATAAATTCCTCTCTCTGATGTTATAACCACTCTTTGTCTTCAGTTTGTTAGATAGGATTTAAACCATTCTAATACCATGCCCCTAATTCTATACTTTTCCAGTTTACAAAGTAGCAAGGAGTGATTCACATTATCAAAGGCCTTTGATAGGTTACAAAAAATTGCTTTGGCATGCAGTGAGTTCTCTAGAGACGAGCTAATTTTATCAACAAAATTATTTATAGGAGATATTGTGGTTTTGCCTTTTTGAAACCCATTCTGATTTTTTGAAATTATTTTAAATTTTTCTATGAATTTTTGAATTTGTATGGTGATTACCTTCTTAAATATTTTTGACAGAGATGGAAGAAGTGAGACTGGATGATAGTTTCCCATGTGTTCTTTTGTGCCTTTTTTGAATAGTGGCTTAACTGCTGCATACTTCAGTGTTCCTGGAAAATAACCTTCTTGAAGGAACTGTTTAACTATTGTAGTTAGTGACTGCACAATTACTTAACAAACTGTTTTTAACACTTTTGTGGTATCTCATTCCATCCTGCTGATGTTTTACTTTTAAGTGACAGGATCACATTTTCTATATCTTTTATTGTAGTTTTTGTAAAGGTACTGAAAAATTCAGCATCAAGTTGCTCACCGTTGAAGAAATTTACTGTGTCTGGATACTCTGCTACATTGACATTAGATTCGTTTACATTTATAAAGATATCATTAAACAATTCAGAAATTGGAGCAGGATTTACAATAGTTGTATCCTCTATCTTGATTTCAGAAATATCATGGCCTCTACCTGTGGCACCTGTTTCAGCTTTGATCACTGACCATAATGCCTGTGATTCGTTTTCACTATCGAATATAACCCCCCCATGAACCATGGACCTTGCCGTTGGTGGGGAGGCTTGCGTGCCTGAACGATACAGATAGCCGTACGGTAGGTGCAAGCACAATGGAGGGGTATCTGTTGAGAGGCCCGACAAACATGTGGTTCCTGAAGAGGGGCAGCAGCCTTTTCAGTAGTTGCAGGGGCAACAGTCTTGATGATTGACTGACCTGGCCTTCTAACACTAACCAAAACGGCCTTGCTGTGCTGGTACTGCAATCAGCTGAAAGCAAGGGGAAACTACAGCCGTAATTTTTCCAGAGGGCATGCAGCTTTACTGTATGATTAAATGAAGATGGCGTCCTCTTGGGTAAAATATTCTGGAGGTAAAATAGTCCCCCATTTGGATCTCCGGGCGGGGACTATTCAAGAGGACATCGTTATCAGGAGAAAGAAAACTGGCGTTCTACGGATCGGAGCGTCGAATGTCAGATCCCTTAATCGGGCAGGTAGGTTAGAAAATTTAAAAAGAGAAATGGATAGGTTAAAGTTAGATACAGGGGGAATTAACGAAGTTCAGTGGCAGGAGGAACAAGACTTTTGGTCACGTGAATACAGGGTTATAAATGCAAAATCAAATAGGTATAATGCAGGAGTACGGGTAAGCTACTACAAACAGCATAGTGAATGTATTATTGTGGCCAAGATAGACATGAAGCCCATGCCTACTACAGTAGTACAAGTTTATATGGCAACTAGCTCTGCAGATCGTGAAGAAATTGATGAAATGTATGATGAGATAAAAGAAATTATTCAGGTAGTGAAAGGAGACGAAAATTTAATAGTCATGGGTGACTGGGATTCAACAGTAGGAAAAGGAATTGAAGGAAACATAGTAGGTGAATATGGATTGGGGGTAAGAAATGCAAGAGGTAGCCACATAGTAGAATTTTGCACAGAGCATAACTTAACCATAGCTAACACTTGATGCAAGAATCATGAAAGATGGTTGTATACATGGAAGAACCCTGGAGATACTAAAAGGTCTCAGATACATTATATAATGGTAAGACAGAGATTTAGGAACCAGGTTTTAAATTTCCAGGGGCAGATGTGGACTGTGACCACAATCTATTGGTTATGAACTGTAGATTAAAACAGAAGAAACTGCAAAAAGGTGGCAATTTAAGGAGAAGGGACCTGCATAAACTGACTAAACCAGAGGTTGTACAAAGTTTCAGGGAGAGCACAAGGGAACAATTGACAGGAATGGGGAAGAGAAATACACTAGAAGAAGAATGGGTAGCTCTGAGGGATGAAGTAGTGAAGGCAGCAGACAATCAAGTAGGTAAAAAGACGAGGGCTAGTAGAAATCTTTGGGTAACAGAAGAGATACTGAATACAATTGAGGAAAGGAGAAAATGCAAAAATGCAGTAAGTGAAGCAGGCAAAAAGGAATACAAACGTCTCAAAAATGAGGTCGACAGGAAGTGCAAAATGGCTAAGCAGGGATGGCTAGAGGACAAATGTAAGGATGTAGAGGCTTATCTCAGGGGAGGTAGATACTACCTACAGGAAAAATAAAGAGACCTTTGGAGAAAAGAGAACCAGTTGCAAGAATATCAAGAGCTCAGATGGAAACCCAGTTCTAAGCAAAGAAGGGAAAGCAGAAAGGTGGAAGTATATAGAGGGTCTATACAGGGGCGATGTTCTTGAGGACAATCATGGAAATGGAAGAGGAGGTAGACGAAGATGAAATAGGAGATAGAGTTTGACAACCACTGAAAGACCTAAGTCGAAACAAGGCTCTGGGAGTAGACAACATTCCATTAGAACTACTGCCAGGCTTGGGAGAGCCAGTCCGGACAAAACTCTACCATCTGGTGAGCAAGATGTATGAGACAGGTGAAATATCCTCAGACTTCAAGAAGAATATAATAATTCCAATCCCAAAGAAAGCAGGTGTTGGCAGATGTGTAAATTACCGAGCTATCAGTTTAATAAGTCACAGCTGCAAAATACTAATGCGAATTCTTTATGGATGAATGGAAAAACTGGTAGAAGCCGACCTCGGGGAACATCAGTTTGGATTCCCTACTAATTTTGGAACACCCGTGAGCCAATACTGACCCTACGACTTATCTTAGAAGAAAGATTAAGCAAAGGCAAACCTACGTTTCTAGCATTTGTAGACTTAGACAAAAGTTTTGACAATGTTGACTGGAACACTGTCTTTTAAATTCTGAAGGTGGCAGGGGTAAAATACAGGGAGCGAAAGGCTATTTACAATTTGTACAGAAACCAGATGGCAGTTATAAGAGTTGAGGGGCATGAAAGTGAAGCAGTGGTTTGCAAGGGAGTAAGACAGGGTTGTAGCCTATCCACGATGTTATTCAATCTGTATATTGAGCAAGCAGTAAAGGAAACAAAAGAAAAATTCAGAGTAGGAATTAAAATCCATGGAGAAGAAATAAAAACGTTGATGTTTGCCGATGACATTGTAATTGTGTCAGAGACAGCAAAGGACTTGGAAGAGCAGTTAAACAGAATGGACAGTGTCTTGAAAGGAGGGTATAAAATGAACATCAACAAAAGCAAAACAAGGATAATGCAATGTAGTCGAATTAAGTCGGGTGATGCTGAGGGAATCAGATTAGGAAATGAGATGCTTAAAGTAGTAAGGGAGTTTTGCTATTTGGGAAGCAAAAGAAATGATGATGGTTGAAGTAGAGAGGATATAAAATGTAGACAGGCAATGGCAAGAAAAGCGTTTCTGAAGAAGAAGAATTTGTTAACATCGAGTATAGATTTAAGTGTCAGGAAGTCGTTTGTGAAAGTATTTGTATGGAGTGTAGCCATGTATGGAAGTGAAACATGGACAATAAATAGTTTAGACAAGAAGAGAATAGAAGCTTTCAAAATGTGGTGCTACAGAAGAATGCTGATGATTAGATGGGTAGATCACATAACTAATGAGGAGGTATTGAATAGGACTGGGGAGAAGAGACGTTTGTGGCACAACTTGACTAGAAGAAGGGATCGGTTGGTAGGGCATGTGTTGAGGCATCAAGGGATCACCAATTTAGTATTGGAGGGCTGCGTGGAGGGTAAAAATCGTAGAGGGAGACCAAGAGATGAATACACTAAGCAGATTCATAAGGATGTAGGTTGCAGTAGGTACTGGGAGATGAAGAAGCTTGCACAGGATAGAGTAGCATCGAGAGCTGCATCAAACCAGTCCCATACATTTTACTCTCCATATGGTAGAGTTTTGTCAGAACTTGCTCTCCCAAGGCTGTCAGTAGTTCTAATGGAATGTTGTCGACTCCCGGAGCCCTGTTTCGACTTAGGTCTTTCAGTGCTCTGTCAAACTCATCACTTAGTATCATACCTCCCATTTCATCTTCATCTACATCCTCTTTCGTTTCCATAATATTGTGCTCAAGTAGATCGCCCTTGTATAGACCCTCTATATACTCCTTCCATCTCTTTGCTTTCCCTTCTTTGCTTAGAACTGGGTTTCCATCTGAGCTCTTGACATTCATACAAGTGGTTCTCTTTTTTCCAAAGGTCTCTTTAATTGTTCTGTAGGCAGTATCTATCTTAACCCTAGTGAGATAAGCCTCTACATCCTTACATTTGTCCTCTAGCCATCCCTGCTTAGCCATTTTGCACTTCCTGTCAATCTCATTTTTGAGATGTTTGTATTCCTTTTTGCCTGATTCTTTACTGCATGTTTATATTTTCTCCTTTCATCAATTAAATTCCATATTTCTTCTGTTACCCAAGGATTTCTACTAGCCCTCCTCTTTTACCTACTTGATCATCTGCTGCCTTCACTACTTCATCCCTCAAAGCTACCAATTCTCGTTCTACTGTATTTCTTTCCCCCATTCCTGTCAATTGTTCCCTTATGCTCTCCCTGAAACTCTGTACAACCTCTGTTTAGTCAATTTATATAGGTCCCATCTCCTTAAATTCCCACCTTTTTGCAGTTTCTTCAGTTTTAATCTACAGTTAATAACCTATAGACTGTGGTCAGAGTCCACATCTGTCCCTGGAAATGTCTTACAATTTAAAACCTGGTTCCTAAATCTCTGTCTTACCATTATATAATGTATCTGAATCCTTTTAGTATCTCCAGGCTTATTTCATGTATACAGCCTTCTTTTATGATTCTTGAACCAAGTGTTAGCTATGACTAAGTTATGCTCTGTGCAAAATTCTACCAGGTGGCTTCCTCTTACATTTCTCACTCCCAATCCATGTTCACCTACTATGTTTCCTTCTCTTCCTTTTCCTACTACTGAATTCTAGTCTCCCATGACTGTTAAATTTTTGTCTCCATTCACTATCTGAATAATTTCTTTTATCTCATCATACATTTCTTCAATTTCTTCATCATCTGCAGAGCTAGTTGGCATGTAAACTTGCACTACTGTAGTAGGCTTGGGCTTCGTGTCTATCTTGGCCACAATAATGCGTTCACTGTGCTGTTTGTGGTAACTTACCTGCACTCCTATTTTTAAATTCATTATTAAACCTATTCCTGCAATACCCCTATCTGATTTTGTATTTATAGCCCTGTATTCACCTGACCAAAAGTCTTGTTCCTCCTGTGGAACTTCACTAATTCCCACTATATCTAACTTCAACCTATCCATTTCCCTTTTTAAATTTTCTAACCTACCTGCCCGATTAAGGGATCTGACATTCCACACTCCGATCCGTAGAACGCCAGTTTTCTTTCTCCTGATAACAACGCCCTCTTGAGTAGCCCCCGCCCAGAGATCTGAATCAGTGACTATTTGACCTCTAGAATATTTTACCCAAGAAGATGCCATCATCATTTAACCATACAGTAAAGCTGCACGCCCTCGGGAAAAATTACAGCTGTAGTTTCCCCTTCCTTTCAGCTGATTGCAGTACCAGCACAGCAAGGCCGTTTTGGTTAGTATTAGAAGGCCAGGTCAGTCAATCATCCAGACTGATGCCCCTGCAACTACTGAAAAGGCTGCAGCCCCTCTTCAGGAACCACACATTTGTCTGGCCTCTCAACAGATACCCCTCCATTGTGGTTGCCCCTACGGTACAGCTATCTGTATTGCTGAGGCATGCAAGCCTCCCCACCAATGGCAAGGTCTATGATTCATGGGGGGGGGGGGGGGGGACATGGACATATATAATTTCAAAACATAAAACAGTATTCTTGTAGAATGAGCATCCATCTAGCTAACGGAGATATTAATGTTTGCAATTATTCAGAAAGCTTAGTGCCTGGTTGTAACAATTTATTCTAGTATATATTCCCCTGCTATATGATAATAAAATGTTCAAAATGCCCATATGCTTCCAATTCAGTGATTGTAGAAGCATGTTTACAGTTAGTCAGTGTTTGAATTGCAAAAGATAAGACTCAAAAGGTATGTACACCATCAACTAACTGGATATGAAATAGGCAAGCTCTTAATCCATATGATGATGCATCTGTCATTAACCCAAAATTTAATGTCATGTCTGGATTATGTAAGGTAGGTGCATTGACAAGGGTGGTTTTAATTTTGTTAAACACTATCGCACACTCATGAGTCCATTGGCATGACATTATACTTTAATAATGACAACAATGGTTCTGAATTGACTTGATTTGGTATGAAATGATGATAATATGAAGCTAGGATCCTATGAATGAAAGTAAATCTAATCTAATCTAATTTAATTGGTCTCTATTACATTGTAATGGTGCATTCTCTATTACATTAATCTTTTTCTTTGTAGGTAAAATTCCATATGATGAAATCACATGTCTTAGGAATTGATTTCTTGAGGCTGGCAGTCACCCTTGATAGTTGTAAATTCTTCAGCACTTGTCTTAAAATCTCAACATGTTGCTCCCAAAAACAGGTATTGCAATTGACATGTCATCCACAAATGGTGTGACCAAATCACATAGTTCAGGTTCTAAGACAGTATCTTGTGCAGAGAGGAATACACACAAGCTCACATTTATACTGAATGGTAGTACAGTAAATTGGTAAGTGCATCTTAAGTAAAGGTAGGTGGTATACTTTCTTAGCTGCAAGTCTAATGGGACATTTCAAATCAAGGATCTTAAACCAATCATGGAAAAATTCTTGGCACTAGGAAATTGTTGAATTAATTCCCCCAAATTAGGTGGTTGTGTTCTTGCAGGAAGAATAATTTTATTTATTTCTCTGGCATCCAGAACTAAGCAAACACTTCCATTTCACTAGGGGTACCATGTGTAATGGACTACAATAACTACTATTGGTTGGCTCAATAATGCACCGGCTAAGCATTCACTTCATTTCTTGGTCAGTGGCGGATCTAAGTGCCGATGGAATGGTATGTTTTATGATATCTCACATTTAAATGACAGACATATCCTCATAATGACTGGTTTCTCTTCAAACACTACAGTATCATCCTGCAATAATTGTTTTAATTCACACTTTTGCTGAGATATTAGGGTGGTAGATTCATTTACTTTTGTGTTAACCTGCTCTAATATGCTTAGGCCTGAATCATTAGTCATTGGGTTGGTAATCATCATGCTATTATCCTGAGTAAGGAGTTTTATCACAATCC